>NC_060073.1:56952500-58202500 GCF_922984935.1 Meles meles | reverse complement strand
TGGTGTCTTATGTCATGCTTTTTTACCAAATTCTGGAGCTCCAGGAGTTATCCACTTTGACAGAGGAGAACATTGCTTAACTTCAGACAGAAGTTGAAGTTCCTGGTAGGAATGCTAGAACTCTCTGGGAGCACAGGTGTTGGTAATGATGGTCTTCACCTGGGCTTAGAATGCAGTGAAGAGAGTAAAGTGAAGGACTCAGTATCCAGGGTGAGGTGGGAAGGTTTGGTTGAGGAACTGGGTTTCCTATTGGGGGGGGGCAGTTGGGATCATTTCTGAACAAAGATGCTCCTATTATGAACACACTGTCACATTTTCTTTTCTCTGTTATGACTTTGTTTCCATTTATTGTTGTCTCAATGTTCTCCATGGTTCTTATTCACTTCCAGTTTATCTGTTCATCTATTCTGCCATTCTGTTTCCCACTAGATTCCTTCCCTCTCTGCTTGCCTTTATCTTGTTCTCTAATATTTGTTATTTCTTCCTCTTCTGTTCTTTTTCCTTCCTTCTTTTTCTGTCTTCTTTATGCATAGTTAATATGTATACATTTGTCTGTACCTTTTCAGGATTTAGTTTGTTCCTTGTTGCTATGCATGAGCTTGGCCATTCGCAGGGCCTGCTGCACTCCAAGAATCTGAACTCCATAATGTACCCCAGATATGTGAATCGGGACCTTCCAACCTTCCATCTTGATGGTGATGATATCAAAATAATCCAGCAACCCTATGGTCTGTGCCTGCTGGAAGGGAGGATATCTGGACAGGAAATTCCACTTAGAGTTTACTGTTTTCTTCTGTCATCATAAGGAGAAAGATGGTCATCTGAAATGCCCCAATGTTAACACAGAAGAATCATTCAACCTGGGTGTTAGTGGCTTCACTGGAAGATCAAAGAATTCAAGACCTTAACACAGCATTGGGGACTGCTTGAACTAACCCCTAAAGAATGGATTCCATTTAAGGCAGCTGAGTCAAAGCTCAAAATACTTCTGGGTCCCAATAAAGATGGTTTTCAAGAGTAAAAATTTGTTCTTACAATTTGATATATCTCAGCATTTCATATATTCTGTCACTGTGATCAAGACAAGAGAGAAGAGTATGTTAGAATGGAAAACTCTAACAGATATGGCCATAGAAGTCTCAAATTAGCTGAAAACGTAAGAAAAAAATAAGAATAGGAATAAGTCTTTCATATGTAATTACATGGGTAGCATTTGAGGAATGTTTTTTATGCTGTATTGAAGATTACAGCTATAGAGACCAGGTGTTAAGATGGTGGCCTATCCACTTATTAGCTCTGAACGTTTCAGTAAATATATTTAACCTCCTTATAACTCAGTTTTTTTTTTTTTAAAGATTTTATTTATTTATTTGACAGAGAGATCACAAGTAGACAGGCAGGCAGAGAGAGAGGGGAAAGCAGGCTCCCTGCCGAGCAGAGAGCCCGATGCGGGACTCGATCCCAGGACCCTGAGATCATGACCTGGGCAGTAAGCAGAGGCTTAACCCACTGAGCCACCCAGGCGCCCCATAACTCAGTTTTTAAAGTTTCTTCAAATTTCTTTAATTTCTCTAAATTTATTTAAATAAACTTTAAATTTCTTGTTCTAAGAATGAAACTGACATAAGAGAGATGAAAGGAGAAAGAAAACAGATTAATTATATGCACAAGGAGAAGAAATGATAAAGTTGAGACCCAAAGTAAAGACCAAAGTAGGCAGCTTTCATGCTTTCTAGACAAATATCTACACTTTACATCCCAAATTCTCTTAATATTTACTTTTGAGAACCAAACTTCAGACGATTGATTTTTTGAAAGATCACTGAAATTATCTGTGGTATGACTGGCAAGTGTAAAAGAGACAATGCATATAAAACCAACATCAGTAATGAAAAATGGCAATATTTTGACACTCTTAAGACATTGAAATATCATAAAGATGTGTAATGAGTAATTTCTAGTTAATAAATATCAAAATACATATCTAAATACATTCTTAAACATAGCTTATAAAAAACAGGCAGAGGGAGAACTAGAAAATCCAAGTAGCCCTACAAATGCTTAAAAATATAATCTATAACTATATTTCTTCACAAGTATTTTCAAAACTGAAAAGAAGAAAATCTAAACTGTCTTTTAACTATTATCTATCAAAACTATACATAAAAACTACCCCTGGATAGCCATTTAATAAAGACATCATGCCAACCATATGCAAAATATTCCAGTTGGAAAAAAATTTTTCTCAGGTTATTTTCATGAAAACATGAAAGGTTATTTCAGTAAAACATGACAAAAACATTATATGTAAGGAAAATTTCAGGGTACTATCATTGATGAACATAAATGTAAAGATCCTGAACAAAATATTAGCAAATTAAACCTGCTAATAAATAAGGGAAGGTCAAATAACATGTCCAAGTTGGGTTTGTTCCAGAAATGTAAAGATGATATTTGAAAATCAATCAATATAATTAATCACATTAATAGGATAATGAAGGAAAATCATATGAATCATAAAAATCACAAATCTCAATGGACACAAAATAACTTTATGAAATTCAACATCTATTCTGGGTAAAATATTTGATCAAATAAACAAGAGAAAGTAACATGTTCTCTGATAAAAGTGTTACAAAAAAAAATCCTAGCAGACATACATTAATAAGGAAATGGTGAGCACGTTACCTATGAGAGCAACAAAGGGAAAATAACATATCTTTCATCACTTCTGCTCAACACTGCACCAGGGGTTTTAACCAGTGCACTGAATCAATTGTAGTGTAAACCCTGACAGTTGGTTTCTCTTTTTTGCGATACAAGTACCTGACTTAAGCTTTGATTAAGCCTCCACATTAAAGAGGCATCCATTTCAAAGATGACTATTTCAGGTAAACACTTTGCCAGCCACACAACTAGATAGAGAACCAAGTCACCTAAACCAATGCCCTCCCTCCCCACTCCCTCTGAGGCTCCTTAGTTGACTGACTATTTGGGCCACATGCTTTTTGTCTTCTCTCTCTTTAAATTCCAGCTCTTAAATTTTAAATTCACCAATAAATTATCATATGATTTCACTCCTACGTGGAATTGAAGAAACAAAACAGATGAACATAGGGGAAGGGAGGGAAAAAATAAGATGAAATCAGAGAGTGAGACAAGCTATAAGAGATGCTTAACTCCATGAAATAAACTGAGGTTTGCTGGAGGGGAGTTGGGTGGGGGATGGGGTAACTGGGTGATGGGCATTAAAGAAGGCACTTGATATAATGAGCACCAGGTGTTATATGCAACTGACGAATCACTAAATTCTACCCCTGAAAATAATTCTACACAATATGTTAATTAATTGAATTTAAATTTAAAAAATCACCAATAAAGAGTGAGCCCAAGAAACTCTAGTGCAATAGGAGAAGAACCCTGGGCCCCTGTGCAGAAGTGGGCTCTCTCCCCTCCCCCAACCTCCACCCCACACCTTGCTATGTTGCCCCAGGTGTGCCATGTATTTTCCTGGTCCTATAAGTAATAAACCTTTTCTTTTTTTCCCTCAAAGATAGCTAATAGTTCTTGCCAAAGGCATCTTGCAGTCATTATATATATGTACGTATATACATACATATATATGTATAAACACACACACATATATATGTCAGAACCAAAGATTTAGAAAAAGATAATTTATAAGTGCTATTCATATTAGCATAAATTAGTATCAAATAGTTAGGAATAAATATAATGTAAGATATATAATAGTTCTTATTTTAGAAGCATAAAACAATACTGAGAAAAAATAAAGACCTTAATTAATTGAGGTCTGTATTCTCAGATTGGAAGACCTGGTAACCTAAAAATTTCAATTCTCCCAAAATTGAGCTATGGATTTGATACATTCACAATGAAAATCCCAATATAGATCTTAGTGGATGGAAATTGATAAGCTGTCTATAAAATTCATAAGGAAGTGCAAAGAGGTGGATTGTCAGGTATAAGCTAAAAAAGGAATGTATTAAGAAGTCATGTTCCGTACTAAGCACAGTGGAAGTAGTGATGAACTAGATAATTGTTTTGCCTTTACAGAAGTTAGTATGGAGACTTGAATCCTGTTGTTGCTTAATAAATGATTATTAAGTACATAACCCGATGAACATCCTGTTCAGTGAGAAGTTGTAAGTACCTTGTAACAGAAGGGTTCTCTTCATTTAATTACCACAGTTCTATATGGATGTCCCTAATGAAGCTGAAGTTTCAATATCCCTCTGGGATGGAATAGTTATTCTTTCATTCTCAAATGCTCATTCAAGGAGAGAAAACTCTTACACTTGAAAGTAAGGACAGGTAGTGGTGGAGAGAAGGAGGGAGCCATTTATACAATTTCCAGTGTCATAATCATATGCTCTTGTAACAGCTGTGCTTAAAGGTTGTTTATATTAATTTCATCTCTGAGGACCCATCGGACTCTGACACCAACCTTACTTTTCTATCCTGGGAGAAATCAGGAGTATTTATAGAGAAGTAAAAGTATTCAAGCCTCACTATTTATGGAATCAAAGGTTTTCAGGACCTGAGGTTCATGGATAATCACAACAGTAGCATCTGTAACCAGTACACAAGTAACTTTCAGATAGAAAAGGGAGTTCTTCTTAGGTGAGGGCTAAACTGAAACAGAACTAAAAGCAGAGAAATGAGAAGACAGGGGCAAAAAAAGGACTGGAAAAAGATAGTTACACTTGTTTTTTTCCTAAATTGTGAAAGGACACAAATTTAGGTGAAATAAAATACAAGAAAATGGCAGGAGGGGGCAGATTAAGAAAGATAAAGATGTTTAGAAAGTAAACTAAGTGGCAGGGAGAGAGAAAGGCCCGGAGATAGAAACAGAGAGAGAATATGATTTTACCTCCAATGGAGGAAAGTTTAGGCAGAGAAAGACACAAGGAAACTGGATCCTTTGGGAAAATGGCACCTGGTTTACATGATTAAGCATTCATACTGATGTGATTCTCTTATAAATTCAGGTAAGTGTAATTTTTAAATTATAAATAAACAACAGGTAGATTTTGGCACAATTTGTGTTATTATACAAAGGCTAAAAAGAGTAAAATCATTCAGACAATGCACAATTTATGCAGGAGGGGAAAGTGAGTGTCATTTTCTTTAGAACAAGTTTAGAAACAATATGAAATGTATGACATATCATAATGTCTTTTTCCAACAATTTTAATATAGGAGAAGGAAGTTTTTGAGAACCACCATAAGACCCCAGAGAGGCTGTGGTAAAATGGTGTCCTCACCCTCAGCGGCTCTCCCTTAATTGGAATAGGTGAGTGTGCGATGTGAGGCTTTTCATGCTCTGCCCTTGAAATGCCTTGAAATCAGTCTCAGCTTCTTCGACTATTTCTTTCTCAATTTACCATGACTAAGTTGTGTTAAAATAAGTCAAGAAACCACAAAGAATCATTGTGAATGACATAGACATAGAGTGAAATGAACCGAGAAAGGACAATCATAAAGGGACTGAGAAAGAGTGAAAGACATGACAGCTACTTGGTGAGAGAGAAAGACAAGAAAGAGCACAAATGTCTGAGCTTTAAATCCATGCACAGACCTGCAACTGAAGTTTTCTAAATCTTACAATCTGAATTTAGAGGGCTCAGATCAGGGAGAAAACCATTTCTAAATACCAGTGATCTACTTTATTTTCTGCAACTTCTCTGAGAATTAAAGAAAATGTGATTTATATCAATGTTGAAAGAGAAAGCATAGAATGATTTCCTGGCATGAAGAAAACTACTTATGTTTTGTGGCCACAATACAATCTCTTTGGGTGTGTTGGTGTGTGGGTGTGGGTGTATGGGGGTGTGTGTGCACACACATGCCCATGTGTGCTGCATACTTCAATGTTAATGTCTAGAATGTTTTCAGGAGCTAAACTTTAGAACAGAAATTAGAAGAAATATTTCTGAGTGAGGAGGAAGAAAAAAGAAAGGCAGCTAGGGACTTTAGTAGATTTTGAAGACCAGAGAGAAAAATGTTGCTTGGAGGTAAAGAAAAAGAAATGCATGGAACTGATATTTTGCCTGGTAAATGCAGAACTGCTTAGCTGACTGCTTTCTCCAAGACAAGGGCCTCAGTGAAAGTTCAGTTTGGGCCCGTTGGGACTGGAGAAGAGGACCAGGGAGGTGTCTCACTCCTAGACGATGGGATGCCTGGGCTTGGGGGAAAAAGGAGAAAATGGCAAGTCTGTCTTACTGCATGGAGAGGATGGTTTGGTATTTCCTTCTGTTCTTCAGATTGTAGATTCTAAGCTGAAGAGTTCTTTGGAATTACAGATTGTTCAGCCTAGAGAACTTTCAGTGTTAACACTATAAAAAAATGCAGATAAGAATCCACCAAGGAGGGAAATTTAAAAAAAAGAAATTTTATGAAATAAAATAGAGACAATAAAATGTCAGTACCTGACAAATGGAACTAATGATCAATCTGGGGCTACATTTGGAAAGATCTTCACTTCAGGCCAGATCTGAAATCTATGTTAGACTTTTAAGAGTTCAGAGACTAAGTGTCTACAAGGTAGGATAAGGGAGATGCTGAGATGTTGCAGAAGAGATGTCTAACCTTAAGGGTTGGAGTAAGTAAGGGCACCTGGGTGGCTCAGTTGGTGAAGCTTGCTCTCTCTCTTTCTGTAATGAGAGAGAGAGAAAAAAAAAAGGTGGGGTAAGTGAAGAATTTTCTCAAGGACAGTCAATGGCATTAGACAGGGCTAAAATAAGGGAGCAGAGAACTGAAGGGACAGAGAATTCCACAGGGCTTAGCTGCTGTGACCAGTGTTATCAGCCTCGGGAATAGCAAGGCCATCATCATCACAGTGAAGACTGATCAGAGAAAGTAATGCCAGACATTAGAATTCTATTCTGAAAAAGGAAAAAAAAAATTGATTGTTTCTAACAGGTATTGATGGTGGATGCTAAAGGTGACATCTCTGGGATTGCTCTGGTTTCATGGAGGTACATGAACTGGGTGGTAAAATTGGAAAAACATTTAATATTTAAGTTGAACATTTTTAAAAATATGATTATAAGCATCATTTTGAGAGAAAAATGCAAGAAAAGATCAATAGAAATGAAGCAGATATTATCCACTATTACTAACAGATGTCTAATTTAAATATATTGTTTTAATTTTATTTTGTGAGAAGGGATATAGGAAGAGTTTTAATAGTTACACTGTGATCTTATGATATATTGATCATAATAAATACTTTTCCTGCTACTGTGAGGAGTTTAGATGAAGGAAGAATTGCTTTATTAAACAGCAAAAAATATACAAATGTGCTAGGATTATGGACTTTATTCTTTTTCATGTCTCCATTTTATATAATGTGGCATTTATTTTTTATTATTAAAATATTAAATGTTCTCAATCTTTAAAATATTATAAAGTATTAAATAAAACTAAATATGAAAGGAAATTATGTTTACTCCTTGGGAACAGTCCAGTTGTTATGAATTAAGAGACTGCATAGAAGCAACAAAAGATGAACTCAAGAACATCACTGACAGGAAACAATGCAAATTCATAGACATTTACTCCGACTTTTCTCTAGTTTTATTTTTATAATGTTTGATAAAAATTTCTTTATCTACTCTTTTACTGCTTTAATTTTTAGTGTCCTCAGTGCAAATTCATCAGCTTTCTTGTCAGAGATGACCAGATTGTGTGGTACACACCTTTTGCTCTGGAATTTGGTGCTCTACTGGGGACTGATTCTCATGTAAGAACTATAAGAAGTATATCCTTCCCATCTCTGTGAGGTTAGAGGAAAGATACACTGTATCCTGATTGCACTGCTCATGTTCACAAGGGATAATTTTGAGGGGAAAAAAGGAAAACATTCTTCACTGTTTGCCAAAGGTCACCATGGTGATCTGGAGTAACAATAACACTATGGAGCCCATATTTATTCTCAGGGGATTTCCTGGATTGGAGTATGTCCATTCTTGGTTATCAATCCCATTCTGTTTTGTGTACTTGGTAGCATTTATTGGTAATGTCACCATCCTCTCTGTCATTTGGATAGAGTCCTCACTCCACCAACCCATGTATTACTTCCTTTCCCTCTTGGCACTGACTGACCTAGGTATGTCCATGTCCACGCTTCCCACCATGTTTGCTGTGTTATGGCTGGATGCTCGGGAGATCCAGGCAAGTGTTTGCTATGCTCAGCTCTTCTTCATCCACACATTCACATTCCTGGAGTCCTCGGTGCTATTGGCCATGGCCTTCGATCGTTTTGTTGCTATCTGTCGTCCACTGCACTACACCACAATCCTTAACAACAGTGCAATAGGCAAGATTGGTTTGGCCTGCTTGCTAAGAAGCATGGGAGTTGTACTTCCTACACCTTTGCTCCTGAGACGTTATCACTACTGCCATGTCAATGTCCTTTCACATGCCTTTTGTTTGCACCAAGACGTTCTGAAATTATCCTGTTCAGATGCCAGAATCAGCAGTGTCTATGGACTATGTGTAGTTATCACCACACTGGGCATGGATTCAGTCTTCATACTTCTTTCTTATGTTCTGATTCTGAATGCTGTGCTGGGCATCGCATCTCATGAAGAGCGGCTTAAGGCACTCAACACATGTGTGTCCCATATCTGCGTGGTGCTCATTTTCTTTGTGCCAGTTATTGGGGTGTCAATGGTCCATCGCTTTGGGAAACATCTGTCTTCCATAGTTCACCTTATCATGGCCGATATTTACCTGCTTTTCCCCCCAGTACTTAACCCTATTGTCTACAGTGTCAGGACAAAGCAGATTCGTCTAAGAATTCTTCGCAAGTTTGGTCGAGGGAGGAGGTTTTAAATAACCTCTATCCTCAAGATTTCCCACTGAAAAATCTTGGGGCAGCTGTCTGAGTAGATGAGAAGTAAAATACTTGGGTCTTGGTCATCTGGTTAAATATATAATTCTTTCACTCCCTTGATATGTGATTTCAGTTAATCATCAACACTTATATGAGATTCAGATTTTTTATAACCAAATTGTGCTAAGTATGTTCTTTTCTATGCCCCAAATAATTGAGACTTACAAGGGACAATGTGTATAAAAAAATTACTTTTGAAAACTACAAATTTATTGATATCATTAAATTATTACTATGAATGACAATAATAGCAAGATTTTCTTCATAAAATACAACTGTTTATATAATTTCTCATGTTTATGATCCAGAAATAAATCTCTCTCATTTGCCCATATTGTGTCTCTCATGCCAAAATGTCATATTTTTTAATGAAAAGATTTTTGACTTCTTGGGGCAAGTTTGGAAATTGAGTTTTTTGATAAGACTTTGAACTGCTACTGTGGCTGTTGGCTATAAACAAAGTTTTCACCTCATCATCACACAGTGATGCGTCTTTTCTCCCCTGGCCGCTGCAGGTCTATCATCTTCTTCAGTTTATCAGCAAATACTGAGGAAGACACATGGGAGTTGCTCCAGAAAGCCTGACAGTCTAAACCTCCAGGCAAATGTGTAGATTCCTTGTTCAACAGCACAGAATTTTATGTCTTCCTCAGTGAGTATGTTGGGAGTTGTGCAGAATAGCCCTCATTATCTTTTAATAAAAATGTTCTCCTCTTGTTCTACATTTCTATGTAGATCTTTAGTATTATTGTCTTTCTCAGTTTCTTTATTGTCAATAACCTGTGACTTCTCTTTTTCACTAATATGCTTTACACATATGCTTTCATTAGTGATATTTTATTTATATTTTATCATGACTGCTACACTAACACATCACTCTGGGGCTGGCCTCCCCCAACCATCACATGTACTCATAAGTGTAAATGATATTGCCTATTTGTTCATCCAAGTAAAACATACTGAGAAAAATGAAATACCTTTTGCGGCACTCACTGCTTGCAATACTGTGGATATATAAAATATAGAATGCATGGTCTTAATGTTAAAGAATTAATGTTTAATAGCGGAGACACATTTATAAATGGATTATTAAAGTTAACAGATGCTATCACTGAAATAAATAAATAGTACAATATTGTTATTAAAGATTGAGATTGAAGCAATTGACACTTTGGCTGTGTCTACTGGGTCAAATTCATTCTTGCCATCTAGACAAAGTGTGAAAGAAAGTGGTGTGCTGAAGCTAGCTTCTTTGGCTTATGAAAGCCGGTTGTGCAATATCTTGTTCCAAATCCATGTTCTATAAAACACTGGTAGTTTGAAACTGGTCATGATGGAAATACATCATGTATACATTATATAATACACAACAGAAATAGTTAAACTCTATATACCAAAGCTTTTATACATTTTCCAAGAGAGTTGGTTGTTAAGCATTTACCAGCACTCTGCCGGGCAAGGTATTCCAGGAAGGGGAGGTAGCATGAATAAAAAGAAAGACTGTAGAAAGAGCATATGTTAGTAATATACCCCCATCTCCAGGAGAAACTTGAGACTTTCCCGAACTATCTCACTTTACCTAAGAAAAGAAATGACTCTGAAATGAGTTGTAATGGCCATGAACATGCCCCTGCCCAGATCCTACTTCAATAAAGAATTTGTAGCCTCAGCTGCTGGAAGGGCTGTCAGTAAAGAGCCTTTGACTTACAGCGACTTCAAGAATTTCCTCAGTTGCAGACATAAGCCCCGCCCAAGGTCAAGACCTATCCAACCACTGAGATATAAGATATAAAGCCCTGACTTTTTTGGCCCAATGCAAAACAATTCACTTGGACAATATTACCCCTAGAACTTTCTTTGGTATGGACCATAGATAGCATCAGATATGACTCATAGCTCAATTTCTCCTTCTGACAATCCTACTTCTATCCCTCTTCATCTTAGGGTGTTTATCCCAAGGATTCTCTATCTGAAACATACTGAAGGCTAAATTTTATCTCAAAGTTTGCTTTCTTAGAAACCCTGGGATGAGAGATTCCCAGAAAAACTGTGATAAAGATGAAAGATGAAATTTAATTCTCAGAGACATCCTTATGCAGGAAGATGGAACAAAGTAAGAGCAGATAGCCATGATTTTTTATTCTAAGCCTTAAGAAAAGGCCAAATTCAGTGTATGAGCCTGGGAGGAGGTACATAATTCTTATTCCTCTACTCCTAAGAATTGTGTGTAAGTATAGAGAGAAAAGGGTTGTGGAAGCTCTCATTTGGCTAGGTTGAGAAAGGAAATTTCATCTGTTCTTGCATGCTTTCTACCTTATCCATTAGAGTTGTTAGCATGTTAATCAATCATAAGGTTTTTAAATTCCTGGTCTGATAATCCCACTATCCTTGTCATACTTAGTTCTGATGCTTGCTCTGTTTCTTCAAATTATATTTTCAGCCTTGGGATGCTTGGGTGGCTCAGTGGGCTAAGCTGCTGCCTTCAGCTCAGGTTATGATTCCAGGGTCCTGGGATTGAGTCCCACATTGGGCTCCTTGCTCAGGGGGGAGCTTCTCTCTCTGCCTCTCTGCCTGCTTATGTGCTCTCTCTCTCCTTTTCTCTGACAAATAAATAAATACAATCTTTAAAAAAAATTTATATTTTCAGCCTTTTAGGAAGCTCCTTCCCCCATCCCCCATTAACTGGAAATGATGTACCAAGTAAAAAGAACTACTTTAAATAGGATTTTATTAATATACAGGAAGATATGTAGGGGTGCGCAGAAGCATCCTATAGTCTTATGATTAAGTTTCAGCCTTTCAGTGAGCCTATCTATACCCCTGAAATTTGAACTTCACAGATGTTTCTCAGTTTGTCTTATTTTGTTTTGTTTTAATTCTCCCCCCTTAGATGAAATAGGATAGCTAGCATGGACTGGGGTTGGGTATTACCATCTCC
This sequence comes from Meles meles, assembly GCF_922984935.1. Classification (NCBI taxonomy): domain Eukaryota; kingdom Metazoa; phylum Chordata; class Mammalia; order Carnivora; family Mustelidae; genus Meles; species Meles meles. The sequence continues at coordinate 58,190,639 of NC_060073.1, read as the reverse complement.
CACATGGACAAGCTAGAGAGGGCTAGAGTTGGGTATTTTGCTTTCCTAAGGTCAGTTAGATGCTAATACTCTAGCAGGTTAGGCCCTGATTAACTAATTTCTCCTAAGGCCTTGTGAAAACAAACAGAGAGCCATGGCATATTTAAAAAATGGTTCCTTTCCCCTTCTCAGTGCTTGGAGCATGAGAAAATTTTTCTCCAGCTTTTCTGGAGGCAAATATAACAATATTTTACTTTTCACCCTCTGCCATTGTTGGGTACCCCTGCGGATTTTAACTGTCAGACTTGTCCACACTGAGGTTCCAGTAACCTGTTAATTTGGTTCAGATTTTCCTACACTAATGGTGTCTCTTGAAGCCATCTTTCTTATGAGCCTCTTCTCTGTAAGCTGTGACTCCCTATATTCCCTGACTCTCCATTCTTGGTGGGGCTGTTTTGCCCTTTCTCTCATGGATCCAAGAAGAGATGGTTGATTTTCAGTCTGTTCAGTTTTTCCTCATTGTTAGGACATGAGGAACCAGAAGAAACTGGATATCAAGTTTATTTTTGTTTTTAAAATCAGATCAAGAAAGTTCTTTTTTTAGTTTAATATGTTTTAATAAAGATTATTAGTATTAGTCAAATATTTTTTCTTCATCAATCTACATTACCAAGTGATTTATCCCTTTTATTCACTATATTTTATATATACTATACTCACCATATTTTCTATATATGCCCTATTCTCTATATTACATATAGTTAATCACACTGTGTGATTTTTGCATGTAAAACAACTTTGATGCTTGACTTAAATAAACAAAAAGGAGAAAATCATTTGTTACTCCAGACTGATGAAGAAAAATATTTGACTAAATTTAAAACTGATTATGTATTATCATAAAAATCCAACAGTATCATAGTGTGTGTGTGTGTGTGTGTGTGTGTGTGTGTGCATGGGCATGCAGTCAGTGGATTACAGTTGTTAATATTTGGTCTTGAATTTCATAATCAATTTTACAGAGTATTTTGCTCTTTGATATTTGTTTTCTGTGATGTCATTTTCTGGTAATGGCATACAGTTATACTTGCCTCATAAAAATCATGAAGAAGTGATCCCTCTTTTTATATTCTCTAGAAATATATATGTAGGGTTTCTATTCTTCTTCTTCTTTCTATGTTTTAAGTTATTCATTAAAAATGCTATCTGGTGGGCACCTGGGTGGCTCAGTGGGTTAAACCTCTGCCTTCAGCTCAGGTCATGATCTCGGGGTCCTGGGATCAAGCCCCACATCAGGCTCTTTGTTCAGCAGGGAGCCTGCTTCCCCCTCTCTCTCTGCCTGCCTCTCTGCCTACTTGTGATCTCTGTCTGTCAAATAAATAAATAAAATCTTTTAAAAAATTGTTATCTGGGCCTGGGATTTTCTCTCTATAAAACTTTCAAATAAGTTTTCAGGAAAGATATAAATTCCTGATAATCTGCAGAACACTAATTTCAGATGGAAATTTCTGGGCCATTGTCCCTCAGATATTAGTTCTGTGTTATTCTCTTCTTTCATGTATCTTTAGAGCCTTTGAATGTCTCACATGTTAATTATTCTTTGCTCTATTTGTGTTTTCATTTTCATCTTTTTTTTTTTTCTTTTGGTGCCACACTTTAGACATTAGAAAAAGGTTATTTCAGTGAAGGCTTGATCAAGGCACCAAATAAAGTGCAATGAGGAAAGAAGCTATGATTTATATTTCTAGTGCACTGAAGCCTGTGCCACAACTGACCTTCTGATGATACTTCAGAAGGAGGATCATCTGCTTCCAGACCACAATTGATCTTGGGTAACTGAAACCACATAAAGTGAAACCACAAGTAAGGAGGAACTACTGTAATTTCCCCAACATTCAACTGCTAGAAAATAACTGCTGTCTTTGTCTTTTATTCCGAGCACAGACTTTTTCTAGTACACTATTCTCACTAAATTCACTATTTTACTCCATCGGATGATCCCAAGGATACTGCTCAGTTGCTGCCAAATCTGGATTCCCAGTTCGGGAATTTGACTTAATCATCTCCTTTCTTTGAGCAGGAGTAAAATCTCTAGTGGCATTTCTCCTCTCTGAAGTTTACATTAAGAAAAAAAAGAATGTTCCTGAGGGGATAACTAGTCAGGAGGGGCAATTTAGTTTAAAGTAGTTAAAGCCAAGACGTGTAGTATGACTAAAGCACCTAGTTGGATAGAGTCAGAGATGCTGAAAGCAAACATGTTACCTTGGCTCTGGAGTTGCTGAAGGAGAAACGGATGCCTCATTCAGGACATCTATACTTCTTCCTTAGAGAGCTACCTGCCATTGTGCTTTTTAGTCTTCTTTTATGTCCATATTCAGTGGCTTTCTCTACCTGCAACAATTCCCTTGGCCTGGCAGAATGGAGCCCAGCAAATCTGTAGCAGGGTGGATAGCTGTCCACACTTGAGGACTCAGGTATGCCTAAAGGAAGGATTCAAAAGTGAGCAAAATGGGCAAGAAATTATAAGTACTTAATATATTTGAAGAATCCAAGAAGTAGAAGGGTAAGTCAAGAGGTAAGAGTGGTCATTGCTTATGCAAATTCACAGCTTTAGGATAAGTCAGAGGTATAGAGTGTCATTTCCCCCAAAGTGAGCCAGAGTATCATCTTCAAAGGCTGATCAAAAGAGCCCTAGGATGGGATACCATTGTAAACTCATCTCCATATATAGGCAGTACACATGATAGGAATCAACGTACTGAAATCTCTGTTCTTTGAAACATTGGTATCTGATATTAACTAAAAATTATACCATTAAAAATGATGACGATAATGTTCATGGTGATTTGAGTACCTCCTCTATCTCATTCTCCCATGTATCATACACACTTGGCAGTATTTCGAGCCAAAAAAGAAATTTGGCAAAATAACTCTCAAGAGAAGCCCTGAAGTGTAATATCTTTATAAGTGATAACTTGGATACTCCAGGTCACACTTGCCTTTGGATTCCTGTTACACTTAAAATTGGTACACTTAAGATTGTGGGTACTTTTGTATCTCCATTAACATTTTGCTTCACTTAAGCCCAAAGGTCTCAGACTCTGTGCCAAGAACTTTAGCTACATTTTCTTACATAATCTCTTAAGTAAGGTAATATGGTTCCCAGATTTTATGCTCAAAGAAGTTTAGCAATCTGCCCAAAGTGATAGAGATAATGAATGACAGTTGTCATTAGACTTCCTCTGACTCTAGAAGAGTAACCACTGAGAGCAGGGTGCTGTGTTTACATCCAATAGACCCATTTTTGGAAGATGGATTATGAATATCCTAAGTCAGAGGAGTCTTTAATATGAAGTAGTAGGAGAAAGTGATCTCAGAGGGAAGACTTGGCATACTTGGCCAGGATGAAGTCTCAAGATTTTGAAAGATTTGAGGCAGGGTGTCAAGGAAGAAGAAAATAAGTGTGCTCAAGTGTCAACACGATGACGGTTATTGTTCAAGTGATGTTGAAGCAGACCAGAAGTTTGTGACTATAAAAAGCTAGGATAATTAGAGAAGTATATAAAGACCAGTATTGCCCAATATGTTATGAATATTGTAGTGTATACATCACAGGATGAGGATATGTAAAGCAGTTCTCTTCATTGTTATCTCCAAAAATGCAAGGAAGATGGTATCAAAGTGGAAAATCTCCTGCGGTCATTGTAAGGGGTGAGGGAATTACTTATTTTTATTATGTCTGTCAGAGAAAACTATGGAATGTAATTGTATTGGTGGAGCAAGATACATTGGGGGTCACATGAATTTTGGAGAAACTGTGACATCAAATATGCTAAGTAGTAAAAGAATTTATGTTTAGTGCCCAAAGTAACAGGAATTGGGTGGCCATAATGTCTAAGTAGTTCATCTTTAGGGTTCTTTCTATAATGCCTCGTCTTCCCCAGTCCCTGGTCAGTTCTGCCTCTTATGTTCCCAACAGTGCATTCCATCTATTGGGACCTGAGCCCTGAGCACTAAAACTCTTAGACTCGTCTTATAAAATGTCAGGTGTTCTTTTTGTTATTGTTGTTTTTGTTTTTTTGAGAAGGCATTTCTGTGTATCCTTACCCTATTAGTCATCATTCCAAATTTCCTTGAGTAGGAGTAATTTCCCTTTTGACAACTCCCTATGGAACCCAATATACCATTGCTCCCGTGACATGCATGCCTCAAATTTATCCTAATAAAACTAAATTAATCTTATCTGCTAGTTTCACAAGTTCTTCATGAGGTCCTCTTGAATTTTTGCTCGTTTGTTTCAATAGATGACACCATAGTCTACCAAATAACTGAAATTGCCTTGGTTTTTTTTCTTTTTCACATTCCTGCCATATGATCATCAACCAGTATCTTTTCTCCCTATACAACATTTATATCTATTTATCCTTTATTATCCCACATTTTACTTTCTTCCACTTTTAAATATTACTATGATAACTTTCTGAAGCATTTCCCTGCCTTCTATTGCCAACCTTTAGTCTATTCTTACCAATGATTCTAGTTTGATGGCAATATAATATAAATCTGGTCATACTGTTTACTTTTTATTAAAATGACTATATTGTGTCTTCTAAGATTAAGTCCAAGCTCTTTATATTAATACACAAGTTCTTCAAAATTCTGGTCCATTTCTATTCAATCTTCACTCTGATAACCATCTGAAAATCACCCTATCCTACTGTTTTGCTCAGTTGCATTCATTTACATGTATAATGCTAACATCTTTCTGCATTTACCTGGTTTTCAATCAGCACAGAATAGCCAACACAGCCTTTTTTTCCCTCTATCTCATACTTGTCATTGAAGACCTAATTCAAGACTGGGTTCAGGTCTTGAATCAGGTCATAAATAAGTAAATTTTCCTTCAGTAAATCTTCCCTGACATCTCTGGGTCAGGTTAACTTCCTCTTTCTGTGTTTTATAGGGGCTTGTATTAAACTACTATGTTAATTTTAGATTTCTCCATTTACTAGGCTTTAAGTATTTGAATTCTGTTTTTATATATTTCTCTACATTTTAGTACTACCAGTTTTCCTTTTATAAAATATATTCTCAATAAATGTACAGTGATGAAATAGATTAATTGAGAAGATAATAAATGTGGGTGGTAATTGTATATAATGAACAAAGGAATGACTAGAAAGACTATACAGAGCAGCATGCATCAGAGCATTGGTTCTTCTTGCAATACTGACTGTACATGGATTGTTGCAGGTTCTCATCTTCCCACTTAGACTGAGGGCGCCTCCATCACCACAATGTCTGTCTTCAACAGCTCTGCCTTGTATCCTCACTTCCTCCTGACAGGCTTCTCAGGCCTTGAAAGCAGATATAGCTTGATTTCCATCCCCATATTTTTGGTTTATGCCACCTCGATTTCAGGAAACATTATCATTCTGTTTATCATCATAACTGAGCCTTCCCTCCACCAACCAATGTACTACTTTCTGTCAATGCTGGCACTTACTGACCTGGGCCTATCCACTACTACCTTGCCTACGATGTTCAGCATCTTCTGGTTCCATGCCCGGGAGATCTCCTTTAATGCTTGCCTGGTCCAGATGTACTTCATTCATGTTTTCTCAATTATTGAGTCAGCTGTGTTGTTGGCCATGGCCTTTGACCGCTTGGTAGCAATCCGAGAGCCCCTGCGCTATGTGGCCCTTCTAACCAATGGTGTAATCATTGGAATTGGGTTGACAATTGCTGGAAGGGCCTTGGCTCTGGTCTTTCCAGCTTCCTTCCTCCTAAAGAGGCTTCAATATCATCCTGTCAATATTCTCTCCTACCCATTCTGCCTACACCAAGACCTCATAAAGACAACTGTATCCAGCCGTCGAGTGAGCAGCATCTATGGCCTCATGGTGGTCATTTGCTCCATGGGACTTGATTCAGTGCTTCTTCTCCTCTCCTATATCCTCATCCTTGGCACAGTATTGAGTATAGCCTCCAAGACAGAGAGGGTGAAAGCCCTCAACACCTGCATCTCCCACATCTGTGCTGTGCTCACTTTCTATATACCAATGATTGGGCTCTCTATGATCCGTCGCTATGGGCAGAATGCTTCCCCAATTGTCCATGTGCTCATGGCCAATGTCTACTTGCTGGTCCCACCCCTAATGAACCCCATTGTCTACAGTGTCAAGACCAAGCAGATTCGTGATAGAATCCTCCGGAAATTCAAGCAACAGAAAGTTTAAGTGAGAGAGAAACTAAAAGATGTATTTCTTCCCCCTCTCCTTTATATTTATGAGAGTATTTCATATTAATGTTGAATTTTAAATTAAATTTTGCTAATAATATTTTAATTTCAAGGTGGTAGATAAAAACCTCAAAAGCAGTAAAATCTGTATTTTCAGTATAGAGAATAAAGACATGGTTTTGTTTTGTCTTTATGTTGAAAACTAGGGAATATGGTCACTAAACCTAAGTTAGGTCCTTCTTACCAGAATTATGATTTTTCTTTTAATAATTAGCAGTAAATGTTTGTGAAACTGAGTCATGAAGTCAACATTCTAAGGAAGTTGTTCATTATACTTTGGGAAGTTCCTCAATTTCTGAAGAATAGATTTTAAGATGGCTTTTGATCTGTTATTTACTGAAAGAGAGCTTTTAGAGTTTCCAAATATGAATGGATTTTTCTATTTCTCTTAGTCATTCTATCAGTTTTTACCTCAGGTATTTTGATTCTCTTTTGTTGGATGCATAGATATTAAGATTTGTTATGCCTCTTGGAAATCACTTTATCAAAATATAATGGCCTTTATCCTTGATAGCTTTTCTCACTTTAAAGATTGTCTTTTCTGAAATTAATATAGAATCTCTAGCATTTTTTTTATTAATGTTGGCATGTTATATCTATCTCCATCCCTTTACTTCAATATGTATTTTAGGCGACTAGTTTGCTAAGTACTGTAATTTTTTTTAATGTTAACAGCTTTCTGAGATATAATTCACCTACATATAATTCATTCAATTAAAGTATATAATTTGGGGTGCCTGGGTGTTGCAGTCAGTTAGGTGTCTGACTCTTGGTTTCTGCTCAGATCATGGTCTCAGGGTTGTGAAGATTGAGCCTGACCTTGGGCTCTGGGCTCAGTGAGAAGTCTGCTTGACATTATTTCTTCCTCTGCTCCTCCTCCCAACTCATGGGCATGTGTGTGCTTTCTCTCCCTGTCTCAAATAAATAAATAAATACATAAAATCTTATTTAAAAAATAAAGTATAAAATTCAGTGTTTTCAGATACATTTATAGGGAGACTTTCCAAGATGGTAGAGGGGTAGGAGACTTTAGTTTTGTCTCGTCCCAGGAATTCAGCTAGATAGCTATCAAAACATTCTGAACACCTGTGAACTCAACCAGAGACCTAAGAAAAGAATTCTTGCAAATCCACAAATAGAAAAGTGATTATTACTTTCTGGAAGAATGACAAGATGGAAAAACTCACCTCAAAAAAGAGAACAAGGGGCAGTACTGACTGCCAGGGACCAAATAAGTACAGATATAAGTAAGATGTTAGAACTAGAATTTAGAATGATTATAAAGACATTAGCTGAGCTTGAAAAAGCATAGAAGACACTAAAGAATCCCTTTCTGGAGAAATAGAAGAACTAAAATCTAAACAACTTGAAACCAAAGGGCTATTCATGAGATGCAATTAAAAATGGAGGCTCTAACTCTGGAAAACAGCATGGAGTTTCCTCAAAAAGTTGACAGTAGAACTACCCTATGACCCAGCAATTGCATTACTGGGTATGTACCCTAAAGATACAAATGTAGTGATCCAAAGGGGAACGTGCACTGGAATGTTTATAGCAGTAATGTCCACAATAGCCAAACTATGGAAAGAACGTAGATGTCCCTCAACAGATGAATGGATAAAAAAGATGTGGTATATATATACAATGGAATACTATGCAGCCATCAACAGAAATGAAATCTTGCCATTTGCAATGACATGGATGGAACTAGAGGGTATTATGCTGAGTGAAATAAGTCAATCAGAGAAAGACAATTATCATATGATCTCTCTAATATGAGGACTTCGGGAGGCAGGATAGGGGATTGTCAGGGGTAGGGAAAGAAAAATGAAAAAGGATGGGATCAGGAGGGAGGCAAACCATAAGAGACTCTTAATCTCACAAAACAAACTGAGGGTTGCTGGGGGGTGGGAAGGGAGAGATAGGGTAGCTGGGTTATGGACACTGAGGAGGGTATGTGCTATGGCGAATGCTGTGAAATGTGTAAGCCTGATGACTCACAGACATGTATCCCTGAGGCAAATAATACATTATATGTTAATTAAAAAAATGGAGGCTCTAACTGCTAGGATAAATGAGGAAGAAGAGAGAATTAGTGATAGAGAAGACCAAATGATGAAGAATAAAGAAGCTGAGAAAAAGAGAGATAAACAACTACGGGATCACTAGGGGAGAATTTGAGAGATAAGTGATACCATAAAGAAAAAACACTATTAGAATAATGGGATCCCAAAAAAGAAGAAAGAAAGAGAGGGACAGAAAGTATCCTTGAGCAAATTATAGCAGAGAACTTCCCGAATCTGGGGAAAGAAACAGGGATCCATGTCCAGGTAGTACAGAGAACCCCCCTCAAAATCAATAAAAATAAGTCAATACCCTGACATATAATAGTGAAACTTGCAAATCTCAAAGACACACAGAAAATCCTGAAAGCAGCTTAGGTCAAGAGGTCTGTGGGTAGAAACACTAGATTGGCAGCAGACCTATCCACAGACACCTGGCAGGCCAGAAGGGACTGGCATGATTTATTCAGGATGCTAAATGAGGAAAATATGCAGCCATGAATACTCTGTCCTGCTAGGGTGTCTTTCAAAATAGAAGGAGGAACAAAAAATTTCCAGGACAAATAGAAACTAAAAGAATTTGTGATCACCAAATCAGCCCTACAAGACATATTAAAAGGGATCCTCTAAGCAAAGAGAGAGCCCAAAAGTAACATAGACCAGAAAGTAACAAAGACAATATACAGGAATAGTCACTTTACAGGTAATACAATGACACTAAATTAAGTGGGATAAATGCACCAATCAAAAGACACAAGGTATCAGATTGAATAAAAAAGCAAGACCCATCAATATGCTGTCTGCAAGAGACTCATTTAAATCCAAAGACACCTCCAGATTGAAAGTGAGAGGGGTGAAAGCCATTTATCATGTTAAAGGCCATCAAAAGAAAGCTGGAGTGGCAATTATTATATCAGACAAATTTGATTTTAAGCCAAAAACTGTAATAAGACATGAGGCAGGACAACCACTATATCATAATTAAAGTGTCTATCCAACAAGAAGTTCTAAAAGTGTAAATATGTATGCCATTAACATGGGACCAGTCAATTGTATAAGCTAATTAATAACAAAATTTAAGAGACATATTGATACTAATATGTAATAATAATGGGGGAATTTAACACCCTACTCACTGCAATGGACAGATCATCTAAGCAGAAGATCAACAAAGAAACAAGGGCTTTGCATGAAACACAGGACCAGATAGACTTCACAGATATATTCAGAATATTACACCCTAAAACAACTGAATACACATTCTTCTCCAGTTCACATGGAACATTCTCCAGAATAGATCACATAATGGGTCACAAATCAAGTCTCAACTGGTACCAAAAGATTGAGATCACACCCTGCATATTTTCAGACCACAGTGCTTTGAAACTGGAAGTCACAAGAGGGAATTTGGTAAGAACTCAAATACATAGAGGCTAAGGAGCATCCTACTAATGAACGAATGGTTCAACCAGGAAATAAAGAAGAATTAAATAAAATTAATGGAAACAAATGAAAATGAAAACATAACTGTTCAGAATCTTTGGGATGAAGCAAAGGCAGTCCTAAGAGAGAAGTATATAGCAATACAAGCCCTTATCAAGAAACAAGAAAGTTCTCAAACACACAATCTAACCTTACACCTATAAGAGCTGGAGAATGAACACCAAATAAAGCCTAAACCTAGCAGGAGAAGAGAAGCAATAAAAATTGGAGCAGACTTCTTGCTAGACATGTCTCCAAAGGCAAGAGAAATAAAGGCAAAAATGAACTATTAGGACTTCATTAAGATAAAAAGCTTTTCCACAGCAAATGAAACAGTCAACAAAATCAAAAGACAACCTACAGAATGAAAGACGAATATTTGTAAATGGGATAATCAGATAAAGGGCTAGTGTCCAAAATCTATAAAGAACTTATCAAACCAAATACCCAAGGAACAAATAATCCAATCAAGAAATGGGCAGAAGTGTCTGTTCATGTCTTCTGCTCATTTTTTTGACTTGATTATTTGTTTCTTAGGTGTTGTGTTTGAGAAGTTCTTTATAGATCTTGGATATCATCCCTTTATCTGTAGTGTCAGATATTTGCAAATATCTTCTCCTATTCCATGGGTTGAGATCATATGATCTCACTGGTGTGGAATTTAAAAAACAAAACAGAGGATCATAAGGGAAGAGAAGAAAAATAAAACAAGATGAAACTTGAGGAGACTCTTAATCATAGGAAACAAACTGAGAGTTGCTGGAGGGGAGGGCTGGTGAGGGGATGGGATAGCTGGCTGATGGACATTAAGGAGGTCATGTGATGTAATGAGCACTTGGTATTATATAAGATTACTGAATTACAGACCTGTACCTCTGAAACAAAGAATACATTATATGTTATTAAACAAATATGAAGCAAACCATCATTGGTGAAAAAAAGAAAGAAAGGAGGAAAGAGAGAGGAAGGAAGGAAAGGAAGAAAGAAAGAAAGAAGAAAGGAAGAAAGAAGAAAAGAAAGAAAGAAAGAAGAAAATATCCTGATTCTGAATACTGTTTCCCAAGCTTGGGATGACTTGTGATAAATTGGCTCATCTCTAGGCAGGAATACCTGTAAGGAGGGCTTACCTCACATTCTTTCTCTTCAAGATCCCTCTAGTTCTAGATTCCTTCTCATGGGCCCTATGTACAAGGCCAGGTCACAGACGATCGGGATGATTTTATGTATGGGATTGGCAAGTCATTCTGGTTCTTTTTTTCATTACCATGTTGTTTACCTTGCTGTTATCAGGTCAATTTCTCTAAAACTTACCTCTCCCTCTCACTCCATACTAAACACAATTCAACGTTAAATACTATCAGGAAAAAAATGAAGCCCAGCTAATATCTATCATTTCATGGAGTAGAGTTCTTGTTAGAACTTTGATGGGAGAGATAATATAATAAAACTAAGACGATGGGAGAGATAATATAATAAAACTAAGACCAGTTGTTTTGAACACAAATCCTTTCTGCTTTCTGGTTCTTATTAATAGTAAAATAAGAGAGGGGTTAATTTATGGTATAAAGGGATCTAAGGAAATAAATGTGAGATACTGAAAATTGGTTAAGTGGATGAACTATGAGACAGACATGTGGGTTTAAATCCTGTCTTCCCTACTTAATGGACATATGAATTTGGGAAAGAAATTGTGTCTCCATTTCCTCCTCTATAATAAGCAGGGTAATATCTAGTATAAAACATTGTTGTGAAGATTTAAAAAGCTAATATTTGTATAACACTTAAAACATTTCCTGATGTATAGTAAAAAATTTATTATGATTTGTTGATAATAATCTAAACCACTTAACTAACAGTATTCCCAGGCAAGGCTATTTTGTGGATAGGAGTTGCCATGGAGATGTCTCCTAGATTCATTTTTGGAGTTACAGGGCAGTTAATAAATGTGGCATAATTTTCCTTCCTGTATTTATTACCAATAAAGAATAAAACACATGAGTACAATAAATGGCTTTTAGAACATTAGCATTATTACTGAGTAAAAGCTGTGTAGTATTTCTTGGTTTAATTGTGCATCTAAATTGAAAAATTGGGCTTTCTAACAATCTTTGCCCTCTCAAGCCCCCCAAATTTAACTTACCTCAAAAGCTAAGGTTTTTGGTTGGAGGGGCCTTGTGAGGAAACTTACAGAACTTCTGAATTTTGTAGATATAAGTAATTTTGGAGGATCTAACAATTTTAAGTATCTATGCCCCCAACATGGAAGCAGCCAACTACATAAGCCAACTGTTAACCAAAATAAAGAGACATCTTGATAATAATATGTTAATAATAGGAGACCTCAACACTCCACTCTCAGGGATAGATCATCTAAGCTGAAACTGGGGTATGCAATGTCAACACTGTCATGTGACAATTATATATGTGTTTCTAGATTCTCTGTTCAGTGTATTCACCTTTTTTGTTAATTCTTTTATCATAATTCTCTTATCATAATTTCAAAAATATATTAAATATTAATATAATATAGTAATATTAGAATATTCATTATTATAATTAATATATAAAATTACAATTAATGTATAAATATTAAATATAACAATATAATAAAATTGCTGATATTTCATAGAGCATATACTGTTTCTCTCTCCTAGGTCTATAGTAATTTCTGGCCAATTGATTTTCATACGTTTTTTTAAAAAAGGTTTTAACACTGTAGATTATAGAAAATGTAAATATAGTATAGAGAGCTTTCATATAAATGTATACATAATTTCCCTTATCAGTAACACTTTTCACTAGTATGGTCATTTATTATAATTAATGAAACAATATTAACTAAAGTTCATATTTTATTAAAGTTCATGTTATTCAGAATCCTTTAGTTGTACCTAATATTCTTCTTTAGTTGGAATCCCATCCAGGATACCAAATTACATTGACTAGTTTTATCTAGTTAGGTCTCTTAGGTTCTCTTGACTGTGACAGTTACTGAGGCTTTTCTTAGTTTTGATGACTTCACAGTGTTTAGAAATACTAGTCAGGTTTTAGGGGTACCTGGGTGGCTTAGCTGGTTGAGCATCTGACTCTTGTTTCCAGTTCAGGTTTATGATCTCATGGGTGCTGGAATTGAGCCCCACAGTGTGCTCTTATCTTGGCGGGGAAACCTGCTTGAAGATTGTATCCCTCTGCCCTTTCTCCTCCCCGTCCCTGGGCACATACCCTTTCTCTCAAATAAATCTTTATTTTTTTTTTTTGTTAAAGTAGTATTATTCAGGTTTCTATAAAATATCACTCAATTGAAATTAGTCTGATTATTTCCTCCATGACTATACCAGAGTTATGTGATTGGGGAAGAAGATCAATGAGGTAAAATTCTATTTATTTCAAAATATATCAAAAGTACATACTATCAACATGGTTTATCACTGTTGATACTGAGCTTATCACCTGTTGAGGTCATGTCAGGGGTCTCTTTCTCCTCCATTTCCGAGTTTTCTCTTTGCAACTAATTTACAGTATATAGGCCACAAATTAAACAGTGAGTAGTTATGCTCCTCTTCCTTGGACATGGAACATCCTCATATATTGTTTGGTTGGTTTGTTTTTTGGTTTTTCTTTCTTTGGTATTTGTTTTTGCATGAGAGATAATCTATTCCCCCATTTGTTTATGTATTCAATTTTTACCCAGATAGACTCAAATATTTATTTCATACTTTAGGTTATAATCCAATACTCCTTTGTTTTGTCACATTGACCAGTTTTGCCTATTGGGAGTTCTTTCAGTTATCTCGTGTGTCCCTTTAATTACCCCCATAATTGTGTGTCCTTTTTTTGTTGTGGGAAGGGTCACATCCTTACTTTCTGAGACCCCAGGTTGCTACAGATGTATCTCATACATCAGGTGCCTCAATCTTAGATGTGATATTTCTCTGAAAATTATTGATACCTTTAATTGGATAATGGTATTATAAACAAATTTTGGGGTGCTAGATGTACTTTGCTACTGGGGTGTGATCCATTTAAGACCCTCTCAGCTGGAAAAGCAAGGAAATGCCAACCTCTGTACGTATACATATCTATAAACATCTATCATCTATTTATCTGTCATCTTTCTATCATCTATCATCTATCTAAACATAGTGAAGTCTCTAATGTGTTACCACATGGATTGAGGGCGTTATTCTTGAATCCTTGTTTGCTGTGTGTTATTATAAAAAGTGTTGTCATTTTTTGTGTGTTGTCACTTTTTTTAAGAAAATACATTTTTTAACCATTGATATGATCAATATGACTTTTCTTCTTTAGGCTGATGTTCTAGGTTACATTGTTTGTTTTTGAACATTGAACATTATTTTTGAACATTAATCTTGTATATTAAGAATAAACATGATTGCTCCATGTATACTTACTTATTCTGGTAAATTGTTAGCTTAATTTAATAATATTTCATTGAGGATTTTTGCAATTATTCATGAGAGATAATTTTGATACATAGTCTCTATATATAGATAGATAGCTAGCTATAGTCTCTATGTATATTTTTTGGACATCTTTAAATGACTGGTATTAAGGTATGTCCAGCTTCATAATATAAGTATTTTTTAGCTTCTGTAGTATGGAAGTGGTTTTAAAGAATTGATGTAATTTCTTTTTTGTGTGTTTGATAGAATTCATCAGTGAAACCCTCAGAACCTGATTGTTTTGGAAGGTTATTGATTAGTTATGCAACTTATTTAATAAATATGGAGATATTTAGGTATTTGGAACTGCAAATTTTCTTTTGTTGGCCTTATATCATTTGTATATATCCAGCTGGACATTGAGTAATATGAGTTTGAACTATGTGGATCCACTTAAAAATGGTACAACACTATACATGTGTTCTCTCTTCCTTAAGATTTTCTTAACAACATTCTATTTTCTCTACCTTACTTTATTATAAGAATACATATATAAAACATATAACTTACAAAAATAGGTGTTAATTGACTGTTTATATTAAGGTCAAGTCAACAGTAGGCTATTAGTGTTAAGTTTTGGGGGTGTCAAAAGTTATAAGTGGATTTTTGACTGTATGGGCATGGGGGAACAGTGCTCCATTTTCTGTGTTGTTTGGGATCAAGACCCACCAACATAGGGTTTGGGGGTGTTGACCCTATATGTAGGACTTAAAGATATTTTCAATGCTGTTGTTGCAAAACCCTGCTTGGCTTTTTAATTATATGGAATTTATGGAAAGCAACCTTGGGAGATGGTTGGAGACAATGAACATTAGGACTATAAAAGACATGGTTAGGACATGAATATATAGTAGCTGTTAAAATTTTAATAGCAAAGATCATTACTTACAGATTGGCATATCTGAATCTTATCAGTGAGACAACTGGAAATATGTACGAACTTTCCCTCAAAAGGTAGGACACTGAATTTAGTTTCTTTGAGGAATCCTGTTGGTAATCCTGTGTGGCTTTTAAGATAGGGGACCTCATAATGGATGGAGATTTAAAATCAACTTTTAAAAATAATTTATAGGGGCACCTGGGTGGCTCAGTGGGTTAAAGCCTCTGCCTTCAGCTCAGGTCATGATCTCAGGGTCCTGGGATTGAGCCCCGCATCAGGCTCTCTGCTTGTCAGGGAGCCTGCTTCCTCCTCTCTCTCTGCCTGCCTCTCTACCTACTTGTGATCTTTGTCTGTCAAATAAATAAATAAAATCTTTAAAAAATAATTTATAAATGGAAAGATATGAATCTTTATGCATTTTATTCTTAAATATTACTAAATTTGAGTTGTGCTAAAATGAAACGCAACATCGAAATTAAGGAAAACACTGGGAAGAACACTGTTGCTGTTCTTTTGAAATAAAAGGCCATCAATAACTTAGAATGTACATCTTTCTGTCTCTAAAAGAGCTTTTAATGTGCTCAAGATGCTCCCAGGAAGTAAATTCTTCAGATAATTGTATTTAGATATCCTTGTGTCACCTTCCATTAATTCCTTTCAGAAAGTGTTCACCAATATCTCCAGTCCATGCTCCTTGTAGAAAGATTACCTTCCATACTTCCAAACCCTGAAGGTACATATTCTGGCTCAGTCATGTTGCAGAGTTGTACAGTCATGTTTGTACCATCAGATGGCAAACATGACATTGGGAAACTCATTCCTAGCCTCCTGAGCAGTTGCTTTTATGTTCTTTCTCGTGATTTTTTATGTACACATCAGTTTCTGCTAATGACAAATTCAGGAAGAATAATAGATCTTTGATCCCCAGGAATCATGGAGGAGATATGTCCCTATAGGACTACAGAAAATACTTGTAAGGATGTCCAACAAATTCTTGTAAAAGTAGGATTTTTGAAAATTTATTTTCTACCCGAACTTGTCTGAGATTCATCTACTTTTGCAAAGACTGAAGTCACAAAGGATGCATGTGTGTTGCAGTCCACAAAGAAGGAGGGCTTTGGAGAGCCAGAAATGTGCTTTAGACAGAAGTTTGTCTAAATACACTTAACACGTGCACACACACACTCACACAACATATACCATTTCAAGGAAACAATCTAATGAAACATAACTGAAAACCACTAGTTCAAGCTTCTCTTAGAAACAAGGATTTTCATTCCTTAACGCAAGTATTGTTTTCAGGTACATTCATTTCATGCTTCTTCAGAAAGGGTGGTAGTGGCACAGTGAGGGCCCATAGTACCTACAGGGTATTATGGAAAATAAGGGGAAAGATGCTAAAATGAAAGGTAAAAGTTGGAGTCATTTTTTAAAACTACACTAAATATCCCAGGATTGTCCCCAGTGAAATCAGATACATTTAAGTTTTTAACAGAAATCTATGAGGATCTTATTTATTTTACACTCAGGTTTAGTTCTTTGTTTCAGGAAAGTATGGCAATTGACCTTAAACTAAGTGTACCAGCTGGAATACTATCCTATTTTTAAACACAGAGAGATGGAGGTTCACTAGATCTCCATACTTTAAAGGTAAAAGGCTCTCAGTTGTTTGTTATCCGTACTGTAGTCGAACCCTATATTCAAAGGCATAAGCACTCAACACCAACCAGGAGAGGAAACATTGAAATTTAAGAACAGAAAGCATTCTCCAAAATTTGTTCCTTTAGGAGCTGGAGGATCTCTTGACAGGAGGAGCATTTAAAAAGATAATCAACCTAGAGTAGGATCAAAATCAACTTCTTTCAGTTCTGTGCATGTCCTCAAGAACTAAGGAAACAAGGGATTCTATTTTGAGGTGAAAATACGGATCACACACTCACGAATCTGCTTTGTCCTCACACCATAGATTATAGGATTGAGGGCAGGTGGAACAACCACATAGAGATTGGCAACCAGGATGTGGACATAACGGGGAATTTTTTTGCCAAATCGGTGGGTGAGGAAGGAGAAGAGAGAAGGAGTATAGAAAACACACATGACCCCAACATGTGACCCACACGTACTCAGAGCTTTGTGACGAGCTTCTTGAGATGGGAGGCGGAAAACTGCACGAAGAATGTAGGCATAAGAGACTCCAACCAATGCCACATGCAAAATAAGAAAAGAAGCCACAAAAAGCCCATAAATGGCATTAACTCTAATGCTGGCACAGGCCAACTTGGCGATGCCCATGTGTTCACAGTAGGAGTGAGCAATAATTCGAGTCTCACAGAACGGCAGTCGATGGGTTAGGTAAAGAATGGGCAATGTAAGCAGGACAGGGTGCATTATAATACCCACACCAATGCCTGCTAGCACTCGGGGCGTCAGGGTGGTTGTGTAGTGGAGTGGCACGCAGATAGCCACATAGCGGTCAAAAGCCATAGCCAGCAGAACAGCGGACTCCATTCCTGTAAGGGTGTGTATCAGAAACATCTGAGCCACACAGGCTCCAAAACCAATTTCGTGTGCATCAAACCAGAAGATACCCAGCATTCTGGGCACTGAGGTTGTGGAGAGGGCCAGATCTATGGCTGATAAGATGGCTAGAAAGTAGAACATAGGATCTCGCAGAGTATGGTCAGACCAGATGATCAGCAAAATCGTAGCATTGCCCAACAGAGCCATTAAGTAAATGGAGCAAAAAGGCAGGGAGATCCAGCCATGGGAACTCTCAAGTCCTGGAATGCCTGTGAGAAAGAAGGTGTCTGGGTGGAAAGTGGAAGTGTTTGTGTGGAACATCTTGCACGGGTGAGATGAGAAGTAGTTGACTACTCTAGAAGGAAAAACAAGAGCATATCTCAAAACTTTCCAGTAGGCTTAATTTTTATCTGTAGTTGTCTTATTATAAAAGCTAATGCTGGGGGGCCTGGGTGGTTCAATCAGTTAAATGTCCAACTCTTGATTTTGGCTCAGGTCATGACATCGAGCCCACATAGTGCTCAAGCCTGGTTATGGAGACTGCTTAAGAATCTCTCTCTCCTTCTCCCTCTGCACTTCCTCTTCCCTCTCTCTCTCTCAAAAACAAAACAAAACAAAAAACTAATGCTAAAGCTTGAGTACAAAGTAATATGCAGGAAATGACTTAGCACTCTTCAAATGGAAGGAACATTAATCTTATGAAAGGTCTCCCTCCCTCTCACGTTTTGGACAATAATATCTTATATTCCTTTGATGAAACCCCAAATAAAAACTGGATCTAATTTTAAAAATGCAAAAGGACTTTATACTGAAATATCAATCTTCTTTGAAGACAAAGTTCAATTTACCTAAACACATCAACACAAAATCACTAAGCAACAGTACAGACAACTGCACACAGAATATGACAATATAAAAGGATATAAGTGTACCTCGAGCTATAGAATGATAGCAAATACAAGATTTCAGTAACCACTTTGTTCAGTATTCAGTATACATTGATACATATTTAGAAAACCAAATCCAAAATGAAGAACTGTGCTTCATTACTGCATCCCTCCATATTTACTCATATGTCCCCACAGACCTGCTGTGCTGAATCTCAGATATAAGAAGATATATTAAGATATAATATAGTTAGAGCTGCACAAAGATGGGTAGACACACTGTACACTGTACTGTGCCTCAGATTTGAAAAGAGACACACAAAGATTATAAAATACTGCAGTTGGAAATTACCTCCAGGAGAGAAACACATCTCTTTGTTATAGCATTGTGATGGGAATTAACTTAATAAGGAACTTCAAGGTTTCTGTTGGTTGCCAAATTCTCAAGAATTTCCCTGGATAGCCAACAATTCTACCCATCCTTGTATGTGTTTGGGGGAAGAGTTTGGGGAAAGAACAGTGAAAAAATGTTTTGAAAGGAGAAACTTTGAGGGGTAAAGTTGTGTTTCCAATGACAATGATGGTGGTCAACATCAGGGTTAAGAAATCCATGTTCCTTATTTACCACACTGTAGTTAATATCTGTCTTTTCGTTTGTCCCTTATTTCATCTTTCCGCCCTGCCTCCTTCCTTTCTTCCCTCCCTCATTCTCCCAACCTCCTTCCTACCCTCCTTCCACCCTCTTTCCTTCCTTCCTTCTTCCCTTCCTCTCTCCCTTCCTTCCTCCCTCCTTCCCTCCCTCCCTCCCCCTTCTTCCCTCCTTCTTTCTTCCTTCCTCCCTTCTTCCCTCCCTCCTTCCTTCCTCTCTCTCTTTCTTTCTTTCTTTCTTTCTTTCTCTCATTTCTTTCTCTTTCTTTCTTTATTCCTATAGGAAAAAAAAAAAAACCCTAGGAGATATAAGTTAGGACTATAGGAAAAAAAAAAAAAAAAAAGGAAAAACAGAAGGAAACATAGAGGAATGAAGGAAGATAGGAAGGAACATATCTCAACTCTAATTGCCTCCTGAGAAAAGTGAAAGAAAAGTCCAAATTTGGATAAGTATTTTATTAATGACATTTAAAAAACAGAGATTCCCAAGCTGGTTAAGTCCTGCAAGGCTGTGCATAATATTCATCTGCAGTCTGTTTCTTTCTCTGCTTCCCTCTTTGTAGTCAATTTTATGGAATAGTGAATAGTCTAAAAATGTGTGAGAACCACACAAGGATAAAAGGTAAAATTCAATTATGAAGGCTTAACTTCCTATGATTTATCAATGTCGGTGAAATGCTAATGGCAGATTCTTTTATTAAAACATTTTTTTGTATTCCTCAGTAACATTTCTGTAGATCAGAAATGTATGCAATAGTATTAGAAAGCTATAAAAACAATGCTTTCCTTATTTCATCATAATCATACCCAGTAGATTCTCAGTAAAAAAGAAAATTACTGTAGTTCATAGTATAGAGTTCATTATTGAGCTGATTGAGGGAAATTAGTGTGTTTCTCAACTCAGATAATTATAAGCTACAATGAGGACTCAGTAGGTAAGTAGAGAGGCAGTGATATCAATAGCCTAGTAGAAATAGTCAGAAGACACAGACAGCAATGAAATTCTGTAGTTGTCTGGCTTATATCATTACCACTCGGTGAACTCACTAGATCAAAAAATCTGATTAATGCTGTATGGTGAAGGATATTAACCAGACTTATGGTGGTGATCATTTACCAATTATACATGATGTTGTATAACTGAAACTAATATAATGTTCTATGTCAATTATTTCTAAAATTTAAAAAAAATTGAAAGAAGAAATTGAAAACTACCCTCCTTCTCTTTCACACGTTAAAAAGCCAAACCAAACCAAACCAAACAAAAAGTTAATTCTACTTCCCCAATATCTTTAAAATCTGTACATTTACTCCATCCTAATGGGATCATTTGGGAGGTTTATTATAACACAGTACTTTACAGTGCTTAAGAGCAAGAGCACTACAGTATGACCAACTGTGTAGAAACCCAGATTCATCACTTATTTCACTCTGTAATCCAAGGGAAGTAAATAACAAGCACCTTTCATCATAATGTATTTTCATCATAAAATAGAGATAATAAAGATAAAAACTTTAAGTATGTTATTAGTTTTAAAGCGATATATATTTTTTAAAGATTTTATTTATTTATTTGACAGAGAGAGAGATCACAAGTAGGCAGAGAGGCAGGCGGGGATCGGGGGGTGATGGCTCCCTGGTGAGCAGAGAGCCCAATGCTGGGCTCAATCCCAGGACCCTGAGATCATGACCTGAGCTGAGGGGAGAGGCTCAACCCACTGAGCCACCCAGGTGCCCCTAACTGATAATTTTTTAAAGCACTTTAAAGCATGTTCCAAAGAGACTGGTTGTCCATCATTCTTAGATATCTTCAAGCAGACTGATTTTTATTTATTTTTTTTAAAGATTTATTTATTTATTTATTTGACGGAGAGAGATCACAAGTAGACAGAGAGGCAGGCAGAGAGAGAGAGAGGGAAGCAGGCTCGCTGCTGAGCAGAGAGCCCGATGTGGGACTCGATCCCAGGACCTCTGAGATCATGACCTGAGCCTAAGGCAGCGGCTTAACACGCTGAGCCACCCAGACGCCCCAAGCAGACTGATTTTTAATATGTACGTTGACTGGATTCAGGATAAAATCCAAATGCTTTCACTAGGATTGGACGGTTTTCCCTAACATGATCCTACTCCTTCTCTAAGCACCAGTCTTAGTCTTTTTGCCCCACACTTTTCCCATGTCTCCTCTCTTCTTCCCCATCTGCCTTCTTTCCCTTCACCCCTCACTGTGAAGTAAGGATGCTCCCTGAGCTGGGAGATGGGGAAGACTCACCAGACTGAGCACCAGCATGCAATCCTGTCTCTGTTTTATCTCACCCGCTCAGTCTTTATGAGGGTGCTGCTCTTTGCCTGGGAGGAGCTTGCAACAGGAAATTCCCTGGAGCCAGTTTGGTAAAAAGCACAAAGTCTCTGAGGATTCTAGTGTCTAATTCTGATCCAAAAAGAGAGAGCCATTAGGGACCCATGGCTTGGAAAGAAATGAAGGCAGAGGAGTGAGATTTAGGTCAGCAAGATGACAGGAGGACCCAGTACTCCTGCCAGTACAAAAACACAGATTTAACAAGCACTGATGGATGGAAAGGCCTTTATGCGAGTTCCAGAATTTGGATGAGAGATTACAGGACCCTGGTGGTACATATAAGAAAAGACAAATTGAAAAAGACAAGAAGAAAAGTTTCATTTTACCCACATCCCCTCTACCTGAGCCTGACACAGTTCTGCCCCAGGAGAGCTTCCCTCCATCCCTGAATTTCTCACTATTTTCTGTAGCTGTGTTCTATAAAGTCACCTTGAACACTGAATTAGGAAATTTGGTGCCTTTGCTCTTAGGGGAAATGCACAACAGTTTTGTCCATCAATCAATACATAACTTTTTTAATGTGTGTTTTTCTGTGAGAAACACTTCCTGTGATACATAGTTCTTATAGGTTGGTCATGGCTCTTATGATTAATCGTGCAGCCTTTAAGTGATCGAAAGCCAGGAGCTTTGGAGGCCACTTGTGTTTCATTCACCAACATCTGTGTACAACAGAGAGTCTCATTAGTGTTGAAAACCTGGTTCTACATAATCCTTTTCCTGTACACTTAGTAGGCACTTTAAAAACTCTTCTGCAGCCTCCTAATTAGCAGAATCTGCCTTGACTCTAAGTTTAATTGTATATCCCTCATTGCCTTTTGAAATGTACTAGCAAACCCAGTGCTATCCAACAAGAGCTTGATTTTTTTTTTCCTGACCCCAGGTGATGTAACTGTAACCATCTTCGACCTCACCACAATGTTGTCCATTGCACTTTTTTTTATTAGTTGTCATCACATGACTCCACAAATTTATCCTCTTTTTCATCTTTTCCATATTTATATCACATGCTACAATGTTACTTTAGTAATTTTCAGAGTGGCTTCATATAGAGATGAATTTTGTCTTCCTTTGTCTGGGTGTATCTAATTTTTGATTTGTTAACTTTGAATCACAAGCAACACTGCTATAACTCACTCCTGAATGAAGTTTATCCAGCATGGTTGTACTTCCATGAAGTACAGCCCAACCATCTTGCACTTAGGAACACTAGAAAAGTATTATTGAACTGCAATACACTCCATGAATAAATAACAAGATAGTTATTTTACTGTGTTGTACTTCAGCACTATCCTGTAGGGCCATGTTAAACAGTGGAATCAACAAAAAGCAGAAAAATAAGAAAAACTTGGTCTTACATCGAATGTAAAAACACTTGTTTATAGCTGAAATGGGAAGTCAGAATCTCACTTTGTTCAGCCTCAGCCGAGAATGCGATTGGCAACTCAAATTTTTCACATCTTTTTGCACGTTGGCAAGTGACTGCTGAAGTGCTGTGAGAATTTATTTGTGGTTACAAATAAATCCTATGGAGTAGGCAAACTAGTAAATATGGAACTCACATATGATAGAGCCCCACTGTGTTTGTGTAATTTATAAGATTCATACTCAAAACATACATAAAGCATATAAATAAATGTTAAAATAATATGATAGAATTCCAACTTCTACAATTTAAATATTGGTGAGATTGACACAAAATGACTTAAAAACTGTTTGAAGCTCTCAAAGGAGGCTGGAATGCATTTAAGAGCACAATAAATCTAGATGGCTGAAAGGATCGCATCTTTAAAGCTGTCACATTTTCCTCAGTAATGTTTAGATGCAACTCAACTTTCATCAAAATCCCATTTTGATTAATTTCATATAATTAAATTTTTTGTGAAATTTATTCTGATGAATTATGAAAAAATACGGTACATGTCACAACATGAAAATTAGACTATGAGACAAAATGTTAAAGTCTGGGGGCGCCGGGGTGGCTCAGTGGGTTAAAGCCTCAGCCTTTGGCTTAGGTCATGATCCCAGGGTCCTGGGATCAAGCCCCACATCAGGCTCTCTGTTCAGGAGGGAGCCTGCTTCCCCCTCTCTCTCTGGCTGCCTCTCTGCCTTCTTGGGATCTCTGTCTGTCAAATAAATAAATAAATCTTTAAAAAAATGTTAAAGTCTAATATGATTTGAATATTCTAAATTATATGAATATGAAAATCATGGAATAAAATCAACCAAATATCAAAGTGACATTATGGGTGTTTTTTTATTTATATTTTCTTATATTACAAATAAAGGAGAGGGGTGCCTGGGTGGTTCAGTCAGTTAAGAATCTTCCTTCAGCTCGGGTCATGATCCCAGAATCCTGGGATCAAGCCCTGCATGAGGCTTTCTATTGAACGGGGAAACTGGTTCTCCCTCTCCCTCTGCCTGCTGCTCCCCTGCTTGTGGTCTCTCTCTCCCTCTCTATGTCAAATAAATAAATAAAATATTAAAAAAATAAAAATAAAGATAAAAAGGCATTGTTTAAAGTGAAGGAACTAGACACTGATCTATTCTTACTTCATACATACACTTGATGTATTTAAGAACAATTAATTCTGAGACTCAAGCAATCCAGCCAAGAGGAAGGCTCCAGAGACAGTTCAGAAAAAACTCTCTTGCATTCCCCTCACCCTTCTGGGATTCTCCTGTTACTAAAAGGTTAGCTCTAAAGCCTTAGAACCTGAGTTCTGAGCTCAAATTTAACCCCCAGTGGTTTCTTGACAGGAGGGGAGACCATCCCCACTCTATGCCCATGAGAGCCTTAGAAATAAGCAGACATGTCTATAACCGAGCTCATCTAGAAACCTTAAAGCTCTTGAGAAAAGGAAAATCTTTCTCAGACCATCCTCATCCTCCTCCTCACAGAACACCTGGTAATGTCTGCAGTATAAATACTATATGTACCTAATATATGCCAATTCATGTTGATCTATTGTATTTTTGTAAAGGGATGAATAGGTGTGTAGAATTTAGCCCAAAAACATTACAGGGTTTTCTTTTTCCATTTTCTTCCTCCCCCAAAACAGATGTGAGGTTTTTTCCCTTCCAATCCCTCCTGTTTTTCATGCTGTGTAGTCAGACAAGGAATCAAATGCTGAGAGAGTTTGATTTTGCTGGAAGCTAATTCCTGGGTATGTCTTAAGGAGTTTATATTAGAATCAGGAAAACTATTAATGCACTGTAGTGTTTGGAGATAGTGTGGACTTTAATCAATTTATAGTGATTCCGCTGGTTGTCTTAAATTTATGCTGAAATTATTTACCAGAAAAATAAGAACACTCCCTTGTCTTCTCCTTTCCTCTTTTTATTTATTCATTGGAACAAATGGATATATGACAATATATGCCTCTGTCAAGTAAGAACTTGCAATAAAATAAAGGAGAAAAACATGAAGATATATAAAATACAATATGAGAAGACATAGAAGATAGGTAAGTACACATGTCAGTGGGACACTTGAGGATGGATATCCATGATGGTCCAAAATTCCTAGAAAAATTTTCTCACAGAGACTGATATGTGAGCAAAATCTTCAATGCTAACTAGGTTACATAGGGTTTGCATGTACGAAGAAATGCCATGACAAACAAAGACACAGGTCACTACTATCATGAATTGAGTAGTTGACCAGTACTCTATATGCAGAGAGATATAGACAACATATTTCAAGAGGTTAGAAAATTTGCTAATATTTTATAAGACATGGAAGGCCACATTTTCTTTGTAATTTCTTGGTTTGTATTATTTTCTGGTAAATAACATTTGTAACTGCATTATTTATTTACTTGCCTTAAACTCTACATATAATACATGAATGTATAAAATATATTGGCACTGTTTAAAAATGCCAAGCTATACAGATACAGCTAAATTATACTGTCTATGCCTCTTTCCATCCACTCCACATTTTAGATCTCTCCTCCGTTGGCTATGTATCCTTTTTAGGTAGTTCTTATGTTTATAAAATTTGCATTATAAATGTGCATATATGCACATACAGTATGCTCTTGATTTTTATGTAGTTTGTCAATGTTAATGGAAAAATCAAACTTTGGCTTCTTTTTTATTTGAATGTCAGTTTACATAAATATACTTTACTTATTCTAAGCACTTCTATAATATAAAGATAACACAGATTTGTAAGCTCAGTATTACTTTATTGATGGACATTTTGAATGATTCCCTATTAATTCTATCACAGGCAATTTTACAATGAGAATTATTGTATATACTTCCGTATGTATTTGTGAACATTATTTCCTAAATGGCAAGTAGTTAAATTGCTCTGCCCAGAACTTTGTTTTTAATAAGAGTAATACTATGCAATTTTCCTCTAAGAGTAATTCTCTCTAATCAACTGGGCATAAGAACCACACTTTAACTCAAACCTCATTAATGCTTATCATGATCAATCTTGAAATTCTGTTGCTTAAAAATATAATACTGTATGAATTGCATCATATTCATTTAATTTTTAATTTCCTGATTTCCAGTAAGAATAAGCTTATGTGATTGAACATTTACATTTGCTTCAGTGTGAATGTTTGCTCTACATAATCTGTCCATATAGTTTCTTTTTTTATTTTTAAATATTTGTTTATTTTGAGAACGAAAATGAGACAGGAGGTGTAGGGACAGAGGGAGAGGGAAAGAATCTCCAGCAGACTCTCCACAGAGCATGGAGCCTGACCTGGGGTTCCATCTCAGGACCCTGAGATCATGACCTGAGCTGAAATCAAGAGTTAAATGTTCAGCTAACTGAGCCACCCAGGCACACCTGTCCACATGTTTTCTGTTGGTAAAATATGTTTAAATTATGTAATGGCATACAGCAAGTAGAAGAAATGAAGGAAAAGTGCATGAGAAAGATGAGAATGTTGATGGAATTACAAATATAGGTAAAAGGACATGAAGTTTCATTTCAGGACAAAGGAAGGAGAGTATGTGAAAATGTACTAGTTCAATGTGTTACATGTACATAAACATAAAGGTGAGAGGGTAAGGTTGACAAACTTGTCTGGTAGCAAATGTTAATTTTGTCTCTGAGGTTAATTTTCCGTCTGAGAGGTCATCTGTTGAAAGTGCAGGAGGGTTATTTAAGAAGAGTAAGGCTTGGGTTTGGACCGGTTCCTTTATGGAATATAATATCTGGGGACTTTTGAACAGTATTTATGATCAAATCAATGGTGATGGTTTCTTTGTTGTTAGGTACAGAACAAGTCCTCCTCTTCTTCTTACATGCCCAAATGCAAATAGGGCCGTTTTTATCACTACAGTTAAGAATAAGGGCTTTAGGGGCACCCGGGTGGCTCAGTTGGTTAAGAGTCTGCCTTTGGCTTAGGTCATGATCCCAGGGTCCTGGGATCGAGTCCCACATCAGGGTCCCTACCTAGCAGGAATCCTGCTTCTCCCTCCTCTGCTTGTGCTCTCTCTCTCTCAGATAAACAAATAAAATCTTAAGCAAACAAACAAACAAAGAAAAGAATAAGGTCTTTAAAATCAGTGTGAGTGGTAGAAACAGGTCTATCATTTACCAGCTATTTAAAATTGTAGAAGTTACTTAAATTATTCTCATTTTAAAATGGAGATAAAAATTATGCTTTTTATTATTGACACATTATATATTATTTGTTTCAGGGATATAAGTCCGTGATTCATCAGTCTTTTGCAATACAGAGCACTCACTACAACATGTACCTTCCCCAATGTCCATCACCCAGGCACCCCATCCTTCCCACTCCCCCTCCACTCTAATAAACCCAATAATATTTATTATTATAAATATGTATTATAAATAATACATGGAATGTTTTCAGGAAAAGAACTGACTCACATCAAGAATTTAAAAATGTTTTACTATTACATTATTATATAACTCCCCAATGGATTGGTTGCCCTGGATTTATCTTCTGTCCCAACTCATAGCATGCCTCAGACAGAAATGTCATTATATAAATGTCCATGGTCCCTTGACCCACCTATCCTGCTGTGTTTGCATTCAAAAGAGAATATCCACCTCTAGGCATCTGGAAGGCCAAATAACACCAGCAAGCAGAAACTCTGGGTATGAAACTTCAACAGACTAAAAGCAAAACACATGTCATCACTCTCACTCCAGTCCAGTGAGTCGATGTCCAGTGTGCTATATTATTCCAATCCCAGCTTCAGTGGACACTGGCTTGAGGATTATTTTTCCTGATCACAGCACTCTTTAATCTTCGACTGTCTATAATAGTGGTAAAAGGAGTGGCTGTGGAACGGTGTCAATTGTGCTTCTAAGAAGAAGAGAAGAAAAAGATCTGTTTATTATGGGACCAGTGTGGCTTTCAAAATGTTCTACTAGTCTTAAGAAATGGAAGAAGTTTCATTAGCAAATCTCAACATGGGGTGGGAAGGGGTCAGCCAATGCAAGAGAAGTGTGCTGAGCAAAGGAAATATCATGAGGGAAAGTTTGGATGAATTAGTTGATTTAGATGAAGTTGGAGAGGGAGCCAGTGGAGAACCAGTCACAGAGTAATTTGACTAACTAGATGCATGTAAGGAAATGAAGGAAATTCATGTTAGTGGATATAACCACATGTGTTGTAATTCTTGACTGTGAAGTCAAAAGTATAACACGAAGGTGTCACCAGTGGAGATTCACAAACAATGCAATGAGCTGTTCACTTCCTGACACACTGTTATCAGCCCCGCTCTTGTCATCATGCTGACTGTGTTCCAGGTTGGTGTGAATAACCTCCTTCTTGTCATTCCAAGCAAGCAACACATCCTCCAAAATTTGGCATTCCATTCTCAAAGCTACACCCTATAACCTGGCATCTTTGCATGTCCCAGACTAGGATGACTAAAATAATTTTCTAAAGGTACATTTTCTATTCAAAACTTCCTGTCATTCCTTCTTTCTGTGTAACCTATGTCTTATAACTGTTTCTATGTCCTCCAAACCCACGACTCTTACACATTTGTCCATATGATTCTACATACATGTTTACAAATACATGTATCTTAATGAAAGAAGTTAGTTGAAGGAGATACTCATTACATACAGTGAAGTTTCAATGATTAAGCATACAGCTATTCCACTGTGCATCTGCACTTGTGTTTATCTCATTTTTTATGTTTTATTTAAATTCCAGTTAGTTAACATACACTGTAATATAGGTGTTGTATATAAATACTGAATCACTAAGTTATACACCTGAGAGTCTTACACATCTTTAAGATTTCAGTTGGTGTTACTTTCTTCTCAGTGGATAGAAGACTTTGGATTTTCATACATTTAGCTCTGATTTTTGGTACCTGCATATTTTCCCTCATTTGGCATCTACAAATCATCCATATTACAAATTACAACTGTGAAATAAGATCTGACAGTCAGAGATGATGGTGAAAGAGTGTATAAATATTGATAGATATTGTCATGACTCCCTGACCTACAATTCCCTGCATTTGGGCAGACTTAACTCATCAAAGGTTTGAAAATTTGTAATCTATTATTTTTATTTGGTGTAGAGAAAAATTCATGAAGAGAAAGCTAAAATTCTGATACCTGTTATGTCAGCATACAATAAGACCAATGTCTATCCATCAACCTTCATTCTCATTGGCATTCCTGGGTTGGAAGCTGCCCACATCTGGATCTCCATCCCATTTTGTGTGGTCTACCTTTTGGCCCTCCTGGGAAATTGTTCTCTTCTGTTTATCATCAAGACAGACACCAGCCTCCATGAGCCAATGTACCTCTTCCTCTGCATGCTGGCTCTGGCTAATCTTATTGTGTGTACCACAGCTGTACCAAAACTGCTTAGTCTTTTCTGGTTCCATTATGGAGAGATTCGTTTTGAAGCCTGCCTCACTCAAGTTTTCCTGATTCACTCTTGTTCCACCATGGAATCTGGCTTCTTCCTGGCCATGGCTTTTGACCGTTATGTAGCCATTTGTAACCCATTAAGACATTCAGCTATTCTGATACATGCTGTGCTTGGGGGGATGGGTCTAGGTAGAGTACTCTGGGGAATAGCACTTCTCAGTCCTCACCCCTTTCTGTTACGCTGGCTTCCCTACTGCAGAACCCACACACCTACTGTTCCCCCACCTACTGTGAGTTCATGGTCCTCATCAAGATTGTCTGTGCTGAGACAAGAATCCATAAAGCCCACAGCCTCATTGTTGCCCATTGTTGCCTTCCTTACTGGTGGGGTAGACTTCATATTAATCATTTGTTCTTATGTTCTCATCCTTCACACTGTCTTCCACCTCCCATCCAAGGAGGCCCAAGTCAAGACCTTGGGTACCTGTGGTTCCCATATCTGTGCCATCTTTGTGACTTATACTCCAGCCTTCCTTTCTTTTCTCACCCACAGGTTTGCACGCCATATGGTTCCCCATGTCCATACCTATCTTCTGGCCAACATCTATCTTCTGGTCCCAGCCATGGTGAACGCTATTATCTATGGCATAAGGACCAAGAAGCTAAGGGACAGATTCCTTACGTTTTTCAGTTTTTCAAAGACTTGAGTTATGTTTTTTGTGTTGATGAGTAATATATAAACAAATATAATCTATCTTTGAATTATTTCTTCATGAGGCTCCTCTTTTAATGGTCAGAGGCATGGGTTTTTCTGTGGGATGTAACTCATCCATAAACACATATTTTGTATTGTAACAATAATTATGTGTTATTATGACTCTACTACAATATTAGAATGTTATTTCTTAAAATACAAAAAACAAGCAAACAAAATTTAGAATCATCTGTTTCTAAAAACGAGAGATATTTAAAATTAACATGATATATTATCACATATTTTTCATTTACCGGTAACAGGTAAACAGTTACTGGTAACTGGTAAACCTGGTTTACCAGTTAAGACTTACTACCAGATTTACAAGTTTTCTCTTTTTTTGTTTTTTGCCCCAGTCATCTCTTCTTGACTAAATGTCCTTCTTTCTCAAGTTCATACCTCACCACTTTCTTAATGAGAGTTTTTTTTGATGCTAACTTCTGTGTTCTGTGTTTAATGATTTCTTTGTCTTCATGATGATACCTTTTAGCTACACAGTTCCATTCTCTAGTTATAACATTTTCTTAGTCTTTTGAAGACATTATCCTACAGTCTTCTAGAATCTATCATTACTTTGAAGAAAACTGTTGTTGGCCAAATTGTCATTAATTTGTAGGTAATTAACTTTTCTGACTGTCGTTCGATCCTATTGAGTTCTTGGGTGTTCTGTAGTTTCACATGGGTAAATTTCACAGGTATTATGCAAGTAAGAAAAGATTACATATGCTGTGATTCTGTTCAAATGAAATGTAGGGAAGGAAAAGTAGTGTGGAGGTAGTGTTCAGGCAACCATGCTTTAAGGTCCTGTAGGTGATTCTTAAATGCAGCTAAAACTAAGCTGTGGCTGTGTAAGTTGGGGAACAGAGACATTAGTTGACCACAGGGGAAGTATTTCAGTCAAGTACTTCACCTTTCAAGCTAAATTGTGAAAAGAATCAACATTTGCTAAGCACTTACTAGATTCTAATCTCTTAATTGTTTTATTTTAATACATAACCTTTATAATATATTGTTGAATACATTATAATAAATACTTCCATGAGAAGTAACTCAACAAACTCATATTCTAGGCTACTTTAGAGGTGCTAGGATTAGAAGTCTGTCTAGCACTAATGCCATAATTTTCTTATAATCTCACAATGGTTTCATATGCAGCCAGATCACTCAATGGGACTCCTAGGAACACAGCTTCTCACAGGTGAGCTGTCATAATTGTTGCTACTGGTCATTGCATTTTTCATAACCACACTCAGTTTAGATCCATTTAGCTAGTGTTTACTTGTGGAACAGAATTCACTGGGGATATAGGGATGACTGAGGCAAAGTATGTAAACAGTTTCAGAGTCTCATAGGTACACAGAATCAATGTACCTTTTCTTTCCATATGATTCCTAAAAAGATTGAGATTGAAGAAAGACATGGAAGATGTGAGTTGAAAATATCATCTTTCTTAGTAACGAAGTGCATTCTAGAGGACCAAGTGTGGTACAAGCGTAGTGAACACTAACTAAACCCCAGAGTTAGGCATATAGCCCTAATTAGAACATGAATACTTACTACACGGAGGAGCACCAGAGAACACAGGACTGCCTTAGAAAGTCACACTACTAGGAACTGTGTATGTTCAGGTGGGGGAGGCACAGGGAGAAGAGTCTTAATTACACTCACTCAATTTATTCCTACTGAATCTTCAAATGTACAGCTTCTCCCTAGCACATAGTGAATAAGGGTGGAAAAAGGATGAGCTTCATAATACATGAACATAAAGAATTGGCTAGAAATATTTTGTTCCTATAGTCTGATATAGTTGATTCAGATGTAATGAACATTTACTTTCAGTATAATAATGTGAAACACTTTTAAAATGTGTGCATTCTCATAGTCAGCCCTGAGCTCTTTATATCAATCCATTAAATTCTCATGCAAACTAAAAATGATTTTTAGATTTTATATCTACATTTTACAAATAAGGAAACTGAGAAATAGAGAAATCAGTTGACTTTCTCATAGTCATAGCGATGGTTAAAAATGGAGATAGAATTTGAACATAGGAAGTTTGACACCAGGTTTATATTCTCAACCACTACTCTATACTTGGTTACATATTAACATTTTCACCCTGATATATCAATGTGACAAGTGCTGAGATAGAATTAGAAAGGAGATATAGAATCAGTCTAGGCTAGGGATTATAGAAAGTCAAGAATAGTTTCAGAAGATAGGACATCAGGACCATCAGGTAGGCAACTAAGCAAAATTCCTGTGGATTGGGTCACCTTAAGTGGGTAGTATGTGGAATGTGTGGTATGTGTGGAGTATGTGTGTGTATGTGTGTGTGTGTGTGTGTGTGTGTTGGACATTGGAGTGGTATCCAGTTTTGCATTAGCCAATTCTGCATTCATTTCACTTTCTAAGGTTTATCCCATTTTCTCCATCTAACAGTCACCTAATTTGCTTATTAACCAAGTTTCAACTTTCTAGAATGATAGTTTTCAAAATTTAGGCTTGAACCATCTTAAAAATACATATTGCTTAGGCCTTTTCTAAAACTATTAGACTCAAAATGTCTGTGGTGTATCCCATAAAAAAAAAAATCTCACTTACTTTTCATCAGTCATTCTGTATATTTATAATTCAGTGATCCAATGTCCATGCCACAGTTGTAGGATCCTGAGAATAAACACACAGATGTCCTACTCAGAGAATGTGGCATGAGTTAAAATTCCTACAGAGTTTTATAGTTCTTACTTCGAATACAAAAGGTTGAAAAGAATGTCACTTAAAACGTTATGACAAAAACTATGTGGTGAATAATCAAAAAAACTCACAATTTTAAGTTCAAAATCCAGTGTGAATAACTAATCCAAAATTTAAGGAAAGATAGGTAACTCCAAAAAGAGATGGAACATGATCCTGTGCTTACTAGCAGCATGTGTCAGATACTGTACAAGCCATAATAAAGAATTTGTTAAAATTTAAACCAAATTATTCACAGCTGAGTATAAACCTATATGAAAATACAGAATATCTGGGAGAAATATATATATGACACAAAGGGGAATTCACACTTATTCATGTTTTTCTCCCTAGACTAGACCAGGTACTCATAAGAAAGTCTGAGTGTAGGACTAGACCTTCATCATGGACCAGGACTGGTGGAGGGAAATAACTGTCACTATAAGATGGGAAAGATCCTCACTCAGGTTCTCTCCCCTAAGGAACAAAAGCCTTTACTTGGAGGAAGAGCAAAAGTGGAGACCCTTTGCTGCTGAGACAAAGGAGCAAAAACAAACTCTATAACCCAGGGTGAGACAAGTTCCTTAGACATGTCCTACGGTGCTAGGTAAGGGGCAGAATCACTGAGAACATTTCATTTTCAAGACTTGGGAACATACTACCTGCCCAAGACAGGCTAAACCAGCCTAGATGGTATTGTAATTTCCTCTGGCTCTTACCACCAGATTAGCAGAGTTTGAGGAATAGATAACAGTGCTCACACCTGAGAGAGTGTACAGAACATGGAGAGTGGCCTTATTGCAGCACAGGAAATAAGAGAAGATCTAACATTGACTGTGGGGGGGGACATCAAGAAAAACCTAACTCATCAGCCACACCCTGAACACAGGGTAAAGTTCGAGGAATGTGATGCATTCACTGAGGACATTCAAAGTGAAAGCATGAAGAATTTGATGACCTGAATAGTCCTTTACCTAGGAAATAAGTTTTATCTGTACTTAGCAACCTTATAACATAGAAGACTTCAGGCCCAGGTGACTACATTGGTGGATTTAGCTGTTTAAAGGCTAAGTACCAAATTTCCAAAAACTAGCCAAAACACATATAAACAGATTGAACTCTAACCAAATCATTGAAGATACAATTGAGGCCACATCATTAAAATCCACTTCATAAGTAGAATAAATAGATAGATAGGGAATGAGTTCAGGGTCACAACAGGGTTCCAGGAATAGCCACTTGTACTTATAAATTATATAGCATAACTGACAGCTTCAAATTCAGGTGTGATGTCAATTAATATAAACTCCAATGAAGAATTTATGACAGCATCTCTTCTATTATGATAAATGTAAGTAGGATTTTTTCTCTTAAAGTTCATGCTATGGAATATTAGTATCATATTTTGGTCAAAGGAGCAATCTGAAGCCAATATTATCTTAAAGTTTCAAATGAATATTTGTTAGTTGAAAGACCTGAGAAATCCTGCAGTAGAAGTATAGCTAAAAATGTAATTTTATTGGTCAAAATTTACAAACATATTTTTCCTGACTTCTTTCTACAAATAATGTCAGTAATACCACCTGGAACTAAAGAACACTGAGTAATGTCATATGGCACAAAAGTACACAAGTATACACTTCGCTTATACTGGACTTGCAACATCGCTAAAATTTTCTGCTTTCCATGAGAGAGAAACTCCCCTGTGAAGTGTCACAAGACACAGAAACAGAACTGTTTGAAAAATAATTGTTTGTTTGAAAATACAGATCAATAAACTAGGCTCTATAAATAGTCATCCATCTAAAAGGAACACAACACAGCTTTAAAACAAAAAAAGACTATGAATTTTCCAAGATTATCAAGTTTTTACAATTCTGTTCATGATAGAAAATCTCTACTTTTCTCACATGAATAGTCACAGGATCAATTTCATGTCTAACAACATTAACATGGTAGAGTCAAGAATAACATTCTTTCTGAGAGCTAGTCCAGGCATATGGGAAGTGTTTTATCATCTATTATTTTGGGAACCAGCATAATAAGGGCAATGTACTATCTTTGTTTAAATTAGGATATGTAGTAATTTATGGGTTTTATTGTAATTATTCGTGTGGTGTCTTCTTTTTGGAAGTTTGGTTTTGCTTCAAAATGATGTTAACTGCAGAATGTGATGTGTTCAGTCCTAATGAAAGCAGAACAAAGTGTGTGTTCACTTCCACATGGGGAAACTGAATTATTTCCATACAATGGAAAATTATAAGACACTTTTTTTCATGCATTTGACATGGGTCTCGCCTTCTATTTTCTGGGTTTGGGAAGGAGCCTCACAGGTCTCCCCTGAAAGGGGCCTACATAACTTTCAAATGTTCTTTTTCCATTCTGAACAAAGAGAATTAGTGTTGTTCCCTTCCTTAATTTGATTCTTTACAAGAGTTATGGTGTTTTCTTGGAAAAGAGTTTGAGCACCTGTTCTCTAATCTGTTTAGTTCTGACCCCATAGATTACAGGGTTCAGCGCAGGTGGAATGACTACGTAGAAATTAGCCAAAAGGATGTGGATATAGCGTTGAATATTCCGGCCAAACCTGTGGGTCATAAATGAAAAAAATGCAGGAGTGTAGAAAGCCAACATGACACACACGTGAGAGCCACAGGTACTCAGTGCTTTGAGCCGGGCATCGTGGGAAGGCAGTCGAAAGACAGCACGAAGGATCTGGACATAGGAAATGACAATAGCTATGATGTCCAACACCAGGATAGAGATGGCACATAAGCCATAGATGATGTTGACCCTGATGCTGGCACAGGACAGGCGGGCAATGCCCATGTGCTCACAGTAAGTGTGAGGAATAATTTGGTGTCCACAAAATGGTAACCGTAGGATGAGTAGAACGAAGGGTATGGCGAAAGACAAAGGTCTCAGTAGGATTATCAATGCAATGATGACTACCACCTTGTTTGTCAACACCAGTGTATACCGAAGAGGGTTACAGATGGCCACATAGCGATCATAGGCCATGGCCACAAGCACTGCCGACTCCATGCCAGTGCAGAGGTGGATAAAGAACATCTGGATGAGACATCCCTCAAAGGAGATTTCTTTCAGGTTGAACCAGAAGACGCCAAGCATCTTGGGGATGGTGGATGTGGACAGGCCCAGGTCGATAGATGACAGAATGGCCAGGAAGTAGAACATGGGCTGGTGGAGGCTGCTCTCAGTCTCAATCACAGAAAGGATGCTGATATTCCCAAGAACAGCTGTCAGGTACACAGCAAAGAAAGGGAAACCAATCCATATATGTATATGTTCCAGCCCAGGGATCCCCAGAAGGAAGAAAGAGTAGGGATGAAATAGGGTCGTATTAAGTGAGACCATCTTCCTGGGATATTTTTATAGTAAAAGATCTTATAGATCAAGTACCCCCCATTCACTGAATAAGACTCCTCCTTGCTTAGCACAAAGAGAAAATGAACGAATCAGTGAAACATTTATTGTACCTACCCATCATTGAGACCTGAAAGTGTACAAAATTGAATGGTAAAATGAAGCCACGTGATTTCAGTATACATCATCATATCCATTCAATTAAATTGAATATTGTTATTCACCAAAATTTACTGAGTACCTAACATAGATGTGCCAAGTTATGTGCTAAGACTAATAGCAAAAATGAGTTAGAAAAGGTTCCTTTTTTGATGGAACTTAAAGTTTTAGTGGTTGAAACAGTTATACAAATGAACCATTTAAATTAAGAAAATAAGTGGCAAGATAAAATTTTTCCCTTGCTTCTTTGGTGCACAAAATATTTCCTGAAAATTATTTAGTATTTTATAGAAAAATCATTTGATTTATGACTATATACATTATGTACAAGGTAAGAACATAAACATAAACTCAATGACAACCATTATGATTCTGCATGTATCACATTTCTGAGCTGAACATATATAATGTGTCTTTAAGGAAACTTCAAGTGCACCAAACCAGAAATTTCTAAGACAATTTTGGATCTATGTATTTTTCTCACTGTTTAATTCCCCAAAAAGGTTTTTAATGCGGTAGTCATCTTCTGATCGCTACTTTCTTCCTGGTACCAATATCAGAGAATATATCTGCCTTGAGGTTTTATGAAGAAGCCATACCAAACTTCATTTCAAGATAATCCTCTTAATATGAGTCTGCTTAGAAAAATATTCACATATTCCTCTTCATTTCTGTTCTGATGATAGGTAAATAGAGCCTTGCCCTTTAAGTGCCTTCGTGCTGATGTCTGTCCAGAAAGAAACATAGATCTATACATGGGCACAGAAACATTAATGTACAGTTTTATAAAATATAACAAAATTCACAAATATAGTGAATTAATTTATACAAATATAGTGAATTAATTTATACCACTCCTGGAAACTAAATCCATCATTTATCTGCCTATATAATTTATTACAATATATATGCCTTAATAACTCTAAGTACATTGTCATTAAAGCCTCTTGCCTTCTCTTTCTTATACATCCATATGAATAGATGATAAATAAATAAATGATAGATGGTAGATAGACAGATAGATAGACAGATGTCTGCACACAGAGAGAGAAGGTCTGGAACTCAGTAAAAGTAAGAATTACAATTTTAAGAAATTACCACCAGTAGAAAAGTAGGTTTAATCCATACCACAAGCAGGCTATCTTCTTACTGACATGACAAGTTTGGAAGAATCTAGAGGGCTGAGGTAAATGTATTACTGTTACAGAACACCTTTGATGTACTCCAATCCCTATAGATAGGATTAGGCCTTTCCTTTGTTTCTCTGTTCTGTATTC
Organism: Meles meles; assembly: GCF_922984935.1. NCBI lineage: Eukaryota > Metazoa > Chordata > Mammalia > Carnivora > Mustelidae > Meles > Meles meles. Next base: position 58,152,904 of record NC_060073.1, on the reverse strand, counting down.
TGTGAGACTGCTAAGTCCCGTGCAAATGAGAAACAAGCTACAAACTGCATTAGCCAGATTAACTGTATTATAAAAGTGTGTCTGGGGATGGAGGGGTGTGTGTGTGTGTGTGTGTGTGTGTGTGTGTGTGTGTGTGCGTGCGCACGTGTGTGTCTATGTGTTGGAAGGGTACATTGCAACTTGGGTCTTGGGCAAATTGCTTAAGAAATCCTAGAAAGAAGAGTTTGATCACACGTACAGGGAGATAGTTAAGATAATTAGTCAAGCAAATTACTACATCAAGAAAAAAGAAGAGGGATTTCAAGAAAGCAATATGAACTATATAGAAAACTATCCCCAATTTGAACAGAGATGACTATATGCAGGGAAAGGCATTTAAACCCAGGGGATTTGGGAAGGGGATGAAGTAGAAGCTTATAATCAGATTTATTTTTCTGTGATTGTGGTTCTGCTAAGTTAGAGTTTAGTAGATAAGAAAAGGCATAACATTTAGAAGCAGACACTAGGAATTGAACCCAGTGTCTTCCTGCCATGTAAATTTGGTTAAATTATTTCCCCTCTCTGAGTCTATGATTCCTCACCTATGCATGAAATGAGGTTAAAATGCCTATGTAAGCTGAATTCTTGCAAGGATTGCATGAGTCAAGATAGGACATCAAAAAAGTATAGTTACAATTACTGGTAAAAACCTATTGATAAGAACACAATAGAGAGATATAGTGGAAGTGGTTTGACTTATCTCAGGCCTTCAGATAATCCATACATCAGGGGTCAGCAGACTAAATGCTGATCCTCACTTTACCTGCATATAAATATTTTGGTAGGGTTCCTAACGTTTACAATAGAATTTATCTGATTAAACCTATCCTCCAACATTTTCAGACATTAGCATTACACACTAGAAGATCAAACCATTCCAAAATGATTAGCACTACCTTTAGTTGGAAGAAAGTAGCAAGTGGTTCAGTATGTTTCACTAGGTTGTAATTGGTGAGAGATAATTCCTGAATAGGTTAAGGTAAGTTCAATTATTATTCTCCCTCTATGTCAAAAATGCACTCAGAATGGGGACATTTATCCAACCTTTAAATTAGATTAGAAGAGACCGAAGGAGAGATAACAGTGAGCAAGAATCAGAACACAGGAAAAAAAGAACCTTGATAAATCAGTAATTAGATAGGCTCCAGATCAGTGAAGAGCTTTCTGCACAGAAAGAATTGCAGAGGTATCAAAAGATGTCAGAGCTGCATGCAGAGATAATATAAGGGTGTATTAGAAATAAGAGCAGTGGTTGCTCACATGCACGTGGAAATTATTGCAACACATTCCTACAATCAGTTCCCTTATCCCCTGCCTTCAGTTAGCAAGTTTTTCTACTCCCGCCATCCTATCATCTATCACTCTTTTTTTTTGTGCTCAGCTGGCTACAGATAAGGATCCATACCTCCAAAGCAAGGACTCCTGGAGAAGTTAGCAAATCTCCCCTAGCAAACTTCTGAACTCCTTTTGCTTTGGTGGAAGGATTTTTTTTATACTGTGGCCAAGCTCTAGAGGGGAACTTTGTCTGCGTTGGGATTCCCTAGGGAGAGTGGTGGCAAGAAACCTCTGAGATCTGGATTAACTCCTTTTCTAGTGGAATAGAATATACCAGACTCCAATAGACCATGTACTGATTCTGGACCTTGGCTCCCAAATCTAATATTAGCATAGCATATTTCCAGTGTTATTATTATTATTATCATTATTATTATTATACATTATTATTATTTTGGTTTTGTAAATTTTTAAAACATTTTTTCCAACAGAGTTCCTGGAATCAGTTTTAGGCTATTATTGTTGAAACTCTTGAAGGGAGGTCAAAGCATATATCCAGGCTCCAAATATATATAAGCTAAGGATTGTATTAAGTCTGGGTACATCGTCTTAGTATCATACAACTACCACATTGAGTCAATATTTATTATAATTGAAGTGTTAATAAGTAGAGAATTACACTAAAATTATATCATAAAGACTCAATATTTAGCATAATTGCACTATCCTGAAGTGAGGAAATGCATACAATTTTGAATTGCACAGAAACCTATCATGTTATCCCAGTGGAGGTTTCCCATCAGTAATGGACAGCAGAAATAAAAATCTGGAAGGCAGAGACTAGTCGTTTTATCACTCTCATCCTGCTTACTTATCTACAGTCATGTAGGAATTGCCTTTTCCTCTCTATCTCAATCTTGAAACCCGTAAAATGAGAACATTTGCCACACAAGTCCTAACATCACATAAGTATATCATGCCATTTTACTAAAGAGGAGACAGAAATAGGGAAGAAAGAGTAGTTCACACAGGGAGGTAGAGCTGAGTGTTCAAGCTTCCATTCCAGGGGGCTTTCCATGAGTAATAGGAATTGATCTGGGACACTGCCATGGATCCATCAGTTTCATCATTCATTCACTGATGAATTCAAACTATGTACTGATCATCTACTACATGTCAGGCACCATTAAGGCACTGCCAATATAGTAGTAAACAGGACAGACAGTAAAGAAGACAAGAAACAGAATAAAGAATTACATAAATCAGATATGCTATCTGCAAGAGACTCATTTTGGACCCAAAGACACCTCCAGAGATAAAGTGAGAGGGTAGAAAAATATTTATCATGCTAATAGACATCAATGAAAGCTTGGGTAGCAATTCTCATTTCAGCCAAATTAGATTTTAAACCAAAGACTGTAATAAGAGACAAGGAAGGACACTATATTTGAATTAAAGGGTCGATTCAACAAGAAACATTTAACAATTATAAATATTTATGCACTTAACATGGGAGCAGCCAATTGCATAAGCCAAATTATAACAAAATTAAAGGAACAGATTGGTAATAATACAATAATAGTAATGGACTGTAACATCCCACTCACTGCAATGGACAGATCATCTAAGCAGAAGATCAACAAGGAAACAACGGTTTTGCATGACACACTGGACCAGATGGACTTCAGAGATATATTCAGAACATTCCATCCTAAGTCAAGAGAATACACATTCTTCTAAAGAGCACATGGATCATTCTCCAGAATAGATCATATCCAAATCAGGCCTCAACCAGTACCAAAAGATTGGGATCATTCCTTGCACATTTTTGGACCACAATACTTTGAAACTGGAAGTCAATCACAAGAGGGAATTTGGAAAGAACTCAGATACATGGGTTCTAAAGAGCATCCTACTAAAGAATGAATGGGTCAACCAAGAAATTAAAGAAGAATTTAAAAAAAATTCATGGAAAGAAATGAAAATGAAAACACAACTGTTCAAAATCTTTGGAATGCATCAAAGGTGGTCCTAAGAGAGTAGAAAATTATAATATAAGTCTTTCTCAAGAAAGAAGAAATGTCTCAAATACACAACCTCACCTTACATCTAAAGGAGCTGGAGAAAGAACAACAAATAAAGTCTAAACCCAGCAGGAGAAGAGAAATAATGAAGATTAGAGCAGGAATCAATGAAATAGAAACGAGAAGAACAGCAGAATAGATCAATGAAACTAAGAGCTTGTTCTTTGAAAGAAATAATAAGATTGATAAACTGCTGGCCAAACTTACCAGAAAGAAAAGAGAAAGGACCCAAATAAATAAAATCATGAATGAATGAGGAGAAATCACAGCCACCCCCAAAGAAATATAAACAATTATAAGAACATATTATTGGCAACTATGTGCCAATAAATTAGGCAATCTGGAAGAAATGGATGCATTCCTAGAGATATATAAACTACCAAAACTGAAATAGGAGGAAATAGAAAACCTGAAGATAGTCATAACCAGCAAGGGAATTGAAGCAATGATCAAAATCTCCTAACAAACAAGAGCCCAGGGCCAGATGGCTTGCCAGGGAAATTCTACCAAACATTTAAAAAGAATTAATACCTATTCTTCTGAAGCCGTATCAAAGAATAGAAATGGAAGGAAAATTTCCAAATTCTTTCTATGAGGCCAGAATTACAATGATCTCAAAATCAAAGACCCTATCACAAAGGAGAATTAGAAACCAATATCCCTGATGAAGCTGGATGCAAAAATTCTCATCAAAATACTAGCCAGTAAGATCTAACAGTACATTAAAATGATTATTCACCACAATCAAGTGGGATTTATTCTACATAAATACTACATAAATTCTACATAAATACATACTACATAAATGAAACAAAGGACAAGAACCATATGATCCTCTCAATAGATGCATAAAAAGCATTTGACAAATACAATATCCTTTCTTGATCAAAACTCTTAAAAGAGTAGGGATAGAGGGACTATACCTCAATGTCATAAAAGCCATCTATGAAAAGCCCACAGTGAGTATCATTCTCAATGGGGAAAAACTGAGAGTTTTTTCCCTAAGGTCAGTAATACAACAAGAATGTCCACTCTCACCACTTTTGTTTAACATAGTAGTAGAATTCCTAGCCTCAGCAATCAGACAACAAAAAGAACTAAAAGGCATCTGAATTGGAAAAGAAGAAGTCAAACTCTCACTCTTTGCAGGTGACATGATACTCTGTGGAAAACCCAAAAAAGTCCACCCCAAAATTGCCAGAAGTGACTCAGGAATTCAGCAAAGTGGCAGGATATAAAATGAATGAAGAGAAATCAGTTGCATTTAAAAAAAATATTTTATTTATTTATTTGAGAGAGAGAGAGCACAAGCAGGGGGAGTGGCAGAAGGAGAGGGAAAAGCAGGCTCCCCACTGAGCAGGGAGATAGATGTGGGGCTCAATCCCAGCACCTTGGGATCATGACCTGAGCCGAGGCCAGATGCTTAAGTACTGAGCTACCAGGCGCCCCTTGGTTACATTTCTATACCCTAACAATTAGACAGAAGAAAGAAAAATTGAAGAGTCAATCCAAGTTACAATTGCATCAAAAACCATAGGAATAAGCCTACATAGGAATGAACCTAATCAAAGAGGCAGAGGATCTGTGCTCATAAAATTATAGAACACCCATGAAAGAAATTGAAGAAGATAGAAAAAAATAGAAAAAATTTCCATATGGATGGATTGGAAGAACAAATATTGTTAAAATATCTATGTTTCCCAGTGCAATCCGCACATTCAATGAAATCCCTATGAAAATACCATCAACTTTTTTTTTTTACAGAGCTGGAAGAAATAATCCTAAAATTTGTATGGAACAAGAAAAGACCCGAAATAGCCAAAAGAATGTTGAAAAAGAATTCCAAAGCTGGGGCCATCATAATGCCTGTCTTTAAGCTCTATTACAAAGCTGTAATAATTAAGACAGTCTGGTACTGGCACAAAAACAGACACATAAATCAATGGAACAGAATAAGGCCAGAAAAGGACCCTCAATTCTATGTTCAACTAATCTTTGACAAAGGAAGAAGGAGCATCAAATGGAAAAAAAGTCTATTCAACAAATGGTGTTGGGAAAATTGGACAACCTCATGTAAAAGAATGAAACTGAGCTGTTTTCTTACACCATACACAAAAATAAACTCCAAATGGGTGAAAAGCCTAAGTGTGAGACAGGAATCTTTCAAAATCCTAAAAAAGAACACAGGCAGCAACATTTTTGACTTTGGCTGTATCAACTTCTGGCTAGACACATCTCCAATGGCAAGGAAAACAAAGGCAAAAATGAACTATTGGGACTTCATCAAGATAAAAAGCTTTTGGGATGCTTGGGAGGCTCAGTTGGCTAAGCATTTGCCTTTTATTCATATCATGATCCCAAGATCCTAGGATGGAGTCCTGCATTGGGCTCCTTGCTCAGCAGGGAGCCTGCTTCTCCCTCTGCCTCTTGCTCCCCCTGCTTGTGTGCTCTCTCTCTGACAAATAAATAAATATAATCTTTTTTTAAAAAAAAAGATAAAAAGCTTTTGCATGCAAAGGAGATAGTTGACAATATTGATAGACAACTGACAGAATGGTTGCAAATGTCTTATAAGATAAAAGACTAGTATATAAAATCTATAAAGAACTTATCAAACTCAACACCCAGAGAAGAAATAATCCAATCAAGAAATGGGCAGAAAACATGAACAGACATTTCTCCAAAGAAAACATACAAATGGTCAACAGACACATGAAAAAATGCTCAAAATTACTTGGCATCAGGGAAACACAAATCAAAACCACAATGAGATACCACCTCCACTAGTTGGAATGTCTACAATTAAGCACTCAGGAAATGACAGATATTGGCGAGGATGTGGAGAAAGGAAAACCCTCTTACAATGTTGGTAAGAATGCAAACTGGTGTAACCACTCTGGAAAACAGTATGGAGTCTACTCAAAAAACTGAAAATAGAATTATCCTTCAATTCCCCAATTGCACTATGGATATTTACCCCAAAGATACAAATGTATTCATCTGAAGGGACACCTGCACCCCAATATTTATAGTAACAATGTTTTCAATAGCCAAAGTATGGAAAGATCCCAGATATCCATTGACAGGTAAATAGATAAAGAAGATGTGGTGTATATATACAGGCATATATAACTATAACTATATATATATATATATAGAATATATATAGATATATGAATATCACACACACACACACACACACACACACGATACTATGCAGCCATCAAGAATGAAACCTTGCCATTTGCAATGACATGGATGGAACTAGAGGGTATTATGCTAAGTGAAATAAGTTAAACAGAGAAAGACAATTATATGATCTCACTCATGTGGAATTTAAGAAACAAAATGGAGGATCATAAGGGAAGGGAGGAAAAAAAAATGAAATCAGAGAGGGAGATAAACCAGAAGAGACTCTAAATCATAGGAAAGAAACAGGGTTCCTAGAGCGGAGGGAGGTGGGGGTGGGTAACAGGGTGATGGGCATTAAGGAGGGAATGTGATGTAATGAGCACTAGGTTTTACATATAATTGATGAATCATGGAACTCTCCCTCTGAAATTAATAATACACTATATGTTAATTAATTGAATTTAAATAAAAACAGATATATATTTTCAGATATGTGCAACCATCAAAGCAGTCAGTTTTTATCACTTCAAAAATAATTTCATTCTCTCTGGCTATCATTTTCATCCCATATCCTCCACCTAAGCATTGAGAAACCACTAATCTACTTTCTGGTTCAGTAGATTTCCCTATTCTGCACTTTTTTATAAATGTAATAATACAATATATGGTATTTTGTGGCTGATTTCTTTCACTTAGCATACTTATGTAGCATATACTAGTACTTTAGTCCTTTTTATGGCTGAATGACACTATGTTTTGTGGTGTTATATAAATGGGTTCAGGAGAGCCCCTAATGTGTTGATCTGTATATTGTTTATTTCTTCACTGCAGGTAGGACTTTGAGCTCAAGCCCACTAGTACCAGATTGTATTACTACACATTCAGATACTTCAAGTAAATCCCAAACAAATATAATTATAACCATGTACATACTCCCTAATTTGCATACTTCACAAAACTATATTCAACTTCTGCTAGCTATAGATAAGACGAACTCTAAGGCTATAAAAAGACTTCAAACCACTGGTGCCCTTCAGGGCTTTCTGACTCAGATACTACCTTCCATGTTGCTGAAAGACATTGTCAGGAAACATGCCCTTTCTCCAATCGCCCTATATCTCTGGAGGTCCTTCTTTTCCCCTTGGGGTGGTGGCACTGACCACTTCCCCTGGCAGGTTTCCTGCTGTGTAGGACGTCCCCTGCTTCCCCTACCTCACTGTGCTACTGCCATCTCATGGCCAAGCCTTTTCCTCAGTCACTCACCAGATCCTCAAACTCCCTAGAACGTATAGCATACATTTTGTTTCTCATTCAGATGATTGATGAACATCTGGTTTGTTGCCACCTCCTGTCTATTATGAACAATGCCAGTATGCATATTCTTTTTGTGTCGTCAGAGAATACTGTTTATGTTATTTCTACTATTTTAAAGATATATATTTATGTATGACATAAATTTATATATATATATTTATGATCTAGCATATAGTCTATCTTGGAAAATGTTGCATGAGCACTTGAGAAAAATGTATATCCTATTGCTGAGTGGAGTGGTTTATAGTACTACTTAAGTTTTTCATCTCCTTATTGATCTGTCTAGTTGTTCTATCCACTATTGATAGTGAGAAAGTGGGTCTTTAAAAATAAAAGTCTTTAGCTTTTATTTTTGAACTGTTTATTCATCCTTTCATTTCTGTAGTTTTTGCTTCATATATTTTGCTGCTCTGTAATTATGTGAGCTTATGCCTATCATTGGTATACTTTCCTGATAGATTGAGCCCTCTTGTCATTAAAAAATCAGCATCTTTGTGTATAAGTATTCTTTTTGTTTTTCATTTCAAAGTCTATTTGTTTCTAAGGTAGTATAGCCAGCTTTTTTATAGTTGCTTTTTGTGTGATATTTTGTTTTCCATTCTTTTACTTTTGTATATGTTGCCTGCAGAAAGCACATAGTTGGGTCATGTTTTATTTTTAGTCTGACAAACTTTGCTTTTTTTTTTTTAAGATTTTATTTATTTATTTATTTGACAGACAGAGATCACAAGTAGGCAGAGAGGTAGGCAGAGAGAGAGAGAAGGAAGCAGTCTCCCTGCTGAACAGAGAGCCCCATGCGGGGCCCGATCGCAGGACCCTGGGTTCAGTTCATGACATGAACTGAAGGCAGAGGCTTTAACCCACTGAGCCATCCAGGCTCCCCCAAACTTTGCTTTTTTGATTGGATTGCTCTGTCCATTACCTTCAATAATAATATTGATAATGATAAGTTGGACTTACATCTGCCATTTAATTTTTTGTTTTTTCACAACTCATTTTTTAAAAATTTCTCCATTCCTTCTCTGGTACTTTCTTTTGCTTTAAATTAATATTGCCCCATGTAGCATTTTAATTTCTTTAATCGCTTTTTCACTAGATATTTTTGATGGTTTTCCTCAGTGATTATAATAGGGTTTATCACAATCATCTTACCAAAATCAGCTTCTGATGTAGCTCAATTTCAGTGATATATGGGAACATTCAGACTGTTACTCCTATATAGCTTGATTCCACTTACCCTTTATTTGTGATATTATTACATGTATAATGCACCTATTAATGTGACAATCCTAAAATACATTGTTTTAATTATTAGTTTACTATCTGTAGACATTTCTGAGAATACAACATTGCCTACCTCCTCTGGGCAGTACTGTCAAATATGTTATAGATACATTATATTTCTATATGTTATAGGTCCAGCATTATATTGCATACATACCACTTATCTAAAACTGCTTTTTAAGGCAGTTAAGAGAAAAAAGGAGATAAAATATACATTTAAACTGTCTCTTATAATTATCAAATTACCTTTACTGGTGTTTGCTCTGTGTGTGTGTGTATGTGTGTGTGTGTATTCAAAGTAAAGTCTTAGCACATTTGCTTTTAGACTGCATTTGACTATAATCTAAAACCATTGTCTAAGAAGAAGCAATTGTTAAGTTAGACTTAATGAAATTAAAATACTTTGTGCATCAAATATAGTGCTTAAAAATAAACAAGCCAGGGGCACCTAGGTGGTGCAGTCATTTCAGTGATGGACTCTTGATTTCAGCTCAGGGCATGATCTCAGGGTCCTGGGATCAAACCCTGAGTCAGGCTCCATGTTCAGCATGGAGTTTGCTTGGGATTCTCCTATTTTCCCTCTCCCCTTCCCGCTTGTGCTCTCTCTCTCTCTCTCTCTCTTTCTCAAATAAATAAATAAATAAATAAGTCTTGAAAAAAGTAGATAAGCCAAATGCTGGAAGAAAATAATTGTAAAACACATGACAAGTGATTCGTGTAGAATGGACTTCCCCTACAACTTAATAATTAAAAGACAAACCTCATATTATAAAATGGACAGAACTGAAGAATCATTTCACCAAAGAAGATATACGAACAGCCAATAAACATAAAAAAAATGTGTTCTAGAATTAGGGAATGCAAATTAAAATCACAAAGAAATCCATATGGCTACTCAGGCAGGCTAGAATTAAAGAGGCTGAAGCAATACACAAGGGTGTGGATGAGATCTTCTGAAGTTTCATATGTAGCTGAGTGCTTAAAATAGTACAACACTTAGAAAACAGATTTGGCAATATGCATTCTCTATAAATAGACCCTGAGACAGTGTTTGGGGCATAACGTATTTATGAAAGCTTTAATGCTAGTGAAAGGAAAGGAAAGGCAGTAGCATTCAACAGAGAGAAATAGAATTACAATATAGCCCTGAAAAAAGCTGTGTCCAACGCTGAAAAGATCTTGCTGTGAGTATTTTCTATTAATAGTGATCTTCGGGTAGACCTCAACGAACTGGATTTTTTATTTGTTTAAGTTCAGCCTTAATTTTTCTTGAGGATTAGGGTTAATTATACCTGTTGATATGGTATGCCTTCTTCTTGCCTCCTGGTTCTTGTGCCCAAAGCCCTAAGTCCCCAGATGATAGCCAGAATTTATAATTAATTGTAAATCTTGCTGGAAAAAGTACACTCCCTTTATATCACCAGGACTTATAAGCACACAGTCATTGTTAGGTCAGAAAGCACAATATCTCCCATGACTCATGTAGTCTTCCCACTGTGGTCCCAGCACACATGAAGGTCATTGATTTAGTGTGTACATTGACGCTAAGAGGATACCATCCCCTAGACTACTCCTTGAGCTGATATTGCAGATGTGCCTTTTGCAAGCTATGTGAATGCTCTGTTAGGCCTATAACTTGCAGTATTAGGATATATAACTAATGGATTGAATAGTTATGAGCCCACTCTCTCACCTCTTAGGTTATAACCTGTGTCCCCTGGTCTGACACAGTGTTTAGTGAAATCCTGAGCAGTGGATGAAACACTCCATAAGCTTTCAGAGAACGGTGCTGCTGAGGTTCTGAGGACAGAAGGACAATCCCACACCCAGAATGCATGTCTAATTCTGTGAGATCAAGCTGCCCCCTGTGGCAGGATTGAAAGAACAAACGTAGTCAACATGTCATGAAGTGGTTAGTTGGTAACCATGAGAAATGGTGACATATAGAATTCTTGACATTAGTCTCTGTTGCTAGAAGGTCTCACATTTAGCGATGGCAACAGCTAGATCAGACTTAATCATGTGGGATTCTGTAGTGTTCGACCCTCCGGCAGCTGTATAGCACTCTATGGCCTCCTTGTTCATGCGCCACGGTGCAAACACTGTGGACTGTGAGCTGATTAGGCTCTTCTGTCAGTCTGGCTGCATCTTCCATGGTGTATAGTCTCTGGTGGGCAATAATGTGTAGTGTGAAGATCTTCACAACATATGCTCATGTTATTTTGCCACCCAGGCCTCCTGGACTCTGGTTTTTCAGTCTTTTCCTGTCAGTCCTAATTCACCACTGCCAGTGATTCTGTATATGTGCCAGTCTCAGGATACTTCCTTTTTCACCCAAAGTGATCACAAGGTGTACCAGTTAAGTCTCCGTATAGGGGATCAACACTTAAAATAAAAAGAAAATCTGTTTGTATATATATTATGCAACCGAAGGGAATAATGTGGATGCATATGTAGTCATGTACTTTTTATATATGATTTATTGAAAAAGGCAGCTGAATAACTGTGCTGTAGAATTATTTCAATTCTAAAAAAATAATTCAAACAAAATGTGTGCATGTAGTGTGTATGTGTGTGTGTATGTTGAAAGAGAGATTCTTGGAATCAATCATTTCAAATGGTCAATGGAGATTATCCTTGGTTACGGTTGTGGGGCAAAAAGAGAGGTCTATATCCACTTTTGTATTAAACATGCCAGTATTATTTATCTTCAATATTGGGCAGTATTTTAAAAGTAAATATTATTCCCTTATCTTTTAAAAGTAATCATTTGTTCCTGTAAGAATTAAAGAACTCTGGGGCACGTGGGTGGCTCAGTTGGTGGATTGCCTGTCTTCAGCTCAGGTCATGATCCCGGAGTCTTAGGGTCTAGCCCACGTGAGACTCCCTGCTCATTAGAGAGTCTGCTTCTCCTTCTCCCTCTTCCATTCCCCCCACTTGTGCTCTCTCTGTCTCAAAAAAAATAAAGTATTAAAAACAAGAATTAAAAAGTCAATAACCCAACTGTAGTATCACTAATATAATGACAGAATAATACAATATGACAACTGCTGAGAAAAAGCCAAGAACAGAATGCTCTGAAACTGCAGGCAAGGGAGCAATTAATGCAGCATAATGGGACCAGGACACTCTCATATTCTCTTTTTTCCCCTAAAAAAATGGCTAAATCATTTGCATTATGGGAATTCACCTGACTCTTCTTGCATCCAGTTAAGGATTCATTAAAGTATCCAGCTGGGCTTTTTATTCCCTCTGCAGGTAGCATTATCATCCCAAAAGGCTACTAAGAAAGCATTATGAAGGAAGGACTAGTATCAGGAAGTCATGATAATCCTGTGTACCTGAAGCTGGGATTGGAGTGCCTTCATTCTTGGTTCATATATCTGAGCCTGAAGAGTAGGCTTAATGGCCCACTCCTCGGTAAGTACCTGAAGACCCTAATGTTCCAGTTAGATGTTATCAATCAAGAACATTCAAATGGATAAATTGTGTCATTGATGAACTGTTAGTATTTTACTGTTTAATACTGGCTTAAATCTCAGGATATACTTAAGACCTTGGCAATATCACTGTCTTGGTTAGAGTTCTCCAGAGAAACAGAAGCAATAGGATATGTCTTGGACGTTGAGGATTATATGTGGAGGTTGAGAAGTCCCATAATCTGCCACTTAGAAGATGGAAGTTCTAGAAAGGTAGTGGTGTAATTCAGTCTGAGTCTGAATTACAGTCATGACCTGAGGATCATGGTGCTAAGAGAGAAAAAGATGGATTGATGTCCGAGCTCAAGCACTCAGGCAGAAAGGACTGAATTCTTCTTCCCTCCCCCATTTGCTCTATTCAGGCCCTAAACTGATTGGATCATGCCATCCCATAGAGGGAAAGACAAACTGCTTGATCTATGAATTCACAGATTTTAATAAATCACATAAGGCTAGGTTTTGCACAAATTCTACTTAATCACTTCATTTTAGAGTCTTCCAAGTTGAAGATATGATTTTTCATTCATTCATTGGATGTCACGGGAAATGATATATGATTATATGGGACACAATAAGCTAGAGGAAGGTGGGAAAGCAATAATATTATTAGCAAGAGCACACTATGCTCTGAGTTACCATTCGTTTCATTACTGAGTTAGCCCTTGACCTAAAGTTTGGATTAATTTGTGTTCACAAGGTAGGCAGGGTTGAAACAAACAAACAAACAAACAAACAGCAACAAAGACACAGCTGGTATTCCAACCAGGAGAAAAACAAGTGTTGCTCAAGTTTTGTAATATTGAAAATGTCAAGTTCTGCCCTACCTTCATCTTTGTAAAATAAAAATGTTATACTGCTATATAAAAATATGTATCCTTTAAAGAAATGACTACTTTGCCTATATCACTGCACTCTTTCTCTTCAGGTCACCTTCTGCAGCACTAACAGGGAAGACAGGAGCATTATCATATGTGTGTTTGGGGCTAAACAGCTCACTGGCATCTGCAGAGAACAGGAGTGGGGCTGTAGGGCAGTCCAAGAGCATGGGAGTTTTATTGTGATTCAAAGTACATCATCAAGAAAGTCAACAGACACTCCCTAAATAGGGAGAAGGCTGGGCCTTGAACTTCAGGGAAGGGATCTGACTTGGGGAAGTGGGGGTTATTCTGATTTTCTTAAGAGAAAGAATGACTGATATTACAGAAAGGCAAATCTGGCAGCTGGCACAAAAGGCATTTTGTAATACCCCTACATACACAAGGCCTCCATGATACTGGTGGCGAGTACCTTTCAAACCTGAATGTACTGACCAATCAATTGTTTATAAGGCTTTTATTTTCTTTTTGTGTGCTAATTGCATTTAGAACTTCCTCTGTATTCTCCACTATTTAGCATATAATTTTACATGCATTTACTTCCAAACTATATTTTTCTGTAGATACATTTACCACTAAATCACTAATAGGTGACATAGAGACAGAAGTTAAATTAAACAAGGAATTTAATCTACAAAAATGGAATTAAACCCGGGGCGGGGGGGACCTCAAAACCTCAACAGAAGTGATCACAGAAATAGCCACTCAGAAATGCAGCAGGCATGTGCAAGCAGCTTATGGATTGTGAAGAAGAGGTAAGAAAAGGGTACAGGAGATAAGTGTACACAAACACACACACACACACAAACACAAAATAATATGTGCAAAAGAAGAGGAATGCATGGGTGCCCGGGCCCCTCCATTGTTGAGCATCTGACTCTTGGTTTGGTTCAGCTCAGATCATGATTTATAGGGTCCTGGGATTGAGCTCTATGTGGGGCTCTGTGCTGTTTAAGATTCTTCCTCCCCTACCCTCTGCTCTTATCTAAGCCCCCCCCCCCCCCACATAAATAAGATCTTAAAAAACAAAAAAGAGGAACGGAGAAAAGATAAAAGCAAGAATGAAGGAACAAAGGTATAGAAAAGAGAGACAACATTACAAACTAGTTGATATAGATTATATATAAAGAAATCTACAAGACTTTGGCAACATATGTGAGGACAAGAGAGGAAGAGAAAAGAACAAGACAGTGTAATAAACAATTGACCTATGTACCACTTTATGGGCTAGCATCAGTTTTCTAGTGATCCGGAATTGGCATAAAAGTAAATCTTAATATGTTAAATTTATGTTTATTTGCAATGTACCCTTTAACACTTTGGAATATTTACAGCTTCTTTAAATAATATCAACAAGTTATCTTCAATAGTACTGCTTTCATGCCAGCATAAAGTGGTAGCCAGGCACCAGTTATATTAAAATGTATCTCTCTTACTTAAATGTTCCCTTTTAGTCCTCATGTTTTTCCACTTGTAACTAACAGCGACTCTGTTCCCACAGAAATACTGGTTGGAGGGCAAGCCAAGGTTTGCAGTAGGGGGTGGGTGTCGGCATGAGGCAGTCACCCATGCATAGCAGTTATCTTTACATATTCCACTTCAGTCCCTCATTCCTTTAGCCTCTAGTTTAAAACGATCCTTTATATTTACGCAACAAATATTTATTGAGAATCAAACGGGTGAAAGCATCGAGGAACATCAAGATAAACATGAAATATACCCTGACCACAAACAGATCAGCGAAGTGGGAGGAACAGATGTGAAATAAATGTCAAATAAATACTCATAAACTTGCAAAAGGTCATAAAAAAAGCATATTCCAATTTTTTTTAAATTAAATTAATTTTTTTTTCAGTGTTCCAATATTCATTGTTTATGCACCACACTCAGTGCTTCAGGCAATATGTGTCCTCCATAATACCCACCACCAGGCTCACCCAACCCCCCACCCCTCTCTGCCCCCAAACCCTCTGTTTGTTTCTCAGAGTCCATAGTATTTTGGAAGTAAGGTGAAGAAATGTTCCAAGAAAATATTCTAAAGGTCATGATATCTAATTAAGGATTTGTTGTGGTTTTGACTTGCATTTTCCCGATGACGAGTGATGTGGAAGATCACTTACGTCTGCATTTTTGAGTTATAAAGATTCTTCCTAAATTCTAGCTGCACATTTAGATATAGGATTTGCTAATATATTCTCTTATTCCGTGGGTTGTCTGTTGACTTTCTCAATGGTGTACTTTGAATCACAAACTTAAGAAAAAGTATGATTAAGTCCAATTTATGTATTTTTTGTTTATACTTTTAGTACTTTTTGTGCCATACAAAAACGTTTTCTAACCCAAGTTCACAAAGATTTACTCCTTTGTTTTCTTCAAATGGTTTTACTAGTATAGCTCTTGTATTTAAGTCTTATATTTTGAAATAATTTGTATATAGTGTGAGGTGGTGTCTAAATTCATTCTTTTGCTTGTGAATATGCAATTGTCCTACCATCATTTTTGAAAGCAATGCAGTTTCTTAAAGGTTAGATATCAAATAACTGCACATGTATCTGTAGGATGATGTTCTTGATTTGAACCTTTGTTAATGCATGTAATTTCCAAATTCATTGAGTGTCATTATCCTAAAATAATATGCTATAGGAAATAGAGACTGATAAATTTTCTGTTTCCTTCTTATGTGCTGAGTCTAGGGGAAACATTTTGAATATTTATATCCATCTACTGACAATTATATGAGGGATAGGTATATTTTCATGTTCCCTACTTACATGTATTATGATATTATTTCTGTCCATACTTTACAAAATGTTTTATTTTCATCCTAAGAATTATTGAAGAATAGGTGGGATTACAAGATTTCCACTGACCCAAATGAAATACACATTTAAGCAAACTAGTTTTTGCCATAGCAAGAAGACTCTTCTGAGACACACATCCTCATTTCACTTTCCTGCAATGTCAATCTTTAACACCTCTGAAGGGGAAATCTCTACCTTCTTTCTCATTGGGATCCCAGGAATGGAGCATGCTCACAATTGGGTCTCCATCCCCATTTGCTTCATGTACCTCCTTGCCATCCTGGGGAACTGCACCATCCTCTTTTTCATAAAAACTGAGACCTCTCTGCATGAGCCTATGTATTATTTTCTCTCCATGCTGGCCTTTTCTGACCTGGGGTTGTCCATCTCCTCGCTTCCAACCATGCTGAGAATCTTCTTGTTCAATGCCACTGGAATTTCTCCTGATGCCTGCTTTGCCCAAGAGTTCTTCATTCATGGATTCTCAGCTATGGAGTCATCAGTACTTTTCATCATGTCCATCGATCGCTTGATAGCCATCTACAGTCCTCTCAGATACACCTCCATCCTGACCAGTGTCAGAATCTTTAAAATTGTCCTTGTATTTGCCATAAAAAGTATCTTACTGGTTTTCCCCTTCCCCTTTATTCTAAAGAGGCTGAAATTCTGTAGGAAAAACCTCCTATCCCATTCCTACTGCCTCCACCAGGATGTCATGAAGCTGGCCTGTTCGGACAACAGGGTAAATGTCATCTATGGACTGTTTGTAGCTTTAACAGGTATGTTAGACTTGATATGCATATCTGTGTCTTACCTGTTGATCTTAAAAATTGTTCTGGGCATTGCCTCACACAAGGGCCGCATCAAGGTCCTTAACACTTGCATTTCCCATATTTCTGCTGTGCTGATTTTCTATGTGCCAATCATCACCTTGGCTATTATTCACCGCTTTGCCAAAAACATTTCTCCAGTTGTTAGGGTCATCATAGCTGATACCTTCCTTCTGGTTCCCCCTCTAATGAATCCTATTGTGTACTCCGTGAAGAGTCAGCAGATTAGAAATCTGATTCTCATGAAATTATGTGAGAGACAAGGTTGATGAGAAACTTGAGCTGCAATGAATGCCCAGCTCACTTGGCAATGTTTGAACAAATATAGGGGTACAGTAATGACAGTGAAGGAATAGAGATTGACAAAAATATATATTTCATATACTCAGCAGGCTCATCAAGTTTCAAAGTATTGATTTCATTTAGCAGCAACAATATCCAACATGTCTTGGGGTTGTAATATGTTGACCACTACATTTTCTGCCTCCTTTATTCCTTTTACCTCTCTTCACAACTAGCTATATGACTATGTCAACAATAGCTACAGAAGTACCATCATAATTTGATTAAATAAATTTTTCAATTTATTATTCTAAAAAAAAGAAAATTAGTATGTCTATTTGGGAAAAAAGCAAACATAACTCTGACTCTGACATAATTAGCTTTATCTGAAGTGAACTGAAAGATTAAGCACACACACACACACACACACACACACACACACACAGCATCAGTATCCCCTAAACATCCTCTAGTTTGTGTGCATTTGTATGTGTATTTGTGTGTTTTTGTGTATATATGTATGTTCATGTGTTGGGGACTGATATATATATATATATATATATATATATATTTGTGTGTATGTTTCTACAATAATTCAAATAAATCATAAAAATGCTCCTGTCTTTAAGTACTATGAAACATGTACTAAATGTAAATACAGTAGCAGATGAGGAAATATGTCATCGATTTATATTTTAAGTTCCCTGCAATATATTTAATAAACTTCCCCCTTTAGTATGCATATTGGGTGAGCTGGTCCTTGAAAGTTTGTATAATACTCTCTTTTTGCCAGTTACATACCTAAGCAGTAGTATTATTTCTTAATTGTCTACATCCTCCATCCATGTGTATGTGATTGAAGTAGAATATTTAAATTTCTATCTTTGTGCTCTGTGTCTAGCAAAGTACCTGAAACATATGAATTGTTTATCATATGTTTGTTGAAAGCATAGCAATCCTAGCACATTTTGAAGACACAAATATAATGCATGATAAGAAAGCCAAAGAACCCATTAAAGTATGTCTGGAAATATCCATTAATATAAAGTTCACTTCTACAAACTAATTACTTGGATAGAAATTAAACTAAAAGCAAACAGAAATATAGTCAGCAATCCTTAAATAAGTGGAGTAATCTCATGTATGTGGATAAGATCTAGTCCGGCCCTCACTAAAAATTATCTAACTAAATTTAGTCTCACTTCTGATAAGCACGACTATTTAATCCACACTAAACCCTGAAAATTAGAAGGTCTGTATGAGTAAGATTAAACACTCCATGCTAGAGATGGCACTACATTATAGTGTCCTAAGCAACACAACATTTTTAGGTGAGACATTGCAATGACTCACAGATAGGAAATAGATGTTGCAGGAACCTGGGGAGCTACATCATTCTTAAATTCTAGAAGTCACTGTTAGCATCACCAACTATTGTTCTCTTCACCTTTCTACTTTGTTTCAATCACTATTCTGAATGAAGCCCCTTATATGTTGAATAAATGGTCACAGGTTGGAGGGATAGGTAGTGGGGACAATTCTTACATCTCTATTAACAAAAGAGAGTGGACTTTCAACGTGAACTTTGCTTAGAGACTTAAGGAAAAGGCTAAAAAATATGAATTACTTGACATTCTTAAATCAGAACTGGTCATGATACCTTTGCATATGAACACATTGTGATTGGCAAAACTGGGTCATGGCACTACTATATTACAGTGACTGGAATACACAAAGGAAGATACTTCTTTTCCTAGGGAGGTTGGAGAATGCTATTTGGAAAAAATGGAACACAACAAATTAAATGAAGGAAAACCAAATAAAACCAGTAGCTGTCTACTAGACCTGCCAAAAAGCAGAATGACATTATTGAGAAAATATATAAAAAACATGATTCAATAAAAAAAATTATTAAAGTATACATAAGAAATGAACTCAAATAGAGGCCTCTGAGAGTTTGATTGGGAGTTCTTAGAAAATACACCCATTATACTTTTATACAAGAATTAGGAATTAGTGTACTTAGAGAATGCAATTCATCATGGAAATGGTAAGTCATCTTTGGAATGCTACCTTTAAGAAGACAGCCAAGTATGCTGATATATATCATCTTAACTGACAGCACCTATATAAGAGCCAACGAAAGTCTTCCTTTCAATCTTGGCAAGGCATTAGATTCACTTGGGAGCTTTTTAAAGTCTGGATAATAATGTAATATCACAGACCAATTAAATCAGAATACAAAATTATTTTTAACCTTTTATCTTATTGATGGATATTGGAGTTGTTTCTAAATTTTAACTGCTTTAAACAAAATTCCTATAGATAATAATAGAGATGTTTTTGCTTGTGACAGCTGTAGTATTTATGTTATGGTATCTCATTATGATATTAATTTTTATTTTCCTAAATGTAAATTAAAATGTGAGACTTCAAGTACTTTTTTTTTTTTTAACATTACTTACTAATTTCTAGGAGTTCTTTATACATCTTTGTCAGGTACGTGTGATCTTTATTTATTGTCAGATATATGTGATCTTTATTTATTCCTCATGAATGGTTTGTCTTTTGTTGTTCAGTGACCAGAAGTTCTTCCCTTTTCTTAATTATAAGTGATTATTATTACTTCAGGGCTAATCTTTTTACAACCTCAATTATTCCAAGGTCATGAATTTTTAAAATAATTTTTCTTCTACATTTTTCCTTTTATATTTAATGCTTAGGTCTATGATGTAGCTGAAATTAATTTATGATAAAGTTCACTACATACTCATTTATTTCTGTATATGAATTGCTTCATTTATTTAAAAGATTTTTCCCTATCTCATTTTTTCGCTGTCATTCTGTTCCTTCTTGTGTGTTGGTTTGCAACCTCAGGAATTTCTCAGGTAAAATATGAATTGGGCCCCCATACAGGGAAGGCAAGCAGAGACCAAAGAAAGAGGCAGAGCCCTCCACATTAGTAGGTGGCAGGTTTAGTAAGCATGGAAACATGTATGAGGCTTGTCTTGGAGAGTTGTATAACGAGTAAATGTCCACACCTGTGGCCAGAATCTTAAAAAGTTTATATAGAGGGTTTAGTGGGGTTCAGTCATGTACACCATCCAGATGGTCTCAATAACACCTTGCTTTCTCAAGGCTATCTCCTTGAACATTTCAGGGATCCCACTGTGGGAATGGTGTACATTCTGAAGATTGGGTGGGGGGTGAGGACCCTCCAATTATCCAGGCCCAGCTAATGGGTCAATTGACAGTCACAGTCACCTCCTAATGAATTCCTCCAACATTGTGTCAATACCACACTGCTGAATAAATGTAGCTTTAGAGTTAGTGATATCCAACAATGTTTTTCTTATCTTGCATAGTCTAATAAGTCTTTTGCATTTCCACACAAAATCACCTTGTCAATTTCTACAATAAAACCTACTAGGGTTTGATTAGAATTGTGCTGACCCAATGTTACTTTGTGAAGAATTGTTAGCAACACAATTTTCTAACTAATGAGTCTGATCTCTCAACTTACATAGAACTTCTTGAAATTTTGTGCAAGGTTTTGAATTTATCAGTGTAGCTATCTTAAAAATAGTTATTGTATTTATTTTTACATATTTGATTTTACTGATTAAGTACATTGACTGACATAAATGGTATTTTATATTAATACAAATTATTTTTTCAAGTGTGTAGGATCTCAGTTTTGTATATTGCTGGCTGGCTTTTTAAAACTAACTTACTCGTGGGCAACTGAGTGGCTTCTCCCTCTGCCTCTCCCCGCAGCTTGTGCTATCTCTTTCTCTCTCTCTCTCTCAAAAATAAATAACATATTTTTTAAAAAATGGGATCTTTAAAAAGATAAAACTAACTTACTCTTGTCCATTGATGAGTGAGTAAGGAAGATGTGGTATATTCATACAATGAAATATTACTCAGCCATAAAAATGAATGAAATCTTGCTATTTGCAATGACATGAGTGGATCTAGAGAGTATGATGCTAAGCAACATAAGTCAGAGGAAGACAAATACCATTTGATTTCACTTATATTTGGAATTTTAGAAATAAAACAAACAAGTAAATGGGAAAAAAAGAGAAAGTATGAAGGGTGGGAAAGAAGAGATTAAAGGGCTCAGATTTTTGGTTTGTGAAATATTGAGCATCAGAGTATATTATTATGATGAATACCTAAGAAGAGGCAGATTTAGGAAAGGAGAAAATGAAGTCTAATTTGGATATGTTGGTTTACAGGGATATTTAGTTAGTGATGTCCAGGAGTATCTGGAAGGACGAACCCAACTTGAGTGAAGTCTAGGCTAAAATATATGTCATAGCGTGTTTGTCTTGCATCACTTCTTTAAAGACACAAACTCAACTCCCAGCATCTCTGCTTTGACTCTGACGGGCAGAGGAATATCCGAGCCAAATCAAACAGAAGTCTCAGAGATTTTGCTCAGCATTTACCACTACCATGTTTCTTCCATACCTGGTTACTAACATCCTCTTTCTAAGGAAAACAGTTCCTGATTCATGGTCTAGGTACTTATTACATGTCCTTGGTATTAATTTTCTCTAGATTTCCTGCATCTGCATGTGTTTATATGGTAATTCTCAGAACAGGTGCAGCCTGGTTGAAATCCCCAGAGAGTTCAATGCTCTTTGAGCTGATGATTGGGGAAATAAAAAGAGGAAAGCCCTCCTATATGAGGAGGAGACTTTGTGGCAGTCAAATTCAATGACTTCTGCGATTTTATACTGAAAGCCTTCAGTTACTCTCAAAGATGCTCTCCAAAATATCCACTCTCTGGTGAGTACCCAGATATCCCTCTTTTTAGCTTTCTCTTACATTTTAATTTTTTAAAAAATATTTTATTTATTTATTTAACAGACAGAGAGAGATCACAAATAGGCAGAGAGGCAGGCAGAGAGAGAGGAGGAAGTCCTCCTGGTCCTGGCTGAGCAGAGAGCCCGATGCGGGGCTCGATCCCAGGACCCTGAGACTATGACCTGAGCCGAAGGCTGAGGCTTAACTCACTGAGCCACCCTGGTGCCCCAATTTTAATTTTTAAAATTTTGTATTTTATTTTTAAATTTTTGGCATTTAACAACATAGAACTTTGTATAGAGCAGGAAGAAGCCTCCAAAAGTCATACCTCTAGGAAGAATTTCCCTTTCAGAGACTAGTTAAAAAGACTGTTTATCTTTTGGAGGATCAGCCTTCAATAGTATTCAAATTCTCCTAAATTGCAATATTGACCGCGTCAGGTTATTATTCTTCTGGCAACACTACACGGTGTTTCACAAATTCCAGGCCAAAGGAAATGAGGTATAATCTGTCAGTAATCTCTGCAAGGACTTCCCTGACAAATATATACATGATTTGAAATAGTAATAATTTTTAAAGAAGGTTTAAATAACCAATTTTCAGATGGCAAGAAACAGAATTAAGGAGAGTTTAATTTTGAGAAGGCTATATACATTTGTGGGAAGGGTTAGGAAGAATAAGAGTATGAAATCCCTTTGCCTTTAATAAGTGTCACTTCGGGAATCATATTCTACCCAATATTAGATCTAGGACAGGAAAACAAAACAGTAGACAACTCAAGGGAACTGATTGTGATGAGTGTCAGGTGTTGTATGTACGTAATGAATCACTCAATTTTGCTGCCGAACCTAGTATTACACTATATGTTAACTAACTAGAATTTAAACAAAAACTTGATAAATTTAAAAAAAGGGAGGGGATTGATGACTGGTTATTAAAACACTACCAAAAAAATGAATTCAGACCTGTATCTGAATGCAAAATACAGACCCAGTTTCTTTATAGGGAAAATATGGCCAGCAGTAATTTTTCTAAGCTAGGATATCTGAAAATTCTAGTTGAAAGTGGCATATATTTTTCACTGTATGGCAGCCACATAAATGCTTTGTTCTGTCAAAAGAGCTGAAAGAAGCTCTTCAAAAACTGCTATTTTTCTGTGATATATTCAGATCCTCATATTTTACTAACTCAGCATCTATCTCTCTCATTGTAGAGCCCTCTAAATGTATCATGTCCATTATCAACATATCATATGTTGAAATCACCACCTTCTTCCTGGTTGGGATGCCAGGGCTGGAATATGCACACATCTGGATCTCTATCCCCATCTGAAGCATGTATCTTTTTGCTATTTTGGGAAACTGCACCATCCTTCTTGTTATCATGACAGAGCCCTCCTTGCATGAGCCCATGTACTACTTCCTTTCCATGTTGGCCATGTCTGACATGGGCTTGTCCTTCTCTTCTCTACTCACCATGGGGAGGATCTTTTTATTTGATGCTCCTAAAATTTCTTCCAGTACTTGCATTGCCCAGGAATTCTTCACCCATGGATTCATAGTAGTTGAGTCCTCAGTGCTCCTGATCATGTCATTTGAACACTTCCTAGCCACTCACAGCCCTCTGAGATACAGATACATCCTGACTCCTGTCAGAGTTGCCAAAATAGGAATGGCATTATTTTTCAGGCATTTCCTTCTGGTTCTTCCCTTACCCTTCTGAGAAGTTTGTAGAAAAAGCCAATTATCTCATTCCTACTGTCTCCACCAGGATGTCATGTAGTTGGCCTTCTCTGAAGCCAAATTGATGTCTTTATGGTTTTTTTGGAGTACTCTGCCTTATGGTAGACTTTATGCTCATTACTGTGTCTTACATTCTGATCCTCAAGACTGTTCTGGTAATTGCATCCCCAAAGGAGCAACTCAAGGCCCTCAGTACTTATGTTTCACACATCTGTGCAGTGATCATCTTCTATCTGCCCATTGTCAACCTGGCCATTGTCCTTCACTTTGTCAGACATGTCTCACCTTTCTTCAATGTAATTAAATCATTACAAGAAATGCAGTTCTTGATAATCATCTCTAAAAATAATGATGATGCAGATTTTCAAGGACAGTAGATATTACATTTTTGTATAAAAATTGATAAATAGGGGTGCCTGGGTGGCTCAGTGGATTAAGCCGCTGCCTTCTGCTCAGGTCATGATCTCAGGGTCCTGGGATCGAGCCCCTCATTGGGCTCTCTGCTCCACAGGGAGCCTGCTTCCTCCTCTCTCTCTGCCTGCCTCTCTGCCTACTTGTGATCTCTCTGTGTCAAATAAATAAATAAAATCTTTAAAAACAAATTGATAAATAGAAATTTTTCTGAGGAAAGTACCTCGACTCACAGTAGTCATGAGAAACAATATATACAATGTAACAAGCAAATATCAAAACTACACCAAGAACATCAATTAAAGAGATTCAGTGAGTCTTGAATAGGACCTAGACATCTGCATTTTTATAAAACCCCATAGTGAACTCTTTCTGTATCTCTATTTAAAACCCCTTGATCTTGAAGATGCTCAATGACAATTAAAATTTCAAAATGTTCTCAACTTGTAGAAGAAAAACCCTGTAACTTTCAGGAAGTAAATCTAGTGGAGGAGGCAGGCACAGAAAGGCTTAGTTACATAATCTGAAACTGCTCTATTATTCACCTGGTGCTCTGGGATCATGGGTGGGGCAACCATAATTGTACCAGAAGGAGCAGAGGAAGCTTCAGAGTGTTCTCCACAAATGACTAATTCTGACGCTTTCATGGTCTCTGGTCCCTTCTGAAGGTTCACCTGTGGGGAATTTTCTTTTTCTTCTGAGTACATCCTGTTAAGCTGGACTCTCCAGAGGTTTCTGGGCCACTGGGAAAACATCAAAGAGGGCTATATTGTGTGGGTCAGCATATATCAGTGTGTTTATACATCAGCACAACTCTAGTAACTGTGTGCCCCCCCTCCCCCCTTATTGTGACATGTGGTACAAGGATATGCCTACCCACTTGCTGGTAAGTTTCCTGATAGTCACAGGTGTCAGTCCCTTTTGATCAACTCAAGCAAGCCAGGTCTGTATTATGAGTTCGTGTGTTTCCCCAGTGCTTAGCATGAATGCCAGCAGTCCAACTTTCTAAAAAGTGCAATACATGTGAACACATAGGTGGAAATTCACGATCCTGCCAGCCATGGGAATCAACTTGTTGATAGGTGCAGATCACAGCAAGAAACTCCAAGAAAAGAACATTGACCTAGATATTGAGTGATGTGGTTTGCTGTTGTCATAGTTGTCCCCTTATGTGATAATATAAGTTGTTTCTGGGTGTGGGTATGTGTGTCTACTGAGCTTCAGGTAGGCATCAGAGAAAAAATGGTGGCCGCTATCAGTCTTTCTCCACAGCCTGTCCTAACCCTGCATGCTTCTGGTTAGATTTAAATCCTTGCTTTACATTTCCCTCTCGATAAACAAGAAAGCAACCTTATGATTCTAACAAAAATGGTTTCTATGAGTTCATCGCTTTTAAATAATCTTTTAAGGATTTTTTTTTGCATAAATTTTATTTAATTTGAAGACACAGCCCTGCAAGATGAGGTTATGAGTTTTCATTCATTCAGTGTTTGTCAGTACATATCAAAATGTTATCGCTGACATGGGATCTATGCAGCCAGAGAGAGGAGGCCAAGCAGTACCATCACCAGTGGGACCCCACTGTGACCTGAGTTACAGTTAATCCTTGACCAAGAATTTGAGGATTGATTTGGGTTCACTAGGTAGGAAGGATTAAAGCAAAACAAAACAACAAAACATCATTTCCAAGCTGTAGGAATTATAGATGTTGCTCAAATTTTGTAACATTAAAATTATCATATTCTGCCTTAAGTTCACCTAACTCAAAGAAAAGAATCTACACTATCATTTGGAAATATGTATCCTCTAAACAAGTGACTGCTTCCCATTGTTCACTGCAATCCTGCATTTCAGATCATTTTGTGAAGCAAGAGTATGCAGCATGAAGCTCTAAACACATATTTAGAGACTAATAAGCCCAGCTGGTAGAACAAAAGACTTAAGTGGAAGAGTGAGGTGGGAAAGAGGCTGGAAATGTGTGTAGCCAAACTATGGAGAGGGCAAGGTCAGACAAGGAATTGGACATTGGAACGTACTTCTGAGTTTTCTTAAGAGAAGACGGACTGATCAAATTAATGATAGAGGAAGGCAACTCTGACAACTGGCCAAAGGCAATTGTAACAATTGTGTACATATATTGCCCCCCTCCCCTTTGACAGTTTTTATTTTAAAAATCTAGTTAGTGAGCATACAGTGTACTATTAGTTTCAGGTGTACAATTTAGTGATCTGGCAATTCTATATGCCCCCAGAGCTCATCACAGTGAGTACCCTCCTTAGTCCCCATCACCTGTTTCAACCATTACCCACCTCCCCTCTGGTGACCATCAGTTTGTTCTCTAGTGTAAAGAGTTTGTTTTCTGGTTTGTCTCTCTCTCTCTCTCTTTTCCCCCTATGCTTCTTTGTTTTCTTAAATTTCACATGTGAGTGAAAACATATGGTATTTCTATTTCTGTGGCTGACTTATTCTGCATAGCTTAATACTCTCTAGTTCCATCCACATTGTAGTAAGTGGCAAGATTTCATTCTTTCTTATGATTGAGTGTGTATATATATATGTGTGTGTGTGTGTATATATATATATATATATATATATATATATATATGATAAAAGAAGATGTGGGATATATAAATCCCACATCTCCTTTTTTCAATCATCAATTTGACATTACTGGTGAGTGTCTTCCAAGTTTCATGTAATAAATATTCAATAAACTTCTTATAAGTTTAAAATGTTTTCTTTATTGTTAATTACATCTAGAAATTACCCTGTATCCTCTCCCAAGAGTCCTATTATTCCCTGTTTTATTTCAAAGTTTTGTTGCTGTGGATTCAGTTATCATTAAACTATAGTAGGCAATCTAAAGGGACAAACTAAACTGAGCAATAACTTCAGCCCAGGGGAAGCAACTCAGGAGCTCAAGAAATGTATTACAGAAGTAGTAGCTCAGAAACATACCAGGATTACATCACAGTTTATCAATTGTGAGTCTACAAGCAAGAAAAAGATGTACAAGAGAGGGAATGATACATACAGAAAGTTAGGTGCAGGAAGAGAAACATGGAGAAAGGAATTGTGAAAGTCTATGTGTAGGAAAGAATGGCAACAATAGAAAAGCTCAGCACCTGTTACACACAGAAAGCATCCGTAAGCCTCTTCCGCAATCCTCTTGCAACATGTATGAGGGAAAGTGAAGGCAAGAAAAAGAACAAAGCAGTGTAAAGTGACATTGCTAGGTGCCTCTTGGTGTACAAATATAAATTCTTTAATGACTGTGTATTGTTGTGAATGCAAACAGTTTAATTTTATATTTATCCTTTAACAATTTGGAATATAGATAGTTTGTTTATAAAGTGAATACTTCTCTTTAATATAATTGCTTTTCTGTTGTGAGAAGAAAACAATAGCCAGACACTGGTTATGGTAAAATATACATCTCTAAATATGTTCCTTATGTTTTCCACTTGTAAACTAACATTGACTGTCTTGAGATTGATTATTCCTTCAAGAATACAGGCCTGATAGCAAGCTAATGTTTGGAGCACAGAATTTGTGCCAGTGATTATTCTTATTTGTTTTGTTTTTGTCCTACATTTCTTCAGCCTCTTTGTGACAAAGATTGATTGTCCAACACATGTTGAATGAGAACCAAATGTATCACAAGATTGAGAGACAATGAGATAAATATAAAATATCCTCTGCTCTCAAAGAAAGCAGTGAGGTTGGAGGAAGAGATGCCGAACAAATGAACCATAATTAGTAGAATAACCATGCAAGTTTCTTGAAGAGGTTATAGACCAAACCATCACTGGAAGGCAGGGGAGAGTTTTAAAGGTTTTGTAAAATGATGCCTGTCTTAGGATATAAGCAAATACAGACATGAAAAAAAAAAAAAGTATACTGTAGAGCACTGGAACATTTGCCAAAGCAAGAGATCTAAAATAACATTATATTCTGAAAATTAAAAATACAATAGCCAGGGAGCCTGGGTGGCTCAGTGGGTTAAGCCACTGCCTTCGGCTCGGGTTGTGATCTCAGGGTCCTAGGATCGAATCCCGCATCGGGCTCTCTGCTCAGCAGGGAGCCTGCTTCCCTCTCTCTCTCTCTGCTTGCCTCTCTATCTACTTGTGATCTCTCTCTGTCAAATAAATAAATAAAATCTTAAAAAAAAATACAATGGCCAGAACATAAAGAGTTTAGCTGGCCATGAAGAGAGAGAAGGTTGGCAATGAACTTCACTCTCTGACCAGGAATACATTAAGAACACATTAAGATTACTATCATAGGTGATTAGCCCCCTATTGTCTCTATTTTTTTATTCAGTACATAGGAAAAAAATGCACATTACTTTCCTAAAAGAGTTCAGTGATTTGTAGAAAGCAAACTTCCTTTTGATCTAATACTATTACCCCTTTACCATATCAGAAAAGGTATTCCACAGTGCTATGACATTTAAATTCCCAATTGTGGCCTCATTTGTTTTATTTCTTAAATTCCACATATGAGTGGAATCATATAGTATCAGTGTTTCTCCAACTTATTTTACTTAGCATAGTACTCTTTACTTCCACCATGTCATTGAGAATGGCAAGACTTCATTCTTTTTTTATATCTGAGATATATCTATTAGATATATATAGGGATACACACACACACACACACACACACACACACACATATCCCTTCTTCTTTACCCATTCACCTGTTGATGGAAAGTTGGGCCGTTTCCATAATTTGGCTATTGTAAATAATGCTACTATAAACAATAGGGTGCATATATCCCTTGGAATTAGTACTTTTGTATCATTTGAGTAAATACCTAATAGTACAATTGCTGGACTATAGGGTAGTTCTATTTTTAACTTTTTGAGGAACTTCCGTACTGTTTTCCGGAGTGGCTGCACCAGTTTGCAGTCCCACCAACATCTGTTGTTTCCTGTGTTGTTGATTTTCGCCATCCTGACTGGTGTGAGGTGATATCCCATTGTGGTTTTTTTTTTTATTTTTTATTTTTTAATTTTTTTATTTTCAGCGTAACAGTATTCATTGTTTTTGCACCACATCTAGTGCTCCATGCAATAACGTGCCCTCCCTATTACCCACCACCTGGTTCCCCAACCTCCCACCCCCCACCCCTTCAAAACCCTCAGGTTCTTTTTCAGAGTCCATAGTCTTTCATGGTTCCTCTCCCCTTCCAGTTTCCCTCACCTCCCTTCTCCTCTCCATCTCCCCATGTCCTCCATGTTATTTGTTATGCTCCACAAATAAGTGAAACCATATGATACTTGACTCTCTCTGCTTGACTTATTTCACTCAGCATAATCTCTTCCAGTCCCATCCATGTTGCTATAAAAGTTGGGTATTCATCCTTTCTGATGGAGGCATAATACTCCATTGTGTATATGGACCACATCTTACATTGTGGTTTTTGATTTGTATGTCCCTAATGATGGGTGATGTTGAGCAAGAAAACTCAGTGGTAGCGTCTTTCATGAGTAGAGTGTTGATTTCTACCTCAAGGGAGGTAGAGAGACATACGGAAGCAGAACAACACATAGAAAGACACTAAAACAGAAGGAAGATAGAAAAGGGCATGATTAAGGGACAAAGCTATGAGAGAACGTCATGGGAAAACAATGGGTATACCCAAAACACTGAAATCTGGGGGAAAGAGGAAAGGACTCCAAAGAGATGGAAGCAGACAGGAGTAGAAAGAGATGGGTAAAGTAGTGAAAATATAGTGGAGGCTCAACAGGAGAGATAAAAGAACAAAGACTGTGAAATATAAGTCAGGGTATCAAATTAGTAAATACATATACATATACAAAGGAGTTATATACAGGAGATATGGGTATAGAAAAAGGAGATGAAAACCAGAAGAAGGGGAGATAGAAAAGGTCAGAAAGACTTTGATCCCCTTGGAGAGAACCTGCTTTTGTAAAATCTTATACTTAACAGGAACACTGACCTTAACTCTTCCTTTACTCTTGTCTGCTAGCAAGACATACCTGACACCCCTTGTCTGTCCACACTGGAGAGAGAGCATACCGGACTGATGAAGAGCACAGAGTCTGGAGCCCTATTAGCTCCAGCTTCACTATATCCTATTTCTATGACTTTGGGCAAAATAATTTATTGCTGCATGCTTCAATTTCCTTATATGTTAAGTGAGTATAATAATTTCCTTGTATGGTTGACAAATAACTATTTGCAAGGTGACAACGCAGTACCTGGAAAGTTCTTTGTAAGCTTCAGAAGAAAAAATAAGGAAGGAAGGGGTGTTTTTGATCATAAGGAGGGAATTTGGAGCACATTATACTTTGCAACAATATTAAAAACATTAGCTCAGCTCTTCATTGTCCTTTCTCAATCCTGGGGTTTCTGGCCTTGAGAATCACCAGATTGGGATTACAGATGGAGGGAGGAATTTAAAGAGGATCCTTCAACCTTACTAAAAAATATGGTAAGGTTTTGTTTCAGGTCATAGGTGATATATCATTGCTTATTATATTGCACAGAAACCCCAGGATTGAGGAAGTGAGTATCAGAAAGATGGAACCAGAAATCAGTTGAGGGACACACTACAGAGACAAGGAGATGTAAAGAGACTCAAATAGTCACTTAGAAGAGTCACAGAAACAGAGTCAGAGAGACAAGGACAGAGAGCTTAATTAAGAAAGAGAACATGATGGGGACTGATGGACATGGCCCAAGAGTAGTGAGAAAGGATGGTGCTAGAGGTAGGGACTTCTGGTAGGTATTCCTACCTGAGGTAGGTAGTAGGTATTCCTAGAATCCAGCATGGGAGAAGACAGACTACTTAATGGAACTTATGTACATGTTTCATTCTCCATCTCCTTCAGGAGTGAGTGAAACATGAGTTCAAAACGTAGCCCAAAAAGTCATAAAGAGACTCCTCATAGTGAGTAGAAATAACTGCTCTTTCTCTGAAGACAAAGAATTAACTTAGATTTTCTGGGATGCATGAGAGAGGTGCATAGATTAAGTAATAGGGCAAGGTAGACAGGACAAGATTTTACTGGTGAAGAAGGAGAAAAGAATGTTGAAAGTTGATATCATCAGACCCTAAGAAGTAGAGAACTGTTGTTTGGCGATTATGAAAGAAAACCCTCTGGGTGAGGGTGGGGGGGTGTTTGTATTTGTTTAGGATAGACCATGGGAGATTAATGAACAGCTCCCTCTGTGATACAAGGTCCCGGGAGGAGATTTCAGATTACACTGGTGAGTAGAACATCCAGAAGATTCAACAACATGTCAGTCCCTTAGGGGACAGGATGAGAACCTATGGATCAGGAGTTGCTGGACTTGGGAACTCGAGAAATGTATTTATACTTTTTCCTGGAGGCCCTGGTTCCATGTTCCTTCTGAACCTTTCAGTTGTTATGTGGGACAAGGCACACCTTAGAAAAGAAGGATGTTAAACTTGAACCGTCATGTTCCAAACCCTGCATTAAATATTCAGTTTTCTCTACCTGGAAAGAAATCCACATACATCAGTCTAGGCAGCTGAAATTTAAAAGAAAACTCAAACTCTTTGCAGGGAAGTTCTCACCCTGGTCTGGACGAATAGCAGGGACAGATTTTTTTTCTTTTTTTTTTAAATATCTTTTTTATTTATTTGACAGAGATCACAAGCAGGCAGAGAAGGGGGCGGGGGAAGCAGGCTCCCCGCTGAGCAGAGAGCCAGACGCAGGACTTGATCCCAGGACCCTGAGACCACGACTGGAGCCTAAGGCAGAGGCTTAAACCACTGAGCCACCCAAGTGCCCCCCAGGGACAGATTTTTAAAAGTTGGAGATTTAGGCATTGTTGAGAAGGAGAAGGGTAAGATCCCGGTATTTTCTGCAGCATTTTGAAGAAGAGATAATTTGAGAAATGATAATGAAGTTTAGAATTTAGTAATTATAAACATCTAATAATACTGTTCTTTATACTATATTCTTCCTTACACACACATACACACACATATAGCATCTTGACGATGAAAAGAAAGTTTATAGATCAAGCCAAAAAAAAAAACCATCAAAGAAGATACTATTCAATACTTATTAATTGCTGGAAAACAGAATGCTTTTCCATGTTTGCAAGCAACAGATAAACAAAAGAAAAGATTAGTTTAATTTACTGCCTACAATTGATTTCTGAAGCATAATGGCCAGAGTAAGAAAATTGTAAAAAACTATTAAAGTGGGTTAACTGTTTTGGTTAAACCATTAATTTTTTGTTATTTATTTAACAAATATAATTGACGTATAAAAAGCTTAAGAAGACAATTAATAGAAGAATGAAAATAAATAATCATTTATGTGAAAGAATGATCTAACTGGTAAACAAATGAGAATAGCTTTTTTTTTTTTGAGGGAAAAGGAGCTTAGAAATAACATTTATTAATAGCCAGAGACAATTTCTTACATCATTTAGACATGAGCTGATGGTAGAAAGACTCATGAATTTCTGGCTATTCTGCTTACTGGCTGTATAACCTTGGACAAATTACGAGACACCTCTGTGTTTTAGTTACTCTGTTTTTATATGGTAACTAAATAAGATTTTATACACACACACACACACACACACACACACACACACACATACATACTTGACAGAAGGACCAGTGTCATATTATTCAGGAAATGATAGTTTAATTTAAATATTATTTTAAAATTTGTGTAGGGCAATGTATATCAGTATGTATTATATATCTGTATATATTGTTATATATTTTGATTCAGTATACCCCTTTTTGAAAATCCATTCTGAGGAAAACCTTAAGATATAAAAAATTGATTTACATGGAGGCGCCTGGGTGGCTCAGTGGGTTAAGCCTCTGCCTTCAGCTCAGTTCATGATATCAGGGTCCTGGGATGGAGCCCTGTACTAGGCTCTCTGCTCAGCAGGGAGCCTGCTTCCCCCATGCCCTGCCTGCCTATCCGCCTACTTGTGATCTCTGTCAAATAAGTAAATAAAATCTTTAAAAAAATTGATTTACATGAAGATATTCATATAATGGTAGGTGTGAAAATAGTGGCCTAGAAAATTAGTAAAAATATAGAGATACCACATTATATAAAATGAAAAAAGAATATAATAATATTTATACAGTGAGATCAACAACTACATAGACAAATAAACATACATTGGTAGATAATACAGAAGTCAAAATAATGAACATAAAGCAGCATATCCTCTCTGATTATCTATTTTGACTGGGTAAAGTCTTGGAATATCAAATAATTTATATTTTGTATACACCAATTCAAATTTATCTAAGAGTAATAAAAAATTCACTTGGGGACTGGTATATATTTGTCTAAGTCAGTTGGATCATAAACAGAAAAGGGTAACAAAATATCATTACTCACTATTGAGAAAGATAAAGTTGAAAGACAAAAGTTCTGACTTAAAATTTAATCAAACAATTATTAATATTAAATAAAAGCCAAGTACATAAGAAGGTCTATTGTTGTGTGCTTTGGAACCACATATGCAGGACTATTCAGGTTCCTGGAAAAATAAATAAAAGAATTTGAAATTGGAATTCATTTGATATGTAAATAAAAGAACTAATTAATTAAATCATTTGATTTAACTGAGATGTGTTCATATGCATGAACAACTATTTTTAAACTGCAAAACAGTATGAAGTAAAGAACGGTAAATAAAACAAAATGTTATGTATAGTTAGCAATGAGATTAAGGATATAAGGCTACCCCTGAAGAATGAAAATAAGATTGAGAATTGATCTACAGGCCAATTTGAATAAGATCAATGCAGCATCCTTATTTTCACTTAAATTTTGTTGTATTAATGTACACAATTTAGCTAGAGGCTTACATTTATCTATTTTGCATGCACATTAAATTTTTCAAGGCTGTGACGTATACCTGATAGCATCCTAGCAAAGATCACGGGTCCCTGTATACAGTTGCGACCAGACTGCATATTTTATAAGCTGTTCCTGACCTGATGATTCAGCTGCTTGGGATGTCTGTCTTCCTACTTGTATTTTTTTTTTATTTTTTTTATTTTTTATTTTTGTGTGTTAGTTTTTATTTTACTTTTCTCTTCATTAAAAAAATTATTATTATTATTATTAATTTAAAGACAAGGCCCTTTGGAGATTAGCCTCTCCACAAATCCACAAATAAAGGCCTACTTGTATTTTTATAAATCATTTGAATACTAATGATTGATTTTACATGAATATAGTAGAATTTGCTCACCATTCTGAATAGCCTGTGACTTTCTCAGCATCTGTCACACCCAAAGGGCTTCTGAAGTGCCACCATGGTGGTCTGGAATAACAGTGGTATTATGGAACCCACCTTTCTCTTAGGGGGTTTCCATGGGCTCGAGTCTGTTCATGCTTGGCTCCCATTCCATTTTGTCTTGTATACCTTTCTAGGCAACATCACCATCCTCTCTGTTATCTGGAATGAGTCTTCACTCCACCAGCCCATGTATTATCTGCTGTCCATCTTGGCAATAACTGACCTGGGCATGTCCATGTCTACACTCCCCACGATATTGGCCGTGTTATGGTGGGAAGCCCAGGAAATCAAAGTAGGAGCCTGTTTCACTCAGCTCTTCTTCATCCACACCTTCACATTCCTGGAATCTTCAGTGCTGCTGGCCATGGCCTTTGACCGATTCATGGCTATATGTCGTCCACTGCACTACTCAAGCATCCTCACCAATGATGTGATTGGTAAGACTGGCTTGGGCTGCTTGCTACAAAGTGCAGGAGTCATGATGCCCACCCCCATATTATTAAGGTGCTATCATTATTGCCACGCTAATGTCTTCAGCCACCCCTTTTGCCTGCATCAGGATATTTTGAAATTATCCTGCTCTGATGCCAGTGTCAATAACATCTATGGGTTCTGTGTGGTCATTATCACACTGGGCACAGACTCAGTCCTCATCCTCCTCTCCTACATCCTAATTCTCCATGCTGTACTGGGCATTGCGTCTCG
Organism: Meles meles; assembly: GCF_922984935.1. NCBI lineage: Eukaryota > Metazoa > Chordata > Mammalia > Carnivora > Mustelidae > Meles > Meles meles. The sequence continues at coordinate 58,117,540 of NC_060073.1, read as the reverse complement.
TGAAGAGCGACTAAAGTCACTCAACACTTGTTTTTCCCATGTATGTGTGGTGCTTATCTTCTTTGTACCTCTAATAGGTGTATGCATGGTCCATCGCTTTGGGAAACACCTGCCTTCCATAGTCCACATTCTCATGGTGGACATTTACCTGCTTCTTCCACCAGTACTTAATCCCATCATCTATAGTGTCAGGACCAAGCAGGTTGGTCTTCAATTTTCCACATGTTTAGGCAAAGCCTGAGTCTAGAAAACCAATGGCATTGGTCTGGAGGAAATTTTCTCCATCAGATTCTTAATGGTGCAACCTTCTAGATAGGTGGTTTTAGAGAATTCCCTAAATCTCTTTCATTTCTAGGTTTCTTGTTTGTAAATTTGAAATTTTATCATTGCTCTGATGATGGCTCTGCATTATGTGAACATCATGTGAATAATCATTATGAGGATTTTAATATAACAAAGTAATCTTTTTAATGACTTATTGTATTGTTTTCAAAAACAGTAATGCAGTTGAGATCTCTTAATAATTCAAAGACCCAAATAAGATTATCTTTGGCAGTCTGTGATGCACACACAAGAGCCCAGTGCCAGAATGTTGTGGAAAGATTTGTTTCAAGAAAGTAGGCTTGTCCTGTAGTGGTCCTGAAATTTGAAGACCTTGCCAAATCCTGTCTTTTCTCTGTCAAATATCATCTCTATAACTGACTTCTTTACCTTTTCCTTTTCCACTTAACTGCACATCCTCTTCATTTACTCTCTTGTATAGCTATTAGAAATCATAATCACCTGCGGTGTTGAGATAAGCACTGAGGTCATGATTGCTCACCCAAAGTCAATATATAGTAAGTGAGACAAATGAAGCAGGAGTGCATTCACCGCACTGAGATCAAGAGGATGTCACTAAATCTGGAATGTAAATGGTTTTGGAGAGCTTCACCCATACAATCAGGTTATAACTTGGGCAAAAACAATTAAGCAATCAAACATTAAATACGAGACAGACAATTCTTTTCTGTTGATTGCCGTGATGGAGTAGCAGGGATCAGATTTATTCCCTCACCTTCAACAACTAAATAACAGTCAGAAAGTTTATAAAATAACAGTTCTAAAAATTGGATAAAAGGGAAGCAAAGGAAATGATCTCTAAGAGAAGGGAAAGATAACATGAGCCCAAAGACTGACCTGATCTTTCTTACTTACTGGAAATTTATCAAGTCACAGAGAGGGTCAAAGAACCAAAACAGAGTCTGATGTTCTCCCTGAATAATAAGGTAGAACACCAGACAAGGAGACGTGTGCAGAGACAAACACATGACCTCAGGACATTCCTCAGAAGCCTTCAGTTGTGTACTGGTCAGTGTATGTCTGTGAAGGTCAAGGAAAGAACCACCAGAAAGGAGCAGAGAGAGCTAAGACCTGAGACCAGTCATATCTCAGGTCTTATATATGACTGAAAGGAGTTCCTATGTTTACAGGCAGTGTGGAGAAACCTTGTAATAAACAGAATATTTGGCTGTATACTTGGAAGGGTGTTACCCTTAGTAATGACCCCATTATCTCACCCAGTTACCATACAGGTTACCATAGACCAAAAGCCATATTTGGTCTTTCTTAACAAAGCCTGAAGAAAAGCCTTGAAGGGGTTAAAGCCGTTTACATGTAACTTTATGACACACAGGAATAAAGGTAAAATATATATTTAGAGAAGTACGAAACAATGAGTGCAATTTATTTTGTGTCTTTTCTTTTGGAAACCAACAGCCTGGAAAGAGCATACATTATGCCTCCTGGTATATTTTATAGGAATAGATGGCATGTTCTAGTCTTATAAAGGCCTGTTCTCAGACCATGATGGGGGTAGTAGGCCCACCTAATTCAATGGATCTGTGTCAGGAATTTCACTGTAGAACACATCTGAACAAGATTCTCAACTGACAGCTTGTCAATAATAAAGTTGAAGCTCTTTGTCTTCATTTGTCTGACATTTAAAAAAAAATCCCTCCATTTGATTCAGAACTCAGGGCTCAGATAGGACAAGAGGTTTTTAAATCCTAGAGTGCTTCTTAAATAGCCACACATATTTTTATAAAAATCAGTACAAGTATAGGAAAAAAAATTTAACAAAATATCTCATAATATTAGGAAAGAGGGAAATCATGACTAAAATATGAAAAGAAGAAAAATATACATAAAAGATCAATCTAGAAAACCATTTGTCAACAAAGAATAGTTATAAAGAAAAAGAAAAAAAGGGAGATTTTAAATCAAAAATAATTTCCAACTTTTTAAATTTTTATTTTTTAAAAAAATATTTGTTTATTTATTTCCAGAGAGAGAGACAAAGAGAGAGGGAACACAGTAGAGGTGGTGGGAGAGGGAGAAGCAGGCTGCCTGCAGAGCAGGGAGCCTGATGCGGGGCTAGATCCCAGAATTCTGGGATCATGATCTGAGCCGAAGGCTGACGCTTAAGAACTGAGCCACCCAGGCAGCCCTAATTTCCAACTTTTAATGTCACAGATCCGTACATTAGAAAGGCCCAATTCACTTAATAAATGAGGATGAATCTTCAGAAATTTAAGAAGATGATACTAATATATTTCAAAGAAGAAAGAAAAATCAAAAGAGGTTACCTGTAAGAAATAGGAATTATAGTGGTATCAGAATCCTTGATTTCCATATGAGGATAGAGGATAAATGCAATCATGAGTATAAAGTCATCCTCAACCAATATAACTGTATTAGTTCACTAGGGTTGTGGCAACAAAGTGCCACAGGCTGGGTGGCTTAAGACAGACATTTCTTGTCTCCCGGTCCCAGAGGCTGGAAGTCTGAGAGGGAGAGATTGGCAGTGCTGCTTCCTCCTCAGAACTGTGAGAAAGTGTCTGTTCCAGGCCTCAGGCCTAGATTACGGAGTGCCTTCCTGATGTCCATGTGTTTTCTCACAGAGCTTTTTTGTCTTTTTTTTTTTTTTTTAATATTTTTATTTATTTATTTAACAGAAAGATATGCAACGAGAGAAGGAACATAAGCAGGGGGAGTGGGAGAAGGAGACCCAAGCCTCCCAATGAGCACGGAGCCGGATGTGAGGCTCCATCCCAGAACCCTGGGATCATGACCAGAGCTGAAGACAGACACTTAAGGACTGAGCCACCCAGATACCCAAGCTTTTTTGTCTTAATAAGAATGCCAGTCATATTGAATTAGGGACCCTCCCTACTCTAGTATGACCTAATTTTGGCTTAAATTACTGGGTCTATAATGACCCTATTCCTGAGTAAGGTCACATTCTAAAGTACTGGGTATTAGGACTTCAACACATAAATTTATGGCAGGGAGGGACACAGTTTAACCAGTAATGACTAAACCCACAATATCAATCATAGTTGAGGGCAAAGTAATATTTCAGGCATACAGAGATGCTGAAACTCTATCTCCCCTTCGTTCTCTCTTTGAAATTTAATATAAAGATGTGTTCCAGAAAAAGGGGATATAAAAATGAAAAAAAAAAAAAGGGGGCTCCCAAACAGGAGAGTAGGATAGGCATTTATGTGGAAGCTCTGGGCACATGTAAAACAACCAATTCAGACTGGAGCTACAGAATTGAGGCCACTGGGATCCCTCCCAGGGATCTTTCAGGAAAAAAAAAATGATAATTAAATCTGTATCTATTCAGATATTTTACATTTTAAGTTTCTGAAAAGATAATCTCAACTGTCTTAGTCATTAAAAAGAATTTATTGTTTTTTACAACAATAAAGATACTGGTCTGGTTTTATATAACAGTTATTTGAAGAAATAAACTGTGTCAGTGGGGACCAAGTTTGTTTTAAAATTTGCTGTTGAGATTCTGTGTCTCATCTTGATCCTAAAATTAGCTGCCTTTATGGATCCAAGATATCTCTTAGCATCTCTCAAGATTTGATGTGTCCTACCTCACACTCAAGAAGGAAGAAAATGTACCATAAAGCAAATGTCTTAAAATTGATTTTATGTGTAAAGACCTTATTGGATCCAAGAGAATATTTCGTTGTATATGTGCAGGCAAACAAAAGCTGTAAATTTTCAGGAAATAGCTTGAATGTTTGTAGAGAATGATGGAGAAGATTGGCATGGTCAAATGAAAGAAAGATATTACTTCTCATGCTTTGTAGTCGTGTTTTATTTCATAAGTCTAAATGCTATTTTAGGAAGGTTCCCAGAAACTTCAGTTGGGTGATAAAGGGATATAATTTCCTCAATCCAAAAGATCACATTCTAATAAAATCTACATGATACATGCACAATTGACTCTAATATTTGAAAATAAAATATATTTTTTAAAGATTTTATTAATTTGAGAGAGAGAGATCAGGAGCACATTGAGGGGAGGGGCAGAGAATGAGGGAGAAGAAGCCTTTCAGCTCAGCAGGGAGCCTAATTGCTTGATCCCAGGACCCTGGGATCAGGACCCCAACCTAAGGCAGATGCTTAACTGAGCCACCCAGGTGCCCCTGAAAAGAAAATATTTAATGTTATTGCAGATTTTAGAAGAAAAATGGCTACAGAGTTGGTAGTAATTGGTGATTCCTAAACTTTCTCTGCCTGAGTAATATCAATGCAGCTGTTCCTGTGAACTGGTCTTTAATTATAATCATAAGAAACGGTTATGAGGTTATGATTGACCACTTACTATGTATAGGACACTGTTCTAAATGCCTCAGAGACATTTATTTTGTATCTCAAATGTACCCAATGAGAAAGACAATATTTTGATTCCATTTTATAGTTAAGGAAACTGAGGCACAGAAATGACACATAAGTCACCCAAAATCACGCAGTTAATGTGGCAGAGCCAGAACTTGAACCAACACTCTGGTACCGGGATTGAAACTTAGGCACTTATCAATAGGACTTTTGAAATTTGTGCAGGTGAAATTGTGGTAGTGATAGGGAATTCATGCTCAGAAAATAGTGTGGAAAAATGATCATGGATCTCTGTCCTTAGTGCTACTTAGGGAAACTCAAAGCAGCTTTATGAGAGGTGGTTGGAAAAAACTTAGTGAAAATAGTAAAATGAAAAAAAAAAAAGACTTCTATACTAGTTCCAATATTCGAATTTAAATTACCTAGTTCTATTAAAGAAATAAATGAAAAAAATGGGCAAATAAAAAAATAGGCCAATTTCTTCTCTATGTAGGTCAGTAAGCCCTCGAATTGGACCACAGTGCCGCATTCACACGGAGAGACAGTCTGTTTTCACATGTGTCAAGTACAGATGACAAAAACCATGTGCTTTATCCCTACTTTTCAACTTTTCCTTCCATATCCTTCAGTTTGCTTTTATGTTCCTTGGGATTTTTGGTCTGGGGAATAGAATCTGGAGGTCTATGCGCAATCTCCAAGGACTCAATCCCAGAGCTTCACATAAAGCTGGGATTAAAATGGGATGTTTTCTTAGAAATATCCCTTAGGTGCTAGGAGCCTAACATAAAGGCACTCCCCATGAAGTCCTCAGAGAGAGGTATAAGCGCTGCCCTGCTTGATGCTGTGTGGAGGCCTCGATTCCTATGGAAGGAAAATGTGACTTAGCGGCTGGTGTCTGGTGAACAGGTGTGGCAGGAAATGCAGAGATCCGTGGGCAGAGCAGCCTGAAAGCTGGACCAAGTGGCCAATTGCACCAGGCAGGAAAAAAACCAAAATTGTATCTTTAAATGGGGATGAGATTATCTTTAAATGGGATGATATTATGTTTAAAAGTCCCTGGAAGACGCAATGCCCTTAATATCATCCTGTCAGTTTGCATTGGGTGAAATCAATTTCCATGTCAGTAGGAAGGGATGAAGCCAGTGGAGAGCTGCTGTCATGAGTGGGCTCCTAGTGTTGTTCTGTGTTAAACAACAGGGACTTTCCAACGTGGCCTTGGCCATCACCCTTCTAGACAATGGTTTCTTACTTGGCCAGGGTGTTTACATTTTTAACAGACAAAGACAAGTCTGTGCACTTTGAAGCACTGTTCTTTCTTCATTGGACTGAACTCAGAAGTGATAGTTTATTTTTTTTAACTTGATATGTTTTCTACACTTAATAAATATAAAAATGATAAAGTGAAGCTATTACAAGGACAAAAATGAATATCTGTTTAAAAAAATTATTTATTTATTGAAAGTGAGAGAGCATGTGTCCGTGGGGGAGGAGCACTGGCAGAGGGAGAGAGAGAGAACCTCAAGCAGACTCCATGCTGAGCGTGGAGCCCAGTGCAGGACTCAGTCTCTCCACGCTGAGGTCATGGCCTGAGTTGAATCAAGAGTTGGACGCTTAACTGAGCCACCCAGGTGCTCCTATCTCTGCTTTATTTTTGATTACAACTGCTGACCCATACATTCCAGGGCAAGTTCCTTCACCTCATTCTGAGCGGTTTGATGCATTCTGTAGTATTTTGAAGGCATTCCTTAAGTGTCTTTCTCCATACCCTTCAGATCATTGCAGAACTAGATTCTTCTCTATTGACACACGATTGTCCACGCAAGCTGCAAAAAATATCTTTTCTAGTACCAAAATCATTTGAGGTTTTTACCCAACTCACCTCTCTTCCCAGGGTCTTGGACTGGTAAGGGAAGTATCCAAGTGTTGGCTCCGTAGCAGTGGTAAAATGAACACCGATAAGATAACAGGTGCTCTGGGTGTACTGGATACGCTGTGAGAGTGAACAGGTGTGACATGGTATTAGACAACCCTTCTTTGCCCTTTCCCACCTGATACTCGGTGCTGCCTGTAAATCATAACAGTTCCTGTTTCTACTCCTGGCCAGGCATCCCAAGGGGTCGCCCTTATTATCTGATTTGGTGTGAATGAGAGGCTGCTGGGCCAGGGTCAGAGTTTTTACAGATCAGTCAGAAGAATTCAGATTTTAATTGTGTGAGTACCTATACTCCTGGATCTAGAATTTATTTTCATTATGATTTTTTAAAGGTATTTTCTTTCTTCCTTTCTCTATTTCTGTCTTTTTTTGCTTAAAGGTATTTTTGACTGCCTCTGTAGTATATTAACTTGACCTCATCTATAGTCTTGGTTTTGCCAATGTCACTCATCAAAGTGATATTTCCCAGAGTGGAATCACATCTATTCTCCTTCAGAGTGAATCATAAGCTCTAATTACTAGAAATATTCACTGAGCTTGTGGCAAGCCTCCATATTTGGGATTAGAACTCAAACAGCAGGCAGGGGGGAAACTTTGAATATGACCTCAACCTGCCTTATCAAATGGCTGTGAGGTATCTCATATATGTCCTTCATTGGCACACTTACTATGTATTAGGCTTGACATCAGCTCTATCCTGAAACACTGAGCCAGCAAGTGACATGACATCCCCTTCAGACTTTGATCTCTCTTCTGATCTCTTTATCTTGCTCTCTCTCATTTTTCCCTAGAAGAGGAGAATTTCAGCTCCTTTGACCAGTGACAACATGACATCCCAGAACAGGAGTATTTTTCACCCAACCACATTCTTCCTTGTTGGAATCCCTGGTCTGGAAGGAGCTCATGCTTGGATCTCCCTGCCTTTCTGCTCAGTTTACCTTGTGGCTTTACTGGGCAATGCCACAATTCTGCTGGTCATCAAGACAGAGCAGAGCCTTCAGAAAGAGCCCATGTTCTACTTTCTGGCCCTCCTTTCAACTTTCGATTTGGCCCTTTCCACAACCTCTGTGCCCCGCATGCTGGGTATCTTCTGGTTTGATGCTCATGAGATTAACTTTGGGGCTTGTGTGTCCCAGATGTTTTTGATCCATACTTTTACTGGCATGGAAGCTGAGATCTTGCTGGCCATGGCCTTTGACCGCTATGTGGCCATCTGTGCTCCACTCCACTATACGACCATCTTGACATCCCGGGTGCTTGTGGGCATCAGCATGTGTATTGTGGTTCGTCCAGTTGTGCTTACACTTCCCATGGTGTATCTCATTTACCGCCTGCCATTTTGTCAGGCTCATGTAATAGCTCATTCCTACTGTGAGCACATGGGCATCGCAAAACTGTCCTGTGGAAACATCCGTATCAATGCCATCTATGGGCTCTTCGTGGTTTCCTTCTTTGTCTTGAATCTGGTCCTTATTTGCATCTCCTATGTCTACATTCTGAGAGCTGTCTTCCACCTCCCATCACAGGATGCTCGGCTAAAAGCGCTCAGCACGTGTGGCTCTCACGTTGGGGTCATCTGTGTTTTCTATATCCCCTCAGTGTTCTCCTTCCTCACTCACCGATTTGGGCACAACATACCACGCTACATTCACATTCTTGTTGCCAACCTCTATTTGGTTATCCCACCTTCACTCAATCCCATCATTTATGGTGTAAGGACCAAACAGATTCGAGAGCGAGTACTCCGTGTCTTCATCAAAAAATAAGACTCATGACATGTTCTTTTACTAAGGATTTTGTTGCATCTAGAAAAACATGTGTGTTCTTGCTTTAACAAACATCTCCTAGTCCTAATATGTTGCTTCCAGGTTGAGATACAATTTGACTTATTCCTAGCTGCTGACTAATGGATTCTAAGACTTGTGGAAACGTCACTGGATCTCAAGTTAAAAGGCTTATGGGGTGTCTTGGATGGAGTTGTATGGCCTCTGTCTGCATGTCTTCATGCAGAGTCCTTTATAGGAGAAAGTTTCTCTTTTTCTGGGTAAAGAACATATTATACTGTTATTTATTTATTTATTTGCATTCTGTAATTAGAGAAATGTGGCACTGGAAATTTGACCCTGTATCCTACTTCACGGGTTCATTGGTTTGTCATTCATTCATGCATTCACTTTATTATTCCTTTCATTTACATTCATTTTGTGTTTGTTGTATGTCTTGGATAATTCTAATTGGTAGGGATATATCCATGAACCAAGCTAGCACAAAATGTCTGGCTTGTGGAGCTCGAATTGTGTTATGTTCTTTAAAAAGAGCAAACTTCATAAATTCAAAAAAAAAATCTTTGCCAATCTGTGGCTTGAAGTGGAATGATCTGCCAAACATGTAAGATTCAGTGGAATGATAGCCAAAACAAACATGTAATTTTGAAAGTACTTCTTTTTTTTATTTTTTAGGTTTATTTAGTTATTTGAGAGAGAGAGAGTGGGGAGGAAGGGCAGAGGGAGAGAGAGAGAATCTCAAACAGACTTCCCACACTGTGCACAGAGCCTGATACAGGACTCAATCTCAGGAACCTGGGATCATGACCTCTGGTGAAATCAAGAGTTGACACTTAACCAACTGAGCCAACTAAGTGCCCCTCAAAACTCTTTCTTACATATCAACAGCACCACATCACTGACTGTCTCCCTCTAGTCAGGCCCATAAATACAAGTTTGGTTTTTATAGTTCAATCATGTATAGTATTTTCTCTATTTATGTGATGCATGTTGACCTTTGCCTATCATTTTATTCACTTTTTTTCTCTCAGTCTGCATTTGACCATGAAATACTCCCTTCCCAAATGCAAGGGCTCTCATTCTAGACCCCTGATCTATCTCTCGTTCCTCCACTGACTTTAATGTATAAGTTCTCAAGCCAGTCTATGAATAGTCACCATTTTTTGATCCTACTGATGACTTTCAGTTAATTCAATAGTAATATTTCCCAAAGATCAAGCAATGACCTCTTGCATCATCAAACTTGTCATATTGCTTTACATTAAAATTTTTTTCTTTTTCAGATTATGAAAAAAACTAAAGTAAATGTATAATGCAGATCTTTGTTCCTACAACTCATGAATTAATGACCTTCAACATTGAACTCATCTCAAATATGTTGCTCAATAAAAATATACACAGAATAAAGGTGGAAATTATTTTCAACTCTGCTCCAATACAAATTTTGTCCTATTTCTCCAGAGGCAAAATGTATCATTTGTTTATCTGACACATAGTACAGAAATTTTTAATTTTATAACCATCGCAATTTTTTTAAGAGATTTTTATTTATTTATTTGACAGACAGAGAGATCACAAGTAGGCAGAGAGGCAAGCAGAGAGAGAGAGAGCGTGCAGGAAGCAGGCTCCCTGCTGAGCAGAGAGCCTGATGTGGGGCTCCATCCCAGGACCCTGAGATCAGGACCTGAGCCGAAGGCAGAGGCTTAACCCAGGTGCCCCAGTCACAGTGTTTTAATTAGGTCATTTGTTATTTATTTATATGGCTTAAAATATTTCATGTTTTATTTTTTAACATTTGGTTTTACCTATACAGTCATCTCTTAATTAATAGATATTCACATTATTATTTTTTAATTAGAAAGCATACTGCATTTCCTTGCATTTATTTCTTAGTGTATTTTAAGATGTTTATGCAGGTTTTTATAATTTTCAGTAAAATTATTGAGTAGCAGAATTGTCAATAAGAACATATTTCTGATTTCTTCATCATTGTTTTTGATCACTTCTTAAAAATTTCACATGTATTGCATGGGGCACTGGGTGAGGTGCATAAACAATGAATTTTGGAACACAAAAAAATAAATAAAATAAATTTTTAAAAAAATTTCATATTTTTCAATACTTTCCTTTTTTCTAACTTTCTTGCTTCCTTAATTTAACTTTGTTCTCTAGCATTAGTCAAATATTAGTTTTCTAGTTATAGTAATTTGTAGCCACCCTACTCTGAACAAAACAAAAATTTTAGCCTTCTTTTGCTTTGTCCTGTTCTTGTACATCTATATCTTTCATTTTGGAATTACCTGGAACTGTGTTTCTAGGCTTAAAAACCTTCTTAAATGGCCATTTTATTTGATCATATATATTTTTAATTATTCCTTTCTGCAATAAATCTTCATGATTATTTTCTTGCTCTGGGATTCACAGCGTTTGTGGAGAATATCTCTTTTTCCCACTGCCACAACCCCACCTCATTGGTAATATTAATTGCATTTTCATGGCTAAATATGTCCTCATCTGCTCTCATATTTGAAAAATAAATTAAAAATTAATAGAATTTTGGAACTAAGTTCTATTCCACAACCTTTCTGAATTCATTGTTCAACTTGTTTTCCTGCAACTAAAGTTGTTAGTGGAAAATACGCCAGTTATTTTTCTACTCTTTTGAAAGATTTTTTCTCTTTTTCTTGGAATCAACTTTATTTCAGTGTTCTGAAATTTCATTATGAGTCTAGGTTTATAAATTTTTTAAAAAAGGCATGTTCAGTATTCAATCAGTCCTTCTTTTCTTACATGATATATACCATATATCTATTACTTCTAGATATTTCTCTATCTATTACGTTTCAAACTTTATTTCTTTAAATAGTTCCTTCCCCACTTACCACCATATTCTTTTGTAAATATGTAAAAATAAGGTTGGGACACCTTACCTTTATTCCATGTATTCCATGTATTTTAACTTTTCTTTCCTTCCATTATTTATTTATTTATTTTACTAAGGTCCTAAAAATATGTCTATTCTTAAAACCCCCAATTTTTATTTTCAGCAGTTTCCATCCTATTCTTTAGTCCCTTAATGTAATTATTTCAACACTTAAATTTTCTGTTTGATCCTTTTCTTAAAATTCAAATTCAATTATCCAACACATAGCACATCATTAGTTTCAGATGCAGTGTTCAACCATTCATCAGTTGCATATAACACCCAAGCTCATCACATCCTGTGCCCTCCTTAATGCCCATCACCCAGTTACTTCATCCCCCCAACCACCTTCCCTTTAGCAACCTTCAATTAGTTTCCCATAGTTCAGAGTCTCACATGGTTTGTCTCCCTCTCTGATGACTTCCCATTCAGTTTTCCCTCCCTTCCCTTATGGTCTTCTCCCCTGTTTCTTATACTCCACATATGAGATCTTTTTAATAAAAAAATACCTTTCTTCATGATTGCAATTCTCTCTCTCTCTCCTCTCTTTAAGGCTGCTAACTACACGCATTTTAAAACTCTGTTTACTTTTAGTTCGATTTTATACAGTTTCTTATTATATTGTTAGTTCTTTTTAAATTTTGTTAATAATCTTTGGACATTTGGTGACTATTTACTGTGAGTTTTTCTTTGCCATTTTAGTTTCTTGGTAGGCTTTTCAAACACCCTGGCTAAGCAATGTTTTCAGGTCGGATTTCTTAGAAAGCACATTCTGAGATGGAGATTTGCCTGGAGGCAGAATCATGTCCCTTTAAAGAGGTCCTCATCCTAATCTTCAGAATTTGTGAATATGTTCAGTTTCATGGCAAAGAAGAACTAAATTTGCACAGGGAATTAAGGTTAATCATGATAGGGAGAGTGTCTTGGACTATTGAAGCAGAGCCGATGTAGTCATAAGTCCTCGAAAATGGAAGATAATAGAAACAGAAAACAGAGCCAGAGAAAGATGGGATGACTGAATTGTGTAATTATTTACACATTATTTTACAAGATTTTATGTAAATTCTAGTGGACACACAGTGTGATATCAGTTTTAGGAATGGGAATCAGTGATTCAACACTTCCATACATCACCTGTGTTCATCATAAGTGCCCTCCATAACCCCCATCATCCACTTAACCCATCCCCTCCAACTCTGCTCCAGCAACCCTCAGTTTGTTTTCTATAGTTAATAGTCTGCTTTATGGTTCACCTCTTTCTTTTTTTCCCTGCTATGTTCATCTGTTATGTTTCTTAAATTCCACATATGAGTGAAATCATATGATGTTTTTCTTTTTCAGACTGACATATTTCACTTAGCATTCTACACTCTAGCTTCATCCAGGTCATTGCGAATGGCAAAAAAAAAAAAAAAATCCCATTCTTTTTGATGGCTTAGTAATATTCCATTGCATATATGTACCACAATTCCTTTATCCATTCATCAGCTGATGGGCATTTGGGCTCTTTCCATAACTTGGCTATGGTTGATAATATCGCTATGAACATTCGGGTGCGTTTACACGTTCGCAACAAAGTAGCAGCAATATCATATGTGTAGGACTTAAAACTTCATTCCTGGCTCTGAAAATGGAGAAGAGAGCCATGAGTTAAGGAATGTAGGTAGCCTATAGAAGCTGGAAAAGGTAAAAAACAAAAACAAAAACAAACAAAAACAAAAAAGTTCTCCTCTAGTGTCTCCAGAAACAGATGCAGACCTGCTGAAAACTCGTTTTTAGCTCAGTGAGATATGCATCAGCTTTCTAACAAACTGAACTGTAAGATAATAAATTTACATTGATTTAAGGCACTACATTCCTGGTAATTTATCAAGCGGCATTAGAAAACGAATAACAGCTTTGCTCCCAAGATCAGCACCAGGGAGAAGTGAATGAAGAAAGAGGGAGAAAATGATTTGTAATGAAATATGAACAAAAGTGTCAGCCAGAAGTTTACACAGGAGTGATGAAACTGGAGTGGCCCTTCATTGTTGTCCTCATTGGGGTAAATCCAGTAAGCTTTATGCTCCTTCATCAACCAGGCATTATGGGGGCTCTCTGGGAGGGGGATTTGACCTCAGCTGAGGAAGGTCCATTAGACAATAGAAACAAAGGGGGCCACAATCTCAGTAGTTAGGTGATTGAGAACTTTAGATCTGAAAGGAGGGTGTAGATGACACACTGTAGCATCCAGGGTAGGAGTTTTGTGTGGTAGAGACACTACTGTGGAACTCCACCTAATTCTTTTTTTTTTTTTTAAAGATTTTATTTATTTATTGATAGTCAAAGATCACAAGTAGGCGGGGTGGGGGGGAGAGCAGGCTCTCCACTGAGCAGAGAGCCTGATGTGGGGCTCAATCCAGGACCTTGAGATCATGACTCAAGCCAAAGGCAGAGGCTTTAACCACTGAGCCACCCAGGTGCCCCGAAACTCCACCTAATTCTTTAGGAACTTGCCTTTTGATGCTTTTTGCCTCTGGTTTTTCTCAAGACAGAAACCTTCACATCCCTTCTGTGTGTTTGAAATCTAACTACTCCTTGTGTTTGCAGGTATATGCTAGACTGCTCACTCTTGTCCTTTTTTTTTTTTTTTTAAGATTTTATTTATTTATTTGACAGACAGAGATCACAAGCAGGCAGAGAGGCAGGCAGAGAGAGAGGAGGAAGCAGGCTCCCTGCTGAGCAGAGAGCCCCATGTGGGGCTCGATCCCAGGACTCCGGGATCATGACCTGAGCCGAAGGCAGAGGCTTTAACCTACTGAGCCAGCCAGGCGCCCCCACTCTTGTCCTTTAATGACTGTTTCTATTGATTTTGAAGACACATATATATATGCGTGTATATATATACACACACACACACCCCCATACACACACACACACCTATCTTTAGATATATCACTTAGTTTTAACTTATCTATCACTTAGTTTTAACATCAGTTTTAATATATCTGAAGCTTTCTGGGGAAATGACAATAGTTACATAGACTGCCATCTTGACAGCAGAAACCGTAGCATTTTTTAAAAGCTTGGGAAACCAATTTTTTTAAGATATCCTATTTGACAATAGGTCTAATCTGAGTGGAGTAATTTTTTCAGTTAGTATTCATTTACTCACTGTGCCAATTGTCTGGCAAAGAAGTCTGTTAGTTTTTGTTTATCTCAAAATGTCTTTATAGGTAACTGAAGATGAAAAATAGAATTTGAGTATGCATTTGTAGTTGAATTTAGTAATCAAATACTTTCTATAATGAAAATCTTAGGCTCACATATGTTCCCTGGTGAACTCTATCCTATGTGTAAAGAGTAATTAATATCTCATAACAGTACAAACTCTTTCAAATCGTATGAGTGGGAAATCCAGTATCTGAACTGAATCAGATTTTCAGAGAGAAACCCAACTCTAAGATTGGATATATTCACCACTTCTCTCTGTGGCTTCTGTGACATAGATATAATAAACTGTCAAGGAGGAAGATTGAGAATATCAATCATGGACAAAGGATAGTGGGACCAAAAACTCACAGATGTCATTTCATAGTCAAGCATTCAGTGAACCTAGGGCACGTGGTCAGAACAGTGCAGGGAGATAGCGAGTACTCAGGTTGAAAATGGGATTTCCTACACCAGGATATTATTTTTGAAATTAGAATATGGGTTAAGTACACTTTGATCTAAGAAACAACAATCCATAGAATTAGGCTGCAAAATATTACTTAGAGGGAGATAGGATGTATCTATCTTTATATCATATAATAATGATAATATTTGTGTGTTTTTGCCCCACATTTGTAGTTTTCTCTCTATAAATTCCTATTCATGCCACTTTTTCATAAGCCTTTGTTTCTCTAAATCATAGTCTAGGAGTTTTGCCCACAATCTCAGAGGATTTGGTCCCAGGGCATAATTTACACTAGAAAACTGAGTTCTAATTTTATAAGCAGCTAAAGCCTCAGCATAAAATGACTCTCCTTGGACTGTATTTTTTTTTTAAAGCACACAGAGCTGTGCTACTTGAGATTTTCCTTGGGTCTCTATTCCTGTGGAAGAATGGATCATCAAAATCAAAGATGAATTTTATTTTGACTTCAGTGTGTACTGCAGTCAAAAGAAAGGGAGATGGTCAAAGGTAGCTGAGAAGAGCTACTGGCTTGTGATATGATATGACATGCATCATGTGGTCCAATTTCTGAATCTAATTGGGGAAGAAACTTGCCATATATATATATATTTTAACTGAAAACTTTTTTCATTGTATTTTTTATTTTTTTTACTGTTTTAAGTTTAACCTTGCAACTTTTCAACTTTTAAATGGAGATTGGGTGTCTTTGAAAATATTGAGAAGATCCAAGGCATTATGATTATACAGTTGGTCGATAAAGTATCATTTTTCTTTCTGCTATGGGTTATAGGGAATGAATGAGATGGATCCCCAAAACACAGTGGAAACCTGAGGTGAGCAGTGCCATGTTATTGAGAGTTTATTTTCAGAGAGAAACCCAAGGCAGGTGTTTGGGGGTTAGAAGGCTGGTTCCTGGCTAGCATCCCACTACTGGACAGTGGCTATTACCTAGAGTTTCCGTTCTTAAAAAAAGCACAAATAAGGGAGGCATTGCAAAATACAGCTCTTCTATCTCCCCTCCTCAAACACACACACATCTAATCTTATAATGCATATAACATTTTTTTACCTTGTTATGCTTCCCAGAGAAATATGAAGCTATATAACAGATAAGTCTGTGCTACTATTTCTGATCTCGAACCACGCTGTCTCAAGGTGGAGACCTAGAGAATGTCCATTTATTTCATTATTTGAGCTTATGAGTGACTAGGTGCTTCATCATTTTGAAGGCATTGAAAAAGCCACCTTCTCTGTGCCCTTTAAAAAACTACAGAGAGCAGTTCTGTACAGACTTTGTTTTCCAGACAGTTTTATGCTGCTCAAATGCCTTCTTCAGGTCCTTGCCTACTATAGCCTTCTAGGCAGTCTTTTACCCACATTCCTAGTTCATCAGGAAGAAGGAGTGAACGCAGGACATGCTCATTCTGTAGCAGTTGTAAACTTGGCAGGTTTTCCCAGAGGAACTGATATGGCATGGAGAGTAAATGAAGAAGCTTTCAAATACTGCTAGAAATCACCATTTCCTTAACACTCTAGAATGCAATAGCTATGCAATGGGTTGGTCTTGGGAACACAGAGACATGAACAAAAATAAATAAAAGGTTTATCGTTATCTTTCTTTCTGGGATGTTTCAAGTATAGAGGTGGATGACCTAGTCTGTGCTTTTGATTGTGGCAATGTACTTCTGATATTCTGCTTATCTTGGACAGAATGTTTGGCCGGATCTTGGCATTTTCTCTATGTCAATAATTGATGAATGAATCATTAGATAATTTCTGCATTTCCTAATTACAGAAGTGTCTTGTACATCTGTTGCCTGTCACGTTGCTTCTAGCTGGTCTTTCGCCTCTTGGATTATATCTGCATTTCCATGTGTGCATCCTTGAGTTTTT
Organism: Meles meles; assembly: GCF_922984935.1. Classification (NCBI taxonomy): domain Eukaryota; kingdom Metazoa; phylum Chordata; class Mammalia; order Carnivora; family Mustelidae; genus Meles; species Meles meles. Next base: position 58,100,669 of record NC_060073.1, on the reverse strand, counting down.
GCATATCTCTCTTCAGACAGGAGCTTTACAAAAGGTTATAGAGCAGACAAAATTGTTCCATATTTAATAGCACATTCTGTGTCTTATAATTTTGCCATTGGCTTGCTGATAAGCCTTGTGGGTTAAAAGAAAGAGGATTGAATTCTTTGAGAGTGGCCCATTCACACGAGTATTCTTTGGCTTATAATAACAAGATACATTAACAAGTCCTTTCAAATAGCAACCCTTTCATTTTCAGTATATATCGGAGCATTAAGCTAGTCATTTTCATGACCGCCTTCAAACTTTTTTTCCCTCTTTCTAGGAATGACATCTCCTTCTCTGTTATTTGGAAGGATGTTTTATCCCAACAGGAGTATTTTTCATCCAACCACATTCTTCCTCACTGGAATCCCCGGTCTGGAAGGGGCTCATGCCTGGATCTCCCTGCCTTTCTGCTCGGCTTACCTTGTGGCTTTACTGGGCAATGCCACAATTTTGCTGGTCATCAAGATGGAGCAGAGCCTGCGGAAGGAGCCCATGTTCTACTTCCTGGCTCTCCTTTCAACTATCGATTTGGCCCTTTCCACAACCTCTGTGCCCCGCATTCTGGGTATCTTCTGGTTTGATGCTCATGAGATTAGCTTTGGGGCTTGTGTGACCCAGATGTTTTTGATCCATGCCTTCACTGGCATGGAGGCCGAGGTCCTAGTGGCCATGGCCTTTGACCGCTATGTGGCCATCTGTGCTCCACTCCACTATAGAACCATCTTGACATCTTGGGTTTTGGTGGGTATCAGTGTATGCATTGTGTTTCGTCCAATTCTATTTATACTTCCCATGGTGTTTCTCATTTACCGCCTGCCCTTCTGTCAGGCTCATGTAATAGCTCATTCCTACTGTGAGCACATGGGCATCGCAAAACTGTCCTGTGGAAACATCCGTATCAATGTCATCTATGGGCTCTTCGTGGTCTCTCTCTTTTTGCTGAACCTGGTCCTTATTTGCATCTCCTATGTCTACATTCTGCGAGCTGTCTTCCGCCTCCCATCACAGGATGCTCGGCTAAAAGCACTCAGCACATGTGGCTCTCACGTTGGGGTCATCTGTGTTTTCTATATCCCCTCAGTGTTCTCCTTCCTCACTCACCGATTTGGACACAACATGCCACGCTACATTCACATTCTTGTTGCCAACCTCTATTTGGTTATCCCACCTTTACTCAACCCCATCATTTACGGTGTAAGGACCAAACAGATTCGAGAGCGAGTGCTCTGTTTCTTTGCTAAAATGTAGGTACTCTTACATTTGTTTACCAAGAGTTTTGACACAGCAAGGAAAATGTGGGTTCTTTTCAGAGATTTTTCTCTGCCTAAATTTATTGCTGCCGTATTATATTTCAGAACATTTGATCTTGGCCCATTGTTGATTCTATGATTTGAATAATCTTCAAATATTTCAAGTTCAAGGACTAATTCCTTGGGAGGAAGAACTGTTCGTATTATTTTACTCTGTGTGAGAGTGAACACTCCAAGAATTGACCCTTCCCATCATTAGTTTGCAATGCGTTTTTTTTTCTCCCCCCTATTTTTAAATCTTACTTTTCTCTCTGTTCAACAAAATAAAACAAGGAAACATACAACAAATACCTTTGTTATCACAACATGGAATTAAAAACTATTATTACTGTGGCTTATTTATCTTGAATGCTATTCTTAATCAAATACATGAGACATTTAATTTGAAACGACTTGTGAGTCTTATCCCACCCAGTTCCCGTTTTGTCTTATCCTCAGAGATGGGAATGATCACTACATGTTTTTCATCTCTCTTAGAGTCTAAATTGATATTTTTAAATTCAATAATTTCTATGGGGTTTGGGATTAAAATTTTTCATTTCCTGTAAATGGTAATGCAGTGTGAATCATTTCACAGGGAGTTGTTTCACTTACTATTAAATTTAGAGATCTATGTTGATACATAGGGGATATAATGTTCCTTTCTAAATATACTAGAGTCTTTAATATGCATTTTATCTTTTCATATTTGAATATATATATTTTAGTTATTTTTAATTCAGAATCGATATCGTGACATCTTTAAGAATCATTTTTGTTCATATTTGAAAAATTTCTGAAGGTTCTACACTTAGAAAAAGTAGGATCATCAGATAGTAGGTTCCTGATTGAATAGGTCATGCACTTCTTTATTTTTATGGTGTTTATTTACTGATTTCCTTGCCTCCTCTCCAAGTTTCTGCCTAGCTTCTTAAGTCTCATAGCATGAATTTTTCATTACACTTGACAAAGTAACACTTTCTTATAAGCCCTTTATCTTTAATACCTTATTTTCATATGGCAGATTAAATTTTTAAATTAAATAAATACTGATTATATTACCTGTAACACATGAATTTATCACTTTCAAACTTAGGGCTTCTGCATGGATTTATTATATATCAATATCCCAACACCTGTTGTGAATGGGGTGTGTGTATGTAAAGTTTTACTTTTAATTCCAATCTAACTACAATTTATTTTGAGGTGAGATGTAAGAAAATGACATGCCTTTCTGTTTCTATTTCTAACCTGTTTAATAAATAAATGACTTAACTCATTACTTCAGAACTGATTTTTACCTATTCTTTCTTCATATTAAATTTCAATTTGTACAAGGGTCTGCTCTTCATTTATATAGTTGGTTTTTCTGTTCTTGAACCAGTATCACAAGGTTTTTCATCACTACAAAATTATAATATATTTTAATAGCTTTTAGAGCTAATTATTCTCCTACACTTTTCTCACTCTCCCTTTGTTCTTTAAACTAATTTGTAGAAAAATAAAATAACAGGCTGCTATTTTTTGTACATAAAAATACCCTGATGGAATTTTGAGTTCATTTATTATTTGGTTAATTTACTATCAATTAATTAAACAATGTGTTTTTAATTTCTTAAAGTATTAAGTGAGAATTAATTGTGCTCCTCACTTGGTCAGATGCAGATGATAAAATGTGCCTTGGTGAGTGACTGCACTGTGACCTTGCTAGCACTCTGTTTCCCACAATTCTCTTCCTTGTAAGTTTCCAGTTCAGAGTTGGTCACATCAGAAATGCATATGCTGTGGGAAGAAATGTGAAACAGCAGACGCTGTCTTCTGTGGTTCGATATTGTTTGCAGGCAGAGACAGAGAGACACACTGATACTAGAGGATTCTCATTTCTCCCCATGTCCTTCAGCAACACACAGCTCCCCACAGCTACTGACCTGTTTATCAACAGTGATCACAAATGCACCACCAGATATTTTACTGCAAACACAGAAGCAGTAGCCAGGAATAACAAACCATCTTAAATTTCTGCACTCACTTCCTTTATGATCCCATCCCAGAAACCGAGAGTATCGGTTTTCCGCAAACACCAACTCATTCATGCAGGCCTAATCTGGCTGGAAATTGGTTTTGGATCTTTCTTTTTCCCTACATCCTCCCACAATTGTATCTATTTCCTATAACAAATTCTTTATTCCTTAATACTCATAGTAGTTCTGAACCCTAACTGACATGAGAATACATACCAGAAGAGCTTCCCGGGTAATAAATTCTTTGTGGGGTTTTTTTTTAAATTCTATTTATTTATTTGAGAGAGAATGAGTGAGAGAGAGCATGAGAGACGAGAAAATCAAAGGGAGAAGCAGACTCCCCAAAGAGCTGGGAGCCCGATGCGGGACTCGATCCTGGAAGTCTGAGATCATGACCTGAGCGGAAGGCAGTCGCTCAACCAACTGAGCCACCGGGTAACAAATTCTGAAGAATGAAATTTGGCATTAGTTCCTCACCTAATTAGGCTTAGGGAAATAGGGCCTACGCTGCTATTGGCAAAGGGGACACTGGTGGTATGTAGAATATGGTGACAAACATATATTTTTACTTTCTACAAACAAGTGCTGAAAGAAGGCAAGGCTTTGAGTGTCCAAGTATTTCTGCCAAATATTTTTGGAAGAATGAGAAAAGTATAGATTTGCTCTTTCTGGGATAAACAAGCTGGAGAAAGAGGATAAAGGAAATAATGAGTCAATGACCTCAGGGCTTTAAATATCTAGCCTAAGGCCCAGGCAAGGAAACATAGTATGACTATATTAAACAAACAAACAAAACAAAACAAAACAAAAAAACCTTCCTAATGTTCTGCTAGGTCATTTTTTTAGAAAGAAATAGAACTCTAAAATTGGAATAGCATTATGTGAGTAGACTTCAGTGAAGCAAATCCTAAGTTCTGCCAACCCCCCTTTACTATTTGAAGCAGCTCTTCTTTTCTTGTATGAGGTACATAGTCTCCCCCTATTCAGAGAAAATATAATATCTTCCCCTGAGGTAACTGGCTTAAAATGGACTGGTGATCTATGCCATAAAAATTTCCACCACTCTGTATGGTTTCTGAGAATAGTGGTGTCTAATAGGAATAAAATGTGGGTCACTTATATTTTTAAAATTTTCTCTTGACCATGTTATGGAAGCTAAAAATAAGTAAAATTAATTCAATAGAATATTTAATCTAATTTAATATTATGCAAATGTATTTAAACATAAAATCAATAATATACATAACAATTAAATGTTTGCTATCATTTAAATGATAAAAGTAGGTTTTCTTAATCCAGTATTTAACACAAAACACAGCTTATTTTGTACACTAAATTTTCAATAGCTAAAATAAAATGCAAAACAAAGCATTATGTTGAACTGAAAAATATTTTATATGGCTTCAGACTTTAAACTTTAATTAAAATGAATAAAGATTAAAAATTCATTCCTTCAGTTGAATTTGCCACATTTCAGACGTTCAATAATCAGATATGGCTAGTGTCTAGTATGTGGGGAAGTACAATTCTAGATCTAAAATTGGATACAAATGCTAGAAGGATCCAGAGATAAAATACATTAACCAAAGAGCTATAAGATTTTGTCAGCTCATACAGATAAAGCCTGAGGAACATGTGTGATACAAAATTCTGAGTACTGGATCTGAGTGGAAGAAATATGACATAACATGAGGCTGAATTGCATCTAATATGAGGACCTTAAAGAGAGATTCTGGACCCACTGTATTTGAGAATGTTTGAATAGTTGACTGATACCTGTACTCAAAGATGGTCTTCAGTAAATGAACTGATATACCAGAATCTTCCTGATGAAAACCAGAAAGGAAAGTTTCCAAAGACTCAGGGAACATAGAATGTTAGAGTGGATTTATCATGCCTAATCAATGAGCCCTTAACGCTGCTCTAGAGTCCCTAAAAAACATTCTCCACATCATGACTGTGAGAAATATATTCCTGAGGAGAACCTAGCAAACCAGGAGAAGTTCTGTTTGGACTACTTTCAGCAGGTCAGGAATGATGTCAAGAATTTTTGCTGTCAGGCTGTGTTTCCTGAATTCAATCTTGAGACCACTCTGAAACCTGGAACCCATTGAACTGGAGGCTGTCTTCCCTTGAAGAAGGAGCTTACTGAACAGCTAGATATACACTTGTCTTCTTGAAAGGGACATGTGATCATTTATCATCAAGACAATGCATTGAAAAAGAAAAGCAGAGCTGGAGGCATCATAATTCTGAACTTCAAGCTCTATTACAAAGCTGTAGTCATCAAGACAGTATGGTACTGGCACAAAAACAGACACATAGATCAATGGAACAGAATAGAGAACCCAGAAATGGACCCATAACTGTATGGTCAACTAATCTTCAACAAAGCAGGAAAAAATATCCAGTGGAAAAAAGAGTCTCTTCTAAAATGGTTTTGGGAAAATTGGATAGCGACATGACAAGAATGGCACTTTCTTGCCCCATACACACAAATCAATCCAAAATGGGTGAAAGATCTGAATGGGAGACAGGAAACCATTAAATCTTAGAGGAGAACACAGGCAGCAATGAATTTGACCTCAGCTGCAGCAGCTTCTTACTAGTCAAGCCTCTGGAGGCACAGGAAAAAATGAGCTATTGGGATTTCATCAAGATAAAAATCTTTTGCACAACTAAAGAAACATTCATCAAATTTAAAGGCAACTTTGGAATGGAAAAAGATATGTGCAAATAACATAAGTAATAAAGGGTTAGTATCCAAAATCTATAAAGAACCTATCAAACTCAACACCCAAAACACAAATAATCCTGTTAAGAAATGGGCAGAAGACATGAAGACATTTTTTTCAAAGAAGACATTCAGATGACTCACAGACCCATGAAAAGATGCTCACCATCACTTATCATCAGAGAATTACAAATCAAAACCATGATGAGATACCAGCTCACAATGGTCAGAATGGCTAAAAGTAACAACCCAGAAAGTAACAGATGTTGGTGAGGATGCAGAAAAAGGAGAACTCCCCTACAACCCAGCAATTACATTACTTGCTATTTACACAAAGGATACAAAAATACTGATTCTGAAGGAGTACATGCCTCCTGATGTTTATAAAAGCATTATCAACAATAGCCAAATTATGGAAAGAGTACAAATGTCCCTCGACTGATGAATGAAGAAGAGGTGATACACACACACACAGGAATATTATTTAGCCATCAAAAATCTTGAAATCTTGAAATGCAATCTTGTCATTTGCAGATGGAGCTAGAGTGTATAATGCTATGCTAAATAAGCCAGTCAGAAAATGAGCAATATCACATGTTCGACTCCTATGTGGAATTTAAGAAACAAAACAGAGGAACATATGGGGAGGGGAAAAAAATGAGAGGGAAACAAACCATGAGAGACTCTTAAAGATTGGGAGCAAACTGAGGGTAAAATATATGAATGACAATTTTCTAATTACAAAAATAAGTATAAATATTTACATCAGAAGTTTGAAATAGTTACCAGCCTATAATATAAAATTACATCACACCAGATGCATTAAAATTTCAATTGATCAAAGGTAAAGGGAAAATAGAGGAGCTATAAGTAAGAAAATTCATAAACGAAAAGAGGAAAGACAACCTGGTCAGATACAATATTCTTAAAGACAACATAAATGGCAGTCAAGAATTAAATACTATTTTTATTATTCTGAAAAAAAAAACAGACTTAATCTCTTGACTAGAATAGCTTGGTACAGACACGATAGAGAAAAGTATGTTTTTTCAAAAAAAGAAAAATTAAAACTACTATATGATCATGCAACTCCACTTCTTGGTAAATACCTTAAGGAATAAGATCAGTAGCTCGGGGTGCCTGGGTGGCTCAGTGGGTTAAGCCTCTGGTCCTGGGATCAAGTCCTGCATTGGGTTCTCTGCTCAGCAGGGAGCCTGCTTCCTCCTTTCTCTCTCCCCAACTCCCTATCTGTCTAATTCTGATCTCTGTCAAACAAATAAATAAAATCTTAAAAAAAAAAAAAGATCAGTAGCTGAAAGAAATACGTGCACTCCTGAGTTCACTGGATCATTAGTCATGGTAGCCAGATAAGGAGACAACCTAAGTACCCATTGACAAATGAATAGATAAAGAAACTGTGGTACATGTAAACAATGGAATACTACTTAGTTTTAAAAAGAAAGAAAACTTTCCAAGAGGGTTTATGTTAAGTGAAATAAGCCAGACACAAAGACAAATACTACATTGTCTAATTTTTATATAGAATCTAAAAAAGTCAATCTCATAGAACCAGACAGTAGAACGGTGGCTAGGGAGGAGAAATATTCATAACGGGTACAATCTTTCCATTATAAGATGAATAGGTGCTTGGGATCTAATGTCTAACATGGCAACTGTAGTTAACAATACTGTATTGTTAAAGTTTGCTAGAGTAAATCTTAAGTTTTCTCACTACAAAAAACAAAAGGTAACTATGTGAGGTGATGGATGAGCTAATGAAATTGTGCAATCATTTCATAACATATATATAAAATCATAACGTGTACACCTTTAAAAATCACATTGGACAAGCTAAATATAGACCACTTTTATCAGTCATATTTCTATAAATCTGGAAGATCCCTTGTTAATTTATAATACCATATCCTCTAAATAACCTTAAAATGAAGATGAAACAAAGGGTTATTTTTAAGCAAAGAAAACTCACTACCAGAAAAAGTGTATCAGGTAATATTCAAGTTTTATTTCTTCAGACATGAGTAAAATCATTACAGATGAAATTTTAAAGATGCAAGAGGAATGAATAACAACAGACATAGCAAGTATTTCGAAACATTTAAATGAATGTTGACTTTCGAAAGCAATAACCTTATGTGCATAAGCTTCAAAGTTTATGAGAAGTAAATTAAACCAACAATAGTATATGTCAGAAAGCAGAAAAAGGAACTAATTTTTTTTATCCTTTATGAATAGAAAACAGTAAGACAGCCAGTTTATACTAAAATTTGATACATTTGAGACATCTGTAGGACAATGGGAAAAGTAACTGTAAATTTATGTATAAAATCAAAGCAAAGCCAGTAAGACTTACCAATCATGATTAAAAAATTCTGCCTCCATCAGAAAGGATGAGTACCCAACGTTTGTATCAACATGGTTGGGACTGGAAGAGATTATGCTGAGTGAAATAAGTCAAGCAGAGAGAGTCAATTATCATATGATTTCACTTATTTGTGGAGCATAAGAAATAACATGGAGGACATGGGGAGATGGAGAGAGGAAGGGATTTGGGGGAAATTGGAGGGGGAAATGAATCATGAGAGACTATGGACTCTGAAAAACAATCTGAGGGTTTTGGAGTGGTGGGGGGTGGGAGGTTAGGTGAGTCTGGTGGTGGGTATTATGGAGGGCATGTATTGTGTGGAACACTGGGTGTGGTACATAAACAATGAATTCTGGTACACTGAAAAGAAATTAAAAAAATAAATAAAAATTAAAAAAATTCTAAAGAAGAAAATCTTTGTTGTGAAATATCTGTATCTCGGGTTGAAGTAAAAGATAGTAAATATGAGATTTAATTAAGAAAAAATAATTTTGTTAAATATGCATGACATTTGTAGTGTATTTAAAATATGAAAGTTGTCAGACTGATTTAAATATAAATTCTTTTATTGAAGAGACTGCCTTTTATCCTCCATTGGATATTCTTTCCTGCCTTGTTGAAGATTAGTTGACCATAGAGTTGAGGGTCCATTTCTGGGATTTCTATTCTGTTTCATTGATCTGTGTTTCTGTTTTTCTTCCAAAACCATGTTGTCTTGATGATCACAGCTTTGAAGTCAGGCATTGTGATGTGACCGGCTTTGGTTTTCTTTTTCAACATTTTTTTTTTCTTTGTTTTTCTTTCTTTCTTTCTTTCTTTTTTTTTTCAACAACATTTTTTTCTTTTTCAGCATTCTCCCAGTGATTCAGGGTTTTTTTTTCTGGTTCCATACAAATTTTAGGATCATTTGTTGCAGCTCTGTGAAAACATCAATGGTATTTTGATAGGGATTGCATCGAAACTGTAGGTTGCTCTGGGCAGCACAGACATTTTAAAAACGTTTATTCTTTCAGCCCATGAACATGGGATGTTTTTCCATCTCTTTGTGTCTTCCTCCATTTCTATCATAAGTGTTCTGTAATTTCTAGAGTATAGATCCTTCACCTCTTTGGTTAAGTTTATTCCTAGGTATCTAATAGGTTTTGGTGCTATTGTAAATGGAATTGATTCCTTAATTCCTTTCTTCAGTTACATTGTTAGTGTATAAGAAAGCAACTGATTTCTGTGACTTGTACCATCTTCCTTACCTGTCACCACTAACAGGAAGGGTGGCAACAGCACCTTTAAGGGCTAATATGGTGGTCATCTATAGGAAAAAGCAATCTGCCTCAAAAACGCAAGACTGGGGCACATAGGTGACTCTGTCCTTTAAGCATCTACCTTCATTTGCTTGATCCTGAGATCGAGCAAGCTCTGCATTGGGCTCCTTACTCAGCATGGAGCCTGTTTCTCCCTCTGCCTTCTGCTCCCCCCTGCTTGAGCTTTCTTGCTTTCTGTAATATAAACAAATAAAATCTTTTAAAAAAAGGCAAAAAAAATAGTCTTTGATACTTGTAAATGGAGACAAATTGACTTATCAAAATATTAAAAAGCTGGAAAAAAAGGATAGATGTTTATAAGTTGAGTTGCTGACTAATTTTAAACTCTATAAATTCCATAAAGTCAGGGAAGGTGGAATAGTCATCATTTTATCCTCAGCACCTTGCAGTTATGAAATACACACTCAGAAAGTGGTTATATTCAGAGAAAAAAGAAGCTCCATGAAATATCAACTAATTCAGTGGCAATGGATACATTCAAAACTGTTGGTATATAAATATCAATCAGATATTTAGATGAATAGAGCAAAATGACATGACCTATTACATCAAATTTTAAGGGGCAAAGAGGATGCAACAATGCACGTTGGGAAATGGTCTGAAAAGCACATGGAAATTAAATGCATTTGAATACTTACAGAATAGAGCCAATATAGATATATATTTTAACATACTTTCTTGGAGAAGGCACCTTTCTGATTTGAGTTTCATAAAATTTCAGATTGAACTGAACATGTAATAGGTGTCATTCTTTTTCCTTTCTTTGTTTCTGTAATAATATTTTCCTCACACGGTCATAGATCTGCTTGGTCCTGACTCCGTATATGACAGGGTTGAGCATTGGTGGCACAACAACATAAAGATTGGCCAAAAGTATGTGGATATAGCTGGGTATGTTTTGGCCAAAATGATGTGTCATAAAGGAAAAGAGGGCCGGTGTATAGAAGGCAAGGATGACACAAACATGAGAACCACATGTGCTGAGGGACTTGAGTCGGGCTTCACGGGAAGGAAGATGGAAAACAGCACAGAGTATCTGAACATAAGACAGGGCAATGGCTATGATGTCAAAGACTAGGTTACAGATTGCACATAAGCCATAGATGATGTTGATCTTGATGCTGGCACAAGAGAGGCGAGCAAGACCCATGTGTTCACAGTAGGTATGGGGAATGACATGATTCCCACAGAAGGGCAATCGCAAGATAAGAAATACAAATGGGATCACAAAAATAAATGCTCTCACTAACACACCCACACCAATCACAGAAACAACCTGGTTAGTGAGGATGGTGCTATATCGGAGTGGGTTGCAGATGGCCACATAGCGGTCATAAGCCATTGCCAATAGGACCGCTGACTCCATAAGTGTGAAGCTGTGAATGAAAAACATCTGCACAAGGCAGGCTTCAAAGATGATCTCTCTGAGGTTGAACCAGAAGATCCCGAGCATCTTGGGGATGGTAGTTGTGGACAGACTCAAATCAATAGCCGCCAGCATGGCCAGGAAGTAGAACATAGGCTGGTGTAGGGTGCTCTCAGCGTGGATCACAAACAGAATCATGAAGTTCCCGATGAGTGCAATCACATACACAGCACAGAAGGGGAAGCCGATCCAGATGTGCAGTGTTTCCATTCCTGGGATCCCCAGCAACAAGAAGGAGAAGAGGTGGAACTGGGTGTCATTGGGAAGGAGCATTCTATTTTGTAATGCATACGTCTTCAGAAATGTATGTTGACCCAATCTACAGGTTACCAGAGAGTTTCTGTCCTGTAGGAGACCTAAAGATAATAGAGGACACTTAATTAGCTACTTTTTCTCATTATCCATCATCACCAACAGAACCTTCCCCTTCAGTTCTGACTAACTTAGGATTCTGCTGGCTTCTAGATATAATGATGAAAATTAATTCCAGTTGATTGACAACTCTCTGGGATTAGCACACGGGATGAATAATAACATAAAATAAAATAAACGCAGCAGTTGCTCACGTGCACATAGAGATTATGACACACATTCTTACAGTCAGTTACTTTATTTTTTTTTAAAGATTTTATTTATTTATTTGACAGCGAGAGAGAGAGAGATCACAAGTAGGCAGAGAGGCAGGCAGAGAGAGAGAGAGAGAGAGAGAGAGAGAGAGAGAGAGAAGCAGGCTCCCTGCCGAGCAGAGAGCCCGATGTGGGACTCGATCCCAGGACCCTGAGATCATGACCTGAGCCGAAGGCAGCGGCTTAACCCACTGAGCCACCCAGGCGCCCCAGTCAGTTACTTTATCCCCGGCTTTCAGTCAGCAAGTTTTCCTACTCCCTCCTATCCTATAATCTACCACTCTTTTTCTTGTGCTCATTTGGCCACAGATAAGGATCCATACTTCCAAAGCATTGTTTACCAACCAGGACTCCTGGAATAGTTAGAAAGTCTCCTCTAGCAACCTTCTGATCTCCTTTTGCATTGGTGGGAGGATTTTTTTATACTGTGGCCAAGCCTCTAGAGTGGTAACTTGGTCTGTGTTGGGATTCCCTAGGGAGAGTGGGGGCAAGAAAGCTCTGAGATCTGGATTAACTCCTTTTCTAGTGGAATAGAACATACCAGACTCCAATAGGCCATGTCCTGATTCTGGACCTTGGCTCCCAAATATAAGAATAGCATATTTCCAGTGGAATAATGATGATGATGATGATTAAATATTATTATTGTTTGGTCTTGTAAATTTTTTTAAACATTTTTTCCAATAGGGTTCCTGGAATCAGTTTTAGGCTATTACTTTTGAACCTCTTGAAGGGAGTGGGTGGCTTGTCCAGGCTCCAAATATATATAAGCTAATGATTATATTAAGTCTGGGTATATCTTTTTAGTATCATGTAACTACCACATTGAGTCAATATTTATTAAAACTGAAGAGCTAAAAAGTAAGAAGTATGCTAAAATTGCATCATAATGACTCAATGTTTAGCATAATTGCACTATCCTGAAGTAAGGAAATGCATACTTTTTTGAATCATACAGAAACCTATCGTGTCATCCCAGCGGAGGTTTCCCATCAGTAGTGGAAAGTAGGAATAAAAATCCAGAAGGCAGAGGCTAGTCATTTTATCACTCCTTTCCTGACTACTTATTTAAAGCCATGTCGAATTGCCTTATCCTTTCAATCTCAATTTTGAAACCTGTAAAATGGGGACATTCGTCAAATGAGATTCAGTGTCCTACAGTCCTAACATCATATATCAACCCTTTTTACTGATGAAGAGACAGAAACAGAAAAAGAAGAGTAGTTCACATGGGGAGGTAGAGTTGAGTGTTTAAGCTTCCATTCTAGAGGGTTTTCGATGAGTAACAGGAGCTGACCTTGGACATTCAAATGGATACGTCAGTTTTATCATTCATTCACTGATGAATTGAAACAACTATGCACCTGCCATCTACTATGTGTCAGGCGCCATTTTAGGCACTGCCTATAGAGTAGTAAACAGCATGGACAGTAAAAGACAAGAAACAGAATAAAAAACTACGTAGATGACAAAAATGAACTGTGTTGACATATAAGGCTGGGATGTTGGAGAGGATGCTGATGGTGAGAGTTAGTCATTCTAAGTAACATTGTCAGGAATGTGATTTTTAGGTAAGGGTAAGGGAAGTTGGAGCAAGTCATGTGGAATCTGGAATGGGGTGAGGCTGTGGGAAAGCTTTCCAGGCAGAGGGAACAGCAAATGCAAAGACACTGAAGCTGAAGCATGTTGGGTGTCATCAACGAAAATGCAACTTTCACAGAACTCGAGTCTCAGAGATGTGGGCAACATCAAGCCCCCTCGGATTTCCACACACTTACATGTCAGAAGGTCATCATTCAACAGAATAAATACCAAAGGAGATCCCCATACAGTGGCTGGTAGTTAGGATAGTTCATGGCTACTCTTTCAGTCAAGAAGCCAAATTTAAATCAACTCAATTACTTGTTTGTTTTGTTTTGTTTTGCATAGCAAAACATGGCAACAGAAAAAAAGAAAAGAAAAAAAACAAACAAACATGTTACCAGAGTATCAATAGTGAACTTTTCTTTTAGTTGACTGATAATACATAAATATATTTGCATGCCTTCTCATCCTTTCTTCTACCAAACTACGGTAATCACTATGGGATATTTAAAGATCTCAAAAACACAAAGAAAACGTGATCAGGTCCATGCAGGGAGATTGTGAGTACTCAGGTTGAAAATGGGTCTCCCGGGGCATCTGGGTAGCTCAGTGGGTTAAGCCTCTGCCTTCGGCTCAGGTCATGATCTCAGTGTCCTGGGATCAAACCCCGTATTGGGCTCTCTGCTCAGCAGGGACCCTGCTTATCCCCACCCCACCTCTCTGCCTGCCTCTCTGCCTACTTGTGATCTCTCTGTCAAATAAATAAATAAAATCTTAAAAAGGAAAGAAATTTGGTCTCCTAGGCCAGGTGATTATTATTATTATTATTTAAGATTTTATTTATTTATTTGACAGAGAGAGACCACGAGTAGGCAGAGAGGCAGGCAGAGGGCAGGCAGAGAGAGAGAGGGAAGCAGGCTCCCTGCTGAGCAGATGTGGGACTCGATCCCAGGACCCTGAGATCATGACCTTTATGATCTCTGTCATGAAGGCAGAGGCTTAACCCACTGAGCCACATAGGCACCCCAGGTTATTATTTTTTAATGTAGAATATGGATTAAGTATCTTTTTTTAATCTAAGAAACAATAATCCATAGAATTAGGCTGCAAAATATTACTTAAAAGAGATAGGATGTATCTATCTTTATATCATATAGTAATGATAATATCTGTGTATTTTTGTCCCACATTTGCAGTTTTCTCCCTATGAATTTCTATTCATGTCACTTTTTCTTAGGCTTCTCTTTCTCTAAATCATAGTCAAGACTTTTGCCAGTAGTCTCAGAGGATTCGGTCCCAGGGCACAATTTATACTAGAAAACGAGCTCTAATTTTATAAGCAACTAAAACCTCAGTATAAAATGATTCTCCTTGAACTGTTCTTTTTTTTTTTTTTTTTTTTTTTTAAGAAAAGCACACAGAGCTGTGCTACTTGAGATTTTCCTTGTGTCTCTTCCTATGGAGGAATGAATCATCAAAGATTAATGTGGTTTTGATTTCAGTATGTACTGTAGTTAAATGAAAGGGAGATGGTTAAAGGTGGCTGAGAAGAGCTACTGGCTTGTTATGATATGATATGATATGATATGCATCATGTGGTCCAATTTCTGGATCTAATGGGGGAAGAAACTTGCAACATATATATATATACATATATATATATATATTTTTTTTTTTTTTACTGAAAAATTTTTTTCTTTGTAGTTTTTTTTTGTTTTTGTGTGGGTTTGTTGTTTTTTTTTTGTTTTTTTTTTTTTTACTGTTTTAAGTTTAACCTTGCAACTTTTAAATGGAGATTGGGTATCTTTAAAAATATCTAGACAATCCAAGGCATTTAAAAATGCATTGAAGAATGATTACATAGTTGGTCGATAAAGTATCATTTCTGTTTCTGCTGGGGATTATAGGGAATGAATGAGATGGACCTCTGAAGAACAGTGAAAACCTGAGGTGAGCAGTGCCATGTTATTGAGAATTTATTTTCAGAGAGAAACCCAAGGCAGGTGTTTGGGGGTTAGAAGGCTGGTTCCTGGCTAGCATCCCACTACTGGACAGTGGCTGTTACCTGGAGTTTCAGTTCTTAAAAAAGCACAAATAAGGGAGACATTGCAAAATACAGCTCTTCTATCTCCCCTCCTCAAACACACACACATCTAATCTTACAATGCATATAACATTTTTTTACCTTGTTATGCTTCCCAGAGAAATATGAAGCTATATAACAGATAAAAACTGAAGTCTGTGTTACTATTTCTGATCTCGAACCACGCTGTCTCAAGGTGGAGACCTAGAGAATGTCCATTTATTTCATTATTTGAGCTTATGAGTGACTAGGTGCTTCATCATTTTGAAGGCATTGAAAAAGCCACCTTCTCTGTGCCCTTTAAAAAACTACAGAGAGCAGTTCTGTACAGACTTTGTTTTCCAGACAGTTTTGTGCTGCTCAAAATGCCTTGTTCTGGTTCCTGCCTGCTGTAGCCTTCTAGGCAGTCTTTTACCCACATTCCTAGCTCATCAGGCAGAAGGGGGGAACGCAGGACATGCTCATTCTGTAGCAGTTGTAAACTTGGCAGGTTTTCCCAGAGGAACTGATATGGCATGGAGAGTAAATGAAGAAGCTTTCAAATACTGCTAGAAATCACCATTTCCTTAACACTCTAGAATGCGATAGCTATGCAATGGGTTGGTCTTGGGAACACAGAGACATGAACAAAAATAAATAAAAGGTTTATCGTTATCTTTCTTTCTGGGATGTTTCAAGTATAGAGGTGGATGACCTAGTCTGTGCTTTTTTTTTCTTTTTAAGATTTTTATTTATTTATTTGACAGACAGAGATCACAAGTAGGCAGAGAGACAGGCAGAGAGAGAGGAAGGGAAGAAGTCTTCCCGCTGAGCAGAGAGCCCGATGTGCGGCTTGATCCCAGGACCCTGGGATCATGACCTGAGCTGAAGGCAGAGGCTTTAACCCTCTGAGCCACCCAGGTGCCCCTAGTCTGTGCTTTTGATTGTGGCAATGTACTTCTGATATTCTGCTTATCTTGGACAGAATGTTTGGCCGGATCTTGGCATTTTCTCTATGTCAATAATTGATGAATGAATCATTAGATAATTTCTGCATTTCCTAATTACAAAAGTGTCTTGTACATCTGTTGCCTGTCACGTTGCTTCTAGCTGGTCTGTCGCCTCTTGGATTATATCTGCATTTCCATGTGTGCATCCTTGAGTTTTTGCATATCTCTCTTCAGACAGGAGCTTTACAAAAGGTATAGAGCAGACAAAATTGTTCCATATTTAATAGCACATTCTGTGTCTTAAAATTTTGCCATTGGCTTGTTGATAAGCCTTGCAGGTTAAAAAAAAGAAGATTGGATTCTTTGAGAGTGGCCTATTTAATGAGTATGGCTTGGCTTATAATAACAAAATATATTAACAAGCCCTTTTTCATTTTCACTATATATTGAAGGACAAAGCTAGTTATTTTCCTGATCACCTTCAAACATTTTTCACCTCTTTGTAGGAATGACATCTCCTTCTCTATCATTTGGGAGGATGTTTTATCCCAACAGGAGTACTTTTCATCCAACCACATTCTTCCTTGTTGGAATCCCGGGTCTGGAAGGGGCTCATGCCTGGATCTCCCTGCCTTTCTGCTCGGTTTACCTTGTGGCTTTACTGGGCAATGCCACAATTTTGCTGGTCATCAAGATGGAGCAGAGCCTGCGGAAGGAGCCCATGTTCTACTTCCTGGCCCTCCTTTCAACTTTCGATTTGGCCCTTTCCACAACCTCTGTGCCCCGCATGCTGGGTATCTTCTGGTTTGATGCTCATGAGATTAACTTTGGGGCTTGTGTGACCCAGATGTTTTTGATTCATGCCTTCACTGGCATGGAGGCCGAGGTCCTGGTGGCCATGGCCTTTGACCGCTATGTGGCCATCTGTGCTCCACTCCACTATACAACCATCTTGACATCCCGGGTGCTGGTGGGCATCAGCGTGTGCATTGTGTTTCGTCCAGTTCTGTTTACACTTCCCATAGTCTATCTCATCTATCGCCTGCCCTTCTGTCAGGCTCGTGTAATATCTCATTCCTACTGTGAGCACATGGGCATCGCAAAACTGTCCTGTGGAAACATCCGTATCAATGCCATCTATGGGCTCTTTGTGGTCTCTCTCTTTCTGCTGAACCTGGTCCTTATTTGTATCTCCTATGTCTACATTCTGCGAGCTGTCTTCCGCCTCCCATCACAGGATGCTCGGCTAAAAGCACTCAGCACATGTGGCTCTCACGTTGGGGTCATCTGTGTTTTCTATATCCCCTCAGTGTTCTCCTTCCTCACTCACCGATTTGGACACAACATACCACGCTACATTCACATTCTCGTTGCCAACCTCTATTTGGTTATCCCACCTTCACTCAACCCCATCATTTATGGTGTAAGGACCAAACAGATTCGAGAGCGAGTACTCCGTGTCTTTGCTAAAAAGTAGGTACTCTTGCTTCTGTTTACCAAGAATTTTGACCTAGCAGGGAAAATGTGGGCTCTTTTTTGAGATTTTTTCTCTGTTTAAATTTAGTGCTGCCAAACTATATTCCAGAGCATTTGATCTTGTCCCATTGTTGATTCTATGATTTGAATAATCTTTAAAATATTTCAAGTTCAAGGACATATTCCTTGGAAGGAAGAACTGTTTGTATTACTTCACTCTGTGTGAGAGTGGTTAGTCCAAGCAATGACCCTCACCATCATTTCATTTGCAGTGCTTTTTTTCTCCCCCCATTTTTAAGTCCTACTTTTCCCTCCCTTCAGCAAAAGTAAGACAAGGAAACATCCAACAAATGTTCTCACAGCATGGAATTAAAAACCATTTTTACTGAGGCTTATTTATGTTGAATGTTATTCTTAATCAAATACATGAGACATTTATTTTGAAATGACCTGTGAATCTTACCCCATCCACTTCCAGTTTTGTCTTATCCTCAGAGACGGGAATGACCACTACATGTTTTTTATCTTTCTTAAAATCTAAAGTGATCTTTTCACACTCAATAATTTCTAAGGGGTTTAGGAGTATAATTTTTTTATTTCATGTAAATGGTACGGCATTGTGTATCATTTCACAGACAATTGTTTCACTTGCTATTAAATTTAGAGATATGTGTATATGGGATATGTTATTCCTTTTTAAATGTACTAGAATCTTTCCTTTGCATTTGATCTTTCATAATTTGAACATATATAATATTTTAGTTATTTTAAATTCAGAATCAATGTTGTGACATTTCTATGAATCAGTTTTGTACATATTTGAAAAATTTCTAAAGGTTCTATGTTTAGAAAAAGTAGGATCATCAGATAGTACGTTACTGATTGAATAGGTCATGTTCTTTATTTTTATGGTGTTTACTGATTTCCTGTCTCCTCTTCAAGTTTCTGCCTAGCTTCTTAAAAGTCTCATAGAATGAGTTTTTGATTACACTTGACACATTAACACTTTGCTTTAAGCCCTTTATATTTACCTTATTTTCATATGGCAGATTAAATTTTTAAATGAAATCAATACTGATTATATTACCTATGACACATGACTTTATCACTTTCCAACTTAGGGCTACTGCCTAACTTTATTATATATCAACATCCCAACATCTATATTGTTATTGGGGTGTGTGTTTGTTACGTTTTACTTTTAATTCCAATCTCACTACAATTTATTTTGAGGTGAGAGGTAAGAAAATTAACTATCTTTATATTTCTAACTTATTTAATAACATAAATGACTTAATAACTCATTACTTCAGAACTGATTTTCATATATTCTTTCTTCATATTAAATTTCAATTTGCACAAGAGTCTCTTTTCATTTTTATAGTTGGTTTGTCTGTTCTTGAACCAGTATCACAAGATTTTTCATCACTACAAAATTATAATGTATTTTAATAACTTTTAGAGCTGATTATCTTCCTGTACGTTTTTTTACTCTCCCTTTGTTCTTTAAACCAATTTGTAGAAAAATAAAATTACAGGTTGTCATTTTGTTGTACTTAAAAAATAAAATACCCTGATGGAATTTCAAGTTCATTTATTATTTGGTTCATTTACTATCAATTAATTAAATAATGTGTCTTTAATTCCTTAAAGTGTTAACTGAGGATTAATTGTGTTTCTCACTTGGACAAGCACCCCTGATAAAATGTGCCTTGGTGAGTGACTGCACTGTGACCTTGCTAGCACTCTGTTTCCCACAATTCTCTTCCTTGTAAGTTTCCAGTTCAGAGTTGGTCACATCAGAAATGCATATGCTGTGGGAAGAAATGTGAAACAGCAACTACTGTTTTCTGTAGTTCAATATTGTTTGCAGGCAGAGACAGAGAGACACACTGATACTAGAGGATTCTCATTTCTCCCCATGTCCTTCAGCAACACACAGCTCCCCACAGCTACTGACCTGTTTATCAACAGTGATCACAAATGCACCACCAGATATTTTACTGCAAACACAGAAGCAGTAGCCAGGAATAACAAACCATCTTCTTAAATTTCTGCACTCACTTCCTTTATGATCCCATCCCAGGAACCGAGAGTACCGGTTTTCCGCAAACACCAACTCATTCATACAGGACTAACCTGGCTAGAAATTTGTTTTTGGATCTTTCTTTTTCCCCATGTCCTCCCACAATTATATCTAATTCCTATAATAAATACTTTATTCCTTAATACTCATAGTAGTTCTGAACCCTAAGTGACATGAGTATAGATACCAGAAGATCTTCCTGGGTAACAAATTCTGAAGAATGAAATTTGGCATTAGTTCCTCACCTAATTAGGCTTAGGGAAATAGGGCCTATGCTGCTATTGGCAAAGGGGACACTGGTGGTATGTAGAATATGGTGACAAACATATATTTTTACTTTCTATAAACAGGTGCTTAAAGAAGGCAAGGCTTTGAGTGTCCAAGTATTTCTGCCAAAGATTTAATAAGAATGAGAAAAGTATAGATTTGCTCTCTCTGGGATAAACAAGCTGGAGAAGGAGGATAAAGGAAATAATGAGTCAATGACCTCAGGGCTTTAAATATCTAGCCTAAGGCCCAGGCACGGATACAAAGCATGCTAGACTATATTAAACAAACAAACAAAACAAAACAAAATAAAACAAAACCCTCCTAATGTTCTGCTAGGTCATTTATTTTTTATTATTTTTATTTTTTTAAATTTTTAAAATTTTTTTATTTTTTTCAGTATTTAAATTTATTTATTTTTTTCAGCGTAACAGTATTCATTGTTTTTGCACAACACCCAGTGCTCCATGCAATACGTGCCCTCCCTATTACCCATCACCTGTTCCCCTAACCTCCCACCCCCAACCCTTCCAAACCCTCAGGTTGTTTTTCAGAGTCCATAGTCTCTTATGGTTCACCTCCCCTTCCAATTTTTTTTTTTAATTAACATATAATGTATTTTTATCCCCAAGGGTACAGGTCTGTGAATCGCCAGGTTTACACACTTCACAGCACTCACGATAGCACATACCGAAATAGAACTCTAAAATTGGAATAGCATTATGTGAGTAGACTTCAGTGAAGCAAATCCTAAGTTCTGCCAACCCCCCTTTACTATTTGAAGCAGCTCTTCTTTTCTTGTATGAGGTACATAGTCTCCCCTATTCAGAGAAAATATATCTTCCCCTGAGGTAACTGGCTTAAAATGGACTGGTGATCTATGCCATAAAAATTTCCACCACTCTGTATGGTTTCTGAGAATAGTGGTGTCTAATAGGAATAAAATGTGGGTCACTTATTATTATTAAAATTTTCTCTTGACCATGTTATGGAAGCTAAAAATAAGTAAAATTAATTCAATAGAATATTTAATCTAATTTAATATTATGCAAATGTATAAACATAAAATCAATAATATACATAACAATTAAATGTTTGCTATCATTTAAATGATAAAAGTAGGTCTTTTTAATCCAGTATTTAACACAAAACACAACTTATTTTGTACACTAAATTTTCAATAGCTAAAATAAAATGCAAAACAAAGCATTATGTTGAACTGAAAAATATTTTATATGGCTTCAGACTTTAAACTTTAATTAAAATGAATAAAGATTAAAAATTCATTCCTTCAGTTGAATTTGCCACATTTCAGACGTTCAATAATCAGATATGGCTAGTGTCTAGTATGTGGGGAAGTACAATTCTAGATCTAAAATTGGATACAAATGCTAGAAGGATCCAGAGATAAAATACATTAACCAAAGAGCTATAAGATTTTGTCAGCTCATACAGATAAAGCCTGAGGAACATGTGTGATACAAAATTCTGAGTACTGGATCTGAGTAGAAGAAATATGACATAACATGAGGCTGAATTGTATCTAATATGAGGACCTTAAAGAGAGATTCTGGACCCACTGTATTTGAGAATGTTTGAATAGTTGACTGATACCTGTACTCAAAGATGGTCTTCAGTAAATGAAGTGATATACCAGAATCTTCCTGATGAAAACCAGAAAGGAAAGTTTCCAAAGACTCAGGGAACATAGAATGTTAGAGTGGATTTATCATGCCTAATCAACCAGCCCTTAACTCTGCCCTAGAGTCCCTAAAAAACATTCTCCACATCATGACTGAGAAATATATTCCTGAGGAGAACTTAGTGAACCAGGAGAAGTTCTGTTTGGACTACTTTCAGCAGGTCAGGAATGATGTCAAAAAATTTTTGCTGTCAGGCTGTGTTTCCTGAATTCAATCTTGAGACCACTCTGAAACCTGGAACGCATTGAACTGGGTTCAATGGCTGTCTTCCTTTGAAGAAGGATGTTACTGAACAGCCAAATATACACTGGTCTTCTTGAAAGGGACATGTGATCATTTATCATCAAGACAATGCATTGAAAAAGAAAAGCAGAGCTGGAGGCATCATAATTCTGAACTTCAAGCTATATTACAAAGTCATAGTCATCAAGACAGTATGGTACTGGCACAAAAACAGACACATAGATCAATGGAACAGAATAGAGAACCCAGAAATGGACCCATAACTATATAGTCAACTAATCTTCAATAAAGCAGGAAAAAATATCCAGTAGAAAAAAAGAAAGTCTCTTCAAAAAGATTTTGAGAAAATTGGATAGTGACATGATAAGAATGGCACTTTCTTGCCCCATTCACACAAATCAATTCAAAATGGGTGAAAGATCTGAATGGGAGACAGGAAACCACTAAATCTTATAGGAGAACACAGGCAGCAATGTCTGCGACCTCAGGTGCAGCAGCTTCTTACTAGTCAAGTCCCTGGAGGCACAGGAAACCAAAGCAAAAATGAGCTATTGGGATTTCATCAAGGTAAAAATCTTTTGCACAACTAAAGAAACATTCATCAAATTTAAAGGCAACTTTGGAATGGGAGAAGATATTTGCAAATAACATAAGTAATAAAGGGTTAGTATCCAAAATCTATAAAGAACCTATCAAACTCAACACCCAAAACACAAATAATCCTGTTAAGAAATGGGCAGAAGATATGAACAGACATTTTTTTCAAAGAAGACATTCAGATGACTCACAGACCCATGAAAAGATGCTCACCATCACTTATCATCAGAGAATTACAAATCAAAACCATGATGAGATACCAGCTCACAATGGTCAGAATGGCTAAAGTAACAACCCAGAAAGTAACAGATGTTGGTGAGGATGCAGAAAAAGGAGAACTCCCCTACAACCCTGCAATGACATTACTTACTATTTACACAAAGGATACAAAAATACTGATTCTGAAGGAGTACATGCCTCCTGATGTTTATAAAAGTATTATCAACAATAGCCAAATTATGGAAAGAGTACAAATGTCCCTCGACTGATGAATGAAGAAGAGGTGATACACACACACACACACACACACACACGCACACACATACACACAGGAATATTATTTAGCCACCAAAAATCTTGAAGTCTTGATGAAATCTTGAAATTTTGAAATGAAATCTTGAAATGAAATCTTGTCATTTGCTGATGGAACTGGATTGTATTATGCTAAGCTAAATAAGTCAGTCAGAGAAAGACCAAAACCATATGTTCCACTCATATATGGTGTGGAATTTAAGAAACAAAACAGAGGAACATATGGGAAGGGGGGAAAAAAAAGAGAGGGAAACAAACCATAAGAGACTCTTAATGATATGGAACAAATTGAGGGTTAAATATATGGATGACAACTTTCTAATTACAAAAATAATTATAAATATTTACATCAGAAGTTTGAAGTAGTCACCAGCCTATGATATAAAATTACATCACACCAGCTGCATTAAAATTTCAATTGATCAAAGATAAAGGGAAAATAAAAGGAGATATAAATAAGAAAATTCATAAACAAAGAAAGGAAAGAAAACCTGGTCAGATACAAAGTTCATAAAGACAACACAAGTGTCAGTTAAGAATTAAATACTTTCTTTACTATTCTGAAAAAAAATCGACTTAATATGTTTACTAGAATAGCTGTGGTACAGACTTTATAGAGAAAAGAATGAAGTTTTTTCGAAAAAAGATAAAATAGAACTACTATGTGATCCTGCAACTCTACTTCCTGGTAAATACCTTAAGGAATAAGATCAGTGGCTCAAAAATACGTGCACTCCTGAATTCATTGGATCATTAGTCATGGTAGCCAGATAAGGAGACAACCTAAGTATCCACTGACAAATGAATAGGTAAAGAAACTGTTGTACATGTAAACAATGGAATACTACTTGGTCTTAAAAAGAAAGAAAACTTTCCAAGAGGGTTTATGCTACATGAAATAAACCAGACACAAAGACAATTCCTACATGGTCTAATTTTTATATAGAATCTAAAAAAGTCAATCTTATAGAACCAGACAGTAGAACGGAGGCTAGAGACGAGAAATATTCATAACGGGTACAATTTTTCAATTATAAGATGAATAGGTGCTGGGGATCTAATGTCCAACATGGCAACGGTAGTTAATAATACTGTATTGAGAAGGCAGAGTCAAGATGGCGGAGAAGTAGCAGGCTGAGACTACAGCAGGTAGCAGGAGATCAGTTCAATAGCTTATCTAAACATTGCAAACACCTACAAATCCAATGGGAGATCGAAGAGAAGAAGAACAGCAATTCTAGAAACAAAATCAACCACTTTCTGAAAGGTAGGACTGGCAGAGAAGTGAACCTAAAACGACGGGAAGATAGACCGTGGGGGAAGGGGCTGGCTCCCGGCAAGCGGCGGAGGAATGGAGCACAAAATCAGGACTTTTAAAAGCCTGTTCCACTGAGGGACATTGCTCCAGAGGCTAAACCGGGGTGAAGGCCACACGGCGTCAGCATGGCCCCAGGTCCTGCAGGGTCACAGAAGGATCGGGGGTGTCAGAGTGTCACAGAGCTCGCAGGTATTAGAACAGAGAAGCCGGCTACAGAGACAGAGCCGAGAACTGAACTCTCAGCTCAGGATTACCTTGAACTGGTCGCAGGCTGGGTGAGCTCGGAGCGCGGCTAGAGGCTGAGGATACGGGAGTGATTGGTTGCTGTCCTCTGGGAGCGTACTGAGGAGTGGGGCCCTGGGCTCTCGGCTCCTCCGGGCTGGAGACTAGGAGGCCGCCATTTTCATTCCTGTCCTCCAGAACTCTACGGAAAGTGTTCAGGGAACAGAAGCTCCCAAAAGCGAACCCGAGCGGATTACTTATTCTGGCCCCCGGTAAGGGCAGTGCAATTCTGCCTCGGGCAAAGACACTTGAGAGTCACTACCACAGACCCCTCCCCCAGAAGAACAACAAAATATCCAGCCAGGGGTGCCTGGGTGGCTCAGTGGGTTAAAGCCTCTGCCTTTGGCTCGGGTCATGATTCCAGGGTCCTGGGATCAAGCCCCACATCGGGCTCTCTGCTCGGCAGGGAGCCTGCTTCCCTTCCTCTTTCTCTGCATTTCTCTCTGCCTGCTTGTGATCTCTGTCTGTCAAATAAATAAATAAAAATCTAAAAAAAAAAAAAAATATCCAACCAGGACGAAGTTCATCTATCAAGGAAAGCAGGTTCAATTCCTAAGACAGCAACGGAACTCCAGAGGAGGAGAAAGCAAAACACAGAACTCATGGCTTTCTCCCTCCCCATGATTCTTTAGTCTCGCGGTTAATTCAATTTTTTTCTTTTTTCAATTTTTTTTCTTTCTTTTTTCCTCTTCTGCTAAATTTTTTAAAACTTTTACGCTTTTCTTTTTTAACGCTTTTTGACTAGTTTATCTAAATATTTATATTTTTTCATTCTTTTTTATATTTTCCTTTATTTGTTTTATTTTTAAAATTTTTTTCTTTTTCTTTCTGAACCTCTTTTTATCCCCTTTCTCCCCCACACAATTTGGGGTCTCCTCTGATTTGGTTACAGAGTATTTTTCTGGGGTCTTTGCCACCCTTTTAGTATTTTATTTGATCCTTCATATCCTCTTATCTGGACAAAATGACAAGGCGGAAAAAATCACCACAAACAAAAGAACAAGAGGCAGTACCAAAGGCTAGGGCCCTAATCAACACAGAAATTGGTAATATGTCAGATCAAGAGTTCAGAATGACTATTCTGAACATTCTAGCCAGGCTCGAAAAAGGCATGGAAGATATTAGAGAAACCCTCTCTGGAGATATAAAAGCCCTTTCTGGAGAAATTAAAGAACTAAAATCTAACCAAGTTGAAATCAAAAAAGCTATTAATGAGGTGCAATCAAAAATGGAGGCTCTCACTGCTAGGATAAATGAGGCAGAAGATAGAATTAGTGATATAGAAGACCAAATGACAGAGAATAAAGCTGAGCAAAAGAGGGACAAACAGCTACTGGACCATGAGGGGAGAATCCGAGAGATAAGTGACACCATAAGACGAAACAACATTAGAATAATTGGGATTCCAGAAGAAGAAGAAACAGAGAGGGGAGCAGAAGGTCTATTGGAGAGAATTATTGGAGAGAATTTCCCTAATATGGCAAAGGGAACAAGCATCAAAATCCAGGAGATGCAGAGAACCCCCCTCAAAGTCAACAAGAATAGGTCCACACCCTGTCACCAAATAGTAAAATTTACAAGTCTTAGCAACAAAGAGAAAATCCTGAAAGCAAGACAGGACAAGAAGTCTGTAACATACAATGGTAAAAATATTAGATTGGCAGCAGACTTATCCACAGAGACCTGGCAGGCCAGAAAGAGCGGGCATGATATATTCAGAGCACTCAACGAGAAAAACATGCAGCCAAGAATACTCTATCCAGCTAGGCTATCATTGAAAATAGAAGGAGAGATCAAAAGCTTCCAGGACAAACAAAAACTGAAAGAATTTGCAAACACCAAACCAGCTCTACAGGAAATATGGAAAGGGGTCCTCTAAGCAAAGAGAGAGCCTAAAAGTAGTAGATCAGAAAGGTACAGAGACAATATACAGTAACAGTCACCTTACAGGCTAATAATGGCACTAAATTCATATCTCTCAATAGTTACCCTGAATGTTAATGGGCTAAATGATCCAATCAAAAGACACAGGGTATCAGAATGGATAAAAAATCAAAACCCATCAGTATGTTGCCTACAAGAATCTCATTTTAGACGTGAAGACACCTCCAGATTTAAAGTGAGGGGGTGGAAAACAATTTACCATGCTAATGGGCATCAGAAGAATGCTGGGGTGGCAATCCTTATATCAGATCAATTAGATTTTAAGCCAAAGACTATAATAAGGTATGAGGAAGGACACTATATCCTACTCAAAGGGTCTGTCCAACAAGAAGATCTAACAATTTTAAATATCTATGCCCCTAATGTGGGAGCAGCCAACTATATAAACCAATCAATAACAAAATCAAAAAACACATCAATAATAATACAATAATAGTAGGGGACTTAAACACTCCCCTCACTGAAATGGACAGATCATCCAAGCAAAAGATCAACAAGGAAATAAAGGCGTTAAATGACACACTGGACCAGATGGACATCACAGATATATTCAGAACATTTCATCCCAAAGCAACAGAATACACATTCTTCTCTAGTGCACATGGAACATTCTCCAGAATAGATCACATCCTGGGTCACAAATCAGGTGTCAACTGGTATCAAAAGATTAGGATCATTCCCTGCATATTTTCAGACCACAATGCTCTAAAGGTAGAACTCAATCACAAGAGGAAAGCTGGAAAGAACCCAAATACATGGAGACTAAACAACATCCTTCTAAAGAATGAATTGGTCAACCAAGAAATTAAAGAAGAATTGAAAAAATTCATGGAAACAAATGATAATGAAAACACAACCTTTCAAAATCTGTGGGACACAGCAAAGGCATTCCTGAGAGGAAAATATACAGCGGTACAAGCCTTTCTCAAGAAACAAGAAAGGTCTTAAGTACACAACCTAACCGTACACCTAAAGGAGCTGGAGAAAGAACAAGAAAGAAACCCTAAACCCAGCAGGAGAAGAGAATCATAAAGATCAGAGTAGAAATCAATGAAATAGAAACCAAAAAATCAATAGAACAAATCAATGAAACTAGGAGCTGGTTCTTTGAAAGAATCAATAAGATTGATAAACTCCTGGCCAGACTCATCAAAAAGAAAAGAGAAAGGACCCAAATAAATAAAATCATGAATGAAAGAGGAGAGATCACAACTAACACCAAAGAAAGACAGACAATTATAAGAACATACTATGAGCAACTCTACACCAACAAATTTGACAATCTGGAAGAAATGGATGCATTCCTAGAGACATATAAACTACCACAACTGAACCAGGAAGAAATAGAAAACCTGAACAGGCCCATAACCAGTAAGGAGATTGAAACAGTCATCAAAAACCTTCAAACAAAGAAAAGCCCAGGGCCAGACGACTTCCCAGGGGAATTCTATCAAACATTTAATGAAGAACTAATTCCTATTCTCCTGAAACTGTTCCAAAAAATAGAAATGGAAGGAATACTTCCAAACTCATTTTATGAGGCCAGCATCACCTTGATTCCAAAACCTGACAAGGATCCCACCAAAAAAGCAAACTACAGACCAGTATCCTTGATGAACACAGATGCAAAAATTCTCACCAAAATACTAGCCAATAGGATTCAACAGTACATTAAAAGGATTATTCACCACGACCAAGTGGGATTCATTCCAGGGCTGCAAGTTGGTTCAACATTCGCAAATCAATCAATGTGATAGAACACATTAATAAAAGAAAGAACAAGAACCATATGATACTCTCAATAGATGCTGAAAAAGCATTTGACAAAGTACAGCATCCCTTCCTGATCAAAACTTTTCAAAGTGTAGGGATAGAGGGCACATACCTCAATATTATCAAAGCCATGTATGAAAAACCCACCGCAAATATCATTCTCAATGGAGAAAAACTGAAAGCTTTTCTGCTAACGTCAGGAACATGGCAGGGATGTCCATTATCATCACTGCTATTCAACATAGTACTAGAAGTCCTAGCCTCAGCAATCAGACAACAAAAAGAAATTAAAGGCATCCAAATCGGCAAAGAAGAAGTCAAACTATCACTCTTCGCAGATGATATGATACTATATGTGGAAAACCCAAAAGACTCCACTCCAAAACTGCTAGAACTTGTCCAGGAATTCAGTCAAGTGTCAGGATATAAAATCAATGCTCAGAAATCAGTTGCATTTCTGTACACCAACAACAAGACAGAAGAAAGAGTAATTAAGGAGTCAATCCCATTTACAATTGCACCCAAAACTATAAGATACCTAGGAATAAGCATAACCGAAGAGGCTAAGAATCTGTATGCAGAAAAGTATAAAGTACTCATGAAAGAAATTGAGGAAGACACAAAGAAATGGAAAAATGTTCCATGCTCCTGGATTGGAAGAATAAATATTGTGAAAATATCTATGCTACCTAAAGCAATCTACACATTTAATGCAATCCCTATCAATATACCATCCATTTTTTTCAAAGAAATGGAACAAATAATCCTCAAATTTATATGGAACTAGAAATGACCTCGAATATTGAAAAAGAATGCCAAAGTTGGTGGCATCACAATTCCAGACTTCAAGCTCTATTACAAAGCTGTCATCATCAAGACAGCATGGTACTGGCACAAAAACAGACACATAGATCAATGGAACAGAACAGAGAGCCCAGAAATAGACCCTCAACTCTATGGTCAACTCATCTTCGACAAAGCAGGAAAGAATGTCCAATGGAAAAAAGACAGCCTCTTCAACAAATGGTGCTGGGAAAATTGGACAGCCACATGCAGAAAAATGAAATTGGACCACTTCCTTACACCACACACGAAAATAGACTCCAAATGGATGAAGGACCTCAATGTGAGAAAGGAATCCATCCAAATCCTTGAGGAGAACGCAGGCAGCAACCTCTTTGACCTCAGCCACAGCAATATCTTCCTAGGAACATCGGTAAAGGCAAGGGAAGCAAGAGCAAAAATGAACTATTGGGATTTCATCAAGATCAAAAGCTTTTGCACAGTAAAGGAAAGAGTTAACAACACCAAAAGACAACTGACAGAATGGGAGAAGATATTTGCAAACGACATATCAGATAAAGGGCTAGTATCCAAAATCTATAAGGAACTTAGCAAACTCAACACCCAAAGAACAAACAATCCAATCAAGAAATGGGCAGAGGACATGAACAGACATTTCTGCAAAGAAGACATCCAGATGGCCAACAGACACATGAAAAAGTGCTCCTCGTCACTCGTCATCAGGGAAATACAAATCAAAACCACAATGAGATATCACCTCACACTGGTCAGAATGGCTAAAATTAACAAGTCAGGAAATGACAGATGCTGGCGAGGATGCGGAGAAAGGGGAACCCTCCTACACTGTTGGTGGGAATGCATGCTGGTTCAACCACTCTGGAAAACAGCATGGAGGTTCCTCAAAACGTTGAAAATAAGACTACCCTATGACCCAGCAATCGCACTACTGGGTATTTACCCTAAAGATACAAACACAGTGATCTGAAGGGGCACGTGTACCTGAATGTTTATAGCATCAATGTCTACAATAGCCAAACTATGGAAGGAACCTAGATGTCCATCGACAGAGGAATGGATAAAGAAGAGGTGGTATATATACACAATGGAATATTATGCAGCCATCAAAAGAAATGAAATCTTGCCATTTGCGACGACGTGGATGGAACTAGAGGGTATCATGCTTACTGAAATAAGTCAATCGGAGAAAGACAACTATCATATGATCTCCCTGATATGAGGAGGTGGAGATGCAACATGGGGGGTTAGGGGGATAGGAGAAGAATAAATGAAACAAGATGGGATTGGGATGGAGACAAACCATAAATGACTCTTAATCTCACAAAACAAACTGGGGGTTGCTGGGGGGAGGTGGGGTTGGGAGAGGGGGAGGGGGTTATGGACATTGGGGAGGGTATGTGCTATCGTGAATGCTGTGAAGTGTGTAAACCTGGCAATTCACAGACCTGTAGCCCTGGGGATAAAAATACATTATATGTTTATTAAAAAAAAAATTGGAAGGGGAGGTGAACCATAAGAGACTATGGACTCTGAAAAACAACCTGAGGGTTTTGAAGGGTCGGGGGTGGGAGTTTGGGGGAACAGGTGGTGGGTAATAGAGAGGGCACGTATTGCATGGAGCACTGGGTGTTGTGCAAAAACAATGAATACTGTTACGCTGGAAAAAAATAAATTTATTAAAAAAAATAATGCTGTATTGCATTCTTACAATTTGCTAGATTAAATCTTAAGTTTTCTCACTACAAAAAACAAAAGGTAACTATTTGAGGTGATGGATGAGGTAATGAAATTGATTGTGCAATCATTTCATAATATATATATAAAATCATAATGTGTACACCTTTAAAAATCACATTGGACAAGGTAAATATAGACCACTTTTATCAGCCATATTTCTTTAAATCTGGGAGATCCCCTGTTAATTTATAAACCATATCCTCTAAATAACCTTAAGTGAAAATGAAACAAAGGGTTATTTTTTTTTCTTTTTTTTTTTTTAAAGATTTTATTTATTTATTTGACAGCAAAGATCACAAGTAGGCAGAGAAGCAGGCAGAGAGAGAGAGGAGGAAGCAGGCTGTCTGCGGAGCAGAGAGCCCGATGCGGGGCTCGTTCCCAGAACCCTGGGATCATGACCTGAGCCGAGGCAGAGGCTTTAACCCACTGAGCCACCCAGGCGCCCCACAAAGGGTTATTTTTTAAAAGAAAACTCACCACCAGAAAAAGTCCATCAGGTAATATTTAAATTTATTTCTTCAGACATGAGTAAAATCATTACAGATGAAATTTTAAAGATGCAAGAGGAATGAATCACAACAGACTTAGTAAGTATTTGGAAACATTTAAATGAATGTTGACTTTCCAAAACAATAACCCTATGGGTGTAAATTTCAAAGTTTATGAGAAGTAAATTAAACCAACAATAGTATATAAGTCAGGAAGTAGAAAAAGGGACAAAATTTTTTTATCCTTTTTGAATAGAAAAGAGTAAGACAGCTAGTTTATACTAAAATTCGATAAGTTGCAGGGGCATCTGTAGGACAATGGCAAAAGTAACTGTAAAATTATGCATAAAATCAAAGCAAAGCAAATAAGACTTACTAATCATGATTAAAAAATTCTAAAGAAGAAAATCTTTGTTGTGAAATATCTGTATCTCAGGTTGAAGTAAAAGATAATAAACATGAGATTTAATTAAGAAAAAGAATAATTTTGTTAAATGTGCATGACATTTGTAGTGTATTTAAAATATGAAAGTTTTCAGACTGGTTTAAATATATATTCTTTTATTGAAGAGTGTCTTTTTTCCATTGGAAGTTCTTTCTGCTTTGTTGAAGATTAGTTGACCATAGAGTTGAGGGGCCATTGCTGGGATTTCTATTCTGTTCCATTGATCTGTGTGTCTGTTTTTGTGCCAAACAATGCTGTCTTGATGATCACAGCTTTGAAGTCAGGCATTGTGATGTCACAGGCTTTGGTTTTCTTTTTCAACATTCACCCAGTGATTCAGGGTTTTTTTTTCTGGTTCCATACAAATTTTAGGATCATTTGTTGCAGCTCTGTGAAAATGTCAATGGTATTTTGATAGGGATTGCATTGAAAGTCTAGTTTGCTCAGGGCAGAACAGACATTTTAATAATGTTTGTTCTTTCAGTCCATGAACATGGGATGTTTTTTCATCTCTTTGTGTCTTCCTCCATTTCTATCATAAGTGTTATGTAATTTCTAGAGTATAGATCCTTCACCTCTTTGGTTAGGTTTATTCCTAGGTATCTTATGGGTTTTGGTGTTATTGTAAATGGAATTGATTCCTTAATTTCTTTCTTCAGTTACATTGTAAGTGTATAAGAAAGCAACTGATTTCTGTGCCTTGCACCATTACTTCCTTACCTGCCACCACTACCAGGGTGTCAACAGCAACTTTAAGGGCTAATATGGGGGTCATCTTTAGGAAGAAGCAATCTGCCTCAAAAAAGCAAGACTAGGGGGCACCTAGGTGACTCTGTCGGTTAAGTATCTGCCTTCATTTGCCGGATCCTGAAATCAAGCAAGCCCTGGGCTCCTTACTCAGCATGGAGCCTGCTTCTCCCTCTGCCTTCTGCTCCCCCCTGCTTGAGCTTTCTTGCTTTCTGTAATATAAACAAATAAAATCTTTTAAAAAAAGGCAAAAAAAATAGTCTTTGATACTTGTAAATGGAGACAAATTGACTTATCAAAATATTAAAAAGCTGGAAAAAAAGGATAGATGTTTATAAGTTGAGTTGCTGACTAATTTTAAACTCTATAAATTCCATAAAGTCAGGGAAGGTGGAATAGTCATCATTTTATCCTCAGCACCTTGCAGTTATGAAATACACACTCAGAAAGTGGTTATATTCAGAGACAAAAGAAGCTCCATGAAATATCAACTAATTCAGTGGCAATGGATACATTCAAAACTGTTGGTATATAAATATCAATCAGATATTTAGATGAATAGAGCAAAATGACATGACCTATTACATCAAATTTTAAGGGGCAAAGAGGATGCAACAATGCACGTTGGGAAATGGTCTGAAAAGCACATGGAAATTAAATGCATTTGAATACTTACAGAATAGAGCCAATATAGATATATATTTTAACATACTTTCTTGGAGAAGGCACCTTTCTGATTTGAGTTTCATAAAATTTCAGATTGAACTGAACATGTAATAGGTGTCATTCTTTTTCCTTTCTTTGTTTCTGTAATAATATTTTCTTCACACGGTCATAGATCTGCTTGGTCCTGACTCCGTATATGACAGGGTTGAGCATTGGTGGCACAACAACATAAAGATTGGCCAAAAGTATGTGGATATAGCTGGGTACATTTTGGCCAAAACGATGTGTCATAAAGGAAAAGAGGGCCGGTGTATAGAAGGCAAGGATGACACAAACATGAGAACCACATGTGCTGAGGGACTTGAGTCGGGCTTCACGGGAAGGAAGATGGAAAACAGCACAGAGTATCTGAACATAAGACAGGGCAATGGCTATGATGTCAAAGACTAGGTTACAGATTGCACATAAGCCATAGATGATGTTGATCTTGATGCTGGCACAAGAGAGGCGAGCAAGACCCATGTGTTCACAGTAGGTATGGGGAATGACATGATTCCCACAGAAGGGCAATCGCAAGATAAGAAATACAAATGGGATCACAAAAATAAATGCTCTCACTAACACACCCACACCAATCACAGAAACAACCTGGTTGGTGAGGATGGTGCTATATCGGAGTGGGTTGCAGATGGCCACATAGCGGTCATAAGCCATTGCCAATAGGACCGCTGACTCCATAAGTGTGAAGCTGTGAATGAAAAACATCTGCACAAGGCAGGCTTCAAAGATGATCTCTCTGAGGTTGAACCAGAAGATCCCGAGCATCTTGGGGATGGTAGTTGTGGACAGACCCAAATCAATAGCCGCCAGCATGGCCAGGAAGTAGAACATAGGCTGGTGTAGGGTGCTCTCAGTGTGGATCACAAACAGAATCATGAAGTTCCCGATGAGTGCAATCACATACACAGCACAGAAGGGGAAGCCGATCCAGATGTGCAGTGTTTCCATTCCTGGGATCCCCAGCAACAAGAAGGAGAAGAGGTGGAACTGGGTGTCGTTGGGAAGGAGCATTCTATTTTGTAATGCGTAAGTCTTCAGATATGTACGTTGACCCAATCTACAGGTTACCAGAGAGTTTCTGTCCTGTAGGAGACCTAAAGATAATAGAGGACACCTAATTAGCTATTTTTTCTCATTATCACAATCATCACCAACAGAACCTTCCCCTTCAGTTCTGGCCAACTTAGGATTCTACTAGCTTCTAAATATAATGATGAAAATTAATTCCAGTTGATTGACAACTCTCTGGGATTAGCACGCGGGATGAAAAGTAACTATACAATAAACACAGAGATTCATCAAAATTTATGTCAAAATATTAAAAATTACTTTAAATTGTTAAATTAGTCCATCTGTTAGTATTTAGTAATTATTATTATAAAATATGATTGGGAATAATAGTGAAAACCACAACATCAAATGCCAATTATTGAGGGACTGCATATTATTTATAAGGCTTTTTGTCAGACTCTGGGCAAAACCATCTCCAATATTTAAATTAAAAAATAACCTTCAAGAAGAACATTAATTTTGCTTATTTTACATATAACTTATCTAATGATCAAGAGCTTAAGTAGTTTACCAGATGTTTAGTTATCTTTAAAAAAAAAAGATTTTATTTATTTGACGAGAGAGAGAGAATAAAAGCAGGAGGAGTCAAAGGCAGAGGGAGAGGGAGAATCAGACTCACTGCTGAGCAAATAGCTCCATGCAGGGCTCAATACCAGCATCCTGGGATCATGACCTGAGCTGAAAGCAGATGCTTAATACATTGAGCCATCCAGTGCATCTTTAATATTTACCTTTATAATGAAGAATCCAGAATCAAAGTCTCAAAGCCTCCAAATTGTATCAAATTCAGATTCTTTAACCAAATTTCTAAAATTGAATCCTCAACCCTGTCTCTACCAAACTCCAGCTTTAACTTAATCTTACTTCTGCTATTGTCTAATCTCAGTAAATGTTATCATGTAACAAGGGGGTCCATTCAGAAATAGGAGCATCATCCTTTTCTCTTCTCTACCTATTAAAAAAGTACTCTTGGGGCGCCTGGGTGGCTCAGTGGGTTAAAGCCTCTGCCTTCGGCTCAGGTCATGATCCCAGGGTCCTGGGATCGAGCCCCACATTGGGCTCTCTACTCCGTGGGGAGCCTTCTTCCTCCTCTCTCTCTGCCTGCCTCTCTGCCTATTTGTGATTTCTCTCTGTCAAAAAAAAAAAAAAAGTACTCTTGACTGTATTTCTAAAAATATCATGAAAATCAGTACAATTATCTTCATCCTCATTGGGATAGTTCCAATCATCATTTCTTGAGCTGATTAAGGCACTTTGCTTTCTAGTGCTCAAGAGCATGAGCTCTGCATTCAGACTAATTGTGCTAAAACCCAGCTTCATGACTTGTTCACTCTAGAGTTGAAGGAAAGTATTACGTTAGCTGTGTGAGCTTACAGAACTGTCACATTGCTATCCCTCAGTTCCTTTGTCTAGAACATAGAAACAATAAGTGCAAATAAACCTTTAAAAATGAAATCCTTAATTATTTATGTACTTATTTATTTTTTTTAAGTAGGTTCCACACTGGACAAGAAGCCCAAAGTGGTGCCCGAACTCACGACCCTAAGATAAAGAATTGAGCTGAGATCAAGAGTTGGATGCTTAACTGACTGGGCCATCCAGGTGCCCCAAACCCTGAATTTTAGGATAAGATAATTCTTTTAAAACACCTTGAGCCATGTTCCAGTGATACCAGTTGTCTCTCGATCTTTAGATATTGATCAGACTGTTTTTTCTAAAATGCACTTTGATGGATTCAGCCTAAAGACCATATTGTTTTACAGAAATTCTTTGGCCCTTTCTGACCATAATCCTACTTATTCTTTAAGTTCCAGCCTTAGTCTTCTGTCTGCCACACTTTTCCCATGTCTCTTCTTTTCCTATCCCACCTTTTTCTTTCAGCCATCACTGTGAAGTAAGGATGACCTGTGAGCTGGGAGACTCACCAGACAGCACCAGGATGGAATCCTGTCTCTGTTTTGTCTCAACCTGCTCAGTCGTTATTGAGGTGCTGCTCTTTGCCTGGTTGGAGCTTTCAACATAAAATCCCTTAGAGCCAGTTTTGTAAAAACAAACAAACAAAAAACCAAAACAAATAAACAAAAAAACCAAGGTCTCTGAGGAGTCTAGTTTCTAATCTGGTCCCTAGTCATGACTACAAAGTCATGAATTATAAGGAAATGAAGGCAGGAAAAGTAAGGTTTCTTGGTCACTTTTCTTGTATCCATTAACCTTTTAGTTCCTTGCTGTGTTAGGAATCCACGTGATGACTGACACAGCTCATTCTTTCACCATTCTAGATCATCACTTTGGGGGACGGTATAATTTGGTGTTCAAGAGCCAAGCTCTCAAGTCAGATCATTGCTGTTCCACTCATAGTTTTATCAATTGTCTTAGATAAGTGACACCAGTCAGATAATTTAACCTCAGAATTTAGTTTCCTATTTATTTTTCAGTTTCTCTCTCTGTTTTATTGCACCAACCTACTTCTCACACATAGATAATCTCAAATGTAATCATGTACTCTCTGAGTTCTTTTTATTGATAACATTGGGATTAAATTTTGAGTTATATCCAAAAGGCAAAATTAACATAAAATTTTGTAATGTAACCCCCTTGTAAACCTGTAAATCAATAACCTTAAACAGATGCTAATATTGTGTCTTAAGTGTTCCACATCAATCTAATTATTCTATGAAAAATAAAAACTTGACTAGTGCAGGAAGGGGCCTACAAGTCCTTTTGATTGCTTTCTTTCCCAGTAATGAATGACTATATCTCAAAAGTTAGACCTGTAGAGGCTTAGTTAATGCCATTAGTCTCTTCATGGGTGTGTGACCATTGCGGTACTCAGGACCCTGCCTTCAAAAGGGGGCCCTACACTTGGGGTTTAATCTCTGTCCCACTTAGAGTTTAATGTTGTCTTGAATTTTTAAACAATTTTATCTTTGCATTTCTGCTCTGTAATTGAAATCTTTTATGAAAATGGGGCTGGTGTTGAGGCTTGGAGCCTGACTGGCACATTCTCACCTACTGTACCCTCTGCATATATTCCCAGGATGATTGTTGGGTTACTTGATCAGAGATTGCCTCTGCCTTTTGCCATTGGCATGCTCCTGACCCTGATCCTAGCACACCTGTAACTAGTGATCCAATTCACAGGACAGCAATCCTGTGCTCCTGTGCATGTTTGCACTTACCTATAGGATATTCTCATGCTCCAAAGAGAGCAAGATAAAAAGAGAAAATGGAAAACACCATTATTGGTTAAAAGAGAGACCATGGAAGAAAAAGAAAAGCTATGTTCTTCCCCATATTTGTAACAAAGGGTCAAGCACCTTCACTTTGCGCTGGGTTTCTCAAGTTATGCAGCTTTCACTAGTTAATGCACTGGGTCAGACACACCTGCACATTCTGGATGCTGTTATGGACAGAATGCTTTTCCACCTGTCCCCCTCCAAATTCGTACAAATTGAAGCTGTAACCTCTAATGTCATAGTACTTGAAGATGGGTCTTTGGAGGCAATTAGGGTTAGATTAAGTTCTGAGGGTGGGGCCTTTATGATGGGAATAATGGCTTTATAAGAAAAAGAAAGGCCAGGGGTGTCTGGGTGGCTCAGTTGGTTAAGTGACTGCCTTTGGCTCAGGTCATGATTCTGGAGTCCCAGGATCGAGTCCCCCATTGGGCTCCCTGCTTGGCAGGGTGTCTGCTTCTCCCTCTGACCCTCCCCCTTCTCATGCTCTTTCTTTCATTCTCTCTCAAATAAATAAATAAAATATTAAAAAAAATAGAAGAAGAAGAAGAAGAGAGGCCAAAGCAGACATCTGCAAGCCAGGAAGAGAGCTCTCACCAGGAACCAAATGGGCTGACATCTTGATCTTGCACTTACCAAGTTTAGAAATGTCACTGAGAAAATGAAAGAACAGTTATGATTAGAATCCAACCCCTGCTTCTAAACCACTTCCACTGAAATATTTTAACTCTGTATTCAGAAACCAGCCACACCTCTGCACTGTGAGGACCTCCATCACATTCTAGAAATAGAGTGGTGGATACACTTCATCAGTTCCTCCACGTTTTACCTGAACATGTGTTATCTTTTCACTCTTCATGGGCATTTTTCCAAAAAGATAGGTTTAGAAGAAAACTGAGGGGGCAGGTCTCAAAAGGAAAAGCCTTTGGTGGGCGCAGAGGGAAGTGAATGAGGAGAGTTGTGAAAATTTCAGTGGCCAGATTGCTACCTTAGGCAGCCCTTGGAACCCAGTTATTAGGGAAGAAAAGGGAGATAATCAGATCATCAGGTACACTTTGGCACTTTAACACAGAGGGACAGTATTCTAACTTTATGGCATCTAACCAACTGTGTTGGCAGACTGAGACATTCCTGCCAAGAGAACTTGAGCACCAGATAAAGTGGAAGGGAATAGCAGACGTGTCTGTGATCAGACACTGAGCCCAGGATCTTACAACAAAGTGAGACAAAAGTGGAAATTCCGACAGTGAGAGTTGAAATCCTAGAACTAAGATCTAGGAATATGTACATGTTTCTGGTGACAAAGCCTGAAAGTAAGTGAATGAACACTATCATCCCCCAAAGATCATGGATCCATTGGAATTCTCTAAAAATAGATGAAAAAAGACATGAGGGAACAGCAAGGTGTATAATCCATCTTTCCTCACCTCACCCCCTCTCTTTAGACTGCCTTTATCCCCAGTACCTTGTTGAAGCAGAAACACCTCTAGTCAAGTTAATGATCCCTAGTTACCCAACCCAAACAAACCCCGCCCTCATACCACAACTTTCAGCAGCATGGGAAACTGGCCATTCACTCATTTGAAAGTAATTGTCCTTACGAACATTTTTTTTTTGAAACTACTCTTACATGTTTTTGTTTTCTCCCACCTCACTACATGATCTTTTTAATTGTTTATTATGTCCTCCTCTATAGCCTGACTTCTAAATGTTGTCACAAATACCTTATGTCTTACTTCTGCTTTAATTTCTCTCCTATAACTATATTCTTTTTAAAGATATTTTATTCAGTACTTGGCTTTAAAGACCATATATATATTGGAAACTCCACAGTACCTCCCCATCCCTTACTTCTCTACTGATCTCTACCACGAGAGAGCAAACTGTCTACTAGGTATCTCTGCATATATGTCTAAAAGGCACAAGAAAGGGCACATGGCCAAGAAGGAATTTTTGATAACTGCCGTAATATTTCCATTTTAGTAAATGTAACTCTTCTTGTACAGTTGGTCAAATTTAAAACTAGGTGTTGTCTTCAGTTATTCAAATCTTTCTACCCCATCCAATTCATCAACATGTTCTTTTGTTATACAAATTGTTAGAAGACATGTGCTTTTTTCCAAAGTATTTTAATTTAGTCCCTTCATCACTGTCATGATTTC
This sequence comes from Meles meles, assembly GCF_922984935.1. Lineage (NCBI taxonomy): Eukaryota > Metazoa > Chordata > Mammalia > Carnivora > Mustelidae > Meles > Meles meles. Next base: position 58,060,597 of record NC_060073.1, on the reverse strand, counting down.
TATTCTACATTACTTTTCTTAGCCTCTTGACTTGAGACTTTTAGTGCCCATAGTTACCTGCCAGAAGTAAATATGAAATCTCTAGACTGAAATAACTTTATATAGCATTATCTTGGGCTTCAGATTATTTCTACATTATTTTTATACAAAATGTTTGTCATTAATATAACAAAGTTCAGAAAGAAGCAAATAGATGTGACATAAAACAAAAAAATTAGTAATAAAACAAGAAGAAACATAGGATATTCAATAATACAGTTTCCAGACAGATTTTATGAAACAACCTTGGTAGTAGGCAGAGAAATGGCCCATCTCCCCCAAAGGTATTCACATTCAGGTCCTAGGAAACTGTGGGTAGGTTACCTTGCAGAATAAAGGTGAATTTAGATTGATATTAATCAGGTCTTAAATCTGAGACTTTATTCTAGGTTATCTAGATAGGTACAAGGTAATCACAATGGTCCTGAAAGGTGGAAATGAGAGGCAGCAAAAATCTAACATCTAAAGGTAAGATGTGAGAAACCCTTGGGGCGCCTGGGTGGCTCAGTTGGTTAAGCATCTGTCTTTGCCTCACTTCATCATCTCAGGGTTCTGGGATCAAGCCACACATCAGGCTTCCTGCTCAGTGGGGAGTCTGCTTCTCTCCCTCTCTCTGTCCCTCCCCTGCTGCCTGTGCTTTATCTTTCTTGTGATCTCTCAAAAAAATGAAAGTTAAAAAAGAATAAAGATGTGAGAAACCCTTGACTAGCTGCTATAGGCAATGTGTCTCCCTCCAAATTCATATTCTGAAATCTAATCCCCAGTGTATTTGGAGATGGTATTTGGAGGCAGGACCTCTCAGAGGGGATAAGGTAATGAAGATGGAGCTTAATTATGGAATGGAGTGCAATTAATATCCTTTTGGAAGATACCCCAAAGTACTCCCTCCTCCCTTCTGTCATGTGAGGACATAGCAACCATTTGGGAACCATGAAGCTTCTCACCACAGACTGAATCTGCCTGTACCTTGATCTTGGACTTCAAGATTCTGTCGTATATAGGCCACCCAATCTACGGCATTCTGTTACAACAACCCAAATGGGCTGACATCAGCCATTGCCAGCCTTGAAGACTGAAGGAGACACATGGTCAAGGAATGCAGGCATCCTCTGGAAGCTGGAAAAGTCAAGACAAAGGATTCACCTCTAAAGCTTCCAGAAAAGAAAGCTACTCTGTTGACATCCTGATTTTAGCTGACATCCTGATTTTAGTGATATGTTTTGAATTTCTAACATACAGAATTTATAACTTTAAAGTAATAAATCTGTGTTGTTTTAAAGCCACTAAACTTGTGACAATTTACTGTGGCAGCAGTAGGAAACAAATCCAACCTCCGCGGAATTATAATCCTCTATAGACTATTTGGAGAAAAAAAGACATTTTAATATAGTTGATCTAACCAATATGGATGAAACTGCACCTAAGATTACTGAATATCATTTATGAAAGACAGACCCACACACATATAAAAACTGTACATAAGAGGTCATAAAGCAATGATGAAATTATCAGTAATGAATATAAGAAAATGAAAAAAAAAACCTGGTATTATTGGAAGATGAATGTAGAATTGCCAAAAACATACATAATGAATTTTAGAAGCAGGGAAATAATAAATGAAGAGGTGAAATAGTTGAAAAACATGATGAATAATTTCAAAAATTAAAGAAACATAAAATTTCATATTTATGGGACATCTGGTATGTTGAATGGATATTTTAAATTGTAATCTTACAGAAATAATTAATCACTATCAAATTACTACTAAAGTCAAGGTACACATTCCAAAAATTTTAGAGTAAAAGTGTATCACTTACACAGTGATAATAATTGTATTGGAATTAGCATGGCTGCAAAGGCACTGGATCCAGGGGAGCACTAAAGCAATATTTGCAAATTTGTGCAGGTAACTCTCACTCCCTACCAACTGCTAGATTGCCTTAATGTATACAAATATTGAGTTGACATAAAAAGACCCCCGCCCCCATTTTTTCGTGTGCGTTTGTTGCTATACTTTTTTCATCTAATCTGACTGATCACTGGTTGAAGGAATAAAACACTCATTTTCTGTTTTCTTTGTGTATTTGAGATCTTTAAATATCCTGTAGTGATTACCGTAATTTGGTAGAAGAAAGAATGAGAAGGCATGCAAATATATTTATGTATTATCAGTCAACTAAAAGAAAAGTTCAGTACTCTGGTAATTTTTTTTTCTTTTTTTTTTTTTCTGTTGTCATGTTTTGCTATACAAAACAAAACAAAACAAACAAATAATTGAGTTGATTTAAATTGACTGAAAGAGTAGCCATGAACTATCCTAACTACCAGCCACTGTACAGGGATCTCCTTTGGTATTTATTCTGTTCAGTGATGACCTTTTGATTTGTAAGTGTGTGGAAGTCTGAGAGGGATTGATGTTGCCCACATCTCTGAGACTCAGAGTCTGTGAAAGTTGCATTTTCGTTGATGACACCCAACATGCTTCAGCTTCAGTGTCTTTGCATTTGCTGTTCCCTCTGCCTGGAAAGCTTTCCCGCAGCCTCACCCCATTCCAGATTCCACATGACTTGCTCCACCTTCCCTTATCCTTACCTAAAAGTCACATTCCTGACAATGTTACTTAGAATGACTAACTCTCACCATCAGCATCCTCCCCTACTTCCTAGCCTTTTATTTCAACACAGTTCATTTTTGTCATCTATGTAATTTTTTATTCTGTTTCTTATCTTTCACTGTCCATACTGTTTACTACTCTATAGGCAGTGCCTAAAATGGCGCCGACACATAGTAGATGGCAGGTGCATAGTTGTTTCAATTCATCAGTGAATGAATGATAAAACTGACATATCCATTTGAATGTCCAAGGTCAGCTCCTGTTACTCATCGAAAACCCTCTAGAATGAAAGCTTAAACACTCAACTCTACCTCCCCATGTGAACTACTCTTCTTTTTCTGTTTCTGTCTCTTCATCAGTAAAAAGGGTTGATATCCTCATATGATGTTAGGACTATAGGACACATGTCCTATAGTTTGACAAATGTCCCCATTTTACAGGTTTCAAAATGGAGATTGAAAGGATAAGGCAATTCGACATGGTTTTAAATAAGTATTCAGGAAAGGAGTGATAAAATGACTAGCCTCGGCCTTCTGGATTTTTTTTTTTTTTTAGTTTTTTTTTTTATATTTATTTTTATTTGTTTATTTACAGCATAACAGTGTTTATTGTTTTGGCATCACACCCAGTGCTCCATGCAGTATGTGCCCTCCCTATTACCCGCCACCTGGTTCCTCAACCTCCCACCCCCCCCCACCCCCCTGCCGCCCCTTCATAACCCTTTGGTTGTTTTTCAGAGTCCATAGTCTCTCATGGTTCATCTCCCCTTCCAGTTTCCCTCAACTCCCTCTCCTCTCCATCTCCCCATGTCCTCCATGTTATTTGTTATGCTCCACAAATAAGTGAGACCATATGATACTTGACTCTCTCTGCTTGACTTATTTCGCTCAGCATAATTTCTTCCAGTCCCGTCCATGTTGCTACAAAAGTTGGGTATTCGTCCTTTCTGATGGAGGCATAATACTCCATTGTGTATATGGACCACATCTTCCTTATCCATTCATCCATTGAAGGGCATCTTGGTTCTTTCCACAGTTTGGCGACCGTAGCCATTGCTGCAATAAACATTGGGGTACAAATGGCCCTTCTTTTCACTACATCTGTATCTTTGGGGTAAATACCCAGCAGTGCAATTGCAGGGGCATAGGGAAGCTCTATTTTTAATTTCTTCAGGAATCTCCACACTGTTCTCCAAAGTGGCTGCACTAACTTGCATTCCCACCAACAGTGTAAGAGGGTTCCCCTTTCTCCACATCCTCTCCAACACATGTTGTTTCCTGTCTTGCTAATTTTGGCCATTCTAACTGGTGTTAGGTGGTATCTCAATGTTGTTTTAATTTGAATCTCCCTGATGGCTAGTGATAATGAACATTTTTTCATGTGTCTGATAGCCATTTGTATGTCTTCATTGGAGAAGTGTCTGTTCATATCTTCTGCCCATTTTTTGATATGATTATCTGTTTTGTGTGTGTTGAGTTTGAGAAGTTCTTTATAGATCCTGGATATCAACCTTTTGTCTGTACTGTCATTTGCAAATATCTTCTCCCATTCTGTGGGTTGCCTCTTTGTTTTGTTGATTGTTACCTTTGCTGTGCAGAAGCTTTTGATCTTGATGAAGTCCCAAAAGTTCATCTTCGCTTTTGTTTCCTTGGCCTTTGGAGACATATCTTGAAAGAAGTTGCTGTGGCTGATATCGAAGAGGTTACTGCCTATGTTCTCCTCTAGGATTCTGATAGATTCCTGTCTCACGTTGAGGTCTTTTATCCATTTCGAGTTTATCTTTGTGTACGGTGTAAGAGAATGGTCGAGTTTCATTCTTCTACATATCGCTGTCCAGTTTTCCCAGCACCATTTATTGAAGAGACTGTCTTTTTTCCATTGGATATTTTTTCCTGTTTTGTCGAAGATTATTTGACCATAGAGTTGAGGGTCCATATCTGGGCTCTCCACTCTGTTCCACTGGTCTATGTGTCTGTTTTTATGCCAGTACCATGCTGTTTTGGTGATCACAGCTTTGTAGTAAAGCTTGAAATCGGGTAACGTGATGCCGCCAGTTTTGTTTTTGTTTTTCAACATTTCCTTAGCAATTCAGGGTCTCTTCTGGCTCCATACAAATTTTAGGATTATTTGCTCCAGCTCTTTGAAAAATATCGGTGGAATTTTGATCGGAATGGCATTAAAAGTATAGATTGCTCTAGGCAGTATAGACATTTTAACAATGTTTATTCTTCCGATCCAAGAGCATGGAACAGTCTTCCATCTTTTTGTGTCTTCTTCAATTTCTTTCATGAGTGTTCTGTAGTTTCTCGAGTACAGGTCCTTTACTTCTTTGGTTAGGTTTATGCCCAGGTATCTTATGGTTCTTGGTGCTATAGTAAATGGAATCGATTCTCTAATTTCCCTTTCTGTATTTTCATTGTTGGTGTATAAGAAAGCCACTGATTTCTGTACATTGACTTTGTATCCTGCCACGTTACTGAATTGCTGTATGAGTTCTAGTAGTTTGGGGGTGGAGTCTTTGGGGTTTTCCATATAAAGAATCATGTCATCTGCGAAGAGAGAGAGTTTGACTTCTTCCTTGCCAATTTGGATACCTTTTATTTCTCTTTGTTGTCTGATTGCCGTTGCTAGAACTTCTAATACTATGTTGAACAAGAGTGGTGAGAGTGGGCATCCTTGTCGTGTTCCTGATCTCAACGGGAAGGCTGCAAGCTTTTTCCCATTGAGGATGATATTTGCTGTGGGTCTTTCATAGATAGATTTTATGAAGTTCAGGAATGTTCCCTCTATCCCTATACTTTGAAGCGTTTTCATCAGGAACGGATGCTGGATTTTGTCAAATGCTTTTTCTGCATCAATTGAGAGGACCATGTGGTTCTTCTCTCTTCTCTTATTGATGTGTTCTATCACACTGATTGATTTGCGAATGTTGAACCAACCTTGCAACCCAGGGATGAATCCCACCTGGTCATGGTGGATAATCTTTTTAATGTGCTGCTGGATCCTGTTTGCTAGGATCTTGTTGAGAATCTTTGCATCCATATGCATCAGTGATATTGGTCTGAAATTCTCCTTTTTGGTAGGGTCTTTGCCTGGTTTGGGGATGAGGGTAATGCTGGCTTCATAAAAAGAGTCTGGAAGTTTTCCTTCTGCTTCAATTTTTTGGAACAGCTTCAGGAGAATTGGTGTTATTTCTTCTTTGAAAGTTTGGTAGAATTCCCCAGGGAATCCGTCAGGTCCTGGGCTCTTGTTTTTTGGGAGGTTTTTGATCACTGCTTCAATCTCATTACTAGACATCGGTCTATTCAGGTTGTCAATTTCTTCCTGGTTCAATTTTGGGAGTTTGTAGCTTACCAGGAATGCATCCATTTCATCTAGGTTGCTTAGCTTATTGGCATATAACTGTTGGTAATAATTTCTGATGATTGTTTCTATTTCCTTGGTGTTAGTTGTGATCTCTCCCTTTTCATTCATAATTTTATTAATTTGGGCTTTCTCTCTTTTCTTTTGGATTAGTGTGGCCAATGGTTTATCGATCTTATTGATTCTTTCAAAAAACCAGCTTCTAGTTTCATTGATACGTTCTACTGTATCTCTCGTTTCTACCTCATTGATCTCTGCTCTAATCTTGATTATTTCCCTTCTTGCATGTGGAGTTGGTTTGATTTGTTGTTGATTCGGATTTTTTTTTTAATTTTTTTTCCATTTTATTTATTTTTTCAGCATAACAGTATTCATTCTTTTTGCACAATACCCAGTGCTCCATGCAAAACGTGCCCTCCCCATTACCCACCACCTGTTCCCCCAACCTCCCACCCCTGACCCTTCAAAACCCTCAGGTTGTTTTTCAGAGTCCATAGTCTCTTATGGTTTGCCTCCCCTTCCAAATTTGTTTTTTTTTTAATAAATATATAATGTATTTTTATCCCCAGGGGTACAGGTCTGTGCCTTCTGGATTTTTATTCCTACTTTCCACTACTGATGGGAAAACTCCACTGGGATGACATGATAGGTTTCTGTATGATTCAAAAAAGTATGCATTTCCTCACTTCAGGATAGTGCAATTATGCTAAATATTGAGTCATTATGATATAATTTTAGTGTACTTCTCTACTTATTAGCACTTCAATTATAATAAATATTGACTCAATGTGGTAGTTGCATGATATTAAGAAGGTATACCCATACTTAATATAATCATTAGCTTATATATATTTGGAGCCTGGACAAGCCACTCCTTCCCTTTGAGGATTTCAAAAGTAATAGCTTAAAACTGATTCCAGAAACCATGTTGAAAAAAATGTTTACAAAAATTTACAAGACCCAAATAATAATAATATTTAATCATCATCATCATCATCATCATCCCACTGGAAATATGCTAATCTTAGATTTAGGAGCCAAGGTCTAGAAACAGGGTATGGTCTATTGGAGTCTGGTATATTCTATTTCACTAGAAAAGGAGTTAATCCAGATCTCAGAGCTTTCTTGACCCCATTCTCCCCAGGGAATCCCAATGCTGAGGCTTGGCCACAGTATAAGAAATCCTTCCACCAAAGCAAAAGGAGCTGAGAAGGTTGCTAGGGGAGACTCCTTAACTTCTGGGGAGTCCTTGCTGGTAAACAATGTTTTGGAGGTATGGATCCTTATCTGTAGCCAGATAAGCACAAGAAAGAGTGGTAGATGATAGGATGGGGGAGTAGAAAAACTTGCGGACTGAAGGCAGGGGATAAGGGAACTGACTGTAGGAATGTGTTGGCATAGTCTCTATGTGCACATTAGCAACTGCTGCTTTTATTTCTAATACACCCTTATATTATCTCTGCATGCAGCTGGCATCTTCTGACACCTCTGCCATTCTTTTTGTGCAGAGAGCTCTTCACTGACCTTGAGCCTATCTAATTACTGATTTATCAAGGTTCTTTTTTTCCTGTGTTTTGATTCTTGCTCACTGTTATCTCTCCTTCAGTCCCTTCTAATCTAATTTAAAGTTTAGATAAATGTTCCCATCCTGAGTGCATTTTTGACATAGAGGGAGAATAATAATTGAACTTACCTTAACCTATTCAGAAATTATCTCTCACCAATTACAACCTAGTGAAACACACTGAACCACTTGCTACTTTCTTCCAACTAAAGGTAGTGCTAATCATTTTGGAATGGTTTGGTCTTCTACTGCGTAATGCTAATCTCTGAAAATGTTGAAGGATAGGTTTAATCAGATAAACTCTATATGCAGGGAAAGGCATTAAACCCAGGGGATTTGGGAAGGGGATGAAGTAGAAGCTTATAATCAGATTTATTTTTCTGTGATTGTGGTTCAGCTAAGTTAGAGTTTAGTAGATAAGAAAAGGCATAACATTTAGAAGCAGACACTAGGAATTGAACCCAGAGTCTTCCTCCCATGTAAATTTGCTTAAATTTGGTTAAATTATTTCCCCTCTCTGAGTCTATGATTCCTCACCTATGCATGAAATGAGGTTAAAATGCCTATGTAATTTTATGTAAGCTGAATTCTTGCAAGGTTTGCATGAGTCAAGATGGGACATCAAAAAAGTATAGTTACAATTACTGGTAAAAACCTATTGATAAGAACACAATAGAGAGCTATAGTGGAAGTGGTTTGACTTATCACAGGCTTTCAGATAATCTGTACATTAGGGGTCAGCAGACTAAATACTGATCCTCACTTTACCTGCGTATAAGTATTTTGGTAGGTTTCTGAACATTTACAATAGAGTTTACCACCAACAGCAGAAAAGTAGATTTAATCCATACCACTAGCAGGTTATCTACTTACTGACATGACAAGTTTGGAAAAACCTAGAGGGCTGAGGTAAATGTATTATTGTTATAGATCACCTTTGATGTACTCCACTCCCTACAGATAGGATTAGGCCTTTCCCTTGTTCCTCTGCTCAGTATTCTGTGAGACTGCTGAGCCCCGTGCCAATGAGAAACAAGCTACAAACTACACTAGCCAGATTAACTGTATTAGAAAAGTGTGTCTAGGGATGGAGGCATGCTGTGTCTGTGTGTGTTTGTGTGTGTGTCTCTATGTGTTGGAAGGGTGCATTGCAACTTGGGTCTTGGGCAAATTGCTTAAGAAATCCTAGAAAGAAGAGTTTGATCACACATACAGGGTGGAGACAGTTAAGATAATTAGTCAAGCAAATTATTACATCAAGAAAAGAGAAGAGGGATTTCAAGAAAGCAAATTTCTGCTGGTGGTAACTTCTTAAAATTGTAGTTCTTACTTCTACTAAGTTCCAGACCTTCTCTCTCTGTGTGCAGACATCTGTCTATCTGTCTGTCTATCTATCATCTATCATTTATTTATCTATCATCTATCCATATGGATGTATAAGAAAGACAAGGCAAGAGGTTTTAATCACAATGTGCTTAGAGTTATTAAGGCATATATATTGTAATAAATTATATAGTCAGATAAATGATGGATTTAGTTTCCAGGAGTGGTATAAATTAATTAACTATATTTGTATAAATTAACTCACTATATTTGTGAATTTTGTTATATTTTATAAAAGTGTACATTAATGTTTCTGTGCCCATGTGTAGATCTGTGTTTCTGGACAGACATCAGCAGGAAGGCACTTAAAGGGCAAGGCTCTATTTACCTATCATCGGAACAGAAATGAAGAGGAATATGTGAATCTTTTTCTAAACAGACCCAGATTAAGAGGATTATCTTGAAATGAAGTTAGGTTTGGCTTCTTGATAAAACCTCAAGGCAGATTTATTCTCCGATATTGGTACCAGGAAGAAAGTAGAGATCAGAAGATGACTACGGCATGAAAAACTTTTTTGGGGACTTAAACAGTGAGCAGCCTACATAGATCCAAAATTGTCTTAGAAATTTCTGGTTTGGTGCACTTGAAGTTTCCTTGAAGACACATTATACATGTTCAGCTCAGAAATGTGATACATGCAGAATGTTTGCCATTGTGTTTATGTTTATGTTCCTAACTTGTAAATAATGTATATAGTCATAAATCAAATGATTTTTCTATAAAATACTTAATAATTTTCAGTAGATATTTTGTGCACCTAAGAAGCAAGGGAAAAATTTTATCTTGCCACTTATATTCTGAGTTTAAATGGTTCATTTGCATAAGTACTGTTTCAACTACTAAAATTTTAAGTTCCATCAAAAAAGGAACCCTCTCTAACTCATCCTTTGCTATTAGTCTTAGCACAGAACTTGGCACATCTATGTTAGGTACTCAGAAAATTTTGGTTGAATTACAATATTCAATTTAATTGAATGGATATGATGATGTACACTGAAATCACGTGGCTTAATTTTACCATTCAATTTTGTACACTTTCAGGTCTCAATGATGGGTAGGTACAATAAACGTTTCACTGATTCCTTCATTTTCTCTTTGTGCTAAGCAAGGAGGAGTCTTATTCAGTGAATGAGGAGTACTTGATCTATAAGATCTTTTACTATAAAAATATCCCAGGAAGATGGTCTCACTTAATACGACCCTATTTCATCCCTACTCTTTCTTCCTTCTGGGGATCCCTGGGCTGGAACATATACATATATGGATTGGTTTCCCTTTCTTTGTTGTGTACCTGACAGCTGTTCTTGGGAATATCAGCATCCTTTCTGTGATTGAGACTGAGAGCAGCCTCCACCAGCCCATGTTCTACTTCCTGGCCATTCTGTCATCTATCGACCTGGGCCTGTCCACATCCACCATCCCCAAGATGCTTGGCGTCTTCTGGTTCAACCTGAGAGAAATCTCCTTTGAGGGATGTCTCATCCAGATGTTCTTTATCCACCTCTGCACTGGCATGGAGTCGGCGGTGCTTGTGGCCATGGCCTATGATCGCTATGTGGCCATCTGTAACCCTCTTCGGTATACACTGGTGTTGACAAACAAGGTGGTAGTCATCATTGCATTGATAATCCTACTGAGAACTTTGTCTTTCGCCATACCCTTCGTTCTACTCATCCTACGGTTACCATTTTGTGGACACCAAATTATTCCTCACACTTACTGTGAGCACATGGGCATTGCCCGCCTGTCCTGTGCCAGCATCAGGGTCAACATCATCTATGGCTTATGTGCCATCTCTATCCTGGTGTTGGACATCATAGCTATTGTCATTTCCTATGTCCAGATCCTTCGTGCTGTCTTTCGACTGCCTTCCCACGATGCCCGGCTCAAAGCACTGAGTACCTGTGGCTCTCACGTGTGTGTCATGTTGGCTTTCTACACTCCTGCATTTTTTTCATTTATGACCCACAGGTTTGGCCGGAATATTCAACGCTATATCCACATCCTTTTGGCTAATTTCTACGTAGTCATTCCACCTGCGCTGAACCCTGTAATCTATGGGGTCAGAACTAAACAGATTAGAGAACAGGTGCTCAAACTCTTTTCCAAGAAAACACCATAACTCTTGTAAAGAATCAAATTAAGGAAGTGAACAACACTAATTCTCTTTGTTCAGAATGGAAAAAGAACATTTGAAAGTTATGTAGGCCCCTTTCAGGGGAGACCTGTGAGCCTCCTTCCCAAACCCAGAAAATGAAAAGCGAGACCCATGTCAAATGTATAAATGGAAGTATCTTACAATTTTCCATTGTATGGAAATAATTCAGTTTCCCCACGTGGAAGAGAACAAACAATTTGTTCTGCTTTCATTAGGACTGAACACATCACATTCTTCAGTTAACATCATTTTGAAGAAATACCAACCCTCCAAAAAGAAGAAACCACATGAATAATCATAATAAAACCCATACATTTCCTTATATCCTAATTTAAACAAAGATAGTACATTATTATGCTGGTTCCCAAAATAATAGATGATAAAACACTTCCCATATGCCCGGACTAGCTCTCAGAAAGAATGTTATTCTTGACTTTACCATGTTAATGTTGTTAGACATGAAATTGATCCTGTGACTATGGTAATCATGTGAGAAAAGTAGAGATTTTCTATCATGAACAGAATTGTAAAAACTTGGTAATCTTGGAAAATTCATAGTCTTTTTTTTTGTTTTAAAGCTGTGTTGTGTTCCTTCTTGATGGATGAGTATTTATAGAGCCTAGTTTATTGATCTGTTTTTTTCAAACAATTATTTTTCAGACACTTCTGTTTCTGTGTCTTGTGACACTTCACAGGGGAGTCTCTCATGGAAAGCAGGAAATTTTAGTGATGTTCTAAGTCCAGTATTAGCCAAGTGTGTACCTGTGTACTCTTGTGCCATATGACATTACTCAGTGTTCTCTAGTTCTAGGTGGTATTATTGACATTATTTGTAGAAATAAGTCAGGAGAAATATATTTGTAAATTTTGACCAATAAAACTAAATTTTTAGCAATACTTTTACTGCAGGGTTTCTCAGATCTTTCAACTAACAAATTTTCATTTGAAACTTTAAGATAATATTGGCTTCAGATTGCTCCTTTGACAAAAATACGACACTAATATTCCATAGCATGACCATTAGAAAAAAAAATCCTACTTATATTTATTATAATAGGAGACATGCTGTCGGACTTTGCCTCCAGTCGGCCTAGCCCGGTTCATGGCCCCCTGGCCCTCGGCCCCCAGCTCCCCTCGCTGCCGGTCTCTCGGCTTGCTTCCACCGCCGCTGGGTCGGCTGCTGACTTAGGACCCCCACAAAGCCAGAAGCAAGTCGGAGCCTGCCAGACCACCTGTGCCATGGATTCTAAGGTCAGCAATGGCTCAGGCGTCCAGGATGAGCGCATCACAAACTTGCTGGTGTTTGGCTTCCTCCAAAGCTACTCCGACTCTAATTTCCACAAAGAGTTGGAGGTCCTGGGCCGGGACCTGCCCGTGCCAGCTCACCTGCAGGAGGAGCAAGACGATGGGCTGCAGATAGACGGCAACCACTGCGGCCGCTTCCTGCCGAGTGAGGAGAGAGATTCTCAGGGTCAAGAGGAAATCATTCAGGATATCGCCAGGCAGCTCGCAAAATAGGGGACGATATGGATCGCAGCATCCACCCAGGACTGGCGAAGAACCTGGCAATGCAATTCATGAATAGGAGACTGTCAGAAGAAGACAGAAGGCAGTGCCTTGCTGCTGCGCTGGAGCGGGTCATGCAGACTTACCCTACAGACATGGAGAAAGAGAAGACCATGCTGATACTGGCCATGTTCTTGGCCAAAAAGGTGGCCAATCACACACCATCCTTGCTCCGTGAAGTCTTTCGCACAACAGTGAATTTTATTAACCAGAACCTGTTCACCTACGTGAGGAACTTAGTCAGAAATGAGAGGGACTGAGTGGACACCTCTGCCGAAGCAAGACTGGCTAAAACGTGATATGATGACAACAAAGCAGCTGCCTCCAGCCGACATGGAGCTGTAGCCACTTAAACAAAGTTCTTAGAGAAGATACTCATGAGATAATAGCTATTTATTTCTATTTTAAAGATGTTTTAAGCTTGTGATCCATTTAGACATCTTTACATTAACATACTTGAATGGAAATATTGCACATTGTTGAATGAGTTTCACACCATTTTCTAAATCCACTACACATTGTGCATTTATCTCATTTCAATTGTACTGTTCTTCACTTGAAAATTAAATTTAAGAACAGATTATAAGACAGAAGAAAAAAAAAGAAGAAGAGATGCTATCATAAATTCTTCAAGGGAGTTTATATTAATTTCCATCACATCCTGAATTTGAAGCTGTCAGTTATGCTGTGTGATTTATAAGCACAAGTGGCTGTTCCTGGAACCTTGTTGCAACCCTGAACTCATCCCCTATCTATTCATTCTACTTATGAAGTGGATTTTAATAATGTGGCCTCAATTTATCTTGAATGATTTGGTTAGAGTTCAATCTGTTTATATGTGTTTTGGCTAGTTTTTGGAAAATTGGTACTTAGTCTTTAAATAACTTTATGGACATTGGGGAGGGTATGTGCTATGGTGAGTGCTGTGAAGTGTGTAAACCTGGCGATTCACAGACCTGTACCCCTGGGGATAAAAATACATTATATGTTTATAAATAACTAAATCCACCAATGTAGTCACCTGGGCCTGAAGTCTTCTGTGTTAGAAGGTTGCTAAGTACAGATAAAACTTATTTCATAAGTAAAGGATTATTCAGGTCATCAAATTCTTCATGCTTTCACTTTGAATGTCCTCAGTGAATGCATTACATTCCTTGAACTTTACCCTGTGTTCAGGGTGTGGCTGATGAGTTAGGTTTTTCTTGATGTCCCCCCCACAGTCAATGTTAGATCTTCTCTTATTTCCTGTGCTGCAATAAGGCCACTCTCCATGTTCTGCACACTCGCTCAGGTGTAGAGCACTGTTACTTGTTCCTCAACCCCTGCTAATCTGGTGGTTAAGAGCCAGAGGAAATTACAGTACCATCTGAGCTGGTTTAGCCTGTCTTAGGCAGGTAGTATGTTCCTGAGTCTTGAAAATGAAATGTCCTCAGTGATCTGTCCCTTACCTAGCACCGTAGGACATGTCTAAGGAACTTGTCTCACCCTGGGTTATAGAGTTTGTTTTTGCTCCTTAGTCTCAGAAGCAATGGGTCTCCACTTGTGCTTTCCTCCAAGTGAAGTCTTTTGTTCCTTAGGGGAGAGAACCTGAGTGAGGGGTCTTTTCCATCTTACAGTGACAGCTATTCCCCTCCACCAGGCCTGGTGCATGATGAAGGTCTAGTCCTGTACTCAGACTTTCTTATGAATACCAGTTTAAGTCTGGGGAGAAAAACCTAAGTAAGTGTGAACTTCTCTTTTTGTCATCTATACATCACTCGCAGATATTCTGTATTTTCATATAGGTTTATACTCAGCAGTGAATAATTTGGTTTAAATTTTAACAAATTCTTTATTGTGGCTTGTACAGTATCTGACACATGCTGCTAGTAAGCACAGGATCATGTTCCATCTCTTTTTGGAGTTACCTATCTTTCCTTAAATTTTGGATTATTCACACTGTGATTTGAACTTTCTGACAGGTCCAAGAAAGTTGTGAATTTTTTTGATTATTTACCACATAGTTTTTTTCATGTTTTAAGTGACATTCTTTCCAACCTTTTGTATTCTAAGTAAGAACTATAAAGCTTTGTAGGAATTTTAACTCATGCCACATTATCTGAGTAGGACATCTGTGTGTTTATTCTCAGCATCCTACAACTGTGGCATGGACATTGGATCACTGAATTATAAATATACAGAATGTTTGATGAAAAGTAAATGAGATTTTTTTAATGGGATACACCACAGACATTTTGTGTCTAATAGTTTTAGAAAGGGCCTACACAATAAGTATATTTAAGATAGTTCAAGCCTGAATTTTGAAAACTATCATTCTAGAAAGTTGAAACTCAGTTAATAATCAAATTGGGTAATTGTTAGATAGAGGAAATGGGATAAACCTTAGAAAGTGAAATGAATGCAGAATTGGCTAATGCAAAACTGGATACCACTCTAATGTCCAATACACACACACACACACACACACACACACACACACAGAGCACATACTCCACACACACCACACACTCCACATACTACCTACTTAAATTGACCTAATCCACAGGAAGTTTGCTTATTTGCCTACCTGATGTTCCTGATGTCCTATCTTCTAGAACTATGCCTGACTTCCTATAATCCCTAGCCTAGGCTGATTATATATCTCCTTTCTAATTCTATTTTAGCACTTGTCACATTGCTATATCAGAGTAAAAATGTTAATATGTAACTAACTATAGAGTAGTAGTTGAGAATATAAACCTGGTGTCAAACATCCTAGGTTCAAATTCTGTCTCCATTTTTAATCATCACAATGACTATGAGAAAGTCAACTGATTTCTCTATTTCTCAGTTTCTTTATTTGTAAAATGTCAATATAAAATCTAAAAGTCATTTTTAGTTTTCATGAGAATTTAATGGGTTGATATATAGAAAGAACTCAGGGCTGAATATGAGAATGCACACATTTTAAAAGCGTTTCACATTATTATACTGAAAGTAAATGTTTATTACATCTGAATCAACTATATCAGACTATAGGAACAAAATATCTCTCGCCAATTCTTTATGTTCATGTATTATGAAGCCCATCCTTTTTCCACCCTTATTCACTATGTGCTAGGGAGAAGCTGTACATTTGAAAATTCAGTAGGAATAAATTGAGTGAGTGTAATTAAGACCCTTCTCCCTGTGCCTCCCCCCCTCCCAATGTAAACAGTTTCTGGTAGTGAGACTTTCTAAGGCAGTCCTGTGTTCTCTGGTGCTCCTCCATGTAGTAAGTCTTCATGTTCTGATTAGGACTATATGCCTAACTCTGGGGTTTAGTTAGTGTTCACTACACTTGTACCACACTTGTTCCTCTAGAATACACTTTGTTACTAAGAAAGATAATATTTTCACATCTGCCATATCTTTCTTCAATCTCAATCTTTTTAGGAATCATATGGAAAGAATCATATGGAATCATATGGAAAGAAATGGTACACTGATTCTGTGTACCTCTGAGACTCTGAAACTGTTTACATACTTTGCCCCAGTGAATTCTGTTCCACAAGTAAACACTAGCTAAATGGATCTAAATGAGTGTAGTTATGAGGAATGCAATGACCAGTAGCAACAATTATGACAGCTCACCTGTGAGAAGTTGTGTTCCTAGGAGTCCCTTTGAGTGATTTGGGTGTATATGGAACCATTTTGATATTATAAGAAAATTATGGCATTAGTGCTAGACAGACTTCTAATCCTAGCACCTCTAAAGTAGCCATTGAATATGAGTTTGTTGAGTTACTTATCATGGGAGTATTTATGATAATGTATTCTACAATATATTGTGAAGGTTATGTATTAAAATTCACAATAAACAGATTAGAATCTAGTAAATGCTTAGCAAATGTTGATTCTTTTCACAATTTAGCTTAAAAGGTGAAGTACTTGACTGAAATACTCCCCCTGTGGTCAACTAATGTCTCTGTTCCCCAACTTACACAGCCACAGCTTAGTTTTAGCTGCGTTTAAGAATCACCTACAGAGGGCGCCTGGGTGGCTCAGTGGGTTAAAGCCTCTGCCTTTGGCTCAGGTCAAGATCCCAGGACTGGGATCGAGCCCCACATCATATTCTTCCTCTCTCTCTGCCTGCCTCTCTGCCTAGTTGTGATTCTATCTGTCAAATAAATAAAATATTAAAAAAAAAAAAGATAAAAAGAATCACCTACAGGACCTTAAAGCATGGTTGCCTGAACACTACCTCCATACTATTTTTCCTTCCCTAGAGTTTCGTTTAAAGAGAATCACAGCATATGTAATATTTTCTCACTTGAATAATACCTGTGAAATTTACCCATGTGAAACTACAGAACACCTAAGAAATCAATAGGATCTAATGACAGTCAGACAGAAAAGATAATTACCTACAAATTAATGACAATTTGGCCAACAACAGTTTTCTTCAAAGTAATGATAGATTCTAGAAGACTGTAGGATAATGTCTACAAAAGACTAAGGAAATGTTATAACTGGAGAATGGAACTGTGTAGCTAAAAGTATCATCATGAAGACATAAAGAAATCATTAAACACAGAACACAGAAGTTAGCATCAAAAAACTCTCATTAACTGGGGTGCCTGGGTGGCTCAGTGGGTTAAAGCCTCTGCCTTCGGCTCAGGTCATGATCTCAGGGTCCTGGAATTGAGCCCCATATCGGGCTCTCTGCTCAGCAAGGAGCCTGCTTCCTCCTCTCTCTCTGCCTGCCTCTCTGCCTACTTGTGATTTCTGTTTGTCAAAACAAAACAAAACAAAACAAAAAAACAACAACCTCTCATTAAGAAAGTGGTGAGGGGGCTACCTAGGTGGCTCAGTGGGTTAAAGCCTCTGTCTTCAGCTCAGGTCATGATCCCAGGGTCCTGTGACTGAGCCCTGCATTGGGCTCTCTGCTCAGCATGGAGCCAGCTTCTCCCACCCTCTCTCTCTGCCTGCCTCTCTGCCTACTTGTGCTCTCTGTCTGTCAAATAAATAAATAAAATCTTAAAAAAAAAAGAAAGAAAGTAGTAAGGTATGTACTTGAGAAAGAAGGTCATTTAGTCAAGAAGAAAAAGAGAGAGAGAGAGTAAGAGAGAATTTGTAAATCTGTAAATTTGTAAATCTGTAGTAAGTCTTAACTGGTAAGCCAAAGATATGTGATGATATATCATGTTAATTTTAATATCTCTTGTTTTTAGACACAGATGATTCTAAATTTTGTTTGCTTTTTTTTTTGTATTTTAGGAAATAACATTCTAATATTATAGTAAAGAGTCATACTCAATAATACATAATTATTGTTACAACATAAAATATATTTTTATGGATGAGTTACTTCCCACAGAAAAACCATGCCCTCTGACCATTAAAAGAGGAGACTCATGAAGAAATCAGTCATTCTAAGATAGATGACATTTGTTCATATATTACTCATCAACCCAAAAGACATAACTCAAGGCTTTGAAAAACTGAAAAATTTAAGGAATCTGTCCCTTATCTTCTTGGTCCTTACCCCATAGATAATAGGGTTCACCATGGGTGGGACCAGAAGATAGATGTTGGCCACAAATATATGGACATGGGGAGCCACATGGTGGCCAAACCTGTGGGTGAGAAAAGAGAAGAAGGCTGGAGTATAAGACACTAAGATGACACAGATATGCGAGCCACAGGTGCCCAAGGTCTTGAGACGGGCCTCTTTAGATGGGAGGTGGAAGATAGTGTGAAGTATGAGAACATAAGAACAAATGATTAATATGAAGTCTACCCCACCAGTGAGGAAGGCAACAATGAGGCTGTAGGCTTTACGGATTCTTGTCTCAGCACAGGCAATCTTGATGAGGGCCATGAACTCACAGTAGGTGTGGGAAATGATATTGGTTCTGCAGTAGGGAAGCCAACGTAGCAGAAAGGGGTGGGGACTGAGAAGTGCTATTCCCCGGAGTACTATACCTAGGCCCATCCCCCCAATCACAACATGTGTCAGAATAGCTGAATGTCTTAATGGGTTACAGATGGCTATATAACGGTCAAAAGCCATGGCCAGGAAGAAGCCAGATTCCATGGTGGAACAAGAGTGAATCAGGAAAACTTGAGTGAGGCAGGCTTCAAAATGAATCTCTCCATCATGGAACCAGAAAAGACTAAGCAGTTTCGGTACAGCTGTGGTACACACAATAAGATCAGCCAGAGCCAGCATGCAGAGGAAGAGGTACATTGGCTCATGGAGGCTGGTGTCTGTCTTGATGATGAACAGAAGAGAACAGTTTCCGAGGAGGGCCAAAAGGTAGACCACACAAAAGGGGATGGAGATCCAGATGTGGGCAGCCTCCAACCCAGGAATGCCAATGAGAATGAAGGTTGATGGATGGACATTGGTCTTATTGTATGCTGACATAACAGGTGTCAGAATTTTAGCTTTCTCTTCATGAATTTTTCTCTACACCAAGTAAAAATAATAACTTACAAATTTTCAAACCTTTGATGAGTTAAGTCTGCCCAAATGCAGGGAATTGTAGGTCAGGGAGTCATGACAATATCTATCAATATTTATACATTATTTCTCCATCATCTCTGACTGTCAGATCTTATTTCACAGTTGTAATTTGTAATATGGCTGATCTGTAGATGCCAAATGGGGAAAATATGCAGGTACCAAAAATCAGAGCTAAATGTATGAAAATCCAAAGTCTTGTATCCACTGAGAAGAAGGATATCTTCTTCTGAAATCTTAAAAATGTGTAAGACTCTCAGGTGTATAATTTAGTGATTCAGTATTTATATACAACACCTATATTACAGTGTATGTTAACTAACTGGAATTTAAATAAAACATAAAAAATAAGATAAACACAAGTGCAGGTGCACAGTGGAATAGCTGTATGCCTAATCATTGAAACTTCACTGTATGTAATGAGTATCTCCTTCAACTAACTTCTTTCATTAAGATACATGTATTTGTAAACATGTATGTAGAATCATATGGGCAAATGTGTAAGAGTCGTGGGTTTGGAGGACATAGAAACAGTTGTACGACATAGATTACACAGAAGGAAGGAATGACAGGAAGCTTTGAATAGAAAATGTACCTTTAGAAAATTATTTTAGTCATCCTAGTCTGGGACATGCAAAGATGCCAGGTTATAGGGTGTAGCTTTGAGAATGGAATACTAAATTTGGGAGGATTTGTTGTTTGCTTTGGAATGACCAGAAGGAGGTTATTCACACCAACCTGGAACACAGTCAGCACGATGACAAGAGCCGGGCTGATAACAGTGTGTCAGGAAGTGAACAGCTCATTGCATTGTTTGTGACTCTCCGTTGGCGACACCTTTGTGTTTATTTTTGACTTCACAGTCAAGAATTACAACAAATGTGATTATATCCACCAACATGAATTTCCTTCATTTCCTTACATGCATCTAGTTAGTCAAATTACTCTATGACTGGCTCTCCACTGAGCTCCCTCTCCAGAAAAATTCATCCAAACTTTTCCTCATGACCTTTCCTTTGCTCAGCACACTTCTTTTGCATTGGCTGACCCCTTCCCCACCCCATGTTGTTATTTGCCATTGATGCTTCTTCCATTTCTTAAGACTAGTAGAACATTTTGAAAGCCACACTGTTCCCATAATAAACAGATCTTTCCCCTCTTTTATTCTTAGAAGCACAATTGACACCGTTCCACAGACACTCCTTTTATCCCTATTATAGACAGTCGAAGATTAAAGAGTGTTGTGATCAGGAAAAATAATCCTCAAGCCAGTGTCCACTGAAGCTGGGATTGGAATAATATAGCACACTGGACATCGACTCACTGGACTGGAGTGAGAGTGATGACATGTGTTTTGCTCTTACTCTGTTGAAGTTTCATACCCAGAGTTTCCACTTGCTGTGGTTATTTGGCCTTCAAGATCCCTAGAGGTGAATATTCTCTTTTGAATGCAAACACAGCAGGATAGGTGGGTCAAGGAATCATGGACATTTATATAATGACATTTCTGTCTGAGGCATGCTATGAGTTGGGACAGAAGATAAATCCAGGGCAACCAATCCATTGGGGAGTTATATAATAATGTAATAGTAAAACATTTTTAAATGCTTGATGTGAGTCAGTTCTTTTTCTGAAAACATTCCATGTATTAACTCATAAATATTATTGGGTTTATTAGAGTGGAGGGGGAGTAGGAAGGATGGGGTGCCTGGTGATGGACGTTGGGGAGGGTGCATGTTGTGGTGAGTTCTATGTATTGTATAAGACTGATGAATCACAGACCTGTACCCCTGAAACAAATTTGACATATACATATGTCAATAATAAAAAATATAATAATAATAAAATAAAATAATAAAATATAATAAAAATATAATATAAAATATATAATTTATATATAAATATATATAATATTATATAATATAATATAAAATATATAAAAATATATAATATATTTATATATAAAATATATAATATAATATAAAATATAAATAATATAAAATAATATAATATAAATAATATAAAATATAATTAAAATAAAAATAATAAAATAAATAAAATTTATCTCCATTTTAAAATGAGAATAATTTAAGAGAGAGAGAGAGAGCGCACACAAGCAGAGGAGGGGCAGAGGGAGAAGCAGGCTTCCTGCTAGGTAGGGACCCTGACGTGGAACCTGGGATCATGACCTGAGCCAAAGGCAGATTCTTAACCAACTGAGCCAACTGGGTGCCCCTAAAGCCCTTATTCTTAACTGTGGTGATAAAAACTGCCCTAAGAATGTGACAGTGTATTTGCAATTGGGCATGTAAGAAGAGGAGGATTTGTTCTGTACCTAACAACAAAGAAACCATCACCATTGATTTGATCATAAATACTGTTCAAAAGTCCCCAGATATTATATTCCATAAAGGAACCGGTCCAAACCCAAGCCTTTCTCTTCTTAATTAACCCTCCTGCACTTTCAACAGATGACCTCTCAGATGGAACATTAACCTCTCAACCTCAGAGACAAAATTAACATTTGCTACCAGACAAGTTTGTCAACCTTACCCTCTCACCTTTATGTTTATGTACATGTAACACATTGAGCTAGTACATTTTCACATACTCTCCTTCCTTTGTCCTGAAATGAAACTTCATGTCCTTTTACCTATATTTGTAATTCCATCAACATTCTCATCTTTCTCATACACTTTTCCTTCATTTCTTCTACTTGCTGTATGCCATTACATAATTTAAACATATTTTACCGACAGAAAACATGTGGACAGGTATGCCTGGGTGGCTCAGTTAGTTGAAAATTTAACTCTTGATTTTGGCTCAGGTCATGACCTCAGGGTCCTGAGATGGAACCCCAGGTCAGGCTCCATGCTCTGTGAAGAGTCTGCTGGAGATTCTTTCCCTCTCCCTCTGTTCCTTCACCTCCTGTCTCACTTTCTTTCTCAAAATAAACAAATAAATATTTAAAAATAAAAAAAGAAACTATGTGGACAGATTATGTAGAGCAAACATTCACACTGAAGCAAATGCAAATATTCAATCACATAAGCTTATTCTTACTGGAAATCAGGAAATTAAAAATTAAATGAATATGATACAATTCATACAGTATTATATATATATATATTTTTTTCTCTTTTAAAATCTATTGCAGTATAGGATTTGCCTTCAGGTGGGACCAAGGAGGGTGTGGTATTTGAGTAATTGAGCATTGCTGGGAAGCAAGCTTTTTTTTTTTTTTTAAAGATTTTATTTATTTATTTGACAGATAGAGATCACAAGTAGGGAGAGAGGCAGGCAGAGAGAGAGAGAGAGGAGGAAGCAGGCTCCCCGCCAAGCAGAGAGCCCGACGCGGGACTCGATCCCAGGACCTCGAGATCATGACCTGAGCTGAAGGCAGCAGCTTAAACCACTGAGCCACCCAGGCGCCCCATACAGTATTATATTCTTAAGCAACAGAATTTCAAGATTGATGATGATAAGCATTAATGAGGTTTGGGTTAAAGTGTGGTTCTTATGCCCAATTGATTAGAGATAATTACTCTTAGAGGAAAATTGCATAGTATTATTCTTATTAAAAACAAAGTTCTGGGCAGAGCAACTTAACTACTTGCCATTTAGGGAATAATGTTCACAAAGTGCCTGTGATAGAGTTAATAGGGAATCATTCAAAATGTCCGTCAATAAAGTAATACTGAGCTTACAAATCTCTGTTATCTTTATATTATAGAAGTGCTTAGAATAAGTAAAGTATATTTATGTAAACTGACATTCAAATAAAAAAAGAAGCCAAAGTTTGATTTTTCCATTAACATTGACAAAGTATGCAAAAATCAAAAGCATAATGTATGTGCATATATGCACATTTATAATGCAAATTTTATAAACATAAGAACTACCTAAAAAGGATACATAGTCAATGGAGGAGAGATCTAAAATGTGGAATGGATGGAAAGTGGTATAGACAGTATAATTTAGCTGTATCTGTATAGCTTGACATTTTTAAACAGTGCCAACATATTTTATATATTCATGTATTACATGTAGAGTTTAAGGCAAGTAAATAAATAATGCAGTTACAAATGTTATTTACCAGAAAATAATACAAACCAAGAAATTACAAAGAAAATATGGCCTTCCATGTCTTATAAAATATTAACAAAGTTTCTAGCCTCTTGAAATATGTTGTCTATATCTTTCTGCATATAGAGAACTGGTCACCTACTCAATTCATGATAGTAGTGACCTGTGTCTTTGTTTGTCATGGCATTTCTTCATACATGCAAACCCTAGGTAACCTAGTTAGTGTTGAAGATTTTGCTCATATATCAGCTCCTGTGAGAAAATTTTTCTAGGAACTTTGGACCATCACAGATATCCATCCTCAAGTGTTCCACTGACATGTGTACTTACCTATCTTTTATGTCTTCTCATACTGTATTTTATATATCTCCATGTTTTGCTCCTTTATTATATTGCAAGTTCTTACTTGGCAAAAGCTATGTATTGTCATATATCCACTTGTTCCAGTGAATGAATAAAAGGAGGAAAGGAGAAGACAAGGGAGAGTTCTTATTTTTCTGGTAAACAATTTCAGCATAAATTTAAGACAACCAGTGGAATCACTATAAATTTATTATAGTCCACACTATCTCCAAACACTACAGTGCATTAATAGTTTTTCTGATTCTAATATAAAATCTTTAAGACATACCTAGGGATTAGCTTCTAGCAAAATCAAACTCTCTCAGCATTTGATTCCTTGTCTGACTACACAGCATGGAAAAAAGGAGGGATTGGAAGGAAAAAAAAAAAAAAAAAACCTCACATCTGCTTTTGGAGAGGAATAAAATGGAAAAAGAAAACCCTGTAATGTTTTTGGCCTAAATTCTACACCCCTATTCATCTCTTTACAAAAATACAATAGATCAACATGAACTGGCATATATTAGGTACATATAGTATTTATATTGCAAACATTACCAGGTGTTCTGTGAGGAGGAGGGTGAGCCCCTTGGTCTGAGGAAGACTTTCCTTCTCTCAAGACCTTTAAGGTTTCTAGATGCACTCAGTTATAGACATGTCTGCTTATTTCTAAGGCTCTCATGGGCATAGAGTGGGGACGGTCTCCTCTCCTGTCAAGAAACCACTGGGGGTTAAATTTGAGTTCAGAACTCAGCCTCTAAGTCTTTAGAGCTAACCTTTTAGTAACAGGAGAATCCCAGAAGGGTGAGGGGAAGCAGGAGAGTTTTTTCTGAACCATCTCTGGAGCATTCCTCTTGGCAGGATTGCTTGAATCTCAGAATTGATTGTTCTTAAATACATCAAGTGTATGTAGGAAGTAAGGATAGATAAGTGTCTAGTTCCTTCACTTTAAACAATGCCTTTTTATCTTTATTTTTAGTTTTTTAAAGATTTTATTTATTTATTTGACAGAGAGAGGGAGAGAGAGAGCACAAGCAGGGGAGTGGCAGGCAGAGGGAGAGGGAGAACCAGGTTCCCCACTCAACAGAGAGCCTGATGAGGGGCTTGATCCCAGGATTCTGGGATCATGACTCGAGCTGAAGGAAGATTCTTAACTGACTGAACCACCCAGGCACGCTACTCCTTTATTTGTAATACAGGAAAATATAAATTAAAAAAACTAACAACCATAATGTCACTTTAATATTTGGTTGATGTTATTCCATGACTTTCATATTCATATAATTTAGAATATTCAAATCATATTAGACTTTAACATTTTTTTAAAGATTTATTTATTTATTTGACAGACAAAGATCCCAAGTAGGCAGAGAGGCAGGCAGAGAAGCATGCTCCCCCCTGAGCAGAGAGCCTGATGTGGGGCTCAATCCCAGGACCCTGAGATTATGACCTGAGCCGAAGGCAGAGGCTTTAACCCACTGAGCCACCCCGGCGTCCCAGACTTTAACATTTTATCTTGTAGTCTAAATTTCATGTTGTGACATGTACCATATTTTTTCATAATTCATCAGAATAAATTTCACAGAAAATTTAATTATATGAAATTAATCAAAATGGGATTTTGATGAAAGTTGAGTTGCATCTAAACATTACTGAGGAAAATGTGACAGCTTTAAACATGCAATCCTTTTAGCCATCTAGATTTATTGTGCTCTTACATGCATTCCAGCCTCCTTTGAGAGCTTTAAACAGTTTTTAAATCATTTTGTGTCAATCTCACCAATATTTAAATTGTAGAAGTTGGAATTCTATCATATTGTCTTAACATTTATTTATATGCTTTATGTATGTTTGAGTATGAATCTTATAAATTATATATACACAGTGGGGCTCTATCATATGTGAGTTCCATATTTACTAGTTTGCCTACTCCATAAGATTTATTTGTAACCACAAATAAGTTCTCATGGCACTTCAGCAGTCACTTGCCAACGTGCAAAGACATTTGAAAAATTTGAGTTGCCAATCATATTCTCAGTTGAGGTTGAACAAAGTGAGATTCTGACTTCCCATTTCAGCTATAAATAAGCATTTTTACATTCAATTTAAGGCCAGGGCTTTCTTATTTTTTCTGCTTTTTGTTGATTCCACTGTTTAACATGGCCCTACAGGATAGTGCTGAAGTGCAACACAATAAATAACTATCTTGTTATTTATTCATGGAGTGTATTGTAGTTCAATAATACTTTTCTAATGTTCCTAAGTGCAAGATGGCTGTGCTGTACTTTATGGAAAAAATAACCATGTTGGATAAACTTCATTCAGATGTGAGTTATAACAGTGTTGCTTGTGATTCAAAGTTAACGAATCAAAAATAAGATACACGCAGACAAAGGAAGAGGAAATTCATCTCTATATGAAGACACTATGGATAGTACTAAAGTAACATTTGTAGCATGTGATATAAATATGGAAAAGATGAAAAAGAGGATAAATTTGTGGAGTCATGAGATGACAACTAATAAAAAAATGTGTAATGGACAACATTGTGGTGAGGTCAAAGATAGTTACAGTTACATCACCTGTAGTCAGAGAAAAAAAAAATCAAGCTCTTGTTGGATAGCACTGGGTTTGCTAGTACATTTCAAAAGCAACAAGGGATATACAATTAAACTTAGAGTCAAGGTAGATTCTGCTAATTAGGAGGCTGCAGAAGAGTTTTTAAAGTGCCTACTAAATGTACAGGAAAAGGACTATGTAGAAATCAGATTTTCAACACTAATGAGACTCTCTTGTACACAGATGTTGGTGAATGAAACACAAGTGGCCTCCAAAGCTCCTGGCTTTCGATCATTTAAAGGCTGCATGATTAATCATAAGAGCCATGACAACCTATAAGAACTATGTATTACAGGAAGTGTCTCTCACAGAAAAACACACATTAAAAAATTTCTGTATTAAAAAAAAATTCTGTATTGATTGATTGACAAAAATGTTGTGCATTTCCCCTAAGAGCAAAGGCACCAAATTTCCTAATTCAGTGTTCAAGGTGACTTTATAGAACACGGCTACTGAAGATAGTGAGAAATTCAGGGATGGAGGGAAGCTCTCCTGGGGCAGAACTGTGCCAGGCTCGGGTAGAGGGTATGTGGGTAAAATGAAACTTTTCTTCTTGTCTTTTTCAATTTGTCTTTTCTTATATGTACCACCAGGGTCCTGTAATCTCATCCAAATTCTGGAACTCGCATAAAGGTCTTTCCATCCATCAGTGCTTGTTAAATCTGTCTTTTTGTACTGGAAAGAGTACGGGGTCCTCCTGTGATCTTGCTGATCTAAATCTCACTCCTCTGCCTTAATTTCTTTCCAAGCCAGGGACCCCTAATGCTTCTCTCTTTTTGAGTCAGAATTAGACACTAGAATCCTCAGAGACTTTGTGCTTTTTACCAGACTGGCTCCAGGGAATTTCCTGTTGCAAGCTCCTCCCAGACAAAGAGCAGCACCCTCATAAAGACTGAGCGGGTGAGATAAAACAGAGACAGGATTCCATGCTGGTGCTCAGTCTGGTGAGTCCTCCCCATCTCCCAGCTCACGGAGCATCTTTACTTCACAGTGAGGGGTGAAGGGAAAGAAGGCGGATAGGGGAAGAAGAGAGGAGACATGGGAAAACTGTGGGGCAAAGAAGACTAAGACTGGTGCTTAGAGAAAGAGTAGGATCATGTTAGGGAAAACCATCCAATCCTAGTGAAAGCATTTGGATTTTAGCCTGAATCCAGTCAATGCACATTTTAAAAATCAGTCTGCTCGAAGATATCTAAGGAATGATGGACAACCAGTCTCTTTGGAACGTGCTTCAAAGTGCTTTAAAAAATTATCAGTTTAAATCTAACAACACACTTAAGTTTTTATCATATTACCTCTATTTTATGATGAAAATACATTATGATGAAAGGTACTTGTTGTTTACTTTCCTTTGATTACAGAGTGAGGAAGTTATGAAGCTGGGTTCAACACAGTTGGTGGGATTGTAGAGCTCTTGCTTTAAAGCAATGTAAAGTCCTGTGTTGTAATCAACCTCCCAAATGATCCCATTAGGATGGAGATAAATGTAAAGATTTTAAAGATATTGAAAAAGTAGAATCAGCTTTTTTGTTTGTTTGTTTTGTTTTTTATGTGTGAAAGAGGAGGAGGGTGGTTTTCAGACTTTTTTCTTTTTTCAAGTTTTTTTAAATTTTAGAAATAATTGCCATAGAACATTATATTAGTTTCAGTTATACAACATCATGTATAATTGGTAAATGATCACCACAGTAATCTGGTTAATATCCATCATCATACTGCGTTAACCAGATTTTTGATCCAGTGAGTTCACCAAGTGGTAATGATATAAGCCAGACAACTACAGAATTTCATTGCTGTCTATGACTTCTGACCATTTCTACTAGGCTATTTATATCACAGCCTCTCTACTTAGCTACTGAAGCCTCATGGTAGATTATAATTATCTGAGTTGAGAAAAACACTAATTTGTTTTTCTCACTATTTTATTCTTTTTTTTTTGTTAGATTTTTATTTATTTATTTATTTGACAGAGAGAGTCACAAGTAGGCAGAGAGGCAGGCAGAGAGAGAGGGGGAAGCAGGCTCCCTGCTGAGCAGAGAGCTAGATATGGGGCTTGATCCCAGGACACTGGGATCATGACCTGAGCCCAAGGCAGAGGCTTTAACCCACTGAGCCACTTTATTTAAGAATAAACCCTTTGTTTATTCTTAAACAAAGAATGTAATGCCATCTGTCTGTCAGTTTGAGGATGAACTCTATACTATGACCTAAAGTAATTTTCTTCTTTACTGAGAATCTATTGTGTATGGGTATGATGAAAAAAGGAAAGCATTGTTTTTGTAGCTTTCCACAACTACTGTGTACATTCCTAATCTTCAGAGATGTTACTGAGGAGTACAAAAAAAAATTTTAATAAAAGTATCTGCCATTGACACTTCACCAATATTGATAAATCACAGAAAATTAAGTCTCCATAATTGAATTCTACCTTTTATCCTTGGGCAGGTCACATCACACCTTTTGAGACTATTCACTATTCCATTACCAGGCCAGAACATTATAGTAGAAAGACTTATTTTTATGGTCTTTTTTAGTATGTCCTACAAAATATATCTATTGTTTTCAACTTCCTTTCTTGTCTAATGTCTGCCATTTCTTCCTAGGACTTCCAGCTTTCCCCATCCATATTGTATTACTCCTTCTAGTACTTGTTTATCACGGACATGACCCTCTTCTTCCTGGCTTCTTTCCCATATTACAATGTCTGGGAAATAGCCTAGTTGTCTTACTGAAAGTGTGATCATCATTAGTAGTGCTCCCCTGGAATCCTCCAATGAAACAAAATGACGAAGATGCTTTTCACTAAGAAACAATTACATGTAATGAATGAGCAAGTGATTTGAAAATACTCTAACAAATGAAGTAAATAAGGTACATAAAAATATATTACAGTTTGGGGAACTTTGAAAGTGATTGATTCAGCTCACTCAGAAAATGCCACTAGTCTTTTCTTCAATATATTTGTCAGGTATTTTCAAGTCTTAAAATTATGACTCCCTCAGATTCATAATGAAAACAGATATCTTTTATTCTAATGGATGTGCGTTTAAAAGAAATGATGTTTGTGTGACTGTGTTGGACGAAGGGAAGCTGTGTGTGTCTGTCATGACTGAGGCATGAATTAGCTTTGCCTTACTGTCCATTCTTTCCATTTCAACTTTATGATTTCTTCTCTACTTTCTTTCTGTCCTTCTGTAACTATAAGCACTTGAAGCATTTGGTGAGTGTGTTAAACTATTTTCTGTTCAGACCCATATGTGAAAACATGGTAACTGTTTCCCTCCATGTTTTTATAAAGATCTGAGCTGATACTTGCGCAGGTTCTGACAACATGGAAAGACTCAGGACCTTAAGGAATGGCAGTTGCTGTTGTTTTGATCAAATTTCTTCTTCTGTGATGAAAATAATGAATGACTGGTAACTAATGGATTGATTTTAATCCCATAGATTTATTTTTAATAGTTTGGACTAATTTTAATGAGTCTGTGTTCACTAACACTTGCTACCTATCTTGTGTGTTAACACATATATGTTATCATCTAACCAAATGGAACCAATAGAAATAACTATTTACAGGGGCTGCCATAGCCCTTCATATGCCAGAATGGAAAGTAAATTATATGAGTGATGATAGAAGGTAATTAATGAAGTAAGTAAGTATTAAGGCAAAACCTTAGCATGATTCTAGTGGTGAGACACTTGCAAATTAAAAGAGAGGGGTTGACAAAGATGAATATATTATGTAAAATGTTTATTGCAATCTACTGATTTACTTCTTCCAAAGGCTTCTTGCTGAGAATTCACTTCATATTTTTCTAAAGGTGGATTTCTATTTGTACATTTCTAATTGTGTGGATTAACTGAGGAAGAAAATGTATGCAATTGTATGATATTTTTGTTTTTCTATAAGAACATGGACTTATGCATTACCTAGCAGGATGTCCCTTCCCAATGACACTCAGTTTCATCCTTCCTCCTTCTTATTGCTGGGGATCCCAGGACTCGAAAGAGTTCACATGTGGATTGGCTTTCCCTTCTGTGCTGTGTATGTGATTGCACTCTTAGGAAACCTCACAATTCTGTTTGTGATCCAGGCTGAGAACAGCCTACACCAACCTATGTTCTACTTCCTGGCCATGTTGGCTTCTATTGATTTGGGCCTGTCCACAGCTACCATCCCCAAGATGCTTGGGATCTTCTGGTTTAGTCTCAAGGAGATACTTTTTGATGCTTGTCTCACTCAGATGTTTTTTATCCACAACTTCACTGGTATGGAGTCAGCAGTCCTGTTGGCAATGGCTTATGACCGGTACGTGGCCATCTGCAACCCACTCCGATATAGCACCATCCTCACCAACAGGGCTGTTTCTCTGATTGGTGTGGGTGTGTTAGTGAGATCATTCATTTCTGTGATCCCATTTGTATTTCTTATTTTGCGATTGCCCTTCTGTGGGAATCATGTCATTCCCCATACCTACTGTGAACACATGGGTCTTGCTCGCCTCTCTTGTGCCAGCATCAGGATCAATATCATCTATGGATTGGGTGCTATTTCAATCCTAGTCTTTGACATCATAGCCATTGCCCTATCTTATGTTCAGATACTCCGTGCTGTTTTCCGTCTTCCGTCCCGTGAAGCCCGACTCAAGTCCCTCAGCACATGTGGTTCTCATGTTTGTGTCATCCTTGCCTTCTATACACCCGCCCTCTTTTCCTTCATGACACATCGCTTTGGCCGAAATGTCCCCCGCTATATCCACATACTCCTGGCCAATCTCTACGTCATAGTGCCACCAATGCTCAACCCTGTCATATACGGAGTCAGGACCAAGCAGATCTATGACCGTGTGAAGAAAATATTATTGCAAACATAAAGAATTAAAAAGGAAGAGCACCTAATGTATATGAGATGGAACTTCTGAGCAGAGAAACACCTTGTTATATTAAGTAAATATGCTTGACAATAATGTTCATTTGGGGGGGGGGATTCTATAAATAGTTTGATGAATTCAGAGAGTGAAAGCTTAAGCTTGGCTATCCAATTTGTATGGTAGGTGATGGCCCGTCCATCTTTTTATGGGATTCTTAATCTCTGGTGTCAGTAGAGGTAAAGTAGAATTTACAGGATGTGCTGCCTTTTTTGTGTGTTAGTGACCCTACCTCACTCACATGTTTTTTGGATGATTCTTCTTCTTTCTTTTTTTCTTGTCTCTTTCTCTCTTCTTATTTTGCATCCCCTTCTTATCTCTCTTTCATTTTCTTTTTCCCTCTCTTCAGAAATTAGTCATTTTCATTCCATTATAAGAACTATATTGTGATATCCTGTGATTTCACCATAAATAGTATAAACATCCAACATTTTGTAGATTAAGTCCTTATTTTGTACAAAGAGAGGGAACAAGGAAATGAATGGGGCTACAAAAAACTTCACCCTAAATATTTGTGTAGAGTTAGTTACAAATATATTTCGGTTTTCATTGACCCAACTCTGATGTACACATAAAGGATAAAACCGCCTGCAGCCTGGGGGCACTTCTTACTGTCACCTTGCTTCTATTGGTTTCCTAACTTACTTTTAGACTCATTTTGTAGATGTTTCCTTTGTCCTGTCTTTGCATACATGATTTTCACAGTAAACAGAACTTGAGCATATTCCTGTTTCTAACATTAATATATATATTTCGATGATTCTCAATTCCTTTACTATCTAAATATATAGTTTTATTTCAAAGGATTAAGCATGAAGACTTAAATTATATGATGTTTAAGTCATCAGCATAGTGCCCTGCATGTTGATTACAGTAAATACAAAATAATTGTTAGCTGTTAGTATTACCATCATTATTTGTATTACTGTGCTTCATTTATTATTCCTACCCTTGACAACAGTACTTCTATTAGAGATGTTTATGGGTTTTATTTTAATAGCACCCTTGCAGAAAATACCCTGAAGCTGAAGTGACATAAATTATAATAAGTATTAAATATATTATGTACATTATATATGTACATTATACACACACACATGATACTAATGCACAGCTAATTAGTTGACATTTTATAAAAACTTGGTTTTCTTAAAGTTATTTAAGGAAAATTTAAAAAATTTCCTCATTTCCCCTAAGTCCATCACAAATGACATTTACATTCTTCATGTATATATTCAGCAAATATCTCTCAGTCTTTAAAACAGAAATCTTTAATTTGGAAATAATTATTCACATATTTTATTCTTCTCTTCCTCTGTGTATAACACAAGGGAACTAATTTCCACAATCTTGTATCATATCAGCTCATATTTATTAATCTCACTCATGTTCCTTTTCCTGACTATCTGTAGCCTGATCTCTTGCACCAACCACATGATAACTCTTCTCTCTGAAGTACCTCTATTGCCAGCCAGCTCCAGTCTTCCAAACTAGCAAATTTTATTTTATAAATATATTTCAGATATTTTATTTTCTATTTATAATGGTATCATCTTTTTTTAGCATTTCTAGTGACCAGCATGTGATCTTAGGACTTTTGCTATGTTCCCCATGCCAGACAATCTCCTAACTTCAGGTTCCTTATCACAAGCAACATCCTTGGTTTTGTTTTCTAGCGCTATGGATATTCCTTGATAAACTCCTCTCTGATGCAAATATACCTACTTCCTATCACTTAGTGCCTTTCTCTCCCTCATTCACCGAACAGTAATGGCACATCAATTTTCTGGTATTTGAACTTGAATGTTTAAAATCTACTATTCAAATAAAACCTTATTTCAGGGAAAGGAAAACATTGGTTCACACAGGAGTGAATTTTTACATGTCTGCAAATTTTAAGGAAACTTCTCTCACCCTGTTGAAGGTAGAGCAATACTTACTTTTCTTGGTTTGCTTACTTTTCTTGGCACTTATGATCTGTTCTCTTACAACTTGATATTATAATGACTTGTAGTGAGTGCATTTCATTTTCTCTCTTCCTGGGCCTTAAAGAAATTGATCTTACCTTATGTATCCACTTAGTTATTCACAGTGTGAATCACTCATATACTCAATAAATGTATGCTGAATGAATCAATCTAAGAAAGGATAGAATAACTTATGTGCTTGCATAGTATAAGAAATAGTATAAGAAATAGTATAAGAAATAGTATAAGAAATAGTATAAGAAAGCTGCCATTAGATGTATGTGGTGGTGTAAGCTACCATTGTGAAATTTTTTAAAAAATGATATAACTGATATATGCAGTGGGAACATCATCTCCCAGTCAGTGGTTTCCCTAGTGCATTACCATCTTAATAGAAATTTTGGTAAGTAGTGTTCTTATATTGTTCTAAGATTAAGTAATGTAATTTCACTTCTATTTTTTATTCATGATGTTGAAGAATAAATTTTGACTTGTTATTTTGTAATATTAGAGTAAAATCTTTTCTTTCTTTGACGTCCGCGTATTTCATCTCTTTAAGTACATTTTATGTTATTTTATTTTTATGTTAAATTAATTTTCATTGACTTTTACTATCCAGCAAGGCTGTTGTTCAGAATAAAAAGAGAGATATAGAACTTCCAGGACAGTCAGAAACTGAAAGAATATGTGACCACCAAGCCAGCCTTGTAAGAAATACTAAAGGGGATCCTTTAAGTGAAGAGAGACCTCAAGAGTAACATAGACTAAAATGAAATAGAGACAATCTACAGAAACAGGGACTTTACAGCCAACACAATGGCACTAGATTAATAATCTTTCGATAGTTACTCTGAATGTAAGTGGGCTCAATGCTCCAAACAAAAGACACAGGGTATCAGATTGGATAAAAAAGCAAGGCCCATCCATATGTTGTCAAAAAACTCATTTTAGACCTAAAGCCACCTCCAGGCTGAAAGTGAGGGGATGGAGAACAATTTACCATGCTAGTGGACCTCAAAAGAAAGCTGGGATAGCAATCCTCATACGAGACAAAATAACTTCAATCCAAAGACTAATAAGAGATCAAGAAGGACATTATATCATACTTAAGGGGTATAATCAATAAAAATATCTAACAATTATAAATATTTGTGTCCCAACATGGGAACAATCAATTATACAAACCAATTAATAATCATAGTAAAGACACACATTGATAATAATACATGAATAGCTTCATGAATACATGAATGACTTCAACATTGCACTCACACCAATGGACAAATTATCTAAACTGAAGATCAACCAAGAAATGAGGGCTTTTGAATGACACACTGGACCAGATGGACTTCAAAGATATGTACAGAGCATTCCATCCTAAAACAGAAGAATACTCATTCTTTTTGAGTGCACATGGAACTTTCTCTAGAATAGATCACATACTGGGTCACAAATCAGGTTTCAACTGATACCAAAAGATTGAAAAAAATCTCTCCATATTTTCAGACCACAATACTTTGAAACTAGAACTCAACCAAAAGAAAAATTTGGAAAGAATGCAAACACCTGGAGGTTAAAAAGCAACCTGCTAAAGAATGAATGGGTTTTTGATTACTGCTTCCATTTCCTTGCTGGTTATTTGTCTATTCAGATTTTCTATTTCTTCTTGTTTCAGTTTTGGTAGTTAATAAGTTTTCAGGAATGCAATCATTTCTTCATTTATCTAACATTTCTAATTTATCTAACATATCTAATCATTTATCTAACAAATTAGATAATTTGTTAGCATGTAGGTGATCCTAATATAGTCTTAAAATTGTCTTGATGTTGATCATGATCTCTCCCCTTTCATTCGTGATTTTATTAATTTGGGTCTTTTCTCTTTTCCTTTAGATAAGTCTGCCAGAGGTTTATTGATCTTATTAAGTCTTTCAAAGAATCTCTTCTAAATTCATTGATCTATTCTACTTTCTCCTGGTTTGTATTTCACTGATTTCTGCTCTAATCTTCATTATCTCTCTTCTCCTGCTGGGTTGAAGCCTTTTTTCCCCCTCCACCTCTGTTAGGTATAGGGTTACCTTGTGTATTTGGAAATTTTAAAAAAATTTTTGAGAGAGGCTTGTATTATTATGTACTTCATTCTTAGGACAGCCTTTGCTGTATCACAGAGGTTTTGAACTGATTTGTTTTCATTATCATTAGTTTCCATGAATTTTTAAAATTCTTCTTAGGAATAAACCTAAGCAAAACATAAAGGGTCTATACACAAGAACCTACAGAACACTTATGAAAGATGTTGAGGAAGACACAAAGTGATGGAAAAAAATTCTATGCTCATGGATTGGAAGAATAAGCATTGTTAAAATGTCTATGCTGGCCAAGCAATCTACACATTCAGTGCAATCCCCATCAAAATATCACTGGCATTTTTTACAGAACTGAACAAATAATCCTAAAATTTGTATGGAATCAAAAAGGATTCCAAATCACCAAGGGAATGAAAAGGAAAACCAAATCTGGGGGTATCATGATGCCTGAATTCAAGCTATATTGCAAGACTGTGATCATCAAGACAGCATGGTACTGGCACAAAAACAGATCAATGGAACAGAATAGAGAACCCGATATGGAACCTCAACTCTGTGGTCAATTAATCTTCAACAAAGCGGTAAAGAATATCCAATAAAAAAAAAGACAGTCTCTTCAATAAATTGTGCTGGGAAAATTGGACAGCCACATGCAGAAGAATGAACCAACCATTCTCTTACACCATACACAAAGATCAACTCAAAATAGATGAAAGACCTGAATGTGAGACAGGAATCCATCAAAATCCTAGATGAGAACACAGGCAGTAACCTCTTTGACCTTGGCCACAGTAACTTCTTGCAAGACACGTCTCTAAAGGCAAGAGAAACAAAAGCAAAAATAAACTTTTGGGACTTCATTAGGATAAAAATCTTCTGCACAGCAAAGCAAAAGGGTTGCAGAAAGGGAGGTGGTGAGAGAATTGGGTAACAGGTGATGGGCATTAATGAGGGTACATGATGTGAGGAGCACTGGGTGTTATACAGAACTAAAGATTTATTGAACACTACATCTAAAACCAATGATGTGCTATATGTTATTTAATTAAATTTAAATAAAGAAGAAAGCCAGTAAGACTAGCAGTGCATAGAAAAGAAACAAGAAATTTTATCTTATTTGTTAGCTATATTAATAAATTATTGAGATTCCTAAGACATGGGTATGGGGAGGGGAGATACATATATTGGTCATTAATGTTCTAAATCTGCACTTTTATAATATCTAATAAAATCAAGATGCAAAATTTACGCAGTAAGAGATTCTGTTCACTTCATATTTCATTTGAATATATTTGGTAGCATTCGTTTTGCCCATCTGACTTCTTATGACAAGATGTAGGTGGGGAAGGTGAGTGTATGTCTGCAATCTATTAGTCTCTTTATCTCAGGTGCAGAGAATGGGATCTTTCTCAGGAGACTCTTGGGTATTAGTTCTGGTTCATGCAGGGAATTTGAGTTGGCTTTGTTTTCAGACAGGCCCCCAAGGACCCTAAATATGGGTAGTATAAAACCTTATTCCCTTTAGTAGATATACTGGAGCTCTCTAGCCCTATTCCTGCTGGAGGTAAGTTTCCTATTAAATGTGTGATGGAGATGAATAGTGACCAGAGACTCTTGTCTAACAGTTAAGGAACAGACTACAGCTGAATTTATTAAGCTAATATATTTTATCTCACTACTGTAGAAAGATCTTCTGACTGAAAAAAGTCTTACTGTATTACACTGAGACAATTTAAATTTTTAAAATAACCCTCTATAGAAGGAACTTAAAGTTGTGGTACAAATGATCTCAATTCTCAGTGATAATTGTGTATTAGGGCATGGTCTTCCAAAAGACTAATTTAAAAATGGGCTCTTCAAGGGCCCAGAGTAAGTGCAGATTTATAAAACTGATTACAAAGAGGGAAGCAGAGACATACGCAGCCTGCAGATGAACATTATGTACAGTCTTGCAGGACTTACCTAGCTGGGGAATCTCTGTTTTTTAAATGTTATTAATAAAATATTTCTCTAAATTTGGACGTTTCTCTGTCACTTTTCTCAAGAGTAAATTAGAGTTGAGATGACCTTCTTTCCTACATTCGTTCCTATCTTCTTTCCCTTATGATTCCTTATGTTTTTCTTTCTTGTCTTCTTTTTTTCACTTTTCCTATATTTTTTATACTTTCCTTTTTTTTCCTATAGTGATATCTTATCTTTGCTTGTTTTTTTTTTCTATAAGGAGAAAGAAAGAAAGAAATATAGAAAAAAGGAGGAAGGATGGATGGAAAGATGGAGAAAAGGAGAAAGAGAGAGGGATCATAACTATAGTGTGGTAAATCAGGAGCATGTATTTCTTAAGCCTGATGTTGACCACCATGATTATAATTGGAAACAAACATTTACTTCTCTCAAAGCTTCTTCTTTCAATATATATTTTCATTATTCTTCCCCCAAATCTACCCCCTCCCTACACACACTACAAGGATGGGTAGAATTGCTGGATATACACGGACATTTTGAGAGTTTGGCAACCAACAAAATCTTGGGATTCTTTATTAATTCCAATCAGAATGTTATGACAAAGAGATGTGTTTCTCTCCTGGAGGTAATTTCTAGCTGCAGAATTTTACTATCTTTGTGTGTCTCTTTTCATATCTGATGCACGGTACAGTGTATGGTGTGTCTATCCATCTTTGTGCAACTCTTATTATATCTGAGATTCAGCACAGCACATCTGTGGGGACATCTGAGTAAATATGGAGAGATGCAGTCATCAAAATGACCAGATCAGGGGCACCTGGGTGGCTCAGTGGGTTAAAGCCTCTGCCTTTGGCTCAGGTCATGATCCCAGGGTCCTGGATTGGGCCTGACGTCCAGGCTCTCTGCTCAGCGGGGAGCCTGCTTCCTCCTCTCTCTCTGCCTACTTGTGATCTCTGTCTGTCAAATAAATAAATAAAAATCTTTAAAAAAATAATGACCAGATCATTTTGGATCTGGTTTTCTTTTCTTTTCTTTTCTTTTTTTTTTTTAAAGATTTTATTTATTTATTTGACAGACAAAGATCACAAGTAGGCAGAGAGGCAGGCAGAGAGAGAGGAGGAAGCAGGCTCCCCGCTGAGCAAAGAGCCCGACGCGGGGCTCGATCCCAGGACCCTGGGATCCTGACCTGAGCCGAAGTCAGAGGCTTTAACACAGTGAGCCACCCAGGTGCCCCAAGGAACTGGTTTTCTAAATATGTATCAAAGTATACTGAATACTGAACAAAACAGTTAATGAAATCTTGTTATATTTACTATCATTCTATAGCTGTTAGGTACACTTATATTCATTTTATATTATCGTATTCTGTGTGCAGTTGTCTGTACACAGACAACTTGGTGATTTTGTGTTGATGTGTTTAGGTAAAGTGAACTTTGTCTTCAAAGAAGATTGATATTTCAGTATAAATATAAGCCATTTTATGTTTTTAATATATTTTCCAGATTTTATTTGGGGCTTCAGCAAAGGAATGTAAGATATTATTGTCCAAAACTTGAGAGGGAGGGAGACCTTTTATGAAGTTAATGTTCCTTCCATTTGAAGAGTGCTAAGTCTGTTCCCGCGTATTACTTTG
The DNA here is from genome assembly GCF_922984935.1 of Meles meles. Lineage (NCBI taxonomy): Eukaryota > Metazoa > Chordata > Mammalia > Carnivora > Mustelidae > Meles > Meles meles. Next base: position 58,021,798 of record NC_060073.1, on the reverse strand, counting down.
AACTCCTTTTTTTTTTTAAGATTTTATTTATTTATTTGAGAGAGAGAGATCACAAGTAGATAGAGAGGCAGGCAGAGAGAAAGAGAGGGAAGCAGGCTCCCTGCTGAGCAGAGAGCCCAATGCGGGACTCGATCTCAGGACCCCGAGATCATGACCTGAGCGGAAGGCAGTGGCTTAACCCACTGAGCCACCCGGGTGCCCTACTTTGAACTCCTTTTAGTATTAGTTTTTCTTTTCTTTATTTCCTTTTCCTTTTCTTTCTTTCTTTCTTTCTTTCTTTCTTTCTTTCTTCTTTCTTTCTTTCTTTCTCTTTCATCATAGAGAAAGAAGAGAAAGGGCAGAGAGAGAAGGAGAGAGAGATGCTTAAGCAGGCTCCATGCCCAGTCAGAGCCCAATGTGGGCTCAGTCTCACAACTGTGAGATCATGACCTAAACTAAAATCAAGAGTTGAACACTTAAATGTTTGAGTCACCCAGGCCCCCCAGCATTAGCTTTTATAATAAAACTATAGATAAAAATTAAGCCTACTGGAAAGTTTTGAGATATGCTCTTGTTTTTCCTTCTAGAGTAGTCAACTACTTCTCATCTCATCCGTGGCAAGATGTTCCACACAAACACTTCCACTTTCCACCCAGACACCTTCTTTCTCACAGGCATCCCAGGACTTGAGAGTTCCCATGGCTGGATCTCCCTGCCTTTTTGCTCCATTTACTTAATGGCTCTGTTGGGCAATGCTACGATTTTGCTGATCATCTGGTCTGACCGTACTCTGCGAGATCCTATGTTCTACTTTCTAGCCATCTTATCAGCCATAGATCTGGCCCTCTCCACAACCTCAGTGCCCAGAATGTTGGGTATCTTCTGGTTTGATGCACACGAAATTGGTTTTGGAGCCTGTGTGGCTCAGATGTTTTTGATACACACCCTTACAGGAATGGAGTCCGCTGTTCTGCTGGCTATGGCTTTTGACCGCTATGTGGCTATCTGCGTGCCACTCCACTACACAACCACCCTGACGCCCCGAGTGCTAGCAGGCATTGGTGTGGGTATTATAATGCGCCCTGTCTTGCTTATGTTGCCCATTCTTTACCTAACCCATCGACTGCCGTTCTGTGAGACTCGAATTATTGCTCACTCCTACTGTGAGCACATGGGCATCGCCAAGTTGGCCTGTGCCAGCATTCAAGTTAATGCCATTTATGGGCTTTTTGTGGCTTCTTTTCTTATTTTAGATGTGGCATTGGTTGGAGTCTCTTATGCCTACATCCTTCGTGCAGTTTTCCGCCTCCCATCTCGAGATGCTCGTCACAAAGCTCTGAGTACGTGTGGGTCACATGTTGGGGTCATGTGTGTTTTCTATACTCCTTCTCTCTTCTCCTTCCTCACCCACCGATTTGGCAAAAAAATTCCCCGTTATGTCCACATCCTGGTTGCCAATCTCTATGTGGTTGTTCCACCTGCCCTCAATCCTATAATCTATGGTGTGAGGACAAAGCAGATTCGTGAGTGTGTGATCCGTGTTTTCACCTCAAAATAAAATCCCTTGTTTCCTTAGCTCTTGAGGGTGTAGACAGAACTGAAAGAATTGATTTTGACCCTACTCTAGGTTGATTATCTTTTTAAATGCTCCTCATATCAAGAGATCCTTTAACTCCTAAAGGAAAAAACTTTGGAGAATGCTTTCTGTTCTTAAATCTCAATGTTTCCTCTCCCTGTTGGTGTGGAGTGCTTATTTTTCTCAATATTGGGTTCCCTTTCAGTAGGGGGAAAATCCCACAAGAGACTTTTCCTTTTAAGTATGGAGATGTAGTGAACATCCATCTCTCTGTGTTTGAAAATAGAATATATTCCAGCTGGCACACTTAGTTTATGTCAATTGCCTTGTTTTCTCTGAAACAAAGATCTAAATTTGAATGTAAAATAAAAAAGGTGTTCATAGATTTCTGTGAAAAACTTAAATATATCTGATTTCACTGGGGACAATCCTGGGGTATTTAGTGCAGTTTTTTGTTTTTTAAATGTCTCCAGTTTTTGCCTTTTAAATGTCTCCAGTTTTTGCCTTTTCATTTTAGCATCTTTTTACTTATTCTTCATAAAACCCTGTAGGCACTATGTGCCCTCACTGTGCCACCACCACCCCTTCTGAAGAAGCATGAGGTGAATGTACCTGAAAACAAGTACATGAAAACTTGTGTTTAAGAATGAAAATCTTGTTTTTAAAAGAAGCTTGAATGTGAATTATATTTAATCAGATTTTTTCCTTACAAGGCGGTGTGGTGGTGGTGGTGGTGGTGGTGGTGGTGTGTTTGTGTGTGTGTGTGTGTTTGTTATGTGTATTTAGACAAACTTCTGTATATAGCATTATTTCTGCCTCTCCAAAGCCCTCTTTCCTTGTGAACTACAGCATACATGCATTCTTTTTGATTTTGTGCTTTGCAAAAGTAGGTGAATCTCAGACAAGTTCAGGTAGAAAATAAATTTTCAAAGTTCCCCTACTTTTACAAGAATTTGTTGGATATTCTTACAAGTATTTTTGTGTAATCTTTTAGGAATGTATCTCTTCCATGACTTCTGGGGAACAAAGATCTTTTTATTAATCTTCCTGAATTTGTTGTGAGCAGAAATTGATGTGTACATAAAAAATCATGAGACAGAACATAAAAGCAACTGCTCAAGAGGCTAGGAACAAGTTTTCCTATGGCATGTTTGCCATCCTATGGTACAAAAATGACTGTCCAACTCTGTAATATGACTGATCCAGAACATGTACCCTCAGGGTTTAGAAGTATGGAAGGTTATCTTTCAGCAAGGAGCATGGACTAGAGACATCGGTAAACACTTTCTGAAAGGAATTAGTGGAAGGTGACACAAGGATATCTAAATATAATTATCTGAAGAATTTACTTCCTGGAGCATCTTGAGCACATTAAAAGCTCTTTTCTTTTAGAGACAGAAAGATGTACATTCTAAGTTATTGATGGCCTCTTTTTTCAAAAGGATAGCAACAGCATTCTTCCCAGGGTTTTCCTTAATTTGGATGTTGTGTTTCATTTTAAGCACAATTCAAATTTACTAATATTTAAGAATAAAGTACATAAAGATTCATATCTTTCCATTTAAAAATTATTTTTATAAGTTGATTTTAAATCTCCATCCATTATGAGGCCCCCTATCTTGAAAGCCACACATGATTACCAACAGGATTCCTCAAAGAAACTAAATTCAGTGTCCTACCTTTTGAAGGAAAGTTCGTACATATTTCCAGTTGTCTCACGATAAGATTCAGATATGCCAATCTGTAAGTAATGATCTCTGCTATTAAAATTTTAACAGCTACTATATATTCATGTCCTAACCATGTCTTTTATAGTCCTAATGTTCATTGTCTCCAACCATCTCCCAAAGTTGCTTTCCATAAATTCCATACAATTAAAAAGCCAAGCAGAGTTTAGCAACAACAGCATTGAAAATATCTTTTAGTCCTATATATAAGGTCAACATCCCCAAACCCTATGTTGGTGGGTCTTGATCCCAAACAACACAGAAAATGGAGCACTGTTCCCCCACCCCCATGCAGCCAAAAGTCCACTTATAACTTTTGACACCCCCAAAACTTAACTACTAATAGCCTACTGTTGACTTGAAGCTTTACTGATAATATAAACAGTCAATTAACACCTATTTTTGTAAGTTATATGTTTTATATATGTATTCTTATAATAAAGTAAGGTAGAGAAAATAGAAGGTTGTTAAGAAAATCTTAAGGAAGAGAGAACACATGTATAATGTTGTACCGTATTTAAATGAATCCACATAGTTCAAACTCATATTACTCAATGGTCAGCTTGATATATACAAATGATATAAGGCCAACAGGAGAAAATTTGCAGTTCCAAATACCTAAATATCTCCATATTTATTAAATAAGTTGCATAACTAATTAATAACCTTCCAAAACAATCAGGTTCTGAGGGTTTCACTAATGAATTCTACCAATCATGAAAGAAAGAAATTACATCAATTCTTTAAAACAACTTCCAGACTATAGAAGCTAAAAAATACTTATATTATGAAGCTGGACATACCCTAATACCAAAGTCATTTAAAGAGGTCCAAAAAACATACATAAAGATTACATCTAGCTACCTATATAGACCATGTCTCAAAATTATCTCTCATGAATAGATGCAAAAATCCCCAATGAAATATTATTAAATTAAAGCTAACAATTTACCAGAATAAGTAAGTATACGTTGATCAATGTTGTTTATTCTTGATATACAAGATGGATTCAGTGTTCAAAAACAAACAATGTAACCTAGAACATCAGCCTAAAGAAGAAAATTCATATTGACCAAATCAATGGTTAAAAAATGTATTTTCTTAAAACAACAACAATAACACATACTTATAATAACACACAGCAAACAAGGAATAGAGGAGATCTCCCTCAGTTTGATTAAAAAAATCAAAACCTTCAAGTAAAACATATGTATCTTTAAAAAGGAATAATAAGCCAATTAAAACCTGCGCAAAAGATTTGTCCAGGCACCCCACACGGAAAATATAGAGATTGAAAAGAAACACATGAAAAGATGCTCAGTATATTTTTCCATTAAGGAATTACAAATTAAAAGATGCAATAAGTTTCTACTTTACACCTCTAAAAATGGCTAAAACTAAAAATAAATCAGTAAGGAAATATCATAGATAAGATAGGTAGGTGAGCATGCAAAGAAAGTAATAGAACTTTTCATTCATTTTTAGTGGAAATGCAAAATGGCACAATCATTTAGAAAAAAAGTTTGGAGTTTTTTTTTTTTACAAAGGGAAATATAGTCTTACCATATGATCCAACAATTACATTCTAAAGAATTTGTCCGATGGTTTTGAAAACTATGTCCACATATAAATCTACATGTGGATACTTAGAACAACTCTATTCATAAAGAACTGGAAGCAACAAAAATGCCCTTCAATAGGTGAATGAATATCCAAACTGTGGTATATCCAGTACACATAACACATGGATATATTCAGCATTAATAAGAAGTAAGATGCTAAACCATGAAATGACACAGATGAATCTTAAATGTGTATTCTGAAGTAAAGGAAGCCAATCTGAAAGGGTTTCACCTTGTGTGACTCTAGGGAAAATATATTCTGGAAAAAGCAAAAATAAAGAAATCACAAAAAATATCCATAGTTGCCAGGAGGAGGAGGACTGGGGAGATATTGAATATGTGATGCACATGGAAGTTTTTAGATTGGTGAAACTATTCTATATGATACTGTAAAGGTGGATGTATGATATACATTTGGAAAAACCCTCAGAATTCTGGAACACAAAAGATGATCTTAATGTCTGCAAATTAAAAAAAAAATCATTGAGGAGTTCAGGGGATTCCATGACGAAATGCATAGTATGAGAAATATTGTATATTCTCAAAATGTAGGGGGAAAAACCTCACTAGGGTGGATGAAAAAAAATTTTTAACCCAAGTAATTCTTGAAATGACTGGAGTCTGTGACACCAAAGGCCAAAAGAGCTATAATAAAGCACTGTACTGTCTCAGGCAATTTTTCCCCCATGGAGTTATAGGTTAACAATTCCAGTGCATCTACATATGCATAGTGTTATTGAACAATTATGTAAATGTATGACATATAGTGAGGACTAGGTTTCTTATTTTTTTGGAGTGTGAGTTCACAGAGAAGCACGAGAGGATACTAGAACAATTCATGTGGTAACAGATTAGAGTTAGAGACATTACCATGTTTAGTTTTAGGTAGATGGCAGATGATAGAAAGATGATAGATAAATAGATGATAAATATTTGTAAATATGGGTATATACACACAGGTTAGCATATACTCCTATATTTCCTTGCCATACCAGGTGAGAGGGTTTAAACCAATGACGCCCCAGTAGTAAAGTACATCCAACACCCAAAACTTTGTTTCTAATACCATTATCCAATAAAAGGTATCAGTAATCCTTGGAGAAATATCACATTCTAAGATTTGGGCAGGTGATATATGAGATATGCCTGTAGAATCTCATGGTCCCAGAAAGTAAAGAAGTGACCCTGCCCTTCCAAAAAGAACACACAGTTATGAGGGTAAGACAAAGGGACACAGGAGCCAACTGTAAGAGCCCCAATAGTCAAAGCTGGGCAATGTGAAAAAAAAAGTAATATTGGATTACAGCCTAAAGTATAAAATAAATATTTGAGTCCATATGGGTAAAAATGAATGATTGACTACATAAACAAATGGGGGAATAGATTCTCTCCAGGCAAAAGCAAACAAACAAATGAAAAAACCCTCCAAACAATATATGAGGATGTTTCATGTCCAAGGAGGAGGAGCATAACTACTCACTGTTTAATTTGTAGGCTACACATTATAAATTACTTGCAAAGAGAAAACTTGGAAATGGAGGAGAAAGAGAATCGTGACAAACACGACCTCAGCAGGTGATGAAGCTCATAATGACAGTGATAAACTGTGTTGATAGAATGTATTCTTGATGTGTTTTGACATAAATAGTATTTTACCTCATTGATCTTCTTCCCCAATCACATAATTCTGGTCTAGTCATGGAGGAAATAATCAGACTAACCTCAATTAAGGGATATTTTACAAAATCTCGACCAGTACTTCTTTAAAAAAAAAAAAATTATTTGAGAGAAATAGAGGGTGTGCAGGGGGCAGGAGTCGGGGGAGGGGAAAGAAGGTGAGAGGATTAGAATTTTTTTTTTTTAAAGATTTTATTTATTTATTTGACAGAGATCACAAGTAGGCAGAGAGGCAGGCAGAGAGAGAGAGAGAGAGGAGGAAGCAGGCTCCCTGCTAAGCAGCAAGCCCAATGTGGGGCTCGATCCCAGGACCCTGGGATCATGACCTGAGCCAAAGGCAGAGGCTTTAACCCACTGAGCCACCCAGGTGCCCCGAGAGGATTAGAATATTTAAGCAATTTCCAGGCAAGGCAGGGAGCCCAATGCAGGGCTCAATTCCAGGATCCATGATATCACAATCTGAAGCAAAATCAAAAGTTGAGTGCTCAATCTGCTGAGCCACCCAGGTGCCCCTAAAGTCTGAGTAGCACTTTTAAACACTGTGAAGCCATCAAAACTAAGAAAAGCCTGAGTAACTGCCACAGTCAAGAGAACCTAAGAGCCCTAAGTAGATATAACTTGTAAATGCAATTTGGTATTCTGGATGGGATCCCACTAGAGAAGAAGAACATTAGGTACAACTAAGGGAATCTGAATAACATGAATTTTAATAAAATGAACTTTAGTTAATACTGTTTTATTAATTATAACAAATGACCATGATAGTGTAAAATGTTACTGATGGGGGAGATTATATATACGTTTATATCAAAGCTCTCTGTACTACATTTGCATTTTTCTATAATCTACAGTGTTATAAAGAAACTTTTAAAAAATGCACATAGAAAATCAATTAGTCAGAAATCACCTTACAGGCCTAGGAGAGAGAAACAGGATATGTTCTATGAAATATCAAAATTTTAATACACTGTTGAAATTATGAAAGAAGAAAACTGAAAAAGGAATAAACAAAAATGGTAAATGCACTGTATAGAGAATCTAGAAACACACAGACTTAACTGTCACATGACAGTTGATATTGCAGATCCCAGTATCACTCTCCAAAATCCAGAAGTCATAAGTTTCTTGATAAGGCTCTGCCCCCCCAAACAAAAACCTGACTTTTGAGGTAAGTTAAATTGGGGGGGGTTTGAGAGGGCAAAGGTTGTTAAAAAGCCCAATTTACCAGTTTAGATGCAGAGCTTAACCAAGAAATACACAGCTTTTACTCAGTAATAATGCTGAGTTCTTCTTTGTACGTAATCTAGGAAGGAAAATGATGTCACATTTATCAACTCCCGTATGACTCCAAAAGTGAATCTAAGAGACATCTTCATGGGAACTCCTGTCAGTATCAATTTCCAGAAAATATCCTTGCCTAGAAATACTAAGTGTTAGTTAGGTGGTTTAGTTTACTATCAATAAATCATTACAAATTTCTTACTATATATCAGGAAATGTTTTAAGTGTTATACAAATATTACCTTTTTTAATCTCCTCAGCAATGCTTTGCACTAGTATTATCGTACTCATTTATAAGGAGAGGAAATTGAGACAAAGAGTTTAAATTTCTTTCCCAAACTCATATGTGCATTAAGTAGGAAAGATGCGATTCAAACTCACATAGTCTGTCTCAAAGTCCATCTACTAACCAATTTTGGGTATCTCACACTTCTTTCCCTAGATCTCTTCTCACCAGTAAATTAAACCCTGTCTCATTTTACTATCGATATCAATATGAACCAGGAAGTGGGGGTGCCTGGGTGGCTCAGTCAGTTAGGCAGCTCCCTTCGGCTCAGGTCATGATTCCTGGGTTTTGGGATTGAGCATGGGGCTCCCTGCTCAGTGGAGAGCCAGCTTCTCCCTCTCCCTCTGCTGGCCACTCTGCCTACTTGTCCTCTCTCTCTCTCTCTCTGTCAAGTAAATAAATAATATCTTAAAAAAAGAAGAAGAAGAACCAAGAAGCAGAGAGGATTTGTGTTCAAAATAACTAGTCTTTTTTTTTATTATTATTATATTACCTCTTGTAAGGTTTTACAGGCAAGATAGGTGCAAGGCAAAGTTTATTAAAGGTGCCCTTGGGTGAGGTTCTGTGACTCAGGAGAGAGTCGGGGAAGTCACACCCGGGAGGGGGTCCAGTGGGTCTTTTATTTTGGTTAAGACAGGGCATAGGTTCATAGCCATATAAGGTAAGGTATTTGGTGATTGGAGGGTAGGGGGAGTCCTGATGTTCCTGTTTCCTGCATAGGTATCGGTTTACTTATGGTGACATGTCCTTGGCATATGTCCTTCTGGTCGGAGAGTCATGGGTAAAGGAAGAGGGCGGCCTGGAAGTTGACGGCCCATTGGCCATTTTTATTGTACTTCCTGCATTCCTGGAGCTGTGGACCCAATATCTCTCACATCCTAGTTCTAATGAATACTCCATGAAATGATAGATACTAGGTGGGCTTCAATTTTTTCCTGGTAGTATTTAAGATTGAATTGTGTTTATCATGGGGGTGAGAGGGAGAGGTCGGTAAGTTTTGGAGAAATTGACCAGATACCCAGCAAAATAAATAATATGGTAATGAAAACAAACAAACAAACAAACAAAAAACCAGAATGACTTGCCAATCCCTTATATAAAATCACCCCAGATTTTTGTGACCTGGCCTTTTATGTGGGGCTCATGAGAGGGAATGTAGAACTAGAGGGATCTTGAAGAGAAAGAATGGGTGGTAAGCCCTCGTCATAGCTGTTCCTGCCTAGAGATAAGTCAGTTTATCACAAGTCATTTTAAGCTTGGGAAACAGCATTCAGAATCTGGACTTTTTCTTTTCTTCTTTCTTCTTTTTCTTTTTCTTCTCTTCCTCCTCCTTCTACTCCTTCTTCTCCTTCTCCTTCTTCTCCTTCTCCTTCTCCTCCTCCTCCTCCTCCTCCTCCTCCTCCTCCTCCTCCTCCTTCTTCTTCTTCTTCTTCTTCTTCTTCTTCTTCTTCTTCTTAATTCTTCTTTTTTTTTTTTAATCACCAATGATGTTATGCTTCATATTTATGGAGCATGTAGCTCAGTGCCTCTGGACAATTCTGTGTTCTCCAGAGAGCACCAGTGTTTGGAGACACTCCATTTTAAGTTCAGTGGTTACAGTGTAAGTCTTCCATTCAGTCAGAGAAGATGAAAATGGAAATATTCTGGGGCAGGTGGGTGAACTAGCTTATCAAGAAAAACAGAAGCTATGCTGGTAAGTCTGGCCTTGGGTTCAAGAAGGATCCACTAAGACAGTAACTCTTTTTTATTTTCGAAAAAAGAAACAAAGAGACAGAAACCATTTCATTGTGGTCATTTCACTGAGATGTAGGTTGAAGAGATAAAATAGACAAGAGGAATGGAGAACGAAGGAAAACTGATTGAATATGGAAGAAGCCCAGATGTAACAAGATAATTTACACAGACTCAGGTGTATACTATGAAAAAGGGTTTATAAATCTCATTCTTAATCTTATTCTTATCTGGATAAGTGCAGTGTGCATGTGTGTGTGTGCTTATGCAAACAACTTTTTAACTGCTTTCTGTGTCTTTCTTGAAGTCTTTGTCATTCAACTCACTTTTTTCTTCGATTCCTGTGATTGTACATTAACCTCCAGTCTTATCTGTCTTGCCCTCTCATAGCAGTCACCATTCTATATCTATTATGCAGAACTTTAACTAACTTTGTATACCCCTCTGTCCTCCATTCAGCTGTCAAGATAAATATTTCATAATTCATACCTTTGTATAACTGACAGATAAAAATACCAGATCAAGAATCCTTACATTTCCAAAGCTATTACCAAAAAAGTGGGTTTTTTTTAGCATTGACTCATCATTTGCAAAACAAATTCCTAAGTTTTCCAAACATTTCTAGATCCATATGAGGATGATTAAGCAATAGTCTGTCTAAATTTCATTTCTATAAATGGCTTTAAATGTTTTCCTAATTGAAAGGTAACACAAATATGACAACAATAGATGCCAAGAACAAAAACTCAAATAATTTTGCTATTATGTGATTAAAATTTCTTAATTTATGCTAGTCTCCTAATATGTTATCACATTTATTTATAATTCATGAATTAAGCTTGCAAGATATGTATGATTTCATTATTATGTGAATATGTTTTGTAAAGAAATAAGTTCTATGGAATATTGCTAAGCAGCTTGAAAGAAACAGAACTATTATCTAAACAAAATTTTCTTAGCTTCCAATCCTGAACTCTTTCCATTATCACATATCATGAAGTCAGTTTTGCCTATTTGGGCCCAACTCGCAGTTACATACAGCTCTTTCTATATTTCTGCCTCCACATTATCGCCCTGAGTATATAGTCCCACTACCAATCACTCTCTCCTCTATGCAAATTTATTTTTTCTTCTTGTTGTCACCAAGACAGTCATAATCTAGCCAACTGATAAACATCTGACCACCTAACTTAATATTCTTCCTATGAATAGGGTCAGCAAAATAAAATATTCTTTTCTATTGCAGCTGGTAGTTTTGCACAATAATTGTGAAATTCATGGAAGTCTTCTGAATAAGAGTTGATGAATAGGTAGGATTCTAAGAATCTGTGAACTTTCAGAGCCTCAAAAAGACAGAAAATGTCTTGTCCATGTCAATTCTATTTATGTTTTTCCTCTCCTTTCCCCTCTAATAGGGGAACATCAACACAGGAAAGTCCTGAGGAAAGCTTTAGTAGCTGACTATTATTACTATAATAATATTATTATTATTATTGCCACAACTAGTCATTCTACCTAGGCATATTTCTTTGGGAGCTCCTAATATGTGCTTTTTAAAAAGTGCTTGGAAGTTACAACCTCAGTAAAGCAGAAGTTCTCCCACAAATATCTCCAGTCAAGGAAGGGATAGAGTACTACAAAACCTGAGAGTTTCGTAGTATAGAATGGAATCAGTGCCCATGTTTGGTTTTGAGGATTTAAAGAAAAGTGTATGCAAAGTCAGGGTTATCAGATATTAAGTTATACGCTGTTTTAAAAATTCACTGTTACATATATTTTTAAAAATATTTATTAGAAAGATAATAAGAGAGAAAACAGAAGCAGAGGGAGGGGGAGAGGGAGAACAAGAAGACTCCCTGCTGAGCACGGAGCCCCAGAGGGGACTGGATCCCAGGACCCCAGGATCATGACTGAGCCAAAGGCAGAAGCTTAAATGATAGAGCCACAGAGATGCCACCAACATTATATATAAACACATTCCAATTCATATTATAACTGATTATCTCTCTTATTTTTCAGCAGTTCCCAAAAGTCAAATAAGTTAAATCAGATTAACTTGAGGAGCTTTATCAAAGCCATAGGGAGCTATTCCATCCATACCTAATGATTCAGAATTTTTGGGATCAGAACTTAGAATCTGTATTGTATCCAGTACTCCACAGTCTATTATGAAGAATCAGGATTAGAAATCACTGCTGTGTAAACCTTCTTTCAGTGTGTATTTGATGGAACCCGTGGAGAGTTTTGGTTACTTCTTGCCTGCATTAACTTGTGATAGCTTTGGAGAGCAGATCAATTGTCCTACAAAAAGCTGCCTGGCAAAATGAAGCCAAATATAAAGTGTTCTTAAATCCAGGAAGTCATGTCTTTCAAATTCTCAGGACACTGAAAAGTAAATACTCACTAGAAAATACGAGAAAAATGATAATGTTATACATTAATGGAATGTAACAGATATTTTTGAAAGGTGGTTAGACTGTACACAGAGAAAGGAGGTAGAGTGTGGGCATAAAAAAGGAAGAAACAAGGATGAAGAACATAGTGAATAGGTCACCATATTGTCACATGGTCCAGAAAATCCAGTTAGTGTGCCCATCTCAGCAATAGGCCTTTACTATCTAGACCTTCCCTCTCCTGTGTGAAAAGTTCTGTCAAACTGACTCTCTCCAACTTAAATTTATATACATCATTCTGATGACATTTTCATTATTATTTTTTAAATATCCCTTTGACTAAATTTGTGAAGTACTTAGGAAGCAGCATGACATATCATCACTAGCATGGTCTTTGAATCCCAAATCCTCATTTTAATATTTTTTTGGTGGGTTACTAAGTGGGTAAGTGATTCATCTGAGCCTTTCTCTCTTCATTATAACTCTGTCAATAATTACAGTCTTTCTGCATTCTTATTTTGTTTGTTTTTAAAGATTTTATTTATTTATTTGACAGGCAGAGATCATGAGTAGGCAGAGAGGCAGGCAGAAAGAGGAAGGGAAGCAGGCTCCCTGTGGGGCTCTATCCCAGGACCCTAGGATCATGACCTGAGCCGAAGGCAGAGGCTTTAATCCACTGAGCCACTCAGGTGTCCCAATCTTTCTGGATTCTTAAATAATGGATACAAACTGGCACATAGCTGTGTTTTAACACATGCTAGTGAAGATGTAGAAAAGTGAATATATTATAAAAATTCATTAGACACTGTGTTGAAAAAAAGGTCTAGAGTGCCCTTTTCCTCCTTTTCTTTCCTAGAAAATTATCTCTTTGATATATATTCATCTAGAACAGAGGCAAAACAATTGATGCTCAGTTGAAGACAGCACAGAAAAAATTTTTAAATTTGACATACCATAGGTTCACTTCTATAACTTAAGAGCCTGAAATATTATCATTCATTGGTTTTATAGGTATTCCATTTAGGGATTTTGCTGGTCAAACAGATTTGTGAAATCACCAGTTAAATAAAGTTGCTTTAGGTGAGACTCTCATAGTTCTGATGTACATTGTAAATACCTAAGAGGAAAAAAAAAAAACTACAGAAATTTCCAATTTGATGTGGCTATTAGAAAAAATATTTTGTAGCAAAGCAGGAACATGAGACACATTGACTTTGCATAAACACATGGTATTCTATGGAATTTATTTTACAACATTCTTTAGGGCTCCTTTAACATAGAGCAAGAGAGGAGATGGCAACAGCAATACCTGAAAATGTAAACCAGAAAGAAAGAATGGTGATCCAAATAAATGTTAGGAAAGTAAACAAAAAACTGAGATTGATTTGATGTTTATTAAAAAAGTAATTTCATACATTCAAAAATTGCTGGAATGATACAAGTCTGTTAAATCACTAAAAGACTGGTGGAATATTGGGAAGAAAAATGACCAAATAATAGTGTATTTCCTGTAGGGTATAAGTAGCATAAGTTCAAATTATATTCAAGAACTTTTGGAAATAGGGACACAATTTGGTACTATTTATGAAAAAAACTCCATTTTCAAGTAGAAGTCAGTTTACATTCTTTATAGCCCATTGAGAAGTTAATGAAATGGGAGTAAATAGAAATAACATATACGATTTCAAAATTCTTGCTTTTTTTTCAAATTAGATTAAACATGGGTCAAAAATTTGGGAGGAAACACTGAACAGGTGGAGAAGGTGGACACACAAGAAAGATAGAGATGGCAAAAAACAAAGAGGATAAAGGGTGGTACATGCAGACTTGAAAGATGAGATCAAAGCTAAGTTTCTATTAGCAGGCTGGAGTAAAACACTTGTACAACTGGGGAAGGGAAGAGTGAGAGGGTGCAAATATCACTTGCATGGTTATCTTAATTTTCTAGAGAGACAAGAGAAAGTGTTGCAAGTTAAAGAATAAATGTATCAGTACCTTGTGGTGTGAGAAAAGTCCACCTATGGCATATTCTCTGAAGACGACTGAAAAAGGAAACCATCTCAAGGACATGGGAGGGATTTTCATGTCCTGGATGGCCTGTCTGCAGATCCTGCAACTGGTATAATTCTGTAGCTTTTTTCCAATAACTCTCAGCAACTGGAGTTTTTGGATGGGAAGTGGTTGCAGAGGTCAGGGCTGAATCTAGGGCAGATGGATTGACAGCTGAACTAAGAGACAGCAGAGTCAAGGAAAGAAAAACGCAGAGAGATGGGAAGGGATCTGGTTTGGAGAGTTGAAGAAGTGAAGTTGTCAGGAAATAAATAACTGTGAAGAAAAAGACTGAACCAGGGGCTACAGAACTTGATGTGGCACAGGAATAGAGGTGACAATAAAAATCCTTAAGAGGGCAGGAAAAATGTGAGATGTGGTCCAACTATGATTTGGAGTTCAATAACTGAAAGGTAGGGCATTTATATATGCAAACAGATTGAGGATGTAACTGTGGGGAAAATAGCAGAAGATGAGAGGCCATGATCAACCACTTAGGTCAATCAAAAGTTTAAAGTCAGACCTTTTTATCATATGATGTGAAATAGAAATGCTAATGATCCACAGATATCAGATTCACTTTATTTTAATGCAACCTGACACTATTTTGTTACTACTGTTTTGGATCTTTCTACACAAGTATTAAAAATATCTCCCACCACAGCTTTATAAGGAAAAGTTCACATTACATAAAATGTTCAAATTTAAGTTCTTTCCTTACAACTCAAGTCAACCTTTGATTTCTAGTGCTGCTTTGAACCAAATCGCTCTTGCAGTGTCATTGTTATCTCTTCTGCTGTTTTAAACAATAAACTTTAAAATCTACTGGTGAAGCCATCTCAGCCGCATCAATTATAACCACCATGAGTCTTGATTTCCTGCATTTAATACAGTCTTCCCTAACTGCAATGATGTTTCTGAACAGAGGTCCAGGAGTTCACCTAGTGGTTTTCTCCATTAGGTTTCACACATTTAAAAGGGTGTTGTGCAAATTTTACCTCCAGAGGCTATAGCAATTAACTGAGATAGAAAGGAAAACATACTTGTCAAAATCCCAGAGAAACCATACATTGTATTATTATTTTAATTCTTAAGCTAGAACTTCCTTAAAGATGGTTTGGTTAACACCAAATACCTAGCCATTTGTATGACATTCTATTGGTCCTTGATGAAAGTTTAATTATGTTATTAAAATGGATGAAAACAAATGTAACGAATCTGATAGATCAGTTGAGATCAAACGATAACAATATATACTTCAGTTTTCAAAAAAAAATCCACAGTTATGCAATGATGGGTGGGGTGTTTAGAAAAGTTCAAACATATTTTTGTATCATTCTGTAGGAAATCAGTAACATTGGACAAGAAGAGCTGGCACCTCTCAGTGAATGAGACATCTGGTCTATGTTACATGCAGCAGTACGAGTGAAACAGAAACATGGTCCCATCTAATGACACACAATTCCATCCCAAATTCTTTCTCCTGCTGGGAATTCCAGGGCTAGAAGACATGCATATGTGGATTGCTTTTCCATTTTGTGTTGTATATTTGATAGCATTATTGGGAAACATTACAATTCTTTTTGTGATTCAGACTGATCGTAGTCTCCATCATCCTATGTTCTACTTTCTGGCCATTCTGTCATCTGTTGACATGGGTCTGTCCACATCCACCATCCCCAAGATGCTTGGAATCTTCTGGTTCAACCTAAGAGAAATCACTTTTGAGGGCTGCCTCATTCAGATGTTCTTCATCCACTTATGTACTGGCATGGAGTCGGCTGTGCTTGTGGCCATGGCCTATGATCGCTATGTGGCCATCTGTAACCCTCTTCGGTACACACTGGTGTTAACAAACAAGGTGGTATCTGTTATAGCATTGATCATCCTCCTGAGACCCTTAGCCGTTGCAATCCCCTTTGTTCTGCTCATCTTAAGATTACCTTTCTGTGGGCATCAAATCATCTCCCACACATACTGTGAGCACATGGGCATTGCCCGCCTGTCTTGTACCAGCATAAAGGTGAACATCATCTATGGCTTATGTGCCATCTCTATTTTGGTGTTTGACATCACAGCCATTATCATATCCTATGTCTATATCCTCCATGCTGTCTTCTGCCTACCTTCCAGGGATGCCCGAATGAAGGCACTCAGCACTTGTGGCTCCCATGTGTGTGTAATGTTGGCCTTCTACACTCCAGCGTTTTTTTCCTTCATGACCCACCGGTTTGGCCAAAATGTTCCTCAATACATCCACATTCTTCTTGCCAACTTTTATGTTGTCATCCCACCTGCTCTAAACCCTATAATTTATGGGGTCAGAACTAAGCAGATAAGAGAAAGGGTAACTAGAACTTTCAGGTATAAATTATGAAATTTGGTCTTCAGATATTAAGGAAGTTTCAGTATGAGAAAATGAAGCTTATTTTCTACTCTAAAAATTGTCACATTACAATATCTAGGGAAGGTGGTATCCTATGTGCAGATTTATGAAGTCTTTCATTTATCTTAGGATATGTCAGCCAAAAGTAACAATAATAAATATTTAATATAAGCACAGTTCCAACCACATATGACAAATGACAGCAATTATGTGATAAATAAAATAGCACTTACATGAAAAAATTCCATGAAGTTGACAAAAATTGACTAGCATAATAATAATAATAATAATAATACCAAAAAATAGATATATATATTATAAGCCAGGCACTGTTTTCATGACTTTGTAAGTATTAATTCTTTAAATTCTTACAACTACAGTAAATACTTACAATAAGTAGTTTTCTAGCTCTTTCCCTTTCTAAAGCTGAGAGAACTGAAGCAATAATAATATTGCATATTAACATTAACATTATATTAGAGTAAGTAGCATTTTCAAAGTTGAACAGAAACACTCTCATTTTTCAGATGAATAAACTAAACACACAACATGAGCATATTAAAGAAAAACTATGAACAAAAGTACATAAATTTTACATGTAAATGGGTACAAGGCACTATTAGTAAGAAAAACTGACTCCTTATATAGGGTACTGATGGGAAGAGGCACTCCACAATTCCCGTGATGTAAGAATCGTATAAATGCTATGAAACAAGAGGTATTATGGCTACCGATAGTGACATCTAATATTTCTTGACCCCTTATAATGTTCTAGGAACTACATTTGGCTCTTTAGGTAATTCACATTTTTTTTTAAGATTTTATTTATTTATTTGACAGAGAGAGATCACAAGTAGACAGAGAGGCAAGCAGAGAGAGAGGGAAGCAGGCTTGCTGCTGAGCAGAGAGCCCGATGCGGGACTTGATCCCAGGACCCTGAGATCATGACCTGAGCTGAAGGCAGCGGCTTAACCCACTGAGCCACCCAGGCGCCCGGTAATTCACATTTTATAATGAGTAGGTGGAAATTCAGAAATTAGGTAATTTACCATAGTCATGTAACTATTATGAAACAGGATTTTAAATGAGTTTAGTTCCAGGGAAGTTTCCTTAACCTCTCTGGCATAATTTAATATAGAAACAGACTGTGAAACAGGTAATCAAAGGTTAAGAAAACAAATGTTTTTTAGGTGGCAACATGTTATTTTACAGCTTAAAATGGAATTATATAATGCATTGAGCATTACTATTAATTCAGAAATGTGAATAAAAGATGATAGTATATATATATCTTATAATATGTATATATATGCTTCAAATATGAAGAGACTATGATTAAAGTAATTAGAGAAAATTAATAGATAGAAAAGATGGACCGGGAAATAAGCTACATAAAAAAGTTAGCATGCCCAAGAGACAAATATGAAAAGAAAGCAGGTTTGAACCAAGATGCTTCAGAAAACTTGACTCAATCTCCCAGACACCTGGTCGCTGCAGGGACTGACAAGGATGGCCTTCTCAGGGGAGCTACATCTTCTGCATAAATTCGTCCTCTTGAGGGATCCTGGGCAGAAAGGCCAGCCTGACATTGCAGGAGGAAGCAGAACGTTGCCTTGGGAAGGTAGCCCAGGTTGTATTTGTATATGGTGGGAGGTCTCCCGTGAGAAGGCCAAGACAGGCAGGGCAGCTCAACACAGTGGACACTGAAGAGCATTTTGGGGAGTTACATCAGGTAATATACTTACAGAAATATCAAGGATGAAAGTGCCCTTTTACTCAGCTACCCCTCAGAGAAGGAGCACCCAGGCACAGTAAGGTATTCTTTCACAGCAGATATTAGCCTGAGTGAATGACCAGAATCCAGAACTATGGAAATCAAAGTGGTGTCAATAGAGTGACCTCTTTGAAATGGTTGCTCTATTGTGATAGCTGTAAAGCCTTGGGGACGATGATCATCAGTGAGCTTTTTTTTTAGAATAAAAAAATCTAGAATCTAGAATCTTTTATTCTAGATTTTAGAATAAAAATCTATAGATTCTAATAAGAATCTATAGATTCTATAGAATAGATTCTAATCCATCTATTAGAATGGATGTGTAATAATATGTCATGTTAATTTTAATGTACATTTCCTGATGTCTAAATATTTTGAGAAGTTTAATGTCATTTGTATATTTTCCTCTGCTAAGCAACAATGTAGGCTCTTCTTTTTCCATTGCTTGCTTTCTTTTTTAATATTTTTTATTTATTTGACAGAGAGAAACCACAACTAGGCAGAGAGGCAGGCAGAGAGAGAGGAGGAAGCAGGCTCCCTGCGGAGCAGAGAGCCCGATGTGGGGCTCGATCCCAGGACCCTGGGACCATGACCTGAGCCGAAGGCAGAGGGTTAACCCACTGAGCCACCCAGGCGCCCCCATTGCTTGCTTTCTTATTTGCTATTTTAAGCACTGTCATATGCCTTTAACACAAATCACTTTACAGAAATTGTAAAAGAAATTGTAAGGGATTGTGAATATTTTCTCTCAGTTTTTGCCCTCTAAATTCACGTTCTTAAGAATAAAATTTAAAATTTAATAGCACATAAAAGGCTATTTTTTTAATCGTTACTGCTTTTTGTGTTCTACGAAACCATTATTTTCCACTAGGTTGCAAAGATACTTTCCTTCCTTTGACTTCATACATGTTAGAAATTGAGTTGCTTTTTTAAAATATATCTAGGTATATTTTAGAAATGTAATTAATATTTGATTTTATTGTGAAGTTGGAAGCAAGGTTCTTTTTTTTTTAATATATGTACATTTAGTTGCACCAGTATCATTGGTAGAAACAACTCTCCTATCTTCGCTGGATTACTCTATTGATCACTTTATAATATTTAACTGAGGACATAAAATAAGCCTATTCTGTTCTTTCTCTACTTATTTATTTGTCCATCATTTTTCAACTATCACATGGCCTTGATTACTATACATTTTAAAGTCTGAAGTCCTTTATTATAAGTTCCTCTGTTTTGTTACTCTTCTTCCAAACAATTTAGGGTATTCTTATAATTATTTTAGAATAAGGTTTAATTTCTTGGTATTAATTTAAATAATTTTAAAGTTATTGATCTTTTTAAGAAGAACTGATATCATAATATATTTCAGTCTTCCAAACCATGTTATACTTTAAAACTTTTTTGGGTCTTTTTAATTTCTGTCATGTTTTACAATTTTAAGTGCTTATTGCTAAGCACTCCATGCTTTTGATGTCATTTTAAGTGGTAGTGGGAATTTTCACAAAATTTTAACTGAAAATTTTAGTTTCTAATTGTTTTCTAACAGTATATGGAAAAGTATTGATTCTTTTACCTGATTAACTGATAAGCTAAATAATTAGTTCTATATTCTTTAATTTTTATGTAAGTGGTCATGTCACTTATGAATAGGAAAGTTTATTTCTTTCATTCCAATCTTAATATCTTCTTATTTATTTATTTATTTTTGCTACGTTGACCTTTTTGGGACCTCTAGTAAAATATTAAATGTAATTGATACTGGTTGATATGCTTACCTTATTCCCAACCCTAGAAACAAACCATTCTGTGTTTTACCATTCAGTATGATATTAGCTGTGCATTTTTCATAAATTCTTTCATTAAATTGAACAAGTTTTATGTTTTGCCTAGTTTGCTAAAAGTTTCTTTTTTTAATAACACATATGGATGCTGAGTTTAATAACTTTTTTAAACCTGTATTAAAACTATCTTTTTTGCATTATTTATGTGGTGAATTTTTTAACAATAAAAGTAGAAAAATACTAATAAATTTATCAGTCATAGCATAAAAGCACATTTAATTAAAAGATAGCTATAAACACAGTCTTATTAAAGCAAATAAGGGGGAAAATAATAATTAACAAAGAGGGGACAATGACAGTCAAATAAGCCTAGGTAGATATCTTCTTGATCACCATATCCAAAGTTTCTCACCATTCCAATTCCACATTTTTTGTTTTTTACAACATTTTGGTAGAGTTTTCTCTTACATATCCACTCAACTAAGTAACCAATGTAATTTAACGATATAATACAAATTTTGGTTACTGGAAGGGTTTTCAGTTGATACTAGTAAATATGGATGAGAATTTCACAAAAGAATGAGCTAAAAATGATCATGAATCACCACCACAGCAGAAAAGATTATTTCTAACTTCTGCAATCTCCTTGGAATATTAAATGGGATAGTCAATAATTTGAATTTAATAGTCAGTTGTCCTCAAATTCCTATTATGTTCCTAAGTGTCTAGTTGGTATGCTATTATATACATCCAACCACCATATATCCCTTTATGTCTCCCCAGAAATACTGAAGAAGACCATAGAGTATTTTCCAAGAGTTCTCCTCAGGATGTCTTCTGTAAATGATAGTGCCTCTTATCCCTCTGCCTTCCTTCTGTTGGGTATTCCTGGTTTAGAAGCTTTCCATATCTGGATTGCTTTCCCTTTCTTTGTTGTTTATCTGATAGCACTCATGGGGAATGTCACAATCCTATTCGTGATCAAGACTGAGCAGAGTCTTCATCAACCCATGTTCTATTTTCTGGCTCTCCTCTCCTTTATTGATCTGGGCCTCTCCACTTCTACCATTCCCAAGATGCTAGCTATCTTCTGGTTCAACTCTAGGGAGATAAGATTTGAAGGCTGTCTCATCCAAATGTTCTTTATCCACACCTACACTGGCATGGAATCTGTTGTACTGCTGGCCATGGCAATTGACCGCTTTGTCGCCATCTGTTATCCACTGAGATATACCACTATTCTCACCAATAGAGTGGTAGCCATCATGGCCTCCATTGTAGTGGGGAGGCCAGTTCTCCTTGTTATCCCCTTCTGCCCACTTCTCAAACGATTGCCCTTTTGTGGACACTACATTATTCCTCACACCTACTGTGAACACATGGGAATCGCCCGTCTTGCCTGTGCTAACATAAGGGTCAACATCATCTATGGCTTATTTACCATTGCTGCTCTGATTTTTGACTTGATTCTTATTGCCCTCTCCTATGTTCAGATCCTACGAGCTGTTTTCTGCCTTCCTTCAAGAGATGCCAGACTCAAAGCACTCAGCACGTGTGGTTCACATGTTTGTGTCATCTTAGCCTTTTACACACCAGCATTTTTCTCTTTTATGACCCACCGATTTGGTAGAAATATTCCTCGCTACATTCACATCCTCCTGGCAAATCTGTATGTGGTTGTTCCTCCTTGTTTAAATCCAGTCATTTATGGGGTTAGGACAAAGCAAATTCGGGACCGAGTTGTGAAAATATTTGTAAAGAAAGAGTAATCTAAGTGTATTTAAAAATTAATAAATTCTTTTATGCTAACCTCCAACTTGTACATCTCTCAGTATGCCCCAAACTGAGATTAGTAAAGGCCAGTTAGGTATTACTTCAGCCTTTATTAGAGTCTCCTAAACTCACACTCCATCATGTCTTTATGTAATCTCTGCTTTTTCAATAGATTATATATGGCTTTTTCTCACTGAAGGTGAGAGAAGATTGTGGGACCTAGTCAAAGATATGGTGAAATTCTTGAGTATGTACAGACATTCCAGCAGTAATATTTATGTACAGATTTGATTTAAAAAAGATTCTGATGGTATAAAATTCTTCAGGGTTTGGAAATATTCATGCATCAATATTTTGGAATGTGTCCTTCAACTATCTATTTGTCTGCCAATATTACTTTCATCTAGGTGATATTTCTTAATTTCACTCAGAGAGTGACTGCAATATGCATGCTATTTATCACTCAATTCAGTCTCTGAAAGAGTCAAATTCATTCTCTGTTGCCAGTCCTACAATGACACCAAACCCAGAGGAAAACTTTCATGAAATAAAATTAGTTATCAAATTCCTTCATAGGGGCACTGGGTGGCTCAGTGGGTTAAAGCCTTTGCCTTCAGCTCAGGTCATGATCCCAGGGTCCTGGGATTGAGCCTCGCATCGGGCTCTCTGCTCAGCGGGGAGCCTGCTTCCCTTCCTCTCTCTCTCTCTGCCTGCCTCTCTGCCTGCTTGTGATCTCTCTCTGTCAAATAAATAAATAAAATCTTTAAAAAAAATTCAGTTACAGTAAGTATTAACAAGAATTATGCAAAATCAACTTTAATGATATATAACATGATACTACATCATAGTCAAGTAGTGCTTACCTTACAAATGTGGGGGAAATTTTCATTTGAAAAATCTATTAATGTTTTTCACCATATTATTAAACAAAAATAATTGCATATGATGTTAATAAATGCAGAAAAAATATTTGACAAAATCTATCATGAATTTCTGATAAAAATTTCAGAAAACTAGGAAAAGAAGGAAACTCACCAGTAGGGTAAAGAAAACCTATGAGAAGTGGTAGGTTACATCACAATGAAATAAGACTATTTTCTCTCTATTATAAAAAAAAAGAAAAGTAAGACTCTCTATTCTTACAATGTCTACTTGCTTTTGTACTGGGGCTTGTAGCCAATGCATTAAGGTAAGTAAGAGGAAATAAAAATAATTGATATTAAAAAGAAATTTACTTTTAATATGGTTTTTCTATGTAGAAAAATCTTACATAGCCTACTAAAAGCTACTAGAACTAATATGTGAGTTTACCAAGTTTAGAAGATGCACGGTATTGAGTTGTATAAGTTCTTTATATACTTTTGATATGAATCCTTTGTCAGATATGTCCTTTGCAAATATTTTTCCCATTCAGTAGGTTGTCTTTCAGTTTTGTTGATTGTTTCCTTCACTGTGCAGAAGCTTCTTATTTTGATTTAGTCCCAATGGTTTATTTTTGTTTTTACATCCTTGGTTCAGGAGACATATCTCGAAAAAAGTTGCTACAGCTGATGTCTGAGAAATACCGCCTGTGTTTTTTCTAGGATTTTTAGAGTTTCAGGTCTCACATTTATGTCTTTAACCCATTTTGAGTTAATTTTTGTGTATGGTATAGAAAGTGGTCCAATTTCATTTCTTTGTATGTGACTTTCCAGTTTTCCCAACACCATTTATTGAAGAGATGGTCTTTCTCCCATGATATGTTCTTTCCTCCCATGTTGAAATTAATTGACCGTATAATCATTGGTTTGTTGCTGGGTTTTCTATCCTTTTCCATTGATCTTTGTGTCAATTTTTGTGCTAGTGCCATATTGTTTTGATTATGACAGCTTTGTAGTATAATTTGAAATCTAGAATTGTGCTACCTCCAGTTGTTTTCTTTTTCAAGATTTTCTTGGCTATTCAGAGCCTTGTGGTTCCATACAAATTTTAAGCTTGTTCGTTCTAGTTCTGTGAAAACTGTTGGTATTTTGCTAAGGATTGCATTAGATCTGTAGATTGCTTTGGGTAGTATGGACATTTTAACAATATTTGTTCTTTTTTTTTTTTTAATAAACATATAATGTATTTTTACCCCCAGGGGTACAAGTCTGTGAATCATCAGGTTTACACACTTCACAGCACTCACGATAGCACATACCCTCCCCAATGTCCATAACCCCCTCCCCCTCTCCCAACCCCACCTCCCCCCAGCAACCCCCAGTTTGTTTTGTGAGATTAAGAGTCATTTAGGTTTGTCTCCCTCCCAATCCCATCTTGTTTCATTTATTCTTCTCCTATCCCCCTAACCCCCCATGTTGCATCTCCACGTCCTCATATCAGGGAGATCATATGATAGTTGTCTTTCTCTGATTGACTTATTTCACTAAGCATGATACCCTCTAATTCCATCCACGTCATCGCAAATGGCAAGATTTCATTTCTTTTGATGGCTGCATAGTATTCCATTGTGTATATATACCACATCTTCTTTATCCATTCATCTGTCGATGGACATCTAGATTCTTTCCATAGTTTGGCTATTGTGGACATTGCTGCTATAAACATTCGGGTACACATGTCCCTTTGGATCACTATGTTTGTATCTTTAGGGTAAATACCCAGTAGTGCAATTGCTGGGTCATAGGGTAGTTCTATTTAACAATATTTGTTCTTTAATCCATTGGTATATAATGTCTTTCTATTTGTGTCATCTTCAATTTTTTTCTTCAATGTTTTATAGTTTTCAGAATATAGGACTTTCACCTCCTTGATTAAGTTTATTCCTAGATATCTTATTATTATTGGTGTAATTGTAAATGGGATGCTTTCTTAATTTCTCTATTGGTTCATTCTTAGTGTTAGAAATGCAACAGATTTCTGTACCTGCAACTTTACTAAATTCATCTATCAGTTCTAGCAGGTTTTTTTTGGTAGAGTCTTTAGAGTTTTCTATATAGAGTATCATGTCATCTGCAAATAGTGTAAGTTTTAGTTCTTCCTTACCAATTCGGATGCCTTTTATTCCTTTATATTACTTTATGTTATCTGAGTGTTATGACTAGAACTTCCAGTACTATGTTGAATGAAAGTGGTGATAATGGACATCCTTGTCTTGTCCCTGATTTTAGGTGGAAATCTCTCAGTATTTCATCACTCAGTATGATATGGGCTGTAGGTTTTTAATATAAGGCTTTTATTATGTTGAGGTAAGTTCACTCTAAACTTATGTTGTTGAGGGTTTTTATCACGAATGGATGTTGTACTCCATTAAATGCTTTTCCAGCATCTATTGAAATGATATTATGGTTTTTGCCCTTTCTCTTATTGATGTAACATATCACATTGATTGATTTGTGAATATTGAACTATTGATCCTGGGGATAAATCCCACTGGGTCACAGTGAATGCCTTCTTTTAATGTTGTTACTTTAAGTTGGCTAATATTTTTTGAGGATTCTTGTGTTTATGTTCATCAGAGATCTTGGTCTATAGTTCTCTTTTTCATGGTGTCTTTATCTGATTTTAGTATCATGGTGCTATCAGCCTCATAGATTGCATTTGGAAGTTCTTCTGTGTTTTTGGAATAGTTGAGAAGAATAGGTATTAACTTTCCTTTAAGTGTTTGGTAGAATTTGCCTGTGAAGCCACCTGGTCTGCACTTTTGTTTGTTGGGAGTGTTTTTTATTAGATTCAATCTCCTTGCTGGTAATCTGTCTGTTCAAATTTTCTATTTCTTCCTGCTTCAGTTTTTGTAGATTCTATATTCCTAGGAATTTATCCTTTTCTTCTTAGTTCTCTAATTTGTTGGCATATAGATTCTCAAAATATTCTCTTACAATCATTTGTATTTCTATTAAATTGATTTTTATTCCCATCTTTAATTTGTGATTTTGTTTTTTTGATTTCTTTCTTTTTCTAATGTGTCTGGCTAAAGTTTTATCAATTTTGTTGATCTTTTCAAAGAAATATCTCCTTTTTTTGTTTCTATGTCATTTATTTCTGCTTTAATCTTTATTTATTTCCTTCCTTTTGCTGGCTCTATGTGTTTTTTTTTCCTTCTTTTTCTTACTCCTTTGAGCATAAGGTTAGGTTGTTTATTTGAGATTTTTCTTGCCTCTTGATGCAGGCCTGTATTGCTCTAAACTTCCTTCTTAAAACTGCTTTTGCTGTATCCTAAAGATTTTGGACTGTTGTGTTTTCATTTTTATTTTTTTCTATGTACTTTTGATTTCATCACTCACCCATTCATTGTTTAGTAGCATATTATTTAACCTCTGATGTATTTGTGTTTTTTCCAGATTTTTTTTCTGGAGGTTGATTTCTAGTTTCATAGCACTGTGCTCAGAAAAGATGCATGGCAAGGTTCCTGGGTGGCTCAGTTCGTTAAGCATCTGCCTGCAGCTCAGGTTATGATTGCAGGGTCCTGGGATTGAGCCCCGTGCTGGACTCCCTGTTCAGCAGTGGACCTGCTTCTCCCTTTCCTTCTCCCTGCTGTTCCCCCTGCTTGTGCTCTCTCTCTCTCTCTCTCTTTCTCTGTCTGATAAATAACTAAATAAAATCTTCAAAGACACGTGGTATGATATCAATATTTTTGAATTTGTTGAGGCTTGTGTTGTGGCCTAATTTGTGATCTATTCTTGAGAATGTTCCATGTTCACTTGAGAAGAATGTGTATTCTGTTGTTTTAGGGAAGAACATTTTGAACATATCTGCTAAATCCATCTGGTCCTTTGAAACATTCCAAGTCACCGTTCTGTTGTTGGTTTTCTGTTTACATGATCTGTTCATTGATGTATATGGGATATTAAAATGCCCTACTGCTATTATATTACTACCAATTATTTCCTTTATGTTTAGTTGGTTTTTTTTTAAGATTTTATTTATTTATTTGACAGACAGAGATCACAAGTGGTCAGAGAGGCAGGCAGAGAGAGAGGGGGAAGCAGGCTCCCTGTTGAGCAGAGAGCCTGATGCGAGGCTCGATCCCAGGACTCTGGGATCATGACCGGAGCTGAAGGCAGAGGCTTTAACCCACTGAGCCACCCAGGTGCCCCTACCCTAATGTTTAGTTTTAACATTAAGTATTAAGCTTTAAGAATTTGGGTGCTCCCATTTTGGGTGCCTAAATATTTATAATTGTTATACCTTCTTGTTGGACTGTCCCCTGAGTCGTTGCATAATGTCCTTCTTTGTCTCTTGTTATAGTCTTTGTTTTAAGTCTCTATTTTGTCTGAGATAAGTTTCCGCTGTCCTGGCTTATTTTTTATTTATTTATTTATTTTTGCATATGTATTTGGATGATAAATCCTTTGCATCCTTTCACTTTCAATGTGCATGTGTCTTCAGGTCTGAAATGAGTCCCTTGTAGGTAGTATATAAATGGGTCCTGGATTCTTTTTATCCATTCCATCACTCTGTGTCTTTTAATTGGAGTGTTTAGTCTATTTATATTCAAAGTAATTTTTAAAAATATTCCCAGTGACTGCCATTATTACTCATAAGCCAAAGACATTAGCATTACCTGGCTGTTCTACATGTGGGGTGAAATATCCTTGAACTTTTTCCACTAGTATTCTCGTCTTTGTATTTTCCTTATCACTCTCAAACTATATTGGTTTTCTCCTTTCTTTCAGATTTCAAGGACAGTGCAAAATTCAGTGCTTTTTTCTTCCCACTTCTGCTTAAAATACTCTTATCAGTCTGCCTTATTAAATCTGCTATCTCCAAGTACTTTCTCACATATCATTTACTAAATGATATTTTCCTGACAACCATAAATAGAAATATATCTTCCATCACATATACAATATTCCCTCATTTCCATTTCTTTATTTTTTTCATAGCATTTACCTCTGTTTTACTATATGCTTAAAACTTTATATTAAGAAGGTATTTCAGTCTTGCCAAATAAGTCCACTATAGCCAGCTTCCCTAACAGATTACAACTAAAATCTGAACAAAATACAAAATAGTTACCACAGAATTCCATAAAGTCGGCAAATAAATCAAGTTAAGATAGGGAGTCAAATATTGAAGAAGTGACTTATATCATGTAGGTTCTCAAGAAAATTTTACCATTTGTTTCCTTCTACTGATTAGGGAGCAAGCATCCCACAGAGATATAACAGGTTGTACAGGGAACAAAAATGTAAGATACACCTCATTGTTAACTAGTCAGAGGATCAGGAGAAAGTTGTCTGTGAGTTGGAGATAAAGAGGAAGATCCTCTTATTTCTTCTTTGTTTTTCTACTAGACCGAATTGAAAGTTATATCCCTGTCATAGAATAATACAAGCAGAAAAACTCCAAGAGAAGGTTTACTTTTCAGGCCAGGAAAGAAAGAAAGAAAAGGAAAGAAAGAGAAATCAAGAAAGAAGGAAAAAAGAGAAGGGAGGGAAAGATGGAAGGGAGGAAAGAAGGAAAGGAGAGGAAAGAGAAGAAAAAAATAGAAGGCTGATATTGGAGACTGTCTGAAATTCCTATCATTATCCTATCTCCTTCCTTCCCTTCCTTCATTCCTTCCTCCCTCCCCGCCCCTCTCTCCCTCCTTCCTTCCTTCCTTCTTCTTTCCGCAAGGGCAGTATCCATTTTGATGACATGGTGATACATGCAGCTAGAATTCTACCAGAAATGCTGTCTTTTTGACCGTGGAGGTATGAGAGATGACCTCTAATAATTGCAAAATATGAAAAGAATCATGGAGAGAAGAGAATTGGATTAAGTGGCTTCTTTAATTTTGTATTTGAACTGACACAAACCATGAGCTTACTCCTGAGCTGCACATGCATAGAACAGACCCAACAAAACACAACAAAGGCTCTGAGAACTGAACTACAATATAAACCCTCTCCAAATCTCAGGATGGATAGACAAAGAGGATCCATTGGATAGACAAAAAACATCCATTAGAACCTCCACAGGTTCTAATGCAAATTGATTTCCTGGTAAAACAAAACAAAGGAAAACAATATCAACCCTCTACAAAGAATTTTGAGATGATCCATATGCCAAATGTCCAGGATAAAATTTTAAAAATATTAAACATACGGAAAAACACAAAACATGTGACTGTCAAGAGAAAGGATGATCCACTCAGATTCTGGAATTGTTATACAAAGAATCTAAAGCAGTTATTTTAAGTTTCCTTCATGACTTAAAAGTAAACACTGTTGAAGTATGTTAGAGGTCTTCAGCAGAGAGAACAGAAAGTATTACAAAGTAACAACATCATAATTTTACACGTAAAAGTCTTAACATCTGAAATTCATTAGATGAACATAATAGCAGAATGAATAAAGGAAAGTGTAAACTTGAAAGCAAATAAGAAAAAAATCAATTTGAAGAATAGAGAAAAAACACTGAAATCATGAACAGAGCCTCAGGGATGTGGAACACATATAAAAATCTCTAATATTCATGTCACTGGGATCCCAGAAGGAGAAGAAAAAAAATATTGGACAGAGAAATATATTTAATAAAACAATGGGAAACCTTTTTCAAACTTGGTAAAAGACACACATTTACAGATTTTGTTAATCTGTAATTTACAAAATTACATGTAATTTACAAAAAGACTCCATGATTCTTAAACAACTAAACTCAAAGAAAAGCATATATATAGAAAAAAACATGTTGAATTGTTAAAAACCAAAGATAAAAAAAACTACTGCAAAAAGTCAGAAAAATATGTGATATTATACATAGATGAACAACAATTTGAATGACTAATTCCTCATAAGGAAACTTAAAGTCCAGAAGACAGTGGAGTAATATTTTTAAGTGCTGAAATTTATTTTTAAAATACCAGTTAACCCAGAATGCTATATACATAGAAAATATATTTCAGGAATGCAGATGAAATAAAGGCTTTGCTAGATGAAAAACTCTGAGAGAATCCATCACCAGCAAACTTTCTCAAAATGAAATCCTAAAATAAGTTCTGGGTGAAGAGAAGTTACACAAACGAGAAAGTTAGGAGATCAGTAGTAAAGGAAGAGCAACAGAATTTATAATTGTTTGGTTGAATGTGAAACTCACTTGCTCTAGTTGTTTAAAAGAACTTTTAATTAGCTTTTGTGGGGTTTTCATGCATGCAGATATACATACGACCCAGACTGCAGCATGTAGGGAAGTATAGGATCCTATAATGGGAAGGTTCATTTACATTTCACGTGGAGCGGTAAAAATTAACTGTAAGTCCATTGTGAATGTTTAGGTATGTATATTGCAATCTGTACATCCATAGTTCATAGTCCCATTTGCTCCCAATAAGACATATGACAGTTTCTAGAGATACCACTTTTTGTTCCTGATTATCTAGCAGCCATAGACCGGAGAAGTTGCTAAACATCCTGCAGTACACAGAACAACCTTCACATCAAAGTATTACCTGGCTACAGATAGTAATAGTGCCCAAACTGGAAAGCCATGCTTTGGAGCAATCCTAAAAAAACAAAAACAAAAACAAAAAAATCCCTAAAAATCCCTATAACAGATATAGCCAAAAGTCAATGGATAAGTCAAAACTCATTACTAAAACTATTCAAATCCCAAAGTGGGCAGTGGGAGAGGGCATGAAGAAGAGCAACAAACAAGAAGTACAAATCAAAACCGTAAACAGAAATTCAACCATATCACTAATTACATAAATGAAAATGGCCTAAACACACCTATTTAAGATAGAGATAGTAAAGTCAAATAAACAACAAGACAACCTAAATTTGTGTACAAAACTTACTTTGGTTTTTTTTTTTTTAAGATTTTATTCATTTGAGAGAGAGAGGGAGAAGCAGATTCTCCGCCTATTAAGGAGTCTGACGTGGAACTTGATCCCAGAACCCTGGGATCATGATCTGAGCTGAAGGGCAGACGCTCAGCTGACCAAATTACCCAGGTACCCCAAAAAACTTACTTTAAATATAAAAACATATATAAGCTAAAAAGATGGAAAATATATGCCATGAGGACAGTATTTAAAAGAGACTGAAGTGGCTATATCAATATAAGACAAACTAGAACTCGGAATAAAAATAGTGTCAAGGATAAAAATGGATTTTATATAAAGATAAATTTGCCAAAAAGATGTAACCATAATAAATGTATATGCACTTAAGTGCAGAGCTTCAGATTACATGAAGAATAACTAGTGGAATGAAAGAACACATTAGTCAAATGCACTATTATATTTGAAGAATTTAAGATTTAAGATATAGAAATCCAAATAGAAAATCAGCAAACAAAAGGTGTGGGATACAACTAAAAATAGATTAGACTGAAATTTATAGTATTAAATATTATTAGAAAATTCTATATGATAGTAAGTATACATGAATTACTATCATTTACCATCTTTCTTTATTGGTTATAAACTCCACTAAAGGAAGTAATTCTCCTTCTTTTGTTTACTGTCATGTCTTCTATGGCCATATAAGTACTAAGCACATTACAGAAGCTTACTAGATACTGAGTAGATTGATGAATGCAAAATCAGTCATCATTTTATTTTACTTGCTCATTTCACAAAGAAGAGTTCTGATTCTTTGAAATTTTTACAAATGTGAAAGATACACAATGTCTGCACTAGCAGTGGGAATGACTCACTTTACAATCTGTATTCATTCTCAAGGGAGTTCCTAAAATGCACCCTTCTCATAAGTTGCAAGGTGAAAGCCCTATGGCTTACCCAACATTTTTCTCTTCTGCCCACTTCTCATCAACATTCCCTTATGGTTACAATGAGAGTACAAATCAACCCAATTCAGATAGCCATTTGGATTATCTGGTCTAAAATTCCTCTATGGAAAAAAATGGTCAGGTAGATATTCTTATTTGGTTAATTTTATAAGACAAACTAGTAAGCATGTTTCATAAAGACAGTGAGCAAACTTATAATACACAGAAGAATTATTTCACACACTGAAATAATCTTACCTAAAATACCCTAGAAACAGTGCTGAACACTTTGTAGCCATTAACATATAACACAGGTATTATTATATCTGTTTTACAGATGCTTATTAGATAAATTAAATATAATTTCCACTTCCAGAAATAGTAAGAGGAAGAATTAAGATTCTAATGTTTGGTCTCACTAAAGCTAGACTCCAAGAAATTTATACCAAAGAATTATAGGAGGATGGGAATAAGTAGAAAATAAGACCCAGAATTCTCAGCTGATTTTAGTCATAAATAATTGTAGAACACATTCTCGGATCTGTCTGGTCCTTACTCCGTAGATGATAGGGTTCAGCATAGGCGGTACCAACAAGTACATGTTGGCCAGCAAGATGTGGGTGTGGCGTGGCATATGTTTACTAAAACGGTGGGTGAGGAAGGAGAAAAGAGCAGGGATGTAAAAGGTTAGGATGACACATACATGGGACCCACAAGTGCTGAGGGTCTTCAACCTGGCATCATTAGAAGGGAGATTAAATACAGTATGAAGAATCTGTACATAGGACAGAGAGATACATGTCACATCAGTCCCAACAATTAAGATAATGACTGCCAAACTATAAAGACTATTGATGGAAATGTCAGCACAAGCCAATTTCACCACAGCCATGTGCTCACAGTATGTGTGTGGGACTACATTGGACTGGCAATATCGCCATCTCCTCACCAGGAAGGGATGTGGTGTCATTAGTACTAACCCACGCAGAAGTGCCACGAGGCCAACCTGAGCCACCACAGAATTTGTAAGAATGGATGAGTGTCGCAGTGGATTGCAGATTGCCACATACCGGTCAAGTGCCATGGCCACAAGAAGCCCTGACTCCACCCCAGAGAAAGCATGGATGACAAACATTTGAGTGAGACAGGCATGGAAGCTGATTTCGTGATAATTGAACCAGAATATACCCAACATCTTGGGAAGAGTGGAGGTTGACAAGATGAGGTCAGTGATGGCCAACATGGAAAGAAAATAGAACATGGGCTCATGGAGAACAGTCTCAGTTTTGATGATGAAAAGGATGAGTATGTTTCCCATGAGGGCAACAATATACATTGAGAAGAAAGGGATGGATATCCAAATATGCAAGTCTTCTAGACCAGGGATGCCCATCAGGACGAAGGTACTAGGATTGGTGAATGCAGTGGAGTTAAAGTCATGCATGGTGATTCTGGTTACATGAAGATATATTCTTGCTTTCTTTCCCTTTTTGTCCTTGGAGCAGTCAAAAGCACCTATACTCTGATAAATATACAGTAGAATTACTTAGTGTAAAAATACAATTAAGCAAATTTATTAACATTTTAAGTCCTCCTTGATGAGCTTCTCTGAAATTACAAGTATTGTATTATTCACTGCCAGCTATTAATCTCATTAAGAACTAGCTGGAGTACAGTGTCTCCTTAGGCACAGAAGCTCCACAATATTCTGCCTGACACTATTCTCTTTCTGTCTGTGATAGCCAGGTTGAGAAAAAGTTTCAGTAAATAACTCAGGTTCCTCTCTTTAACAAGGCAACAGGGCACAGAATAGGGGGACTTATAACATTGCCTTCACTGAAAAGTACCCTTCCAAAATAATCTTGGAGACTTTTTGCATGAGGTTAATTCTAGATAGAAATTTTTTGAAAGCAGGACATGAAGGAATAATAAACTTTCCATACTTACAATGCTTTGAATGACAATAAGCCTTTCATTTTTGCAATGCTTTTTGAAATTTGCTGCCCTAGTGAATTTTTGGCCATAAGAGAACCAGCATCTGATCACTTAAATATATAATAGCTTTAAAACAGAAACAACTCATTGACACACCCAAAAAATTATGTTCCCTGGATTTTTTAGGATTCCTGGAAAAACGTGACTTCGTCAGGTTGTTCATGTTTTCATGGTAATTCATATCTATCTATATCTATCTATATCTATATCATCTATATCTATATCTATCTATCTATCTATCTATCTATCTATCTATCTATCTATCATCTATCCCCAAAAGGATACCTGTTAAAATTGTTTAAAAAAATTCCCAGGGAGGAGAAGTTACGTGCTAAAGAACACAGCCTCTTTTTATTATTATTGAAGTGTAATTGACATACAACGTTATATCAGTTTCAGGTGGACAACTTAATAATTCCACAATTCTATACATTACTCATTAAATCATTAAATCTTTATTTTTTATAAAATTTATACTGCAGTACTAACTAGGGTACATGAGCTTCTTACCACACCTAACAAATTAGAATACAGTTTGGGAAAGAAGGACTGCTGAGCTCTAAATCAATCAAACAACATCAACATTTGAAAATAGTAACACTTGCTACCTTTTGATATTATATGTACCACACAAAACACAAATGTCATTTCCAGTGCCCAGTTGCTGATTTGCATAAAATCTGGTGAGGTTACCATTATTCTCAATTTCTAAAAGAAGGAACATACTTTATATAAGCTAAATATTCCTCCAAAGTCACACAATCAGCATGTTGTAGGGGAAAACACACCCTAGTTTCATTCTAAAATTTAACCTTTGTTCCACTACAATATGCAATAAAATTAAAAAGAAAGCTCCTGTTAAAGATTTTCACAAATTTTATCATAAATGATTCTCACAACGTACTCAGAAGCAATAGGACATACATTCTGATTTCTTTTACTTTATAACTGTGGTTTCATGAACTAACTAATATGGCCCATGCAAAATCCATAAAATAATCCTAACTTTCTATTCCAACACCTCTGTTAATGCCAGATGTTCACTGTGAAACTAATTCACCATGAAACTACTGGTTAGTATGTTATTTCTTATTAAATTATCCCTAAACCCAGAGAATATACCTGCATACGCTTCCTTTTCCAAAGTTGTTACCAGCTGATGTGTGGGCCAAAATCTCTAAAGGATGGTTGAGGAGAACTTCAAGAGCATCCTCATCTAACTTTATAAATGGCTAGTTCTTCATGGTGGGGTTACACTGATTTACCTGTCAACAATGAGGCGATCCAAAGAATTATTTAACTTATCTTCAGAGGGATCACCTTGTCCTCATACTCTCAGTTTATTTTCAGCACAGCTGAGTCTCAAGAGTCCGAAATAATTTTGAGTATTTTTTTCCTGAGGTCTAGAAAGCTCTTCCTCAAACTAATATACTATAGTCCCCCATCACTGTCTCTCTCTTTTCTTAAGCTTGAGCAAACATAGACGAGTTGCCTATTCCTCCAGATTGATTGTGTTGTTGAATCAAAACCAGGAACTCAGAGATTTGAAGTATTCCCACATGAATGGCTAATTTCAGATTAGTCCCAGGGTCTCAAACCCTACAACAGATGTTTCTTTCCCTTCTGAGAAGTATAAATGGTACCAGAGAGAGTACAAAATTACACTCATAATTACTCTGTCACATAATATCCGTTTATAATGAAATTTGATTTGAGTGAGGCTTTGAAATGAATAAAATGAATGTAAAAATTTAGAATTTAGCAATAAGTTCTAAAAATTAGCAAAATGTCAATGGAAAGTTACAACTAGTAATATATCCTGGAGATCTATTGTACTGCATAATGATTATAGACAAAAATGTTGCAATATAAACTTCAAAATAGCTAAGAGATTACATTTTAAGTGCTCCTACCACCAAAAAAGAAATGGTAATGAGATAAAAAATAAAAGATAAGAATATAGAAATGGAAAAGAAGATAAAAATATAAAAAAATAAAAAATAAAAAAGATATGATTAAAAGTGCTACCTAATGCTACAGTGGTAATCATACTGCAATATGTAAATGTGGCAAATTAACAACTGTACACCTTAAACTTATACAGTGTTATATGTTAACTGCATCTCAATATAAATAAATTTTTTAAAAAGTCAAGTTTCAGAACTCATAGAAATTTTAAAAGAGATAGAGTAGGAGCATCTGGGGTGGCTCAGTCAGTTAAGCATCTGCCTCCAGCTCAGGTCATGATAACAGGGTCCTGGGACAAAGTCCCACATGTGGGGGGAAATCCCTGCTCTGTGGGGAGTCTGCTTCTCCCTCTCCCTCTGCCTCTCCCCCCTGCCTTCTCCTTCTCTCTCTCTCTCACTCCAAATAAATAAGTAAAATCTTTTTTTATGTTAGTTTTTTTTTATTGTGTTATGTTAGTCACCATACAGTACATCATCTTAAAAAAAAGAGTAAAAAGATAGATTACCCAAATAAGCATATAAATATAAATTATTCTTGATAGAAGACTTCTCAATGTTAATGATAAAAAAATATTGTCAGTTAAATTTATCCCAGCAATGCAAGTTTGGTTTAATATCTGATAATCAATGAATATAACAAAAAAGGGGAAAAAACATAATTATATCAATATGTACAGAAAAAGCATTTGTTAATATTAAATAGCCATTCATGACTAAAAATCAACAGAAATTAAGTTTACAATGAGATGTCCTCAATCCTAGAAATATATATTCAAAATATAAATAAGTAACCTACAGTAAGCATCACACTAAAGGCAAAAGATTCAATTGCCCCCTTGAGGTGCCTGAAGGGCATTCAATACAAGATAATAGAACAATTTAAAGTTAGGATAATTTAGACAGTGTGGTATCAGTTCAGGGACAGAAAAATAGATCAGTGAAACAGAAATAAAGATAAAACAAATCACATATAGTATTCTAAAAGATACAAGAAAAGGACAGAATAGACAATATCTGTTATGAACATTGAGGCACAAATCCTCAATAACATTCCAGCAAACCAACTTCAGCAGCATACTAAAAGGAGTACACATTACAACCAAGCGATTTAACCTTTGTGTTAGGAAAAACTCAGTCCTTCCTCCTGTGTTTCTCCTTTACTCTCATACTACCACCTCACTCATAACACTTCTGACACCAGGTGTGGGGGTGGTTTCTCCCACCTGGCAATTCTGCAACACCATCTGGGTGTCCTGTATTTAACTCAATGCTGACACTATCCATCTAGAGATGGTATCAGGTCCCACAAGTTAAGGGCTCAGTCTCACAAGATTGCTCCCATTCTACTTCAGATGCCAATCACAAATCCAGGCTGTCATCTGTGCTTCTGACTGATGGGCTCTAAGTCAGAGCTTGCTATATTGTCCTCCTCAATTTTGATTAATTTGCTAATTCACAGAACTCAGAAAAATACTTACTTATGTTTACTAGTTTATTAAAGGATATGATAAAGGATACAGATGAGCAGCTAGATGAAGAGATGCATAGGACAAGGTCAGGAAAGGATCTTTTGTCCCCGTGGAGTTGGAATGCATCAACCTCCTGATAGGTGGATGATGTGTTTACCAATCTGGAAGCTCTCCAGACCCAATATGATTGGGATTTTTTATGCAGACTTTCTCACTTGGGCATGATCAATGACTAACTCCATTTCCAGCCCCTCTCTTCTATCTGGGAAAATGGCTGGGGTTTCTTCCAAACTTCTAATTATGGTTTGGTCTTTCTGGTGACCAGTGCCTATCTAGGAGCAAAAGATATTCCTAATGCTCAAATCACTTAGAAATTTACAAGAGTTTTAGGACCCCTGTGTCAGAAACTGGAGGTAGGTATACATATCATTATTAGGTGAAACCCTAATGTTTCTTATTTGTTCACAACCATATCATTGTGCTAACATGATTCAATGAAGAAAGGACAGTCTTTCCAACAAGCGGTTCTGGGAACATTGGATATCTACATGGAAAAGAAGAAGTTTAATCCTTACCTTAGACCGCAAATGAAAATTAACTCAGAATATATAAAAGACCTAAAACTATAAAACTTTTAAGAGAAAAACGTCAGGAAAAAGCCTCATGACATTGGATTTAGAGATGATTTACTAAATAAGAAACCAAAAGCATAGGAACAAAAGAAAAAGAAATCATATATTTGGTTGTTGCTAGGAGCTGGGTGAAGGAAAAAGTGAGGATTTATTATATCTTAGGGATAGAATTTTAGTTTTACAAGATGAAAAGAGGCATGAAATGGGTGGTGTTGATGGCTACAAACAATGTCAATGTATTAATTCCAATGAACTGTACACTTAAAAAGGGTTGTGGTAAATTTTATGTTATCTGTGTTGTACCTTAACAAACAAACAGAAAAAGCGGGGTGGGGGGAGAAATCCACATATGATCTATAACAATGTGTGGATAGAATGGAGTTTCCAACAGAGAAAATGTAGCCAAATTAGGGAAATATGTATGCCCATCCTATATTACACCCTCCTCCCCAGACAATCGACTTCATAATGTTTATACAATTAGTGAATTAGAAAATAGTGCTTTTAGAAGAAAACATAGAACTATCTCATTGTCTTGAAATAGGCTATGGTTTCTTAAATAAGAGCACTGCCTCCAGCAAGAACAATAAAATATAAAGAGCCCTGTGACAAATCCCAATATACATAACAATTTTGTATATGACAAATATGATTTTTCCAAATCCATAGGGCAAATTTATTTCATGCAACTAATGTTGCCAGAACAACAGGTTATTTATATGCAAAAATGCCCCAAAGTACATATAAAAAAGACGGTTCTGCTAAATCATTCTGAAAACTTAAATGTATTAAAAAACAACAAATGGTTTGCTACATACAATATCTGAGACTGTATTATAGAATTTAATTTCATATATCATAATCTATGTTCTCTACTATATATGCATCTATATAAATAGATAGATACCTATCTTCTCTTGCTGGCTAGTTATAAAAAATTAAGTCAGGAATTATCAAAAGAAAATACAGAAGCACATGACAATTAAGAAATTATTTTTAACAATTATAGCAAAAGAAAACACAATCATGATTTCTTAAAAATGAGATTAGAAGAACATATATCTTGCACAGGAAATGATAAACTCCTCAATGTACAAAGAAATTTGGACCATGGAAGAGAAATCAATTCAAACAAACAGAAAAGTTAATGAAATGATATCTACAAGTAATTCAAAAGAGAGCAATTCTGTATGGACTATACATTTTTAAAAAATAGCTCATCTCATTAAAGACTGTTCAGTATGCATATAACTTTGAACTGAAGTGCAATATAGTACAAGTAATATAAGTAATAAAAGTACTACAGTGATTCAGAATTTGCGAAGAAGGGCACCTGGCTGGCTCAGCTGGTAAAGCATGTGACTCTGGATCTTAGCTCAGAGATCGTCATGAGTTTAAGCCCCATGTTGGACATGGAGCCTACTTAAAATAAATAAATAAATAAATAAAAAATAAAAAACAACAAACTCATAGAACTGCCCACTAAAAAGAATTAAATTTACACTGCATAAATTGTATCCCAATAAACCTGACTTTGAAAGAAGGAATAGGGAAGCCTGGCTGGCTCAGTCAGTAGAGCATGTGACTCTTGATCTTGGGGTTGTAGGTTTGCATCCCAGGTTGGGTGTAGAGATTATTTAAGAATAACATCTTTAAGGGATGCCTGGGTGGCTCAGTTGGTTAAGTGGCTGCCTTCAGCTCAGGTCATGATTCCAGCATCCTGGGATCGAGTCCCGCATCAGGCTCCTTGCTCAGCTGGGAGCCTGCTTCTCCCTCTGCCTCTGCCTGCCACTCTGTCTGCCTGTGCTCGCTCTCTTGCTTTCTCTCTCTCTCTGACAAATAAATAAATAAAATCTTAAAAAAAAAAGAATAACATCTTTAAAAAAAACAAAAAATTAGAAAATATTTACAATAGTAGTTGATATAGCAATTCTTTATGGCATAAACAAACATAAATATAAATTGAATAAACTTAAATATATATAAATATAACTATAAATAAACTTAAATGTAAACTTAAATATAAATTGAATTACTGCCAAAAAAATTTCTAGATGCACATCTTCTAACTATTCACAAAAATTAGCTCTAAATGGATCACAGACTTAAAAGTAAAATGCAAAACTAAAACCTCCTGAAAGATAACATAGAACATGTAGATGACCATGGGTTAGGCAATCAGTTTTTACAACACCAAAAGGCACCACACATGAAATAATAATTGATTAATTAGACTCCAATTAAAATTTAAAACTTTTGTTCTATGAAGGACAGTGTCAAGAGAATAAGATGACTAGTCACAAAGTGGGAGAAAATATTTGCAAAGACATATCTGGTAAAAGATTGCTACACAAAATATATAAGGAATTCTTGAAACTCAACAAGAAGAAAATGATTGACCCAACTTCAATAGATATCTCATCACAGAAGATACACAGATGGCAAAGAGCATGTGAAAAGATGCTCAACATTATCTGTTAATAGAGAACTGTAAATTAAAGCAACAGTGAGATAGTGTAACATATCTATTATAATGGGGAAGATTCAAGTCACTGATTATACCAAATGCTGAGGACAATGTGGAACAATAGGAACTCTTATTCGTTGTTTGTGGAAATGTAAAATTGTACACTTACTTGGAAGACAGTTTGGTGGTTTCTTACAAAACTAAACATATTCTTACCATATGAGTCAGCAATTGCTATCCTTAGTATTTACTTAAATAGTTGAAAACTTATGCCCACACAAAATCTTCACATGAATGTTTATTATAACAATATGAACAATAAGAATGTTTATTCTTACTTGCCAAAACTTGGGAACAGCCAAGTTCTTTAGCAGGTGATGAATAAATAATCTGTGGTACAAAATAATAATTATAATAATCCGTGCTACATTCGTATAGTAGAATATTATTCAGCATTAAAAATAAATAGCATGTTGGGATGCCTGGGTGACTCAGTGGGTTGGGCCTCTGCCTTTGGCTCAGGTCATGATTTCAGGGTCCTGAGATCGAGCCCAGCATCAGGTTCTCTGCTCAGCAAGGAGCCTGCTTCCCTTCCTCCTCTGCTGGACTCTCTGCCTACTTGTGATTTCTCTGTCAAGTAAATAAATAAAATCTTTTAAAAAAATAGCATGTCAAGCCATGAAATAACATAAAGGAAACTTAAATGCATATTATTACATGAAAGAAACCAAAGCTGCATACTGTATGATTGCAATTGCATGATGTACTGGGAAATGTAAAACTAGGGAGATAGTAAAAAGACCAGTGGTTTCAGTTTCAGGGCCTGGGGGAAGGGAAGGATGTATAGGTAGAGGACAGAAGATTTTTACTACAGTGAAATTATTCTGTATGAATTAAAACAATGGATACATGTTACATGTCATGATACATTTGTCAACACACACAAAATGTACAACATCAAGGGTTAACACTAATGAAAGTTGTGGACTTTGAGTACTAGTGATGTGCCTCTGTAAGGTAACTGACTCTCACAAATACATCACCTTCATGAGGAATGTTGATAGTAGGGTATGCTATGTGTATATGAGGGCAGAGAGATATGGGAAAATCTCCAAACAAACAAACGCCCAGGGCCAGATGGCTTCCCAGTGGAAATCCACCAAACATTTAAAGAAGAACTAATTCCTATTGTCCTGAGAAACTGTTCCAAAAAATAGAAATGGAAGGAAAACTCCCAAACTCATTTTATGAGGCCAGCATCACCTTGATCCCAAAACCAGACAAGGATCCCACCAAAAAAGAGAACTGCAGACCAATATCCTTGATGAACACAGATGCAAAAATTCTCACCAAAGTACTAGACAATAGGATTCAACAGTACATTAAAAGGATTATTCACCATGACCAAGTGGGATTTATTCCAGGGCTGCAAGGTTGGTTCAACATCCGCAAATCAATCAATGTGATAGAACACATTAATAAAAGAAAGAACAAGAACCATATGATACTCTCAATAGATGCTGAAAAAGCATTTGACAAAGTACAGCATCCTTTCCTGATCAAAACTCTTCAAAGTGTAGGGATAGAGGGCACAGACCTCAATATTATCAAAGCCATCTATGAAAAACCCACCGCAAATATCATTCTCAATGGAGAAATACTGAAAACTTTTCCGTTAAGGTTAGGAACTTTAAGCTCTATTACAAAGCTGTCATCATCAAGACAGCATGGTACTGGCACAAAAACAGACACATAGATCAATGGAAAAGAATAGAGAGCCCAGAAATAGACCCTCAACTCTATGGTCAACTCATCTTCGACAAAGCAGGAAAGAATGTCCAATGGAAAAAAGACAGCCTCTTCAATAAATGGTGCTGGGAAAATTGGACAGCCCACTTGCAGAAAAATGAAATTGGACCACTTCCTTACACCATACACAAAAATAGACTCAAAATGGATGAAGGACCTCAATGTGAGAAAGGAATCCATCCAAATCCTTGAGGAGAACGCAGGCAGCAACCTCTTCAACCTCAGCCGCAGCAACGTCTTCTTA
Organism: Meles meles; assembly: GCF_922984935.1. Classification (NCBI taxonomy): domain Eukaryota; kingdom Metazoa; phylum Chordata; class Mammalia; order Carnivora; family Mustelidae; genus Meles; species Meles meles. The sequence continues at coordinate 57,979,484 of NC_060073.1, read as the reverse complement.
GGAACATCGGCAAAGGCAAGGGAAGCAAGGGCAAAAATGAACTATTGGAATTTCATCAAGATCAAAAGCTTTTTCACTGCAAAGGAAACAGTTAACAAAACCAAAAGACAACTTACAGAATGGGAGAACATATTTGTAAATGACATATCGGATAAAGGGCTAGTGTCCAAAATCTATAGGGAACTTAGCAAACTCAACACCCAAAGAACAAACAATCTAATCAAGAAATGGGCAGAGGATATGAACAGATATTTCTGCAAAGAAGACATCCAGATGGCCAACAGACAAATGAAAAAGTGCTCCACATCACTCGGCATCAGGGAAATACAAATCAAAACCACAATGAGATATCACCTCACACCAGTCAGAATGGCTAAAATTAACAAGTCAGGAAATGACAGATGCTGGCGAGGATGTGGAGAAAGGCGAACCCTCCTACACTGTTGGTGGGAATGCAAGCTGGTGTAACCACTCTGGAAAACAGCATGGGGCTTCCTCAAAAAGTTGAAAATAGAGCTACCCTATGACCCAGCAATTGCACTACTGGGTATTTACCCTAAAGATACAAACATAGTGATCCGAAAGGGCACGTGCACCTGAATGTTTATAGCAGCAATGTCCACAATAACCAAACGATGGAAAGAACCTAGATGTCCATCAACAGATGAATGGACAAAGAAGAGGTGGTATATATATACAATGGAATACTATGCAGCCATCAAAAGAAATGAAATCTTGCCATTTGCGACGACATGGATGGAACTAGAGGGCATCATGCTTAGTGAAATAAGTCAATCGGAGAAAGACAACTATCATATGATCTCCCTGATATGAGGATGTGGAGATGCAACATGGGGGGTTAGGGGGATAGGAGAAGAATAAATGAAACAAGATGGAATTGGGGGGAGACAAACCATAAGTGACTCTTAATGTCACAAAACAAACTGAGGGTTGCTGGGGGGCGTTGGGAGAGGGGGAGGAGGGTTATGGACATTGGGGAGGGTATGTGGTATGGTTAATGCTGTGAAGTGTGCAAACCTGGCAATTCACAGACCTGTACCCCTGGGGACAAAAATACATTATATGTTTATTAAAAAAATAAGAAATAAAAAAATTTAAAAAGTCATTTTATATTTGTTATTATTGTTTTTTTGTAATGTTGCCTTTCAAACTAAGCCTGGGATTTCCATTTCCAAATGAACATGAATAGCTAAGGAACAATGTCAAGCAGTGTAATTAAATTCCCTCTTGCTCTTTAATTGATAGCCTTGGAAAGAATCTGTGAATTTAGTACTGGCAATCATTGATGACTAATGAAAGAACTATTCCACCAGACATGAATCATAACAGACCATATAATGAGTCACTTTGTCCCGTTTTCTATCGCTTCTCCTATAATTAGTCTTTTCTGACCAGTCTATGGTTACCGACTTCCTTGGACCATCAACTATACCACTGATATTTGCATATGATGTGTATGTTGTTTATGATATCTTCATAAAGCTCATAGGATATATGATTTGCCCAAATCAAACAAAGATCAACTGAGCATTTCTCAGAGAACACATTTAGAATTGGGGAATTTCATATGTCAACTTGAATGGAAGGGGAAAAAATTATAATACTATATAATAAATTTTATCCCAGGACCTGAGTTTCCTTTCTCAAAGACTAAAGTCCCTGTTTTTTTTTTTTTTTCCTCAGGGTAATGTAAAAGGCCCTTATATGATGTGTAAATTGCAAGTAAAGCATAGTTTTATTAATATCAGGAGTCTACTCCATAGATAGTCAAATCATAAGACAAATGTGTTAAATATCAGGAATTCCATATCCTATTTCCTCTTTTCTTTTTTTTTTTAAGATTTAAATAAATAGATACACACAGATACATTGATATGTAGGTAGGTATGTGGACATATATTTCTATATCTCTGATTACTAAAATAATCTAGAATACTTTGAATCTAAGGTTTTTAGTCTTCTGTAAACCTGGGGAACTAAGTGGCTGAGGCTTCTAAACAGACAATGCTTCCTTTTATTGTAAATGCCAATATGAGTATCTTTATGTAAAATCTGATGAACCTCATGCTGCAGAGGAAGACCTGGTTTTAGGATTGGCTTTGTATTGATCATAGAACCATTTTCATATTTAATCTTTATGATCTCAAGTTTTCTATACTTTAAAAAATGGATACTAGTAGTACATATATCATGATGTCTATATGTAGCTTAATAAATTGACATGGCTGTAGTGTTAAATAGAAAGAATAACATAGTAATCACATTAAGAGGTGGTAGTGATGATTAACGATGATGGGAGTTGCAGTGGTGATAAAAAATGGTACAAAGGCTTTCCTCCTCTGATGCTCTGTTGCATTTAAAGATTTTCTCATTAAAAAGGGAAATCTTTACTTATATCCTACAGCCAGCTGCCTTTAGGGGGCTCCAGTTCTATTAGCTCTTTTATGCCATAAATCTGACCTGGGTAAACACCTGGCAAAGATGTATAGCCATAAAGTCCTGACTGTGACTGATTGGGGAATTATGTCTAGATTTCATTACAAATAAAAATACAAGCACAGTTTATGCAGATAAAAGAAACATCCTTCAAAAGCAACTCTATTTTTTTTTTAATAATTCAAGGTTTTCTTCCTTTTTTTTTTTTAAGATCTTATTTTTTAGGGCATCTGGGTGGCTCAGTGCGTTAAAGCCTCTACTTTCAGCTCAGGTCATGATCTCAGGGTCCTGGGATCGAGCCCTGCATTGGGCTCTCTGCTCAGCAGGGAGCCTGCTTCCTCCTCTCTCTCCCTGCCTGCCTCTCTGCCTACTTGTGACCTCTCTCTCTCTGTCAAATAAATAAAAATCTTTAAAAAAAAAGATTTTATTTTTTTATTTGACAGACAGAGATTACAAGTAGGCAGAGAGCGAGAGGTAGATATCTATCTATCTATCTATCTATATATATATCTCCAAATATATCCAAATGTGAAGATAATCTTTGAAAAGCAAAACACTCTGCCATATTTTTGTGAAGTTTAATCGACAGGTCTGTTTATGAAGAAAAATTGGAGATTCATTTTTTTGGTCTGATATGCAACTTATTTAGAATTATTGTGATTCTCTGTAGGGATTATTCTCTCTCATAATCCTCCCAGAACACACTCTTCTCCTTATCAAGAAAATCCCCATACCCACTAATTTCAATTGAAGCAAATATTAACTTCCCAGGAAACTATCTCTGAATGACTCTGGTGATAAAGCCTAGTTAATTTGCTTCTCATTTGCACTCACAGAACACAAATTCAAGTATTTCAAATTTCTATGCAATTTTACATATATGTACAATGTATATACATTTTTTTTTAATATTTACTTATTTATTTGAGAGAAAGCACCAGTGAGAGAGAGCAGGAGCAGGGGGAGGGGTAGACGGAGAAGCAGGCTCCCCACTGAGCAGGAAGCCTGCTGTGGGGCTCCTCCCAGGACCCCAGGATCATGACTGAGTTGAAGGCATTTAAGCGACTGAGCCACCCTGGTGCCCCCTATACAATGTATATTTAAATTTATCTTCCAAATAAATTGCTGGATTCCTGAGAGCAACATCTAAATGTTATCACTGTTTTATGCCTGATATCTGGCAGTAAGTCTTCCATGTAGTAGTCTATTTCCACAGGGAGAAAATTAATTGCATTAAAATAGAATTATACATTTACTCATTAAATGATATCTGTTACAGAAAATATAGTAGGGAATAATGTTTAGAATAGCACCAACACCTATTTCATTATTTAAATAAATAATAACAATATTAACCTATCCCTAGCCAACTTTAAAAGTCTTCCAGATTTCCCTAGATACCACTTAAACACTCAAAAAACAAGTGTGTAATGTTAGATCAATTTTTTCTATCCAATATAGATATATCAACATCAATTACTTATTACACTTACCTCATTACTTGAATGTTGAAGTATATATATAAAATAATGAACAGAATAGATATGAATATTTATTTTCCTTTATTTTATTTTATTTTTTTATTATGTTCAATTAGCCAACAGAGAGTACACCATTAGCTTTTGATGTAGAGGTCCCAAATATTCTACTCTCTGTGTCATCAGTAACATACACCCTCTCATAAATACACCCTTTCATAAATACATAAATACACAAATACACCCTTTCAGAATTACACAGTTAAAAAATCATGGTACATTTATAGTCATTTCATTAGCAAATTAAAATGGAATAATTAGAGCCAACTGAAATGATTAATTACCTACTGAGATTATCTGAATAAGTTTTGGTGTCAAAGAGAGAGATGAATCAAAAAACAAAAGGATGAATGGATAAATGATAGAGGGATGAACAGAAGGATAGATATGAGATAAAGGAAACATAACATGTTAAGTGGAGAATCAAGGGACTGAGTAAACATGATGAGTATTTGTGTAATTTTTTCAACTTTTCTGTTTGTTTAAAAATATTTATAATAAAAATTTGGGGGAAAAAAGGGAGATGTGGCTCTGGTCATTATTGCTACTTAGTAGTGGGGAAGGAGAATGAAAATTTGCTTCCAGTATGTGGGCCTTTCCATGTCTCTTAGATTGGAATATAGTTTTCACAGACTTTTCTATTTCCTTAGGACATATTTTCACTTAATAATGTAAGGAAAATAACATGATAAAATGAAACTCATTTAAAGAATACAAGGAAAAGGGAACACCTTAAAGAGTAAACCTACAGTCCACTCTGTATCCTTTTGAATACGCTTGTCCTCAACTGACATTTCTAATGGCAATCTGTGTAGATACCAGATTGTGTGTGTATGTGTATGCATGTGTCTCTGTATGTTTACTCAACCAATGAGCAATATGGAAAAATGTCTCACAATTTGTATAATGAAGACTCAGATATAAGAGTTCAGATAGCTTAGGTTTTCTAAATTTGAATTTAAAGGATTATATGGGGACATATGTTTCTGGACAAATTGGAGTAAAGGGACCTGCATGAAAGAACTAAAATGCCATAAAATAAATGAAGTCAAGGCACTCAAGATATTGGACATCAGATAATGAGGGGCAATGGAACCAGAGGAATGGGAACAAACTGAGGTTATTCCCAAGCTTACTGCTGAGGGAAAGCTATCAAAACACATTAGGGAAAGGTAGAACCCAGGCAGAGTTCAACAGGATTCCTAAATTCAGGATCTGGAGCTGGGATTCTTGGGAGAATAAAACAATTAGAAACAATCAACCAATATATGGAAGAGAATAAAACTGCACAGAAAGGGAGCTATTTTGATCTTCAGAAGGACTGTATTAACAACTTACTTTAATGCTGATTAGTTCATGCACGAACTAATTAGTTATAGCTCATCTATCCAAAACATGTGTGAACCAGTCTACCCGATATTGGAGGAAGAACCACACACAAAAATTTGGGGCAATACTTGAAGCTAACCCTTTTTGAGCAGCCACACCAGAATTTTTCATAATTTATTGTGATAGCTTTATCTATAGAGTAATCTCTATGTCACAATATCACAATAGTGATAGAAAGATAGAGGGAGACCATACAGTGAGGCAAAATGAGTACCAAATGCTCTGCTTTCACATAGGACAGTATAAAAACAAAACTTGACAAGATCAACCAATTTGCAATCTAATCAAGTCTCAGAATAAAGCTTGAAAAGATATTAAAAAATAGAGATATTAAAAAATATTAAAAATATTTAATATTTTAATATTTTTAATTAATTAATAAAACAGAGATATTAAAAAATAAATAGCATCCAGCAAGGTAAAATACATAATGTCTGGCATTTGTTCCTATTTACCAGTCATGAAACTAAGTAGAAAAATGGTTTGTAAGTGAGGAGAACAATGAATCAACTGAAACTAACCCAGACAAATGACACAGATATGAGAATTAATAGATATAAGCATTTAAAGTTTTTACAAATTCATTCCATATCTTTGAAAACCAGCATCCCAGCATCCAAGGGAGAGATAAAATTGGGATCGCAGTCCAAAATTCACCATCAACATAAACTGTCACTATTTGACACAACTGGAAGCTCACTAAAATGCTCCATTCAAAGGCTTTTTTATTTTTTTAATTTGACATGACTCAGAAATCACCCTGAATAAAAGACATTTGTAGTGGCAATTGTTTACCATTGGAGTATCTTAAGGAAAATTTACTGATTGGGCTAACAAAAGACTGACCATAAAATTTAAACAAACAAACAAGCAAAAAAAAGAGAATGAGATGCCAATCAGAGAATTTGAAAAGTTCCAACATAGTCCTAAGAATCTAGAAAACCATATACCTGTGTGCATAGAACATGCACAAGATTAAAAAATAAATAAATAAAAATAAAAATTTGCTTTCTAATCAAAGACTTCATATCAGCTATTATGAATAAGTTCTATGAACTAAAAGAAACCAAGTCTAAAGCAGAAAAAAAAGTTTGAGAATTATGTGTCACCAAATAGAAAATGTAAATAAAGAGATAGGAATTACAAAAAAAGAACCAAGTATAATGGAAAAATATAATAAATTAAATGTAAAATTCACTCCCGGTGCTCAAAAGCATATTTGAACTTGTAGAAAAAAATGAATAAGCAAACATGAAGAAAGGCCAATTGAGACTACCCAACTAGAGAAGCAAGAAAAAAAAAAAAATTGCTGAAAAACAGTCTCAAAAACTTTCAGGATATTAACAAAAAATAGCAACATACTTATAAAAGAAAACTGAAAATGACAAGAGAGACAGAAATAACATTTGAAGAAATATTGGCTGAAATTTTTCAAAAATTGCTTTTAAAAAACTTTAATCCTCATATACAAGAAGCTCAGTAAGTTTCAAGTAGGATGAAATCTAAGATATTCTTTTTTTTTTTTTCCCTTTTTATTAATTTTTTCAGCGTAACAGTATTCATTCTTTTTGCACAACACCCAGTGCTCCATGCAAAACGTGCCCTCCCCATCACCCACCACCTGTTCCCCCAACCTCCCACCCCTGACCCTTCATAAGAGACTATGGACTCTGAAAAACAACCTGAGGGTTTTGAAATCTAAGATATTCTTAACCAGAGTGTCAAACTTTTGAAAGAAGAAAACAAAGGGTGATCTTCCAAGCAGTAAGATATGATTTTAAATACATTTGATTGTTAAGAATTTAAAGAATCTCTCCTTGATTCTCTTGGTTTTCACACCATAAATAATAGGGTTCATCATGGGTGGAATGAGAAGATATATATTGGCTATAAAAATGTGGATATGTGGAGCAATATGGTGGCCAAACCTATGAGTGAGAAAAGAGAAAAAGGCTGGTGTATAAAACACTAAGATGACCCATACATGGGAGACACATGTACTTAAGGTCTTGAGGCGGGCAGCTTTGGATGGGAGATTAAAGACAGTGAGAAGAATAAGGACATAAGAACAGATGATCAATATGAAATCCAGTCCCCCTGTCAGGAATGCCACAATTAGGCTGTAGGCTCTACGAATCTTGGTCTCGGTGCAAACCAGCTTTATCAGGGCCATAAACTCACAGTAGGTATGGGGGATGACATTAGTTCGGCAGTAGGAAAGCCACCGCAGTAGAAAGGGGTGTGGACTGAGGAGTATAGCTCCTCTGAAGACAATGCCCAAACCCAAGCCTACAATCACTGCAGGTGTTAGGATAGTGGAATGTCTTAATGGGTGGCAGATGGCTATGTAGCGGTCAAAAGCCATGGCCAAAATAAACCCAGATTCCATAGTAGACAGAGAATGAATAAGATACATTTGAGTGAGGCAGGCTTCAAAGTAGATCTCTCTGTAATTAAACCAGAAGAGGCTGAGAATCTTGGGAAGTGTAGAAGAAGTAAGCATCAAATCAGCCACGGACAGCATACATAGAAAGAGGTACATAGGTTCATGCAGTTTGTGGTCTGTCTTGACAATGAATAGAAGGGAAACATTTCCCATTAGTGACACTATGTAGACGAGGCAAAAAGGGATAGAAATCCATATGTGGACAGTCTCCAATCCTGGGATGCCAAGCAGTAGGAAGGTGGCAGGGTGAAGATTGGTCCTGTTATAATTTAACATTATGAAAACAGTAGATATTCCATGGCCCTGTCCAAATTTTTAAAAATCACAAAAATTATAACTATATGAATACCAGGGATTTTTTTTTCATTATTTTAGGCCAGAATGGATGCTGGCTATTGAATTAATCCTTCAATAATATAATCTTGAAAGGCATCAAATACATGGGACTGCGTTTTGGAGGGTAAGAAAAATCAGTAGAAAATCATCTGTCTAGCTAGCTTGCTATTATCTATCTATCTATTCTATCGCCTTGACTTTTTTTTTTTTCAGAAAGTGTTGCTCAGTTAGCCAGATGCATTTCAGAAGTATTCCAGAAGTACTAGTTGATATATTGCTGAGAATGAAGATATAATTTTCTACTGTTTGAGAAAAGCAAAAAAGTTTAAGTACCACCATCATGAATGAGATCAGTGATTTGTAGTATTTTAACCCTCTTATTCCCTTCCCAATGATAGAACTTACATAAGGAAAAGGTGACTTGGGAAATACTAAAGAACAATTGGGGAAATTATCTAAAAAAGCAGAATGAAGAGGTATGAACAAAACTGGTCCTATTTTTAAAGATGATTCATCGAGCTAATAAATGAAGGACACTTATCTTCATAAAATGAGTTCAACTGAATAAGAAAATACTTAGCAAAGGACTATAGAGAAAATGACTAAGTCTGAAAAACATGAGTATTCAGATTACCAGATATTTGTATGTTTTTTGTAAAAGATCAATCAAATTTTTCCAGAAGGTGAGTAATACATTAATCAATCAGACGATATACTTCACACCGACTTTTGTTTCCAAAGCAAACTCCCGCCCCATATGCCCTATATTGTGCTGTTTATTCCTGTGACTTAATTCATTCCATAATGGAAGGCCTCTATCTCCCACTCCTCTTTACCCATTTTTTCCATCTCCCACCCCCTTCCTTCTAGCAACCCTCAGTTTGCTATAAGCGCTTACAGATCTGATTTCTGAAGCCAACTTTTAAATGCAACTCTTGGCTCCCACATATCAACTTGCCAGAAAGAGTGCCTTAGAATCTGTGATTCCAATTACAGGAAATTATAGGAAAGGTATCCTAACAATACAACATTTTGAAATGATAAATCATTATTTTGGTTCAAATATTGGTATATGGTGATCTTATGTAACATGAGGTATCCTTTCAGTCAGAATAAAACTAAGTGTGATTTTTTTTAAAGGTTTTGACAAATGTGGCTCAGTACTAAATCCTAGGAGTGGATTAATAGTTATGAACAAAGGTTTCAGATCATCTTAAATATTGAGTTCATCTTCTATCTTATTTTTTGTTAAGAAGTTTAAGCATCTTTCAGAGAACCATAGGTGCTGTCTTCATTACTTAAGACTGGATCTAGAGCCCCATCATAGGCTCCATAATTCCCTTCTCATGCAAGCCCTGAATTTTCCCATCCCACCTCAACTACAAGTTTTCACCCTATATCCTGGTTATCTTACCTTTACAATGAGGTGGTCTCATTGCTCACCCTGAGGGTCAACTTAATACTGGCTATAACTGCAAGAGCCATTATACCTCTTTTCTTGGGCTAGAGGCCTGCAAGGAATATCCTGCCTATCACCACTCATGAGAATGCTATCTGATTGTAAACAATTTCACTAGTTTCTCCCAGTCTCTCCAGGCACAATTTGGTCTCTTGAAGGGAGTCAATCTTGTAGTGTCTTCACTACCTAAGCCCTTAGCTTAGAAACAAAAAGGAGATGGCCTCTGGACTCCCAAGTCTCATGAGATACTTGATTTATTATATCCCCTGGGCCTAAGCACATTCAGAGGTTGTAAATTAATGCCTTCTTACATTGTATGTGATGAGAGCTAGAAGGAGTGGGGGATACCAGAAAGGTGCATGTTTATGAATTAATTAGGCTGTCCACATTAACATTCCCATATGTCTCCAGATATTCTAAAGTAACTTACCTGAATCTTATTTAGTTCTGGAAAACAACTGAGTCTAGTATATTTTCTAGTCATGTTCTTGTTCTTAAATCACCCCTGAACTTTACTTGTTTAATCAAGTATAGAATATTCATTATCCCCCTCTACAAAAGAATCATTAATTACATTTTGGTAGTGTGCTATGCAAATAATGGGTATATTTTCCTTATAGATATGTTCTTCCTCATCCTCCTATCTTATTTCCGTATTTCAGGAGTGATGAACATTATAGGCTATACTTTTCAGGATCACAGATGATCTGTATTCATGCTGGGTTTGTTCAGTGGAAGCACTGGTGGGAAAATATTAGGGAAAAAGAAAGAAAAACCTGGTTTATTTCTCCCTATTTCTTACTCTTTTAAACTGCCATCTGCTCCGGGACTACAGATCCTGCCAGAGGGGACTTCCATGGTTTAAACTTCCACTGAGAGACTCATATCTTTGAGATATGATTGAACTCCTGATTCTTCTCTCTGTTTCACAGACCTAGAGTTGGTATGGCTTCCCATAGTTCTTTATTTTTTTTTAATTTTTTTTAAAGGTTTTATTTATTTACTTGACAGACAGAGATCAGAAGTAGGCAGAGAGGCAGGCAGAGAGAGAGGAGGAAGCAGGCTCCCTGCCAAGCAGAGAGCCTGATGCGGGGCTCGATCGCAGGACCCTGGGATCATGACCTGAGCCAAAGGCAGAGACCTTAACCCACTGAGCCACCCAGACGCCCCAGTTCTTTAAAAAAAATTTTGTATAAGAAATACAAATCATATCTCATATCTCAATCAAATCTCAAAGATATGAAACTATGAAAGACTGTGGACTCTGTGAAACAAACTGAGGGTTTTGGGGGGATGGTGGGTGGAGTGAGCCTGGTGATGGGTATTATAGGGGGCACATATTGCATGGAGCACTGGGTGTGGTGCATAAACAATGAATTTTGGAACACTGAAAAAAATATACAAAATAAAATTTTTTAAAAAAGAAAGAATTTTTTTTAAAATTTCTTAAGCAGACTCCAGGCTTAGCTGGAGCCCAATGCAGGGCTTGAACTCATGACCCCAAGATCAAGAACTGAGCTAAGATCAAGATCAGAGGCTTAACCAACAAAGCCACACAGGTATCGCAATGAGTACCTATACTTCTTAATTTCTGGGAGACTTTATTTTCGAATATTTCGCTTCTTGGAAGTTCTATAGCTTATATAATTATTAGTATTGAAGATGCCCTACACTAAATATTCAAGAAGTTTTTGTTTCCTGGTTAGATTCTAACTAATACAGATACCTTTCACAATACTATATGGTTTTGGTAATTGGTTGATTTGAAAGAATGACAGTATTACCCAGTTAACATTTTTATTAAATATTAGAAAGGGAATAATAAAAAATAACCAGCAACCTTGACCCCAACATAATAAAGGTCATATATGAAAAAACACTTGTGCTAACATTGTACTCAATGGTGAAAGACTGAAAGTTTTTTCTCTATGACCAGGAACAAAACAAAGAATACCCATTTCTATCACTTATATTTAACATAGTACTGGAAGTTGTAGCCAGAATAAATAGACAAGAAAAAAAAAGGCATCCCAGTTGAGAAGGAAGATATAATATTATCTCTGTTTACAAATGACTAGATCTTTTAAGAAGAAAACCATAAAGATCTCTCTCTCTCTCTCTTTGTCTCTCTCTCTCTCTCACACACACATAGTAGAACTAATAAATAAATTGGCAAAATTGCAGGATTCAAAATCAACATGCAAAAATCAAAAATTGCATTTTTATACACCAACAATGAACAATATCAAAAGGAAATTATCTAAATAATTCCATTTATAATAATATCAAGAAGAATAAAATAGGGATGATTTAAGCAAAGAGATAAACACTTGTATAGTAAAAAATATAAAACATTGTTGAAAGATATTAATGAAGACACAAATAAATGGAGAATTATCCCATATCCTTGGATTGGAAGACATAATATTGTTAATATGTTAATACTACCCAAAGTGATCTACAAATTCAAGGCAATCCCTACCAAAGTCATACTGGCATTTTTTGAACAGAAAAATCCAATGTAAAATTCATACAAAGTCTCAAGGAACACAAAATAGCCAAAAAAAAAAATTTTTTTTTTGAAAAATAAAACAAAATTCAGGTGTCATACTTCCTGACTTCAGAACTTACTCCAAGTGACAATCATTAAACCAGTATGTTACTGGCCTAAAGACAGACATATGACCTATAGAATAAAAAGGAGAGCTCCCAATTAAACTCTCACACATATGGTCAAGTAATTTCTACATGATCATTCAATGGAGAAAGAATAATTTTTTTTCAACAAATGGTGATGAAAAAACTACAGATCGCCATACAATAGAATGAAGTTGAACTCACAGCATATAGAAGATTAGTAGAAATGGATCAAACGCCTAAATAGGAGAGCTAAAGCTATCAAGTTCTTAGGAAAAAAATAAAAGAAAAACTTCATGACATTGCATTTGACAATATCTTGGATATGACACCAAAACATAGACAACAGAAGTAAAAAAAAAAAAAATAAGCTGGACTTCATCAAAATTAAAACTTCTGTGCCTAAATACGGAGAACAAACTTGTGGTTGCCAATGGAGAGGTGGATGGGGGGATGGGTGATATAAGTGATGCAGATTAAGGAGTGTACCTTCTCTGATGAGTTCCAGGTGATATATGTAAGTGTTGAATTACTATATTGTACACCTGAAACTGATATTACACTGTATGTTGATTATACTTTAATTAAAAATGAGCAGAAAAAAAAAACTTTAGTGCATCAAAGGACACTATCAACAGAGTAAAAAAGAGGTAACCCACAGAATGGGAGAGGATACTTGAAAATCATACATCTGATAAGAAATTAATAGCCAGGATATATAAAGAACTTCTAAAATTCAACAGCAATGGCAATAACAACAAAATGACTGGATCAGAAAATGAGCAAATGACCTGAATAAACATTTTTGCAAAGAATGTGTACAAATGGCAAATAAACACATGAAAAGATGTTCAACATCAATAATTTTTAGGGAAATGAAAATCAAAAACCACAATGAGACATTACTTCACATTTATTAGGATAGCTATTACTTCAAAAAATAAAATTAAAAAAGAAACAGCAGTTGGTGTGGATATGAAAACATTGGAACACTTGTGCATTGCTAGTGGGAATGTAAAATGATACAGAAAAAGGCATGATCATTCCTTACCATATGATTATGGTAAGGGTATGAATTACCATATGATTATGGTAAGGATATGAATTACCATATGATATAGCAATTTGACTTCTGGGTTTATATCCCAAATAAATTAAAATAGGGACTTGAACAGATATTTATACAACTATATTCATAGCAACAATATTCACAATAACCAAAAGGTAGAAGCAAAATATCCATCCACAGATAAATGGGTAAGTAAAATGTAAGATAGATAGATGATAGACAGATGATAGATAGATGGATGATAGATAGGAATCTACGTCTAGATCTATGTATGTTTTCTTTGTGTAACTATAGTCCACTAAAATATCCAGGAATATTATTCAACATTAAAAAGGAAGGAAATTCTGATGCATTCTACAACATGAATGAGTCTTGAAGATTTTATGCTGAATGAAATAAGCCAATCACAAAAGGGCAAATACTGCTATGATTTCACTTGGATGAAGTACCTAGAGTAGCCAAATTCAGAGAAAGCAAGAATAATAGTAGTTGTCAGGGGATGTGGGGAATGGGGAGTTAATGTTAATGCATAGAATTCAGGATGGGAAAGATTAAAAAAATCTCTGAAGAAGGTTGGTGGTGATGAATTCCACAACAACGTGAATGCATGAATCACTGGACTGGACAATTAAAAGTGGTTAAAATAATAACTATTAGTTATGGTATTTTACCACAATAATAAAAAAGGCACAAGTAAACACCCTTTAGTTACATTCCACCTTAACGCTTAAAAACATGAATGGTAATATTGGATAGACAGATACATAGATGATAGATTGATCTTCATGGCTTTTTCTTTATTACCAACATACAAATATATATTAACAAAGAGAAACATCAGGGGAAGCTTCTTTCAGTAGTACCCTAAACAAGAGTAGGAAAGTATCCATCATTTAGTTGTCTAGAGAAATCTTATTTTGTTTACAATGTATGTCTTTTTCTCTTCTTTTTCTCTTTCTATTATTCACTCTCTATTGGTAATTATCCATCAAAAGACAAACAGTTAGAAGGACATTAACAATTTGTCCTCCAATATTTAATAAATGACTAAGCTGAAATAACTTGTTAGATTAGAATTTTAGGAATTCACAGACATGTAGTAAGTAGAAGAGAACTTTCAGGCAGTAGATGCAATTCAAGTTGCAGGAGTAAGAGCAGCAAGTTATCTTACTCATATCATCTCTTTTATTTCCATTTATTTTGTCAATCCAACTAAAATCAGGCAACTTTGACCATTAATGTCCTAAGAACATGCTCCCGTATTTTCTTGGTCCTTACTCCGTACACAATGGGGTTGAGGAAAGGGGGTACCAAAAGGTACATATTTGCAATAAAAATATGGATATGTGCAGGCACATTCTTCCCAAAACGGTGAGTGAAAATGGAAAAACCAGCTGTGGAATAGAACACAAGAATAACACAGACATGTGATCCACATGTACCCAAAGCCTTAAAGCCAGCTTCTCGGGATGGCAGGTGGAATACAGAGCGGAGGATGAAGGCATAGGATACAGCAATGAGAATGGCATCACATGAGCCAATGATAGAAGCCATACTGAGGCTATAACTCTTGGTGGCCCTTATGTCCACACACGCCAGCTTCACCACAGCCATGAACTCACAGTAGGTGTGGGCAATGATTCGTGTTCTGCAGTAGGGCAGCTGTTTGAGCAGGATGGGATGTGGAGAAAAGAAAGCTATGCCCCGAATCACCACAATAATACCCATTATGGTGATGCGAGCATGAGTGAGAATGGTGGTATGGCGCAGTGGATGACAAATGGCGACATAACGGTCAAAGGCCATGGCCAGGAAAAAGCCTGATTCCATAGCAGTAAAACTGTGAATGAAGAACATTTGGGTCAGGCAGGCATCAAAGGCAATGTCATGGGCTCCGAGCCAGAAGAGACAAAGCATTCGGGGCAGGGTGGATGTGGAGAGGACCAGGTCGGTGATGGAGAGCATGCAGAGAAAGAGGAACATGGGCTCATGGAGGCTTCGCTCTGCCCTCACCACGGCCAGGATGGTCACATTCCCCACCACAGCCACCACATACATGGAGCAGAAGGGAATTCCAATCCAGACATGCAGGTGCTCTAGTCCTGGGATGCCCATCAATAGGAAGGTGATAGGAGAGGGACGAGAAGTGTTGAGAGGAGGCATGTTGTTTTTCCCTTTGCTTTTTGCCACTATGTCTGAAGAGGAAGTAGCACAACCAGATGCTGAAAACATGGAGGTTCAGTTCAAGAAGACAGTTAATGATCTGTTGCTAAAAACAATTCAAGTCATAATCATGTGTATTTAATCATGTGTATTTAAATTCACTAGAATAATAATGCTAAAATCAGTAATAACATACCAAGTACAGAAAGATAATACTATATCAGGGAACTCTATGTCACCTTGTCCCTTCATTTGCAGTAAAAGATTCCATCTTTAGTCAAACTTGTACTTAGTTCAACAAATATTTACTGAGAGGTTACTGAGTTTCTTCCTTGAGCTCTCATTCAGTATTTCCCTCAGGTCAGTGAGTTTGCCATAACTGGAAGTGATCTAGCAGAGACCTTGTGAAAATATCTAGGAGTTATTGAAAGGACCCTTATAACCCACTCTGCCATTCATGTGAGGAATAGAAATAAATGGTCTTTGTCCCTCTCTGGACACGATATTGAAGTCTTTGGCACAACTTTTGAAGTAGAATCAACTCAATTTCTATCTTTAGCCTTTCATTTGCCACTCTGCATATATAGCTAATCTGTCAAATTTATCAATGATGTTACTTTTTTCTTTTTGCCTATTTCTTTCTATCATGTACTACTTAAGTAGGCACATACTATGTTTTTTTGAACCAGCAGATATCTGCTTGTAAAGATAAGGTATTTCTTAACATTAACCCCTCACTACATTTTTATCCTCTTTTTTTTTCAGATTTAGATTATTTCACTGCACAGCTGTATGCTAATTGTGCTCCTTCATTTGTTGATCCAGAAACCCAAATTTCTAAACATGCACAACAGTTTATTTATTGGACTGGTATATTTACCTAATGATGCTTTAGATACCAGTTACTGACTGTAGTGGGTTTCTTTATACCTCTTCCTGTAGTTCCAACAGAGAGCCAAACCTCCATGGCAGAGAAGTCCTGGGATATAGGGGTTGATCATGAGGCAGGATCTGGGAGAGTTGAAGAAAAGAACTAACTTTTAAGTCACTACAAATGCTCCAGTTGTAGAGTAACCCTTGGTTACTAGTTTTCTGCTTTTCTTATCGCCTATTAATATGTATGTGGTTATGTTGTTATCAGTTTTTAAGGAGAATCTGCTTTCCTTATATCTCAAACAAATTCTCATAAATGCAATAGAACTAATAAGAAGTTACACAGAGTTATCACTATATAGGCTTTCCTGAATCATGCCAAACTCTTATATTCCATATGTGTGTGTGTGTATGTGTGTGTATGTGTATATATATATATGTGTGTGTGTGTGTATATATATATATATATTTTCTAGGCTTTTACATTTACTAGAACCTAGCTTTATTATAGTGAAAAACACTTGAAGAACACAACTATGGCTTTCCCCCCTGCCCATGACTGAGCTTATAACAAGTAGTTACACTATAACTTTAAACAAGTAATATATAAGGCAATTTTTTTTCCCACAGGAGAGGGAAGAAATGACAGTAAGGGATCAAATTAAGTTTAGTCAGTTAAGAAAAGTCTTCTACTTAGGCTAGAATGTGAAGATTGCATGAGTTTTTCCCCTGGGTTCTGAATTTAGATATTTAGGTATAGATATAAATAATGCATAACTACCTATCTGCACCCATGCACACACACATAAACAAAGGAAAAGGAAAGGAGCATAAGCGAAGTTCCATCTGAAGGACAATCATAATGTAATGAAATAAATCTAGTGTAGCTGGGACTCAAAGGTTACAAAGAGATTAAAGTGAAATAAAATTCTGTGAGTAAACAAAGGTCCCCAACATTCATGTGTAAGCACATAACTAATAAGAAATGTTATAATCTAGACTAATGTAGTGACTATCACTTGTTTAGGTGCTAAGTGCATGTTGGAGTTACGGATACAATACAGAGCATTGCAAAAACAGAACTAGAAAATATACACACTCACAGATATACACACGCTGGTTTCTATATTTTTTTCTTGTACAAACACACATAATACAACCTCAATGGTATCATCTCCCTGAAAATGCCAACCTGTCATTGAGTATGGAGATCATGAAGTACCCTTATTTTGTTCCTTCAATAGATTCATATAATATGAAATATGGTCAAAATAAGAGATAATCTTCACTTTATGATATCCTTAAAAAGACCTTTGCTTCCTAGAATTTTTTTTTCATTTTATCCATAAAGAATGAAAAGTGTGCATTCTCTCAGTTTCAAAGAATTACATCTTCCCTCTTGACTCCAAGACATTCAGAAAGTAAAAAGATGTTAAGAAAATCCCATGTCCTTGAAAGTTTTCCTTAGATCATTCAGATTATATCTTTCTCTCCATCCATTTCTTATTTCATAACCTTAATTAGTTCATGAAGAAACTGATTCAGAACAAAGAAGCAACTTAAATATTCAGTTTCAATATATAGCAGCTTCAACATGGTAATCTCAGAGGATAAGCAGGGATAACATCTGACACAACCAGGTCCTTATGGAATCACCAGGAGAGGAGCAGTATTTTTATTTTGGTAAAATGTTTGATAATCTTCCTAATTTCGGGGATAGTTACAGATGAACCATCTTTTAGTATTTTGGTACAATTTATCAATCACATAATAGGACCTGAAGGGAACTGAAAAAATACAGAACACATTCTTTATTCCTTGTATACATCAACTTCATCCCAGTGTCAACTTGAGACATAAACTTTGCAGGCCAGAAGAGAAGAGGATGGTATGTTTAAATTATTAGAAAAAATAACCAAGAATTCCTTATCTAGCAAAACTGCCTTTCAAAAATAAAGGAAAAATTAGGACATTTCCAGGTACACAAAAACTGAGAGATTTCATTATCTCTATACATTCTCTGCAAGGAATGCTAAAGGGACTCTTTTATGTTGAAATTCAAGGAAGTTAGAGAGTAACTCAAACCTATACAAAAATATAAAGTTCTTTGTGAAGATAAAGCACACACAGATATAAAAACCAGTATGATCACAATTTTGGTTCGTTACTCTACTTTTTATTCTGCTACAGGATAGGAAAGACAAAAGCACAAACAGAATTATAAATATAAGTTAATGGGTATAGGACATATAAGGATGTACTTTGTGACATTAATAACATAGAGTGTGGATGGTGAAGCTCTAAAGGGAGGAATAGAACTTTTGTATGCGATTGCAGTCTAGTTGTTACCAGTTAAAATACATTGTTATAACTTTAGGATGTTATATATAATCCCTCTGTCAATAACAAAGAAAGTATTTGTCAAATATTCACAAAAGGAAATGTAAAGGAATCAAGAAGTGTCATTGCAAAAATTAAAAAAAATACAAAGGCAGGCAGTAAAAGAGGAAAGGAGGGACAAAAAAAATTATAAGACATACAGAAAACAATAGATGATAATAGTAAATCTTTCCTTATGAATAATTATTTTAAATGTAAATGTTTAAAAATCCCCAGTCAAAACAAAGAGTGACAGGATGGATTAAAATGACAGAATCCAGGGGCGCCTGGGTGGCTTAGTGGGTTAAGCCTTTGCTTAACCCACTAAGGGATTAAGGTCACAGGTCACAGTCTCAGGGTCCTGGGATGGAGCCCCCAATAGAGCCCCACATCGGGTTCTCTGCTCAGCAGGAAGCCTGCTTCCCCCTCCCTCTCTGCCTGCCTCTGCCTGCTTGTGATCTCTCTCTCTCTCTGTCAAATATATACATAAAATCTTAAAAAACAAACAACAACAACAACAACAACAACAAAAAACAGAATCCAGACTTCAGTTTTCCAGTCTAGCATGTGAGACACTGGAAGTTTACACTGCACCCTAACAACAAGTAAAAAGCCGAACCAACTGAAAAGTCAGCAACTCTTCTTGGACCCATAAGAGAAGCAAGATCATAGAGCAAACTGCTGCTTCTGAAGCTGAAGAAACCAGTAAGTTAAGACAGAAGAATACAATTTACTGGAGGAGAAATCTCCATGGGAAGCAGTGCCAAGATAAGAAAATACAAACTACAATTGACAAGTTGCTAGAGGCTTAGTGTGGACAAGCCTGAGAGATAAACTCCAGGGGAACCCAGTCATTATCGGTCCCCACTCTTTCGTAAGTTTTACATACAGGAGCTCATCAGGTCCACACAGTGTTATAAAAGAAAATCCTCTCATTCGGCAGGGGCAGGGAAAAGTGAACCATTTTGAAATACGTCAGAGCATTCTGTTCTTCTTAACAAGGTCTGCATTTAGGAAAAACTAGTTAGCCAAACCCTAATCTGCTAAGGTTTTATCAGAGCCTAACTGGTCTGGAGGAAAGGAAATACTCACTTCTGGCTGGTTCTAGCCTTCTAGTGGGAAAAGGGAAAGAGCCAACTTCAGTCCACCCTAGACATCTGGTTCCTCCTAAGGGAAGTGAAGGGGAAATTGTGTATAACACAGGAAATTTATAGCTCAGATGTAAAAGTTTACTAAAAGACTGAGACCTAATCATGGAACAATAGAGCAATCCCCCTCTCCCTACATCTTACTGTCACATTACTAAAGGCCTATTTGTGGCCGTTTTCAAGACAGGACATTGTGTCTAGCTATCAGGAAGAAATTACAAGACATACTAAAATGTAAAAAACACAATTTGAAGAGAAAGAGCCAAGCTGGGACCAAACTTAGATATGACAAGGATGTTGGAATTCCTAGACCATGACTTTTAAAAACTATTATTAATATACTAAGGACTCTATTGGATGAAACACACATCATGAGAGAACACATGGGCCATGTAAGCAGACAGATGGAAATCCTAAGAAAGAACCAAAAAGAAATGCTAAGGTTCAAAAAAGTAACAGAAATGAAGAAAGACTTTGAGGGGATTATTGACTAGTAGATTGGATATACTAAAGAAAGAATCTCTAATCATGAGAATACCTCAGTAGAGACTTCCCAAAATGAGAGGCAAAGAGAAATAAGACTTAAAAAAAAAAAAAAGAAAGAAAGAAAGAAAGTAATGTCTAAGGACTGTAGGACAACTAGTAACTACACATTATGGAACATATGAGTAATGGGAATATCAGAAGGAGAAAAAGGAGAGATGGGAACAAAAGAAATATTTGAAGTGATACTGATGGAGAATTTTCTCAGATTAATGCCAGACACCCAACTACTCATTAAGGAATTTCAGAGACTACCAAGTAGGATAAATGCCAACAAAACAATAGATTTATGCATATCATCTCCAAACAGCAAAATGTCAACGATGGGAGGAAAAAAAGCCTTAAAGAA
Source organism: Meles meles (assembly GCF_922984935.1). Taxonomy (NCBI): domain Eukaryota; kingdom Metazoa; phylum Chordata; class Mammalia; order Carnivora; family Mustelidae; genus Meles; species Meles meles. Next base: position 57,958,698 of record NC_060073.1, on the reverse strand, counting down.
ACCAGAGTTTAAAAAACACCACCACCACCACGTTGGCAATCAAGAAACAAAGATAAAAATTGCATTTAATTTGTCCTCAGAAACCATGCAAGCAAGAAAAGTGGAGTGAAATTTTAAAGTGTTGGGGGGGGGAATTCTGTACCCTGAAAAATAATTCTTCAAAAATGAAGGGGAAATAAAAAATTTCTCAGACAAGCAAAAATTGAGATAATTTGGTATAAGTACACCAGCTTGAAAGAAATGCTAAGTAAATTCTTAGAGAGAAGGAAAATGATATAGGTCAAACATTCAAATCTACTTAAGGAAAGGAAGAGTATTAAAGAAGAAATAAGTGTATATGGACCACATCTTTCTTTCCATATACACTTATTTCTTCTTTAATACTCTTCCTTTCCTTAAGTAGATTTGAATGTTTGACCTATATCATTTTCCTTCTCTCTAAGAATTTACTTAGCATTTCTTTCAAGCTGGTGTACTTATACCAAATTATCTCAATTTTTGTTTGTCTGAGAAATTTTTTATTTCTCCTTCATTTTTGAAGAATTATTTTTCAGGGTACAGAATTCTCCTCCCCCGCCCCAACACTTTAAAATTTCACTCCACTTTTCTTGCTTGCATGGTTTCTGAGGACAAATTAAATGTGGTCCATATACACTATGGAGTATTATGCCTCTATCAGAAACGATGAATACCCAACTTTTGTAGCAACATGGACAGGACTAGAAGAGATTATGCTGAATGAATTAAGTCAAGCAGAGAGAGTCAATTATCATATGGTTTCCCTTATTTGTGGAGCATAACAAATAACATGGAGGACAAGGAGAGATGGAGAGGAGAAGGAAGTTGAGGTAAACTGGAAGGGGAAGTGAACCATGAGAGACTATGGACTCTGAAAAACAACCTTAGGGTCTTGAAGGGGCTGGGGGTGGGAGGTTGGGGGAAAAGGTGGTGGGTATTAGGGATGGCACGTGTTGCATGGAGCACTGGGTGCGGTGCAAAAACAATGAATACTGTTACGCTAAAAATAAATAAGTAAGTAAGTAAGTAAATAAATAAATAAATAAATAAATGAAGAAGAAATAAGTGAAAGTAAAAATCTTTTAGTTTTCTTGTTTGTAATTTATCTAAAGGGCTGATTGTTAAAAATAATTATATAACATTATATATAAACATATTTACACACAGTTGCTAAATTATTTTGAATAAATGTTTACCTGTTAGATAAATGTATGTGCATGTACATGTATAAGCAAAATGAATGCCAGCAATGATACAAAGGACAGGAGGGAGGTATTAGAGTTACTTTGTTATTAAAAGGCACTCTCATGGTGGTATAGTGTTATTTGAAAGTAGACTTGGATTAGTTGTAAATGTGTACTGCAAACTCTAGGGCAGTGACTAAAAAAAGTAAAAAATAAATAAATAAATAAATAAAAGTACAACTGGTATGCCAAGAAAGGAGAGAAAATAGAATTATATAAAATTCTTAGTTAAAACCACAATAATAATCTTTAACATGTATGTAACTGAAAACAGAATATCAAAATACATGATGCAAGAACAGATAGAATTCCAAGGAGAAATAGATAAACCTACTACTATATTTGGAGAATTCAACATACCTTTATCAGAAATTGACAGATGCTGCAGACAGAAAAATCAGTAAGGATACAGTTGAACTAAACGATGTCATTGGTCAACCGGGTATAATCAACCTCTATAGACTGCTCTATCCAAAAACAGCAGAATACAAATAATTCTCAAGCTTGCAAAGCTTGCATGGAAGACTCACCAGGATAGAGCCTGTTTTGAGCAGTAAAACCATCTTAACAAATTTAAAAGAATAGAAATCACATAATGTGTGTTCTTAGACCACAATGGAATTATACTGGAAACACCAAAAGAAAGAGAGCTGAGAAATATCCAAATACTTGGGGATTCAACAATATACTCTTAAATAATGATTGAAAGAAGAAATCTTTTTTTTTTTTTTTTTTTAGGATTCTGAGTTGCTTGAAAGAAGAAATCTTAAAAGAGATAATAAAAGATATTTTGAGCTAAATAAAATTAAAACAAAATATATCAAAACTTGTGAATACAGCTAAAGCAATGCCTAGAGAAAAATTTACAACATTGAATGTATATATTAGAAAATAAGAAAGATATAAATTTTTTTTAAAAAGATTTTATTTATTTATTTGACAGAGAGAGACACAGCAAGAGAGGGAACACAAACGGGGGAGTAGGAGAGGGAGAAGGAGGCTTCCTGGTGAGCAGTGAACCAGATGTGGGGCTCAATCCCAGGACCCTAGGATCATGACCTGAGCTGAAGGTAGACGCTTAACAACTGAGACACCCAGACGCCCTGAAAGATATAAAATTTAAAAATCACAATTTCCACCCTGGAAACTAGAAAAGGAAGAACACATTAAATAAAAAATAAGCAGGAGAAAAGAAAGAAAAAAACAAGATTTAGAGTATAACTCAGTAAAATGGAACACAGGGAATCAATAGAGAAAAATCAATGAAACCAAAAGCTGGTTATAACAGTATGCCTCTAGACAAGCAAACAAAGTAAGAGCAAGAGAGGACACACATTACTGAAGTGAAAGAGGGGATGTCACTATAGGTCCATGAACATTAAAAAAAAGTAATACGAGGGACAGGTCTATGCCCATAAATTCCGTAACCTGGATGAAATGAAACAATTCCTTGAGAGACACAATATGCCAAAACTTATAAGAATCAGGTGATCTGAATAGGCCACTATCTGATAAAGAAACTGTCTCAATGATTGACAGTCTTCCAAAACAGAAAAAAACTCAGCCCAGACTAATTTATTGATGACCATTACCAGACATTTAAGAAAGGAAGTATATCTACTCTTTGCAATCCTTTTCAGAAGATAGAAATAGAATACTTTTTAATTTGTTCTATAGGGCAGTGTTTCCTTAATGTCAAAACCAAAAACATTACAACAAAAGAAGACTACAGACCACTATCTGTCAGGAACACTGATGCAAAAATTCTCAAGAAAATATTAGCAAATCTAATCCAACAATGTGTAAAAAGAATTATAACCATGACTAAGCACAATTTGTTCCAGTTATATAAAACTTGCTCACCCTTTAAAGTCAAGGATTGTAATCCATTACACCAACAGAGAACTTGAACCATACTATAGAACAATTGGACATAATATATTCAGAACACCCCACACAACAATTGCAGAAAATACATGTGTCTCAACTGCACATGGAACATTCTCCAGAGTAGACAAGATGCTAAGATGTAACAAACATAAAAAGATTGAAATCAGAGAAAGAATATTTTTCTTCCATAATAGAATGAAACTAGAAATTAATAGAGGAAAAACCAGAAAATCCACAAATATGTAGAAATTAAACAAAACTATCAATGGGTCAAGAAAGAAATCACAAGAACAATTGGAAAACATTGCAAAAATAAAATGAAAACACTACATTCCAAACGGCACTTGGGACAGGGAAATGTATAGCCACAAACCCTTACATTAAAAAAGAAAAACCTAAATTTACAATTTATACAGATAACAACATGCTCAACAGTAAAAAATGAAAGTTTTTCCTCTAAGATCAGGAACAAGATGCCCAGTTTCACTATTTCTATTCAACACAATTTTGGAAGTTTTGGCCAGATCAGTTAGAAATGAGAAAGAAGGGATGCCTGGGTTAGCTCAGTTGGTTAAGCATCTGATTTTTTTTTAATCTCAGCTCTGGTCTTGATCCTAGGGCCCTGAGTTCAAGACTTGAAAAGAGCCTACTTTAAAAAAAAAAAAAAGGAAATAAAAGGCATCCAAATTGGAAAGGAAAATGTAAAAGTATCTTTGTTCTCAGATGACATGATCTAATATGTAGAAACCTTGAATATTCCACCGAAATATGAAGTTTAGAAATAATAAACAAATTCAATAAAAATTCAGGATACAAAATTCAGTTGCATTTTTATCCACTAACAATGAACATTCAAAAAAGAAATTTAAAAAATAATCCAGGGACGCCTGAGTGGCTCAGTTCATTAAGCAGCTGCCTTCGGCTCAGGTCATGATCCCAGCGTCCTGGGATCGAGTCCCGCATTGGACTCCTTGCTCATCCGGGAGCCTGCTTCTCCCTCTGCCTCTGCCTGCCACTCTGCCTGCCTGTGCTCGCTTGCTCGCTCTCCCTCTCTCTCTCTCTGACAAATAAATAAATAAAATCTTTAAAAAAAATAAAATAAAATAAAAAATAATCCAATTAATGGAAAATAAAATACCCAAATACTATGATAAAGCAGATGGCAATTTGACAGTTCGGAAATAGGATTTAAAAAAAATAGTCTTTAGGAATAAGCTTAACCAAGGAAGTGAAAGATTTGTACACTGAAATCTGTAAAACTTTGCTGAAAGAATTAAAAAAGAAACAAAATAAACAGGAAGACATCCCAGGTCATGGATTAGAAGACTTGATATTGTTAAGGTGTCTGTACTAGCCCTCTCTGAGGAAGATCTACAAATGGCCAATTAACATGCCAGAAGATGCTCAACATCTCTAATTAAAACCACAATGAGACAACTTCACACCTATTACAATGGTTATTAATCAAAAGAAGAAAGGAAAGAAAGGGAAAGAGGAGGGAAGAGCAGAGGGGAGAGGAGAGAAAGAACAAATATAGTCCAACAATTATGGAAAAAGAATGAAGGAATATCATTCACAGAAACGTGATGTTTATATGTTAGACGCAAAGAGACATGAAATTTAGTAAGTGTGGTAAAGTAGGTGGTAATCATAATTTATATAGGATGCCTTGTAACTGTTAGGGAGCAAAAACTACTTTAAACCATCTAAGTAAGACCCTTGCTTGTGTAGATAGAAGCAACAATAAATAAGGCAAGATAAATTCTTAAGAACAATGATGACAATTTAATAACTTGGGAAATCAGGAACTTTCTTTTTCTACACAAAGATAAACACGTGTGAAGAAGAAGCCTATGCATCAGAAATATCTTGTCCTGATTTTAGAGAAGAGTGATATCTGAAAAGACCACATACAAATTTACAATCGTTTGAATATACTCAGTATTTATTGTGTGTATATTCTGCGCATGTATATGGGTGTATATTTTGATGGTAAGGTCTGTCTCTGCATTTTGTGTGTTTGTCTTCCATCTGCTTCTTTTCCATTCTTTCTTTCCTGGAGAACAAATAATGTCAGCCCCTTTCCAAGGAGACTTTGAGATCATGGTCCTAAAACCCAAGGCCATAGGGAGCTAAAGGCTTGGGTTTATTTTCAGAGCTGTCCCTCAGGAGACAAAAGGCCAGAAGTTTCAAAATCTATTCTCTAAGGTTGGCATAATAGGGACTCCAGTTCCCATTCCAGCTGGAGATAGGTTATATGTTGACCAAGGAATCTAAGTGAGCCTTAACCCAAATCTCTTTGCTTAGAGGTAAGGCCGGGGTGGGGGGGGAGGGGGCTGGCTTCAATTAATTTTTGTAAGGGAATATTGTGCATCCACCAGGACTTTGCTCTGTAGGCTACTAAGAGCAAGGTCTTTGATGAAAACTTCTACTCAGTAATAGGAAACATAGAGATTGTTCTAGTATTTAATAATTTCTATTCTCTCTGACAACTGCAGGACAGTAATGATAATGACTTTTCATGGCAGTAGAAAAATCAAAATTAGGATAGGACCATAGATGAAGGTAGGCTCAAAAAGCAAACACCAAAGGAGGCAGCAGGGAGCTAAGAGTCTAAGAGGGACTCCTGCATCTTACTACTTTCAGAGCACCTCGATTAGCCAGTTGGTCAGTATGCCTAAAGATCTTCAAGAAGATACATTTATCACAATTTTTTTTAAATTTTCTCCAATTAACCTAAATTCAGAGAGGGACTGAACTTTTTACCATTCTTTCTCTCATTTCCTCTTTCCTATTTTCCACCTCGCTTCCCATGTTGCTTCCCTTTTTCCTTCCCTCATGCCTTACTGCTTCCCTAAAGTTTTCTCCTCTTTCCTTGTTTCATCTAATTTTCTCCATTAAACATGAATTATCAGAGATGGGGTAAAATCCTCTAGGTATTTCTCAGGGTAAGGTTAAAACCTTATTATTTATTCCTGACCTGGGAGAGATTATGTCTATGATCAGTTCTTCCCTCAAACACCTTTATTTCAACTTACCTGACAACTATTTCCTTTAGATGTTCCCCTTATATAGAACCAGGTAGAATCCTTTGTTGCCTTCTGTTCAAGTTCTCTTTGATGCCTTATGCCTCACTGTGATCTAAGCAACAAAAGGATTCACATTGTCCTAGTAAGAAATATTTGGGGTCTAAAATGGTTCTTGTTGAATGCCTGTGCCTGTCTGTTGAAGCTTTATTTAATGGTGTTTATCTACAAATGTTTACTGAATGCTTTAGTGAGGAAGACCTGTTGGTTTGGAAGGTGACATTTTAAATTTGAATGTATGAAAATTAGGATTAAATAAAACACACTGAAGGCATTTGGCATGTAAGGTATCATTATATGTGTATAGCTTTTATATCTGTTTTTCTATGTCATTGTGGCCGTGTATATGTAGCTACACATTTTTTTTTAAACTTTTTTTTTTTTTAAGATTTATTTTATTTGACAGAGAGAGAGATCACAAGTAGGCAGAGAGGCAGGCAGAGATAACCCACTGAGCCACCCAGGTGCCCCGTAGCTACACATTTTTGTCTTTGCTTTTATTATGTTTGTCCTCAACATCCTCAATTTAGGAAGTTATTACATTATGTGTCAATCCAGATACCACTCTTCACTCATGAAAAAAGTACCAGATTGTAGAATATTTTGGATTGGAACTGCATAAGATGTTATATTATCTGTAAGCGTTGACTGTGCTAGTAGTCATCATAAATGATGTGTCCCTTGAATTCAATTGTGTCCAGTAATAGGAATCTTCCTTTTGGTAAATCCACTATAAGGAACCAGTTAGAAAACAATATCACTGCCTTCTCTTGCACTACAATAAAACAAGAACTAATTTGAAATAATTTGAAACTATTTTTGTGCTTTATTTTTCTTCTAGGAATGGACATACATATCTTCTTCTCCTATTCTAGCCAAATCCAGAATGCCCCATCAAAATATAACCATATTCCATCCATCCACCTTTTTTCTTTTAGGTATCCCAGGGCTTGAGACTGCCCATGCCTGGATTTCATTGCCATTCTGTTGTATTTACTTTATGGCTCTTATTGGCAATGTCACAATCTTGACAGTCATATGGACAGAAAGAACCCTCCAGAATCCAATGTTCTTCTTTCTTGCCATTCTATCAGCCATAGACCTGGCCCTCTCTACAACCTCAGTACCACGAATGTTGGGTATCTTTTGGTTTAATGCTCATGAAATTGGCTTTGGAACTTGTGTGGCTCAGATGTTTCTCATACACACCTTCACAGGAATGGAATCTGCTGTTCTGCTGGCTATGGCCTTTGACCACTATGTAGCCATCTGTGACCCCCTCCACTATACAACCATCCTGACAGTCCCAGTGCTGTCAGGAATTGGAGTAGGGGTTGTACTGAGTACAGTCGTGCTCACACTGCCCATGATCTACCTAATCCACCGTCTACCCTTTTGCAATGCCCGCATTATTGCCCACACCTACTGTGAGCACATGGGCATTGCCAAGTTGGCTTGTGCCAACATTCAAATCAATGCTATCTATGGTCTCTTTGCTGCTTCCTTCCTTGTTCTTGTCCTGGTACTCGTTGGAATCTCTTATGGCTACATCCTCCATGCTGTATTCCACCTCAAATCGCAAGAGGCCCGCCACAAGACACTGAGCACGTGCAGCTCTCATGCCGCAGTCATGTTTGTTTTCTATACACCCTCTCTTTTCTCCTTTCTCACTCACAGATTTGGCCAAAAAATACCCTCTTATGTCCACATTCTTATTGCCAACATCTATGTGGTCCTTCCACCAGCCCTCAACCCTATCATCTATGGGGTAAGGACCAAGCAAATCAGAGAGTGTGTGAGCCAAGTATTTATAGGGAAATAAGGAACACTATACTTGGTCTTTAGGGATGAGGAGCTGCCTGTAGTCACAACATTAACGCCACCTCCATATTAATACTTGAGAAGCAGTTGCCAGTGTATTTGTCCATGTGAGAAAACAGTAATTGAAGCCTCAAACTGATATGCCATAACAAATTATCCAAGCCTTGAGAAATAATTCCTGATTTAAGTCTGTTTTTAAGTTCTCATTATTTTTGCTGAAGGGCTGTAGCCTCTGACTGCGGTAGTTCATTATTCTTTTTTTTTTTTAATCTTTTTTTTTTTAAAGATTTTATTTATTTATTTGACAGAGAGAGATCACAAGTAGGCAGAGAGGCAGGCAGAGAGAGGAGGAAGCAGGCTACCTGCCGAGCAGAGAGCCCGATGCGGGGCTCGATCCCAGGACCCTGAGATCATGACCTGAGCCGAAGGCAGCGGCTTAATCCACTGAGCCACCCAGGCGCCCCGGTAGTTCATTATTCTTGAGAAAAAGAGAAATCAGAAGACTTGCAGATGGGCCCCTATAATTTAATGTTCCCAAGTTTCTCTGATTAAACTTGGTGTTCATGTAATATATAGAATTCTGTGTGAAATGTCTACTGGTAAGTCTAAGCTTATTCCAGTTATCTGTGGTAAACGTTCAGATAAATCTTAGAGTATGTAACAATATTATAATATTCTTTCCAAGAATATTATGTCCAAATCATTTTATAAGTTTATATTCAAATTCCCTAATTTTCCTTATTTTACCTGATGAATATAATCTTAGGGAAATATACCAAAAAGTTTTTAAAAATAATTAACACTTCCCTCCCACCCCCCAAAAGATGACATAAATAAAGAGGCTTGAGAGTACAATTTTTATTCTTAACAAAGGAAAACTGATGCTATAAATTCAAATCTGGAATCATTCCATCTGTTGCAGTCATCTGTACAGCCTCTACGTGAGTCTTCACTCTCAGAGTTTACCAGCACCACTCCATTGTGAACATAATGGGTTTCTAATAGAAGTGAATGTCATTTCACAGTAGATAAAGAACTTGGAAAACATTTTTTTAGAGTCAGCTTTGATTAGTGCTTTGCTGGAATGTTTGGCAGAGTTTTTAGGGTAAACTACTCTTTCTTTCCCAATGAAGGTTGGTAATCAGAAATCAGTTTGCTTTTCTTCTTTGCCCCTGTGTTAATAATTTAAGTAGATATACGGGATATATTGAACTGATTGCCATGAGGCTGTCTCAATGTTCTGTTTGGTCTCCTAGTGTATATAACAATATACTTTCAGGCTCCAAGTGGATAGAAACCATAGAAAAATGTAATTTACATCACTGCAGGGTTCAAGTAGTTTATCCATTAATTAAAGTTCAAAAATAGGAATCAGGTATCTAATAATATGATGATAAACCTAAGTTTATCTTTAACTGCCCATTTTCTTAGATTTTAAAGTTTCATTGTTTCCAGTTCCTCTCAAATACTTTGACAAAGGTTTTAATATATTTTTAATGTGTTTATAAGAGTATCTAACGGATATTCACTTCTTTGTTATGTGAATTTCACATTAAGTAAAATGAATTTATAATAATTTAAGAAAAATGAATGTATAATAATATATGAAAATAAGGTACCTATAATGTGAAGTGATTCTTTACATTATTAAGTAATATATTTTAATTTTTCAATTTAACATTTCAATATAGAACAAACACCGAAAATAGTTTCATGGATTAGAAACATTTACACCTCCTTTCTGGTCGTTTTGCAAATTTCACCTCTACCTACATGCAAAGATTAAAAAAAAAATAATAACACTTCCAGAAAAACTGAAGCTCTTACTCTAAACATATGTATTGGCCTGACTGGGGAATATGTTTCTTATTTCCAGCTCCTAATTTATTTTTGTGTGCGTTCAAGACAGACAAAAATGAGTCAGTAGAAAAGTACTGAAAGTACAATACAATACTGTCTTATACATAATAAACTCAGCTCTATAGATTCTATAAAACCTTACAAAAACTCATTTAGGAGGAGGGATGAAAGACCCTAGCAACTTTAGGAGTGGTAGTATTGAAGAAAACACTGACATAAGGCAATCTTAAACTTTTGATAACACAGAAAGCAATATAAGAGTAAAATATACAGAGAGTATAAGTAAAATTAATTCTTCAAGAATGTTGTCAGGTATCACAGACGTTATATGAATCTAACCACATTATTTAAAACCTTGGCTGTGGAGTCAGAGAGAAATAGATTCTCCTCCTTGACCAACTGTAGTACATTCATAATTGAAATTGTGCCATGCTGTGCCTTTTTATTTTCTCACGACTACATGAGAGTTGTTAAAAACAGAAGGTTCTTGACAGGTGACTACCTGAGGAAGTTGCAGTGTGTTATATGAGGTTATAAATGTCTCTGCTAGTGGAAAAGAATCAAAGTTTTGAAGAGAATACCTGAACTCAGCAGTATTAGGGGCTCACAATGACAGATAGCCAGAGTCTCACAGTGCTGAGAAGTGAGCCTGTCCACTTCTTTTTAGGAAAAAACAAACAAACAAACAAACAAAAAACCCCAAAACAACAACACTCCACCAGTAATGTTCAGATACATGATTACCGTCACTTTGTTATTGGCGAGAAGGGACCTAATTCATGAGTACATTAACACTGAAAAATACAAGGGTAATTCTAAATTTTAAAATATGTTATATGTTCATATAACCTAATAATGGTGTACTTGTTTTAAGTGTTAAATATATTTATAATAATCTAAGTGTATGTGAGAGGACATTTATACTATAACTTTTTATATTTATTTGGGCAAACAACCTTACCTCTGCAAGTCATATAAATTTCATAGTCCTTCTTTACTCAATCCCTGTGTTTTGTTCAATTGGTAGTGACTGTAATAATACCTAAAACATACTAAGCAAGCATTCAATATTTGTGAATGAAGAATATTTCTTAAATGGACTGAGTCTCTATTTTTTTCCACATAAAATAATATTCTTTGGGCTTTATGAATAAGGATAAATATGTTTGCTACTAAATATAATTATAAAAAGTATATTTGACATACAAAATTGTAAGAAAAATGCATTATTTCATAAAATGTATCTCTCTATGCATGATGATTTTGATAATCTGGTAAAGATGTTAATATTTTGTAGGTCCCATTATTAAGCCTCATATATAGTGAAGGGTTTTCAGCTTTTCCCATACATTTTAGCTTGATTCATTAATGACTCATTAACTTTAATTCCTACCACACTTACTGGGTGGATCAGATCCTTACTCCAAATCTTGCATACATACAGTAGATAATACAACTACTATTAATAATTATTATTATTGTTCTTACTAGTAAGCTACAGTTTCTAAAAAGTTCTTCAAAGGTAAATGCTGACTTAATTTCTCTCAATAGTTTCATATATAAATTTAAACACAAATAAGCAAATACTAGAAAATCAAGTGACTCAGCCTAGATATGCAGAGGACTTATTTTGGGAAAACAAAAGAATTCACACATTTATTGAAAGTTCAGAATTATTAAAAACATGGAAGATAAAACTAAATCAAGTGCTTCTAAAGCAGCCTCCAAAACCACTGGTCTAACGTGTCTCTTGTTCCAACTGATCTGACATGACAAACCCTTGATGGACTCTGAATAATTTAATTCAAGTACAACCACATAGTACTGTACCTTATGCCATGCTCCAAATCCCCTTCCTAGGGTCAGAGCAATCAACACTATAAATCAGAAAATGTAATGGGGTGACCCTTTTGCAAATGACAGGTAGGTGTCAGGGGGTAAAGAATGTCCCCTTTCCTCTCCTGCAAGCATTGATTACGAGATGAAAGTTTACAGAGTTACAGCTGCATAACATATCATAATCAAGGACCTCCTACTTTCCTTGCCCCTCATTCAAATGTTTTGATATCAGAGTCTCCAGTAAGGTAATAGCATATAAGACCTTTGTCCTGGACTCTGATTTTTTAGCTTAGTACTATGGTGAGGAGTAAGTTGAAAACTCAGTAACTGGTCCACTCAGTGAAGATATTAAGTAATGGACAACAAATCCCAGAAGAATTTTTTTTAAGGTTTTATTTATTTATTTGAGGGAGAGAGAGAGAACAAGCAGGGGGAGAAGCAGGCAGAGGGAGGAGTAAAAGCAGGCTTCTTGCTGAGCAAGGACCCCGGATGTGGGGCTCGATCTCAGGATCCTGGGTTCATGACCTGAGATAAAGGCAGAACCTTAACCAACTGAGCCACCCAGGTGCCCCACATCCCAGAAGAATTTAAATATTAGCACCAGCATTAAGGCTTGATGATAAATCATAACATTTTAATGAACAGTTACCAAGAAGAGAAATAGGAATAACTTTGTCATCTGATTATTTCCTTTTTCCCAACTGCCCTAGTAAAAGTCCATAGATCTTTTTGGATCCTTTTGGATCACTAATACCTTTAAAGCTAATCATATTATAAAACCAGTTTCAGTTATAGAACTGGATCATATTATAAAACTATATATTTAGTTTATTTATAAAGCGTATTATAACTAACCAATTATAAAACCAGTCCCAGTTATAAAACTAATTTAGAAAAGTCATCCTTAGTGACTAATCATCTTTTCCTTGAGAATCTACTCTCAGTATCAAAATCTATATCCTCCACAGAAACAGAACCCCTAGAATATACATATGAATATAATAGGACTATCTATCTATTATCTATCTATCTATCTATCTATCTATCTATCTATCTATCTATCTATCATCTATCATCTTCCAGAGAGAAAACTCATGTGATTGTGCAGACTGGCAAGACTGGAATCTGTAGGGCAGGCTAGCAGGCTGGAGATTGAGGGAGGAGTTGAGGTTGCAGTTTCACGTTCAAAGGCAGTCTGGGTGCAGAACCCCTTCTTCACTGGGGAACCTCAGTCCTTTTCTCTTGGGGCATTCCATTGATTGGATGAGGCCGACCCATGGGAAGGAGGACAATCTACTTTACTCAACATCTACTGATTTGTTAATCACATCTACAAAGTGCCTTCAGAGCAACCTCTGGACTGGGAACCAAACGTCTGGGTACATAGCCTAGCCAAGTTGATACATGAGTATTAACCATCACAAAGTGTAAACAAGACAAACAGGGCTCCTATCTTCACTCTCACCCTTGAAATGTCCAGGCTGAGGCCAGGCAACTGTGACTGGAAGATTTGAAAACACCCCACAGTGGCACAGATAGGCTGAGAGACCTGGCTGGGAGGCAGAAGAGTAAGGAAGGTAAACAAAGACATCAAAGAAAACAAAAAGCTGACATCAAACACCAAACCAGGAGATTCAAACTCACGAAGGTGTCAGTTTACTGAGTTATGGAGTGATGAGCTGATCTGGCTCTGTGGGAGGCCTGGAGTGGCCTCACAAGACAAGGGAGAGGGATCTCAGAGGCTGTCCACTTGTAAGTGCTCATGAAGATAAAGTGTATGGCACCCAGGACCTACAAGGACCTGGTGATGCCCTGTATGCGGTATTGAGACAGCCTCCTCAGATCATAAGCCAGGTCCTGCTGACTCTGGCCTTGGGCTGACAATAAGCCCTTTGGGTGGGGCCGTGTCCAGGCACCCCTCACAGGTTTGGCCTTAGGGCCAGGACAGCTGCACTTGCCAGTGTTTAGATCTCTCTGAGGTTCTGGCCAATTGGAGTCCACACTATGAAGTTAAAGCAACCTAGTTACCTTGCTCACACAAAGAGAGAGGCCTCTGTTCTGACTTGGGAAAGGAGGGACAAGGCATCTGGAATTCATTCCCACTCCTCCTCTGCTCTGCAAATGATCAGGCACTCAGGGAAGTACACAGGGTACCATGTGCAGTCCTGCCTGTCTTTTAGAAGAGCCAGGACTCTGTGTAACATGACTGAGGACAGGGTCACAGCTGACTGATGGGAGGCAAAAAGATCAGCTGTCTGAGGGTCTTTCTTTTCTGTTAAAGCACACCACTGAAGGCAGGGCCTGGGTACCAGCAATGAAAGGGTGAGTGTGGCACACAGGCTCTGAGGTGCCTACTGGAATCCTCTTCCTCTTTGTTACCTCGGGGCAGAGGCTTTGGACTTGATGCAGAGCAGTAGCTCATGGTGGTCCTCAAAGACCCTCCCCTCCTCTTTCATGATCATCTGCTATGTCATCTGTAATTTACTTTTCTCTGGCCCACCCGTTTCCAATCATCTCCACCCCCACTTCTTCTCCAAAGTAGTTTCTTAAAAGGTCAAGTGCTAAAAAAAAAAAAAAAAAAAAAAAAAAAAAAAAAATTCAAGTGCTTCCTGCTTCCTCAAAGAACACCTCATCTCTTCTGGGATAAATCATTTCTCAGGTGTTAGCCACAGGAGATTCTCCTTGGGATGTTGCTGACAGGTTCCAACCATGGCCAGAACCCCACTGTAGCCCAGGCTTTTGGGAGGTTGGGTCTGGGATAATTTATGGTCCCTTCTCCAAGGCTGTCCAGGCCATTTTGGTTTCCTGAGGAGGCTACTCCCTGGATAGTAAGTTGATCCTGGAGGCACAGGGCTGTGTACATCCAGATAACTATGGCTCCTGGGTAACTCAGTCAATTGAGCATCAGACTCTTGGTTTTGGCTCCTATGGTGATATCTAGGTTGTGACATCAAGTGGCAGGTCAAACTTGCGATGGGTTCAGAACTCAGCAAAGAGTATGCTTGAGATTCTCTCTCTCTCTCTCTCTCTCTGATCACACACTCTCTTTTTCTCTCAAAATTAAATAAATCTTAAAAAAATTGAAAGAAAATAGTCTGGAGGTTGCAATAAATTAAAAGTAGAACTACCTTTTGATCTAGCAATCCCACTCACCTGTGTGTATGTTCAAAGGAACCAAAAGAATATCTCAAAGAGATATCTGTACTGTCATGTTTATTGTAGCATTATTTACAATAGCCAAGATATGGAAACAATCTGTCAGTGGATGATTGGATAAAGAATATGTACAATGGAATATTATACATCCATAAAAAGTAATCCTGCCATTTGCAACATGAATGAATTTGGAGACCATTATTTTAAATGAAGCCAAACAGAGAAAGATATATATTGCATGGTATCACATATATGCAGAATCTTTAAAAAAAAAAAAAAGTTCACGGAAACAAAGAATAGATGGTGGATATCAGGCCTAGGGGAAGGGGAAAATGGTAGATGTATGTCAGTGGGTACACACTTTCAGTTATAAGATAAATAGTTCTGAGGATAGAATGTACAACATGTAGCTGTTAATAATATGATATTTATACTTGAAATTTGCTATGAGTAGAACTTAAGCAGTCTTATCACACACACACTTAACTATGTGAAGTGATGGATAAGTTAATTATCTTGATCTTAGTAATCATTCCATAATGTGTATGTATATCAAATCATCACATTGTACACTTTAAAAATATACAATTATATTTGCCAATTATTCATTAATATAGTTAGGAAAAAAGTAAATAAAATATAATGCAATGAAAAATATGACTATATTTGCCATTAACAATCATTCAAAGGCTATCTTTTGTATAAAGAATAAGGTTGAAACTCATCATTATATGTACACACACACACACACACAATAATTTCAACTCCAGCACCAGTCTCTTCTGAATGCATCTCCCACAACATTCCATCCAAATTTTGAACTGTAATAACATCAAAATGTGTATATATCTCTACAAATTTTTACATGACTCACTTCTTTTTTTTTTTTTAAAGATTTTATTTCTTTATTTGACAGAGAGAGATCACAAGTAGATAGAGAGGCAGGCAGAGAGAGAGGGAGGGAAGCAGGCACCCTGCTGAGCAGAGAGCCTGATACGGGACTCGATCCCAGGACCCTGGATCATGACCTGAGCCGAAGGCAGAGGCTTAACCCACTGAGCCACCCAGGCGCCCCAACATGACTCACTTCTTTTACTAATTCTGTTCCTCTGCTTAAATTCTTCATTACATTTTTCACTTAATCGGATCCAAATTATACTTTGTGACTCAATTTATGTATATATGTAGGTAGGTATTTAAAGATTTATTTATTTATTTATTTATTTGTCAGATGCTTAACTGACTGAGCCGCCCAGGCATCCCTTGAGACTCAATTTAAAAGAAATCTAAGAAAAAGTAAAGCTTGTCTTTGATAAAAATCAGGAAATAATTTCCTGAAGGGAAAGAACATAATTGGAGAATGACTGGAATGAGACATGAGCAAACTTTCTGGGCTAGTAGAAGCTTTCAATATCTTATTTTACATGCACTACACAACAGCACACACACCAAATATCATCAAACTGAATGATTGAGATCCATTATCCTTTTTATGGGTTTTTAGGTAACTGCCAATATGCAAATCTGCTACAAAAATCATAATACACATCTTCTTGTGGACTTATGTATTTGTTTCTCTCTCTGTCTCTCTTTTTTAAACATTTTATTTATTTATTTGAAGGGGGAGAGCATGAGAGAGAGAGAGAGCATGAGCAGGGAGGAGATGAGCAGAGGGAGAGGAAGAAACAGACTCCCTGCTGAGCAGGGAGCCCCATACAAGATTCAGCCCCAGCACCCTGGGGTCATGACCTGAGGAGAAGGCAGATTCTTAACCGAATGAGCCACCCAGGTGCTCAGTATTCCTTTCTCTTGAGTAAATACCAAATAGTGGAAATCCTGGGCCAAGAAGAAGGTGTGCTTCTATGCAGGTAAACTTTCAATAAAAATAAAAAAAAAAAGATTAAGATGATCCATATTAATGTGGTGTATGAAAAAGAATAAATGAATATAAACTATTATCTGACAAACTTAGTCAAAAATACAATGGACAAAATATCTTCAATATTTCTGGGTAAAAGAGAGGGTGTATTATTTTTATAATAATTTAACACTTGCACATGTATATAGAAGGAATGAGAGGGGTTATGTTTTTGTACTAGAAGGAGTAGACGATTGATGAGACTTGATTCCGTGGAAACTGAGCTAGACTAACTAAATAGATAAAACGACCCATAGACAGATTGCTGTGGAAACTGAGAGGAAAAAGGAAAAGAATGAAGAGGACAACTGACTCTGCCTGAAAGTATTTTCTTCTCAGTGAAATAGATTTTTGCACAAATACTGAGGTTGGATGAATGATTCTGAAGCTGGACACTTGCTCACAGCTTAACAACACTGAAAGTAGCAGAGGAAAAAATATCTACGTGGGAATCATGCTCACAGTTTGGTCATTATGATTTACAGTTCTGTTATCTGGGAGTCTGCTAGAGGAAAGCAGTTTGCCAGCCTCGTATAACAACCAGGGAATTACTGGCTTTCTATGGCAAATGAGTGAACTACTGAAAATCTTGAAGTTAGAAGGACAGACTATGTTTAAAATATCCCCAGACTGGGGTGTCTGGGTGGCTCAGTCGGTTAAGCATCTGCCTTTGACTCAGGTTGTGGTTTTGGGGTCCTGGGATGCTACCCTGTCTCAGGCTCTCTGCTTGGTGGTGAGCCTGCTTCTCCCTCTTCCTCTGCTCCTCCCCATGCTTGTGCTCTCTCTTTCGCTTCCCTGTTGAACAAATGAAATCTTAGAATATATATATACACATATAATAAATATAAAATAATTTTATATTCAATTATAAATTTTTATATTTAATTATAAATATTTATAAATTATATATAATTTTATATAAAATAAATATTATATATGTGTATGTATAAATAAATAAATAAATACATATATATACCCCAGACTGCTGGAAGGAAAAACATATTATAGCTAATATTCTATGCAATTTATTATCTGGGGATTTTTTTTTAAAAAGATTTTATTTATTTATTTGTCAGACAGAGATCACAAGTAGGCAGAGAGGCAGGCAGAGAGAGAGAGAGCAGGGTAGAAGCAGGCTCCCTGCTGAGCAGAGAGCCTGATGCAGGACTCAATCCCAGGACCCTGGGATCATGACCTGAGCCGAAGACAGCGGCTTAACCCACTGAGCCACCCAGGCACCCCTTATCTGGGGATTTTAAGTAGCTCTCTAATGCCACTGGATAAGCATTGTCATTGCAATTAATTTCAACTGCTATCAAGAGATAGAGGTGATAATATTAACTTATCTAATATGTCAGTTAATGGAGGAAACTTGGAAAATTTTGTTCCTGAAAAAATTTATTCAATTTTCATTCAAATCTGAAAGTTAGTATAAAATTTTGGGAAATGACTGACATTCATGAAAGTAGTAATATTATCAGAGGTGGCATAACTGTATTTGTAAGCACAATGAAATTGTATTATAGAATCCCTCATGAACTCAGAGCCAATTTGATCTAAATGTGATCCAAGACCAGATATTATCCAGTTCTCATTCCTGGGAGACTCCTTTCTCTAGAAACCAGAGCAACTCCTGGCCAACTGGGATGGCCAACTGGGATGAGAATAATCATACTCTAGGGAGATCAGAAGGATAATGATGCTCCGTGATCAACCAAGGCATTCAAGAATATCCCGCCACTCTTCCATTCATATATACCGGAAATTTTGATGGAAATAGACTGATGCAACCATCCCATTTACATGCCAGCCAACCTTTGGCTCATTCCGGGTAAGTTTTTGTTCCTACAAATTGGGAAGTGGTAGCTGAAAAGGGATTGTAATGGCAGTTTCTTTTAGTAAACATTGACAGGTTTTAAATCTTCTTTTTTTCCCCCTCTGTCAACATTGTCTCTGTGTTTAAAATATTTTATCAGAGAAAGATGAGAGGCTACATTAATGTAATTTAGAGTTGAAAGATTTTCATAGGTAATCAAGTCACAGTTCGTATTTCTGAATCCCAAGAAACCAAAGGTCATTTCCAAGCTTTCTGGGTTCTGATTAACTAGCTCCTTATTAATTCTAGTGTTTCCTGGTTTATTGAAAATGAAAAAGGATTATTTTGAAGTAACCTGCAATGTAGTAGGTATTTGAAAAATGTAAAAAGTAGAGGAAAGATAGGAGAAACATATGCATTAAAAATATTTAGTATCTGATTCCAGCAACTCAGTCTTCCCTAAGGCAAAGGACAAAGGACACCACAATCTCCTTTTTACCTTATTTCTTCCTGGAGATCACATATTATCACCTTTTCTTCTTCCTCTAAGTAGGTAAGAATGAGACAACTCCTTATATGATGTAAGCTACATTACTTTCTAACAGCTAAGAGTGATCAAGCTTATACCCTTTGTCTTTCATAGAAATTGGGTTTAATGAAATCTAGATGCATTCATTTTTACTGTTTTTGTTCTATGTACTCAAACAAATCATATGACTTTTTTTAATTACAGAAAAAGTCTGTAAACTAGTTAGGATATCATTTTATTATTTCACTTGTGACCATTTGATGATTACTTGAAGAAATGGCCAATATTATATAGGAGATGATGGAGGAAAGCTCTTAGGCTCTAGACATTTCCTCTTTCAATGGAGTTCTCATTTCTTTCTTCTTTTTTTAAGATTTTATTTATTTATTTGTCAGACAGAGAAAGAGTGAGCACAAACATGGGTAACAGCAGGCAGAGGGAGAAGCAGGCTGGCTGGCTTAGCAGGGAGCCCAATGCAGGACTCTATCCTAGGACCCTGGGATCATGACCTGAGCTGAAGACAGATGATTAGCTGACTGAGCCACACAGGCATCCCTGTAGTTTTCATCTCTATCATGAAAAAATTTTCACTTCTCTGTGTTTTGTTTTGTCTCTCTTTAATATTCTATAATATTCTATAATATTAATTTGTCTGTCTTGACAAAAACACCAGGCTTTGTATAACCTACCATATTTTGTGTATTTGAATTGTTCCAGACACTCATCTCTTCTGTATATTAACTCATTTAACATTGAGCCAAATGAGGACAGTAACCTTAATTTATAGATCAGTAAA
Source organism: Meles meles (assembly GCF_922984935.1). Classification (NCBI taxonomy): domain Eukaryota; kingdom Metazoa; phylum Chordata; class Mammalia; order Carnivora; family Mustelidae; genus Meles; species Meles meles. The sequence continues at coordinate 57,938,725 of NC_060073.1, read as the reverse complement.
CTGTGAGCAGTAGGTATGGCTCTTTCAGCAAGAGTCCATAAATGATGAGGGATCCAAAATTAGTATACAGGTCATCTTTCTGATTTCCAGCCCTTGATTTTAACTAGTTGTTGAATAATGGATGAAAAGAAAACATACACATTATTCTTCTCTCTACATTCACTCCAGCACTTCTCACACTAGATGTGCCTGTATGTGGTGGTTGTGGTAGGGGGTTCCACATAAGCAATTCTCCAATTTTTCTGCAGACACCAACTGTGTGTCCTATATATTTAATTCAATTCTGACACTATATACCCAAAATTAGCTTTGGATTTCTCAGGTTAAGGGCTCAGTCCTGTAAGACCATCCTGGTCTGAGAGGCTAACCTTAGGTTATCCAAAAGTAGTAGATTCCTTAACTACCCAGAACTTATGTCGAGTTTGGCTACAAAATCAGGGGTTCCCACAGCCTCCTTCCAGAGTTCAATAATTTGTTAGAATGAATGGCTACAGAACTCAGGAAAACAGTTTACTTACTTCCAGCCAGATGTAATATGGGATAGGGGTACAATATGGGAAGGGGTATGGAGCTTGCCTAACTTCTGCAGGTACCACGCTCTCATCAACTCTACCTGTTCAGTAAATCAGAAGGTTCCAGACCCTGTATTTTAGTGATTTTCCTGGAAGCTTCAATACTTAAGTGAGGTTGATTAAATCATTGGTCATAGGTGATTAAGTCAATCTCCAGCCCCTCTCTTTCTGCAGAAATTGGGGATAGGATTGAAAGTCCCAACACAGGAGTCACAAGTTTCATTCCCTTGACAACCAGCCCCATTCTGTAGTTAATCTAGGGGCTTTCCAAAAATCCCCTCATGAACATAAACTCCACTGTGGTTAAAAGGTGTTGGGAATAACAAAAGATACTCCTTTTACCTTTATTGCTCTGGAGCTATTTCAGGAACTGAGGACAAAGGACCAACTCTTATAAGGAAAGATGTTCCCATTGCTCTTATCACTTAGAAAATGCCAAGAGTTTTAGGAGCCCAGTGCCAGGAAAGGGGTTGAAGACCAACTGTGTATTTCTATTTATAAATCACTACATCACACCAGGCAAGTAATATGATAATATGAGACATAATAAGTAATATGATAAAGTCATTATCATCAAGTAGGTGGAGTTAAGTATAATATTTATATTTGCTTTCTATCAACTACTGAATGATTTTTTAAAAGTTTTATTTAAATTCCAGTTTAACAGTTAACGTACAGGGTAATGCTAGTTTCAGGTCTACAATATAGTTATTCAACATTTCCATATATCATTCTGTGCTCATCATAAGTGCACTCCTTAATCCCCATCACCTATTTAACCCATTTCCCCACTCATCTCCCCTCTGGTAACCATCAGTTTGTTCTCTGTAGTTAAGAGAACTTGGTTTGTCTCTCTCTTTTTTCCCCTGATCATTCGTTTTACTCGAGTTCCACATGAGTGAAATTGTGGTATTTTTTTCTGATTTATTTTGCTCCACTTAATACCCTCTAGTTCCATCCACGTCATTGCAAATGGCAACATTTCATTCCTTTGAATGGTTAATATTCCATTGTATATGTGTACCACCTGTTCTTCCATTCTGAATAATTTTTAAGGAAATACTGATACATCTAATTTATAAGATCTCTTTCTCTCTCAGTTTCTGTCATTTCTGGCAACTTGTACACATAAGTATTAGCAATAGTATTCACACATTTCACTATTTCCACCACCACACACCCCTAACTACCACATAGAAATATCAAAGCAATTATTTTCACAACAATGTTTATGGCTTTAAACCATATTTATGACTATTGTGACTATAGTCCACTCATTAGTATTGTTGCAGAATCACTGGCAAAGAAATCGCAGTGTCCTTCTATCATTTTTTTCTTTCAAATAAGAATTATTGCACCAAAAAACTCCTTTTTATACTCCCACACAAGTATTCCATGTTACCATGAAACAGCTACTTATCCAATATTTTTTCAAGAAATTGGCTTCAGATGAAAACAGAAGTAGAGACTTCTACTACTTCATAAAGGATTTTTTTCCAGCATGTACAAAGGTTCAGACCTGAGACGATCTCTTTGTGGGAGCAACTGGAATCAGTGCTTAGGCATGGAAAGATTGGAACAAAACATGAAATGGTTAAAATATTAGAGAGCAATTAATGAAACTGAGACCAAAGGGAGAAAAAAAGATTTTGTCAAATTGATTTGAATTCCCCAAGAAGAATTCCCCAAGAAAGACTGTAGAACTAGGGAGGTATTAAGAGCTGGACATTGTACTCAAAGGAGCTTTGGGATCCAAACCACAGTTAATCACTCACAGTATAGTGTAAAGTTATTAAAAAGCAAAAGTAGGGAGTTTACCATGCAAAACAGGATATGCAAGCTTACCCAGAGCTCAGAGTCTAGTGATCTGCTGATCTTTAACCACTGGGAGAAAAAAACACAATTCTGGTAACCTAGCTTCAGACTAGGGCCAAACTAGCCAGATTATACTTTTTTTGTACACTATCCTACATTCTTCTTGAATTTGGTAATTCAACATTCTTTTTTTCTCCTTCTTTCTTTTTTTCTTCTTTGTCTTAAGCCCCCCTAAAAATAGTCTATTTCATACTCCTTATTCCACAAATCTATCCTAAATAAGTGAGCATGAATTATTTAGAGAATTAATTTCAGCTGGCTGTATATGAAAGATGACCACCATCTTCAAATTTCCTCATAGGGCCACACTTAGTGCACTGAAAAACAGTAGGTTGTTCAATATATTGATCAAGGAATGAGTTAATATATGGAAGACAAACCATTCTAACAAACCTCTTTGAGAACCAATGCCAGCACCTCTGAAATACATAACTCCCTCCCCAGCACCGGGAGTAATGTGGTTAATATTGAAAACTCCCAAAGGATTATAAACTAATGCACACACAGTGACAGAAACAAGATTTCTTCTAGGACATTAGGACCAGAAGAATTTCAAACTGCAATGAAATTGGGTTGTCACCTAGGTAAAGAAGGAACACCTAATGGTGGTTTTTCAAGCAACCTAGGCTAGAACTCAAGAAAAATGACAAAAATCAGTGGTCTCGGTTCCATGGTTTCCATTTCTACATGGCTAAGGCAAGGATCCCAAGATCTTCTCATTTTTTACCTCTGGTTAAGATCTGCAGGATTGTTTGCTTCTGCCATTCCAACATGTATTACAGAATTTCACCAGAACACTCTGGCCAAACTGCCATCCAAAGAACTGAACTTACTTGTTCAATGTTCAATATGGTTGAATGATAATAGCTGAATGATAGTGAGGAATAAAGCCTTTTCATTCTCATCCAAATTTTCTTCTGCAGGTGTCAGAATCTGCAGCAAGAAGACAGAATACCAGTCTCTATGGCATCCAACAATACTTCATATATTAACCCCAGAACCATAATCTTGATTGGAATTCCTGGACTAGAACAAGTGCAGTTTTGGATTGGGTTTCCTTTCTTTGTTGTGTGCCTTGTGGCTCTTTTAGGAAATATCATTTTACTAATCATCATTCCTACAGAACGCAGCCTACATCAGCCTATGTACATCTTCCTGGCAGTGCTGGCAGCCACTGACATAGGACTCTGTGCAGCCATTGCTCCCAAGATGTTGGCCATCTTCTGGTTCGGATCTTGCTCCATGGCCTTTGACACCTGCCTAGCTCAGTTGTTCTTCATTCATGCCTTGCAGTGCACGGAGTCTGGCATTCTGTTGGCTATGGCTTTTGACCGCTACATTGCCATCTGTGATCCACTGAGACACACATCCATCCTTACCCCTTCCATCTTGGGTCACATGATGGTAATAGTGGCAATCCGAGCTACAGTGCTGGTTGGTCTGTTACCCATTCTAATAAAAAGATTGCATGTTTTTCATTCCACTGTAATTGCCCACTCTTACTGTGAGCACATGGCTGTGGTCAAGTTAGCTGCAGAAGATGTCCGAGTCAATAAAACATGTGGTCTTTTTGTGGGTTTTACCATACTGGGCTTTGACATGATTTTTATCCTCATTTCCTATATCCTTATTTTCCAAGCTGTTTTTCGTCTACAACAAAAGGAGGCACGGCTCAAAGCATTTAATACATGTACAGCTCACATTTTTGTTTTCCTTGAATTTTATATTCTTGCCTTCTTCTCCTTCTTCAGCCACCGTTTTGGACATGTTGCTCCCCCTACCCACATTCTTCTGTCTACCATCTACCTCCTTGTGCCACCTGCACTCAACCCTATTGTCTATGGTGTAAAAAACAAGGTAATCCGTAAGCGTGTGGCACAGATTTTTCTTCTGAATCATATATCCCACCAGTGATCTATCAAACGCTTGTGGTCATGTACAGAACACTTTCATTTCTTAGAGATGAAGAGACTTTGGACTCTGTGTGTTCATTGTTGGGAACTCCCATGCTCTATCTTAAAGCTTATTTTCACAGTCAGGTTGACATAAAAGGTATCGAGATTAACAATGATACTTGTTTTCTATCTGCAATGCATCTGACTTTGAATCTTTACCATTTCCTTCGTTTTACTTTCTTTGTGTTTAACTTGCACTTCTTTTTATTTCTTCATAGGGAAGCTTTGATTATTGGTTTTCAAACTTTCCCTTTTGGAATGTATGCATTTTCAAGTATGGATTTATTTTTAACTGTTGCCTTTTTGTATACTACACATTTTGGTATTTTGTGTTCTCATTTATTCAATTAAAAATAAGATTAATAGTCATTGTGTTTCTGTATTACCTATGAAATACTGAGATAAAATCATACATATATGGGCAATTGATTTTTGAAGAAGATGCCTGAGCAATGTAATGGGATGGCGCCTGGGTGGCTCAGTGGGTTGAGCCGCTGCCTTCGGCTCAGGTCATGATCTCAGGGTCCTGGGATCGAGTCCCGCGTTGGGCTCTCTGCTCAGCAGGGAGCCTGCTTCCCTCTCTCTCTCTCTCTGCCTGCCTCTCTGTCTGCTTGTGATCTCTCTCTGTCAAATAAATAAATAAAATCTTTAAAAAAAAAAAAAAAAAAAGAAATTCTTCCTGAAATGGAAAGCTGGAACAACTAAATAATTGTATGAGAAAACGGACTTTGACTTTGACGACTACCTCATATTCCATAGCAAAATTAATTTAAGGTGAATCATATACCTAAGCATTAAAGGAAAAAAATGATAAATCTCTAGTCTGTAAACCAGACCTCATTAGAGAAGGAACAGCCTTGGATCACTGAAAAGTGACTGTGACACTGCTCCAGGGGAACTTGCCAGAAACCCACCTTCTAGGATATCCAAAAGAGCTTTAATGGGTTTCTAAGAAACTGCTGGCCACTGGGTGCTGCCTGCTTTATTTACTGTAGCATTTGGGCCTTGGAAAAGTTGCAAGAGCCGGAGGAGCTCACTGTAGACTAGAGGTGGCTGACAAACTGCATTGAGTCTATGGACTGACCAAATAGGAACCAGGGAGCAAAACCTTCTCCTCTTGCAATGTTTACCAGTGCCCTCCCACTGACAAAGTTCAGCATTGTTCCAGCTCAGAAAGAAAAAGTATTCAGAAGGCCAAGGTACATTTTCACCAAGAACTTGGAGCTGAGAAGCAATCAGTCTTTAACCAGCACAACTTGCATGGCAAACAATAAAGTTGTTGATACATGTACTGGGAACACAATATGGAAGCAGGGGCAGTCTGCCATTTCTCTTCAGTAAGTGTTAGTGCCCGCAGTCGCCCTCACCTATAGAGCTGACAATCAAATATTCTCTTCGTCACCCACTAAAGAAAAGAATGATACCAAAGGACAGGATGAGCAAATGGAAATTCATCTTATTCTGATACTGTTGTCAGCAATAGGATAAGAAAGCTCAGACCAGGCGTAAATACTCAGCTCTCCTGAAATCAAAGCTGAAGGTATTTTAAGAGCTGAGGTACAAGGGGCTATAGACCAGCTATGTTTCCTAATTGGCTTTCCACTATGAAAATGAAACACGTGGGCTGATGTGAGTGATACTTCCATTTTGCTCATGATTGGATATTTATTTTTTTAATGAAAATTGCATATAGAACTTCTAAAAAATTTTTTTTCTGCATGTATCAATATGAATTTTTTTCCCGGTTCAATGTCTTAGTGAATTGGGTTCCTATTAAAATATCTTGCCACCTTATTTACTAACTACCTGCTACAAACCATTCATTTGCAGTCACAAGGTAGTAGATTGTATTATCAGTTCCTAATAATTACTAAACTTTCCTAATAATGTCATCCATATCAGTCTTCTCCCTATGTAAACATTATTGTTCCATATTAGTCATATCAGTATCCATCATATGACTTCCATTTGTCAAGGAGATGTAAATGGAGAGACTTAATCACTTGTGAACTAATGATTTAAAACTCATCATTCACTTTCATAGTGTCTCTTTCTCCACCGACACAACAGAAGTGGTTCACAAAAGGGCTCCATCTTCAGCCTAAGCCCCAGATCAAAGCTGCAAAATGGACATATCAGTGAGAACTATGCCTTTGTTGTTATGAGTTCTTGAGATTTAGGGAATTTATATTATTAGAACATTATTTAGTCTGTGTTGATTGATACAGATTATAAATGGCTCCCTGTCTCAGCATTTTCCATTTAGGCCAATTACTAAAGGAGTAGCCAGGCATCTTACTTAACTACAGTTCAGGACCTTAACACTCCTTTACTAGAAAACCAACCTAGATTCCCAGATTTCTCTCCTCCCTGCCCCCCATCTCTGTTTCTTTACAATTTTTTTTTCTTTTAGTTTTAGTGAGTCTTAAAATTGCTACAGGGCACATATTCTAGTACCCTCTTATCTCTAAGAAATTATGTTTTGTAAGTGAATCCCCTTTTGCTTATTCCTTTCTAGTTACCCAAGCCTCCTTACAGCAGCTCACACACGCACAACATGTTCAATCTCTATGTCTTTGCATTTTCTATTTTTATTGATTGCAATACCACCCTTCCTAATATCCATGAGGCCCATGCTTACCCTACACTGCTACACACTATTACAACCCACCTGCTCTCTAATCCTTGTGTACATTCTTATATACTCATGTGTATACACACAAACACATTCAGAAAGAGAAAGACTGACAGGAATTGTTCCTAGAGTTTTAACCCCCCCTCCCTAGGGGAACCTAACATACATTTTTAAAATTAATCCACAAACAAAGGAATGGTGAGAGAATTGAAAAGTGAAACATTTGGCAATGTTGGCATAAAATCAACATAGTAAATAATTTCAAAGTTAGGTGTTAGTCATGTAAAAAATTATGAATAAGTTAATTCCACGGAGACAAGGAAGTACTTGCTTAGGTTGCTAATTATCTCTCTCTCTGCCTGCCTCTCTGCCTACTTGTGATCTCTGTCAAATAAATAAATAAAATCTTAAAAAAAAAATAAACATGGGTACCCTCAACAAAGTGAGGTAGAATATTTAATAGAGAGAAAGGAAATAATATAATGCTGTGATGAAAACAAGAGCAACTGGGCAATGAAAGCTTTGCTTTGGGTAAAAAGACAGAGATAGTTCTCTGGAGTTCTTTTAGTTTCCGAAAGCTTATTTTTTTTTTTTTTTAAATAAGACTTGAACATTCTTGCTTGTTTAAAGAAGGATCAAATAGAAAGGCAATACTGGAAGATATAGAAGAAAAGGCAGTTGATGGGGAACCCCTGACTTTGAAGTCATTCATAAAGAGAAAATGAAAAAAAAATTTAAAGAAGAAAAAAATACTGTGGGGACAAAATAAAGATCATATTTGCAGAAGAGATTTTTAAAAAGTAGAAAGGAAAACAAATGCAATACACTTTAAAGCCAATTTGTGGAGAAACTGATTGACCACAGGTCTGGTAGGGGAAAAAAAATGAAAAACCAAGGAAGCAAAAGACAAGGAAATATTTCATCCATCCCTTTTACTTACGTGAATATTGAGCATGTAGAATTAATATCTTTTTTCTGATCATAGAATCAAAAACTGAGACAACCTGGTGGTTGGAGTTAGGGAGTTGGCTCATTCCTAGTCAAACACCTAAAATGATTTTTTTTTTACACTTTTCCAGCTTTCTTGAGGTATAATCTGCAAATAAAGTTTTAAGTACAATATGATGAACATCATGATGATTTGATATATGTATACGTTGTGAAAGGATTTTGCCCATCAAATTAATGCACACCTATCAACTCAACTCATATTTTTACCTTGTTGTTATTGAGAACATTGAAATTCTACTCTCAGCAAATTTTATTTACATGATACAGTGTTACATCAACTTATGTGTAATAAACACTACATTGTCAAACATGCAGACACATGGAAGGAAGATGAGTCTTATCTTGACAAGTGAAGACACTTCACATAGGAATTTTATTTCCTGCTTTTAAGAAAAAGAGTGAAGATCTCTCCTTAACAGCAACAGCACAGTCCATTGCAGCCAACAAGAAACCATCACAACCTCAGACTCTGGTTCTCCTCCATGAACTTTTGTTCAAAACCACTGTCCCCAATTTTCTCCTAAAAATTAATAATAGCTGACCTTTCCTTTGCCTCTTAAAACTTGTCAGTGGTTTGCCATAGTTTGCTTGTCCTGGCTTACAACTCCTCTGCTATTCCTGAACAAACTCATTTTGGTAGTAAAATAACTGGCTATTTTATGTCTAAGTTGACAGAATAAAGAAGAGGAAACTAAGTTTACCAACATGATTTTGCATGGTATCAGTTTTAGCTGTAGTAACATTGAATTTATAAAGATAAGCATCTTCTGTTCCCTTAAGCCACAAGTCTAGCCACAGGCCAGAAAGTAAACTAAATTGCTCTCTTCCCTCTTCAGTTTCCAAATTTTCAATTTCTTAGATTTTTAAAAAGATTTTATTTATTTATTTGAGAGAGAGTATGCATAGGGTGGTGGGGAGGGACCGAGGGACAATCAGACTCCCCGCTGAGTGCAGAGCCACACATGGGGCTGGATACTAGGACCTCGAGATCATGACTGCTGTCAAAGGCAGACACCCAACCAACTGAGCCACCCAGGCGCAGCCCATTTCTAAGATTTTTTTACTCCTCACATTCCTAATGATCTTAGATTGACCATGACCTGAACGTGACCCATAACTTGAGATTTCCTGGTTTTCATTCTTTGAAAATAACTTCTTATGCAGTAACAGTGCTTTCCAGTTTTGTGTTCAGGCAAGGGATACCTTTCTGCTCCAAAACAGAGCTGAGTTTCAGATATGTTGTGAACTCTTTAGGGACAGGTCTGAAAATTGTCCTGGGATCGCATCAGATTCAAAGACCAAAAAAAGCAACAGCTAAAGACAGATGATAAAAGACACTTAGCAAATCCAAATCCATGCAGAAAAAAAAACCTGTTCCATCCATCGATTTTATATTCTATCCGGCTGTCTGTTTCTCTGGGTGAGTTACTCCTTCAAGAATTGGAACCTGGGTATATAGCTCAGCGTTTCTAACTGTAGCAAATGTTAAGAGGTAATGGAAAGGACAGTGAATTAGATGATCCCAATCTTGCATCTTTCAGTAACATATTTTCTTTGGCATGCCATGTTATTTTCTCTGACCCAAGTGTGTTTATCACTAATATGAGGCATGGACTAGATTCATGTCATTTAGAGATAGAAGTGATGCAAAGGTGATCTAGTAGCATGTTCTTAATCACATGTGATTTTTTTGAACTGACATCCCAGTTAATTAGTGGCAGGGCAAGAAAAATAAGGTTTTCAGGTTCCTCTTCTAATTTGACTACAAAGTAATTTTAACATTGCTTGGTTTATCAAAAATAAGAAGGCAGTCTCTGTTTTGGAAAGGAGTGTCTGTATGTATGTATGTGTGTGTGTGTGTTTGCAGTTTGAGCAGGAGAGCTTGTAAGAAATGGAGAGGAGGTCAAAGATGGGAGCATCTTATTTACTGCTTGTATCAGTTTTGCTATCTGTGTTTGTTATCCTGTAACTTCAGCTCATATCTCATCTCCTGAAATATGGTATTTTCTTTATCTGTGATATCAAAATCTTGTGTTTTTGTCTCTTCTTCCTTATACTTTATCTTGCCTCATTTTAAGATGTCTTCCCATTCCTCTCTCCTTTTTTACTCAGGAACCAGGAATGAACATACAAAAAATTACATATATAAAAAATATTATATATAAAACATTATATATAATGTGTATTATAACATATAAATTTCATTTTTATTATTTATTTTTATTATATTTATGTTTCTTTATATATTTTGTATCTTTATATTCTACTTAAATATTTGATACATTTGAACATTATGTTTATATAAAATCCATAGTATATACAAATGTTTAATAAATATATTTGTAAATTACAAGTTTATTAACATGAATATAAAACTTAACATATTTTATTGATTTAATTTATTAATTATATAATTTTATATAAATTATATATAATTATACATAAATTTTATATTAAATTTGTATTGTTTATATATGCATAAAATTTATGTAATACATTTGTATTATTCACATGTACATACAAATTACATATTACATTTACATTTAATATATTTGTACTATGTATATGTATAGTATTTGTATTATCTATGTTAATATTTAGTATATATTTATATACAAATATATTAGCATTTACATATTTATAATACATATTTGTATTTATAATGTATGTATAATATACTTATATATAATATATCTTTGTATTATATATAAATATATATATTTATATGTGTCTATAATATATTTGTATCTATAATAATATATATTTTTATTTATTTATAAATATACATTATAAATATATAAACAATACAAATATACATTTGTGTTATGATACAACATAACAAATATATATATTACATATATAGTATTACAAAAGAATATGAATACATATTACTATAAATATATAAATACTTATAAAACTAATATATATTTACATATAATATATATGCTATACTATATGGAATTTTATCCTTACATTGTCAGGCATTTCTAAACATATCTAGGATGTATTGCCTTCTATAGTTCCTTTAGATTTTGCCTTTGTCTACTCATGTCACCTTGACAAGATATATTCTTTTTATCCCAATGAATTCTAAGGAATCTACAACTTGCTCACCTAAACTCATTTATTTGGGCATCATAGGGAATTACTTTTCACAAAAATTCCAATTTTAATATATATCTCTTTATTGCCTTGGTCATAGTCAATGAATATATATATAGTACAGAAGGTCATGCAACGATCTACTACTCTCAATGAACTAGTAAAGTATTTTAGATATTACTGCATTAGGGACTTCCTAGTTATACCCATACATAAATCCTACTGACTGGGAACCACTATTTTTTCCTATAATTTTACAACAGTAATCCTTCTAGTTTCTCTTCAAGGAAAAATACATAAAATCCCATTCAGTATTCCCTATTCAATGATATGACTATGACAAAATCGTAAGGAAAACAGAATGAAACTTTGGGATGACTTTAAGCTTGTAGAATAGTTAATGAAAAAGTAAAAATGAGTACATAAAGTTATCTTAAGGTTTACTGAACAAATTTCTAAAGAAAGAGAACAGGCAAATTTTAAAAATTTCAGAAGTTTGGTGTGAGTGTGAAATGGGACAATGCAATCAAAAGTAGCAAAGTATTTTCTTGGTCAAATAACACCAGTAAAATGAATGAAAGTACCAGGTTTAGGTTGAGCTCCATTATGGACAGAAGAGTAGCTCACAACTAATCCTGCCTTTTTGCATCTGAAACACATTAATATCAAAATATTTAAGCTACACTCATTTTCCAATAGATCTGTTTTTATATGTTACCATCTTATCCTAAGTTGTGGTATTTCTTTATTCCATTGACTTCATATTTATCTTCCCAACTTTCTGTCTCCTCTAAGATCCATGAGCACTTACATCATCATCTACCCTATTTTGCTTACACAGCCACTCTGAAAGCTAACTGTCCAGCATTATCCCAATGAGTCAGATATGCTCTGCTTCTACTGATAAAATACAGCTCCTTCACATCACTTCCAAGAACTGGATAATGGGTCTGCACACAGTCAACTCAAATAGCATTTGCTGAAAGAACAAAATCTCCTCACTCCCTGATCTGAGAGTCAATTTCTAAGATTTGTAGGGAGGTATTTTAGTCCCTAAATCAGAGAAAATGAGAAGACTGGAAAAGGCTGCTGCTTTCCAGAGATTCTAAACTTTGAACACAATGGACAGGGCTATGGGACTGAGGATCTATTCCACAACTTCAAGTGCTACAAAGGGATTTCACCTAATCTGAAATGTGTCTGGAGTTTGGAGAGGGATATAGACAAAAAAGTTAATGTTGTCATCTGTAGCAGCTTCTGAGGACATTTCAGAACCTAACAACATCAATGCTATTAGAATCATAAATTTCATTTCTACAACTTCCTCATGCACAAATACCCACATTGGCTTTGGGAAAAGATATTGAAGAATTCTATCTAACACAGCCTTAACTTGATTCCCAAAGATTCAAAGTCATAAGGCCACATTTCTATCCATGTTTTTCATGTTATAGAAGAATTTATAAGAATTCCCTTGTTCTTTTTCATTCATGATTTTTCTCTGAATAAGTCTCAGAATTAATGATGAGAAAAGGATTTATCGATCTGGTGGGATCTACAAACATGTCATATCTGAACCCACAAACAGTGATCTTCATTGGGATCCCTGGACTGGAACATGTGCAGTTTTGGATCGGATTTCCCTTCCTTGGAGTGTGCCTGCTGGCTCTGCTGGGGAACATCTTCTTATTAATCATTATCCCTACAGACCACCGTCTTCACCAACCCATGTACATCTTCCTAGCAGTTTTGGCAGCCACTGACCTAGGTCTCTGTGTAGCCATTGCTCCTAAGATGTTGGCCATCTTCTGGTTTGGCTCCTATTCCATGGCTTTCAATGCTTGCCTCACTCAGCTCTTCTTCATCCATGCCTTGCAGGGCATGGAATCTGGTATCCTATTGGCCATGGCCTTTGACCGATACATTGCCATCTGTAATCCTTTGAGGCACACATCCATCCTTACACCTCTCTTTCTATTTCGAATGGTATTGATGGTGGCCACCCGGGCAACAGTGCTTGTTGGAATTTTACCCATTCTACTTAAACGCTTGCAACTTTTCCAGTCAGTGGTTATTGTTCATTCCTACTGTGAACACATGGCGGTCGTCAAGCTGGCTGCAGAAGATGTTCATATTAATAGATCATATGGGCTCTTTGTGGCCTTTGCAATTCTAGGTTTTGATATGATCTTTGTCTTTGTCTCCTACATTCTGATTTTTCAGGCTGTTTTTCGTCTTCCCCAGAAGGAGGCAAGACTCAAAGCATTCAATACATGTACTGCCCATATTGCTGTCTTCCTGGAGTTTTATATCCTTGCCTTTTTTTCCTTCTTCAGCCACCGTTTTGGACATGTATCACCCTATGTTCATATCCTCTTGTCTACCATCTATCTGCTTGTGCCTCCCGCCCTTAACCCCATTATCTATGGTGTGAAGACCAAAGAGATCCACATGCGTGTTGCTCAGATTTGTATTCTGAAACCTGGCACTGAACAGTGATCCAAAAATATTATGACACAGGAAAAAATATGTATTTATCCATTTAAGATGGAAAGTCCTTGTACTATATCTATGTTAGTGAAAATTTATCTGATAAAGATCTCTTTTTAAAGGATTTATATTCCTCAAACAAAACAATTCTGAATGTGAGATAAACTTGTGTGAAAAAAAAAGTATGTATTTGTAAGTTCCTATCATCTCCCCGTCTCTCTCTCCCTTTCTTCTTTCATTTTCTCTTATTGCCTTCCTTCCATCATTCTTCCTTGTTTTTTCATCCTTCCTTTTTTCACACATCTATTGTATCTTTCTGCAATACCAAGAGGCAGTTTAACCTCTGATGTGTAACAGTGACAAAGAAATATCCCATGATTTCAAAAGCTCACAGCATAGTGATGATATAAAAATATTGAGCAAATATAATTTAATATTATTCAAGCCATGGTAAGAGAATAGAAAAGATTTATTTTCACCTGTGAGAAGCAACTAATTTAGATTTTAGAAGAAAACAGAGAAGACTTTATGCAAGAAGTCATGACAAATGTGAAGTCTGAATAATGCGTTTTACTTCAGATGGTGAAATGTTATTAACCAAGATTTCAAGTTTTTAAAGCACTATCATTATAATTCATGTAGATATGGAGATGTATATGCAGGTTTGTGTAACTCTAACTTGCTTGAGCGCTTGATTCGGGAAAAAGACTTATCTGTGCTTTCATCAGTGATCAAAACACATAAATATTTATGAAGTAGGGAATAATGTATTAATATAACATTATTTGATACATGGTTTTATTTAATTGCACAAGTATAGACTACCTTTTGTTGGGTAAATGAAAAATTCAACTTTTCAGAATTGCCACTGACTAGCTAGCATTGCTTGTGATAGCCTTAGAAAGTGTTCATCTTCTGCATTATGTGGCAACTCATTATGAACTTACTTTTTTTTCCCTAAAAGTCCATTAGGAGAGATTCTGGGAAGTTTTGAGACATAATCCACCAATTTGAGCAAGCTTTTTGATTAGGGACATGACAGCTTCTTTTCTCCCATCTTTCTTATCCTTACTGCTCAGAAGGTCTTACAAACTAGTGAAGAAAATCCAAAAACTTTAAGTTTAGCCAATCTCCTTTAGTTCCCTTTTCATATCAGACCTTCTTGTCCAGTGTCTCTGTGGCTTGAGAGCACATATCCCACCATCACGATCACCACACGGACACCAATAATTTTAACTCAGCTTATTTCTCTGTTTGCCACAGTGGTTTATCTCCCTCCTCTTGATAAGTTAATGACTTATACTACTACTTACAGTAGGAAGAGAAGATTAAAGTTTATCCTCTGATGGTCTCAATCTATAAACAGGTGAATATGACATAGGAGTGTCTATCAAGTGTTCCCCCAGAAGCATACTGAAGCAATAATTTTAAGGTATGTGGTGTATTTGGGAATTGATTCAAGAATAAATTTTGTAAGGGACTGAGCAAGTAAGACAATGAAGTGAAGAAAGTCAATAATGTGTGTATGAGGGAGCAGATTACTGCTATAAATTACCAGAGCTTTTTCCTGTTGGATGTGTTGGAAAAAGGTAAAGATCACACTTGAAACTGTCCCACTGAGGGTCTCAAAACAGCATATTTATCTAGCAATCTCCATCTCTTATTAGATGGTAATTCTCCATCTCTTATTAGAAGGTAATCACCTTCCCAACACTTCTCGCATGTACCAGTCACAGTCAGAGAATGCTCCCCAGGTCAGAGGAAGGGCTCAAACAAGGAGTCATAGGAATCCATTAGAATGAACAGACTATCTACAGGCAATTTATGGAGCAGGATGAGGGCATATGGACAGTCTTTTTAAGTGTAGCTAAAAAAAAATATTTTATTGGGTAAGCACGCAAAAAATAAATAAACCACAGGACATATTCTAGTTCCTTCATGATTTCACAGAGGAAGACAGGATAAGTGACACTGCTGGATGCTTCATGGACTGTCCTCCAGACAGATGAGTCACCATGAAATAGACTTGTAGAAGAATTAACACATTGGTGTAAGGCACCAGGCAGTCTGATATTTATGGCAAGAGTTCTAAATCAAAGTATCAACTATTTAGAAGAGCAACTGGAAACACCAGCTTTCCAATACATGGAGAATTTCTCCACTATCTGATCTAATGGGATATTGAATTTGGTTAATATGGCCTTTTCTACCAGGAGGGACGGGGCATCCTTAGTTTCCCAGGAAGACAACATAGTGCTCATTCAATCAATTTTATTTTTATATTTATTTATTTAGGATAATCTCACCTGTCCTCACCAGATATACTGAGGCATACTGGATTAAATTCTTACCCTAAAGTAATTTATATAATATGATTCTACATGTTTTGTGGGACTAGAATTCCATTTGGAGCCTTTTAAAAGAAAGATATACAAAAGATAGGCCCAAAGAGTGGTATTTCCAAATAAGATAAAGCAAATGTCTTCAGATAAAAGTATGGAATATAGTAATGAAGGAAACTCTAAATCCTCATGCCTGATGAGTAGATATAGTAATGAAAGAAACTCTAAATCCTCATATCTGATCGAGTTCCAAAACAGGTACGAGAGCTATTCATCTACTTACCACACTTATTAATTCATTCATTTTGTTTTAACTCAGTATATATCATTCACATAGTATGAAAGGCAGTCCCTGTTTTCAAGAAATTCTGTCAAGGAAAACGGTATTACACAAAGATTAAGAGCATAGATATTGTGATCAGACAGATCTAGGCTTGACTTTTCTTTTTTTGTTTGGTTTTTTTTTCACTGAACATTTTTATTTATTTTATTTTTCTTTGAATTCTACATTTATGTCCTTTGCATAATTTTTTTAATGGTATCTTTTTTTTTCTTATTTTTTATAAACATATAATGTATTTTTATCCCCAGGGGTACAGGTCTGTGAATCACCAGGTTTACACACTTCACAGCACTCACAATAGCACATACCCTCCCCAATGTCCATAACCCCCTCCCCCTCTCCCAACCCCCCTTCCCCTCAGCAACCCTCAGTTTGTTTTGTGAGATTAAGAGTCACTTATGGCTTGTCTCCCTCCCAATCCCATCTTGTTTCATTTATTCTTCTCCTACCTCCCTAACCCCCCATGTTGCATCTCCACCTCCTCATATCAGGGAGATCATATGATAGTTGTCTTTCTCTGACTGACTTATTTCACTAAGCATGATACCCTCTAGTTCCATCCACGTCGTCACAAATGGCAAGATTTCATTTCTTTTGATGTCTGCATAGTATTCCATTGTGTATATATACCACTTCTTCTTTATCCATTCATCTGTTGATGGACATCTAGGTTCCTTCCATAGTTTGGCTATTGTAGACATTGCTGCTATAAACATTCGGGTGCACGTGCTCCTTTGGATCACTACATTTGTATCTTTAGGGTAAATACCCAGTAGTGCAATTGCTGGGTCATAGGGCAGTTCTAATTCCAACATTTTGAGGAACCTCCATGCTGTTTTCCAGAGTGTTTACACCAGCTTGCATTCCCACCAACAGTGTAGGAGGGTTCCCCTTTCTCCGCATCCTCGCCAGCATCTCTCATTTCCTGACTTATTAATTTTAGCCGTTCTGACTGGTGTGAGGTGATATCTCGTTGTGGTTTTGATTTGTATTTCCCTGATGCCGAGTGACATGGAGCACTTTTTCATGTGTCTGTTGGCCATCTGGATGTCTTCTTTGCAGAAATGTCTGTTCATGTCCTCTGCCCTTTTCTTGATTGGATTGTTTGTTCTTTGGGTGTTGAGTTTGCTAAGTTCCTTATAGATTTTGGACACTAACCCTTTATCTGATATGTCGTTTGCAAATATCTTCTCCATTCTGTCAGTTGTCTTTTGGTTTTGTTAACTGTTTCCTTTGCTGTGCAAAAGCTTTTGATCTCGATGAAATCCCAATAGTTCATTTTTGCCCTTGCTTCCCTTGCGTTTGCTGATGTTCCTAGGAAGATGTTGCTATGGCTGAGGTCGAAGAGGTTGCTGCCTGCGTTCTCCTCAAGGATTTTGATGGATTCCTTTCTCACATTGAGGTCCTTCATCCATTTTGAGTCTATTTTCGTGTGTGGTATAAGGAAGTGGCTTGACTTTTGATTCAACTGTCTATTAGCTATTTATATGTGTTATAAAAAAAACAACTAAAATATTTAAATTGAGTGTAGTTTTCCTCATCTTTATAATTGGGATAATGACAATTGCCTGAAAGAACTATTGCATGAACATTATAATTTAAAATGTGTTTTAAGCATAGCATACAAAGATAGGGTGCTTAAAAGATAGTCATTATCATTATTGAAATTGTTAACAATAATAATGACAGACATTAAAAATCCAGTATAAAATACAATGGAGTAATTGCTTGGATAGCTACCTGAAATAAGAAAAATTAGAGGGAGTAGGGAAACACTGGATGTGTATTTTTTGTTGCTTTTATTGCTAAATGTTAATATTTTCAGGAAAATCTTACTATATTAAGATTTATATTCTCTTTCTAGTCCTCTTGACATATAGCTTCTTGTTCTGAGTTAAAATAAGAATGTCAATTTTTTAAGAATACCTATTTTTAAAAGAAATGCAAATTTATTTATTTTTTTATTTACTTGCTTATTTATTTTCTAAGGGAACAATTAACAAAACTAAAAGGTAGCCCATGAAGTGGGAGAAAGATATTTGCAAACAACATGTCTGATAAAAGGTAGTGTCCAAAAGTCTATAAAGAACTGTCGTGCCCGCACGACAAACAGCAAGGGGAAAAGAAAGGGGAAAAAGAGGAAGAGTCCCGGGGGAAAGGGAATGCGAAGAACACGCGAGGGACACCAGGCCAATTGACACAAGTGACAAAGTTCTTTATTAAGCACATACTCTTATAATCTGTTTCATAAGTGATTACCACAGCATTTTTGCGCAAAGATGAGACATGTCTCATGTACAGGATGTGTCAGTCATAATTATAGAAAATGCAGCTGCAGGGTAGACCACAAGGTCCGCTTTTGGAATGACAGCAGAACATGGGAGAATAATCTTAAGGCAAGCAACAGGGCCTTAACGAGCCCAGGGGATTAGCCATGAGTGCCCTCCGACCGAGGACCAGGGAGCCTTTGCTACCACCTGCTCAACTCGCTCTAGGAGAGCCGCTCACAACATCTCCCCCTTTTTGTTTTAATTGCCAAAAATGTAGGTGGGCATTAACACGTTGCAAGAAATGTTTCCATACATTGTAGAAACAACACCATATAGCAAATAAAATTCCTAGCAAGATTATTAGTCCCAGAAGATACCAAAAGGTATGTTGCAGCATGTTACCTGGGTTAAAACCCTGCATAGTATGCAATATAGAACGAGCAAGGTCAGAGGGGTTAGCAATGTCAAGGTGGGCATGCCCAATGGCAGATATACTCTTTTGGAGTTCGAGAAGGTCAAGGCTAACATTTGCATCATGCCATATGCCTTTAAGATGATTTTGGATTTTGGGCCAAGAATAATTCGTCGCTGGTAACGGTGTGACACAAATATGTTGAAATGCACCATGACATATTAAAGACATTTGTGTTTTTAATATTGACAGTTGTGAACCTAAGAACTCCACTGCTTCCTCTAGACCATCCAAGCGGGCTAAGATTTTTTGGTCTATATTTTGTTGTATATGTAGAGCGGCTGAAACATTTTTGGACAGCTGATTAACATGGGTAGCAGTATGGATGGTATTACTGAGGGCCACAGTAGAAACTGTGGCTGAGGCAATCAGAGATATCAGAGCAGTAACACCAGCTATAGCAAGCCCAATAAATCTCTTAGGTCTATGCAAATGGTTTTCTAATTCAACAGCGAATTGATAGCCATAATTAGCATACCAGGGGCCTTCGATTTCAACAGGGAGAAGAACAAAAGGTGGCTGCATTACCAGGAACACATGTACAGGAGATCGAGGCCAGCGCATGGCATCTATAGGAATACGATTGGTTAGTCTGCACCTAGGACAATGGATATCATACATGGTTGTATCATTAACCCTCACGGATGCAACAACCCCTACCCCCACGACTAGCAGAAATGGATGCGGGACACAAGCACGAAGTGTTAGTTGGCCCGATACAAGATCTTGGTTTCGCACGGGCCCCATGGCAGCGACAAGTTTCCAAAGTTCAGGATGAAACATACCCTGGGGGGTGGACAGCATAGACCCAGGGAGCTGACCAAAATTTACTTCTCGAGGTCCAGTCGGATGCAAAGGAACATGGGGGATGCTCATTTCTTCTTTCTTCCTTTTGGACCAGTCTGTAAGAGGAAAGTCGATGCCAGTGGGAGCAAGGAGCAATGGTTCCTCCTGGACACACTCAGTCCACAAACTGTCGGATCTCTTCCAGGCATAGGTAGTTGCACAAGGGGGATGTCCCAGGGGACGCATTCCGAATTTCTGAGTGGTCACTGGGGTTGTGGGCACAACTTCGAGAATACTCCAGGGCGTAGCAGGTCCCTTCGGCGTGCAGGGGACATACCCAGGAGTGCCAGGATCCCTAAATAAAGCTCGAGGATATTTAGCAGTAGATACATATCCGTAAGTGGGGTTATCATCGGTAAAGAACGGGAAACAAATGGGGGGGGTGGCTCGAGCTTGCCAATCAAAAGGGTGAGCCACTGTTTCTCCGACATTATAATCATTAAGGCCTCCAAATCCCCAAGTGAAATTAATTCACGCCAAAATTCGAGATGTGGGATCATTCCAGGTAACAGGTTGAACAAGAGGGGGATCAGGGAGATAAGCCCAATAAGGGGCAGCTTCTGTGTTTGCGGTAATCAACGCTATAAAAGCCAGAAAGAGCATAGAAGGGGTGCATGGTTGATTCTGTTCCTTTAAAAGGAATACTGCCTTTGTTGACATGGCCTTAATTTGGCCCCAAGATAACATGGACTGGGGGGGAGACCGTATAAGGCACGTTGCAAGGGAGTGACACCTATGGCAGAAAAGGTCAGAGCTTGTTTGTCCTGAGCAGAACGAATAACTGGACATACCTTTCGGGGAGCAGGCAAGGGTGGCCTACTAGGAGGGGGCAATTTGAAACGTTGTTTCTTCCATTGGGCATTATGTTCGGGATCTGATGTGGGAGGTGTCCTTTTAGGAGGGGAAAGGGTTAATCCTTCCAAGGGAATATTATCAAAGTCGTCCTCTCCCTTATCCAAAAAGGAACGTAAGGGCTGAGGAGACGAGGAAAGTTTAAAAACGTCATTATTATTATCATCATCTAGATACACATCATCATCCCCAAACTCATCCCCTCCTGATAGAACATTTGGAGGAGGGGGAGGAAAATCATCTGTAGGATGCCCTAAATGGGACCCTGATCGAGAAGAGTCAGAAGATATTGACATAGGGGACCCTCGATATAAGGGGGGAGTCGGTTCTATATAATCAGGCTCTTCAGATAAATATTCACCTGCTTGGGTAGGAGCTAAGCTACCGGGAGACGAGCCGGGTTTCGGAGAAACCAGAACTATACTATGAGCAGGGTCCAACAGATCGCAGATAATGGACCAGGTAGTCATAGTTCGAGGGGGCACCGCGTCGGCACCTCGGGCAAAGATCTGATTTTTAATTTCTTGCCCGACACGGCGCCAATGTTCAAGATCTACACTCCCCTCCTTAGGGAACCAGGGACAGAAATCATGTATCACCTTAAAAAGTCCCTCAAGTTCCTTTTTAGAAATTTTTGACCCCCTTTCTCTGAGGAGAGTCTGCAAAGTTTGCATGAAATAAGTGGACTCCGCTGATTGCGAAAGTCCCATTTTACTCGCGGCGTCCCGGACCAACCGGGTTCCCTTACCTGAATCGAAAGCAACACCTCGTTCCCGAGAGGCCCCACGTTGGGCGCCACTTGTCATGCCTGCACGACAAACAGCAAGGGGAAAAGAAAGGGGAAAAAGAGGGAGAGTCCCGGGGGAAAGGGAATGCGAAGAACACACGAGGGACACCAGGCCGATTGACACAAGTGACAAAGTTCTTTATTAAGCACATACTCTTATAATCTGTTTCATAAGTGATTACCATAGCATATTTCTGTTTCATAAGTGATTGCCACAGCATTTTTGCGCAAAGACGAGACATGTCTCATGTACAGGATGTGTCAGTCATAATTATAGAAAATGCAGCTGCAGGGTAGACCACAAGGTCCGCTTTCGGAATGACAGCAGAACATGGGAGAATAATCTTAAGGCAAACAACAGGGCCTTAACGAGCCCAGGGGATTAGCCATGAGTGCCCTCCGACCGAGGACCAGGGAGCCTTTGCTACCACCTGCTCAACTCCTCTAGGAGAGCCGCTCACAACAAAGAACTCACCAAACCCAACACCCAAACAATAAATAATCCAGTTAAGAAATGGGCAAAAGTGGGATGCCTGGGTGGCTCAGTTGGTTAAGCGGCTGCCTTTGGCTCAGGTCATGATCCTAGTGTCCTGGGATCGAGTCCCATATCAGGCTCCTTGCTTGGCAGGGAGCCTGCTTCTCCCTCTGCCTCTGCCTACCTCTCTGCCTACTTGTGATCTTTCTCTCTCTGTCTCTCTCTCTCGGACAAATAAATAAATAAAATCTTAAAAAAAAAAAAAAAATGGGCAGAAGACTGAATAGATAGTTTTCCAAAGAAGACATCCAGGTGGCTAACAGACACATGTAAAGATGCTTAACATCACTCATCATTAGCAAAATACAAATCAAAACCATGATGAGAGACAACTTACACAGATCAGAATGGCTAAAATTAGCAACACAAGAAACAGCATGTGTTGGCGAGGGTGCAGAGAAAGGGGAACCCTTTTGCACTGTTGGTGGGAATACAGACTGCAGTAACCACTCTGGAGAACAGATTGGAGGTCCTGCAAAAAAGTTGAAAATAGAATTACTCTACAATCCAGCAATTTTCCCACTAGTTATTTGCCCAAAGGATATAAAAATACAGAGTCAAAGGGGTACATGCACCCTGATGTTTATAGCAGCATTATCAACAATAGCCAAACCATAGATAGAGCTCAAATGTCTATTGACTGATGAATGGATAAAGAACAGGTGGTATATATACATATAGATACACACACACACACACTCACAATGGGACATTATTCAGCTATCAAAAAGAATGAAATCTTGCCATTTGTGATTACATAGGTAGAGTTAGAATGCATTATGCTAAGTGAAATAAGTCATTCAGAAAAAAACAGCATATGATCTCACATGTGGAATTTAAGAAAGAAAACAGATGAACATATGGGAAGGGGGGAAAAGAAAAAAGGAGAGAAGGAAACAAGCTGTAAGTGACTCTTATTGATAGAGAATAAAATGAGAGTTGATGGATGGAGGTGGGTGGGGGAGGGGCTTTAACCCACTGAGCCACCCAGGTGCCCCTTAACTAGCAAAATTTTAAATAAAAGAAAATAAAATAAAAAAGAAATTAAATAATTAAAATAGAAAAAGGTAACAAATTTTAAAAATCATAAAATATTTGATATATGGACACTTTATTACTTCTTTTTTTTATATTTTATTTATTTATTTGAGAGAAAGAGAATGAGAAAGCATAAGTCAGGGGCAGAATTCAGGGGCAGAAGGAGAGGGAGAAGCAGACTCCCTGAAGGGAGCCTGGGCTCAATGCAGGGCTCAATCCCAGGACCCTGGGATCATAACCTGAGCCGAAGGCAAATGCTTAAATGACTGAGCCACCCAAGCTCCACTACTTTATTACATATAATTGAAAATAATTTTAGGGAAAACCTGAAGTTAACTTCTATAAAAATTCCAACTGATGTCCATGACTTTATGTTCACATACCAATGCCCAAGTGAGATCAATTAGAGAGAAAATTCCTTTGTGTATTCTACTCAAACACCTCCTTCAAAACCAGAGCAGAATTAATTTAATTCTACATTGTATTTATTTATTTTCTAGCTTTGTGGAGGTATAATTGACATATAACACTATTTAAGATGTACAATGTATTTTTTTTTCCATTGGACATTCTTTCCTGCTTTGTCGAAGATGAGTTGACCATAGAGTTGAGGGTCGATTTCTGGGCTCTCTATTCTGTTCCACTGATCTATGTGTTTGTTTTTGTGCCAGTACCATGCTGTCTTGATGATGACAGCTTTGTAATAGAGCTTGAAGTCCGGAATTGTGATGCCACCAACTTTGGCTTTCTTTTTCAATATTCCTTTGGCTATTCGAGGTCTTTTCTGGTTCCATATAAATTTTAGGATTATTTGTTCCATTTCTTTGAAAAAAATGGATGGTATTTTGATAGGGATTGCATTAAATGTGTAGATTGCTTTAGGTAGCATAGACATTTTCACAATATTTATTCTTCCAATCCAGGAGCATGGAACATTTTTCCATTTTTTTGTGTCTTCCTCAATTTCTTTCATGAGTACTTTATAATTTTCTGTGTATAGATTCTTAGTCTCTTTGGTTAGGTTTATTCCTAGGTATCTTATAGTTTTGGGTACAATTGTAAATGGGATTGACTCCTTAATTTCTCTTTCTTCAGTCTTGTTGTTGGTGTACAGAAATGCAACTGATTTCTGTGCATTGATTTTATATCCTGACACTTTACTGAATTCCCGTACAAGTTCTAGCAGTTTTGGAGTGGAGTCTTTTGGGTTTTCCGCATATAGTAGTATCAGCCTCTTCAATAAATGGTGCTGGGAAAATTGGACAGCCACATGCAGAAAAATGAAACTGGACCACTTCCTTACACCACACACGAAAATAGACTCCAAATGGATGAAGGACCTCAATGTGAGAACGGAATCCATCAAAATCCTTGAGGAGAATGCAGGCAGCAACCTCTTCGACCTCAGCCGTAGCAACATCTTCCTAGGAACAACGGCAAAGGCAAGGGAAACAAGGGCAAAAATGAACTATTGGGATTTCATCAAGATCAAAAGCTTTTGCACAGCAAAGGAAACAGTTAACAAAACCAAAAGACAACTGACAGAATGGGAGAAGATATTTGCAAACGACATATCAGATAAAGGGCTAGTATCCAAAATCTATAAGGAACTTAGCAAACTCAACACCCAAAGAACAAACAATCCAATCAAGAAATGGGCAGAGGACATGAACAGACATTTCTGCAAAGAAGACATCCAGATGGCCAACAGACACATGAAAAAGTGCTCCACGTCACTCGGCATCAGGGAAATACAAATCAAAACCACAATGAGATATCACCTCACACCAGTCAGAATGGCTAAAATTAACAAGTCAGGAAATGACAGATGCTGGCGAGGATGTGGAGAAAGGGGAACCCTCCTCCACTGTTGGTGGGAATGCAAGCTGGTGCAACCACTCTGGAAAACAGCATGGAGGTTCCTCAAAATGTTGAAAATAGAACTACCCTATGACCCAGCAATTGCACTACTGGGTATTTACCCTAAAGATACAAACGTAGTGATCCGAAGGGGCACGTGTACCCAAATGTTTATAGCAGCAATGTCTACAATAGCCAAACTATGGAAAGAACCTAGATGTCCATCAACAGATGAATGGATAAAGAAGAAGTGGTATATATACACAATGGAATACTATGCAGCCATCAAAAGAAATGAAATCATGCCATTTGCGACGACGTGGATGGAACTAGAGCGTATCATGGTTAGTGAAATAAGTCAATCGGAGAAAGACAACTATCATATGATCTCCCTGATATGAGGACATGGAGAAGCAACATGGGGGGGTTAGGGGGATAGGAGAAGAATAAATGAAACAAGATGGGATTGGGAGGGAGACAAACCATAAATGACTCTTAATCTCACAAAACAAACTGGGGGTTGCTGGGGGGAGGTGGGATTGGGAGAGGGGGAGAGGGCTATGGACATTGGGGAGGGTAAGTGCTATCGTGAGTGCTGTGAAGTGTGTAAACCTGGCAATTCACAGACCTGTACCCCTGGGGATAAAAATACATTATATGTTTATTAAAAAAAAAAAATTTGGAAGGGGAGGCGAACCATAAGAAACTGTGGACTCTGAAAAACAACCTGAGGGTTTTGAAGGGTCAGGGGTGGGAGGTTGGGGGAACAGGTGGTGGGTAATGGGGAGGGCACGTTTTGCATGGAGCACTGGGTGTTGTGCAAAAAGAATGAATACTGTTACGCTGAAAAAATAAATAAAATGGAAAAAAAATTAAAAAAAAAAGATGTACAATGTATTGATTTGATACACATATATTTCAAAATGATACCACCCTGGTGTTAGTTAACAGAAACATCATGTCACATAATTACCATTTCTTTTCTATTGTGAGAACATTTAAAATGTTCTCTCTTAACACCTTTCAAGTATGTAATATAGTATTGCTAACTATAACCTCTAAAATATATATTAGGCCCCCAGAACTTATTCATCTTATAACCAGAAATTTTTACTTTTTGATCAACATCTACCCTTTTCCTCTATCCTCTGTCCTCTAGGCCCTGATAACCACCATTCTACTTCTGTTTCTAGGAGTTTGACTCTTTTAGATTTCACATATAAGTGATATATACAGTATTTGTCTTTGTGTGATTTATATCACTTTGTGTAATACCTCTAATATGCCAGGCATGGCCAGCACCCCATGTACCAATGGATAAAATGTTACTCCAAACTTTGCTGTGAAAGATGGGAGAAAGCAATGCAGTCAATACTCAGAAAAGATGACCCTTTGCTCTTCTTTGCTCCTGCTTTTATTGGTCCTTCAGGATAATCACAAATCCTTATCACTGTTTCTCAAGCATGTGATGTGTAATAAGGGATCTTACTGAAACTAGGAGGAATTGTTTATGGGACAGAAAAGCCAAGCAGAGTGTTCTACCAGTGCTGAACATAGTGTGAGGTACAATGCATACAACTCTTAGATCACAGGGTGGCTATTTGGGCTAAGAAAACTCTGGGGAAGGCAGCTCCCTTCAACATTCCAAGGGCAGAGTGGTCACACAGGTCTTGACATTCCAAAAACCTACACCCTTCTTGAAAATCTTCCATTACCCTCAGCAGCCTCCTTGTTACATTTTAGCAATCCAGGTATTATGGCTGATTTCATGCTCTGCATTAACCTCAACACTAATGTCCATCCATGTTGTGGCAAATAACAGGATGTCTTTCTCATAGGTGGATAATCTTCCATCATACGTGCATGAGAGTGTCTGGGTGTGTTTTGTGTATACACTCACCCATTAACAGACCCAGACTATTTTTATATCATGGCTATTGTGAATAAAGCTATAATAAACATGAGAATAGAGATATGTCTTTGAAATCCTATTTTCATTTCCTTTGACTATATACCCTGAAGTATGATTACTGATTATATGGTAGTTCTATTTTTAATTTCTTGAGGAACTTCCATACTGTTTTCTATAGGGCTATACCAATTTACATTTCCACCAACAGTCCATGTTTTCATTTATATTTTTTAAATATTTTTACATTTATTTATTTATTTTAGAGAGAGAGCAAGGGAGGAAGGGCAGGGCAGAGGGAGAGGGAGAGAGATAATCTCAAGCAGACTCCCTGCTGAGTGTGGAGCCCAACTTGGGTCTCCATCCCAGGACCCTGACATGACCTGAGTTGAGTCAGACACTTCACTGACTGAGCCACCCAAGCGTTCTTGCCCCATACAAATAACAAAAAATGATATCACATTATACGTATTTTGGAGAAAAAATGCTTTTTGTCTCTAGTTTATTTCAAACTGTTCAAGAATCAAACTTTGTGTCCCAAATATTTGAAGATTAATGCAGTAATATTCTGCATTAGTCAGATCAAGGTGTTTTACAGGCTGGCTGTACTTGGTATGAGGGAAACCACAGCTAATTGATAATGCATGTAGGAAAGTCAGCTGGTATAGCCCAGAGATCAAAAGTACTGCATATCTGAGATGCACTCAGAGCTCTTTTTTTTTTTAAGATTTTATTTATTTATTTGACAGACAGAGAGATCACAAGTAGGCAGAGAGGCAGGCGGTGGGGGGTTGGGGGGGGAAGCATGCTCTCTGCTGAACAGAGATCCCGATAGGGGGGCTCAATCTCAGGACCCTGAGATCATGACCTGAGCTGAAGGCAGAGGCTTAACCCACTGAGCCACCCAGGTGCCCCAGCATTCAGAGCTTATTAGATGTGACCTTGAACATGTTGCTTTAAAGTTTATGCTTTAATTTCCTCATCTGATGAAAAAATAATAATATAAATCTTGTGATCGTGATAGGACAGTTATATGGAATAATTTAGTTTTGTACCTAAATGGTACTAAGAAGTACAAATGTTATTTCTTCTCTATAAGGTGGAAAACTTTGTCAGTCATCTATAAACTAAACAAACTATACAAACCAGAATTAAAAGCAACTTACATTATTAAACAACTTAGAATTCTTATCGTTCTTTTTTTTTTTTAAGATTTTATGTATTTGACAGAGAGAGAGGGAGAAAGAGAGAGATCACAAGTAGGCAGAGAGGCAGGCAGAGAGAGAGGGGGATGCAGGCTCCCTGCCCGAGCAGACAGCCGAATGTGAGGCTCAATCCAAGGACCCTGAGATCATGACCTGAACCAAAGGCAGAGCCTTTAACCCACTGAGCCGCCCAGGCACCCTAGAATTCTTACCATTCTGAAAACAGAATTTCAAGGCTCTGGCAACTGTCTTTAATTATAAGGAGAATATATTAGACAAAAACATATTTCTTCTGTGGCCAACAGAGTTTATATATTTCAGGAGTGTGTGATTAAAAAGAAGGTAAATTTTAGTTCACTATTGCTACAAACTTTATGGGAACACATCACCATAGTGTGAATTACATAAATTATGCCACATAGTGCCATTGTATGTGTGTGGGGGAAGCTCTCTATTAATGAAGATTTTCCAATAGCAAGTGAATAATCTGTAAGGGTGGGCATTTTTCATGTGGTAGAGTTCAGAGTCTTTTCACAGTGGAGCAGGGACCAGAAGAGAAGCTAACCTCTTGAGTTATGGGAGGAAGACTGCTATGGTGAAGAATAAGGCATGCTGCCTCAACTAGAAAGAGATGTATGCTGTTATGTCTGGGCTTTCATGAATCCCAATAAATTTCTGTATATGTAAGCCAAGGTGTTTTGGCTACCTTGGAATCTCTAGATTCACAAAATTGAGAGTAGACTAATTAGATGTGCATGAGCTAATGTGGGAAGCACTGGCAAATAATCATAAGAGAGCAATGATATAAATGTTTGGGGACATAATATAGAACTTTTGAGAGTAGAAACTAAAGAATCATTTATGATGAAAGTGAAAGAAGGCTGAGTGTAGCAAGTTCTATTTTTTAAGAATGACTAATAACCGTGTCTTCTGTATCAGACACATTTCTGTTATATGATCTTGCTTCTCCTCAATCAAGAAGGGACTCTTTCCTATATCTTTGAATATGTTTTAGAAACTTCAACTGCCATGAATACAACAGAAGTCAATCTGTGCCAGGTCTTGGCAGAGTCCTTAACTGTTATTACAGTTTTTCCTATTTCCATGCCATGTAAGAACCCCCTGGGTTCTAATCTGATGGAACAGGAGTCGGTGCGGAGGTAGACCGAGGTGTCTAACCTATGAGTAAAGGAGAAGGCTTGAGTGTCCAGTCATGGATTCCTATCTGCAGCTTCTCAAAGGACTCCAAGTAAGAACTACACAACTGAGTCCAGGCCATCTATAGAACCTCGAGGAAAAAAAAAAAAAGTCATAATATATCATTTAAGTGTTGGGGTGTTTTATTACACAACATTAATTAAAATGTAAGAAAAAATAAAATTAAGGGTTGGATTCTGCAGTAACAAAAACCTAAAACATGAAGCACTGGCTTTGAGTGCATGGACAGAAGCTTGAAGGGTACCGGTAAGACTGTTAATGAAGGCTTTAACTAGAATAACAAAATTGTTACTGTGTGTTAGAGAAGAAAGCGATCTGTGCTTTGTGGTGGTGGAAACAAAACTGCCCCTTTGGTAAGGTAGAAAGCAAACAATATACCTAATGAACTGATGGGTTTGATGAAGGAAACTCCTAGGTAATGTTGAAAGTGCCACTTATAATACAATACGTATAGATAAAATGAGTTAAAGAAATAAGTGTTTAACATTCAAATAGTACTCATAAAAACCATAAAACTTCAGGTATTTCTGAGTTGGAACACATAATTGTTTTTCATTCACTTTTTCTTTAGACATTATATACTCTTAATGTAAAAGCTACCTTCTTGATAAAAGTGTGCATTTTAAAAATCTTTTATTAGTCAGAAGAACTGTCCGGTTAGACTGAAAAGGATAAAGATAGCTCATAATGGGTTTCATAATGACAACTACATTCTGATGGAGAGGACATGCCCCAGTTACATTCCCACACTGAATCCTTCTCTTGCCTTGGTTATTCCTGTTCCCATGAAACCTGAAGTTTGCCAGACATTATCCCTGCCTCTAGCCTAAGAAGATTTCCAGCTCCATATCACAGGCGTCCTGTCCACCTCAGATATCAGCCTCAATTTCTATGACAGTGGAAGATCCGCAACACCCGCTCCCGCATTTGCTTAGTCCGGGCCCCATAAATCAGCGGGTTGACCATGGGAGGCACAAGGAAGTAGAGATTGTCAATGATAATCTGTAGATAGGGAGCCATATGGTAGCCTAAAATTTGGGCCAGGACAGAGAAGACAACAGGAGAATAAAAGAGGGCTATAATACAAAGATGGGAGCCACATGTACTGAGAGCTTTGGCCCGTGCCTCCCAAGAAGGGATCTGAAAGACAGCATGAAGGATCAGCCCATATGACAGAATGATAAAAAACAGATCAAATCCCACAGATGCTACAATAACCATGAGGCCATAGACAATGTGGTTGGACACGTCTCCACAGGCTATCTGCACCACAGCCATGTATGCACAGTAGGAGTAAGCGATGATGTGGGTTTGGAAGCTTTCCAGTCTTTTCGCCAGGATAGGTGCTGGAGTCAGCACCGCCACTGCCCTTGCCAGGATAGCCAGTGCCATCTTCCCAAGTATGCTGTTAGCAAGGATGGTTGTATATCTCAGAGGGAACCATATAGCCACAAATCTGTCAAAAGCCATGGCTAAGAGGATCCCAGATTCCATGACGTAAAAAGAAGGGATGAAAAACATCTGTGTGAGGCAGGCCTTGAAGCTGATCTCTTTGGCATTCATCCAGAAGATACCCAGCATGCGGGGCACAGTGACACTGACAAGGGACAGGTCAACAATAGATAGCATGGCCAGTAGGAGAAACATGGGCTCATGAAGACTCTTCTCCACTCGGATGATGCAGAAGATGGTGGCATTCCCAATAATTGTAATGACAAATACCAAGAAAAAAGGCACAGAGAACCAGCCATGGAAAGATTCCAGGCCAGGAATTCCAGCCAGGACAAATATCAGGGGTTGAGGAATGGAGTTGTTGCAAGAGGTCATCCCTAACCTGAGTTCCTCAAAGTCTGATTCCTAGGGAGAAAGAAACAAAGGACACTTTGAAACCACTGCATCATTTGGACCTAAAATGCTATGTATTCTAGTTTCCAGTGAGAATCATAATTATATTATATAAACTAATGATCAAATGAATGCTTCAGCTACTTAAAGTGTGGAGGGAGATAATTCTAGGCTACTCTCTCTGCAGAAGCAGTCTCAGGGATAAATGCTAATAAAGAGACATATAAACTCCATACTTTAGATTTTCCTGTGACTCTGATCCTACTTAATAACCAATGTGTGCAATCCTGTGGGACTTTTTCCCAGATAAGCAATCTGATGGGTGACCCAACATTTCCAACATTATAGGCAGGAGATGGGGTAAGGACAAGCTACGAAGCATGGTTTTAATTCAAAATTGAGGCAGTTGAATTTCATCATCCCAGAGTCTTCGGTTCTTGAGTCTGGCCTTGGTACTTTGAGATTCTTCTCTGGGCTGTTTGTTTTGATTTTGACAGAGAATATAGGAATTCTTCCAATTTTATACCTGAAAAGCATGATATTATTTTGGAGCAATAGCTAATATTTTGGATGACAAATGTGGTGTCCAAAAGGCCTCAATTGATAATAATTTAGCATTAAAGTTCCAGATTATTCAGTAAGGCATGGTTGGGGAGTGGGTCAAAGTAAAGGCAAATTAATAATCTTCTATGTATATGTGTATTTATGTGGGGAATATAGTCAAGATTAGTGGTAATACATATTTCTATAGAAATTAAGACTATTGTATTTGTTAAATATTTTAACCTACAACTATTTTGAATCAAAATACATATTTACAAATTTATAAATTATTTGACTAAATTCATAAAGAGTATACTTAATGAATACATTAGAAGTAGAAATCAAACAAGGATATAATAAATACAAAAATAACAAAGGAGTAAGACTTTTTTCTTGTACTATGAATGAAACTAAATTCCACTATTAAGGTTTAGACTCCATATTTTATTAGAAACACTCCAACTACATATTTATAAAAGATAATCACATAAGAAAAATTTCCATATAAGCTGAAAAATAAAGAGATAGAAAATATAACATAAAGTTTCTCTAAAAATAAAAGTATAGTAATCATACTTTGACCTTTTTTGTTTTAGTTGTCAATGAACTCGGGTTATTTGTATTTTTTTTTCTAATTTATTTATTCTAAATATTGAAAATCCCCAAATAGAGTGGTGTATCTGTATCATCTATGCATCATAAAATGAGTTATTCAGATCTAAGAATTTCATATATCAACTGCATTTGGCAAAAAGCGTACCACAGCCAAATGATAGATAGGCAGACCACCTGTAAGGTAACTTGGTACAGTGAAAATAGCCAAGTGTTTGAGATAATACATATCTGGAATACAATCTTAGTCCCGTCACTTAAGTGATTTGTCCAAGCTGTTTAAGTCTCTAAGCCTCGTTTCCTCATCTCAAAAGTGGGATGAGGTTTACCTTTCAAAGCTTGCAGTGAGGATGAAGTCCATCATTAAAATCCAACATTGTATAAAATATACAACATGCTTTGGTGTTCTATAAATGCAAATTTTTTTCCTTTTCTATGAAGTAAAAATTTTGAGATATTCAAAAAATAATGTCCTTTTTGTTTGATTCTTGGAAAGAACTCTAACTAGGATAATAAATAGTGTTGAAAGGACATCGCAAAAAAGAATATTTAGTGGCCCTAGCAATTTTATCCTCAGATATTTTTAGATTCATTATTTGTTAGAGAACAAAAAAATATGTAGTGTCACCAGAAATAGATACCTGGCCAAATAAAGGATGCTAAAAACTTTTAATAGGTACACTTTAGTTCAATAAGGGAAATGAACCTACCACAAATACACACAGAAAAGACAGCCCTGTGAAACCAGAAGCCCTGTGAAACCAGTGGGAGTTTCCATGTAGAAATTGAATGATCTACGAGTAATAATGTAGATGAAAATTTCTCCATGTGGTGGGGACATCAGGATATTAGTGTGTTAAGCAAAATGGTGAAGTTTAGTCTGAGTGATCAGGAAAAGTTGCCAGCCAGGAACAACCATATCAACATTAATTATAAGTAGAGACACCATCAATTTAGACATAAAATTTAGAAATGCACCTATTATTTTCTAGAGAATGTAACTGGGAATTCTAAAGACTGTGGACCCCAATCATGGCCTTACAAGAGATGGTGATAGTAGTATGTGGTTTAAAAGATTTGAGAATCTCTTTTTCCTTACATGACTTGACATCCCAGGATTTTCTACTCTTTCTTCATCTTTTTCTCCCTTTTCCTAGAATAATACCTGTAGATGGTTGTGAGTCTGGTCACTGTGGGACTGGGACCAGCAAAGCATCCATCTGCTTCAAGTATGAAGAAAACCTGTTGGCCAGAATAAGATGGAGTGTCTAAGCTGGAGGCAGATTTATGCTGGTTTGTTCTGGTGCTTCTGGGTCCTTAGTGGCCTCTCTGTTGGGCAAAGTGCCTTACCCAGCTTGGATATTCTGGGAAACACATCTTAGAGACAATTACTGAGGATACCATGGGAGGAATAGAGCAGGTAATTAAGGAGCACTGTAAATATAACTGTTGGTCTATGTTAGAAACCTGAGGGAGAATGAGTAAGGACTATGGGAGAATAACTTAGGATGGCAATTTAAAGAACTCCTACAGTAACAGAGGGCAGAGCTGCTTACTGCTATAATCACATACAAATTGCTTTAGGTCGCTTCAAAACCAGCAGTTTAAACCATTTTCATTTCCAGTGACTTTGGGGACCCCATAAGTAAAGCTTAAACTAAAATTAAGAATCTTGATTTCCTGGAAGCCAGTAAAATCACAAGAAGCTGAAAAAAAAGAGGGGGATTAAGGGCATACTTATCTTGAGGAGGGCTGAGAAAGGTATCATTACTGAATCATTATATTGTACACCTGAAAGTAATAGAACACTGTACATTATACTTCAAAAAATGTATGCATTAAGAAAAATCTTAATTGACTAAATTGAGACAATAGTTTGGTAAATAAGATATATAAAAAGGAACATAAGGGTAAGATTAAAGTAGGAACAAGAGAGGAACTCTAGGAAAAAAGTATTACAAAATGCTAGGTTTAGGAGACACTGAATTTCAGAAAGACTTGGCAGAAGCCACAAACTCAATTTGAGAGTAAATAGCAAAGAGGGGAGAAACAGTTAACTATTTTGCAGGCGGACAAATGTAAACATCCTAATGACACTGACTGGGCCTTGTTTATTTACTATTATTTCCTAGTGCCTGGCAAGTGGTAGGTTTTCAAATATTTTTTTTTTTAAGATTTTATTTAGTTATTTGACAGAGAGAGATCACAAGTAGGCAGAGAGGCAAGCAGAGAGAGTGAGAGGGAAGCAGGCTCCCTGCCAAGCAGAGAGCCCGATGCGGGGCTCGATCCCAGGACCCTGAGATCATGACCTGAGCCGAAGCAGTGGCCTAAACCACTGAGCCACCCAGGCGCCCCTCAAATATTTTCATATGAATAAATGCATACACTCTGTCCCTACCTCCACAGGTCTTCATCAAGCATCTGCTCTAGACTCTAGGCCAGTAATAACACTGCAAGTGTAAGCAACAGTCACACAACATGTGAGCTGGTCAAAGTCTTCATTAAGCCGTGTTCCCTCAACCTAAAGTATATTCGGAATACTCAATTCAATTTAATTCTTCCTATCATGATTGCTACCAACTTGGATCAAATGACTACCACAAGGACCTAGAAAAATTTATAACCCATTAAAAGGTCTTTTTTGCATTCATTTATTCCATTCTTTGTCTCAACCCATTTTCCTCACTGTAGCCACAATGCTCTTTTTACTTTTTTAAAAAAATTATTTATTTATTTGAGAGGAAGAGAGAACGTGAGTGGAGGAGGCAGAGGGAGAGAGAGAAGCACACTCCCCGCTGAGCCAGGAGCCCCATACAGGACTTAATCCCAGGACCCCAGGATCATGACCTGAGCTGATGGCAACTGCTTAACTGACTGAGGCACCAGGGCACTCCCGCTATGATCTTTTTAAAACACAAACCTAATATATCACTCCTATGCATAAAACATGCATAGTCTTCTCGGTTTTAGACTAATATCAAGAATCCTCAGTATGGCTTATCACCCCTGCATGCTACTGTCTCAGCCTCACACATCGGCTCTTCACTTCACTTTCCATCCCCCAACCTGTGAAATGGACTTTCTCCAGGTCTTCAAATGTATGACACCACTTCCTATCTTAAGATCCACACGTTTGTGCATCCTGTTCTCGCTCCCTGTAACATCACCAGTCCCATTTCATGACCTCTCTTCCTTTTCGCAGCTACTTGACTCCCATTCGGCATTCCACTAAATGTCATTTTTAAGGAAATCTTCCTTGATTGCTCTAGACTATATCCAAACTCCATGTTATATGTGCTTATAGAAATCTTTGTTTCTACTTGACAGCACTTAGTATCCCGTGGAATTATGCATGTGAGTATCACTTGATCATTTCACCTCCACAAGATTGGAAAGTCCCTGACACATGGACTTTGTTTTGCCCACTTCTCCTCAGAATCCAGCTCAATGTAGCCCATTTTAGCCACTCCATCTATAAATTTTTGCTGCATGAATACATGAATAAGTTGCATATCTTCTTTCTCTTGATTAGAATTTAATGCAGAATCTTTGAAGATTTAGTTTTGTGTTTGTTATTGTTGGACATTTCCTATTTGTCATCCTGTACATTTTGTATGCAACTAACTCCTTAGTTCTTATTTCCAATCATAACATGTAAACAGCTCTGATGCTTGTCAGGGAATACATTATAATTTAATTCCATGATTTATGATGCTCCAAATTAAAAATATATATATAGTAAGAAGGTCCAGACTTACAATTTGTCTTCAGGAAACATTCAGTATAATGGCAATAGTCTCAAAGTTTACATTTCCCTAGGCATTCTCTTCTGTTTAGATCTATCCCTACTGTCATTCCCATTTTTCTGCATTATCTTAGAGAGAGAAATACATAGAGAGAGGGGGTTAAGGGAGAGGGAGGGAGAGAAAGAAGCATACTCTCTGCTGAACGCAGAGCCCAATGCAGGACTTGATCTCACACCCTGATATCTTGACCTGAGCTGAAATCAAGAGCCAGACCCTTAACTGACTGAGCCACCCAAGTGCCCCAGAAATCTATTATTTGAATGAAGGTGCAGTCTTCATGAACAGGCCAATGAGTTCAAGGGATATATAAGAATGAGAAGAGAAACAGCAGAAAAGGATTTCGTTAAGCTTTGCTTTGCTATCCTGGTGCTTATAGGGTCCTGACATACAAATTTTGTGTATATTTTAACTTTTAGGAGGATGACTGATCTCAATGTAGAGATGTGCTAGGCATAGTAACTAAAAAATAATGCCTTGAAAATATCAGTGGCAACTGTTGAAATAGTCCAACTGGGAAATGATAAAACCCTGAACTATGATATTTTAATAGAGTCTAAGGAAGAGAAATGGAGAGAAGCAGCCCTGATATTGACCTCTAAAAAGCTCCTATATTAAATAGAAGGAAATTAAAGATAAAAGAAAGTACAAATAATACTTTATAAGTAATAAATCACAAAAAGAGATCATCAATTCAATGAAATTTGGCATGTACTTATTAAGTGACTCTGGGGTAATTTCCATTTTGTACAAGCCAAGAAGTGAAGAGTCATATTTTTTAAAGAGAAAATACTCAGAGTTTTTTCAGTAAAATACTTAACATCTTTTTTTAATGATTTTGTCTTTAATTATCACCAGTAACATAATCACAATTTTTTTTTAATTCGGTTATTTTACCAATGGACTTCCTCCTTTAGCAAGGACAGGTAATATCTGAAGACTGGCAAAGCTGAATCTAGCTCAGTGGTTTGTGCCTAAGCTCTGGACAAATTCCCAAGTATGTAGCATCAAGCATAAAGTTGTTTCTGTTTTCAGGACACTCTGTGATGAAGGCAGAGAGATTATTTTTAAAGGGACCCCAAATTAGTTCAAGGAACAAAACAATAGCAGGCACAAGTCATTCTTGGTGGAGACGCAGTATTCTATGAGCAATACAATGTCTAAACTTCTGTGGGCTTCATTAGTACAATATTGAACTGTCCACATTTTTGTTTGACAACTGTCCTGTGTGCCCATTCTTGTGAATAAAACACCATTATTTATTGTATTAAAAGGACATCAATTCTATTACATTGCCTCTTCTGTAGAATATTGACAGCACTCATTAATTTTTCAATTGCAGATGCTTCCTGTGGAAATTTTCTGAGGGTCCCATGGGTTTCTTCACATTTTTCAGTCACTCCCTATTTTAAAATAAACTACTAGTTCTTAGTTACAACACAGAAGATCAGTAGCAGCAAGAAGCAGAAGGGGATCTCTTTCCAAATCAACAAGTTTTGAATAAGCTCCCTAATATCTAGGTGTGCACAAAATATCTCATGTCCTCTAGTTTCATTATAGTGAGGGAATTTCTATTATGTGTGGTCAGTCTCTTCCACTAAAATGTTTCAGAGAGGTAATTTTTCATGCCTGTTACAAAAATGGAATCGATTATTTCCTTGATTTCCTTCCTATTATGATAATATCTTTGCAAATAAGTTCAGGATAACCAAGTAACTTTTACCTTTAGAGAACTAAGAACATGGTCTCTAATTTTCTTGGTCCTAATACCATAAACAATAGGGTTAAGGAAAGGTGGTACCAGAAGGTACATATTGGCAATAAATATATGAATTTGGGGGGCCACATTGTGGCCAAAGCGGTGAGTGAGGAAGGTAAAGACAGCTGTGGAGTAGAAAACAAGGATGACACAGACATGGGAGCCACAGGTACCGAGAGCTTTAAAACTTGCTTCCCGTGATGGAAGGCGAAAGACCGCATGGAGGATAAGGACATAAGAGACAGCAATGAAAAAGCCATCACATGAACCAATGACAGAGGCCACACTGAGGCTGTAACGTTTGGTAACTCCTGTGTCCACACACGCCAGCTTCACTACAGCCATGAACTCACAGTAGGTATGGGCAATGATTCGAGTCCTGCAGTAGGGCAGCTGCCTGAGCAGGATGGGATGTGGAGAGAAGAAGACCACCCCCCGGAGTACCACAGAAGCTCCCATTTTGGCAATGCGAGAATGGGTGAGAATCGTGGTATGGCGCAGTGGGTCACAAATGGCCACATAACGGTCAAAGGCCATGGCCAGGAAAAAGCCCGATTCCATAGCAGTAAAACTGTGAATGAAGAACATTTGGGTCAGGCAGGCATCAAAAGCAATGTCATGGGCTCCGAGCCAGAAGAGACAGAGCATTCGGGGCAGGGTGGATGTGGAGAGGACCAGGTCGGTGATGGAGAGCATGCAGAGAAAGAGGAACATAGGCTCATGGAGGCTTCGCTCTGCCCTCACCACGGCCAGGATGGTCACATTCCCCACCACAGCCACCACATACATGGAGCAGAAGGGAATTCCAATCCAGACATGCAGGTGCTCTAGTCCTGGGATGCCCATCAGCAAGAAGGTGTCTGGAGATGTTTGAGATTTATTGGCTGTTCCCATCGTGCTGCTGCTCTCTGTCTTTTCTGGAATGAAGCCTCCTTTTTAGGGCAAAAGTTTTCTGGCAAGATCATCACAAGCAAGTCTGGCAACAAATGAGAAAACAAATCTAAAATACCCTAAAACATCACATTAGAAAACATCAAGGTTGTAATTTAGAGTGAAAAAAACTTGGTGACACAAGGCAAGGCTACACAACCCAACACAAAGCACTTATTCTCAGGCAAGTCATGAATTTTACAAATTTGTTCCAACTAAAAAAACAGAAAAAACCCAACTTGGTAACATCCGTGTACAAGAAAATTCAATTCCACTTTCTGAATTCACCATCTGACCACTTTTCGTTTTTCTTCTTTTTAAATTTAATTTTATTTTGTCAGGGTTCCAAGATTCATTTTTTATGCTCCATGCCCAATGCTCCATGCAATACATGCCCTCCTTAATAACTACCATCAGGCTCACCTAAACCCCACCCTCTCCCCCTCCAAAACCCTCAGGTTTATTTCTCAGAGTCCACAGTCTCTTATGGTTTGTCTGCCCCTCCAATTTCCCTCCTTAATACCCATTACTGGGATAACCCATCCCTCTAAAACCCTTCCCTCTAAAACCCTCAGTTTGTTTCCCAGAGTCCATTGTCTCTCAGGTTCATCTCCCCCTCTGATCCCCCCTTCATTTTCCCTTCCTTCTCCTAATGTCCTCCATATTATTCCTTATGCTCCACAAATAAATGAAACCATATGATAATTGAGTTTCTCTACTTGACTTATTTCACTTAGCATAATTTCCTCCAGTTCTGTCCATGTTGATGCAAAAGTTGGGTATTCATCCTTTCATATGGCTGAGTAATATCCCATTATATGTATGGACCACATCTTCTTTATCCATTCATCCGTTGAAAGACATCTTGGCTCTTTCCACAGTTTGGCTATTACGGACATTGCTGCTGTGAATATTGGGGAACATGTGCCCCTTCTTTTCACTACATCTGTATCTTTGGGATAAATACCCAGTAATGCGATTGCTGGGTCATATTATAACTCTATTCTTAGCTTTTTGAGGAACTTCCACACTGTTTTCCAAAGTGGCTGTACCACCTCGAATCACCACCAACAGTGTAAAAGAGGGTTCCTCTTTCTCCCAACACTTTTTAAACCAACAAATTCATTGAAAGAAGACCTAGCTATCAGTGTTCACATATGCCTAAAAAAAGCAAACAAGCAGATTTTTTTACATGTGACATTTTCTCTTGTGTTGTCATAAATTATGGTATCCTATATGCAGAGATGCAAGTACAAAGGGACCCTTCAATTTTTTTTAATACAACATAAAGCTTCATTAAAACATACTGCATTAATGCTCATATAAGTGTATTCAAATATGCATGGATATATTTAAATAAGCTTATATTTTAAAGCACAAACAAAACACTGTTATACCTATTAAAATACACTCTCCATTTTTTTCTTAGAATTATTAGGCTGGAAATCAAAATCTGAGTGTGAAGATGGTACACAGAGATGTCAACTCTATTATTTACATTTTTAAAGGATTTTATTTGTTTGAGAGAGAGAGAGAGCACAAACAGGGGGAGCAGCAGAGGGAGAGAGAGAAGCAGACTCCCTGTTGAGCAGGAATCCTGACATGGGGCTTGATCCCAGGACCCTGGGACCATGACCTGAGCTGAAGGCAGAAGCTTAACTGACTAAGTCATTAAGGCACCCCTCAACTCTCTTCTTTTAGAAAACCCATTAGGAGGAATGTTTAAATCCCACAAAATTCTAATATGGAAGTCTTTCTGTACTTTGTACTCTCTTATCTGTGCAGATTAATTAGTATGAAGATTAACTACATCAAATATTACAACAGTTAATGTGACTAAGGGGATGTAGAGGTCAGGAGTATTTTGAAAATAAAGGATGTGTAGAGAAAAGCCTGGCTATAGCTTGTTTTTTGATCCCCTTAGTAAACAGACACTTTTTTTTAACCTTACTCCAAAATATTCTTCCTCCCACAAGAATTGCCCTAACTAATGTTGAATGGGAGGAAACTGGCTGTTCTTTGCTCACAGCTGTCTCTGACCTCAAAGCCTGTCCTGGTCAAGAAGCTTTAATGCTCTTTCAATCCTAATTTGGAGTATCTATGACCTTGTGCTCCCTCTACTTCAGAAATAATCAAGAGTAACTATATTTATATCAGTTGTGGAATATAAGGTTCATTCCAATTTATTACATGTCTGTGATCTTTATTCTTAACTTTACTAAGTGTATTTGAAGAGGCAAACATTACTTTTTTGAGGATCTGATAATTCTATAAATGCAAATGTTTGAATGTAGCCCTTTCCTCTCTTTCTCTTTATCTTAACTCACCGAAATTAAAAGCTGAGAGTCATCCAAAGTCAGCTTCTATAGGGAGGAGATGTTAAGACATGTGCTCAGTGAACGGGAGCTGGAATTACATCCAACCGTAAATCCCACTGGATTTATGGGTGTCAATTGTAGAGAAACCAGTGGTCCTCTGGGATACCGGGCCTCTTCCCAAACTACAAGACCTAAATTACTTTTAGGTTTAGCAATTATTATTTACTATCCCTTAAGATAATAAGTAAGGACATTATTATTTCCCAAAGGTCTCTTGAGTGCTAGTTAGCCCACTTCCAGTTTCCACATGTTGACAACCTCCAGTCAGAACATACCTCAAGCCTTCCCTTTTATTCCCTATAAAACTTTCCCACTCTCTGGTGGCCTTTGAATCTCAGCAAAAGGGAAAGAATGATAGCCAATACTATTGCTACGCAAGTTCTAAATAAAATATATCTGCTTGTTCCCACTTATTTATTTCCACAACTGTATGAATGTTTTAATATTTTTGAAGTAATTATTAGTTGCATGTAAGTTTTCAAACTAGTCATTCTTTTTCAATAATTGATTCATTCCTTTCATCATTTATATATTCAATAATTATTTAATGTCACTTTTATGCCAAGCATAATATTCACGCCTATAGGTAGCAAACTCTTTGAAGCACAGTTGCTATACTAGGTAGAACAAGATATGTAAAATATATTACTAATTATTACATAAATACTGGGAACCATAATACATTTTTAAAGTTTTATTTGTCCTCTTTGTTTATTTTTTGCTTTGCACAATTATAGCTGTACCAACTAAGAAAATTCAGTTGCATTTGAAAGTATTTTTATACAACCCTATGCACAGCCAGGTGCCAGATAATTTCAGAATCACAAA
This sequence comes from Meles meles, assembly GCF_922984935.1. Lineage (NCBI taxonomy): Eukaryota > Metazoa > Chordata > Mammalia > Carnivora > Mustelidae > Meles > Meles meles. The sequence continues at coordinate 57,896,710 of NC_060073.1, read as the reverse complement.
GAGTTTTGTGTGTTAAAAAGAGTTCTAGATAAAATTGTGAGATCTTAATCTTTAGCTGTTTCCAGCTACCACAAATTTAAAAGTAGCTACACCCCAGTGAATTACGTTGCTACATGAGTGAAATTCCTCATAGCCAAGGATACCAAAGATAATATTTTTTACATTTAAATAAATAGTATGCCCTAAATTATTAAGATGCATTTAACCCAATGGATTACAATCACAGACTTCACATCATAATATCTAGAGTGTTTAAAAAATGACAGGATCTCAATTTTTATAAAATTAAAATTATTTCTAAAAATTGAACAAGAGAAAAATATGCATATTGTACTTTTCTATTCCAGAGGAAACTAAATATACTTAGTATATTTATATACTATAAACTTTTAAATATATGAATATAAATTTTTAAAATATGATGTGGATACATTGTTAGGATTTCTAACTTCTGCTTTGAGCTCTAAAATGCCTTTATGTCAAGATAAGATTTTTCTCATTGTTAAGAAAGAAGGAAAAAGGAGATATCCAGAGACACTGATATTACAAGAAAGGGAATATTAAATTCCCTGGCAAACACAGAGTATCAGGAAGCAAAGATACATGGGTTTAATATATTTAATGAAGAATTAACAGATAAATCACCCTGGAAAAGATTGGAATTGAAATAGAAGGGAATAGATGGAAATGATTTCTATGACACTTCACTCCAATACATTCATATTTAAAGGGAATTTATGAAGTACATGTTAAGCTGTATAGTACCAATGGACACCAACTGTTCTATAACCACTTCTCAACATACTCTGTTGACTCTATTTCTGTTCTTTACTCTTTTGTTGGCAATTATGATGCCAACTTGCCTAGAGCACATAAATAAGTATGTATTTAAAACATTTAGATTGAAGCCATCATTGACTTGAGGACATGCCTACATCACAGTAGAACTGACTTTTGTGGGGAAAAGCAGATGGAGGATTCCTTGGCGGATCTGTTTGGTCTTCACACTATAGATGATTGGATTGAGCACAGGTGGGACCAATAAGTAGACGTGAGCCATGAAGATATGGATGAGTGGGGAAGAGTGTTTGGCAAAACGATGGATGATAGAGAGCCCAATCATAGGCACATATAGGATGAGTACAACACAGATGTGGGATGCACATGTATTGAGAGCCTTAAGCCTCCCCTCACGTGATGCAATTCTTAATATTGACTGAAGGATGCATATATAAGACACAAAAATACCCAGAGAGTCCATGCCCCACAGCACAATGACCAGAAGCAACCCATATATAATATTAAACATGGTGTCAGCACAGGCAAGGCGAATCATGTCCTGGTGTAGACAATAGGAATGTGAAAGGGTGTGGGAGTGGCAGAAAGGAAAGAAGGCCAACCGGGCCAGAAGTGGAATCATGGCAAAGGCACTTCTAAGCAGGGCTGCAATTCCAATTTTAGCAATAAGTCTTGGTGTGAGAATGGTAGCATATCGTAGAGGATGGCAGATAGCCACATAGCGGTCAAAGGCCATGGCCAAGAGCACGGATGATTCTGTGAAGGAGAAAGTGTGAATAAAAAACATTTGGACCACACAGATATTGAACTGGATTTCCCTGGAAATGGACCACAACACCCTGAAGAGTGATATCATTGTGGGCATGGACATGCCCATGTCAGTGAGGGAGAGCATGGCCAGGAAGTAGTACATGGGCTCATGGAGCCTGGCGTCCGTCCGAACAATATGCAGGATGGTGCAGTTGCCCATTATTCCAACAAGGTAGAGGACACAGAATGGGATGGATATCCAGTGGTGAAATTCCTCATAGCCAGGGATACCTGTGAGATAGAATGTGGAGGACAGGGTATTACTGGAGTTTAAGGTTGCCATGGAGCCCACTGTTAAATCACAACCCAGTTTCAGGATCCCACTCCAATGAGGAGAGCAATGATGATATCAGCATCTGATCCTGGAAAACAAAACAAAACAAGTGAAACTTCAGCGCTTTCTGTAAACACTTTTCCATTCATCCCCACATTTCTTGCTCTTTCTTCATTGCATTGCTGAGCATGGCAAGTTAAGTAAAATATTTACTTTACAACCACAAGGACTTTTCTTCCTGCCTCTCAGATGCAGACCCACTGACATGCTGTCTAAATATGGACAATCTTCTTCTAAATACACTACGAGGAGCAGTATATACACAAAGGGTTCTAGATTACATCTTTCATTTTATAGTTTCCTTCCAGAATTTCCTTGGTGAGAGCTATTGATTTTAACATTACTCTTTTTTTAATGACTCCTTCAGTGATTTACATACAATGACTTATTCTGCCTAAGAACACAGATTTTCAGGAATACTAGAAAACCATGCAGGTACCTTTACAAGATTTGGGCAAGTATGAGTCAGCAGTACTTAAGAACATAAGTAGGTCTTACTAACATATCCCCAATTACAAATTGAAGGAAGTCCTGGTCTTGGACTAACATTGCAATTACAAATTGAAGGAAGTCCTGGTCTTGGACTAACATTGCCAGAAGCTAAGTATGGGCTAAAATAGACTTAATTAAAATAATTTTGAATTTAAAGAAATATAATAATGAAATATGGAATTTCAGATCTTATCAGTCATTTAGAGAACTGGTACCTTCTACAAGGAAAAAAAAAGAAAAATAGGTGCTATAAGAACAGACAGAGTAGTAAGTCATGCTTCAAAGCAAAAACAAGAGAAAATAAGATTAGGAAAGAAAAATGATAATGTTCAGAAAAACATCTGATCTTGAAATGAAATCTTTCCTACTCAGAACAAATGAGAACATTTATTTCCCCCCAATAGATTCCTGTACTTCTTCTGTGGTCAAGAAAAACATCGCTGAAGCAAGAAAGATCAGCCACCTCTCAACATCTCACTTCCCCATCACTTGCCAAGAATTCCTGCTCACCAAAATGCTGTTTTCAGAATTTATAATCCAGGAGACAGATTACTTGCCATTGTAAAAAAAATATGCTTGTCTCTTCCTATCATGTAAAGTCTACTTTCATCCTTTAGGAACTTCAAATCCCTTCCAATCTTCTCTAGCTTCACACAGATAAAACCTGAATTCAGAAATTTTGACTGGAATAATTAATAATCACAATTTTCTAGGAAATGGAAGACCCGTAATCAAGAAATCAAATAAGCAAATGTCAGAGATAGATTCAATCTCTCTGACTACTCACATTACAATTGAACACTGCTCACATATTGTATGACCTGGTGCCTATGGTCCTATTTTCTTCAATCTGCCTGGCTTATTACCACCCCCAATTCCTTATTCTCTTGCCCTGGGCTTGTCTCCTTCACCTTCTTTTCTTCCTTTCTACACTTGAACTCATTACCTTCAATGCCCAGATTTTCCAATATTATTTCTTTTTTATGTTGATTATTTTCCAGTTATCTCATCCTTAATTCAAACATAGAAATATGCCTTCTTTTTACCTCACTGCTTGGTCAGTTCAGACCATTTCTCTGATTTTATAATGGCTCTCTCCCTCTGCCAAGAAGAGTTGAACTTGAAGTTTAATTAAAAACTGGAAGTTACCTGAGCTGGAGGCCAGTCTGAAGCAGCTTTATCATCTCCATGACTTTCTATTGAGGTTTTAGGAGACAACTGTCCACCATTCCCCTCATTCAGACTCTCCCTCTGCTTCCACAAACCTATCCACGTCAGGAATATTCTGGTTCCAAGGCTTCCTCACTTTTTAAGTGGGACAAATGGCATATTTTCCCCTGTAGCAAAGTAGCCTCATCTGTGAACTGTAGATAAAAACAATTTGACAGGATTGTGCTTCAGAATAAAGGAGATTCTGTGGGTGAAAGACTTAGCCTAGTGCCTGACATATAGTGAACATAAAATAATGGTGATAGTGATGAAGACAACAATGACAACAACAATATTTCTTTGAAGTGTAATGGGAGGAAGTAAGATATGAGGAGACTCTGGAGTATCCTCCCAGAGAGAAAACCCCTGAATGGGCATCTCACAAAAGTGACCTAGGTCAGCTGAGTGAAGTGAAGGATATCAGATTCATCTCTGTGTCATCTAGTGAAAAATTCAGCATTGCCATAGGTATCAACTGCTTCATGTTCTTTTACTCTACCCCCAAATTCTTCTGGTAATTTTGATAGCTTTACTTATATACTTTTCATTCTATTCATTGCCAATTTGAGAAGAAAAAAAAAAAAGATACATCCCAGGATAAAATGGGAAGTCTCTTGAAGAAAAGCAATGAGATTTGGGACTACCGTGAGTTTGGAATCTGAGCCGCCATGTTAGTATTCTGAAGTTGCCACCACAACACATATGCACCATATTCCACGTATTCATATGATCTGCCTTGCCTATTATCCCACAACTCCTTGTATTTTGACATGACTTCATTTTGACTGCCCAACTCCTACTACTTCTAATCCTATAATCTCAACTTCATTCACATGGCCTTGTGATGTCTTCTACCATTCCTCAGAAGAGAAGGATGGTGTTTGAGGACTTAGCTTATAAACTCAAAGACTGAAAGGAGTTATAAATTGGGGTTTAGATTTGTGAGTCTCAATTAATGTCATATTAAAAAACACTGATATTTGGGATTCCAGGAGTCTTTGAAGGTGATCTGATATAATCTCAATCACTCTGGAATCTCCATTCTGTCATGTCAGAAAAATAAATTGTCACCCTGTGTAAACATCACATCTTGCCCATGGACACAGACACCACCTACCATAAAGATCTAGGGGATCTCAGGCAGGTCTAATCTGAAAAGTCTGACAGTCTGACCTGAATGCTATAAGAATGAGCATGAACAATGAAGGTATTTTGGTGAAAATTAAGTCCTGTGATGAACTGAGAACCTCTTCCTTCCAGAACAGTCTTCTGGTTCTCCTCCTCACACTCTGGGTGTCCACCCTCCTCTCTTTTGTCTCTCGGGTCCCTTCTGTGTTTTCCTCTTACCTCCCACTTTCATTGTCGCCAGTCCTCACATACCTGGCAGAATAGTACCTCTTGTCATTAGAGACCATTTTAATTCTCAGAGCTTGAAGAAGAGCTTTCAGTGAGATTTGGGACTACCATAAGCTTGGAATCTGAGCCTCCATGTTAGTATTCTGAAGGATTCTGAAGAAGGATCAAATAAATCTTCCTCCAGTCCTTTGAGACATGAAGCCCCAGGATAAATGCAGCACAGTGCATGTAACCCTGTCAGTGCTGCCAGTTCAGTGTGGTTTCTCCCCAGCACTCAGGCTGCAGCAGGGGATGGCAGTTTGGGAATACAGGGGCAAGAAGCCTATTGAGATTCTCTAATGCTTTCTGCCTCAATGTCTGAAACAATCAAGGTAGTCAACACAAGATGAAATATTAGTTTGTATCCAGAATACAATGGGTCAGTAAAGATGTTTGGTTATGGTACAGCCAATGAGAGGGCCTTTTTAAATAGTTAAACTGGGGATGGACCTAGAGTTGGTGTCATAAGAGCTGGAAGTGACATTAGTTCAGTATTATTATTATACATTGGATAAAAATGAGATTCCCTTATGTGATCTGCCTCCCTCAAAATCATACAACAGTGGGTATATGGAAATGTGTGTTCCTTTCCCTCAATTTTGCTGTGAACCTAAAACCACTATAAAAAATAAAATCTATATTTAAAACCACATATAAAACAATAAAACCAATGTTATCACTCAGCTGATTGGCTGGTGTGGTCCTGTGCCCTAGAGCTCTTGATGTAGCAGATTAGTATGATTTATATGATTAAAAATAGATGCTTTTTCTCAACTATTAAAATTCTATGTTTGTCAAAAATACTGACTCCTTAATGTCTCTTTGTGGTTGAGTGGGGCAACAGGGTGGCATGTGCACTAATGAATAATCAGAACTCTCTAGTTGGGATGGGAGTTTCAGTTGTAAATTCACATCTGTTTGGTCCAAGAATGACTTTTAGAAATGTGGTCTTCTGTTAATTTTTCCAACCCCAATTTTGATCTTGGCAATATTGTTCTAATTATAATGCCTTACAACTCTATCATGTGTCCACTCCCCTCACATGTTGTCTATTGAACATACATCCCAAATCGCTAATCTTTAGGCACTGCTGTATTTAATACTTTCAACTGAGAACTGGCTTTTTCAGGAGTTGGGCACCTCAGTATAATAACTGTCCTACAGAAAATGTACTCAAGTACTAAAGAAATTTGCCACTGATAGTCTATGAAAATGAGAGATTATTTATAGCTAATAGTCAAAAAACCCTACCAGTTCCATCTTTGAATGTCTTCTTAGGGAATTGCCAGACAAATGATCTGACTTACTGACTTACCTGGCATTGGATGCCTCTCATTCTCCTTATACTTTAATTTCTCTAATATGAATTTAAATCACTCTTCACAGATTTTCTTATAAAACAAATCAATAACAACATACATTTTGAAACCTCTGCTGATTTAAGTAAGCGAGATGCAAGGAATTTTAGCCTATGGTGAATTTATAATGTCTATAAGTGTTTAAGTAGAAATTATTTATATCATATCACATTTTATCATATGAGCACATATTATTTCTGAGTTACTCTACCTCAGCAAGGACACAATCCAGATAAATATATAGAAATTGTCTTTAGTGACAGACAACTGCAGGAGTATTTTATTTCCTTATTGCAAGGCACTGAGATGATCTCCGTAAATATCTCCTTATTCATGAACGGAGAAGCTTTACTAACTTTTACTAATATATTTCCACAGATGTATTTTCATTAATGTACATGTATGTATATGTAATTTGCTATATTACCAGCATCATATAAATGAAGGAAAGTACTAAGTATTGATATCCAGAGTTAAATGTAGGAAAATCCAAAAATTTTCCATTGGGAAGATAGTTATACCACTTGTAAGCTGAAGAATGTGTAAGAGTCTTAGGTTTGGAGTACTTAGTAAGAAATAGTGTAGTTGTAAGACAATAGAGTGAGACATGGTATGATAGACAGTTTTCATAGAAAATAATCCCCCCACAGATTTGTTAAAGATATTGGTCTAAACAGTTTAGGAACTGCCAAATTATAGGGCAGGGCTTTGAGATTGAAATACCAGAATTTGTGAAGATATGCTGCTTGCTGGGGAATGAGCCAAGGGAAGTTCATTTGCACCAACATGAATTTCATTCAGCATGATGTCAAGATGAGCTTGTTGAGTGTGTCGGAAATGGAACAGCTCCTTGCATTGCTCCTGACTCTCCACTTGTGACACAATTTGTATTTACTTCTGACCTCAGCAGGCAAGAATTGCAGCAATGTGGTTATAATCCACACTCTGAGCTTCCTTCTCTTCCTTACATGTATCCAGTTAATCAGACAGCTTTATGACTTTCTCTCCATTCAGTCCCCTGTCTACACAAATTCATCCAAACTTCCCCTGAGGACCTTTTCTATGCTCTGTACACTTCTGTATTGTCTGACCCCTCCCCACGCCATACTGTGATTTGCTGACTATACTTGTCTCATTTCTTAACACTATAATACAACATTTTAAAAGTCATACTGGTCCCATAATCAACAGCCTCCCCCCGCTGCCACACACACTTTCTTCCTTTTAGGGGCACAACTGACACTATTCCTTGGACACTCTTTTATACCACCCACTGATACCAGAGGCAGGGGAATTCTCAACACCTGAGACCTCAACCACCAGCCAATGCCGGGTTCTTGACTGTGCTGGAGAAAGAATTCAAAGACAAGTCAGAATGAAGTTTAGCAGAAGAAGCTTTATTGCAAAAAACAAAAGTGCACACTCCAGATGAGGAAGTGTGGGCAAACTCAGAAAATCCGAGTTGTGCCAGTTGCACGTTGGGCTCTGATGTTTATGGGTGTTTATAATTTGGGAACAAAATATTCATGTGAGGTTCTGGGTTTAGGAGTGAATTTCTAGAAATTGCATCTAATATTATTCCTGTTCTACGGTAGGTATTATGTGCAAACAGTCTAATTTTTCTCTTGCCGATACTCCATATATAGACATATAGACAAAGCCTACTAGGAATCTTCTCACATCCCAAGTGGAGGGGCCATTCTGTCATTTGAGAGCTAGCTGGCTTTTGTGTGTATGTATGCTGCAGTTAAGCAACAGCAGCAGGATGCTTTTGGTCATGGGAAACCACAGAGCGACCATACGTTTGCTTAATCACCACAAACTGTCAGGTGTCAGACTCGGTTCCCTGTTTTTTTGTTACTCTTGAAAATATCCAGCACTTCCCTATTCTGCCTGCCTCACCCATATTATACACACCTGAAGATTATGGAGTCTTGTGATGAAGAAAAATAACCCTTAAACCAGTGTCCATTGAAGCAGGGATTGGAATATGTATGGCAGAGTGGGCATCAGTACTGAGTTACAGTGATCTACTTGTCCTGTTGTTGAAGTTTCATAGTCAAAATTTCTGCTTACTGTGGTTATATAGCCTTCAATATCCTTAGGGATGAATATTCTCTTTTGAACATGAAAACAGCTGGATGTGTGGGTCAAGGAGTAGGGAATGTCTAGAGAATGACATTTTGGAATCATGATAAAAACAGGGACATGAGAGGACTACAGGGAAACTAGATTATTGGGAAGTTATGTAATAATTTGTCATTCCTAAATGTTCACTCAGAATCACTTGTTTTTCTGAGAACATTCCATGTATTAAACCACATAAATTTTAACTCCAATCAATATAAGTTTAAGTGACTTGTAGAGCATTAGACAGCTGGCAAATGATGGACCTGGTTTGTCTCCACACACTGACTCCAGAGCCCTCATTCTAAAATGTTTTTATAAATTGTCCTAATGACACAATAGTTTATTTGTATTTGTGCATGTGAGACAGTGGATGGTGACTATTCTGTACATAATATTGGAAAATACCATCATCATTATTTGGATTATGGGTGTTGGTTGAAAATATCCCTTTTAAAAATATTCCACAAAGGAGTTGGTCCATATCTGAGCCTTTCTCTTCCTAATTAATGCTTTTGCAGTGCACTTACCCACCATATATGAGCTTTTACCTCAGAGTAAAAAATCATCACCAGACAAAAGCTCTCCAAATCTTACCCTGTCCTACCATTCAGTTTATGTATACTCTTCAAGAAAACACATTTTTACATATTTTCCTTTTTTTGGGGGGGGGGTTTATGTAGAAAAGCAATTTATTCCATTATAAGCACTTACACAGTTAGTCATGGAGAGTAACAGGCCTGCTGGTGAAACAGGTCACCCAAAATAGAGATGGTACCAAACTAGTGGTCAAGGACTAACTCCTAAAAAAAAAAAAAAAAAAAGCAACTCTTACCCAGGATTAATTTAATTTTAAAAACAAATACAAGCTATCAATTTACTCTTCTCAACTCAACTGGACAGTCTACCTGTGGTATGATTGTCAGGTAAAAACATACATCTTTACAACTTGGTGGTCCCAAGTTTTTAAAAAAAACCATTTCACAGAAAGGAAAGAAATATGAAAACAGCTCAAGAAATACACTAACAAGCAAAAATATATGGGGAAAGAGGAACACATAGTTTTGACTTAACTGAAGAAACTGAGAGGAGACTGGTCTACATAGGGAAATGTGCATCCTGGAAAGTCAGGTGTGAAAACTTTAGAATAGGAATTTATATGACTTGAATCTCCCCCATTTCCTGAATAAAAACGACATCTTGTGGTATTTATACTTCATGGCTCAGACACCTACCTCACTTGGCTCTACCCTTCCTCACTTTAGCCTTTACTTAAAAGGAGTCTGTAAAACTTGGGGATATAGCCTAAGAAGAAAAATAATCACACCCAATATTCCCCTTTCTGTGGCTACTTTAGACCTTTGTTACTAGAAAATTCCTGAAGAAAATTTAAATATAAGTCTGTGGCTTTACTGAATCAAGTTCCCCTGTTAATATTTAGAAAACACCCTCTGTTTGGGCTAGTAACATTGTTGATGGTACCTATCATAGAGGGATAGCCAAACAAAGTCTGTGTCTCAAAACCAGTGTTAAATCAATCTCAGGGTTGAGAGGGGAAAAAAGGGGGAGTCTAAAATCACAAGAAGTGCAGACATATCTAGGACCCTTGTCCTTCTGGATCCACGCTTCCTTCAGGATCTTCATCATTGTAAATGTTCTCTGCCACTTGCCACACTTGTATGATATTGTCTTCTGATACAGAACAAATCACCCAAGGTTCATTGGGATTCCAGGAGAAATCAGATATCTTGGCAGTGTGACCGCCGTGAATAAACAATTCTGGTGGCCCATCTTCTGCATCTTCCGGGGATTGTTCCTCTCCAATTTTACTTAAATCCCAAACATTCAGTCTGCGATCAGTACCACTGGAAGCCAAAATGGTCTCATTGTGAGGCGACCACTGAACCTGGAATATTTCATCCTTATGTGATTCAAAGGAATGCAACTTCAGTTTCAGATTTCTCAGATCCCACAAGGCAACAGTTTTGTCAGCTGATCCTGTGGCCAGAATGAATTCACTGTAAGGATTGAAAGATAGGCAGTTTACTTCAGCAGTGTGAGCATCAACTGAGTGGCTTGGTTTGGAAGTATTGTTTGAACGAGTATCCCAGATCATAAGTTTCTGATCATCAGCAACTGACTCAAACAGAGACTCATGGAGCAGATGCCAAGAAACATCTTCTACTACTGCTGTATGCCCTGTAAAGATGGTCTTCGCATCCACAACTTTTCCTTCCTTTGGAACAGCACTGATGTCCCAGAGGCAGATGGTGTGGTCGTCTGAAGTGCTAAGTAAATGTCCACTGAGATTTGGGTTCCAAGAAAGTCCATAGCCTTCCTTCTGATGTCCACGGAGACGCAAGTCTGGGTTGCACTCTCCAGAAGGGTCTGGTTTGGAAGGATGTTTTGTATAGTCAAAAACAAGAACATCACTGGATGGAGTCTTTGTCGCAATGATGCAAGGGTTCTGGGGCATATAACGTGCCTGGTTTACTTCTCCTTCATGGTTGATCTTGATCTCTATTTCAATTTTTCCACTAACTGAGCCAAAACCTCCAAATTCTCCTTTCTCACTGTCGTAGTGTGAAGCATCAAACTGAGCATCATCATTAGGGAGCTGCACACTGGCTATCACAAGATGGTTTTGTTCATCGGACGTGTGTGTTCCCAGGACAAGTCGATGAATGCTGAAGTCTTTCCCTTCTGGTCTGGTTACATCTGGAAGCCACTGTACAGTTAGGCTAGGCCACTCTGGGGCATGGGTCATCACCAAATCGTAAAGAAAAGGGGTGTTCTTTTTCCATATTTTGTACTCTTCGTTGATCACACGTTCTTCTACTGCATCATCAAAGGCTGCTTCCTTGTCGGCCATGGCGGGCAGGCAAGCCTGGGGGATCCCGGGGTCGAGCGTTGCGGGAGGGGCGGGGAGGCTATGGGCGCCTGCTCTGCGCGCGCGGCATCTATTGTTTCCTGCTGCCCCTGCGTGAGGGCCGACTCGCGCCCATATTTTCTTTTCTTTTTTTTTTTTTTGACTTAATGTAAACTTTTATATCTTTTTATCTGTGTTTGTGGCTTCATCAAGAGTTTCACATTTCTGCATAATTGGGTGGCTCAGGCAGTTAAGCATCTGCCTTCAGCTCAGGTCATGATCCCTGAGTCCTGGCATGGAGTCCTGCATCCTGCTCCTGGCTCAATAGGGAGTTTACTTCTCTGCTACTCCCTTGGCTTGTCACACTCTCTCTCTCCCTCTCACTCACTCTCTCTCTAAGTAAATAAAATCTTAAAAAAAATTCACATTTCTCATGCACTTTCACATTCGCTCTTTCTTTCTCTATCCAATTGCACAATTTTTTTCTTTTTTAATTTAAATTCAATTAGACAACATATGGCACATCATTAGCTTCAGATGTAGAGTTCAATAGCTCCTCAGTTGCATATAACACCCAGTGCTCATCACATCATGTGCCCTCCCTAATGCCCATCATCCACTTACCCCAACCCCCCACCCAACTCCCCTTCAGCAACCCTCAGTTTTTTCCTATAGTTAATATAGCCTGTCATGGTTTGCCTCCCTCTCTGATGACTTTCCATTCAGTTTTCCCTCCCTTCCCTTGTGATCACTTGTGCTGTTTCTTATAGTCCACATAATAGTAAAACCATATGATGATTATCTTTATCTGACTGACTTCTTTGGCTCAGCATAATTCCATCCACATTGATGCAAATGGTAAGAGCTCAATTTTTGATGGCTGAGTAATATTCCACAAATACACACACACACACCCACACACCCACATATGAGAGACATAATTGTGTGTATATAGAGAGATATATACATATATACACATATGTGTGTGTGTGTATACACACACATACATATACACACCATGTCTTCTTTATCCATTCATCTGTCAATGGACATCTGTGCTCTTATCACAGTTACGCCTCATGCTGCCAAAAATTTGCCTATAATATTTGACTCTCCAAAACTTAACTACTAATATAGCCCACTGTTAGCTCACTGATAATATAAACAATTGATTGATGAACATATTTTATATGTTATATTTATTAACTATAAAAAATAAAATGTTAAGAAAATCATAAGGAAGAGAAAATACATATACTGTACTGTATTTATAAAAACAATACATGTATTGGGAGAGGGTGGTGGGGTTATGGACATTGGGGAGGGTATGTGCTATGGAGAGTGGTGTGAAGTGTGTAAACCTGGCAATTCATAGACCTGTACCCCTGGGGCTAATAATACATTGTATGTTTATGAAAAAATAAAAAATAAATAAAAAAAAAACAGTACATGTATAAGTGGACCTCGGCTGTTCAAACCTGTGTTGTTCCAACATTGTAATGGGAATTACACAAACATAGAAAATAACCTAAAAATACACACATCCAAACTAGGAGTCTAAAATGTAGGATGGATGGCAGAAAGAACAGAAAAGGTATAATTTAGTTGACTCTCTGGGGTCTGACATTTTAACAGTGCCAATGTACTCAGTGCTTTCCCAACTTACCTGTGTTGCAGTTACAATTGTATTCATCAGAAGAAATATATGCCAAGAAATTAAAAAGAAGCTGTGGCTTTCCGTGTCTTGTAAAATATTCAGAAATCTTTCTATCCTCTTAAAATACTTTTCTTTTTTTTAAAGATTATTTATTTATTTGACAGAGAGATCACAAGTCGGCAGAGAGGCAGGCAGAGAGAGAGGAGGAAGCAGGCTCCCTGCTGAGCAGAGAGCCCGATGTGGGTCTTGATCCCAGGACCTTGAAATCATGACCTGAGCTAAAGGCAGAGGCTTAACCCACTGAGCCACCCAGGCACTCCTTAAAATACTTTTCTGTATCTTTCTGCATAGAGAACTTGTCATCTACTCAATTCATGAAGGTGGCAACTCCGTGTCATTTTCCTTCATGACATTTCTTCATACACAAAGACCTTACTCGGTAACTTGGTTAGAAGTGATGACTCCTTTTACATATCAGCTCTTATAAGAGTATTTTTCTAGGAATTTGAACCCTGATTGAATTATCCTCTCATCCATATGGCATGTGCACTTACCTGTCTTTTATCTCTTGTCATATTTATTTTATATTTTTGCATGACTTTCTCCTTTATTATAGTGCACATTTTTCCTTAGAAGAGATCTTGTCTTTTCATATAGTTGCCACCATTCCAATGACTGAAGAAAAAGAGAAGCAAAAATAAAGTAAGGGAGTGTTATTATTTTTCTGGTAAATAATTTCAATGTAAATTTGAGACAACCAGTGAATTGTAATAAATTTTTTAGAGCCCACACTAACCTCTAAATGCTATAGTGCACTAAGAGTTTCCTGATTATAATATTAAATCTTTCAGACACAACCAAGGATCAGCCTCCAACAAAATTGAATTCTGTCAACATTTTGCTCCTTATTTAACTCAGAACGGAGAGAAAATAGGGGAAAGAAACTCACATCTTCTTTCCAGGAAGAATAAAATAAATGTCTTACATTTATTGTCTACAATGTCTTTTGGCTAAATCCTACATCCTCTGTCTATCTCTTTACAAGAAATTAATTAAAACAAACAAACAAACAAACAAACAAACATGGACTGAGCATATACGAGGACAATGTGAGTTGCATTACAGGCATTATTCCATTTAATTATTTTTTTTATTTATTTCATTTTATTTTTAATTTAATTCCAGTATAGTTAACATACAGTGTTCTATTAGTTTCAGGTGTACAATATAGTGATTCAACAATCTTATACATTACTCAGTGCTTACCTTGATACGTTTACTTTTAATCCCCCTTAAGTGTTTCACCCATGCCCCACACACCTCATCTCTGGTAACCATCAGTTTGTTCACTATAGTTAAGAGACTGTTTCTTGGTTTGCTTCTCCATCTTTTCTTTTTTGTTGTTCATTTTTTTTTGTTTCTTAAATTCCACATATGAGTGAAATCATATGGACTTTTCTTTCTCTAAATGTGTCATTTCACTTAGCATTATACTCTCTAGATCCATCCATGTTGTTGCAAATGCCAAGATACCATTCTTTTTTTATGGCTGAGTAATATTTCTATAGATGATAGACAGGAACTTATCTATCTATCTATCTATCATCTATCTATCCATCTATCTATCATCTGTCTATATATATATATATATATATATATATCCCACATCTTCTTTATCCATTAATCTAGCTAGATATCGATATACATTATCTAGCTAGATAATGATATATAGATAGGAATTCATCTATCTATCCATCTATCATCTGTCTATATATATATATATATATATATCCCACATCTTCTTTATCCATTAATCTATCAGTGGACTCTTGGACTCCTTCCATAATTGAGCTATTGTACATAATAGTTTAATAAACATAAGGGTACATATATATTTTTGAATTAGTGTTTTTGTATTCTTTGTGTAAATATACAGGAGTGGAATTACTGGATCATATCATAATTCTATTTTTAATTTTTTGATAAACCTCCATACCATTTTCCATATTACATTTAATACTTAAGAAATTTAATGGGTGTATAATCATACCATGACACAGTTAAGCAAACAAGTTAAGAATGTTCAATTCATCTGCCTAAACTATTCTAGTATGAATTCAGTATATTGTAATTTGAACCCAAGTATAATTAAAAATTTTTGATCTTTTTTTTTTCTAAAGATTTTATTTATTTATATGACAGAGAGATCACAAGTAGGCAGAGAGACAGAAAGAGAAGAGGAAGCAGGCTCCCTGCCAAGCAGAGAGCCCGACGCGGGGCTCAATCCCAGGACCCTGAGATCATGACCTGAGCCGAAGGCAGAAGCTTAACCCACTGAGCCACCCAGGCGCCCCTAAAAATTTGTGATCTTTGCATTAACATTGTAAACTTAGGATTCATATAGTTACATATCATTAAGTCAGCAGTTACTCAACTATTAGTAGTTAAGTTTTGGGGGAGTCAGCTTAAAAGATAAGCACTCCATAGGGTTTTATAAATGTAAAATAACATAATGCATTTAATACTGTTTTGAGCAGCATGAAACATTACTCAAATACCATAGATTTCTAAAGTTTGTTCAGAAAATGGTACTCCTACATCTACTCTTCCACCCATTCCTTCATCAGCCTTCCTCTGATGGACTGAACTAAACAGGGGCATCCATGCATGAATTCATCTTCAAAGAGGCTGCAGTCTAGGCCCAAAGTATAACAGGGTAGATAGAGATGCTGGTGCTTGTAACATGGGCAGTTGTACAATCTTAAGATCCATAGACCCTTTATTTTACTTAAGCCTTTAATCAGTTAGAACGTGTCCACTCCTACCATGCATTTAAGCTCAGCCAGCCATCAGAGATACAGAGCTGCTTCTTCTTCTTCTTCTTCTTTTTTAATTAATTTCTTTTCATCGTAACAGAATTCTTTGAATTTGTCCACCTAAATCTCCCTTGGGCATTCTCTGTTCCTGTGGAAATCCCCACTATCTAATCCTGAGCCACATTCATCCCTCAGGCCCATGGGTTCCTACTCCTTAAGTAGTATTAGTAGCTACAGTTCCCTCAGGCTTCCAGGAATCCTATATAACCAGGAGAACCTAAAAGCTTCTTTGCCTCAGGTAGATAAACTGTAACCTCCTATGCCTTTTAGGAAGCACTATTTCCAATTTGCGTACTCTGAGCAAGAAAGCAAAGCAGTGAATGTTCATTAAGTGATGGGGAAACAGAAGTGGCTATAGATTCAGGTAAGTTTGTTATGGGGAAGGAGGACTAATCTTGGGGGAAAAACATGATCAATTTGTCAATGGAAAGGAGGGCAGAAAATTTGGGGTAAAGAAAAGAAATTGTGGGTAGTTGGAGATAAGTATTGAAATGAGGTGAAAAAGGGGTTTGAAGGAAAATAATGCATAATGTGGCACAGTTATGTGAGATGAGATGAGATATGTTTGAGTGCTTTAGGTAAGTGGACAGATAATATTTAAATAGAATTATTAGAAGGACATGTAGATTATTTTACAGAGAAAAAGAAAGAATATCTGTGCTTTGATGAATGAGGGTAACAATAATATATATTGAGGTCAGAAATAGAAAACTATCTGAGAGGCACTCTGGGAGATTTGAGCACAAAGGTAGAGAAAAGGGAGTAGAGGCAAAAATCACATGTATATATCTATCTCCCTTTCCACATATACTGGAAAGAAGGATCTTATTAGTAATGACAATAGCTTTCCTTTCTGAGATCTGAGATCAGTAGGCAGCAGTTAATAATTTTAAAAACAGGAATGAGGGATGCCTGGGTGGCTCAGTCAGTTAACCATTTGTCTTCTGCTCAGGTCATGATCCTGGGGTCCTAGGATCGAGCCCCACTTCAGGCTCTCTGCTTGGTGGGGAGCCTGCTTCTCCCTTTCCCTCTGCCTACTGGTCCCTCTGCTTGTGCTCTCTCTCTGTGTCAAATAAATAAATTAAATCTTTTAAAAAACCCAAAACACAGGAATGATTTACCTTGCCTATGTCTTTCAGAATTTACTGCTGTAAGAAAAATTGATTTGAAGGAATGAGACACATAAAAGGAAGAATTAGATGAGTAAAATAGCTAACAAATAGTTTAGAAGAGACATCATGACAGAAGTAAAGAGAAGTGAATTAGTTAAATACTTTGGTTGTAGAAACAAGACATATTGATGAGTGGATAGGAGTAAAAATGGTTTGAAGAATCAAGGACAATACTTAGTTTTTACATATTCTTGGCCATGTGATTTTTTTAAAAAAATATTTTATTTATTTGACAGAGAGAAATCACAACTAGGCAGAGAGGCAGGCAGAGAGAGAGGGGAAGCAGGCTCCCTGCTGAGCAGAGAGCTGATGTGGGGCTTGATCCCAGGACCCTGAGATCATGACCTGAGCCGAAGGCAGAGGCTTTAACCCACTGAGCCACCCAGGTGCCCCAAGAGAGAGAATCTTAAGCAGGCTCTGTACCCTGCATGGAGCCTGATGTGGGGCTCCATCTCACAACCCTGAGATTATGAGATGAACCAAAATCAACAGTCTGGTGCTTATCTGACTGAGCCACCCAGGTATCCCTAATTCTAATGATTCTTATGTTTTCTCAGGAACATTTCTGGGCTTCAGGCTACTCATATGTAACATGGCCTCTGTTGATCTGATATAAATAGTTAGTAGTTCAAATATAATATACATCTATAAATAATTTTTTATTATGTCAGTTAGCTACTGTAAGGTACGTGATTAGTTTTTGATGTAGGGTTCAATGATTCATTAGTTAAATATAACATAATTTTAAGGAGTCTACAAGTACTCTTGGACATTGGGATATGATTATAACTTATGAATAAACATAAGGAACTGGACAATGATATCTGTTTTTTCTTTATGTAGATATAACTATTCATAACTTTGAAAGAATCATTGCATTGATTATGAGAAATAAGATATAGATGGTTAAGTGACCAGGGCTTTAGTGACACACATAACACGTTGAGTGGTTGTTGTGTCAGAAGAAAAGTGTGGCAAAAAAGTATAGATCGGCAAAATATTAAGCTAGTGAAGTGTCTGAAGAAACTGAATCTGTTGTTTTAACTCTGCTTTGGCATTAGCGACTGCATGTGGTGGTAGGTTGGAACTCAAATGTTGACCAAGCTTGTCACATGGCTGTAGGAAGCAGACAGGTGAAGGAGCCGCTATCCTGGGAAATCACCATCTACATGAACAAAACCCTGAAACCAATATTTATGAAAGCTATTATTGTACCTGTGTGACTTCAGGCAAACCACTTCAGTCTCTAAGCCTCAGTCTACATATCTATAACATGCCTCTATTTTGACGTCATTGAAGATATTTTACAATACAAATATGATCATTAAAATGTAAAAATATGGGGCACCTGGGTACCTCAGTGGGTCAAGCCTCTGCCTTCAGCTCAGGTCATGATCTCAGGGTCCTGGGACTGAGCCCCACATCAGGCTCTCTGCTCAACAGGGAGCCTGCTTCCCCCTCTCTCTCTGCCTGTCTCTTTGCCTACTTGTGATTTCTTTCTCTGTCAAATAAATAAAATCTTTAAAAAAGTGTAAAAATTCAAATTGAAAGAGGACTGGGGTAAGAACATTCATAAATTATTTAATGTAATCACTATATTCTATTGTGAGATAGGGTTTATTAACTTTGTAACTGAAATACATTAAAACTGAATGAACAAAGAAGCAAAAACAAGAAAATTAGGAGGTTGGCACCAGACTGGATCACAGTCTGAGGATGTCGGGGGTCCTAACTTCATTCCAAGAATATAGGGACAGTTAGGCTGAGATTGGTGGTATTTTTCCTGCTTTTGTCAGAGATGAACCAAGGCCATCTGTAGACAGGAGCATTAGAAAAGGAGCTGCAAGTTCCAGTGACACCAAAAAGGTGGCTCCAGGATCAACAAGGACAATGTAGTTCACAATTCAATTGCATCAATGGAAAAAATGTTAACAATTCAATTAAGTAAAATCCTGGCCTGAGTGCAGTTTAAATACACATAGATGAACCTTAGTAGACAATATGAAATGGAAACCAAGCTCCAAATACCTGTGATTAAGTGAGGATAAGTTCTACTTACTCTTGGATGGGGTTCTTGTTCCCATTTAAACCAGTTTGAGGGCTCAATTATTTCACTCTCTAATTGGTAACCACATTGCTGCATATATGATGTTTTCGAAGTATCCATTCATATCTCATGATATGATTTGATTCATCTTATGGACTCTTTTCTATTAGAGATAGCTAACTCTATACATTTATTGCCTATCCTTTTTCTGACATTCCTTCTAAAATGTTTCCATCCAGTTTCCTTGTCAGAGGAAAATGAATGCTTAACATGGAGAGATCAGGGTCTTGGCAAATATCCTTGCTTAACATCATACACAAAAATAAATAATGACAAGTAAATGATGACTCTAAAAGTAGATAGAAACAAACCAATCTGTAAAAATATCAGTAGAAAAGATAGGAGAATATATTATAAATTTAGGGGCGGGAAGAGTATCCTGTGAGTGACTCAAAATCCAGAATCAATGAAATAAAAGATTGACAGAAAACTACATAACCATAAACCATGTAAAGAATTAAAAAGTAATGTATTAAAAGATGATGGTGTCTTTGGATAATTTTCAAAATCATTTTACAAACTGTACAGATAATGTCTCTACAAAGAATAAGAGTTAAGAAAAAAACTAATACAGAAACATAAGTTGTTATCTTCTTAATATTGTGTGTTTTTCTTCCTTCTAGGAGTCCACATTCTTATGGTAGGAAAATGGCTACTTGGGACACCCTCATAACAGGTTCTAACTACAGTGCTAAACAGTTTGTTTCATTCTACCTCACTGGGATTCCTGGCTATGAGAATGTTAATAATCACTTTATTTCCATCCCTTTTTGTGTGTGCTACCTGATTGGAATAGTGGGCAACTGCACAATCCTTCACATCATCCACACAGATAAGAGTCTCCACGAGCCCATGTACTATTTCCTGGCCATGCTGTCCCTCACTGACATGGGCATGTCATTCTCCACCTTGCCCACAGTATTAAAAATCTTATGGTTTGATGCTAGGGAGATTGAGGTGAATGCTTGTGTGGCACAGATGTATTTTATTCATACTTTTTCTCTGATGGAGTCAGCTGTGCTTCTAGCCATGGCTTTTGACCGATATGTTGCCATTTGTGATCCTTTGAGGTATTGCAGCAAACTCACCCCACAACGCATTATCTACATAGGGGTCTTCATTATAATCAGATGCTCCATTGTCCTTCCTGTTATTCTTGTTCGTATTCCCACATTTCCCTTCTGTCACTCCCATGTTCTCTCCCACTCTTTCTGCTTACATCAAGAAGTCATCCAGTTGGCCTGTGCTGACATCTCTTTCAACATTTTATATGGCTTGTTTGTTGTTGCATTTTATTGGGGTGTAGATTCTCTAGGGATCTTGTTATCTTATGCTTTCATCCTCCATTCTGTGCTAGGCATTGCATCCCAGAGAGGGAAGCTCAAAGCCCTCAATACATGTGCTTCCCACATTTGTGCTGTGCTCATTCTGTATGTGCCCATGATAGGGCTATCCTTAGTGCATCGCTTTGCAAAACACTCCTCCCCCATTGTCCACATAACCATGGCCAATATTTACCTGTTAGTTCCACCAGTACTTAACCCAGTCATTTATAGCATCAAGACAAAGCAGATTCGCCAAGGCTTCCTAAGGATATTAGCACCTAAAAGGGTTGGACTTGCTCACCATTAGAAGGGATAAGATCCTCTATTATGTTGACCTTTGTATCCATGACCTTCATTCTGAAGATAACCAGCTTAGAATTTTGGGGGGCACATTTGTTATATAGTAAGTGCATGATAGTTAATAAACTCTACATATCTCTATAAGAAAAATATTGTAATTGTGTCTATCATTACTCCCAGCTTTAAAGCATCTCAAAATCCTGATACAAAGAGGTTTAGAAAGAGGAAATTCATTTCAACCAAAACATTTATGGAGATAATTTTTGTTCAGGTTTGGAGAGAAGCCCAATCTTCCATGTTAAAACTAAGACTTACAGAAGTTAATATTGCAAAGGTAACAGAGGTAACAGGTAGTAAACTGGGCACTGGTAACTAGGAACATTTTCTTTCAAATGAAACAAAGTAGACCTTATTCTTCAGATTTTGCACCAAATCATAATAAAATGAATATTTCAGTTTAGATACAGAATAAATAATAAGATTGCATTTCTTTGTCTGCTTTACTTTTGTTGGAATGAATGTCAGAAAAAACTTGGGCAATGAATGCATTGGGTTAGTTTTCACAAGACCAATCAACACTTCACACTCACAGGGCTGTATGCTCATACTGAATATAAATATATCAAAACCCCATGGTCAGTGTACACTCCTTTGAGGAAAACTGTCTTCAGAACTTTAAACAAAATAGAGTAAGAGAGATGCCAAAAACTTCCCAAGACTCTTGCTGTCTCATCTAATTCCCTAGGAAAGAAGAGGAAACAAATTTCCAATACTGAAGCTTAAAGTGTACACTCTAATGGGACAATGGAAA
This sequence comes from Meles meles, assembly GCF_922984935.1. NCBI lineage: Eukaryota > Metazoa > Chordata > Mammalia > Carnivora > Mustelidae > Meles > Meles meles. The sequence goes on along the minus strand of NC_060073.1, from coordinate 57,875,070 downwards.
TGCATCTGAAGTAATTAGAAAGAGCATTCAAACAGAATCTAAACTAATCATTTTTCACTCTAGTACCATAAAGATAATGAAGCTCTGAATGCTGGTATTTTCTTGCATCTGCTGTGTGTCTTATCTTTTCTCAGTGTCCACTTTTTGTAACTGATGTATTTAGGAAAACTAAATATGCAGTGATTAATCTGCAGTTTTCTTTCTTACACTTCTCTGAGGTAACCCCCAATTTTGAAAAAAAATTATGCCTGATTAAAAAATGGATATCAGATTTCTTGTAAGAAAACAATGAAGAAAAATGACATATTAAAAATTCAACACTTAATAAAATCCAGATAGTGATAGTCATGGTGATCTATCTAGAGATGGAAAGTAATAGAGATATATACACATATATGAAATAGACTTTTCTTTTTCAGATTAATTAAGAATGTTAGGAAACTGATGCCATGCTCAAACTGGATAATTTCAAGAATTTGACAAAAGGGTCAGGAGTCATTGAAAATATGTTGGCAAGATTTAGGAAAATGAAGGTTTATATTTTTATCTGTATCTATATCAATATTTATATTTATAGTATTCTGGATGAGAAGTTTGTTACCATCACTAGTCGCATTGAGGCAAAGGAAAAAAATTTACCCAAACTTAGAAAAATGCATCGTGTGGAGAAGGACACTTGACATCCACTCCCCCTTTCTGTAGAGAGAGGCAGCCATTATGAGGGGTTAGTGGGCATCCAGAAGAGTTAACACCTCAACTGTATATTCTTCTGTATTCTTGTTTTTAGCTTCCATCACTGACTAAGTCAAACCAGAAGCCAGAGAGTGAAAGGAGTCATTCATGCAATCCATTATGGTCAGGACAGAAAGCAGAGTAGATTTGGGAAATAGAAGGAGCATGCTCTTGTCACAAAAAACATTTTGCCTTTCATTTTTATATCCACTCTCAGGATTGTGACCTAGATAGTACTCTACCCATAGCTCTAAATGTAGATATTTGCCCATCACATTTTCCCCATCGTAGTGAATCATTCAAAATTGAACTTACAACTTAAGGTTGTCAAAAATGTTGGCAGTGGAAAACAAAATTATTTTATTTCTTTCCACTGTATATCTGAGGAAAATATATAGACCATACAGCAAAAAAGTATGGATGCAATGACTGATGAAAACACTTTAATTTGGGAATCCTTGATTATATCAAACTTATATGATACCAAAGTGATTTAAGTTAAAGAAACTAAAGTATAAGGAGAATTATGAAACATCCAGTGCCAGTAAAGGCAGTAAGTTCAGATAATTTGTCTGTCAATTCCTCACTATGTTTGAAGATGGAACTGTTAGTGTTTTCCTATTGTTATGGTATAAATAATCTCACATTTTCATAGTCTATCAGTGCATGATAAATTTCTTTAGTAATTGAGTACTTTTTCTATAGGAAGACTATTACTTATACTGAGGGCATCAATTTCTGAAAAAGCCAGTTCTCAATTGAAAGTATTAAATGCAACAGTGACTGAAGATTACTGAGTCACTGTGACATATGTGCAACAGACAACACCCGAGTTCAGTGAACACATGATAAAGTTGTCAGGTGTTTTTTTTGTTTGTTTGTTTTCTTTTTTGTTTTTCCAATTTTCTTTCTTTCTCTCTTTTTTTTTCTTTCGTTCTCTTAAATTTCACTTAGTTAACATACAGTGAAAACTGGTTTCAGGAGTAGAATTCATTGATTCATCACTTACATATAATTCTCAGTACTCCTCACAACAAATGCCCTCCTTAATACCTATCACCTAATTATCCCATCTTCCTACCCACCTCCCTCTATCAACCCTGTTTGTTCACTATCATTAGGAGTCTCTTGTGTCTTGTTTCCTTCTCTCCTTTTTTTCTTCCCCCCCTTCCCATATGTTATCTGTTTTCTTTCCTAAATTCCACACATGAGTGAGATCATATGGTATTTGTCTTTCTCTGACTGACTTATTTCACTTAGCATAATACACTACCTCCATCCATGGTGTTGCAAATGGCAAGATTTCATTCTTTTTGATGCCTGAATAATATTCCACTACACACACACACACACCACATCTTCTTTATCCATTCATCTGTTGATGGACATTTGGGCTTTCTCCATAGTTTGGCTGTTGTTGATAATGCTGCTGCAAACATCAGGGTATATATAGCCCTATATTGTATCCTTTGGGTAAATGTTTACTAGAGCAATTCCTGGATAGTAGGATTGTTCTATTTTTAACATTTTGAGGAAACTCCAAACTGTTCTCCAGAGTGGCTGCACCAGTTTGCATTCCCACCAGCAGTGGAAGAGCGTTCCCTTTTCTCTGTATCCTCACCAATACCTGTTGTTCCTTGTATTTTTTAAATTTTAGCTATTCTGACAGATGCAAGGTCGTATCTCATAGTGGTTTTGATTTGTATTTACCTGATGATGAATGATGTTGAGCATTTTTTCATTTGTTGGGTAGCCACCTGGATATCTTCTTTGGAAAACTATCTATTCATGCCTTTCATCCACCTTGAATTTATTTTTGTATACAGTGTAAAAAAGTGGTCCAGTTTCATTCCTCTGCATATTGCTGCCCAGTTTCCCAACTCCATTTGTTGAAAAGACTCTCTTTTTTTCCATTGGACATCCTTTCTTGCTTTGTCAAAGTTTAGTTGACTCTATAGTTGTGGGGCCATTCTGGGTTCTCAATTATGTTCCATTGATTTAAGTGTCTGTTTTTGTGCCATTACTATACTGTCTTGATGATGACAGCTTTGTGACATAGCTTGAAATCTGGAATCATGATGCCTCTAGTTTTGTTTTCTTCTTTAAGAAATGCTTGGGGGGGGGGGGGGGCGCCTGAGTGGCTCAGTGGGTTAAGGCTTTTGCCTTCAGTTCAGGTCATGGTCCCAGGGGGTTCTGGGATCGAGCCCCACATCGAGCTGCACATCGGTCTCTCTGCTCAGCAGGGAGCCTGCTTTCTCCTCTCTCTCTGCCTGCTTGTGATCTCTGTTGGTCAAATAAATAAATAAAAATAAAAATCTTAAAAAAAAAAGAAAAGAAATGCCTTGGGTATTTGGGGTCTTTTGTGATTCCACACAAATTTTAGGATTGTTTAATCCAGCTCTGTGAAAAATGCTGGTGTGATTTTGACAGGGACTACACTGAATGTGTAGATTACTTTGGGCAGCATAGACATTTTGACAATATTTTTTCTTCCAATCCATGAGCATGGAATGTGTTTCTATATAAAAGACCAAATGACAGAGAATAAAGAAGCTGAGCAAAAGAGGGACAAACAGCTACTTGATGATGAGGGGAGAATTTGAGAGATAAGTGACACCATAAGACGAAACAACATTAGAATAATTGGGATTCTAGAAGAAGAAGAAACAGAGAGTGGAGCAGAAGGTATATATTGGAGAGAATTATTGGAGAGAATTTCCCTAATATGGCAAAGGGAACAAGTATCAAAATCCAGGAGGTGCAGGGAATGCCCCTCAAAGTCAACAAGAATAGGTCCACACCCCGTCATCTAATAGTAAAATTTACAAGTCTTAGCGACAAAGAGAAAATCCTGAAAGCAGGCCAGGACAAGAAGTGTGTAACATACAATGGTAAAAATATTAGTTTGGCAGCAGATTTATCCACAGAGACCTGGCGGGCCAGAAAGAGCTGGCATGATATATTCAGAGCACTAAATGAGAAAAACATGCAGCCAAGAATACTATATCCAGCTAGGCTATCATTGAAAATAGCAGGAGAGATCAAAAGCTTCCAGGACAAACAAAAACTGAAAGAATTTGCAAACACCAAACCAGCTCTACAGGAAATATTGAAAGAGATCCTCTAAGCAAAGAGAGAGCCTAAAAGTAACAGATCAGAAAGGAACAGAGACAATATACAGTAACAGTCACCTTACAGGCAATACAATGACACTAAATTCATATCTCTCAATAGTTATCCTGAATGTTAATGGGCTAAATGCCCCAATAGAAAGACATAGGGTATCAGAATGGATAAAAAAACAAAACCCATCTATATGTTGCTTACAAGAAACTCATTTTAGACATGAAGACACCTCCAGATTTAAAGTGAGAGGGTGGAAAACAATTTACCATACTAATAATGGGCATCAGAAGAAAGCTGTCATGGCAATCCTTATATCAGATCAATTCAATTTTAAGTCGAAGACTGTAATAAGAGATGATGAAGGACACTATATCATACTCAAAGGGTCTGTCCAACAAGAAGATCTAACAATTTTAAATATCTATGCCCCTAATGTGGGAGCAGCCAACTATATAAACCAATTAATAACAAAATCAAAGAAACACATAAATAATAATACAATAATAGTAGGGGACTTTAACACTCCCCTCACTGAAATGGACAGATCATCCAAGCAAAAGATCAACAAGGAAATAAAGGCGTTAAAAGACACACTGGACCAGATGGACATCACAGATATATTCAGAACATTTCATCCCAAAGCAACAGAATACACATTATTCTCTTGTGCACATGGAACATTCTCCAGAATAGATCACATCCTGGGTCCTAAATCAGGTCTCAACCAGTGTCAAAAGATTGGGATCTTTCCCTGAATATTTTCAGACCACAATGCTCTGAAGCTAGAACTCAATCACAAGAGGAAATTTGGAAAGACCCAAATACATGGAGACTAAAGAGCATCCCTCTAAATAATTAATGAGTCAACCAGGAAATTAAAGAAGAATTGAAAAAATTCATGGAAACAAATGATAATGAAAACATAATGGTTCAAAATCTGTGGGACACAGCAAAGGCAGTCCTGAGAGGAAAATATATAGCGGTACAAGCCTTTCTCAAGAAACAAGAAAGAAGAATTGAAAAAATTCATGGAAGCAAATGATAATGAAAACATAATGGTTCAAAATCTGTGGGACACAGCAAAGGCAGTCCTGAGAGGAAAATATACAGCGGTACAAGCCTTTCTCAAGAAAGAAAGAAAGAAAGAAAGAAACAGGAAACAAGAAAGTGTACTTTCTCAAGTACACGACCTACCCTACATCTAAAGGAGCTGGAGAAAGAACAAGAAAGAAAGCCTAAATCCAGCAGGAGAAGAGAAATCATAAAAATCAGAGCAGAAATCAATGAAATAGAAACCAAAAAAACAATAGAAAAATCAACGAAACTAGGAGCTGGTTCTTTGAAAGAATTAATAAGATTGATAAACTCCTAGCCAGACTTAACAAAAAGAAAAGAGAAAGGACCCAAATAAATAAAATCATGAATGAAGGAGGAGAGATCACAACTAACACCAAAGAAATACAGACAATTATAAGAACATAATATGAGCAACTCTACGCCAACAAATTTGACAATCTGGCAGAAACAGATGCATTCCTAGAGACATATAAACTACCACAACTGAACCAGGAAGAAATAGAAAACCTGAACAGGCCCATAACCAGTAAGGAGATGAAACAGTCATCAAATATCTCCAAACAAACAAAAGCCCAGGGCCTGATGGCTTCCCAGGGGGAATTCTACCAAACATTTAAAGAAGAACTAATTCCTATTCTCCTGAAACTGGTCCAAAAAATAGAAATGTAAGGAAAACTTCCAAACTCATTTTATGAAGCCAGCATCACCTTGATCCCAAAACCAGACAAGGATGCCACCAAAAAAGAGAACTACAAACCAATATTCTTGATGAACACAGATGCAAAAATTCTCATCAAAATACTAGCCAATAGTATTCAACAGTCCATTAAAAGGATTATTCACCACGATCAAGTGGGATTTATTCCAGGGCTGCAGGGTTGGTTCAACATCCACAAATCAATGTGATACAATACATTAATAAAAGAAAGAACAAGAACCATATGATACTCTCAATAGATGCTGAAAAAGCATTTGACAAAGTACCGCATCCCTTCCTGATCAAAACTCTTCAAGGTGTAGGGATAGAGGGCACATACCTCAATATTATCAAAGCCATCTATGAAAAACCCACCGCAAATATCATTCTCAATGGAGAAAAACTGAAAACTTTTCTGCTAAGGTCAAGAACACGGCAGGGATGTCCATTATCACCACTGCTATTCAACATAGTACTAGAAGTCCTAGCTTCAGCAATCAGACAACAAAAGGAAATTAAAGGCATCCAAATCAGCAAAGAAGAAGTCAAACTATCACTCTTTGCAGATGATATGATACTATATGTGGAAAACCCAAAAGACTCCACTCCATATCTGCTAGAACTTGTACAGGAATTTAGGGAAGTGTCAGGATATAAAATCAATGCACAGAAATCAGTTGCATTTCTGTACACCAACAAGAAAACAGAAGAAAGAGAAACTAAAGAGTCAATCCCATTTACAATTGCACCCAAAACTATAAGATACCTAGGAATAAACCTAAGCAAAGAGGCTAAGAATCTATACTCAGAAGACTATAAAGTACTCATGAAAGAAATTGAGGAAGACACAAAGAAATGGAAAAATGTTCCATGCTCCTGGATTGGAAGAATAAACACTGTGAAAATGTCTATGTTACCTAAAGCAATCTACACATTTAATGCAATCCCTATCAAAATACCATCCATTTTTTCAAGGAAATGGAACAAATAATCCTAAAATTTATATGGAACCAGAAAAGACCTCGAATAGCCAAAGGAATATTGAAAAAGGAAGCCAAAGTTGGTGGCATCACAATTCCGGACTTCAAGCTCTATTACAAAGCTGTCATCATCAAGACAGTATGGTACTGGCACAAAAACAGACTCATAGATCAATGGAACAGAATAGAGAGCCCAGAAATAGACCCTCAACTCTATGGTCAACTAATCTTTGACTAAGCACGAAAGAATGTCCAATGGAAAAAAAGACAGCCTCTTCAATAAATGGTGCTGGGAAAATTGGACAGCCACATGCAGAAAAATGAAATTGGACCACTTCCTTACACCACACACGAAAATAGACTCAAAATGGATGAAGGACCACAATGTGAGAAAGGAATCCATCAAAATCCTTGAGGAGAATGCAGGCAGCAACCTCTTCGACCTCATCCGCAGGAATATCTTCTTAGGAACATTGGCAAAGGCAAGGGAAGCAAGGGCAAGAATGAACTATTGGGATTTCATCAAGATCAAAATCTTTTGCATAGCAAAGGAAACAGTTAACAAAGCCAAAAGACAACTGATAGAATGGGAGAAGATATTTGCAAACGACAATCAGATAAAGGGCTAGTGTCCAAAATCTATAAGGAACATAGCAAACTCAACACCCAAAGAACAAACAATCCAATCAAGAAATGGGCAGAGGACTTGAACAGACATTTCTGCAAAGAAGACATCCAGCTGGCCAACAGACACATGAAAAAGTGCTCCACATCACTCGGCATCAGGGAAAGACAAATCAAAACCACAATGAGATATCACCTCACACCAGTCAGAATGGCTGGGAAATTAAGATTAACAAGTCAGGAAATGAGAGATGCTGGCAAGAATGCAGAGAAAGGGGAACCCTCTTACACTGTTGGTAGGAATGCAAGCTGGTGCAACCACTCTGGAAAACAGCATGGAGGTTCCTCAAAATGCTGAAAATAGAACTACCCTATGACCCAGCAATTGCACTACTGGGTATATATACCCTAAAGATACAAACGTAGTGATCCGAAGGGGCACGTGCACCCGAATGTTTATAGCAGCAATGTCTACAATAGCCAAACTATGGAAAGAACCTAGATGTCCATCAACAGATGAATGGATAAAGAAGAGGTGGTATGTATACACAATGGAATACTATGCAACCATCAAAAGAAATGAAATCTTGCCATTTGCGATGACGTGGATGGAACCAGAGGGTATCATGCTTAGTGAAATAAGTCAATCGGAGAAAGACAACTATCATATGATCTCCCTGATATGAGGAGGTGGAGATGCAACATGGGGGGATAAGGAGGTAGGAGAAGAATAAATGAAACAAGATGGGATTGGGAGGGAGACAAACCATAAGTGACTCTTAATTTCACAAAACAAACTGAGGGTTGCTGGGGTGAGGGGGCTTCGGAGAGGGGGAGTGGGATTATGGACATTGGGGAGGGTATGTGCTATGGTGAGTGCTGTGAAGTGTGTAAACCTGGCGATTCACAGACCTGTACCCCTGGGGATAAAAATATATTATATGTTTATAAAAAATAAGAAATAAATAAATAATTTTAAAAAAAGAGTGGAAATCCTTGTCTTTTCCCTGATAGTAGGGGAAAGGCTCTCAGTTTTTCCTCATTGAGGATAATATTAGCTGCGGGTCTTTCATACATGGCATGATGTTCAGGTATGTTCCATCTACGCCTACTTAATTGATGGTTTTTATCAAGAATGGATGCTGTATTTTGTTCAATGCTTCTTCCTCATCTATTGACAGGATCATATGGCTCTTTTCTCTTATTAATGTGGTGTATCATGATGTTTTATTTGTTAATGTTGAACTAACCCTTCAGCCAGTGATAAATCCTACTAGATTGTGGTGAATAATTCTTAAATTCTCAAGTACTTTCTCAAGAACTCTTTTTTTTAATTAATTTATTTATTTTCAGGGTAACAGCACTCATTGTTTTTGCACCACACCCACTGCTCCATGCAATATGTGCCCTCTCTATTACCCTCCACCTGGTTCCCCAACCTCCCACTCCCCACCCCTTCAAAACCCTCAGGTTGTTTTTTTTCAGAGTCATAGTCTCTCATGGTTCATCTCCCCTTCAAATTTCCCACAACTCCCTTCTCCTCTCCATCTCCCCATGTCCTCCATGTTCTTTGTTATGCTCCACAAATAAGTGAAACCATATGATAATTCACTCTCTCTGCTTGACTTATTTCACTCAGCATAACCTCTACCACTCCCATCTATGTTGCTACAAAAGTTGGATATTCATCATTTTTGATGGAGGCATAATACTCCACTGTGTATATGGACCACATCTTCCTTATCCATTCGTCCGTTGAAGGGCATCTTGGTTCTTTTCACAGTTTGGTGGCCATGGCCATTGTTGCAATAAACATTGGGGTACAGATGGCTCTTCTTTTCACTACATCTGTATCTTTGGGGTAAATACCCAGCAGTGCAATTGCAGGGTCATAGGGAAGCTCTATTTTTAATTTCTTGAGGAATCTCCACACTGTTCTCCAAAGTGGCTGCACCAACTTGCATTCCCACCAACAGTGTAAGAAGGTTCCCCTTTCTCCACAACCTCTCCAACACATGTTGTTTCCTGTCTTGCTAATTTTGGCCATTCTAACTGGTGTAAGGTGATATCTCAATGAGGTTTTAATGTGAATCTCCCTGATGGCTAGTTATGATGAGCATTTATTCATGTGTCTGATAGCCATTTGTATGTCTTCATTGGAGAAGTGTCTGTTCATATCTTCTGTCCATTTTGATATGATTATCTGCTTTGTGTGTGTTGAGTTTGAGAAGTTCTTTATAGATCCTGGATATCAACCTTTTGTCTGTACTGTCATTTGCAAATATCTTCTCCCATTCCGTGGGTTGCCTCTTTGTTTTGTTGACTGTTTCCTTTGCTGTGCAGAAGCTTTTGATCTTGATGAAGAGAAGATGGCGGGGAAGTAGGAAGAGGTGCCATCTCAACCTGTACCCTAAAGTGAGCTGATTACCTACCAAAGAACTCCGATCACCCATGAAATCAGTCTGAGATCAGAATTATACATGTCTGGATCTCTATAGGATCAGAAGATGCCAATGGCAGGTAAAGCAGAGTGGGAACATCAGACTGATATCGGAAGATAAACAAAAGGGGGAGGAAGCCACCAGAGGTGACCGATTGGAAAGTAATACCCCAATACGGGAGTGCCCTGTGTCTGGCGACCAGCATTAGCTTGGAGTCTGGTTGAAAGCACTCAAAAAAAAAAAAAAAAAAAAAAAAAAAAAGCAAAAGTTCCTGGGGGGATAAATCTCAAGAACTCTTGAATTTGATTTGCTAGGTTTTTTGTTTTTGTTTTTGCTTTTTAATAATTTTTGCATCTATGTTCTTCCGGGATTTTGGCCTGTAATTCTTTTTACTGGGGCCTTGGTTTTGGAATTTAGGTAATCCTGGCATTCAAGAATGAGTTTGGAAGTGTTCCTTACATTTCTATATTTTGAAACACTATGAGGATAATAGGTATTAACTCTTCTTTAAATGTCTGGTAGAACCCCCTGGGAATCAATATGGTCCTAGATTTTTATTTGCTGTGAGATGTTAGGCATTATAATTACACCAATATTGCCAAAATCAACATCAGAGTTGGAGAAATTCATAGAAGACCACATTTTTAGAAGTACTTTCTCTACCAAACAGGTCTGACATTACAATTGCAACACCCACCTAATTAGAGATTTCTGATTATTCAACAGTGCACATGCCACCCTGTTGTTTCTCAATCCCAAATAGAGATTTAGGAGTCAGTATTTGTTGGCAAAGAGAGAGTTTTAAAAGGTGAGTAAAAGCTTCTCTTTTAGACATATTAAACATTTTAATCTGTGTCATTAGGAAGAATTCTATGGCAAAATGAAGAAAATACCATACCCGGCAATCAGATCTGAATGATAATATTGGATTTATGTGCAGTTTTAATATAAATTTCATTTTTTATAGTGGTTTTAGGTTCACAGCAAAATTGAGTGAAAGGAACACACATTTCCATATACCCACTGTTGTACGATTTTGAGGGAGGCAGATCACATAAGTGAATCTCATTTTTATCCAGTGTATAATAATAATACCGAACTAATGTCCCTTCTAGCTCTTATGGCACAGACTCTAGGTCCATTCCCAGTTTAAGTATTTAACAAGGCCCTCTCATTGGCTGTATCGTAACCAAACGTCTTTACTGACCCATCATATTCTGGATACAAACTAATATTTCATCTCGTGTTGTACTACCTTGTTTGTTTCAGACATTGAGGCAGAAAGCATTAGAGAATCTTCATAGGCTTCTTGCCTCTGTATTGCCAAACCGCCATCCCCTGCTGCAGCCTGAGTGCTGGGGAGAAACCACACTGAACTGGCAGCACTGACAGTGTTACATGCACTGTCCTGCATTTAGCCTGGGGCTTCATGTCTCAAAGGACTGGAGGAAGACTTATCTGATCCTTCTTGCCCTGAGAATTAGAATGATCTCTAATGACAAGAGGTACTATTTTGCCAGGTGTGTGAGGACTGGCGACAAAGAAAGTAGGAGGTAAGAGGAAAACACAGAGGGGGACCTGAGAGACAAAAGAGAGGAGGGTGGACACCCAGAGTGTGAGGAGGAGAACCAGGAGACTGTTCTGGAAGGAAGAGGTTCTCAGTTCATCACAGGACTTAATTTTCACCAAAATACCTTCATTGTTCATGCTCATTCTTATAGCATTCAGGTCAGACTCAGTCAGACTTTTCAGATTGGACTTGCCTGAGATCCTCTAGATCTTTATGGTAGTGATCTCTGTGACCATGGGCAGGATGTGATCTTTACACGGGGTGACAATTTATTTTTCCGACATGACAGAATGGAGATTCCAGAGTGATTGAGATTATATCAGATCACCTTCAAAGACTCCTGGAATCCCAAATATCAGTGTTTTTTAATATGACATTAATTGAGACTCACAAATCTAAACCTCAAATTATAACTCCTTTCAGTCTTTGAGTTTATAAACTACGTCTTTAAACACCACCCTCCTCCTCTGAGGAATGGTAGAAGACATCACAAGGCCATGTGAATGAAGTTGAGATTATAGGATTAGAAGTAGTAGGAGTCCAGCAGTCAAAATGAAGCCATGTCAAAATACAAGGAGTTGTGGAATAATAGGCAAGGCAGATCATATGAATACGTGGAATATGGTGCATATTTGTTGTGGTGGCAACTTCAGAATACTAACATGGTGGATTCCAAACTGATGTTAGTCCCAAATCTCATTGCTTTTCTTCAAGAGACTTCCCATTTTATCCTGGGATGTATCTTTTTTTTCCCCCTTCCCAAACTGTCAATGAATAGAATGAAAAGCATGTAAGTAAAGCCATCAAAATTACCAGAAGAATTTGGGGGTAGAGTAAAAGAACATGAAGCAGTTTATACCTATGGTGATGCAGAGTTTTCACTAGATGACACAGAGATGAATCTGGTATCCTTCACTTACTACCCCTCCGCTGACCTAGGTCACTTTTGTGAGATGCCCACTCAGGAATTTCCTCTCTGGAAACTCTCTTCCAAAGTCTCCTCATATCTTACTTCCTCCCATTACACTTCAAAGAAATATTGTTGTTGTCATTGTTGTCTTCATCACTATCACCATTATTTTATGTTCACTATATGTAAGGCTCTAGGATAAGTATTTCACCCACAGGATCCCCTTTATTCTGAAGCACAATCCTGTCAAATTGTTTTTATCTATAGTTCACAAATGAGGCTACTTTGCTACAGGGGAAAATCAGCAATTTGTACCACTTAAAAAGTGAGGAAGCCTTGGAACCAGAATATTCCCAATGTGGATAGGGTTGTGGAAGCAGAGGGAGAGTCTGAATGAGGGGAATGGTGGACAGTTGTCTCCTAAAACCTCAATAGAAAGTCATGGAGATGATAAAGCTGCTTCAGACTGGCCTCCAGCTCAGGTAACTTCCAGTTTTTAATTAAACTTCAAGTTCAAATCTTCTTGGAAGAGAGAGTGAGCCACTATAAAATTAGAGAAATGGTCTGAACTGACCAAGTAGCAAGGTAAAAAGAAGGCATATTTCTATGTTTGAATTAAGGATGAGATATTGGAAAATAATCAACATGAAAAAGAAATAATATTGGAAAATCTAGGCATTGAAGGTAATGAGTTCAAGTGTAGAAAGGAAGAAAAGAAGGTGAGGAAGACAAGCCCAGGGCAAGAGAATAAGGAATTGGGGGTGGTAATAAGCCAGGCAGATTGAAGAAAATAGGACCATAGGCAACAGGTCTTACAATATGTGAGCACTATTCAATTGTAATGTGAGTAGTCAGAGACTGAATTTATCTCTGGCATTTACTTATTTGATTTCTTGATAATGGTTCTTCCATTTCCTAGAAAATTGTGATTATTAATTATTCCAGTCAAAACTGCTGAATTCAGGTTTTATCTGTGTGGAGTTAGAGAAGGTTGAAAGAGATTTGAAGTTCCCAAGGAACAAAGTAGACTTTACAAGACAGAAAAAGGCCAATTTATTCATTTGCAAGGAGAAATAACCTGTCTCCTGGATTGTAAATTCTCAAAACAGCATTTTGGTAAGCAGAGATTCTTGGCAAGTGATGGGCAAGTGAGATTTTGAGAGGTGGCTCATCTTCCTTACAGAGATGTTTTTCTGGACCACAGAAGAAATACTGGAATCTTTTGGGAGAAAATATATTTTCCCTTTTGTTCTGAGGAGGAAAGATTTAATATCAAGATTAGGTGGTTTTTCTGAACATTATAGTTTTTGTTATCTTATTTTCTCTTGTTTTTGTTTTGAAGCATGGGTTTCTACTCTATCTTTCCTTATAGTACCTATTTTTTGTGTGTGGGGGGAAAGGTATCCGTCTCTAAATGACTGATCAGATTTTAAACTTAAGAGAAAGAAGGTTTTGAATTTTTAAAGTCAGAGCCAGAAACAGTTATGTTTTGCTTAAATTGCATATTTTCTTACAATAAGAAAATTACATATAAAATTCCATATTTCATTATTACAATTTTTAAATTCAAAATTGTTTTAAATAACTCTATTTCACCTTATATTTAGCTCCTAACAATGCTAGTCCAGCACCAGGTCTGTGGCTTCAATTACACAATGGAGGATATGGTAGTAAGATCTCTGCTTATGTTAATAAGTACTGCTGAGCCATACTTGCCTGAATACTGTAAAGATACCTCACATGATGTTCTAGTACATATTGAAAAAGCTATGTTGTTTAGGCAGAATAAGGCATCATATGTAAATCACTGAAGGAGTCATAAAAAAAAGACAAATGTTAAGATCAGTACCCCTTGCCAAGAAAATTCTGGAAGAAAATTATAAATGAAAGATGTTAGCTAGAAACATTTAATATGTGTGTGGTGCTCCTTGTAGTGTCCTTAGAAGAAGATTGTCCATATTTAGATAGGATGCCAATGGATCTTCATCTGAGAGGAAGTAAGAAAAGTCCTTGTGGTTGTAAAGTAAATATTTTACTTAACTTGCCATGCCCAGCATGCATTTTTTTCATGCAATGAAAAAAGACAGAGCAAAAATGTGGAGATGAATGGAAGAGTGTTTACAGAAGGCACTGAAGTTTCACTTGTTTTGTTTTGTTTTCCAGGATCAGATGCTGATATCATCATTGCCCTTCCCCACTGGAGTGGGATCCTGAAACTGGGTTGTGATTTAACAGTGGGCTCCATGGCAACCTTAAACTCCAGTAATACCCTGTCCTCCACATTCTATCTCACAGGTATCCCTGGCTATGAGGAATTTCACCACTGGATATCCATCCCATTCTGTGTCCTCTACCTTGTTGGAATAATGGGCAACTGCACCATCCTGCATATTGTTCGGACGGACGCCAGGCTCCATGAGCCCATGTACTACTTCCTGGCCATGCTCTCCCTCACTGACATGGGCATGTCCATGCCCACAATGATATCACTCTTCAGGGTGTTGTGGTCCATTTCCAGGGAAATCCAGTTCAATATCTGTGTGGTCCAAATGTTTTTTATTCACACTTTCTCCTTCACAGAATCATCCGTGCTCTTGGCCATGGCCTTTGACCGCTATGTGGCTATCTGCCATCCTCTACGATATGCTACCATTCTCACACCAAGACTTATTGCTAAAATTGGAATTGCAGCCCTGCTTAGAAGTGCCTTTGCCATGATTCCACTTCTGGCCCGGTTGGCCTTCTTTCCTTTCTGCCACTCCCACACCCTTTCACATTCCTATTGTCTACACCAGAACATGATTCGCCTTGCCTGTGCTGACACCAAGTTTAATGTTATATATGGATTGGTTCTGATCACTGTGCTGTGGGGCATGGACTCTCTGGGTATTTTTGTGTCTTATATGTACATCCTTCAGTCAATATTAAGAATTGCATCACGTGAGGGGAGGCTTAAAGCTCTCAACACATGTGCATCCCACATCTGTGCTGTACTCATCCTATATGTGCCTATGATTGGGCTCTCTATCATCCATCGTTTTGCCAAACACTCTTCCCCACTCATCCATATCTTCATGGCTCACGTCTACTTATTGGTCCCACCTGCGCTCAATCCAATTATCTATAGTGTGAAGACCAAACAGATCCGCCAAGGAATCCTCCATCTGCTTTTCCCCACAAAAGTCAGTTCTACTGTGATGTAGACATGTCCCCAAAACAATGATGACATCAACTAAATAACTTAAACATATACTGATTTTTGTATTCTAGGTATGTTAACATCATAGTTGTCAATAAAAGGGTAAATAGCAGAAATAAAGGCTACAGAGTATCATGAGAAGGTCCTAAGGGAGGCAGTTCATGTCTACTAGGACAATACAGCCTAACTTAATGTGTTGTTTACAAATTCCCTCTAATTATGAGTATTTTGAAGCAGAGTGTGTTAGAAATCATTTCCATCTATTCCCTTCAATTTTTAATCCCAACTCCTTGCAAGATAAGCATTTATCCATTAATTTTTCATGAAATATATTAAACCCATGTATCTTTGTTTCCTGATACTCTGTGTTGTCAGAGAATTTAATATTACCTTTTTTGTTTTATCAATGTCTTTGTATATCTACTTTTTCTTTCTTTCTTAACAATGGGAAAAACCTTATCTTGACATAAGAGCATATTAGGACTTGAAGCAGAAGTTATCAATCTTCAAAGTGCATCAACATCATCTTTTAAAAGTTTATACACATGTTCTGCCCTTTCTGAGGTTATTTAGTTTCCTTTTTATTAATTTTTTTGTTGTGCTAGTCATCATACTATATTTAGTTTCCTTCGGAATAGAAAGGGCCAGGGCTGGTGAGTACAGCAACAAAGACAGGTAATGAAATTTTTATAGCTAGTTTTTGAAGATAAAACTCAAGGAGAAGGGAGTTGGGAGAAATTGGAGGGGGAGACAGACCATGAGAGACTGTGGACTCTGAGAAACAAACTGAGGATTTTGGAGGGGCAGGGGGTGGAAGGTTGGGTAAGCCTGGTGGTTGGTATTACTAAGCGCACGTATTGTATGGAGCACTGGGTGTTGTGCATAAACCATGAATTCTGGAACACTGAAAAGAAATTTAAAAAATAAAAAAACTTAAAAAAAAAAAACAACTTCAAGCAGATATTCCTAGTGCTGGCTTTCCTTAGCCTTCCGTGGGGCAATAAATATCTTTGGCTTTATTTGGAATCCTTAATACTTTCATTTCCATAGATCTATTTCCCTTATCAAGTGTCCCCGCTTGAGCAGGCACTGGAATCGATTTGTTATTCCCACAATGATTTAGCACAGATTCCCAATTTCTTTTAGCACTTTATAGAGAAGAATAAGAGAAAGAGATTCTATTGGTTTACCTGTTTCTTTTTCTAATTATTATTATGTTATGTTAGTTAACATACAGTACATCATTAGTTTTTGATGTAGTGTTCCATGATTCATTGTTTACATATAATGCCTAGTGCTCCATGCAATACATGTCCTCCTGAATACCCACCACTGGGCTAACCCATTCTCCCACCTTCTCCTCTCTGAAACCCTCAGTTTGTTTCCCATAGTGCATGGTCTCTCATGGTTCTTCTCCCCCTCTGATTCTTTCCCACTTCATTTTTCCCTTCTTTCTCCCAATGTCTTCCATGCTATTCCTTATATTCCACAAATAAGTGAAACCATATGATAATTGTCTTTCTCTGCTTGACTTGTTTCACTTGGCATAATACCCTCCAGTTCCATCTATACTGATGCAAAAGTTGTGTATTTATCCTTTCTGATATAGGAATAATATTCTGTTGTATATATGGACCACATCTTCTTTATCCATTTGTCTGTTGAAGGGCATCTCAACTCCTTCCATACTTTGACTATTGTGAACATTGCTACTATGAACATTGGGCTGCATGTGGCCCTTTTTTTTTACTACATCTGTATCTACGGGGTAAATATACAGTAGGGTAATTGCTGGATATTTTGATAATTGGTTATTTGGATAATTGCTGGGTCATAGAGTAGCTCTATTTTTTTTTTTTTTTTGAGGAACCTCCACACTGTTTTCCAAAGTGGCTATGCCAACTTGCATTCCCACCAACAGTGTGAGAGTGTTCCCTTTTCTCCACATCCTCTCCAAAATTTATTGTTTCTTGTCTTATCAATTTTCACCATTCTAACTGGTGTAAGGTGGTATCTCAGTGTGGTTTTGTTTTGCATTTCCCTGATGGCTAATGATGTTAAGCAATTTTTCATGTTTCAACTAAAGTTCATGGGAAACTCCAATAATGTTCTTTCTTTTGATCATTTCTGTTACTATATATAATCCCAATCCCAAGACACAGCTTCCAGTGGTCAAGTGATAATTGTTCATGTGTATGAATAAACCACCTTAATTAGGAGCAGAGTATATAAAACTGTCATTACTAGCCATGATTTTTGGTGGCAGTTATACATGAATAGACCAAAGAAATATACACATTATTAACTAAGAGGAGTCTATTATTTAAGTTTTCTTGAGGGAAAAATGACAATTTACTCATTAAATGTTGATGAGCCAGACAAGTGACAATTTATTGCAATGGTTAGAGAATACAAGTAAGATAAGAATATTCCTTTCACGAAGACAAATAATTATGATGCTGCTCAGTGGTTATAGATGTAAAACAATGCAGTTTATCTTCATATGTATTTTTATTTTCAGGTTAATTATATTTGTGCCTTTAGGTACTCCTTAAATCTGAAGTCACATACCCTCTTAGTTCAAAGTATCTTAGCAAATAACCTATTTTATTAATTTTATTTTTTAAAGACTTTATTTATTTATATATTTATTTGAGTGAGAGAATATGTGTATGAGGGGGTATGGGACAGAGGTAAGGGAAAGAATTTCAAGCAGACTCCATGCTAAGCGTGGGGTGGAGGCAAGACTGGATCTCATGACCCTGAGATTATGACTTAAGCTATAACCAAGAGTCCCATGCTTAACTGACTGAGACACTCAGGAACCCTAGTAAGTTACCTATTTTAATTCATCAATCTGAAATTATCATGAAATTCTTTTATTGACACCCATGAACTATCTCATCCACCAAATTGAGAAATTATTAAGTATCAGTCAGAAAACACTGGATAATATAAAACTATGCTGCATTTTCCACCAAGAAACATTCAAAGCAGGGTTCAACAATATGATATTCATTTAGAATGTTCCTATGTGCCAAATATAGGTCTCAGCCTCACCTTTGCTGTTGATCTCACAGAGTCATGTCTAATCACAAATATCCTGTAGTTCCAAGAGATAAATCAACAATGCAACTGCTTTTCCCTATAGCCCTTAAGATTATGTAATTTATTCCTTGTTTAGATATGACATTGTTGTTTTTTTTTGTCTAATTTGTGGTTTATGTCACAAATAATTTGGGACTGTATATTTATTTCTTGATTCTTTTAATACATATTTTGTAGATCACATTTATGCTGAGTTTCTTATTAGTATGGATACTCAGTGAAAGATACATGTTAATGAAAGAGACACATATTCTGCAGTAAAAAATAAAAAGATAAGAAAGAAAAAGGAAAAAAAAAATGTTTCCAGGGTAAGATAAGGACATTGAGTTCAAAAAATAAAGAGTTCTGGAATGATAAAAAAGATGAAAATGACAAATGACAAATAAAAATAACCATAGCAGAAAATCTCCATTGGCTTTCCAGAGTGTCTAGACAGAATATATGGGGTTGGCAGTAGATTGTTTACAGGCACACGTGAGGCAATGAGTTAAATTTACAAGACCTTACTTTACCTTACAACCATTTAAAATTACTATGAATTTCCTGTCATGTCCAGAAATCTTTGTAAGTATAATGTTGTAGAAATCTATTTGTTGTTTTTTTTCCTCAGTAAATACAGGAAAGTTATAGAAATCAGCAATTTCTCATTAAGGTATCAGCATTTCTCATGAGATGAGAAATATATAAGCCCCTATAGCCTGTGGGTAGCTGTAGTACTGGCTCATGAGGATCTCCTTATTCTTGCCAGAATATGCTGCAAATGCAACTCACCTGAGGGAGTTATTTCTCGTTCTTGCCATTATTTTAATGACGCCTTGAAGGTAAAAACTATTTAAAGTGAGTACTGTTCAAATAAATGTATCTTCCCTGTAAAAAACTTCTCAGCAGCACACTCCCCAACAGATACTGAGCCAACAACCTATTTTTACTTA
The DNA here is from genome assembly GCF_922984935.1 of Meles meles. Taxonomy (NCBI): domain Eukaryota; kingdom Metazoa; phylum Chordata; class Mammalia; order Carnivora; family Mustelidae; genus Meles; species Meles meles. The sequence goes on along the minus strand of NC_060073.1, from coordinate 57,855,674 downwards.
AGTTTAGTTACATAATTTCATGAATCAGGAGAATACTAATTAGCAAACAAAAATATGAGACAAGAGGTAGTGCCTAGCATGCCATGACAAAAGTTCATTTCAGATTTTCAGTCTGTTCTTTATTTTGTGGCCTAGATTTCCAGGCTTTATATGTGTGCCTATCATTAGATGTCAAAGTGGTTGAGTCAGTGCATGGTAAAATAGGATAATACATTGTAAAGTAATATCTAAAGATAAAACTTTCACAAGTGAAAGCTGGGAAAGTTATATAATTTCAAAGATTTCTTGTAAAAAGTCATAGAAGAGACATTCATGGAAGATATCATCAGAAGTTACATTGCAGAACACATGGGGTCAGATGAAAACATGGCCTCTACTGGATGCCTGATGATTTGCACTTTACATCTTCCAACTAATCCGCTGGTTTCCATGGATATTGGGGCTCTCTGACAACATAGATGACTAAGAACTCACCTTTTATTTGTACAATTATTTTTCATCTATCTGCATTGAGTTACTTGAGGGAAATGAAAAGCCATAAGATACTGTTAGTACCTTAAAAACTTCCAGAAGAGTGAAAGATAAATATGTACATGGAGATTGTGAACATATGAATATTTCTCCAAGATATATGTTTCCTTTGCTCAAGTTAGAAGCTGACTTCATAAGGATTATTCCAGAAATATATAAGTGACCCTAAAGTGCTCTCTGCTATAATCTTAAGAGATTACCCAGAATACGAGTGCGTATCTCCTGGGTTTTAACACAGTATACAACAGGGTTGAGAACAGGAGGAATCAGGAGGTATACATAACCCATGATAATGTGCACCAGGGGTGGAACATGTTTCCCAAAGCGATGGATAATGGATACCCCCAGCATAGGGACATAGACCAGCAGCACAGCACAGATGTGGGAGACGCAAGTGTTAAGGGCCTTGAATTGTTCTTCCCGGGAGGCAATGCTTAGCACAGTGATCAGAATCTTCACATAAGAGAGGAGAATGAGTACAGAATCTACTCCAAAGGTGATGAGAATGATGATGAGGCCATAGATGCTATTTATTCGGTGGTCAGAACAGGAAAGCTTAATGATATCCGGATGCAGGCAGTAGGAGTGGGAGAGCACATTAGCCTTACAAAACCTGAGTCGCTTAATGAGAAAGGGTCCTGGAAAGATGACAACCACAGCCCGTAGCAGAAGCACCACACCTATCTTGGCGATAGTGGTATCAGTCAAAATAGTAGTGTACCTCAGTGGGTTGGAGATGGCCACATAGCGGTCAAAAGCCATGGTGAGGAGGATGCCTGACTCCATTAGGGAAAACACATGAATGAAGAACATCTGGATGAGGCAGGCATCAAAGTCTATTTCACGAACATTAAGCCAGAAAAGCTTGAGTAGTGTGGGCAGGGTGGCAGCACAGAGTCCCAGGTCTGTAGCAGCCAACATGGAGAGAAAAAGGTACATGGGTGCATGAAGTGACTGCTCTATCCGAATAACCACCAAGATGGTGATGTTCCCCATTAGGGCAATCAGGTAGAGGGCACAAAACAAGATGGAAATCACTGGATGTGAGTCTTCCAGACCAGGGAAACCACTCAGTAGAAAGGGTCTGTAGGTACTATCATTGAAAAAGACCATGACGTGTCGTTTGGAGTAAACCGTCAGGATTAGCACACCATCAACATGAGCCTTATGTCACGAAGCTGACATTCTGTGGATATGCCGTTGACTATATAAATTCCATTCACCACCTATTCAAAGCTGTAATCAAAGAGAAACATGCAGGCACTTTAAGACAAGAGCTCATAATAAGAAACTCGTATCAGTATGTATTTTCCCCAAATAACAAGACATGAAATATTGTGTAAAAGCATAGTCTCTAATTTTTTTTAACATTTCTAATATAAAGTATGGTATGGTATGGTTTCTAGCAGAGAGCAACATGAAACTTGTTTAAAGATTAAAGTCTAACAAATAGTCTAAACAAATAGGTGCAAATTGGAAAAACCTCTCCCGTATTCTTATGCTTGTGTTCCCTCTTCAGTCCACTAAGGGAATCAAGTGCTGAAAGTAGGGAAGTGTGGATGCCATCCACACAGAGTTCCTATCTTTGCAAAGAGAACAGCCTCAGATTCCTGATTACATTAGAATCTCTATCAGCACATAAGCTCAGGGCTCTGTTAGGAGGTGATTCTGACTTCATTATTCCTGTATCTTTATTCTCTCTCAACTTCATTTTGAAAGTGTGGACCAAAGAACAAGACTGGAGTCCAGGAAGTCCATATTCTGTTCCTCATCTGACACTAACTATATGATAGTGACTAAGTTGTTTCTGATCTCTGAACTAAATTGTTTTTTTTTTTATTTTTTAAATATTTAAGTGATGTGGAGTTAAGTAAATGATCTTCTAAAGACTCTTGCCAAGAGGATCTATTTGGTTAATTTATAACTTTTTAACAAATAAGTATTTAAATTGATTATGTACCTACAAAACTGCCCATCCTAGATATTGCCTTGTGCAATCAAAATACAAAGTGGACCAGATTACAGTACTATGCAGCTACATGTATCTTGTGTTGGGAAAGCTCCCTGGGAGGGAATATAATAGGTCATATTTAAATGGTCCTAAAGGTGGGGAAAAAGTGCCCACATTGGGTTCTGTGATTAGGACAGGAAAATTCCATAAAGATAGAAAAACCATGAAGCAAAGGAGAGTATGAAAAGTTCTGGAATTTATAACAATTTGCAGAATAAGGTTTGGATATGGGTAAAGCCTTGATATGAGAAGCATTATGAAAGAAGACAGAAGTAAGTAATCTTAAAAAAAATTCCATATTATTCCTAAATAAATTAATGTAAGTGCTAATTTTGAATGAGTGTGTGTGTGTGTGTGTGTGTGTGTGTTTGAGAGGGTGAATGGTATGTTCATGTTATTAAAAGATGATTCTAGTTGATCTGTGGTCAATTAATTGCATGAGAAAATTTTATAATTCTCAGTGAGGTTATTCCCCTGTTTGGGAAGCTGTATATGGATAACAATAGCTAAATTCTGCTGAAAGGACTATACCATAGCTCTGGGACTGTAACAACTTTAAAGATCATCTCCATAAAATATATGAGACACCTATGAAAAAAATTCTTATTCACTCTTACTTTTCTGATGAAGTATCAAGCTTTTAGAAGGAAAGTGACTTTCTTCAGAAATAGCTATTAAGCTGCAAGATGGTTGAATTCAGTGGAGGCAAGAAAATACACAATCTATTAATTTTGCCATACTATGACTGATTTCCTAAATGGACCATCTCAGTACAAACAAAGGAAAACACGGGGTTTTGCTTGGCTTCAGTGGTTGTATGGCCTTGGGCAAATAATTTTACCTCTTTGAGCCTAAGGTTTGTACCTTCACATTATGGATAGTAACAGTAATAATGTCTATAACATACAAGCTCTGTGAGAAGTAGATGAGATGATACATATTAAGAATATATAACTTAGGGGCGCCTGGGTGGCTCAGTGGGTTAAGCCTCTGCCTTCGGCTCAGGTCATGATCTCAGGATCCTGGGATCGAGCCCCACATCAGGCTCTCTGCTCAGCGGGGAGCCTGCTTCCCCCTCTCTCTCTGCCTACTTGTGATCTCTGACTGTCAAATGAATAAATAAAATCTTTAAAAAAAAAGAATATATAACTTAGCCTGGTACAAAGGATCTTCTTAGAAATATTGGTTATTAGGAATATTTCTGAGGAGAGTGCCACATGTTTCTATGCTATATCAAAGAAAACAAATAGGTCACCTGAGTCTGTGTTGCTAGCTACAGAAACAATTAGGAGGTGCAGGCCATACATTTCATAAATAAGATCCCATGAATTCTTCCTATCAGGGCATGGCATTTCCTAGAGCCTTACTAATCATTGCTTGCTTGCATCTAACATCTCCATTGCTCATTTTGTAAACCTGGTGAGTCCCAGCAAATTTGCATCTTTAGAGAGAGTACAGCGAACCAAGATCAAAAGAAAGAAGTGTTCCACTGGCCTCGGTCTCATTATACAAACAGATATGAAAAGGAAATAAAATCTGTGGATAAGGATGACATTTTAAAACCTCTCCTTCCCTGGAATTTCTGTTAGGAACAAAAAAGATACCTGGTTTTCCACCATAGAAGAAAGATACCTGGTTTTCCACCAGAGATAGTAAGTCAGTACTTGGGATCATAAGCATAAAAGAAATACTCCTAAAATTATGTCTAGGAGCAGGCAGTTAATTAACTCTGCGTGTGTGTGTGTGTGTGTGTGTGTGTGTGTGTGTGTGTCTGTTTACCAGCAGGTATCTGAATTCTTTTGATGTTTCCCTATGAAAATCATGTCTATCTCCCATAAGAACCATGGGTGTTTCCCAAAGTCCATAAATCTTATGTAGCTATTTTCTTCCACCACTTTATAAGGCATAAATCAATCTTTCTTTTGCACTATTATCTGTAGTATTTTTCTATCCTAAGTAGGATCATCATGCAGATCATTTAGGAGAAATGCTATGTAATTAACAGTTGATTCTGTGGATAGTAGGAAATGAATTATATGGGCTAGTTTTTAATTACACTGGGTTACTAATTATAGAATACATGGGCAAGATCTGTTCTTTGATTTTTTTTCTCGAGTTAACCTGTTTATTCACTGTATCTGTTTATGGTAGAGGAGACTTTTGTTTACCTGACTGCATGGGCACACACATATGACAGAAACAGTAAAAGAAAAACGAAAAGAAAAAAAAGGGAAAAAGCCACAGAGAAACATATATTAATGTTGAGTAAGGTTGAGACTGACCTGTTCATATTATATTAACTAAGAAAGACTGCAATACTTAAATATTTAAATGCTGTGGAGATGGACTGAAGATACTTTCACTTTAAATAGAAATAGAAATTGATATAATTATAATGGTGACAGTGTTGATGATGATGATAGTCCACATGACAGCACTGATGATATTCAATCAGAAAAAGAAAGCCTCTGCAAGAGTAATTTTAAGCGGGACGCCTGGGTGGCTCAGTTGGTTAAGCAGCTGCCTTCGGCTCAGGTCATGATCCCAGCATCCTGGGATCGAGTCCCACATCGTGCTCCTTGTTCAGTGGGGAGCCTACTTCTCCCTCTGACTCTGCCTGCCGCTCTGTCTGCCTGTGATCCCTCTCTCCTTCTCTCTCTCTCTCAAATAAAAAAATTTAAAAAAAAACTTTTTTAAAAAAAGTAATTTTTTTATTTATAAGCCATTCCTTTTTTTTATTAGTTGTTTATTTTTTTTCAGCATAACAGTATTCATTGTTTTTGCACAACACCCAGTGCTCCATGCAATACGTGCCCTCCCTATTACCCACCACCTGGTTTCCCCAACCTCCCACCCCCGCCCCTTCAAAACCCTCAGGTTGTTTTTCAGAGTCCATAGTCTCTTATGGTTCTCCTCCCCTTCCAATTTCCCTGAACTTCCTTCTCCTCTCCATCTCCCAATGTCCTCCATGTCATTTGTTATGGTCCACAAATAAGTGAAACCATATGATACTTGACTCTCTCTGCTTGACTTATTTCACTCAGCATAATCACTTCCAGTCCCGTCCATGTTGCAACAAAAGTTGGATATTCATCCTTTCTTTTCTTAATGACTCTTAATCTCACAAAAAAAAGTAATTTTAAGCGTCCTCCTCTCTGTGCCTATGTGATAACACAAGTCGGGAATACAGGTGTTCCTGCTGATGAAGCATGTTGACTATTGATCCTCAAGAAAGGAGAGAGGAAACATAGGGAATGGATAGAAAATGCTGCAGTGATTGATTGGATATGAACTTGTTTGAGCAGAAAATGTCTAAGAAGACAATTGCCTGAAAGTGGTACCCTTCAGAGTGGTCCATTCTTAAATAAATAAGTAATCAGAATGAACATCAGTACACACATTATGAAAATGAAACATAGTAAATGTGGTACTCAGGACATCAAAGTTAAAGGAAGTGCAGGATTATACGTTATACACATACACAGAAGGTAAGAGGAGGGGATACTGTCTTGAAACAAATTCCAAATAAATATAATGAATGATCACCTTAATGAACTCAGCCAAATGAACATATGTTTAAAAGATATCTCACATCACATTTGATCGAAAAGGTGCAATAATCCTCTTCACATGACACCCTGGCTTAGATATATGAGAGGCAATCTCCATTAACTTATATAGTTTATAAAATGGTATCATTCTCTTAATAAATAAAAATGTAAAGATTTCTTCATGAGGACAAGTTCAGGATAACAATTGTATCAATCTGTGGATTAAGGAAGACTGATTAATATTTTATTGGATTCATCAGTGTTTTTAAACATGACTTTTCTGGGGTGCCTGGGTGGCTCAGTGGGTTAAGCCTCTGCCTTCAACTCAGGTCATGGTCTCAGGGTCCTGGGATTGAGCCCCACATCAGGCTCTTTGCTCGGCAGGGAGTCTGCTTCCCCCCTCTCTCTCTGCCTGCTTCTCTGCCTACTTGTGATCTCTGTCTGCCAAATAAGTAAATAAAATCTTTTTTAAAAATCTTAAAAAAAAAAAACAACAACAACATGACTTTTCTACCTTACAGTTCTGGAGTTTTTCAGAGGAACATGGATCATATGGATCCTGTTGCTATCCCAAAGTGGCAGAGGGCTGATGTTGGCCCTTAACTATCAGAGACACTGTGGGTATAACTAAATCCCTTCCCACACATGTTCCCCAAACTCTTGCCTGTACAGATTGTTGTAGTCTTACAAGTTTTCAGTGAATAAACTAACTAAAATTGGAGAGATGAGATTGGTAAAAGGATGTCATCTTATGTTTTGCACGAGATTAATGCGCTGCCATTATTTTTAACTCTGTGTGTGTGTGTGTGTGTGTGTGTGTCCAAACGTGCAAGTCTTGCATGTGTACTTCTTCAGTTTAATAATAAAAATATGTGTGTATTAAAAAAAAAAATGAGTCATGTGGTTCCTTGACATCTGGATGATTAAGTCTAGAATAAAACAGAGCATCATTACATAATTGTTGGGACTGTGACAATGAGGAAAAGGAACCCATATTTACAGTGAAGTTGGGAGGCTCTGAGGGGTGCTCTCATGTACCTGCCACATGTTGTGTTTGCATAATCAGCCAGGAGAGGAAATTGTTTTGACAAGGAAGGACACTTTTCTCATAGGAATTTTATCTCCTACTCTTTTTTTAATTTAAATTCAATTAGCCAACATATAGTACATCATTAGTTTCAGATGTAGTATTCAATGATCAATTAGTTGTGTATAACACCCAGTATTCATTCCAGCAAGTGCCCTCCTTAATATCCATCACCCAGTCACCCCATCCCCCACCCATCTCCATTTCCACAGCCCTCACTTTGTTTCCATGAGTCAAGAGTCTCTCTTGGTTTGTCCCCCTCTCTGATTTCTTCCTTCTCCTGCTTTTAAGAAAAAGAAAGACGATCCCTCCCTGTTTTAGCAGCAACACATTAATCACTGCCTGCAGCCAACGGGAATCTGCCACAACCTTGAAATCTCTTTCTGCTCCATAAACTTTTGTACAAAGCAGTCCTCCCCAATGTCCTCCTAAAACTGAATAAAAGTTTACTTTCCCTTGGTCTTCTCAGACTTGCCTATGGTTTGACATCATTTGCTTGTCCCAATTTGTAAGTTATCTGCTATTCCTAAATAAACTCATTTTGCTGCTCAAACAACTGGCCATTTTATTTTTAAGGTTGACATTACCCAGGTACAGTGAACACAGACTCCCCCGAAGTCAGCCTGTCTTTGTGGCATCTAAGTGTGTCTCCCATTAGTGTCCTATGTAGAACTGGAAAAAGGTAATGAAGAGAGCCTTCAGGACTCCAACAAGGATCAACCACAGACTCCTGTGCCTAATGGAATAGGCATTAAGTTAAAGCAGTGAACAAACAGGACACATACAAAAATGAGCTTTAAGAGTAATGAGCAACACTGAAGTAGGACACAAAGTAGTTCTGCTGTGCATTGCCTTACCTGACCATGGGTTCTGTGGGAATGAGGATGAGCACCCATCTCACCTGAGAAGTTCTCACACAGTTCTTATAGCTTTTCCAATAAGCTCAGCTACAGGCAAGTTTTCTAACACTGAAGGCTCCCAAGGGCATGAAGGCAGATGGCCTCCCCGTGGTATCATGGTAAGACACTACTGGGAATTGGATTCTAAATCTTTACTATTAACATTATAGTAATGAGAGAATGCAGGATCAGGGGCAAAAGGGGTGAATCCTCCTCAACTATCTCTGGAGGCTGCTCCTCAGCAGGATTGTTTGAGTCTCAGAAGTTTTGATTTTTTTCAATATCATATGTATGTATTAGAGAAGGAAAGGTAGTGTCTAGTCCCTTTATTTTAAATAAAGTCTTCTTATTCTGAATATAGTAGATCTCCACATCTGGCCTTCAGAATCTTAACAGTTCATAAAGAGGCTCAGGAAGGCTACCTGCATTTGTCCTGTCTGCTGAAGAGAGAAGCAGGAGCTTTGAGACTTACCTAAGAAAAATCAGTTCCTGTAGCTTCAAGGGGACACAGAGAAAATAATTCCAAGCAGGTATTGTGCCACTTGGCTTCCGGGGAAATAGACAATATGACAATGTCCCAAACAGGATCCAGGCTGCCCCCGTCCTTCATGTTCTTACTCCTTACTGCAGAATACACCAAGGGCTCTGAATTGTTCATTCAGGACCCAGTCACTAAGTCCCCAGAAGAAAGTAAACACCAAAACACGACGATTACAATGGTTGATGCCTATGGAAAGAAAATTTGCACAGAAGAATATTCTTTTGGTAATTGTTCTTCTGCATGGGCCACATAATTCCCTAGAGTGAAATGTATGTGGAATTTCACACTCACTATTTCAATGGCTGTTCAGTGTTTCTAAATTTGCTTAATTTTTCTCTGTAGCTTTTCTTAAATTTGGAAGACTCTTATCAGATTTTCTTCTCTTTTAAATCATATATTCTTAATATTTTACTATTCTGCCGGATCACCCTTTCCTTTTATTTTCATTATTTCCTTGCTCCTATTTTTCTAGAGGTCATTACTGGTGTTATTTTAAAATTCTTAATTCAATGTTTATTTTTCTTTTAACATTCATATAATAAAGCCAACAAACTCTATGAATTTACTACAAACGCACAATTAGCATTATGCCATGCAGATGACAATGTTCTCATACTTTACAATTTTACAGGCACGTGTTGTTTTGAACTTGATTTACTCTTTCATTGAAAAGCCGCTCTGAAAAGCAAATTTAATTGCACAATGATGGGTGTGCTTTACTTGTCCTTTACATACTACCATCTCATTTCTAAACTGTTTTATTTGCTGAAATAAAGCGACTATGCAAAAGAAATATTGAAATAAACTATTTATTAGGCCAATTCCCAATTCCATTACCAAGTAATTTGGGATTTCCTTTTTTATTTAATTTATCTTTTTTCAGTGTTCCAAAATTCATTGTTTATGGATTTCCTTTTTTGTCTTTTTTTCTTATTCATTTTAAATGAGAAAGATCAGCCTATGCTCACTGCTTCTCAACTCCAAAATTGAATGATATGTTTATCTCTTCTCCCATGACATCCTCCAGGCTGCAGAAGTAGTAATCCTTTTAATCCTTTTTAATCATTTTTCTCTGACTACACCTGAAGTGGGTGTTGGGAACCATGGCTCTGAGAAGTTCTGCATCTTCTATATATTTCTCAACAGAGATGGAGTTTTCTGCTCAATCACCCTTTGGGTCATCTTAGGAACAGTAATCGAACTTGCAGTTCTCACTTTTGTAAGCTCTCTCTTTCCTGTATCTTCAGCGGGTTTTAGTTGCTGTGATTTCTGTCTCTCTAAGGTTACCATGTGCCACAACCATTGTCCTTGTGTATCTGGTCTGTAAACTGTCCTCAGAGTTAACAGCAGGACCTGTGGGCATGGTGCACAGCTCTCTGCTAGACCCCACAACCTGCAAAACTCTGAATTCTGACTCTGTTGAATGGGAGGATGGAGGAAAGAGGAGGTGCTTGAAGGAGGATTGAGACATTAACTGAGGCATGAGGATTATTGTCTGCTTCAGAAATTGTTTCCTGTCATAAGAGGGTGGCTCCTAATTTTTGCTTAATTTGAAGATAAACATGCAGATGTGCCCTGGCTTAGAACATTTTGCTCTCACTCTTCTACCTCTCATTCCTTAGAAGAAGAACCTAAATTATATGAAATTAATATTATTTATTAATACATGCTAATTAGATGTAGCATAGTGGATAATCTAGTGAAATTTAGGAAAGAATCTCCTGTTCTTTTCATTCTACAGTTTCATTGCCATATAAATCTATTTAAGGAACAGTTCTGGACAAGTGAATTCTAAATGAAATGAGGCAATTATGGTTAGAGTTCTGCTATGATAATTCCCATGTAATAGCAATTTACCTAGAAACCCCTCCCAGGATATATGGAAAACAATGCCATACTTCTAAATAGATCAAGGAAATCAAAAGAAACGTTAGAAAGTCATTTGAAGCAAATGAAAATGAAAATGAATTTTGTTAGAATTAGTGAGAAATCACTAATGCATTACTTTTTTTCTTCAAAAAGGAAAAATAATGCTTGTCTGTTATATAACTTTTTTTTTTTTAATAAGGATTGTTATAAAGAAGCAATATTTTGCTACTGTCTCCTTGGGTGTACAATTCCCAAATTCTGCTAACAGATTAGTTTGTAATATTTTGGATTTTTCTCTCTGCCACAGTATATACAAAGGATATTATTTAAGCAATCATATTATGTATAATACATAGAAATTTTCTTTTGCCAATTAACAGTGTATCATGATGGCTTCACCAGTGAAGTTGATAGCACAAGGAGGCAGAGATAAAAGCTTATGTCTCAAACAACTACTCCATCTTCACCCACATACAAACCAAAGAGCATTCTTTGATATATCAGTAGAGGCACTGATGTCTTCTGATTGTGAACTTGATTTGAGGTATAATTTTATCCTTATTTTAAAGGTCCAGAATGCTTCAGAACCAAGATTAAGCATCATAACCATGAATCCTCTGACTCATACAAGTGGAATAAATCTCCCGGTTTATTCACATAACTTTTATTGCAGTAATCACTAGGGAATGTAATCATTGGTTTGCATCAGTTTTTCCACTATTAGAATGTTAAATTCTAAAGTTATGGATTGCATCCTATTTATCATTGTCTCCTTAGGGTATAAAACATTGCCAAATATTTTATATAAATTAACAAATGAAAACATCAGTAAATGAATGGAAAAATGAACATGAAAGAGTCTACAGCATCCCATAACTGAATTCAGCCAGGAGTTTCCATCATGTCAAATAATACGAATTTCCATCCCAGTACTTTTCTTCTCCTGGGCATTCCAGGGATGGAGGCCATCCACACTTGGCTGTCAGTGCCCTTCTGCCTTGTCTACTTGAGTGCTCTCATGGGTAATTTTGCCATTCTACTTATTATCAGAGCAGATTCCAACCTGCACGAGCCCATTTTCTTCTTCCTCTGTATGCTCTCTATGGCTGACTTGATCATCTCCACTACTGCTGTGCCCAAAATCCTCAGCATTTTTTGGTTCCACGGCAGGGAGATATATTTTGAAGCCTGCCTTGTACAAGTGTTTCTTATTCATTCACTATGCAGCATGGCGTCAGGTTTTATCTTGGCCATGGCCTTTGACAGGTATGTGGCAATCTGTGATCCTCTGAGACATTCTACTATCCTGACACGTAGAGTCATCAAGAACTTGGGGCTGGCTATTGTCTTCCGTGGGGTTTTGCTCTTCAGCCCTCAACCCTTCATGCTTCGGTGGCTTCCTTACTGTAGAACTAATATCATCCCTCACACTTACTGTGAATTTATGGCTCTGATCAAGCTTGCTTGTGCGGAAACCAGGATCTGCAGAATCTACAGTCTGACTGCTGCCTTCCTCACTGGAGGTTTAGATTTCCTACTGATCCTATGTTCCTATGTTATCATCCTTTACACGGTCTTCCATCTTCCATCCAAGGCTGCTCGATTCAAGACCTTGGGCACTTGTGGATCCCATGTGTGTGTGATTTTAACGGCCTACACTCCTGCTTTTTTCACTTTCCTTACTCACAGATTTGGTCAACATGTGGCTCCTCATATTCACATCTTTGTGGCTAACATCCACCTCCTTGTTCCACCCATGGTGAACCCGATGATCTATGGCATTAGAACCAAGAGGATCAGAGATCGATTCCTTCAAGTTTTCACTTTTCACAAATTCTGAAACAAGAACCTCTTCAACTATTCTTTTACTAAGTTGTTGACTTATAGAGGAAAAAAAAAATATATTAACTCTCCTTCTAAAAGCCCAATCCCTATATCTTCTATTTTTGATATTTAAAGTATTAATTATCATTGACTGGATTTTGTTCTTCAGAGAATTTCTTGGGAAATAACAAGTTTAGGTTATTTACTCTTAACATATTTGCCTGATGATCCAATATTTCCACACTATGTGCTCTTATCTGCTATGTTTGCTCCACAGGACTATCCTATTGTTCAGTCTTATCAGCTTTATCAGAGATGTTTTACAGATTCATATTTCTGACTTTTCCTGTTGTACATTTGTAGGTCTTCTCTTCAGTAACCTGAATGTTTATATCTCCTGAATGATAAGACTGAAGGCATTTTAAATCTGTAAAATTGGAAATTGGGCTGGTTTTGGCAAAATTTCTGAACGGACGGATGAAGAAATTGTCAGGATATGCTGTGTAGAGAGTTCTTCCTGGAATTTTTTTTCACGTAGTCTTATTTTATTCTGTAAACCTATAATTACTTTAAAGTTTTTTGGGGCGCCTCGGTGGCTCAGTGGGTTAAAGCCTCTACCTTCAGCTCAGGTCATGATCCCAGATTCCTGGGATTGAGCCCCACATCGGGTTCTCTGCTCCCCGGGGAGCCTGCTTCCTCCTCTCTCTCTGCCTGCCTCTCTGCCTACTTGAGATCTCTGTCTGTAAAATAAATAAATGAAATCTTTAAAAAAAAAAGTTTTTAAATGAATTGCTTCCTACAAACATTCTTCTAGAAGACCTGATGATATCAAAAATTGTCCTATCATTTTTCTTTTATCTGTTTCCTCACTGTGGTTCAGGTTGACTCCGTTAATTCTTTGAAAATATCTGTAGTTGTCTGTCCATTCTTTGAGGGTCTCGCAAATTCTAATACTATCTCCCAATCTATATTATAAATAGGGGAATATTCTGTTCTGGTATTTTCCTATAATTTATCTTTCCAGCTACCCTTGACTGTGATATGCCTTTTTTTTTCTTTTTTTGAAGTTCAATGACTCATATTTATATGGAATGTTGTGTAGGATAATCAGTATTATATGTAATACAAAGATTTAGGCTTCTTTAAGATCTATTGTTAAAACAGTTTTGTCATTAGCCCATGTTAGTATATGTTAGCAATTTCTGCTGCAGCTAGAATACTTCTCTCCATTTATATTTATCCAATATAATGTCACTTTTTACCTTGAAATTTTTATTTCTTCTTTCTGGACAAGTGGGTTATCAGGTGCCAGGTATAACATGACCACTTTTTTGATTTCACACTTTCTCCCTTCAAAATAAAGTGCTACCTGTGTGTTCATATTTCTGGTAGTCTAAATTTCTTTTATTATCCTCTATTACACATTGCCTTAAATAAGATATGTATATTTGCATATATACAATTCTAAGAGAGGCAATGAATGGTAATGTTTGAGACAACTGCTCAGGTTTGGATCCCCAAACAACCACTTACAAACTATGTTGTAACTTATCAAGGTATGGTAGCTTTCTGCCTCAGTTTCTAGAATGATGAAATGGAGACATTGATAGGAGTTATTTCAGAAAATAGTCTTGACACTTTAAAAATTTATCCTACATGTAATTAGGTTCCACTGGAATTAATTTATCAGGATCTTGAAAAGTCAGAGCCTGGAAATAAAAATTGTTCAGCAACTGTGTTTAAATTAGAATCAGAGAAACAGGAAATAACTTCATTGTTTAGGGGTATATTTTTATTAATTCTGCTGAAAAATGATGAAAATTTGTCAGTGAACATAGAAAAGAAGAAGATTCAAGAAAGAAGAAAAGAGCCCAGTTAGAAATTAAGACTGGGTCACCTTGGTGGCTCAGTTGGTTAAGCAACGGCCTTCAGCTCAGGTCATGAACCCAGCATCCTGGGATCAAGTCCAACATCAGTATCTCCCTGCTCTGCGGGGATCCTGCTTCTCCCTCTCCCTCTACTGCTTCTCCTGCTTGTACTCTCTCTCTCGCTCTCTTTGTCAAATAAATAATTAAAGTCTTTTTTAAAAAAGCCAGAATAATATTCTCAGAATCATTTTCATATGCAGATTTATACTGAATGTACACAGATATACTTAAGATAAAAGTGATGACTTTGGCTTATGATCCCACTGTCATAGGTAAAGGTTTTTCGGATTTTTTTTTAATTTTATTTTTGTTTTCTGTATTTGTGTGTGTGAATACTAGTTAATATTGAAGAAGTGTCTTCAATTGTTTCTAGATCAATCACAACACATTCTGGTAGTCAGTACCCTAGGCCACTAAACACTTTATAGATCAGCCAGCTGCTTAATTAAAAAAGATTCACACAATGAATGTATGCTAGAATTCTACTATGGCCCAGCAAGTGCTGAGGGTGTAATAACAAACAAGGCTGATATGAAGCATATGGGCTCTTTGTTTCATATAATGTTTACCTAACAGAGAAAGGGCATTTGAGAAATTGCATAAAATAAATTATTTAACACATAAATTCAGTAAAGATTTTCACATTTTGAAAATGTGGTATAAAAATGGATGAGGTGGTCTGAGGGAACAAAAGATAGATGTCTAGAAGGATAAAGCATTCATCTCATGTCCCAGGTCTTATTGTGACCATACAAGGAAAAGAGATAACTTGATTATGTGAGTGAAGTAACAGACTTCTGGTTGTAGCAGGAATGACAGCTTTACTGTTCATAAGTCAGGAATTGTGCCTTACTGGCACAGAACAGTATTGTGTACCATGCCATAAAATAACGTTAGACATGCAAGCAAACAACTGACTCAGCTGCTTAACTGGGAAAGATGGCGCGGGCACAGTTTCCCTCACTATGACTGAATTACTACTCACATCTAAGGACCCAAATCCAGAGAAAACATTATGAAAGTTGGAGTGAAGGTAAATTTGTGCTGGGAGAAAGACTTACCTTCTCCACTTATGGACTATAAAATGGTCCTAGACATATCTGAGATAATGTGAATGATAATGCCATTGGTATGGATGATGGTTACTGGCTAAACTAACTCATTCCTCTTGGCTGGCATTAGGAAGGTATACCTGCAAGCCCATATACCAAAGGGCAACAGGCTTCGGCATTTATCAATAAGGGATATGTGTGAGGGTCCCTGCCATGAGATAGGACAAATGCTAAAGCTACATACCAGACCACAATGCTAGACAGAGCTATAGGATATGAAACTGAGCACTCAGTGCTGCAGTGACTCCAAATGCCTCAACAGCAGATCTGTGGGTTGGTTTTTACTCCACTAGAACTCCAACTCATGGAGAATTACCTAGAATCTTCTGCATCTCTCCCTGAGGGATGGAGTGTTTGTAGAACAGCCAGACTTCAAAGGGAGATGCAGACGTGATGGTACCAGTTTGACCTGGTCATGTTCTATAGGCAACAGTGTTTATATCAGTGTCACCACTGTACAGCTGGACAAAAAACTTTTAGTTGTGACTGTTACACTAGAATATTCTATCCTAGAGTTTAACCAATATTCTCTGCTATCATATAGCAGGGGATATCCCATATCACATTGGGAATGCAGACATACAGAACTCAAAATGAGAGGTCTTGGGTTGATATATTTAAAGTTCAAGCTAGGAAACTATGAATGACAGTTTCTTACTTTTATTGGAATTGACCGTGCATTAAGATAAAATGTCAATAATGGTGGGATGCAACAAAAGCAGTGGTTGAAAAGAAATCCCAAGCTTATAATGTAAATATTCCAAAGGACAAAATTTTGAAAATCAGTAAGCTTTCTTATAAAAAATTAAAAGAATTGTAAATTAAACAAAAAGGAAGACACTGATAAAGGTAAAATTATAATTTAAATGAATGAATAGAGGTAATAGCAGTCTTAACCTGAATAGATTTTATTTCATCCTAGCTATAGTTTGTGAAATAAATGCCTTTTAATAAGTGTCTGTAAGTTTTGGCATATTGAAGTAAAGCCCCTAATAATGAACATAGCTGCTTAACTGGGAAAGATGATGCAGGCACAGTTCTCTACCTAGGGGTAGAGACAGAGTTCAACCTGTCTTCCTTTCACTAGGAAGTGAAAATATTCTCTCCAAGAACATAACCATTTAATAGTTTACTGTTGGGATTGATGATTCAGAAAAAAAATCTGTGCCACACGCTTACGGATTACCTTGTTTTTTACACCATAGACAATAGGGTTGAGTGCAGGTGGCACAAGGAGGTAGATGGTAGACAGAAGAATGTGGGTAGGGGGAGCAACATGTCCAAAACGGTGGCTGAAAAAGGAGAAGAAGGCAAGAATATAAAATTCAAGGAAAACAAAAATGTGAGCTGTACATGTATTAAATGCTTTGAGCCGTGCCTCCTTTTGTTGTAGACAAAAAACAGCCTGGAAAATAAGGATATAGGAAATGAGAATAAAAATCATGTCAAATCCTAATATGGTAAAACCTACAAGGAGACCACATGTTTTATTGACTCGGACGTCTTCTGCAGCTAACTTGACCACAGCAATGTGCTCACAGTAAGAGTGGGCAATTACAATGGAATGGAAAAGGTGTAGTCTTTTGATTAAAACTGGTAAAATGCCAACAAGCACCATTGCCCGAATTCCCACAACCAGCACCATAGTAACCAGGATGAAAGGTATGAGGATGGATGTGTGTCTCAGTGGATCACAGATGGCCACATAGCGGTCAAAGGCCATTGCCAACAGGATGCCAGATTCCATGCCCTGCAAGGCATGGATGAAGAAAAGCTGGACTAAGCAAGCATCAAAGTCATAGAGCAAGACCCAAACCAGAATATGGCCAACATCTTGGGAGCAATGGCTACACAGAGTCCTATATCGGTGGCTGCCAACACTGCCAGGAAGATGTACATGGGTTGATGCAGACTGCGTTCTGCAGGGATGATGATCAGTAAAATGATATTTCCCAGAAGAGCCACCATGCATATTACGAAGAAAGAAAACCCAATCCAAAATTGTACGTGCTCTAGTCCAGGGATCCCAATTAGCATTACTGTTGTGGGGTCAAGATATGACATGTTAATGGAAGCCATGGAAGTTAGTGATCTCTCTTTTCACCATTAATTCTCATTCCTGTAGAAAGAGAATGGGAGTGGGAAGTGAAAATACACAGACCCTACTATCACTCAGACATATAGAACCTTAAGAAATAAGTTCAGTACTTTGGCTGACAATTTGGCCAGATTATTCAGAGGTTTAATGCTACATGCCAACACAGCAATAGCAAGCAATACTACAAAACCTCCACTAAAGGGGCACCTGGGTGGCTCAGATGGTTTGGCGTCTGCCATCGGCTTGGGTCACAATCCCAGGGTCCTGGGATCGAGCCCGCATTGGGCTCCCTGCTCATCAGGGGTCCACTTCTCCTTCTCTCTCCCCACTGTCCGCCCTGCTTGTGTTCTCTTACTCTCTCTGTCAAATAAATACATAAAAATCTAAAACAAAACAAAATAAACAAAACAAAACCTCCACTAGAATCATATGTGAACAAGGGAGAGTGTTAGGATTTCTGACATTTTTTGTGGAAATGGAAATCACAAGTCTGAGAACACTGATCTTTTGCATTCCCCATGAACTCTACACTCAGTTGTTTGAAATACCTTCTGTAGGCTTTCCTTCTTTATTTACTTGTAGATATCAGTTCAATTTTGCTGTAAATGCAGATTCCCTCTGGGCATCTTGTGGATCTAGAAGAACCCCATTTCTGTTGTTCCATGTAGGTGAGTACATAGCTAATGAGAGCCTTATCTTCAACCAATATTACTCCTGGTCCCAGGGAGCAGGTTATAGATCCCTGAATCTGTGACATTGGCTCTCAAATGAGGATTGGTAGGAGAGAGTCTAGCTGTATATTTACTCAGTGTTCATCATAAAGACATTGAACAAATCACTGACAGGACATTAAGTGTGGCCCTTCAAGGAGATTTGAAGAAGGTGGTCCATTTTCACAGGCAGCCAGGGATGGTTAGTTGTCTGAGTGAATTAAGTTCACTTAAGTTCAAAGTGGATTTGATGAGTGGAATAGGAAGGGTAGAATATGGAGGATGTTTTTACAGAGGGGCTTAGGAAATTAGAAAAAGAATAGAGAATCATTTTAAGATGAGTAGCAGCTAAAAATAAGATAGGATGTAGCCAGAAGCAGAATCGATTTAGAGATACCATACTCCTGGAAGAATACGATGTTACTCTCCACAAGCTAAATGTCAATGGATCACCCAGTAATCTCTGTGGAAATCATCTGGTTTCACAGTGGAAGTCTTACATTCTTATTAATAACTTTACACTATACTATGACTCTGTATTAAGATTCTATACATGATACTATGATAATTGCTGTGATTTGAATCCTGAGGCACCTCTGAATATCATGAGCTAATCTTATATCTTCCTGAATTGATCTGACTTCTCTCTTTTTTTTTAAAGATTTTATTTATTTATTTGACAGACAGAGATCACAAGTAGGCAGAGAGGCAGGCAGAGAAAGAGGAGGAAGAAGGCCCTGCTGAGCAGAGAGCCCAAGGCGGGGTTCGATTCCAGGATCCTGGGATCATGACCTGAGCCGGAGGCAGAGGCTTTAACCCACTGAGCCACACAGGCGCTCTGATCTGATTTCTCTTTAACGGGATCCAAATTTCACCTTTAAGAAATTCATTTTTTATTTCCCAAGTGTCTGTTGCATTAATCATTCTCTAATAGCTAAACTGGTTCACACTTTATTCCAGTCTTTCCATGTCAGCACGCTGATTGAAATAACTCCCACAACAAGTTTTCCTCTGATCTGATGGTATCCATAGAACCTGGAAAATGGAAACTTTTAGGTATAGTAATGGAAGTCTATTTCTTTCTGGGGCAATCTCTTGAAAATAGTCATATAAATAGCTGTGCCATAGTCACGTAAAGTACATGTGTGGACTTATCAAAGGAATTTTTGGTACAATAATTATTACATGAATGAAAAGTAATTGGTGGAGGGACAGTGACTTCTCTTTGCTTGTCTTCCTACAAGAATACTAATGAGCAAAAAAAAAAAAAAGAGTACTAATGAGCAGACAATAGTCAAAGGAGTCATAAGATATGGATTAAAGCCACATTGTATAAAATGGTTTCCTTTGATGTCTCCATGTTGTATTTGGATGTATGTGGTGGTAGAAATGATGGAATACGTGGAGAATGTTGCTAATAGTTATGAATGTGAGTTTCCAGTTGATAGAAGCTAAGAGAGAAAGAAATCTCAAAATCTGAATAAATCAGTATCTCCTAAATGATCATTCAATAACTGGCTGATATTGTAAAGGCAGAAATATTGTACTTAGCTGCATTAACTTGATGATATTGCCTTTTTCAGAGAATATTTATCTAGGAATCAACAAGTGGTTAAAATCAAGGGTATGAAACTGATAGATGAGCCTCCCACCACGCACACATATTTAAATTTTATGGGATCCTGCCAAATTACCTTACAAACCACCCACAGTTTACCCATCTGTAAATTAACAACAGATCCTTACTTACCCCAGTGCTAAATGAGATCATATATAGAACACATCAGTGGTTGGTACAGTTCATATTTTATATGTAGCAGTTTTTGAAAAGACATTTTATTAAGATAGAAACACGCTGCACAACATCAAGAAGGCAAGAAAAAACACACAAAAGTGAAAACTTTTGATGATAGAAATGAAAAAAATTTCCTCAAGAAGATGAAAATTGCAGAGCTAAAGAGCTTCCTTCTATCTTCCTGTATGTAAGATGACCACAGCCAAAATAAGTTGATGTCCCAACTAGTTTGTAGATTTCCACGCAGTTAAAAAATGCCACTTAATTTTTACAAAATCTTTGTAACAATTACTCCTTGACAGATTTTGCAAGTTATTAGGAATAAAATGAGATGAGCCCACTGCATATGAATTATTTAAATATAATTATTACGAAAAACAACAAGGCCATGAATTTGATGATTTAGCTTTCAAAATGGCCTAAATGCTATCATAAAAGGGATTGGCTCATTCTTAGTTACTGCGTAGAAAAGAAAGAAAGGTTTTAATACATGATCTCCAGCAGAGGCAAGAGGTCAGAAAGGAGGTTGAGGTATCTTTTGCTCCATCACAAAAAAGGACTAAGATGGTGTGGAAAGGATGAGACACTGAAGCTTTTCATGGCCTACAATTTTCCTGTATTTTTCTTCCTTTCTGTCACTCAAACACCCCACACCTTCACAGATATAGGTGGTGAGTTATCTCATCTTTTTTTTTTTTTATTTTCAGTGAACCTAAAAACATTAGAATTAATAGGCATCCAAGTGACTAGAGTCCAGAATCATGAAAAACACTTTGCATGTATCATAAATTGTTAGAGGGCCATACATAGAAGATGGGACCAAATTATCTGCAAAATTCTTTCAAATCTAAATTATATTAGATTTACATTGATCTAACCCCCTCTTTATCCTTTGGTTGATGAAAAATTCTAAACACACAAAATGGAAATAACATGGCAATGGATAGAAAAATTCATGATCAAAACAGGATTGGAAAACGTTAGTCTCTCCATTGTCTCCTAAAATAAACACCCATTACAGCCCCTTATTAACTCCCAGTTCCGAAACTGTAGGAGCAGAACTTTACCTGGATAGAGCGGAGGGCTGATTTGGTATGTGAATAGGCTAGTTGTATCTTTGTTTCCACCAAGATTTCCAGCAGAGGTTGACATTAAAGGAAAGCTTTCTAGGCCTTCCTGAGTGCCTGGGCTGATCCCAGAGCTTCATTACCTTTCTGATTCCCCAGTGTGTCATTATCCTTCTGACCCCCAGGCTTCCTTCCCAAGAGTAAGCTGGCCTGGCCTTGTAATATCAGGTTAGAAAGTTCTCTAGATTCTAGAAGGAAAGGGTCTGCCTGGAATGAGAATTGGGAACTCTCTGATCTTGGGTTAGGTTTAGAGAAATTTGAGCATAAGCTCATGAGTAGTGAGGACACCAGAATGGGAGAAATGGAGATTTCTCAAGACATAGAATAAAGTATAATTATGTTTTCCATCTTCTGTTATCTGGCAGAACATAGAGATGAATTAGCATAGCAATTTTTTTTCTCTTTTTTTTCTCTTTTTTTTATTTATTTTATTTATTTTTTCAGCATAACAGTATTCATTGTTTTTGCACAACACCCAGTGCTCCATGCAAAACGTGCCCTCCCTATTACCCACCACCTGTTCCCCCAACCTCCCACCCCTGACCCTTCAAAACCCTCAGGTTGTTTTTCAGAGTCCATAGTCTCTTATGGTTTGCCTCCCCTTCTAATTTTTTTTTTTATAAACATATAATGTATTTTTATCCCCAGGGGTACAGGTCTGTGAATCGCCAGGTTTACAAGCTTCACAACACTCACAATAGCACATACCCTCCCCAATGTCCATAACCCCCTCCCCCTCTCCCAACCCCACCTCCCCCCAGCAACCCCCAGTTTGTTTTGTGAGATTAAGAGTCATTTATGGTTTGTCTCCCTCCCAATCCCATCTTGTTTCATTTATTCTTCCCCTATCCCCCTAACCCCCCATGTTGCTTCTCCATGTCCTCATATCAGGGAGATCATATGATAGTTGTCTTTCTCCGATTGACTTATTTCACTAAGCATCATGCCCTCTAGTTCCATCCACGTCGTCGCAAATGGCAAGATTTCATTTCTTTTGATGGCTGCATAGTATTCCATTGTGTATATATACCACATCTTCTTTATCCATTCATCTGTTGATGGACATCTAGGTTCTTTCCATAGTTTGGCTATTGTAGACATTGCTGCTATAAACATTCGGGTACACGTGCCCCTTCGGATCACTATGTTTGTATCTTTAGGGTAAATACCCAGTAGTGCAATTGCTGGGTCATAGGGTAGTTCTATTTTCAACATTTTGAGGAACCTCCATAGTATAGCAATTTTTATTGCACTAATAAATATTATAGTAATCTGGCTCCACCTGCTTCTCCTTTTCCCACTACTACTACACTATTACTCCTATTTCTCCTTCACCTCCTCCTTTTCTTCCTGATCCTCCTACAAAGAATGTTACTCTTGCCTAATATTTTATAGTAATTTTCAACTTCAAATGAACTTTAAGTATTTTTTTTTATCAAGGTCCACATTCTTCAAGCTTTCCAAGGTCGTTGAGATATTTAAAAATACCTTCTCTTTTTTGAAAGGTAATGGCAATAACTCCAGTAACAACATTTTTTACTATGTCACAGTGATGTATTTAAAACCCCTAGATGGCAAGTTTTGTAGGTTATTGTTAGTAACAGGTTATTCCTCCCAGGATGTGGAACATATTTTACATGTTGGCTGCTTTCTGACCCAGAGTTTTAGTTTAGTCATTTGACATAGAAAATCATTACTTAACTGATGGCAATATGATGGTGGCAAACTGTCTTTCTCTAGCAAGCCTGTAGGTTACTGGCTTTTGGATGGTAGCAGCCAAAATGCAAGGATTTCCACTTAGATATTTTTCTTCTAACTGAGGTTCAATCGTCTGATACTCTGTATCTTCATGTCATACCATTCACCAGTTTCTTTATTCACTTGTGTACTTAATTTTTGGCTTTAAGTTGTCAGTATTCGTCCAATCTCAGAATCATTAGTCCAGCTTCAGTTCACCTACAAAATCAGTTTGATCTGTGAAGAGAAGAAAATGCTTTTATGTGCCATTTTTTTTTGGTCATCTTTCTTTGATTTTTAGTTTTCTTTCTTATTCTCAGCTTCCTCAGGAATTTATGGTAAAGACTGACATCTCTTTTTTTCTGCTCACCACCTTATCTCACCTTCTTTTCTCCACACTTTATTTCCTATTTTGTTCTTTGTCATATCTCTCATCTTTCAATTCTTGTTCCTTTTTTTCTTTCTCTTCTTTTCTTTCCTTGTCTTTTTATACTATTTCACACAGTTTTCTCAAAAGATCTCCATCAGTTTCCTGTTCTTTTTGGAGTATCTTCCCCCCTCCCTCCTTTCTTTAATATGCTTACATTAATGTGAAGTCTTCATCGAAAGAGTACAATCATTTTTAGCCGAGGAATATTTTAGAGATTTTTCTCATTATATTTTATAGCTTAATTATTGAAATAATAGTTTATGTCCTTTTTCTTCTGTTCAGGACCTATTAATATGATTTAATCTTTTTTTCTTTCTTTTTTTTTAAAGATTTTACATATTTATTTGACACACAGAGAGAGATACAGAGAGAGGGAACACAAGCAGAGGGAGTGGGAGAGGGAGAAGCAAGCTTCCCGCAGAGCATGGAGCCGAATGTGGGGTTCAATCCCAGGACCCGGGATCATGACCAAGCCTAAGGCAGATGCTTAATGACTGAGCCACCCAGGTGCCCCATCTTCTTTCTTTCTATTTGAATTTTTCTTACAAAGAAATATATATCTCCCTTCATAACCCAACAGATCTACTACTTAGTATGTACTAAAAAGAAGCAAACAGAAAAGCTCGCAACAAGACTTGTGTAATAATTTACAGACTAGCCCTAAAAATCTAAATGCCATTCAAGAGATAATAAATCTAATTATTCATTTTAGTGAGATTTAACATGTGTATGCTACTGTGTAACCATCACCCAATGTAAGATACAAAGCACTGGGTGTTATATGCAACTAATGAATCATTGAACACTACCAAAAACTAATGATGTATTATATGTTGGGTAATTAAATTTAAATTTTAAAAAAGAAAAAAAAAGACAAAATTTGCAGTACCTCAGAGAGTTCCTTCATGCTACATTCCAGTCATTGTCCAAGTAAGTCCCTCTCCACTCCAAGCAACTATTTCTTGTTTTTTATTACCACAAATTACTTTTACCTGTTCTTAGATTTCATCTGAGTGTTATATTATGAATTAAAACTAATGGAGTGAAAACTGTAAGAAGAGTGTCAAGCAGAGAGATGGATTTGGCAAAGAAAGAATCTTGAAACAAAGGTTGTGGGTATCTGTACACATTTAGAAATTATTACAATCTAGAACATGATATTATGGAAAATACAGAGGCAAGTTTGTATGTGTTATCCACAAGTATACTTATGTAAAATATATGTACATATACATTTATATGTGAATATATACATATACACATCTATATACAAATCTGCTGGCCTAAAAGTATCTCCTACAGTAATCCATGTCATGTTTTGAACAGTAAATTTTTTAAATATATGTTTAGCTTTGCAGAGGAAATATTTTAGAAAGAAATTGAGAGTTGAGTTAAAAGTGTTTATTTGTGGAGCATAAGGAATAATACGGAGGACACTGGAAGAAGGAGAGGAGAAGTGAGTTGGGGGAAATCGGAGGCGGAGATGAACCATGACAGACTGTGGACTCTGAGAAATAAACTGAGGGTTTTAGAGGGGAGGAGGTGGGGGAAAAGTGAGCCTGGTGGTGAGTATTAAGGAAGGTACGTATTGCATGGAGCATTGGGTGTGGTGCATAAGCAATGAATCTTGGAACACTGAAAAAATTAAATTAAATTAAAAAAAAATTAAAAGTGTTTGACATCATTTAAGCAAGAAATAATGTAACATTTTCTTGGATCAGCAAATTGGATTGATAGGCTACAATAGAATCCTCCTTTTATTTCTTCATGCCTCTGTGGGTAATTTGCCTTCTTACTGTTTATCTCTCCTATATAGTGCATGCAATGCTCTCCAAAATTCTGAGTCACCAGATGAATGTATACATTGTTTGTCCATAACTATTTTCTGTACCTGCACTGGTGGTACTTTAACAGAGATCTTCTTTACCTGGTGCAGGGAACTGTCATGAGGAAGGAGCCACCATGCTCAATCATGCTCTGTGGGTATACGTAAGTGTTGCATGTTGTTATAAGACTTAGTCTCTGTTGTTAAACCCATAGTTCAGACAAGATCTTTTACTGAAGCATACTATCTGGGATACTGGGCTCTTAGTTGTGGACCGGACACTGAAGGTTCTTGTGAATATATCTCTTTTCTCTACATAGTTGGAAAATGACTTATTCCAAAATTAGTCACAAAACCTTTGTTTTCAGATCAGGAAGCATGTATATTGAATTAAATACTGAGTGGATATATGCATGTATGTATGCATATACATAAACATATGTATGTACATATATATCTGAATACTTCAACTTCAGTATATAATGTAATATTAATCATTTATCTCTGTTTTTAGAGGATATAAAAAATTAGCATTGAGGGAAATTAGCAACAATAATATGGGGCAGTGTGGGTTGGAGCTTTCTAGTACAGTGCAAATAAATGAGTTTAGCAACTTCTCATAGAGAGTCAACTGAAGATGAACATGACAAGAATAAACCCCAGAATCTATTACTACTCTTGTTACTAGTGAATATTTTTAAGTTTTCCAATTTATTAGTGGTAACTGTTAGAACTAATAAATAAATTTAGTTTAGCCGTACCACACAAAAATCAGTATACACAAGGTAGTTGTGTTTTGGTATACAAATAATGATTTATCTGAAAAAGAAACTAAGAAAACAATCCCATTCAAAATAACAACAGAAAGAATAAAATACACAGAAATAAACTTGACCAAAGAGACAAAAGATTTATACACTGAGAATTATAAAATACTGATAAAGGAAATTAAAGATAACACAGAAAATTGGAAGAAAGTCATATTCAATGAGTGGAGGAATTAATATTGTTAAAATTTCTGTACTATCTAAAGTGATCTACAGATTCAGTGTGATCTTTATCAAAATCTCAGTGACATTATTACAGAAATAGAAAAAAAAAAAAACACTTAAACTCATATGGAATCACAAAAGTTTCCTAATAGTGAAAGCAATCTTTATCAAGAAGAACAAAGCAGAAGGCATCACTCTTTCTGGTTTTAAAATATATTACAGGGGCGCCTGGTTGGCTCAGTGGGTTAAGCCACTGCCTTCGGCTCAGGTCATGATCTCAGGGTCCTGGGATCGAGTCCCGCATCGGGCTCTCTGCTCAGCAGCAAGCCTGCTTCCCTCTCTCTCTCTCTGCCTGCCTCTCTGTCTACTTGTGATCTCTCTCTGTCAAATAAATAAATAAAATCTTTAAAAAAATATTACAAAGCTGTAGTAATCAAAACAGTATGGTACTAGAATGGAAGCAGAAAAATAAATCCATGAATCCACAACCCAGAAATAAATCCATACATCTATAATCAACTAGTCTTCTACAAGGGTGCAAAACAAAGGGAAAACAACAGTCTCTCCAATAAGGTGATGGGAAGGCTGGGTATCCACATACAGAAAAATGAAATTTAATTCTTATCTCACACCTTTCACAAAGATGAAGTCTAAATGGATTAAAGACTCAAAAGCAAGATCTGAAAACTAGAAAGTCCTTTAATTAAACATAGGGAAAAAGCTTCCTGACATTGGCCTCCACAATGATTTTTTAGATATGACATCATACATAGCAGAGATGACCAAAAAAAAAAAGTAGACTGCATTTTGCATCAAACTAAAAAGCTTCTGCACCCCCCAAAAAAACCAAACCAAACAAACAAACAAACAAAAACAAAACACCCAGTTTCACATCAAAGTAAAAAGCTTCTGCATGACAAAACGAAACAAAAATCAAAATACTGAGTAAAGTGAAAAAGCAATCCATGGAAAGGGAAAGAAAGTTTTTGCAAGCCAGATAGTTCATTAGGAGTTAATATCCCAAATACTTGAGGAATTCATACTAGTCAATACCAAAAACAAAAACAAAACAGAACAAAACAAAAAACCCAAATATCCCCATCACAAGATGGACAAAGAATCTGAAGAGACATTTCTCAAAAAGAGGCATGCAGAGGCTTGACATGTATATGAAAGGTGCTCAACTCCACACATCCTCAGGAAAATGTAAATCAAAACCACAGTGAGGAGGCATCTGGGTGGCTCAGTCCCTTAAGCTCAGATAAAGATCTCAGGGCCCTGGGATTGAGTCCTGCATTGGGCTCTCTGCTCTGCGGGGAGCCTGCTTCTCCCTCTGCCTGGGGCCCCTTCCTGCTCCACTTGTTCTCTCTCTCTCTCTCTCTCTCAAATAAATAAACAAAATCTTAAAACACACACACACACACACACACACACACACACACACACACTCAGAAATATCACCTCACACCCTTAGAATAACTGGTATCAAAAAAGACAAGAGGTAAGTGTTGGGGAGGCTGTGGAGAATAGAGAAACTTCTTATATGCTGTTGGTGGGAGGGTGAGTTAGTATAACCATGATGGAAACCAGTATGGAGTCCTCAAAAATGAAAAACACAAAACCAGACGACAATATGATCCAGCAGTCCCACCTTTGGTCATACATCCAAAGGAAATTAAACAACGACTGTCACTTGTTTCCGATTGGAATTAAATTGAGTTGATCAAAGGAATAAAGAATATTTTGTTGGCCTTTTCAGTCCCCTTCAGGATTTCAGGTCCTATTAAGTGGTTGACAAATTAAATGGTATCATATTACCAAGGGATGGCTACATTTGGAGCTAAAACCTGAGGATATGCACAGGCAAATTACTAGGACTGATAATGTAGCCTGTCAGTCACTACCGAGGATACAAACCATTCTCCCTTCTGCAAATGATTCTATAGGGACCCATTTGTGTCAAGTGTTATTCTTGCTTATCCTCTGAGAATATCATGATGAAGCTGCTACATATAGAAGCTACCTCTTTGGGTTGCTTATTGGCTCTGATTCAGTATCCTGTATGAGCTAATTGGTACCGTTATCAAAGTAGAGAAGGGTGGAGAAAAGGAGCTAGCCTAGGTGATTTCTGTAAAATTTTTTAGGACATGAGATCTTCTCCAAACACCATCCTTTTATTTTCTGAATCATAGATTCAATGGAGGAGTAATAAATCTTTAAGCAGAGGAAATAAACATTTTTTTATTCTCAATGGAAGAAATGATGGAAGGGCCAGATTTTAGGAAGCAAAGATATTTCTTAAGGATATCATAGAAGTGAGGATTATCTTTCCTTTTGAAATTCTTTTTATATTCCATGAACTTGAAGGAATACAATATGGGTAGCAAAAATAAGGCTACCTTGTGGTATCTGGACTCATGTACAGGTTGGTATTTTCAAGAGGATATTGTCATAGTGATTCATATCATGTGTGCTTCTGGGGAAAAAAAGTATTTTTTGAAACAAATGTATGTATCCTTCTGTGAAGTTTTTTTTTTTAATTTTCCAATATTCTGTACTGTTTTTAGGTACCCTACATGTATTATTGAACACCTAATAAGTCAAAGCCAGTGGTCTAAACCCGGGGTTATAAAATTCCCTGTGAGTTATACAATGTGTATATGTATGTACATATATATTTTTTAATCCATAGAATCCTAGCTATTTTATACTCTTTGAGCCCAGAATACAGAAGATTTAAATTCAATATGTCACGATTGCCATTCTTAATGGAACATTGTGCTTTTTCCCTTGGATATATACATATCTACATATATTTATCTACCTCGTATATATGTATACATTTCCAAGACCAGATGTCATATGTTGTTTAGATTCCACTCTAAATGAAACTTACCCTGAGTGACAAAACTTAGTCTATTGTTATCATTTCTATAGAATTCATACCCACTCATGATAATCCACTGCCTAATAAATCACTTCCTCATAGTCTATTTATCACATAAATCATTCAAAAATCCATATCTTAAAAAAAAATCCATATCACCACTGTTCAAGTGTTTTTCACTAGAGGAAAGCCCAGGATTAGTAAATGTACAAGCTTAGAAAACAATCCTTCAGTTAGTGATACCTGGAGAGTGTGAATGTGTTTTCATGGTTCTGGTAAGCATATGAAGGGATAACCATACATGTTTTTTATGAGTGCATATTGTACTTATGAGGACTCGTTTGAGGCATATGAGAAACAGATTCTTCGTCAAGAGCTGACAGCAGTACTACTCAGTGTCTGTGCCTCAGTGGGAGATGGGGGAGGACAGAAAACTAGTAAAGGAGAGTTTCTTTCTTTTTTTTTTTTTTTAAAGATTTTATTTATTTATTTGACAGAGAGAGATCACAAGTAGGCAGAGAGGCAGGCAGAGAGAGAGGAGGAAGCAGGCTCCCTGCAGAGCAGAGAGCCCGATGTGGGGCTCGATCCCAGGACCCTGAGATCATGACCTGAGCCGAAGGCAGCGGCCTAATCCACTGAGCCACCCAGGCGCCCCTAAAGGAGAGTTTCTTTACAAACAAATAATTTGTAGCAATCTAAGAGTCTTTCTCCTCTTTAACTCTCCCAATGCCTGCCTCCACACTCATCCCTTTATCTGGGGATATCCCCATGGCTTCTCTGCCATTGGGAGGCTCATTTCTCCCCTGGAACTGTGAGAAGTATAAAGGACTATGCTTTATTATGCTTAATTGATATTTTGGACATCAGTAGACCAATTTACCAATCCAGTAAATGACTGCTCTGCATGTATCAGAATGCAGTTTTCTGGATAAATAAATGAGGGAACATAAGAGGGGTCCATCTCTACAGTGAACAGATACAAGTCTGAAGCACTGAGTATGGGAAGGTAGTGAGTGACATTAAGTTTAAGAAATATGTTGTTTGTGTGTGTGTGTGATCCTTATCGATATATTTTTCAGGAGAATAGATAATGTCTCTATTTAAAGGGTACATGATAGAAAAAAAACAATGTGAATAAAGTGACATCATAATATACTACCTTCCATGTTATTCACATATAGAGTGTGGCAAATGAGATCTGGAAGACATGGAATACATTATTCTCATTTAAGAAGCAAGCCCAGCAATGTAAACATCATGTTACCATTTAGAAATATTCCAAGTGATGTCGCACTCTTACCACATGCCATCTTACAAGTTTTTGGTTGTCTAAATTTAATAACTAACTCTGAAAGCTTGATTGCCTGGATTATAACTGTCTTCCTCTTAAATCAGGAGATAAGAGATCATTTATTTCTGCTCTCTACATCAGATAGAGTGTGGGTTGTACAATCTTCTGCATAAAACATGAATCCCTTCAATAACTCAAAGTTTCACAAGGTTTCCATTTGCTCATTTATATTCACCAGAGAGAAATACTGACTGAGAAATTAAAGAGTAAAATTTCAAATTCTGGCATCTTCCAATATAGTTTCTGTTTATCACTGTTGTGGAAAGAACCCATAGAAGTTAAAACCCAAAATGACTTTGGAAAGTACTTCTGCATTCTGAGGAGTAATATACTGCATTATTCACCTTGGAGAAGCTGAAGAATACTCTTTCTCGGACTGTTCAACTTATCAGTTTAAATATTAACTGTCCTGCATATTTGACACTGGATTTGACACTTATAAAATAATGAAAATGTGAGAGATATAATTTACAGACAGGTATTAAAAATAGAAAGGAGGAGAAAGGAAAAATAAACACAATACTATGTAATAAATGATAAAGAGAATGACAATGAGTGATAGACAAAAATATACCATGTCAGGTTATCCAAAACATATAAATGAGGCAAAAAGCTCTGAAAGAAAAAATGAGGCAGAGAATTTTAGAATATTCTCAAGACACTTGTTTATGCACATAATGTTTGTGTTTTGTTTTGCTTGGTTTTTGAGTAGTAAAATGGAATTCTTTTAGTACCTTCTTTATTGGATTCATAATTAAATGAAATATGACAGATGATGTACTTCACATTTAATAAATATAGATTTTATTTTGATGATGATGATAATTTCTATGAACAAAGACTCTAAGGAAACCAATCCACCAAACTGAACCTAACTCTGCTAATAATAATTTGTAGAAAATGGTTGGAACAGGTCATTTTCCTAGATATGGAAGTCACAGAAAAGGTTGATAAAAAGTTGCAGCCAATAGGATTCTGGTTCAAGTGCAGATTCTCCAAGGAATGATGGGGAGGTGTAGAGTAAATAGATGACAATATTCGACAAAATATTTGCTTATATGAGTGGTTTAAGTGAGCTTTAAAGAAGAAGAATTTTTAATGCTTGATTTGGGCAGTAGGAAACTAAGAATATGCAAATTTCCCACACAGAATTATGAAATACGATAAGATAAATAATGATTGAATTGACAGTCTTAATTTTTTTTTATGTCAAAGATTTTATTTATTTATTTTGAGAGAGAGATAGATCACAAGCAGCCAGGCAGAGGGCAGGGGGGAAAGCAGGCTCCCTGCCGAACAGAGGGCCAATGCAGGGCTCAATCCCAGGACTCTGAGATCATGACCTGAGCTGAAGGCAGAGGTTTAACTCACTGAGCCACCCAGGTGCCCCAACAGCTTTAATTTTAAGAAACTTTCAGGCTGAGGGCTCAGGGATGTGTAGATGCTGAAGGAGTTAGGAGACCTCTGTCTGTTCTTACCTGCTGGAGGCACGCTTCCTGAGCCATTGTCCTGGAAATTTTGAAGGTGATGCTCCATATCCTACTGTCTCCTGACCACTAAATCATCAGCTGGGTAACAATAACTAAGAAAGATGGAATAGCCCACAAGGTAGAGATGGAGAGCTCTGGAGGAGCTTAGAGAAAACTGACATATTCTTGCAGATGCAATTAAACAAACAGGACTCTAAAAGGTTGTTAAGGTGAGAACAGTCTTTCATAACAGGAAGAGGCTGGGTGATTTAGTATCAGACTCTGAGACCTAGAGAATTAAAGAATATGTCATTTGGGTAGCTGAGCAATACCTTTCTCCAGACGTAGATTTGAAGACAACAGAGTCAGAAGAATAAATCTTCCTTCTTACGGTTTTTGCTCTGCCCTAAATGGTTTCGGCCATGGTGAAACTCTGTGACATAAAGAATACGGCATCAAGAAAATGTACCCCAAAGCATGAAGAGGCTAAACAGACTAGTATACCCAGTGTAAAGACTGTTACAGAATATCGTATTATAATTGGGGTTTTAGCTAATACAAGTTAAAGAAGTATAAGAATTGGAGAAAGAAAAAAGACAAATTCTAGATTTTATCAATTGATTTTTATTTGTTTATTTATTTACTTATTTTCTTAGGCTTTATAAAGCATAGGAAAGTTAATGGAATTCCATAAACACAGCATACAAATCCACAAATTTTTGTACTGTATTGTGTACTTGAAATTTGCTGAGAGGATAGATCTTGTGTATTCTCATGGCAAAAGTGAAAAAATTAGGAAAATGGTACAGGTATGAAGTGATGGATATGTTAATTGGTTTGGTTTTCGTGAATATTTCATAATGTATACCTATATTGTGTATTGTGTCATCAGTTACACACATCCAATATAAGTGATTTTTGATTGTCAGTTATACCTCAATAAAGCTGGGGGAAAGTCAATACTGTTGTATAGCAGGTATAACGAATGGAAAAATTAAATAGAAAATGATGTTAATTAAAATGGTAAACAAGGGATGCCTGGGTGGCTCAGTTGGTTAAGGGGCTGCCTCCAGGTCAGTACATGAACTCAGGGTCCTGGGATGGAGCCCTGTGTCAGGGGTCCCTGCTCAGTGGGGAGTCTGCTTCTCTCTCTCCTCTTCCTTTGCCCCACTCCCTGTTCATGTTCTCTTTCTTGCCCACTCTCTCTCTCTCAAATAAATAAATAAAATCTTTAAAAAATAAAAAAATAAATTAAATAAAATGAACTGGTAAACAAGTGTGCCTAAAATAAATGTAGGAAATGTTCATTGCATATTGTTCATTGTAATGATATTGACCCTAAAATAATCTGTAAATTCAACATAATCCCAATTAAATGCTAATCTATTTGATTGCTTGTATACTGATTTTTTTCTTTCTTTATTGTGGTGAAATATATGTGCCATAACATTTGTTATAATGATAATTTTAAGTATACAATTCAGTGAAATTAATAATATTAAAATTGTTATATAACTATCACCACCAATTCCAAAATTTTTCATCACCCAAAATAGAAACTCTTTTCTTTTTGGGAGGTTGGGAGGAAGAAATACATTTTTATTAAAACAGAGGGAATACTCAAAATTTTTTTTTCTCCCCCCCCGATTTTTACTTAAATGCTAGTTAACATACACTGCAAATTGGTTTCAGAAGTAAAATTCAGTGATTCATCACTTACATATAATACCCGTGCTCATCACTTCAAGTACCCTCCTCAATACCCATCTCCCATCCAGCCCATCCCCCACATACCTCCTTCCATCAGTCCTTAGTTTGTTCTCTATCATTGAATCTCTTGTAGTTTGTCTCCTCCTCTCTCCTTTCCCCTCCTTCTCCTCCTCCTTCTTCTTCTTCTTTCCCTGCCTACACGTTCATCTGTTTTGTTTCCTAAATTCCACATATGGGTGAAAATACACACTATTTGCCTTTCTTTGATTGACAGATCAGATTGCTATGGGAAACTATACCTCTTAACCAATAATTCTTCCTCCCCCTGGTAACCTCTGATCTACTTTACATTTTATAAATTTCCTTACTTGTATAAGTGGAATAATATAATATTTATATTTTGTGTCTGGCTTATTTTATGGTTTTAATATTTATATATGCATCATTTCTCTCTTTTTATACATGCTGGGTTGTACTGCTTAGATAAAGAAGATGTGGTATATATACACAATGGAATACTATGCAGCCATCAAAAGAAATGAAATCTTGCCATTTGCGATGATGTGGATGGAACTAGAGGGTATCATGCTTAGTGAAATAAGTCAATTGGAGAAAGACAACTATCATATGATCTCCCTGATATGAGGACGTGGAGATGCAACATGGGGGGTTAGGGGGATAGCAGAAGAATAAATGAAACAAGATGGGATTGGGAGGGAGACAAACCATAAATGACTCTTAATCTCACAAAACAAACTGGGGGTTTCTGGGGGGAGGTGGGGTTGGGAGAGGGGGAGGGGGTTATGAACATTGGGGAGGGTATGTGCTATGGTGAGTGCTGTGAAGTGTGTAAACCTGGTGATTCACAGACCTGTACCCCTGGGGATAAAAATACATTAAATGTTTATATAAAAAAAAAAAAGAAAGAAAGAAAAGAAAGGATGAATACCCAACTTTTGCAGCAACATGGACGAGACTGGAAGTGATTATGCTGAGTGAAATAAGTCAAGCAGAGAGAGTCAAGTATCATGTGGTTTCACTTATTTGTGGAGCATAACAAATGACATGGAGGACATTGGGAGATGGAGAGGAGAAGGAAGTTGAGGGAAATTGGAAGGGGAGGCAAACCATAAGAGACTATGGACTCTGAAAAACAACCTGAGGATTTTGAAGGGGCGGGGGTGGGAGGTTGGGGGAACAAGGTGGTGGGTAATAGGGAGGGCACGTATTGCATGGAGCACTGGGTGTTGTGCAAAAAAAATGAATACTGTTATGCTGAAAAAATAAATGAATTAATTAAAAAGAAGAAGAAGAAACACAGACATTAGTAAGAAAATTTTTAAAAATTACTTGACCAGATAGATATGAACTTACATATTATAAAAATAATAATTGTAGCACCATGAATATGACATAATAGACATTTAGAGCCAAAGGCAGAATACAGAGTCTAGATATAGATCCATATTTATATACAAATTTAAACTAAAACATATATTCCTTCAAAATGGTTGAGGAAGCACCAGATTATATATCAATACATGTATTGAAAAAAATGGCTTCTACATTTGTGAATAATTAGATGAAACCCTTAGTTACCCATGTTGCCAAAACAAATTCGAGATAGAGTAAAATTCTCTCCTCTCTCCTCACTTTCTCTCAATTCTTTTAAAGTCTCCATCACTTTTATTGTCTCTATGTC
This sequence comes from Meles meles, assembly GCF_922984935.1. NCBI lineage: Eukaryota > Metazoa > Chordata > Mammalia > Carnivora > Mustelidae > Meles > Meles meles. Next base: position 57,820,488 of record NC_060073.1, on the reverse strand, counting down.
TATCACTGTCTAGATCACTTCTTTTTTTTTTTATTTTTTTTTCCTTTTTATTAATTTTTTCAGCGTAACAGTATTCATTCTTTTTGCACAACACCCAGTGCTCCATGCAAAACGTGCCCTCCCCATCACCCACCACCTGTTCCCCCAACCTCCCACCCCTGACCCTTCAAAACCCTCAGGTTGTTTTTCAGAGTCCATAGTCTCTTATGGTTCGCCTCCCCTCCCCAATGTCCATAGCCCGCTCCCCCTCTCCCAATCCCACCTCCCCCCAGCAACCCCCAGTTTGTTTTGTGAGATTAAGAGTCATTTATGGTTTGTCTCCCTCCCAATCCCATCTTGTTTCATAGATCACTTCTTATCTCCATCTGCAGTTCTATCTTTATCTATATCTCCATAAGTGTATCTATTTTTGAATTTGTGTATGGAATAGCTGTTTAAGAATAAAAAGTATTTGTCATAAAGAAAAAATGTTTATTACATAAAAATTATGTATGCCACGTATGTTTTAGAGAACAAAAATGAAATCAAAAGATAGTGGAAGGAAAAAAACATATTAAAAATGTAAGGCTGATGAATCACAGACTTGTACCCCTGAAACAAATAATACATTATATGTTAATTTTAAAAAAGGAATGAAAAAAATGTAAACAAATTTTCTGTATTTAAATAATAATGATAAAATAATTTGTTCTTTCTTTTTCTTCTTTTGTATCTTTATACCCTTAACATATATTTCTGGCCAAGACTGTCAGCAGGACTTGTGTTCTCTCTTTCTCTGGAATTCTGATGAAGTTTCCAAGGATAATTATTCTTGGTTAATTGCTCCCTGAAGTATTCTGTCTCACCCTGCCTCCCATGATGATCAGTTAAGATCATATAAAGGAAAGTACTAACAATGCTTATGACCTGGTTAGAAGGAAACAGCAAGGAAGGGGAGGCATGGATTGATGTGTCTGCTGCCAGTTCACCTGGTAAGAAAGTATCTGATATATAGGATCAGTTGAGTTACATTTAATGCTCTCCTGGTAACTGCCTTGCACCAGGTTGGAAAAGCTGCTTATTAACATCTCAGCTCTGCATTCGGAGGCATCACATTGATATCTTGAAATTTGCTCATAGTGTCAGTATTTAAACTCAAGAAATTGGCAACTGGTACAGATCAGGCCATTTTACTCAGAGAGTTGGTTTTTAAACATTTATTAGCATTCCACTGGTTATACCTAACCAAGAGTACCAACTCACTATGAGAAGAAGACTTCAACTTCATGCACCGTCTCTATCCCAAGCTTCATTCTGAATTCCACATCTGGTTCCTCACCTTCACACCCAAGGCTCTACTATAGGTTAGTAGAGTTTAGTGTTAATGAACTTATTCCCATATAATGAGCTCTAGCCCTAACCTCCATCCTTGCCATCATATTCAGCTTGTGAGATCCTGATGGTTGTGGACCCCAGGTTCCAGCAGGAGATGCTTACCCTCCTACAAAATACAGAGCAGCTTTCCCCATCATCCATGGGTAGTAGATGGAGAAAGAGTGAACTGGTAAGTTAAAAAAAGGACATTGGAAAATAGTAAAAACTGGGGTTTCTAGGTGGCTCAGTGGGTTAAAGCCTCTGCCTTTGGCTCAGGTCATGATCCCAGGGTCTTGGGATCGAGCCCCACATCGACCTCTCTGCTTGGCAGGGAACCTGCTTCCCCCTCTCTGTCTATGCCTCCTTCTCTGCCTACTTGTCATCTCTGTCAAATAAATAAATGAAATCTTAAAAAAAATACTAAAAACTAGGAGAAATTAGTCCTGTTTTCTAATAATTAACTATTCCTTTTATTTCCTGTGTTGAGTATTTACTGTTCCAAATATAATGACAAACAATTTACATACATTTTCCTATGTAACTATTATATTTATATCAAATATATGGATCTCAGATATCCCAAGATCATAATTCTATTAAGTTTTAGAATCATGAATTCTCTTTATTACTGTGTTATATTCCTTTTGCTACTTACATTCACTCCTCTACAAACTGCAGAAAATTACCAGACCTTTCTTCAGTCTTCAATTTCCATGGAAATCTGTCATTTCCATGCCTATTATCACTGGGTTTCCCTGCCATAAATGGCCCAGTGGAGATTTCTGTTCATGCCTTTTGTGTTTGGCAGGTAGCCCACGGAGATATATTCTTCTACATGTCTAAACAGATTTCTCTTCCACACAGGATGATTCAGAAATAAGTTTCCCATCTCTTTGGTAAGAAAATGTTTTAAATAAGACTATCAAGAGATTGAAATTTGATGTATAATAACTGACCAGAGATTTATATTCTCCAGACCCCATGTGCTTTCCTGTGTCTTCGAAAGAAGTCTCACCATGACATTTTCAATGGGTCCCTTGCATTCACGCCTGCGACATTCACTCTTGTTGGCATTCCGGGACTAGAGGCAGAGCGCATCTGGGTATCCATCCCTTTCTGCCTGATGTACATCCTCATCTTCCTAGGAAATGGCATCATTCTTCATATTATCCGGATTGATCCTGCTTTGCACCAACCCATGTACTTCTTTTTGGCCATGCTAGCATTTGTTGAACTTGGGGTCTCTGCTTCCACCATGCCCACTGTGTTAGGAATTTTCCTCTGTGGAATTAATGATATCAGTTTTGGTGGTTGTCTGCTCCAGATGTTTTCAATGCATTCTTTTACCATCATGGAGTCAGGTGTCCTTCTGGCTATGTCTGTAGACCGTTTTGTGGCCATCTACAGCCCACTACACTACACAACCATCCTGACAATCCCCCGCATCATTGGGATGGGTGCCACCATTGCCTTTCGAAGTGTAGTGCTCATGTTCCCACTGCTCTTCCTCCTGAAGGGCCTGCCATTCTGTGGCTACAATAACCTCACACACTCTTACTGTCTCCATTCAGATCTCATCAAATTGCCCTGTGGAGACACCCGCCCCAATAGCATCCTGGGTCTGTTTGTCATTACCTCCACATTTGGGCTGGACTCATTGCTCATTGTGGTTTCTTACGTGTTGATTCTTCACACGGTACTAGGAATAGCTTCTGGGACTGGGAGGTGGAGGGCACTCAGCACATGTGTGTCACACATCTGTGCTGTTCTTGTGTACTATGTGCCCATGATCAGCCTCTCCTTGCTGCATCGCTTTGGGCAACACTTACCTCCACTCCTCCAGACTGTCATGGCCAATGCCTACCTCTTCTTCCCACCCATGGTCAACCCCATCGTCTATAGTATAAAAACTAAGGAAATTCACAATAGTATTGTTCGTACACTGACTAGAAAGAGGCATGGGGTCTAATCCAGACAGGTAATATCTTAAGAATGTAGAAATTTGGATCAGACCTTATCGCCTGGATATTACTCCACCAAATGGGAAAAATTCCATAATTTGTTATTGCTTAGGAGAAAGCTGTGGGCTTTAGCAGATGGAGAAATGAAAAATAGTCTCACCCTTTCTGAAAATACAGAATGTCATTACTTTGATGTAAGCTTATAGAATGAGGCACAGTTCCCAGGCTTTACCCTGGTGAAGACCTTGCTCAACTATTCAATCCTTAAATACGTGATTCATTTGTTTTACCCCTTGGAAATAGGTAGAATGGGTCCTAGGGAGGTATGTATTTCCAAGTACATACAATTTAATGATACATATTTGTCATGCATTTTGTGAGGACACAAAAGAGTATGCAGAGTATGGGAGTATATAGAGCATGGGAGATAGAAAAACAATTATAGAAGTTGAATGATGGGTAGATGGAGTTTCATTATAATGCTGGTTTTGTAATAAGTAAAAGCTTTTACAATAAAAAAAAAATTAAAAACATACTGTGTAGAAATGAATCTTAAGATTAAGATTAAGTATTCATTGAATGTATGTTGTGAAACAGTGTTGTATCTAGAGCACCAGGTTAATACAGATGGACACTACAACCAGAGTGCCAGATTATGGAGTTCAACGTTTATTTGATAGAAGCTATATGGTGTACAATACTAAGTGATTTACATAGATGAAGATCATTTAATTCATAGAACAGGTATATGAAGCTATTTTCAGTATTTTCTACATCATGCAGATATGGAAATGAAAACATAGAGAAGTCAAGTGTAATTCTCCAAATCACAGTTAGTCTGTGGCAGAATCTGGATTCTAAACTAGACAACACAAAAAACTAAATTTTCAACTAATAGTATTATGAGTCGTTCCATATCTTAAAATTCAAATATAATTAATTATAATTAACTAATTATAATCTGTAATGATGACACCTAAATATTTCTTCAAGGGAATGTTTATATAATGGGACTCCACTTAAACCAGTCTGGCTTCCAAGGAATTCTCTTCTTTATTCCCCGCAACCACCAGAAACATCACCCATGATACTATGAGTCAAACTTTCATTCTTACACTGATGATAAAGAATTGTTAAAAACAGCAACTCAATTTTATTTGTAATGTTTTATTACACGTCATTCCTTGTGACTTTAGTCCTTGCAGGTGACAGACTTAATTCACTCTGAGGATCACACCAAGAATCTGCCTCATCTCATTGTTGTACAAATCAATTTAGGCTAATTTATGCTACAGTAAAAAATAGCACCCAAATCTCAAGGGACTAAATAAAATTTTTCTCTCTCAGCTACATTTACAATGTAGATAGAGGGTGGAGGGTGAATTTATGCACCATATAAGTATCAGTAAGAGAATTTGATGGAGCCTCTTAACATTTCAATATGAAGCTCTTAGAATAGATGTTGCATGTAAACAAAAAGAAGGTGAGTAAGCACCAGAATGTTAATGCTTTCATCTGTGACACATCAATTGTGCTCATATTCACTTATGCAGAGGATGTTGAAAAGCCACAAAATTACAGATGTAAAGAGGAGAAGAGAAGGAAACCAAGAAATACTGGTAAACAGCATGAGTGTGTGGCTGTAAACATGCCATCAAGGTCTGACAGGAAAAAGGAAATAATTATGTCAGAAATTTACTGAACTTGTTTGCAGCATAAGATACTCTCAGTGGCACAGAGGAAACATGATGCCAAAATTATGTTATCACCCCAATCTGAAAAGCCAGGATAAAAACAAAACAAAACAAAACAAAACAAAACAACACCTAAAATACTAACAGGCCCAGAAACATCACAAAAATGAAACAGACTAGATATAAAACAATAGAGACTAGTGAGGACTGAAGTAGAATAAAGAGGTATTCCCCCTTATGAAGAAGGCGGGTACCATTCAGTTCCAGACAACTTTTATCTTTTAGGAATAAAAGTCCAATGTTAATTCATTTTTTTAATTTAATTTTTTAAAATTTTATGCTGCTATGAACAATATTGTTATGATGATTTGCGGAAATCCTGCACAAGCTAGTATTTTTATGGCTCTTAGGTAAGTACCAGGAGTGGGAATGCTGGGCCTTAGGCTATATGTAAGGATAACTTTTAAAACAAATTCCAAACCACTTTCTAAGCAGCTCCACAATTTTACATTACCATCAGCAGTATGTGAGAATTCCAGATGCTCCACAGTATCACCAGTACTCAGCAAAATCAGTCCTTGATTTCATCTGTTGTAGCTGGTGTGTAGATATATCTCACTGTAATTTTTAAAAAAGATTTTATTACTTATTTCAGAGAGAGAGAGAACAAGTAGCGAGAAGGGACAGAGGGAGAAGTAGACACCCTTTTGAGCAGGGAACCCTATGGATGTGGGGCTCAATCCCAGGACCCCAAGATCATGACCTGAACAAAAGGCAGACCCTTAACTGACTGAGCCACCCAGGTGCCCCACCTCATTGGGATTTTCTTTTAGCATTCTCTAATGACTGAACATGCTGAGACCATTTTCATGAGCTTATTGCCCATTCGTTATCTTTCTGTGTGGGTATGCGCAGTAACTTCAAATCTTTGGACATAGCTTAATATTCCTAAATATATTTAAATAGACTAAATATTTTGGGCTTCATAAATAAAGTTTACGTTAGTTTGTCTCTACATGTTTCATTTTGAGATGATAAGCCTGTCTTAGCAATATGCTCTCAGTTCTCAATATCATGGGATAATGAGAAAATAGCTTTAAAGAGTTACTAAAGAAAGAGTTTAGAGAAAAAAATTGTCTTTTTTATTGAAAATGTTTTTAGCTGTCTTAGGTACAAATAATTGATTAGTGTTTTACAAGTATTTTCTTCAGCCGTGGCTTGTTTTAATCTTCTTAATAGCATCTTTGAAAGAACAAAGTATTTTTAAATGGTAATGAAGTCCAATTTATCAGTTATTTCTCTTATTTTATGCCTTTTTATCCTTTCTAAGAAATGTTTGCCTAATTATGAGGTCACAAAAATGTTTTGGTTTCTTCTAGCAATTTTATAATTTTAGATATTTTGTTTAGGTTTATAATCCACTTCAAGTTAATTGTTGTATAGGAAATGGTTGATATTTTTGGATATGAATACCAAGTTGTTTCAACATTATTTGTAGAGAAGACTAGACATTCTCTATTGGACAACCTTGGTATTGTTTTTGAGAATCAATTGATCCAATACATAGACATTAATTTCTTGACTCAATTCCATATGGTTTATCAGTGATTTTGACAATATGAATCACTTAATGACTAGATTACTCAAAAAAAAGATGGACAGGAAATAAATGTAATTGATTTTCCTCTGCTAAACAACCAGATTGCAAGATCAATATATGCTTCATGAACACATAACAATATTTTTGAGAAAAAATTTTGAATGATGATCTTTTAAAGATGATTCATTAGCCTACCCTCTGGAAAAACCCACAAAATTCAGAAAAAAAGTGAAAATTAATAGATATTGATCTATTTGTGAAGCTATTTCCTGATATTACAATAAAATAGGAAAAAGTTGTTTTCTTTCTACAGACAAAAGAAAAGGTCAAGATAGTCTTTCAAAGTATGTTTAACATGAACTGAAATTCAGATATGACATGCCAACTCAGGAACAGAATCAGGATATGTGCTGAAAATATTGTTATAAGAGTTGGCATAATAAAATTGATACCCCAGTTATTTTGAGAGATTCAATTACCAGCAATATTGTATAGTTTGAGAGTGAAAAGGACCCAAGATGGGATATTGGGGGAGCAGCACCAAAATTTAAATAAAATCAGTAGAAGAGAAGAAGAGGAGAGAAATAAAATGATAAGCTAGTCTAAATAGTTCTTCAGTGACTCAAGAATGAGCTAATGAAATGTCCACAATAGAAAACTATGGAAAGAGCATAGATGTCCATCAACAGATGAATGGATAAAGAAGATGTGGTATATAAATACAGTGGAATACTATGCAGCCATTAAAAAACTGACACCTTGCCATTCGTAACAATGTGGATGGAACTAAAGGGTATTATGCTAAGCGAAATAAGTCAATCAGAGAAAGACAATTATTACATGATCTCATTGATATGAGGAATTTGAGAGACAAGACAGAAGATCATAAGGGAAGGAAGGAAAAATGAAACAAGATGAAACTAGAGAGGGAAATAAACCATAAGATTCTTAATTTCAGGAAACAAACTGAGGGTTGCTGGAGGGGAGGGTGGTGGGAGGGATAGGGTGGCTGGGGGATGGACATTGGGGAAGGTATGTGCTATGGTGAGTGTTGTGAATTGTGTAAGACTGATGAATCACAGTCCTGTACTCCTGAAACAATACATTATATGTTAATTTTAAAAAACATTCCCCTCCCCCCAAAAAACAATGAGCAATGATTAGCTAACATGTGCCAGTCTGACCTCTGAATCAATTCTATTCAACATGAGTAAGTACCATTGTATCTGTCTCCTTCATAGATGAAATTCTAGAAAGAGCATATAAGGTCCTCTTTTTATTTATCTCTTCTCCCCAAAATCCATTTTGAATGCCTCCTCCATCTTACTAAAAGTATTCCTCCTAAATTTACCAGCATCTCTGTTACCTCAAGTACCTCTTAAGTTAACAGTATATAAGAAAGTCTAGAAACCCGGTAAATCATGTCAAGGAGAAAGGTATCATGTGCATAAGTATTTCTTAGAATTAATCATTTGTTCTAATGATAAAAGATATATGAATTCTTTTTTCCTATATTTCTAAAAATTTGAAAGTATACTTATCTTCTTTTTACTTGCCTCAAGAGCAGATGACATGATTCCTCCACATCTCTGAGGAATTAAACATCTGCATTCTGAGGGAAGAGGGGAGGTAAAGAAGGAGGAAGATATAAAGGGAGGGATAGAGAAAAATTCCATCTAGTGGACAACGACCAGCCCAGAGCTTAGTGCAGGAGGATTTAGAAATGTCCATCATAGCTAGACATTCTGAGAATATTACTGAATTTATGAACATAGCTTCAATAAAATAAAAATCTGATAAATGCGACTGCAGGAGAATGAGAATTAAAGTGTGGTAAAAAGCCATTGTGGATTTTTTTTCCCCCCAGAAGTGTCTCAGTGAAAGAAGGGTCCTAAGGATATTTGCAGAATTCATGGCATAGGAACATGCCCACATCTAAGTGTTCTTTAGATGTTTTTCCATATGTTACTGATGAGTATATATATTATACTCATATATATATATATATATATATATATATATACTGATGAGTATATATGTTAAAATGGTATACCACTTTGGTTTCTGTTTGTTTGTTTGATTTCTGACTTTTTTAGATTTTTTTAATATTTTATTTTATTTTTTATTTTTTTCCATTTTTAAAGCTTAAATTCAATTAGTTAACATATAATGTATTATTTGTTTCAGAGATAGAGGTCAGTGATTCATCAGTCTTAAATATTACCCAGTGCTCATTACATCACATGTCCTCCGATCATTCTGTGTTTCCACATACCAGTGAGATCATATAATTTTCTTTCTCTGATTGACTTATTTCTCTTAGCATAATACCCTCTAATTCCATCCAATCATTGCAAATGGCAAGAGTTTATTTATTTATTTATTTTTTGTTCACTGAGTTCACTGAGTATGCCATTGTGTGTGTGTGTGTGTAAACAAAATGGGCTCTTTCTATAGTTTGGCTATTGTGGACATTGTTGTTATAAACATTGGAGTGCAGGTGTCCCTTCCAATCACTATGTTTGCATCTTTGGAGTAAATATCCAGTAGTGCAATTTCTGGGTCATAAGGTACCTCTATTTTCAACTTTTTGAGGAGCTTCCATACTGTTTTCCAGAGTGGTTACACCAACTTGCATTCCCAGCAACTGTGTCAGAGTGTCAGAGTGTTTCCCTTTCTCCACATACTTGCCAGCATCTGTTGTTTCCTGACTTGTTAATTTTAGCCATTCTTTTTTTTTTACCATTTTATTTATTTTTTCAGCGTAACAGTATTCATTGTTTTTGCACAACACCCAGTGCTCCATGCAAAACGTGCCCTCCCTATTACCCATCACCTGTTTCCCCAACCTCCCACCCCTAACCCTTCAAAACCCTCAGGTTGTTTTTCAGAGTCCATAGTCTCTTATGGTTCATCTCCCCTTCCAAATTTTTTTTTATAAACATATAATGTATTTTTATCCCCAGGGGTACAGGTCTGTGAATCGCCAGGTTTACACACTTCACAGCACTCATGATAGCACATACTGTCCCCAATGTCCATAACCCCCCTCACCCTCTCCCAATCCCACCTCCCCCCAGCAACCCCCAGTTTGTTTTGTGAGATTAAGAGTCATTTATGGGGGGCGCCTGGGTGGCTCAGTGGGTTAAGCTGCTGCCTTCGGCTCAGGTCATATCTCAGGGTCCTGGGATCAAGTCCCGCATCGGGCTCTCTGCTCAGCAGGGAGCCTGCTTCCCTCTCTCTCTCTCTCTCTCTCTGCCTGCCTCTCTATCTACTTGTGCTCTCTCTCTGTCAAATAAATAAATAAAATCTTTAAAAAAAAAAAAGAATCATTTATGGTTTGTCTCCCTCCCAATCCCATCTTGTTTCATTTATTCTTCTCCTATCCCCCTAACCCCCCATGTTGCTTCTCCATGTCCTCATATCAGGGAGGTCATATGATAGTTGTCTTTCTCCGATTGACTTATTTCACTAAGCATGATACCCTCTAGTTCCATCCATGTCGTCGCTGGGATTTCATCAAGATCAAAAGCTTTTGCACAGCAAAGGAAACAGTTAACAAAACCAAAAGACAACTGACAGAATGGGAGAAGATATTTGCAAACGACATATCAGATAAAGCGCTAGTATCCAAAATCTATAAGGAACTTAGCAAACTCAACACCCAAAGAACAAACAATCCAATCAAGAAATGGGCAGAGGACATGAACAGACATTTCTGCAAAGAAGACATCCAGATTGCCAACAGACACATGAAAAAGTGCTCCACGTCACTCGGCATCAGGGAAATACAAATCAAAACCACAATTTTAGCCATTCTGATTGGTGTGAAGGGGTATCTCATTGTGGTTTTGATTTGTATTTCCCTGACACTGAGTAACATTGAGCAAAAATTTTTTCATGTATCTGTTAGCCATTTATGTGTCTTCTTTGGAGAAAGATCTGTTTGTGTCTTCTACTCATTTCTTGGTTGGATTATTTGTTCTTTGGTTTTTGAGTTTAATAAGTTCTTTATAGATACTGGATACTAGCCCTTTATCTGATATGTCATTTGCAAATAAATGTTTTTCCAAATGAGGACAGCAGAAAAGGAAGTGAACTCATAAAAATACAACTTGTGTGTATTAATTTCTCTGCATGTACCCTGTGGGGGAAGAGAAAAGAGAGTAACTATGAGATTCTGCAAGCTATAGAAATTATTTCAGAGACATTAGTTGTGGATGGACCCAAAAGAGTATTTTTCTGAGCTCCTGGGAACCTCCTGGACTGGCCAAGTGGTGAGGAAATCTCTCAGGTCATATTCAGACCTCCTTCTTCTCCACATGCACTGGGGAATATTTTAATTGGTAGTCAGCAGCTTTCTTCTACAATTCAGGCTCAATAAATTTATGCTGCTGCCTCAGTATGATACAAACCTTGCTGTGAGTTTTGTTGAATCCACCAACATGATCACAGAAAGCCTTTCAGAATAGGATCAAATTTGTTTTGCAGGGACAGAAGAAAAACAGGAAAGGTTATCACAGAGATGTCCATATACTGGATATGGCCCAAGCAGCAAATGGATCAGAGTTCATGACTTTCACACTGGCTGTTACTGAGGGTATAGACAGAAGAAGAGGTGCTTCCCAGCACAAGATACCAGGGAATGAGATCAGAATCTCAGGAGAAAGAAAGATGGATGAGAGGTAAGCAATGAGGGATAGTGCTATGAAGACTGAGGATGGTCTTCAGGTGCCTTGTAAGAGCAGAACTTGTTCTCAAAAACAAAGGGTAAGGAAGTCTCACTATCCCCAAGTTCACCTCATAATGCTGCCTAGTGGCATTTCCAACAATAAGTACTCCATCCCAACTGCCCTGTACTCACAACCTCTCCCACCTTTCTTCCCATTGTCTGTACCTGTCAGGTAATTACTTCATTCTCCTGAATAAGTCAAACAGTTGTATCATTACTAAAGGATTCCTATTCTAATTCAGATTAACTATGAGGAAGGAAAAAGTCAACCCTATGAGAAACGATCTGTGACCTGTGGATTTGTAAAATGAAGCACTGGAGAATGAAGCTGTGGAAATCAAAGACTTAGCTGATTGATTGACTAGTCTATCCTAAATATGTGTTGGCTGAACACAGCCTTTTTTCATAAATGATCCCTCTGACTATGATCCTTCACTAGAGTTTTAGCTGCATAAACCACAGCTTTTCTTGAATAACTAGCATATTTGATGACATTTGGTATATGGTTATGTGATTATGAACTTGCTGACATAAAGCAACAGCGTTGGAGAGTCTAGGAAAGAATGACATAACTGAACACTTTTTTTTTTTTTAAGGACAGCAAATATTTTTTTATTGTACATCTTGGGAATTTCATGATTCTAGATATGCAGTTTTCAAAGCAATGATCTTTTATCAGAGAACTCTCATTTGGGGACTAAGACCCCACGTTTTTAGAAAATTTAGTCATCAGTGAATTGTGGTTATCAAATTATCATTAGTTGTTCTACGGCCCTCTCCTGAATCATTTCTGGTATTGCGATGTCTGCCCTCTGTCTTTCCTTTCTACTTTTAGATTGGACTCCCTTTTAAGGAACTTATCTTTTCACCCCTTTATTTACTATTTATTTTTTATTCTTGAGTTCCAAAATGATCAAAGCATTCAAATGATGTGTATATATATTCCTAAACATCAACAAGTCTAAATTTACCAATCTTTTACTAATGGTAACTCTGACTAATGGTAACTCTGACCACTTTAACCCTAGAAAATAACCTCTATTCTGGCTAAGCTATCCATTTACCTATGTCCAGTGGGAAGCAAGGACAAGTCCACTTGCCTCCACACTGTTGTTCAGGATTTCCTTGCCTCCTAGATATTTCTTGCCTCTAGATATTCTGAAATGGGTGTTACAGAATTTCTGCTATTTTAAGTATACAACTCATTTTAAGGAATCCCATGTTAGCAATAAAGACAAAATAAAATATAGTTTTATTAATAATGGAAAAAAATAGCATGGGACTTTCATCCAGACTGTAAAAATTATTAGGATTTGAATCATTCTTTCTCAAGCTCTACCTCACATTCTTTTGAACGGACCTCCATTCTTATGTAGATATGTAATATAGATATAGATATCTAAGTATGTTATGCTCTTGGGTAGAGCCATTTCTATCATTCCTCTCTTTCATAAGAGGCTTTTGATACCAGTATACATGTTAGACTCTGATTAGTTGTTTGTCTAAACTAACATTTCCTGACTCAGTGACAGTGGAGGAAAAAATAGAGCCCAAAGGATTAGCTGCAATTTGGGATAGGGAGAGATTTATGAAAATCTGATTAATGTAAAATTTGCAAACAAAATAATATTATTTGTCCACAGATCCAGAAAGACATAACAGAAAGGGCTGCAGTTGATTCCCTTATTCAAATGATCTGGTGGTTCTAATGAATTTGCCCTTCCATGCACAACTCCTCTTATTATGAACTAGTGCTTGGGGATGTCCTCCCTCAAAACAGTGACATGCATCAACGGCCAGTCTTTTTTTTTCATTAACAATATAGGTGAAATGGATGATATGACCTTATATTTTGGCCAGAATCAGAGAGACTCACTATGACGACTTTGGATAAAAAAAAGTAGAGAAGAAGAGTACCACTAACTGAGATACTCCTTTCTTTTGTTTCTGAGACCCAAAGACATTATGTCTATCTCCAACATTACAGTCTTCATGCCTTCTGTGTTGACCCTAATAGGGATCCCAGGCCTAGAGTCTGTGCAGTGCTGGATCGGGATTCCATTCTGTGCTATGTATCTCGTTGCTTTGATTGGAAATTCTGTGCTTCTGGTCATCATCATTTCAGAGCGTAGCCTCCATGAGCCCATGTACATTTTCCTAGGCATGCTAGGAGTCACGGATATTGTACTTGGCACAAGCATTGTGCCCAAGATGCTTGGTATTTTCTGGTTTCATATACCAGAGATTTATTTTGATTCTTGCTTGCTTCAAATGGGACTCATCCACATGTTTGAGTGTATCGAGTCAGGCATCCTCCTGGCCATGGCTATGGACCGTTATGTGGCCATCTGTTATCCACTAAGACATGGTGCCATCTTTACCCACCAGCTGGTCACCCAAATAGGGGCTGTGGTAACACTTAGGGCTGCCATTCTAGCAGCCCCATCTTTAGTACTGATTAAATGTCGGTTTCAGTTTTACCACACAACCATCATCTCCCACTCCTACTGTGAGCATATGGCCATCGTGAAACTGGCTGCAGAAAATGTGCAGGTCAACAAAATCTATGGCCTGTTTGTGGCATTTGCTGTTGCGGGATTCGACCTCACCTTCATCACTTTGTCCTACATACAAATATTTATCACAGTTTTTCGTTTGCCCCAGAAGGAGGCTCGGTGGAAAGCATTCAATACCTGCATTGCCCACATCTGTGTCTTCCTCCAGCTCTACTTCCTTGCCTTCTTCTCCTTCTTCACACATAGGTTTGGTGCTCATATTCCCCCTTATATCCATATCCTCTTTTCTAGCCTCTACTTGCTGGTCCCCCCATTTCTCAATCCTCTTGTATATGGTGCCAAGACCAAGCAGATCCGCATTCATGTGGTAAAAATGTTGTGTTCATAAATCCAATGGGATTAATACCTGCAGTCTTTCCCTTTATACAATAGTAAGCAATTATCTCTCAAAATTAAATAAAACAGCAAAAATGCATGTTAAATGTGATGTTTGAGTTTTCAATTTAATTCTTTTGTGAAATTTTCCTGCCTTTTAGATGGTTTTCACATCATAGTCCATGATACCTATTGGTCATAGGGTTTAGATCCTACTGGGAAATGAGAACGAGTAATGTAGAAAAAATATACATATTAATTCCTTTTTTCTTAATTTTTAATTATTGATTGAACTTTCTCCTTTAAGTATCCTTCTCGTGAACGATTAACAAACACAAATCTCTCAATGAATTAAATGCACCCATGACTCATGGTTTGTGACTTTCCAGGTCAGTGAAAATAAATCATTGATTCTGTTTGTTTTCTCGACCATCCCAATCATCTTCAAAAAAAATGAGAGGAAGTTTTTTTTTTATTCTTATTCAAACAAACAAAAATCCCAAACAAAGAAGCAAAAACTGTATGTATCTAATTAGGCATAGTCTTCAAATTTCAACATTTATGGTGTCATTCAGGGCATTAAGATGCAAAAATCCTGAGCACTCTCAGGAGTTCTGCACTCTCACCATTACTTCTTTATTAACTCATCAAGTGTTTAAAAAAAAAACCTACAATATTATAAATGCTATAGTGAAGAATAGAAGCATAATGGTAAATTTGACAGTGTTTCTGTTTTTGATTTTATAGCTACCATAGCTTTATTTTTCCAGGAGAAAGTGAGAGACAGAGAGAGGAAAATGAGAGCAAAGTGATAGAGGTACCAATAGAATGTGGGTTAGCAAAGAGAGTGAAGCACTGAAATTCAACTGAAAGTAGCAGTCTGTAGAGCTACTTTTATTTTCTTTGTCTTTTTAATAGGAGTCTGATTTTTTCTTTTTTTTTTATTTTAATTCCAGTTATTTACATACAGTGTTATGTTAGCTTCAGGTGTACAATATAGTATTCAACACTTGTATACATCACGTGTGCTCATCTCAGCAAGTGTACTCCTTATTGTCGGTCAGCTATTTCACCCATTCCCCCACACCCACCTCTCCTCTGGTAACCATAAGTTTGTTCTCTGTTGTTAAAAGTCTCTTTCCTGAGTTACCTCTCTCCTATTTTTTCCCTTCACTTGTTTGTTTCATTTCTTAAGCTCCACATATGAATGGAATCATATAATACTTGTCTTTCTCTGCAAGGAATCTGATTCTTAATTAAGGAAAGACAAATGAATGGCTAAGCAGGTAAGGCATTCGTGACAGGTAGATGATATTGGAGATTAAACAGAGAATCAAGAAACTGCAGGGGTTTTTTTCAGTGTATTGTACAACTTGTACAGATAAGACAAATACCAATAGCAGGAGTGATTGTGGACACCATGCCAACTTGTTGAACTTTATTCTGAAAGTTATCATATGTCATGGGTGAGTTTTTAGTATAAGAAATGTGTGTGTGTGTGTGTGTGTGTGTGTGTGTGTGTTTACCTACTTGGCATTTGGCAGCATATCTTCTCAGTGGACATAAAACATTATGCCTTTTAATCACTCAAGACTATTGTATTAATGAATATATAGTGTTCTGTCTAAATTAATGGCTTGAGAACGTATGGCTTGTGGGTTATTCTTGAAAACCTCAGCTCATAGATCATCTTTTTAAACATTATGGAAAATATTCACATGTGTACGGCTCTCCATGCTTTGATTTATGACATTAAAACCAATGTATATGTAAAAATACTAGATTCTTGCATGTCACATGGGTGTTGTGCTCTGGCTTGTTTTATAGACTTGACTTTATCAGATGACTGCTGAAGATAATTACTCTATAAATGTAGGGGTTATCCTGAGGCATCTTTTGAGGTGTTAAATGTCAGTATTTATTTAGATAGGATTAGATTGGATTACCAGTAATATCTGCTTTCTTTGATAAGTGTCTTTGGAATAAAAAAAAAACTAAAAAAAACAGAGGTTATTTTTTTTTTCTTCTCAACTTAAATTCAATTAAGTAACATATAATGTTTTATTAATCTCTGGAGTTCAGTGGTTCATCAATCTTATTTACATCACGATCAGTCTCATTACATAACATGACTTCTTTAATGTCCATCACCCAGTTACCCACCTCCCCACCCCCCACCACTCCAGTAACCCTGTTTTTTTTCCTGTGATTAAGAGTCTCAGAAGTGGGGCGCCTGGGTGGCTCAGTGGGTTAAAGCCTCTGCCTTCCACCTGGGATCCAGCCTCACATCAGGCTCTCTGCTCCACAGGGAGCCTGCTTCCTCCTCTCTCTCTGCCTGCCTCTCTGCCTAGTTGTGATTTCTCTCTGTCAAATAAATAAAATACCAAAAAAAGAGTCTCAGAGGTAATTTCTTAATGTTCTAGCAAGAGTTCAACAAACTTATATGAAAAGGGCCAATTAAATATGCTTGGACCATGGGGACAAAGAGACAATTAATTTTTTAGGTATTTAGATAAAAAGAGACAAAGCATATTTCCATAAAAATTTTGGTGAAATTCTATGTAATGATGTATCATTTATAATGGGCAATACTAATAATAATAAACACACTTGTGTAGTTTTCTGTAATGAAAGTCTACCAATTAGAAGAATGTTCTAGGGGATAACATTCTGGTAAAGTGTGACTGAAAGTTAGATTTTCCCTACCATCAAATTGATTGCAAAAATTCATCTGTAAAAACCATTCCTCTTAGCTACTGAGCTATACAAAAACAGGCAGCAGATCTGCTTTAGATAGTTCACTTTAATTCTAAGCTTATTTGTGGAATTTTGAAGTATGCCCCCCAATTACTACTTCTGGCAGTTTTCCTGAAAATATGTATAAGACCAACCTAGAGGCAGAATGTAGAAGATATTTCCACCATATTCAATTGTTATGATAATCCATAAAACATCTAGCTTAGAGTCTAGATTGTTAAGTTATTTTTGGTTTTTAAATTACCAGCACCAGTTCCAAGTTAAGACTTAAAAATGGAAAAGAGGGGGAAAAACTGATCTTTTTAAGAAGAAAAGGAAAACCAGGACTCTCTATCTTCCCATACATAGGCCAGGACAATTAGAGGACAAATTCTTAAACATAAAATTGCTTGAAAAATAAAAATACAAAGGTATTTTGTAAAAGGTAATTTTAATGATTTCTAGAAATTTCAAAATTAATCTTCAAGGGGATTGCATCAATTTCAACAATGACCAAAATAACTTGTTTGGCTGAATTTTCAAGAACACTGGTTATAGTTGATATTTTTAACTTCATAGGTGAAATATGATTTTCTTTACAATTAGCACTTAAAAAGGACTTACTGGCTTTTCCATTAGTATATCCTTTTATGAAGCACTTTACTGTTCCTTTGATCATGCCTGATATTTTTCATCTTCCATTTAAAATCTGGGGAATGAATATTGAAATAATATTTTCAAGGGCTTTTTCTTCAGGACTTCTCAAGCGCACTTGATTATGCTATGGATATTTCCCAAGTAATCATTTCAGACAATGTAAGAGGTCTTTATTATGGTGCGTTTTGACAAATCAGGTGTGGGAGTTGACTCTTGATCCCAGAGTTGGCCTCAGGTGAGGGAGTGATAATGCATTGATTCTTCTGGCTTTTTGTGATTCCTTATCTAAATATTCAATTTGGGAAGAATAACTTGCACATTTGCCTGTCTCCTCCCTTCTCCTCTGTAGAGAACATCCCCTAAGCTGCAGGCCTCTTGAGTTGACCTTCCTGGATTAGTTTCTACTCCAGGGTAGGGATGCCATTCTGACACTTGATGAGTAAATCAGCCACATTTGGGATTTAGTTAGCAGGTCCATTTGGCCTTCATACTGATGTGTATACTTACATTTAAACAGTATAAAATAGGGGAAATTAAAAAATGGAGAGGGAGACAAACCATAAGAGAGACTCTTAACTATAGAGAAAAAAACTGAACATGGCTGGAGGAGAGGTCAGTGGGGGACAGGCTAAATCGGGGATGGGCATTAAGGGGAGCACTTAAGATGAGCATTGGGTGTTTTATGTAAGTGCTGAATCATTAAATTCTACTCCTGAAACAAATATTATACTATATGTTAACTAACTAGAATTTAAATTAAAATTTGAAAGAAATAATGCTTTGTCTTCCATCTACTAGTTCTATGTGTAATTCCTAAAATTGTTCAGAACCTCTATTAGTCAGACTTGCAAGGGTTCTCTAATGAAAATTATAAAACATTGTTGAGAGAAAGCAAACGATAAAGAAATAGAAACCTATACCATGTTCTGGGGTTGAAAATCTCAATATTGTTAAGATGTTAATTCTGATAAATATATATACATTTCAAGTTGTAGACCATAAGTTATATGGTATCTTGTGTCTAGCTTCTTCCATATAGTCTGAAGTTTTTGAGGTTCACCCATATTGTAGCATTAATCAGAAATTCACTTTTTTATGTTTGAGTGAAATTCTACTGCATGTACCCAAGTCTACTCTTGGTACCTGATAGCTCAAAACCCTGGCCACACAAGCTTTTAAATGATCTGTCCCATCTCTGTGTTGTGAGGACTCCTAACTTAATTCAGAGATTCCACAAATAATGTAATCATGGCCAGTCACCTTTTATTTTGGATATTCCATTTTTTATGTACACTTACTTCTTCTCACTTGATTAATTTTATCAATCATCATAGTAAAAACTATTCAACTTGGATTTTTTTAAAAGATTTTATGTATCTATTTGACAGACAGAGATTATAAGTAGGCAGAGAGGCAGGCAGAGAGGGAAAGCAGGCTGCCCCCTGCTGAGTAGAGAGCCTGATGCAGGGCTCAATCCCAGGACCCTGGGATCATGACCTGAGCCAAAGGTAGAGGCTTTAACCCACTGAGCCACCCAGGAACCCCTCAACTTGGATTTTTAACTGTTATTTTATGTTTTTTTTTTTAAATTTTTTTTTACTATTATTATTTTTATTTGTTTATTATCAGCGTAACAGTGTTCATTGTTTTTGCACCACACCCAGTGCTCCATGCAGTACATGCCCTCCCTATTACCCACCACCTGGTTCCTCAACCTCCCACCCCCCCGCTGCCCCTTCAAAACCCTCTGATTGTTTTTCAGAGTCCATAGTCTCTCATGGTTCATCTCCCCTTCCAGCTTCCCTCACCTCCCTCTCCTCTCCATCTCCCATGTCCTCCATATTCTTTGTTATGCTCCACAAATAAATGAGACCATATGATACTTGATTCTCTCTGTTTGACTTATTTCACTCAGCATAATCTCTTCCAGTCCCGTCCATGTTGCTACAAAAGTTGGGTATTCATCCTTTCTGATGGAGGCATAATAAATACTCCATTGTGTATATGGACCACATCTTCCTTATCCATTCATCCGTTGAAGGGCATCTTGGTTCTTTCCACAGTTTGGCGACTGTGGCCATTGCTGCAATAAACATTAGGGTACAGATGGCTCTTCTTTTCACTACATCTGTATCTTTGAGGTAAATACCCAGCAGTGCAATTGCAGGGTCATAGGGAAGCTCTATTCTTAATTTCTTGAGGAATCTCCACACTGTTCTCCAAAGTGGCTGCACCAGCTTTCATTCCCACCAACAGGGTAAGAGGGTTCCCTTTTCTCCACATCCTCTCCAACACACGTTGTTTCCTGTCTTGCTAATTTTGGCCATTCTAACTGGTGTCAGGTGGTATCTCAATGTGGTTTTAATTTGAATCTCCCTGATGGCTAGTGATGATGAACATTTTTTCATGTGTCTGATAGATATTTGTATGTCTTCATTGGAGAAGTGTCTGTTCATACCTTCTGCCCATTTTTTGATATGATTATCTGTTTTGTGTGTGTTGAGTTTGAGGAGTTCTTTATAGATCCTGGATATCAACCTTTTGTCTGTACTGTCATTTGCAAATATCTTCTCCCATTCCGTGGGTTGCCTCTTTGTTTTGTTGACTGTTTCCTTTGCTGTGCAGAAGCTTTTGATCTTGATGAAGTCCCAAAAGTTCATTTTTGCTTTTGTTTCCTTGGCCTTTGGAGACATATCTTGAAAGAAGTTGCTGTGGCTGATATCAAAGAGGTTACTGCCTATGTTCTCCTCTAGGATTCTGATGGATTCCTGTCTCACGTTGAGGTCTTTTATCCATTTCGAGTTTATCTTTGTGTACGGTGTAAGAGAATGGTCGAGTTTCATTCTTCTACATATCGCTGTCCAGTTTTCCCAGCACCATTTATCGAAGAGACTGTCTTTTTTCCATTGTATATTTTTTCCTGTTTTGTCGAAGATTATTTCACCATAGAGTTGAGGGTCCATATCTGGGCTTTCCACTCTGTTCCACTGGTCTATGTGTCTGTTTTTATGCCAGTACCACGCTGTCTTGGTGATCACAGCTTTGTAGTAAAGCTTGAAATCGGGTAACGTGATGCCGCCACTTTTGTTTTTGTTTTTCAACATTCCCTTAGCATTTCAGGGTCTCTTCTGATTCCATACAAATTTTAGGATTATTTGCTCCAGCTCTTTGAAAAATACTGGTGGAATTTTGATCGGAATGGCATTAAAAGTATAGATTGCTCTAGGCAGTATAGACATTTTAACAATGTTTATTCATCCAATCCAAGAGCATGGAACAGTCTTCCATCTTTTTGTGTCTTCTTCAATTTCTTTCATGAGTGTTCTGTAGTTCCTCGAATACAGGTCCTTTACCTCTTTGGTTAGGTTTATGCCCAGGTATCTTATGGTTCTTGGTGCTATAGTAAATGGAATCGATTCTCTAATTTCCCTTTCTGTATTTTCATTGTTAGTGTATAAGAAAGCCCCTGATTTCTGTACATTGACTTTGTATCCTGCCACGTTACTGAATTGCTGTATGAGTTCTAGTAGTTTGGGGGTGGAGTCTTTGGGGTTTTCCATATAAAGAATCATGTCATCTGCGAAGAGAGAGAGTTTGACTTCTTCCTTGCCAATTTGGATACCCTTTATTTCTCTTTGTTGTCTGATTGCCATTGCTAGGACTTCTAATACTATGTTGAATAAGAGTGGTGAGAGTGGCCATCCTTGTTGTGTTCCTGATCTCAACAGGAAGGCTGCAAGCTTTTTCCCATTGAGGATGATATTTGCTGTGGGTCTTTCATAGATAGATTTTATGAGGTTCAGGAATGTTCCCTCTATCCCTATACTTTGAAGCGTTTTCATCAGGAACGGATGCTGGATTTTGTCAAATGCTTTTTCTGCATCCATTGAGAGGACCATGTGGTTCTTCTCTCTTCTCTTATTGATTTGTTCTATCACATTGATTGATTTGCGAATGTTGAACCAGACTTGCAACCCAGGGATGAATCCCACCTGGTCATGGTGGATAATCTTTTTAATGTGCTGCTGGATCCTGTTTGCTAGGATCTTCTTGAGAATCTTAGCATCCATATTCATCAGTGATATTGGTCTGAATTTCTCCTTTTTGGTAGGATTTTTGCCTGGTTTGGGGATCAGGCTAATGCTGGCTTCATAAAAAGAGTCTGGAAGTTTTCCTTCTGCTTCAATTTTTTGAAACAGCTTCAGGAGAATTGGTGTTATTTCTTCTTTGAAAGTTTGGTAGAATTCCCAGGGAATCTGTCAGGTCCTGGGCTCTTGTTTTTTTGGGAGGTTTTTGATCACTGCTTCAATCTCATTACTAGATATTGGTCTATTCAGGTTGTCAATTTCTTCCTGGTTCAATTTTGGGAGTTTATAGTTTTCCAGGAATACAACCATTTCGTCTAGGTTGCTTAGCTTATTGGCATATAACTGTTGGTAATAATTTCTGATGATTGTTTCTATTTCCTTGGTGTTAGTTGTGATCTCTCCCTTTTCATTCATAATTTTATTAATTTGGGCTTTCTCTCTTTTCTTTTGGATTAGTGTGGCCAATGGTTTATCAATCTTATTGATTCTTTCAAAAAACCAGCTTCTAGTTTCATTGATATGTTCTACTGTATCTCTGGTTTCTACCTCATTGATCTCTGCTCTAATCTTGATTATTTCCCTTCTTGCGTGTGGAGTTGGTTTGATTTGT
Organism: Meles meles; assembly: GCF_922984935.1. Classification (NCBI taxonomy): domain Eukaryota; kingdom Metazoa; phylum Chordata; class Mammalia; order Carnivora; family Mustelidae; genus Meles; species Meles meles. Next base: position 57,798,166 of record NC_060073.1, on the reverse strand, counting down.
TGTTGATTCTCCAGTTCTTTAAGGTATAGAGACAGCTGGTGTATTCTGGATTTTTCAATTTTTTTGAGGGCGGCTTGGATGGCTATGTATTTCCCCCTTAGAACCGCCTTTGCTGTATCCCATCGGTTTTGGACCAAGGTGTCTTCATTCCCATTGGTTTCCATGAATTGTTTAAGTTCATCTTTGATCTCCTGGTTGATCCAAGCATTCTCATGCGAGGTAGTCTTTAGCTTCCAGGTGTTGAGTTCCTTTAGAACTTTTCCTTGTGATTGAGTTCCAGTTTCAAAGCATTGTGATATAAGAATATGCAGGGGATAATGTCAGTCTTTTGGTATCGGTTGAGTCCTGCTTTGTGACCCATTCTGTGGTCTATTCTGGAGAAGGTTCCATGTGCACTTGAGAAGAATGAGTGTTCTGTTGTTTTAGGGTGGAATATTCTGTAGATGTCTATGAGGTCTATCTGGTCCAATGTTTCATTCAATACTCTTACTTCTTTATTAATTTTCTGCTTCGATGATCTGTCTATTTCTGAGAGAGGCGTATTAAGGTCTCCTACTATTAATGTATTCATATCAATATGACTCTTTATCTTGGTTAATAGTTTTCTTATGTAATTGGGTGCTCCCATATTGGGGGTGTAGATATTTACAATTGTTAAATCATCTTGATGGATAGTCCCTTTAAGAATGATGAACAGGTGGTGGGTGATGGGGAGGGCACGTTTTGCATGGAGCACTGGGTGTTGTGCAAAAAGAATGAATACTGTTATGCTGAAAAAAAAATAAATAAATAAAAAGGGAAAAAAAAAAAGAATGATGTAGTGTCCTTCTGTATCTCTGACTGCAGCCTTTAGTTTAAAATCTAATTTATCTGATATGAGAATCGCTACCCTGGCCTTCTTTTGTGGCCCATTGGCATGAAAGATGCTTCTCCATCCCTTCACTTTCAGTCTGGTTGTATCCCTAGGTTCAAAATGGGTCTCTTGTAGACAACTTATGGATGGGTCCTGTCGTTTTACCCAATCTGCAACCCTGTGTCATTTTATGGGCTCATTTAGGCCATTCACATTGAGAGTGATTATTGAGAGATAGGTTTTTATTGACATCGTGTTGCCTTTGAAGTCTTTCTGTCTGTAGATTGTTTCTATATTTCTGTTCAATGATATTCTTAGGATTTTTTCTCTTTTATAGGACCCCCTTAATATTTTCTGCAGTGTTGGCTTGGTGGTTGCATAGTCTTTTAAGCCTTGTCGGTCTTGGAAACTCTTTATCTCTCCATCCATTTTAAATGTCAGTCTTGCTGGATAGAGTATTCTTGGTTGCATGTTCTTCTCATTTAGTACTCTGAATATATTTTGCCAGCCCTTCCTGGCTTGCCAGGTCTCTGTGGACAGGTCTGACTTTATTCTAATGGACTTTCCTCTGTATGTAAGGAGCTTCTTTGTCCTAGCTGCTTTTAAGGGGGTCTGTCTTGAAACATAATTCCTCATTTTAACTATAAGGTGTTGTGAGGACTTTCGAGAATCTAAAATCTTGGGGGGAAATCTCTCTGCCTCTAGTACATGAACGTTTCCATTCGTGAGATTGGGAAAATTTTCATAGACAACTTCTTCCACTGTATCTTCTAGACTTCTTTCTTTTTCCTCCCCTTCAGGGATTCCAATAATTCTGACGTTGGAACGTTTCATGGCATCATTTATTTCCCTGATTCTGTTTTTGTGGCTTTTGAGCTGTTTGTTACAGGCTTCCTCCTGATCCTTTCTCTCTCTCTTTTTGTCCTCAACATCACTAATTCTTCTGTCTCAGTTATCCTAGCTTTTAGAGAATTTAGAATAGATTGGAACTCATTGAGAGCATTTTGAACATCATCTCTGGTGGCTTTCCGTTCTGCCCTAACATTGTGAACATCATCCCTAGTGGCTTTCAGTTCAGCCCTAATCAATTCTGTTTGGTCATCCATGGCTTTCTCCAACCTAGCTATTGCCTGGATAATTATTAGTCTGAATTTCTTTTCCGACATATTGTCTATGTCGATAGCCATTAGCTCTGTTGCAGAAGGTCCATCCTCTGTATTTTTCTTCTGTTGGGCAGTCTTCCTCCTAGTCATTTTGGTGAGAGATGACTGAACAGATGCAGCTGGATTTATCAGTTGTGGTGCAGTCAAGGTGCACCATGGAATGCTACTGTGCAATCAGGGTTCCCCATCCAAATGAGAAAAAAAGAAAAGAAAAAGAAATAGAGAAGAAGAAAGAAAAAAAAGGGAAAAGAAAAAAGGAAAAAAAGAGAGAGAGAGAGAGAGAGAGAGAGAGAGAGATAGGAAAAAAAGGGAAGATAAAAGAGAAGGCTCAGCCCAAATGGGCCCCAAAGTAAGATTTATGAAGTATACAAACAAAAATAGACAAACAAAAAGACTGATAAAACGATATGACAAGAGAATATATATATATATATATATATATATATATGCAAAAAAAAAAAAAAGGGAAGTTCATCAGAAAGAACTCCAAGTATAAGATTTATATATTATCAGGACAGACACAAATTCACAGAAACACTGGCAGAATGAAAAATTGGGAGAGTGGTTATAAATTCTCAGTGTGGGTGAGGAAGGTTATTTTCATTCTTCCTGGATGTATCTTGATGTTTTTGTTAAGGGACTCAAATTTCCTAAGTTATGGGTGGATTAGAAACTAGTTTGCCTATAGGGGTAGCATTGATTGGGGAAAGGGGATTCCCTTGAAGTTTAACTCTATATGTATATTAGAAAATAAAATTTAAAAAAGAATGAACTAGACTAAACTAAGTTAAAATTTAAAAAATTAAAAAAATAGAAAAGCAAAAGAAATACATGGGTGTATGTATCAAAAAGTTCAGGTTAGAAGGTTATTAAGGAATTTGATGTACTGGACATCTCAGTGTGATGGTAAATAGGTTAAAAAATTATCTGTATGTATTAAAAAAAAAGAACCAGAATATTGGTAAAGAGTTAAAAATAAAAGTTGTATTTCTGAAGTAGTGGTGGTTGTTCTCTTGTAGTCTTCTTTTTTTTTTTTTTTTTTGTTTCTTCCTTCCTGGTTGGTTGGTTTTCTGGGGGAGGGGCCTGCCATGTGGGTTTTCAGACAATGATGTTCCCTGAGTTAGGTCCTCCCGCTCCCCTCAAGGGGGTGGGCTCTGAGGAAACTATTTTTTTTTCAGGCTTTTGTTCTCTGGGGGGTTTATGTTCTTTCATCTGTTTTCTCTTGCCTTGACAGCTTTTGATGGTTTTTGGAGATTTAGAGGAGAGCAAAGTGCACCCCAACCTCCCTTTCAGAGAGAAGGCTCAGAATGCTCTGCAGAGCTGCTGGCGGAGTCGGTCCTGAGTCATGGTCCCTGGGGATGCAGGAGCTCCTCGTTGTACCCAATACCAGGGCAGCAGCAGCTGTCTGGGCAGCCCCAGACTGCCAGAGAGGTTCCAAGCAGCGATCGCACACTGAGATTTTCCCGCTGTCCCGGGCTGGGAATGTCTGGTTTTTCCGGCTGCCAGAGCTCCAGGCTAGCACTTATGAGCACCTCTCCCAGGGGAGGGTGTGGGACATGCGCGTTTCAGGATTGCCATCTGGCCAGGCTCCCAGCCCCTCACGGGAGCTGGACCCCACTCGTTCTCGGGTGCTCTGGTGGCTCAGGTGTGCTGGCGGCTCAGGGATGGAAACCTGATTTCTCCACCTCACTCTCTCTGGCTCAGCACCAGGGGAGGCTGTCCTGGGTCCGGGGACTTAGGTCCCTGTCCCTAACTGCCCCGATTCCCACTCTTTCCCCCTTGATCCTTTGCTCTTTGTTTTTTGAGTGCTTTCAGCCAGACTCCAAGTTAATGCTAGTCCCCAGATGCAGGGCACTCTTGTATTGGGGTATTATTTTCCAATCTGTCACCTCTGGTGGCTCCCTCCCCCCTTTTATCTTCCAATTGATATCAGAATGTTATCCAATGTTCCCACTTTGCTTTAGCTGCCACTGGCATCTTCTGCTCCTGTAGAGATCCAGACATGTATAATTCTGATCTCAGGCTGATTTCATGGGTGGTTGGAGTTCTTTAGTAGGTAATCAGCTCACTTTAGGGTACAGGTTGAAACGGTGCCTCCTCCTACTTCCCCGCCATCTTGACTCCCCCTCTTAACTGTTATTTTTAAAGGCTTAAGTGTTTATTTCTGAGTTTCTCTGGATGACATGCAGAAATAAGAGCTTCTTCTAAAATTTTTATTTCTGTATTTTTCTATTGCATTTCCTGGAGAGTTAAAGTTCCATTACAATGCTTACAAAGGTAATTATTTCTATTTTATATATTGGGAGAGTTAAGGAACTATATCTGCCAGAAATAGGAGTTGCACTCTTTCTAAAACATCTTATTCCCCCAGAGTCCTAATGGGTTTTACCAAATAGTATCTAACAAGATTTTTGTCCCTAACATATATAACATTATGAGTCTATGAGGTTTAAGCTTTTTTTTGCATGATTCCAAAAGCACCTTTGCATTCACTCAATAAGTCTACATTGTTACCTATACTCTTTATAAGCAGTAGTATACAGTATTCATGAATCTGCTGACCACACCTCAGCATACTTCATATTCCATCTGAAAATTACTCATTTTATTTTCTCTGAAAACATTTTATTTATTTTGAGCCCACATGTTGTTACTCTGTTGGGTAATTGACACCTAGATATACATTGTTTGTTTCATTTTCTGGTGTAACTTCTCCAGTTATGGCTGATTTCAAACAACCATATGACTTCACTGATTCCAGAACTAGGAAGAGATGCACACAATGATCTCTCTCTTTTTTTTTTAAGATTTTATTTATTTATTTGACAGACAGAGATCACAAGTAGGCAGAGGCAGGCAGAGAGAGAGGAGGAAGCAGGCTCCCTGCTGAGTAGAGAGCCTGATGTGGGGCTCAATCCCAGAATCCTGGGATCATGACCTGAGCTGAAAGCAGAGGCTTAACCCACTGAGCACCCCGGCGCCCCCACAATGATCTCTTCTAAGCCAGTGTGAACTGACTCCGCACACAATGCCCTCAATCTATACCATTATTTTTTCTAGAATGAATATAATTTTATGGTAGCTTAATGACAAGTTGGGAGTCAGAGACTCTTTCAGTGCAGAAAGTACAGGTCTACTAAATAGGCCTATACCCAGTGACACAGGGGAAAAAAAAAAAAAAAAAAAAAAAAAAAAAACAGTCTGACTCCAAGTAAGACCATCGTGTCTTTCAGGCAGATGCATGTAATACAGTGTTGTGATGCTTGCTCTGGTACTATGCAGAGGAAGGGAATCTTTTCTATCCTTCTACTAACAATAAAACTTATATCCATTTTATAAGGAATAAACATTCTTTCAACTAAGTATAATGGCCATGAATTATAGTTCCCAGCTGGGAAGTTGATATAGATATTGTGAATGACACTGTTTGTTTTTTTTTTAATGAGTATCATCATTTAATTATAATTTCGAACATTACTGGGACAATTTAATGAGCTCGTTTGAGAAAGGAAGGATTGGTGTCACCAAAGTTCATGAGGGAAAAACTCAGAAAGTAAAAGTTTATGGGAGCTCTGAGGCGAACTTTCCTAGGTCAGCCCCCTTATCAAGCCTAAATAAGAAATCAATCTTTCTCTGACTGTAATTATATTACAGAAATAATTATTTAATTTCTGTCAGCTTGTCTAAACTGATTTCTAATTATCTCAGGATGTTTTATTTTCTTTTTATTGGCTCATTGTTTTTATATGTGTCATTGACTTGTTTTGTGTTGTCTTGGGGCACCGTCTTCTTTGAGGAAGCTTCAAAGGAAGGGTCATTTTGTTCCCAATCCCAAAGAAAGACCACTTTGAAAATTTTAAAGATGCAGAATTGCATTTAGATAATCAGTCTTCCAAGTTCTGAGCCATATTGTTCCTCCTTTTCCATAATCTAAAGGCTCATCAGCCATTGGTGAAAACCAATCACCCAGCTGTCTCTTTTAGTACAAAATGGTCATCCTCTGTAGCTGAACCACCAGGATTCCCAATTTGGGACTTCTATGTATGATACCATGATGATCCCTGCTACGTTTTTGGGCTTGAGATTCTGCACTGAATGTGGGGAAATGGAACATTAGTTTCAAAGAGAACATATAACCTATGTGATCCAAGAAGATGCCAGGATGATAAAAAAGCAGTCGAATCTTATAGTAGTAGACTGTTCAAATGTGAAGATTTTTGTCTCAGGCACTTCAGGATATTTTTGAGTCAATTAATCACACAGTAGGTGACAAATTTTAAAGTGAGTCTGACACATAGGAGCATCCTAGAGGAGGATAAGGGCTGATCAATGCACAGAAAGCTTTTTGACTAAAGGTAAGGAAATTATACATATTTAGACTGGAAGAGATTCAGTGGCAATGATGCCCTCAAATCATTCAGGGGAAATCTCACCTGGTGACATGCTCATCAACTAACTGAAGTTAGTCACATGAAAGACATGGTAACTTCATTTAGGCAGAAAATACATTTTAAATACATTTAAAATAAAATAGATTTAAAATTACATTAAATACATTAAAATAAAATACATTGAAAAATACATTTTAAATGCATAACATCTAAATATTTTAAATGCATTACATCATTTCATCCTCACAGTTACCATGAAGTGTGTTTCTACTAGTTAACTTTGCCTCACTAATAAAGAATTGAGACAATGACAAGTTTTAGAACTGTCTGAAGAGCATGCAAAGCTAAGGAGTATCCCAAGGATTTAAACTGTCCTGACTTTAGATCCACTAATTAACTACCATGTCCCATGGCTGATATCTTCTTCAGAAGGTGGATTGAGGACTTTAATGAGAAATGAAGAGGTAGGCAGTTTGAGGCTCACTAAGAAGAAGACGTGTTTGACAACTGGAGCGTCCTGAATGGACAAGCTATCACAGAAACAAAGATAGTCTATTCCTGGGGACATGAGGCAGAGATCAAAGGATGAAGGTTAGAGACCTTGTAGAGGGAAAGGTTTCCAGAGATTGTCTTTCTCATTCAGTGCTATTACTCTCAACCCAAAGACATCTTAGTCTCACCTCCCATTGTTTCCATCCATCAAGTCATCAAACAGCACAAATATTGTTTCTATGTTACTCTTTTAATGTGGCCAGGTCACTTCATCCTATCCTACCTGGACTATGACAAGTATTCTTCTAACTTCATCTCCCTATGTCAGTTCTCATCTTTTAAGCTACTTAACAATCTGCTAACAGAGTCTATGTTTATTCCTTTATTATGTTCAATTAGCCAACATATAATACATCATTTAATATATACAATCATATAATACAACATATAATACATCATTTTGATGTAGTGTTCAATGATTCATTAGTTGTATATAATACCCAGCGCTTATCACTACACATGTCTTCCTTAATACCATCACCTGGTTACCCTATGCCCTAATCTCCTTCCCTTCTGCAATCCTCAGTTTGTTTCCCAGAGTCCAGAGTCTTTCATCATTGTCTCCCTCTCTGATTTCTTCCCATTCAGTTTTCCCTCCTTTCCCCTATGGTCCTCTGAGCTATTCTTTATGTTCCACGTATGATGGAAACCATATGATAATTGTCTTTCTCTACTTGACAAATTTTACTTAACATAATCCCCTCTAGCTCCATCCATGTCAATATAAATGATTGGTATTCATCCTTTCTAATGACTGAGTAATATTCTATTGTATATATGAACCACATCTTCTTTATCCATTCATCTGTTGAAGAGTAAAATGGATTTTTAGAGGCAAAACCAAAACAAAACTAAATACTTGTTATTCCACCTAGGTTTTTGAAATCATTTTGCTTAAAATTGGAAGCTTACATTTGTTATTCTTCCTTTTTCTTTAGCCTGAACAACCACCATCTTTTTATGAAACAATTCATAAATGAAAGTTACTTGTTGATTTGCAATCCCACTGTATATTTCATGCTTCTTTGATTTTGTTCAAAGTATTTCCTCTGGGAATGTCCTTCCCTCTCCTTTATCTGCATAAGACCTATGAAAAATGATTTCCCTTAGGGCATCTGGGTGGCTCAGTGGGTTAAGCCTCTGCCTTCCGCTCAGGTCATGATCTCAGGGTCCTGGGATCGAGCCCTACATCGGGCTCTCTACTTCCCCCTCTCTCTCTGCCTGCCTCTCTGCCTACTTATGATCTCTCTCTCTGTGTCAAAAGATAAGTAAAAATCTTTAAAAAAAGAAAAATGATTTCCTTTGTTAGCCAGACTTCTGACTATTTTGAATAAAGCTACAAATTATTCTCATTTGGTTAAAAACTATTCTACATTGATTCTTATTTGATTAAAGACTATTCTTCTCCAATGTAAGACTCTAGAACAATGGTCAGTAACCAGGTATGTTATGTCCCTTTCCACACATGCAGGTGACATTTGGCAATGTCTGAGACATTTTTTTTATTTTCATGATAAGAAAGAACAACTGGAATCTAATGGGTAGGAGTCAGGGATGCTGCCAAGTCTCCTACAACATAGGGAATTGTCCCAGGACACAAAATTTATCTAACTAAAAGTGCCAAGTGTGTTGAGAAGGAGAAAATCTTCTTTAGAAGAATATCAATGAGGCCTCATGAAGTTGGAAATATAAAATTATCAGGAAGAAAAGTAACTACCTTTTTCACATGATTTTTCTTCTGTTTGGTTGAAGGCATGCTTTTCTATTTTATTTACCTGCTCCTTTGTTTATTTTCTTTCTTCCTCTTTTTTTGCTCTTCTTCTGATTACTTATGATGTTTACTGCGCTCGAGCTTCCATTTGCACACTATCCTGTAAGGATTCTCTAGGGCAACTCTTACCCACGTGGCCATGTCAAGTCTCCCAACTGAATATTCCTGATAGACAGTAGCACACTTTTGAGGCAAATTTCAGAGAGCGTTAGCCAGTATATGGATGATATGGCATTGAAAATGTGGTTTTATATAAGACACATAACATATTATAAACGTGTAATGTGTGTATTATAATTATTTGGTTAAAAAAGAGAAGGCATATGGGAATTTTTTCCCATTGGAATTTAAACAGGCACAAACTGATTTAAAACAATTTTAAAGATTTTATCTATTTATTTGAGAGAGAGAGAACACAAGCTGTAGGGAAGAGCAGGGGAGAAGGAGAAACAGAATCCCTGCTGAGCAGGAAGCCCAATGACATGGGGCTTCATCCCAGGACCCTTGGACCATGACCTCAGCCAAAGGCAGAAGTTTAACCAACTGAGTCCCCCAGGTGCTCCCAAACTGATTGAAATTTGCTGTATATTTTTTTACAATTCTTCTTGATACAGTTATCCACTGATGTACATCCTATATCCTTGCTGAAGTAAAATTGTAAAATCTCAGATAATGCAAATTATTTTTCTTTCTTTTTGCATCAGTTTGCCATGGAATTGGATCCAAGTAGATTCACCTATTACAGCAAAAAGTTTTAGTTTGTATTAATATAATATAAGCTAATAATGTCAATACCATACATTAAGACAAAATACCCTAAAATGTACAAAGATTTTATGTTTTGAATTTTTTTTAATTTCAAGCTCTCAACACAATCTAGATCTTTCAAAATATGGAATAAATATATATTACTTGTTCTTCAATTGTTTCCAAAAAATACCTGGGACATAGTGAGTAATTAAATAGTACATTAAATGAAAACATCAGGCTGTAATCTTTTATTTCATGGGAGTAACATTAATGTTATTTTGTTGATTCTATATTTCATATAATCCATCAGTGATTTTGGCAACATGAGTCTTTTAATGACTGTAGTTTTGTTAAAAGAAGAGATGAACTTATATTGGGTCTAATTGATTTTACTCTGCTAAAGACATTGATATGTTTCATAATAAATACTTACATACATTTTTGGTAAACAAGATATGATGATGACCTTTAATTTAGTATAATATTCACTAGCCTAACCAAAAAAGGAGGAAAGAAAGAAAGAAGAAAGAAAGGGGGGAAAATAAAGAAGTCGAAAATATATCAAGTATTGATCTAGGTTTCAAGTTACTTCCAAAAATTATGATAAAATGGAAAAGTCTTTTTTTACCTTTTGTGTTGCTAAGTGATGTGGTCAGGGCCAGTTTTTCAAAGTATTTGCAGCATGAAATGATATTGGATAATATATACTGAACCTATGTATCTGGAACAAAATAAATGAAGTGAGAAAATTCATATTGGAAATATTGCTATAGAAGTTGTTCTAAACTCCACAAGTGAAACCATATGATAACTGACTTTCTCCGCTTGACTTACTTCACTCAGCATAATCTCCCCAGTCCAATCCATGTTGATACAAACGTTGGATATTCATCCTTTTGGGCTCTCTGCTCAGTGGGAATCCTGTTTCTCCTTCTCCCACTCCTCCTGGTTGTGTTCCCTCTGTCTGTCTCTCTCTCTCTCTCTGTCAAATAAATTAGTAAATAAATCTTAAAAAATAAGAAGTTTCCATAAGGAAGTTGATAACTACATTATTTAGAGTGAATAGAATTAAAAGCAAATTTGTATAATTTGTGGGAAAAAGTAATTATAATACAGTATTGACCAATAGAAATGTATTATGAGCCGCATGCATAATTTTAATTTTTTCTAATAATTATATTTTTTATTATGTTCAGCTAGTCAGTATATAGTATATCATTAGTTTTTTATGTAGTGTTCAATGATTAATTAGTTGCATATAACACCCAATGCTCATCACAACACATGCCCTCCTTAATACCTATCACCTGGTATAATGATATATATTTTTTAAAGTAAAAACAAACAGATGCTGTGGTCTGAAAAAAAAAAAAAAAGAACCCAGCAGAAAACTTTAGGAGTGTCAAAATTGAAATAAAATCCTTAGAAGAGGAGGAGGAGTCAAGATGGCGGAGAAGTAGCAGCCTGAGACTACATCAGGTAACAGGAGATCAGCTCGATAGCTTATCTAAACATAGCAAACACCTACAAATCCAACGGGAGAGCGAAGAGAAGAAGAACAGCAACTCTAGAAACAGAAAATCAACCACTTTCTGAAAGGTAGGACTGGCGGAGAAGTGAATCTAAAACGACGGGAAGATAGACCGCGGGGGGAGGGGCCGGCTCCCGGCAAGCGGCGGAGGAACGGAGCACAAAATCAGGACTTTTAAAAGTCTGTTCCACTGAGGGACATTGCTCCAGAGGCTAAACCGGGGTGAAGCCCACGTGGGGCCAGCGTGGCCCCAGGCCCCGCAAGGTCACAGAAGGATCGGGGGTGTCAGAGTGTCAGAGAGCTCGCAGGTATTAGAACGGAGAAACCGGCTGCAAAGACAGAGCCGAGGACTGAACTCTCAGCTCGGGGTTACCTTGAACTGGTTGCGGGCTGGGTGAGCTCGGAGCGCGGCTAGAGGCTGGGGATACGGGAGTGATTGGGTGCTGTCCTCTGGGGGCGCACTGAGGAGTGGGGCCCCAGGCTCTCGGCTCCTCCGGGCCAGAGACTGGGAGGCCGCCATTTTCATTCCTGTCCTCCAGAACTCTACGGAAAGCGTTCAGGGAACAGAAGCTCCCAAAAGCGAACCCGAGCCGATTACTTAGTCCGGCCGCCGGTAAGGGCGGTGCAATCCCGCCTCGGGCAAAGACACTTGAGAGTCACTACAACAGGCCCCTCCCCCAGAAGAACAACAAAATATCCAGCCAGGACGAAGTTCATCTATCAAGGAGAAAGCAGATTCAATTCCTAAGACAGCAGAGCAATTCCAGAGGAGGAGAAAGCAAAGCACGGAACTCATGGCTTTCTCCCCATGATTCTTTAGTCTTGCGGCTACTTCAATTTTTTTTTCTTTTTTCAATTTTTTATTTTTTTTTCTTTTTTCAATTTTTTTTTCTTTTTTCTTTTTTCTTCTTCTGCTAAATTTTTTTAAAAACTTTTACCCTTTTCTTTTTTAACGTTTTTTCACTAGTTCATCTAAATATATATATTTTTTCTTTCTTTTTTATATTTTTTTATTTGTTTTATTTTTTAAATTTTTTTCTTTTTTTTTTTTCTTTTTTTTTCAGAACCTGTTTTTTATCCCCTTCCCCCCCCCCCCACAATTTGGGGTCTCTTCTGATTTGGTTACAGCGCATTTTTCCGGGGTCTTTGCCACCCTATTAGTAGTTTATTTGCTCCTTCATATCCTCTTATCTGGACAAAATGACAAGGCGGAAAAAATCACCACAAACAAAAGAACAAGAGACAGTACCGAAGGCTAGGGACCTAATCAACACAGACATTGGTACTATGTCAGATCAAGAGTTCAGAATGACGATTCTGAACATTCTAGCCGGGCTCGAAAAAGGCATGGAAGATATTAGAGAAACCCTCTCTGGAGATATTAAAGCCCTTTCTGGAGAAATTAAAGAACTAAAGTCTAACCAAGTTGAAATCAAAAAAGCTATTAATGAGGTGCAATCAAAAATGGAGGCTCTCACTGCTAGGATCAATGAGGCAGAAGAAAGAATTAGTGATATAGAAGACCAAATGACAGAGAATAAGGAAGCCGAGCAAAAGAGGGACAAACAGCTACTGGACCATGAGGGGAGAATTCGAGAGATAAGTGACACCATAAGACGAAACAACATTAGAATAATTGGGATTCCAGAAGAAGAAGAAACAGAGAGGGGAGCAGAGGGTCTATTGGAGAGAATCATTGGAGAGAATTTCCCTAATATGGCAAAGGGAACAAGCATTAAAATCCAGGAGATGCAGAGAACCCCCCTCAAAGTCAACAAGAATAGGTCCACTCCCCGTCACCTAATAGTAAAATTTACAAGTCTTAGTGACAAAGAGAAAATCCTGAAAGCAGCCCGAGAAAAGAAATCAGTAACATACAATGGTAAAAATATTAGATTGGCGGCAGACTTATCCACAGAGACCTGGCAGGCCAGAAAGAGCTGGCATGATATATTCAGAGCACTCAACGAGAAAAACATGCAGCCAAGAATACTCTATCCAGCTAGGCTATCATTGAAAATAGAAGGAGAGATCAAAAGCTTCCAGGACAAACAAAAACTGAAAGAATTTGCAAACACCAAACCAGCTCTCCAGGAAATATTGAAAGGGGTCCTCTAAGCAAAGAGAGAGCCTAAAAGTAGTAGATCAGAAAGGTACAGAGACAATATACAGTAACAGTCACCTTACAGGCTACTAATGGCACTAAATTCATATCTCTCAATAGTTACCCTGAATGTTAATGGGCTAAATGCCCCAATCAAAAGACACAGGGTATCAGAATGGATAAAAAAACAAAACCCATCAGTATGTTGCCTACAAGAAACTCATTTTAGACACGAAGACACCTCCAGATTTAAAGTGAGGGGGTGGAAAACAATTTACCATGCTAATGGGCATCAGAAGAAAGCTGGGGTGGCAATCCTTATATCAGATCAATTAGATTTTAAGCCAAAGACTATAATAAGAGATGAGGAAGGACACTATATCCTACTCAAAGGGTCTGTCCAACAAGAAGATCTAACCATTTTAAATATCTATGCCCCTAACGTGGGAGCAGCCAACTATATCAACCAATTAATAACAAAATCAAAGAAACACATCAATAATAATACAATAATAGTAGGGGACTTTAACACTCCCCTCACTGAAATGGACAGATCATCCAAGCAAAAGATCAACAAGGAAATAAAGGCCTTAAATGACACACTGGACCAGATGGACATCACAGATATATTCAGAACATTTCATCCCAAAGCAACAGAATACACATTCTTCTCTAGTGTACATGGAACCTTCTCCAGAATAGATCACATCCTGGGTCACAAATCAGGTCTCAACCGGTATCAAAAGATTAGGATTATTCCCTGCATATTTTCAGACCACAATGCTCTGAAGCTAGAACTCAATCACAAGACAAAAGCTGGAAAGAACCCAAATACATGGAGACTAAACAGCATCCTTCTAAAGAATGAATGGGTCAACCAGGAAATTAAAGAAGAATTGAAAAAATTCATGGAAACAAATGATAATGAAAACACAACAGTTCAAAATCTGTGGGACACAGCAAAGACAGTCCTAAGAGGAAAATATATAGCGGTACAAGCCTTTCTCAAGAAACAAGAAAGGTCTCAAGTACACAACCTAACCCTACGCGTAAAGGAGCTGGAGAAAGAACAAGAAAGAAACCCTAAACCCAGCAGGAGAAGAGAAATCATAAAGATCAGAGCAGAAATCAATGAAATAGAAACCAAAAAAACAATAGAAAAAATCAATGAAACTAGGAGCTGGTTCTTTGAAAGAATCAATAGGATTGATAAACCCCTGGCCAGACTCATCAAAAAGAAAAGAGAAAGGACCCAAATCAATAAAATCATGAATGAAAGAGGAGAGATCACAACTAACACCAAAGAAATACAGACAATTATAAGAACATACTATGAGCAACTCTACGCCAACAAATTGGCCAATCTGGAAGAAATGGATGCATTCCTAGAGACATATAAACTACCACAACTGAACCAGGAAGAAATAGAAAACCTGAACAGGCCCATAACCAGTAAGGAGATTGATACAGTCATCAAAAATCTCCAAACAAACAAAAGCCCAGGGCCAGACGGCTTCCCAGGGGAATTCTACCAAACATTTAAAGAAGAACTCATTCCTATTCTCCTGAAACTGTTCCAAAAAATAGAAATGGAAGGAAAACTTCCAAACTCATTCTATGAGGCCAGCATCACCTTGATCCCAAAACCAGACAAGGATCCCACCAAAAAAGAGAACTACAGACCAATATCCTTGATGAACACAGACGCAAAAATTCTCGCCAAAATACTAGCCAATAGGATTCAACAGTACATTAAAAGGATTATTCACCACGATCAAGTGGGATTTATTCCAGGGCTTCAGGGTTGGTTCAACATCCGCAAATCAATCAATGTGATAGAACACATTAATAAAAGAAAGAACAAGAACCATATGATACTCTCAATAGATGCTGAAAAAGCATTTGACAAAGTACAGCATCCCTTCCTGATCAAAACTCTTCAAAGTGTAGGGATAGAGGGCACATACCTCAATATTATCAAAGCCATCTATGAAAAACCCACCGCAAATATCATTCTCAATGGAGAAAAACTGAAAGCTTTTCCATTAAGGTCAGGAACACGGCAGGGATGTCCATTATCACCACTGCTATTCAACATAGTATTAGAAGTCCTAGCCTCAACAATCAGACAACAAAAAGAAATTAAAGGCATCCAAATTGGTAAAGAAGAAGTCAAACTATCACTCTTCGCAGATGATATGATACTATATGTGGAAAACCCAAAAGACTCCACTCCAAAACTGCTAGAACTTGTACAGGAATTCAGTAAAGTGTCAGGATATAAAATCAATGCACAGAAATCAGTTGCATTTCTGTACACCAACAACAAGACTGAAGAAAGAGAAATTAAGGAGTCAATCCCATTCACAATTGTACCCAAAACTATAAGATACCTAGGAATAAACCTAACCAAAGAGACTAAGAATCTATACACAGAAAATTATAAAGTACTCATGAAAGAAATTGAGGAAGACACAAAAAAATGGAAAAATGTTCCATGCTCCTGGACTGGAAGAATAAATATTGTGAAAATGTCTATGCTACCTAAAGCAATCTACACATTTAATGCAATCCCTATCAAAATACCATCCATTTTTTTCAAAGAAATGGAACAAATAATCCTAAAATTTATATGGAACCAGAAAAGACCTCGAATAGCCAAAGGAATATTGAAGAACAAAGCCAAAGTTGGTGGCATCACAATTCCGGACTTCAAGCTCTATTACAAAGCTGTCATCATCAAGACAGCATGGTACTGGCACAAAAACAGACACATAGACCAGTGGAACAGAATAGAGAGCCCAGAAATCGACCCTCAACTCTATGGTCAACTAATTTTCGACAAAGCAGGAAAGAATGTCCAATGGAAAAAAGACAGCCTCTTCAATAAATGGTGCTGGGAAAATTGGACAGCCACATGCAGAAAAATGAAATTGGACCACTTCCTTACACCACACACGAAAATAGACTCCAAATGGATGAAGGACCTCAATGTGAGAAAGGAATCCATCAAAATCCTTGAGGAGAACGCAGGCAGCAACCTCTTCGACCTCAGCCACAGCAACATCTTCCTAGGAACATCATCAAAGGCAAGGGAAGCAAGGGCAAAAATGAACTATTGGGATTTCATCAAGATCAAAAGCTTTTGCACAGCAAAGGAAACAGTTAACAAAACCAAAAGACAGCTGACAGAATGGGAGAAGCTATTTGCAAACGACATATCAGATAAAGGGCTAGTATCCAAAATCTATAAGGAACTTAGCAAACTCAACACCCAAAGAACAAACAATCCAATCAAGAAATGGGCAGAGGACATGAACAGACATTTCTGCAAAGAAGACATCCAGATGGCCAACAGACACATGAAAAAGTGCTCCACGTCACTCGGCATCAGGGAAGTACAAATCAAAACCACAATGAGATATCACCTCACACCAGTCAGAATGGCTAAAATTAACAAGTCAGGAAATGACAGATGCTGGAGAGGATGTGGAGAAAGGGGAACCCTCCTCCACTGTTGGTGGGAATGCAAGCTGGTGCAACCACTCTGGAAAACAGCATGGAGGTTCCTCAAAATGTTGAAAATAGAACTACCCTATGACCCAGCAATTGCACTACTGGGTATTTACCCTAAAGATACAAACATAGTGATCCGAAGGGGCACGTGTACCCGAATGTTTATAGCAGCAATGTCTACAATAGCCAGACTATGGAAAGAACCTAGATGTCCATCAACAGATGAATGGATAAAGAAGAGGTGGTATATATACACAATGGAATACTATGCAGCCATCAAAAGAAATGAAATCTTGCCATTTGCGACGACGTGGATGGAACTAGAGCGTATCATGCTTAGTGAAATAAGTCAATCGGAGAAAGACAACTATCATATGATCTCCCTGATATAAGGACATGGAGAAGCAACATGGGGGGGTAGGGGGATAGGAGAAGAATAAATGAAACAAGATGGGATTGGGAGGGAGACAAACCATAAATGACTCTTAATCTCACAAAACAAACTGGGGGTTGCTGGGGGGAGGTGGGATTGGGAGAGGGGGAGCGGGCTATGGACATTGGGGAGGGGAGGTGAACCATAAGAGACTATGGACTCTGAAAAACAACCTGAGGGTTTTGAAGGGTCAGGGGTGGGAGGTTGGGGGAACAGGTGGTGGGTGATGGGGAGGGCACGTTTTGCATGGAGCACTGGGTGTTGTGCAAAAAGAATGAATACTGTTACGCTGAAAAAATTAATAAAAAGGGAAAAAAAATCCTTAGGAGAGAAGAATAAGGTAGGAAATTATGAACTATTCTAAATTATTCATTTGTGACTCAAGAATAAGGTGATTATTAGCTCACATGTAAATTTGGCCTCTGAATCAATTCCATCCAACATGAATCAGTACCATTGTATGTCTCTCCTTTACACAGAAAATTCTCAAAGAGGCATTTAAGGTCCTTTGCTCTTGTATCTATCTCCTTTTTTTTGCCTGAAATTGCTAATGCCTTCCTTCCTCCTACTGACCAGATGGACATAATAGATATATGCAGAACATCCCATCCTAACAGCAGAATACACATTCTTTTCAAGTGCATGTGGAACATTCTCCAGAATAGATCACATATTAGGGCACAAAACAAGCTTCAACAAATGCAAAAAAGATTGAGATCATAGCATACACCTTTTCTGACAACAATGCTTAGAGTTAGAAGTCAACTACAAGAAAAAATTTAGAATGACCACATATATGTGGAGGTTAAACAACATGTTACTAAAAAATGAATGAGATTCACATATACAATGGGATATTACTCAGCTATCAGAAAGGATGAATACTCACCATTTGCAATGACATGGATGGAACTGGAGGGATTATGCTAAGTGAAATACGTCATGCAGAGAAAGACAATTATCATATGGTTTCTCTCATATATGGAACATAAAGGATAGCATGGAGAACCAGAAATCAGAGAAGGAGACAAACC
Source organism: Meles meles (assembly GCF_922984935.1). Classification (NCBI taxonomy): domain Eukaryota; kingdom Metazoa; phylum Chordata; class Mammalia; order Carnivora; family Mustelidae; genus Meles; species Meles meles. The sequence goes on along the minus strand of NC_060073.1, from coordinate 57,780,068 downwards.
ATGAGAGACTCTGGACTTCAAGAAACAAACTGAGGGTTACAGAAGGGGGGACAATGAAGGGATGGGGTAACCAGGTGCTGGTATTAAGGAAGGCATATGTGGTAATGAGCACTGGGTGTTATACACAACTAATGAATCATTGAACACTACATCAAAAACTGATGATGTATTATGTTGGCTAACTGAATATAATTTAAAAAAATGAATAGGCAGCCACAAAATCAAAGAAGAAATTTAAAAAAAAATACATGGAAACAAATGAAAATGAAAGCACTATGGCCCAAAACCTTTGGGATGCAGCAAAAGTGGTCATAAGATGGAAGTATTTGGCAACAAAGGTGTATACCCAAGAAGCCAGAAAAATCTCCAAAAATCTATTCTTACATGTAAAGGATCAAGAAAAAGGACAACAGGTGAAGCCTAAAGCTAGCAGAAGGAAGGAAATAATGACAAATCAGATGATACAGAATGATACAGAAACTAAGAAAACAAGAGAACACATCTATGAAACCAGGAGTTAGTTCTTTGAAAAAATTAATAAATTGACAAACCTCTAGGCAGACTTATCAAAAAGAAAAGAGAATGGACCCAAATAAATAAATTCACAAACCATAGAGGAGATATAATAACCAAGACCACAGAAATACAAATAATTACAAAAGAATATTATGAAAATATGAAAAACTATATGTCAACAAATTGGACAACCTGGAAGAAATGTATAAGTTCCAGAAACATATAAACTACCAAAACTGAAACAAGAATAAATAGAAAACTTGAACAGACTAAAAACTAGCAAAGAAATGGAATCAGTAATTGAAGAAAGTGTTTACTTCTAAAATTTGCCAACATCTCAACATTACCTCAAGTATGTCTTAAGGTTAGCAATATACAAGTCTAGAAACCGGGTGAATCATGTCAAAGAAAAAGTACTATGTGCATCCGTACTATGTGTTTCTTTGAATTTATCATTTGTTCTTATTGTAAAAGACATACTAGTTCTTCTCCCCATATTTCTAAAAATTGTAATGCACTTATCATATCCTCTTTTAATTTGCATTAAGAGCAAATGGCATTATTCCTCCATATCTATGAAGCATAAAACATCTGTGTTCTGAAGGAAGAATGGAAGAAAAGAGGCAGGAAGGTATAAACGAAGGGATGGAAAAAATTTCATCAAATGCGCAGCAATTGCCTCAAAGCTCAGTACAGATGGATTTAGAAATGTCCTGTTATGCTCAAGTTTTTGTGTCCGAGAGACCACCAAGGAGCCAACACCGATGCAATCACATGAGGGTTTATTTGACAAGCTTAAGCTTGGGCCCAAGTATACCCCACACAGCAGAGTAGGGACTTGGACCCCGAGGTGACATGCTTAAGCTTGGGCCCAAGTATACCCAACACAGTGGAGTAGGGACTTGGACCCCGAACCAGATTACAGTCAGAGATTTTAAAGGCAGAGTGGGGGTGGACTCGGCAGTAGATAATTGGGCCACGACTGCTGGCTTAGCAGTAGGTGAGGACAAAGGGGATGTTCAGAAGGACTATCAGGGTAAAAAAGACTGTCAAGATATTGGAGACCTAGTTATTATCAAATCAAGGCCATTTCTCCCTCTGATGAGGCACTAACATGCGACAATTGGGAGTTTCCTGGTGGAATGTCACATTTATCCTATCAAGTGTTCTTGTTAGTGAGATTTAGGTTTAACTTTGTTTTCATTTCTTCCGCCTCAGCCTCAGCCTCTTTCAGTTTTATGGAGGGGAGGGCAATGTTAGGGCTAGACTCACGGTGGGTACAGCCTTGTTTTTCTTGGCCTCTGCAGTCCATCATAACTAGTTATTCTGAGAATATTACCGAATTCACAAAAATAGCATCAATAAGATAAAAATCTGAGGAATAATACTGCAAGAGAATGAGTTAAATGTGTGCTAAAGAGTTATTGTGGATGCAGCTTTCCTTTTCAGAAATGTTTCAGTGAAAGAAGGATCACAAGGATACTAATTTATATAGAAATCATGCCTATATTGAAGTCTTCATTAGATTTTTCTCCAAATGAGGACAGCAGGAAAAAAAAAACTAACAAAATAAGTTTTATTACTTAATTTTTACAAGTTTCTTTATCTTCTAAGGAAGTCAAAAAATATAACTTGAGTATATTAATTTCTCTGCATTTACCCTTTGAGGAAAAAGAAATGAGGAGACCAAGGTGACTCTGAAAGTTGTTAAATTGACTTCAGAGACAAATTGACTTCAGAGACATCAGCTGTAGATGGACCCAAGAGAGCTTCATTCTGAGCCAGAGGGTCCCTAGTGGCTTGGGCTAGTGGCTAGGAAATCTCATGTTCAGACCTCCTCCTTCTCTACTTTCACTGGGAAATATTATAATTCGTGGCCAATTTAAGTTTAATAAATTTATGCTGTGTCTAGCAAATTATAGACCTTGCTTTGGATTTTGTTGGATGATGAACTCACCCACATGATCTCAGACAGACTTATAGAAGAAAGAGCAAGTCTGCTTTGCAGGGACAGAAGAAAAGCAGGAAAGGATATCCCAGAGATGTTCATATGTTGGCAGAGAGCCCCAGTGATAAATGGATCAGAGTTCATGATATTTACAAGGAGCTGTTCTAGAAGGTACAGGTAGAAGAAAGGGGAATTACCAACACAAATATATGGGAATGAGATAGGAATCTCAGCAGGATGAAAAGTGAATGACAGTTGAACAATGAGTGATGACGCTATGAAGATTGCCAATGGTCTTCAGGTGTCTGGTAAGAACTGGCTCCCAACAGAAAAGTGAAGGGAAGTTTACCCCTTAATATCTCACTACCAGTTTCTTGGATAATAAGCACTCCTTCCCACCTGCCTTATACTCACTTATGTCCTCTCTCACCTGTCCCCCCACCATCTGTACCATCTGTACCTGTCAGGTAATGCTCCCATGGCAGCTCCTTTCTCTTGAGTAAGTCAGACAATGGGATTATTACTAAAGGATTCCTATTCTAATTCTGATTAACTATGAGGAAGGGAAAGCTCAACCCTATGAGAAATGATCTGCGACCTATGGATTTGTAGAATGAAGCACTGAAGAACAAAACCATGGAAATCAAAACTTAGCTAACAGACTAGTCCATTCTAAATACATGTTGGCTCAATACAGCCTTTCTTTATAAATGATCCTTCTGACTACAGTCCTTCACTAAAGTTTTAGCTGCATAACCGCAGCTATTCTTGAACTACTGGCATATTTGGTGACACACAGTATATGGTTAGGTGATCATGAGCTTGCTGACATAAAGCAACAGTATTGGAGAGTCTAGGAAAGAATGAAATAACTGAACTCTGTTTTCTACAGGATAGCAAATATTTTTCTATTGTACAACTTTAGAATTTCATGATTTTAGTTTGTAATTTTTTAAAGATTATTTATTTATTTGAAAGAGAGAGAGAGAGAGAGCACAAGCAGGGAGGGGAGTGGCAGAGGGAGAAGGAAACTCCCTGCTGAGCAGGGAGCCTGATATTGGGCTTGATACCAGGACCTGATCATGACCCGAGCCAAAAGCAGATGCTTAACTGACTGAGCCACCCAGGTGCCCCAGATATGTAATTTTTAAAAACAAGGATCTTGATCAGAGAAGAACTCTCATATAAGGACTAAGAGGTGAGTTTTCAGAAAATTCAGTCATCAGTCAACTGAGGTGGTTAAATTTTCATTAGCTGCTCTAGCCCTTTCCTGAATCTTTCTACTATCCCAAGTCTACTCTCTGTCTTGTATTTGTACTTTTATATATTACTTCAGTTGGGGAACTTATCCTTTCACCTCTTAGCTTTCTTTTTTTTAAAGATTAAATTAAATTTTATTTTATTTGTGTGTGTTCCAAAATTCATTTTTATCACCTCACCCAGTGCTCCATATAATACATGCCCTCCTTAATACCCACCACCAGGCTCACCCAACCCCCACTCCCCTCCAAAATCCTCAGTTTGTTTTTCAGAGTCCACAGTCTCTCATGGTTTGTCTCCCACTCTGATTTCCCCCAACTCACTTCACCTCTCCATCTCCCAATGTCCTTGGTGTTATTTCTTATGCTCCACAAGTTAAGTGAAACCATATGGTAACTGACTTTCTCTGCTTGACCTATTTCACTCAGCATAATCTCCTCCAGTCCCATCCATGTTGATACAAAAGTTGTGTATTTATCCTTTCTGATGGAGACATAATACTCTGGAAAACAGTGTGGAGATTCCTTAAGAAATTAAAACTAGAGAGACCCTATGACCCTCCAATTGCACTACTGGGTATTTACCCCAAAGATACAGATGTAATGAAAAGAAGGGCCATCTGTACCCCAATTTTCATAGCAGCAATGGCCACAGTCACCAAACTGTGGAAAAAACCCAGATGCCCTTCAACGGATGAATGGATAAAGAAGATGTGGTCCACATGCGCCCCTTAACTTTCTATTCATTTCCTATGACTGACCTCACAAAATGATTTAAGCATTCAAATGATTGAGAATCAATAAACCTAATTTGGCCAAATCTCATGTTAATGGTAGCTCTGAACAGTTCAAACCCAAGATCCAGCCTGTATTCCACGAATAACCAATTTACTCATTTTCTTATACCCAGTAATTATCTAGAATGAGTCCTCTTGCCTGCATATTTTGTCACACTGAACTTCTTGCCTTCTAGAGATTTCTACTCTAAGTGTTCAGAAATGTGTTTCACAGAACATCAGCTATTTTAATCACACAAATAATTTTCAGGAATTCACATCTTAGTATATAGGAAAAATAAAACACAGTCATACTGGAAATGTAGAAATAGCATGAAATTTTGACCTATTCTTGTCAAAAGTGCAGGGTTTGGATGACCCTTTCCAAAGTTCTTCTTTTACTTTCCTTTGAAAGGACATCCGATATTACATAGGTACAAATGTTATAGATAGATAAAGGTATCTAAATATATTGTGCTCTTGGGTGTCAGCTGTTTCTCTCTTCTCTTTCATAGGCAGTTTTTTCTACTAATGTACTGGTCAGAGTAGGGCTTGCTCATCCAAATTGTCAGTTCTGGACCCAGAAACAGTGGAAAATAAGTACTATTGGGTAGCCGGAATTTGAGATATGGAGAAATTCATCATACCCTGACTCAAACACCCTTTCGAAGCAAAATAAACAAGTCGAATCATTTTGTCCACAGGTCCAGAATGAGATAACAGACAGGTCACCAGTTTAGTCCCATACCCATGTGACCTGGCTGGTTCCAATGCAGCTGACCTGCCATGCGCATAATCATCATTGTGCTACAGTGCTTCTGGATGCCCTTCCTGAAAACAGTGGAGTTTATCTATGGATATTTTCCTTCAATAATATAAATGAGATGGAAGATATAATCTTAGAGTTCAGTAAAAATCAGAGGAACTCACTATGATGACCTTGGATTAAAATAAGAATAGAAGAGAAAGTACAACTGACTGAGATACTCCTTTCATTTGCTTCTGAGACCCAAAGACATTATGTCCATCTCCAACATTACAGTCTTCATGCCTTCTGTGTTGACCCTAATAGGGATTCCAGGCCTAGAGTCTGTGCAGTGCTGGATTGGGATTCCATTCTGTGTCATATATCTCATTGCTATGATTGGAAATTCTATACTTCTGATCATCATCAAATCAGAGCACAGCCTCCATGAGCCCATGTACATTTTCCTAGGCATGCTAGGAGTCACAGATATTGCACTTGCAACTACCATTATGCCCAAGATGCTTGGCATATTCTGGTTTCATGTACCAGAGATTTATTTTGATTCTTGTTTGCTTCAAATGTGGCTCATTCACTCATTTCAGTGCATAGAGTCAGGCATTCTCTTGGCCATGGCTCTGGATCGTTATGTGGCCATATGTTATCCACTAAGACACAGCACCATCTTCACCTACCAGCTGGTCACCCAAATAGGGGCTGTAGTAACACTTAGGGCTGCCATTCTAGTAGCCCCATGCCTAGTACTGATAAAGTGCCGATTTCAATTTTACCACACAACCATCATCTCCCACTCCTACTGTGAGCATATGGCCATTGTGAAGCTGGCTGCAGAAAATGTGCGGGTCAACAAAATCTATGGCCTGTTTGTGGCATTCACTGTTGCAGGATTTGACCTCACCTTCATCACTTTGTCCTACATACAGATCTTTTTCACAGTTTTTCGTTTGCCCCAGAAGGAAGCTCGGTGGAAAGCATTCAATACCTGCATTGCCCACATCTGTGTCTTCCTCCAGCTCTACTTCCTTGCCTTCTTCTCCTTCTTCGCACATAGGTTTGGTGCTCACGTTCCCCCTTATATCCATATCCTCTTTTCTAGCCTCTACCTGTTGATCCCCCCATTTCTCAATCCACTTGTCTATGGTGCCAAGACCAAACAGATCCGCATTCATGTGGTAAAAATGTTGTGTTCATAAAATCCACTGTAATTAACTCCTGAAGCCTTCCCCTTTATGTAATAGTAATAATACACCAAAACTACATAAAATATTTCAAAACCAACATTAATTGAGGTGGCATAGTTTTCTATTTATTTCCTTGTGAAATTTGCCTGCATTTTACATTGTTTTCACATCATCATACTCTGTGGTAACAATCACTCAGTGGGTTTCTGGATGCTACTGCGTAATGATAGGAAGAAACACAAAGAACAAGATAGTGAAGAGATGATGTTTCATTTTATCTTCAGTTTTTAGTCCCTAATTCAGCTTCCTTTTCTATGGATTCTTCTCCAGAAAGATTCACAAATATACAGCTATTACTGAATTAAATGCACCCAAACCCATTGTTCTAGAGTGTCCGGTACTCAATAAAAACAAGGTGTTGGTAGGTCTTGAATGTTTTGTTCTCTTAAAAAAAAAGGTGTGTTGGGGCGCCTGGGTGGCTCAGTGGGTTAAAACCTCTGCCTTCGGCTCAGGTCATGATCTCAGGGTCCTGGGATCGAGCCCCACATCAGGCTCTCTGCTCCGCGTGGATCTTGCTTCCTCCTCTCTCTCTGCCTGCCTCTCTGCCTACTTGTGATTTCTCTCTGTCAAATAAATTAAAAAAAATTTTTAAAAAGGTGTGTTTTAAGCATATTGTGTCAAAACAGATAAGCAGATGTATAAACAAAATCCAAACATTTATAGATGTAATGAGATAATAATATAAAAATTCTGGTGTATCTCCAAAATCATTCAGGAGTTTCCAGATGCAAAAATCATAAGAAATCAAGTGCTCCATTTTACACATCCATATTTTTTCTGCCAACTACACCAGTTACATCTTTATTACTTCACCAAACATTTTTAAAGCACAATATATTAAATATTGTATGAGGGAATAGAGGCAGAGTAGTAAACTGGACACATCGCATAAGTTTCATGGATTTGTTACCTTTTATTTCTGGGAGGGAAGAAGAAAGAAACAAAGAGAAAGGGAAAGGAACAAGAAGTTGTAGGGGTACTCGAGGTAAAGAAACATTGAAATCCAACTGAAAGCAGCAGGCAGGAGAGTTATGTTCTTTGTTTCTTTTATTTTTTGTTTATTTTTTGTTTTTGTTTTGTTTTGTTCTTTTTATTAATAAGCCTAGTTCCCAAGGAATAATGAATGATTGGCTCAGTAAGGAAGGGCACGATATGCCAGGTAGATGATAGAGGTGACACTAGAGAATGTGCTTAATGTCAGAGTACAGGTTTTTTTTTTTTTCCAATGTAAGATACAATTTGGGGAGACATGGATACTATGGATATCAAGTATGACCATGGAGGGCAAATCGGGTAAAGGGGAGCAGGATGAATAAGACACAGGGATATGGGACGCCTGGGTGGCTCAGTTGGTTGGGCAGCTGCCTTTGGCTGGGGTCATGATCCCCCTGGGATCGAGTCCCGCATCGGGCTCCTTGCTCAGCGGGGAGCCTGATTCTCCCTCTGCCTCTGCCTGCCACTCTGTCTGCCAGTGCTTGCTCACTCTCTCTCCCTCTCCCTCTCTGAAAAATAAATAAATAAAATCTTTAAAAAAAAAGACACAGGGATAAAAAGTACAGCATAGGGAACAGAGTAAGGGGTATTCTATTAGTTTTGTATGGTGACAAATGGTAGCTACACTTGCTGTTAGCACACTGTAGTGTTTAGAGTTGTTGAGTCACTATTCTGTAGCCCTGGAAATAATGTAACATGTATGTCAGCTATACTCCAAGTTAAATTAAAAAAAAAAAAAAAGGAATGGCTATGGGCACTCTGCAAAGATGTTGAACTTTATTCTGAGCATTATTATGTGTCATCAGAGGCTTTCTCCATAAGGTAAACACGTGTTTTTTTGTGTGCATGCGTAAATGTCTTTGTGTGTGTGTGTGTGTGTCTATCAGGAATGTGAGGGTGTATCTTTTCAGTGGATATAAGATATCCTGCTTTTTAATCAGGCAAGACTATTAAATTAATGAAGAAATGGAGTATTTTAACTAAGATTAGTGACTTCAGAGCTTAAGGCTAGTGACTGTTCCTGAAAACGCCAAATCATAGATCATATACTAAATAATGATGGAAAATATGCATATGTGTGCATATGTCCATAATTTGATTTATGACATTAAAATCAATGCATCTATAAAATAGACTGCATGTTGTATAAATGGGTGATACTCTGTCTTGTTTAATGGATTCAGGCTCAGCACATTATCAATTACTGCTGAGGATGACTATTTGTAAATCTAGAGGATGTCTTGGGAAATCTTCTGAAAAATATTTTCAATGTTAATTTTTGTTATATGAGTAATATGTGACATTATTATAATGGATTATCAATAGGGCTGTTGTTTTTAGGTAACGTAGTTTCTTTAGAAATAAAACTGAGATATCATCAGAAGTAATTTCTTAATGTTTTAGCCAGGGTTCAACAACCTTCTATGAAAAGGAACAAATACATAGCTTAGGCTTTGTGGGAAGAGACAATTTAAAATTATTAAGTAGGTATTTGGATAGCAAGAGAGAAAACAACTTTGCACAAAAATATTTAATGGCATTCAAAATCTAATAATAGTAATAATGATAATAACAGTAATAATTAAAATTGTGTCATTTTTCTATAATTTAGCCCAAAGTAGAAGAATAGAATTCATTTTCTTTTCCCCTGGGGGATAACATTCTGCTTAAGTGGGGCTGAGAGTCTAACTTTTTCTATCATCACACTGATCTCAAGAATTCATCTATAAAAACTGTTTTTAGCTAGTGGGATATACAAAGACAGCAGGCCAGCATAAGCTGTTCCACTCTGATTCCAAGCTTATCTGGAAAAGTTTGAAATATATCTAACAGATGCTAGACCTAATGGTGATCTAAAATTAATGGGAATAGGAAACCAATGGGGAAGTGCAATGTGAAACTGGAAATTATTTCAACCATCCTCAATTGTCAATATGGCATATCCATTCTAGAGTCCAGACTGTCCCATTATTGTGGCCGTCAAATTATCAGGACCAGCTCCAATCTGAGACCTGATGAGGAAAAAAGGGAAAACAAATGGGTCCTTGCAAGGACAAGAGGAAAACCAGGATTCTTTATCCTCCCATACATGGGCCAGGACAATTATAGAATATATTCTTGAATGGAAAATTGCCTGAAAAAGAAAAATGTATTTTGTAAATGGTAACTTTAATAATTTCTAGATACTTCAAAATGATCTTTCAAAAGAGATTACATCAGTTATAATTATGATTCATAACACTTATATGTCTGAATCCTCAAACACTGGTTATGATTGAGCTTTTTAAGCTTTGACAGTCTGCTGAGTAAAATACCATTCTCTCTATAATTAGCATTAATAAAGAGTGCAATAAATGCTGTTTTCCACTTGTATATCCTTTTGTTGAAATACTTTATTGTTTCCTTTGATCATTTTCTGATTATTGTTAATTTTTTCTTTGTGTGTTTAATATCTGATAAAAAATATATTGAATTAATATTTTTAAGGGCTTTATTCCTCAAGAGTGATTTCAGAAGCAGAAAGGGGTTTTCATAATATTGAGTTTTGACACATCAGGTGCTGGAGTTGACTTTCACTCTTGGTGTTATCTTTCAGATTAAGGAGCAATAATGCATTGACCCTTTTGGTTTTTTGTAAGCTCTTATCTAAATGTTCAATTTGGGCAGAGTAATTTGCAACATTGGTTCTTCTCCACCCTTCTTTTTCTTGGTAGAAAAGTGCCCAATGACTTGTAAATTCACCCTTTGACATGTACAAGACACTGGTTTTTAGTATATTCAAAAAATTTGTGTTACTGTCTCTTCTTTAATTCCATAACATTTTTGTGATCTCATAAAGAAACCTCATTCCATCATCATCCATTCCCTAGCCACTCATTCTGTCCCCAGTTCATGGAAATTCACATACTTACTGACTCTATGGATTTCACTAGTCTGGACATTTCAAGAAAGTGTATCATATAATACATGACCTTTTATGTCTGGCTTCTTTCACATACCATAAAGTTTTCAAGTTCAACTATGTTGTAGCATATTAGAACTTCCTTTTACTTTTAGTGATTGGAATGTCATTGCACATATATATCTGAGTCTACTCTTGCGCCTGGCAGTCAGGACTCTGGCCACAAGATCTTCTCCACTGCATGGTAAAGATTCCCATTTTAAATCAGACAATTCCACAAATAGTATAGGCATGGCCAGGTCCCACTATTTTGTATTTCCCATAATTCATTTAGACTGTATTTTCTCTCTTGATAAACTTTATTAACCACTGCAGTAAAAGCTATTCAACTTCATTTCTAATACTGCTGTATTAAAAATTAAACTTTTAGGCACCTGGGTGGCTCAGTTGGTTAAGCAGCTGTCTTTGGCTCAGGTCATGATCCTGGGATATATCCTGCACCGGCCTCCCTGCTGAGTAGGGAGTCTGCTTTTCCCTCTGACCCTCACCCATCTCATGCTTTCTCTCACTCCCTCTCTCTCTCACTCTAAAATAAATAAATAAAATCTTTAAAAATAATAAAAATTAAATTTTTGTTTCTAGTTTTCTCTAGGACACACGTAGAATGAAAAACCACTTCTGAAAATTTGCACTCTGTACCTCCTATTACATTACTCCAAAGTAATTATTTCTATTAACATAGGAGTTCTAAGGAATTGTATCTGTCAGCAAATAAGGAGTCACTTTGTTTCTAAAAAAATTGTATTCCCCTTTAGCTCTTACGGGTTTTAACTAAACAGTATCTAAGAATAATTTTGTCTCTAATATTCAATAGCATTATGAGTCTATGAGATTCAAAACTTTTTTTTTTCATTTCCCAAAAGTATCCTGTGAGTCATTCAATATGTTTATTTTATAATTCTCTACATAGAGAGTATCACATCAATTTCAGAACCTGCTGACCTCACCTCAGCCTACTTAATAATCTGAGAACTATTTCTTCTGTTTTCTCTGAAAATATTTTATTTTATTTTGAGTTCATCAGGTATTACTCTTTTGGGTGGTTGGCATTCTGATATACATTATTTTCTGATTTACCTATTTATGCTGTGGTTGACTTCAATCTACCATGTGAAGTCACTGAGTGCAGAGCTGGAAAGAGAAACAGCCAACTCCCCTAAGCCACTGTGAAGTAACTTAGCACACAAAGCAGCCATATTCTAGGATGAAGATAATTTTATGGCAGTTTAAAGGCAAGATGGGAGTCAGAGAGTCTTTCAATGCATAAAGAACATGTCTGCTAAATAATGCCAGAAGAAATAACACAGGACAAAAACCATGTAACTCTAAGTGCATTATGTCTCTCAGGCAGATGTGTGTAATGCATTGTTGTTGGCTTTTTCTTGCACCACACAGATTCAGAATCTTTTCCTTTCCTCTTGATACCAAAGCTTAAAATCACAAAACTCCCCCTTTTTTGTTAACTAAATGAATACTGGCCATAAATAGTTCATAGGTGGGAAGTTGATATATATAAAGTGACTGGCACTAAAATCTGAAAATGCATAATATCATTTCATGAGAACCCTAAATGAATGGGACAATTTCTTCTATTTAAATACAATTTTCCAACATATAGTACATCAGTAGTTTCAGCTGTAGTATTCAATAATTCATTAGTTGCATATAACACCCAGTGCCCATCACATCATGTGCCCTCCTTAATGCACCCGTTTACCCATTCCCCCACCCACCTCCCTCTCAGCAATCCTCAGTTTGTTTCCAAGTTAAGAGTGTCTCGTGGTTTGTCTCCCTTTCTGATTTCTTACTATTCAGTTTTCCCTCCATTCCCTTATGATCTTCTGAACTATTTCTTATATTCCACATATGAGTGAAACCATATGATAATTTTATTTCTTTGATTGACTTATTTTGCTTAGCATAATACCCTGTAGTTCTATCCATGTCAGTGCAAATGGTAGGTCTTCATCCTTTCTGCTGGCTGAGTTATATTCCATTGTCTGTATAAACCACATCTTCTTCATCCATTCATCTGTTGGAGGACATCTTGGCTCCTTCCAAATTTGACTATTGTGGGCATTGTTGCTATGAACATTGGGGTGCAGGTGCCCCTTCATTTCACTACATCTGTATCTTTGGGGTAAATGCCCAGTAGTGCAACTGTTGGGTCATAGGGTAGCTCTATTTTTAACATCTTGAGGAATCTCCATACTGTTTTCCAGAGTGGTTGTACCAGTTTGCATTCCCACAAACAGTGTAAGAGAGTTTAATTTCTATACCACATAGAAATATTCCATTTAGTTCTCTGTCAGCATGTCTATACTGATTAGTCTGAAGACCTTGAGATGTTTTCATTTCCCTTCGTTGGTTCATTATTTTGTATAAAATTGTCATTGACTGTGTTATCTTGGGACACTGTCTTTTCTTAGAAGTTTTTGAAAGGATGGTCAGTTTGGTTCCTAGTCCCCAAGGACACCAGGACTTGAGAGTTTTTATTAGATGCAGATCTGCTATGAGACAAATTCTCCTGGGTTTCAAACCACATTGTGCCAACCTTAACCCAGGCTAATTTAAATCTCATCAGCGACTGGGGCAAAAAATCACCCAGGTGGCTCCTATAGTACAAGACAGCCATCTTCACTATCTAAAACACCAAAAGACTTTCACTCTGTGGCTTCTACATATGTTACCACAGATGATTCCGGGTGAGTCATTGAGCCTTAGATTCTCTACTGAGTGTAGGAAAATGGAGGAATAACACACTTTTATGATCCAAGAAGATGGCAGGATGATAAAAAAGCAAGAGAGTCTTATAGTAGCTAATTTTTCAAATGTGAAGAATATTTTGTTTCATGTTGCTGTTCGGAATGTTTCTGAATCAGTTATTCACACAATGGGTCATAGATTTTAAAGTAGGCCTAACAAGAGGAAGATGCTAGAGAAGGATCTAGGCGAATAAGCATATAAAAAACTTTGTATTTGAGAGTCTCTCCCTCTGGGCTTGAGGCAAATATCAAAGGGTGAATATCAGAGACTTTGTGCAGGGAAAGATTTCCTGAGATTGTAGGGAGAATAGATTTAGACCTAAATTCCTTAATTCGTTTAGGTTCTGGGAATCAGCCTGAGTCAGAATAAGAATTATCAGGAACTTTAATGGTTCAGGGTTGATGCTGAATATAACACCCATGATTTTTTTTCCTGGCCCATGAATTTCAAGAGTTTAAGTTATGTCTTCTCCCTCTTATAAAAATTTACATATCTGTACACACAGTTGTTTCAAACTTATCCTTGTCCTTCAGTGTCATTTTCAGCCAAGAAGATCTTTGTCTCACCTCCCATGATTTCCCCCCCATCAAGTCAGCAAGCAGCATAGATATTGCTTCTTTATTAATCTCCTGATGTGGCCAGGTTACTTCATCCTATCCCATCAGGACTATCACAAGTATCCTTCTAACTTAATCTCCCTATGCCAACACTCATCTTTTTAAGCCATTTATCATCTGCTAGCAGAGTGGATTTTTAGAGGCAAAAAAAAAAGTCCTTATTATCCCATTTTGAAATTATTATTATAAAATTGAAGCCTTACATTTGTTTTTCTTCCCTTTTTCTTAGCCCCAACAGCCATCATCTCTCCTTATGTAGCATTTCATATATGAAAATTATTTGTTGATTTGCAATCCCACTGCACATTTCATGCTTCTTTGATTTTGTCCAAAGTATTTCCTCTAGGAATGCCCTTCCATCTCTTTTATCTGGCTAAGACCTATAGAAGAATGATTCCCTTTGTTAGCCAGATTTATCCTGCCTATTTTGAATAAAGCTACAAAATGTTGATTCTCATTTAACTGAAGACTATCCCTACCCACACATGCAAGTGATGTTTGGCAATGCCTGAGACATTTTTTATTTTCATGACAAGAAAGAACAACTGCCATCTGATGGGTAGGAGTAAGGGATGCTGCTAAGTCTCCTACAATATAGGGAATTGCCCCAGGACACAAAATTTGTCTGACTAAAAAATGCCAGTTGTACTGAGAAGGAGAAAATCTTCTTTAGAAGAGTATCAAATAGGCCTCATTAAGTTGGAATATAAAATTATCAGGAAAATGAAACAATATGGGATTGGGAGGGAGACAAACCATAAAACATTCTTATACTCACAAAACAAACTGAGGGTTGCTTGGGGGTGGAGGGACAGGGATAGGGTGGGTGGGTTATAGACACTGGGGAGGGTATGTGCTATGGTGAATGCTGTGAAATGTGTAACCCTGATGATTCACAGACCTATACCCCTGGGGAAAATAATACATTATATATTAATAAAATAATTTTTAAAATAGTAACTACCTTTTTCACATGATTTTTCTTCTTTTTGGTTGAAGACATTCTTTTTTATTTACTTGCTCTTTATTTTCTTTCTTCCTCTTTTCTTGCTCTCCTTCAGATTACTTATGATGTATACTGCTGTCAAGCTTCAATTTGCACACTATCCTGTAAGGATTCTCTAGAGCAACTCTGACCTACGTGGCCATGTTAAGTCTCCCAAACGAATATTCCTGATAGGCAGTAGCACACATTTTTGAGTCAAATTTCAGAGAACATTAGCCAGTATATGGATGATATGGCATTAAAAATGTGGTTTTATATTAGACATGTAGCATATTTTAAACATGTATGTAATGTATGTGTTATAATTATTTGACAAAAATATGGAAGGCATATGGAGACTTTTTTTTAATCAGAATTTAAACAGACAGAAACTGATTAAAATTTGCTGTATGTTTCATACAACTTTCTGGATGTAGTTAAACACTGATATATATTCCATATCCCTACTGAAGTATAATGATAATATCTCAGATGGCACACACTATTTTTTGTTCTTTCTGCATCAAAGGGCTATGGAATTTGGATCCAAGCATAGTCACCTATTACAACAAAAAGTCTTATTTTTTCATTAATATGATTAGGGTAAGAACATCAATATCATAGGTTAACAAGATAAAATACTGTAAAATGTCTGAAGATTTTATGAAGATGAATGATATGGAACCTATTTAATAAATGGTGGGTATCAGTTTTGAATTTCAGGCACTCGGCAAAATTTAGATTCTTCAAAAATATGGAATAAATATATTCTCTAAGTACTTCAAAAATACTTGGAACATAGTGAATCCTTGATTATTGTGTATTGATTAAAATCATTAGGATATAAATTTCTGATTTTGGATCATAATTTTATCTGAGGAGGATTTGAGGAAGATCTAGTTTGGCACACTGTATATTTGTTAAAAAGAAGAATTCAGAAACAAAGGGTCTCAGTGAGGAAAGCCTCTCTTAGAGTTGAATACATTTGAAGAGAAGGAATGCATCTGCAGTTGACCTGAGTTGCATTCTAGGTAAACTTACATGGTTAGAGATGATTTAAATTCATAGATAATCTATGTTATATAAAATATGTAAGCGTCAATGCTTTTTCAGGCTTAGGGAGGTCATGATGGTTATTAATAGGGAGAGAGAAGATCAGAGAACACAAATTGGCAGTTGAGATTAAATATAAAAGATGTGAAAATGGCAGGGCATAGTAAGAGCAAGATCTGATGGGGACTGCCAAAGAAAACAGTCAGGATTGACTTATCTTCAGAGAGAATAAATTAGAAAATTCGCATGATATATGGATGGGTTTGGGGGAAAAAAACATAGAAACTTTGACAAATTAGGTTGGAAACATTCTGAAATTATTGGAGAAGAATTAGACTATGAAGACACTATCCTGAGAAGTTAAGCTGGTGAGTGCAAAACTGAAAAATACTCTGGTCAAATTCATCTTCTGATTGTGAGTTGCAGAATTTCTACCAGCATTGTGGATGCTTTAAGTTAGCCCACTTGGAGTCCATTTCTTAAAATGTGTATGCTCTGTATTAAATTTTTTTCTCAATGCCAATTTTCAGGTCACAAAATAAGCACAGGTGATGAGGAATAAACATAAGATAAAAAGTATCTGTTTGGTCCACTAGGCATAGACTAGAAAGAAACCATCTGATCCATTTAATATTTGTTATTGAAAATGATTAAGGCATGCAGAATCACAGAACCTGATGGTTGTTCTTACAATAACTTTATGAAAAGAGAAAATCAGAAAGGAGTCATTAAAGGAAAAAAACAAGAAGGATAATATTCCGTTGCACATATATCGCACATCTTCTTTATCCATTCATATGCTGATGAGCACATCAGAAGGTTGTTTCCATATCTTGGAAATAATGCTGCAATAAACACTAGATTGCATATGTCTCTCCAATATTCTGTTTGTCCTTTGGACATATATCCAGAAGTGGAATTGCCAGGTTATATGTAGACCCTTTTTTAAAAATTTTCAGTAACCCTTCATATTGCTTTCCATAGTGGCTGCATTCCCACCAACTAAGCACAATGGTTCCCTTCTCATAAAATTCCCCCACTACTTATTATCTCTTGACTTCTTAATGATAGGTCTTATAACAGGAGTCAGGTGATATCACATTGTGGTATTGACTTACATTTGTCTGATAATTAATTTAGACACGAGAAAGAAGGAAATCCTCTTATTTCTGACAATAGTAATAAACTTTGAGTACATATGCTGTGAGATTAGTCAAAGAGAGAAAGGCAAATAATGTATGATAACACTTATATGTAAGTGGAATCTTTTTTTTTTTTTGTAAGTGGAATCTTAAAACAGCAGAATTCCATATGAGTCCACATATATGGATTTAAAAAAACCAAAGCAAATGTATAAATAAATAAGAAGCAAAAACAGATCCATAAATACAGAGAATTAACTGATTAACTGATGGTTGTCAGGGAGGCAGGATCTTGATGGTGGCCAGTTTGATGAAGGGGAGTGGGAGACACAGGTTTGTAATGATGGGATGAGTAAATTACATGGATAAAAAGTACAGCACAAGGACTATAGTCAGTGGTTTGTAATAGGTTGAATGAAGACATGTATTAGCAACATTAGTGATGAGCACAGCATAGTATATGAATAGACTTGTTGAATTTACTATGCTGTGTATCTAAAACTAAAGCATTATCATTTATCAACTACATTTCAATAACAACAAATAGCCAAACTCATAAAAACAGATACAGTTGTGGGTACTAGGGGCTGAGGGGTGGGGAAACACAAGAGATATTTTATTAGTAGATAAATAAGTCCTAGAGATCTAATGTACAGGATGGTAACTATAATTATATATCAAATATATAAATATATATATATATATAACTATATATCAAAAGCATCAAAGTTGCTAAGAGACTAGATCTTAAATATTTCTACTACAAAAAAAAACAGAATTATGTGATGTGATAGAGTGTTAGCTAAACTATAATGGCACTCACATTGCAATATGTGAATCTATCAAATCAACATGTTGTACACCTTAAGCTTAGAAAATGTTCAATGTCACCTATATGTCAATAATAAATAAAGGAATTAGATTACCATCTTTTATCTAAATAAAGTATGGTTTGCTAAAATAAAGCATGTAGTCTTATTTTTAATTTTGATAAATAAAGGAAGGAGAAGATAGAATATACTTTACCTAACTAAAGTATACTTTGCTAAATAATTTCTCTTTATATTTTATTCTCATAGTCTTGATGAGGAATATATGATGAAACAGCAACACCACTGCTTGATTCTACAGAACAAATCGTCATGCTCATACCTAATGGTTCTGTCTTCATGCCCCCTGTCCTGACACTCACTGGCATTCCTGGACTGGAGTCAGTGCAGCATTGGATTGGAATTCCATTCTGTGTCATGTATTTCATCGCTGTGATTGGGAATTCCCTAATTTTGGGTCTAATCAAATATGAGCACAGCCTCCATAAGCCCATGTACATATTTTTGGCCATGCTGGGGGCCACGGACATTGCACTGAGCACCTGCATTCTTCCCAAAATGTTAGGCATCTTCTGGTTCCACTTGCCAGAGATTTCCTTTGCAGCCTGCCTTTTCCAAATGTGGCTTATTCACTCATTCCAGGCAGTTGAATCAGGCATCCTACTAGCAATGGCCCTAGATCGATACGTGGCCATCTGTGACCCCTTGAGACATACCACTATCTTCTCCCAACAACTCTTGATTCATATTGCAGTTGCCGTGACACTCAGGGGTGCAATTCTTGAAGTGCCATGCCTGGTGTTCATCAAATGTCGTCTTAAACTCTATCGAACCACAGTGATCTCCCACACTTACTGTGAGCACATGGCCATCGTGAAGCTGGCAGTTGGAGATATCCGCATCAACAAGATATATGGTCTCTTTGTTGCCTTCAGTATCTTAGGGTTTGACATAATCTTCATCACCTTGTCTTACATTCAAATCTTTATCACTGTGTTTCAGTTGCCCCAGAAGGAGGCACGATTCAAAGCCTTTAATACCTGCATCGCGCACATCTGTGTCTTCTTACAGTTCTACCTCCTTGCCTTCTTCTCCTTCTTCACACATAGGTTTGGTGCTCACATACCACCATATGTTCATATCCTCTTATCAAACTTCTACCTGTTAGTCCCTCCTTTCCTCAACCCTATAGTCTATGGCGTGAAGACCAAGGAAATTCGTGACCATGTCCTAAAAATATTGTTTTCCAAAACCATTCTTAATCACTAGTAGCTCCTTGTGCAGGCATTTTAGGTTGATTCAGATTAGCAACATGAACATGGTAAAAGTTAAATTTTCTCTAAATATGTATATTCCAAAAAAAAAAAAAAAACCTTTCACTCTCAGATTCTCATAACTGAAGCAGGTTTAAAAAAAAATCATTAAATACATGAGAACTTTGGTTTGCCACTTATATAAAGAACAAAAATCTCTTATGCTGACATTTCAAGGAGTTCCAGTTTTTCTTCTATTTTTGTCTGTCTGCTTAAACTTTGAAGTTCCTCTCTGGCAACAGACCTACACAGAAATAAAATGAAAAAACATCACTTGATTGTTACTTCCAAGGACCAAGTCACACCTCAGTATTCTTCAACTGCTAACTCAAAACATAGCTACAATTCTGGCTAGGTCGCATTTTCAGTATCCTAGTACCCAAATATGTGAAGCAAATGTTAATACAACCGAAGGGCTAAATAGACAACAACACAAAAATAGTAGGGGAGTTCAGTACCCTACTTCCATCAATGGATAGAACATGCAGGCAGAAGTTCCATTAGAAACTGAGACTTGGACACTATGCACCAAAGGGATCTAACATGCACATACAGAATATTTCCCCAACTACTTCAATACACATGCTTCACTAGTGTACAAGAAACCTTTTCTAGGATAGATCACATATGTGATCACATAAAATGTCTTAAATATTTAAGAAGATTGAAATAATACTGGGTATCATTTCTGATTACAATATAATCAAAGTACAAATCAATAGCAGAAGAAAAACTTAAGAAAAATATTCATAAATAAATATATATTTATTTATTGAAGAACTGATGGCTCATGACTTAGAGAAGAAACACAAGGGGCAATTAGAAAATCTCTAAAGAATAGCAGACAGCGGGCCCCTGGGTGGCTCAGTGGGTTAAACCTCTGCCTTCAGCTCAGGTCGTGATCTCAGGGTCCTGGGATCAGGTCCTGCATCGAGCTCTCTGCTCAACAGGGAGCCTGTTCCCTTCCTTTCTCTCTCTGCCTGCCTCTCTGCCTACTAGTAATCTCTCTCTGTCAAATAAATAATAAAATCTTTTAAAAAAAAAAGAATAGCAGACAGAATGGGAGAAGATATTTGCAAATGACATATCAGATAAAGGGCTAGTATCCAAAATCTATAAAGAACTTTAGTATATGTGTTGCCGAAGCGAGCACCAAAATCTATAAAGAACTTATCAAACTCAACATCCAAAGTATAAATAATGCAATCAATAAATGGACAGAAGACATGAATAGACCTTTCTCCAAAGAGGACATCCAAATGGCCAACAGACACATGAAAAAATATTCAACATCAGTTGATATCAGAGAAATACAAATCAAAACCACAATGAGATACCACCACACACCAGTCAGAATAGTAAAAATTAACAAGGCAGGAAATGACAGATGTGGGCAAGGATGTGGAGAAAGGGGAACCCTCCTACTCTGTTGGTGGGAATGCAAGATAGTACAGCCACTCTGGAAAATAGTATGGATGTTCCTCAAAAAGTTGAAAACAAAGGTTCCCTATGATGCATAAATTGCATTATGGGGACTTTACCCCAA
Source organism: Meles meles (assembly GCF_922984935.1). Taxonomy (NCBI): domain Eukaryota; kingdom Metazoa; phylum Chordata; class Mammalia; order Carnivora; family Mustelidae; genus Meles; species Meles meles. The sequence goes on along the minus strand of NC_060073.1, from coordinate 57,759,355 downwards.
AGATACAAATGTAGTGATCCAATGGGGCACATGCACCCCAATGTTTATAGCAGCAATGCCCACAATAGCCAAACTATGGAAAGAGCCCAGATGTCCATTGACAGGTGAATGGATAAAGAAGATATTTTTTAAAGATTTAATTAATTTATTTGACAGAGATAGAGCATGCACAGTAGGCAGAGTGACAGGCAGAGGGAGAGGGAGAAGCAGGCTCCCTGCTGAACACGGAGCCCAACATGGGACTTGATCCCGGGACCACAGGATCATGACTGAGCTGAAGGCAGGCACTTAACTGACTAAGCCACCCAGGCTCCCCAAGATATTTTATATATATATGTAATATTCATATATATATATATATGAATATTATACAGCCATCAGTAAATGAATTCTTGCCATTTGCAATGACATGAATGGAACTAGAGGGTATAAAGCCAAGTGAAATAAGTCAACGGAAGAAAGATAATTATCGTATGATCTCAGGGATGTGTGGAATTTAAGACACACAGCAGAGGATCATAGGAGAAAAAAGAGGAAAAAAAATGAAACTAGAGAGGGAGACAAACCATAAGAGACTCTTAATCTTACCAAACAAACAGCTATTCTGGAGTGGCGGGGGGATAAGGTGACTGAGTGATGGATGTTGGGGAGAGTATGTGTTGTGGTGCGTGCTGGGTGTTGTGTAAGATTGATGAATCACAGATCTGTACCCCTAAAACAAATAATACATTATATGTTAATTAAAAAAAAAAGAATAATGAAATGAAAACACATCAAACTAAAAGCCTATGGGATTTAACAAAATTAGTACTAAGTTGGAATTTAATAAGAATAAATGTCTACATTCAAAAGATAAAAGAACTCAAATAAATAATCTAACTTTACACCAAAGAACTAGTAAAAGAAGAACAAACTAAACCAAAATTAACAGAAGTGAAATAAGATTAGAGGAGAAATAAACATAATAGGGGATGGAAAAACAACGGGGAAGAAACAACAGAAGTAAGAAGTTGTTTATTTTGAAAAGATTAACATAGTTGACAAACCTTTAATTAAACCCAAAAAGAGAGACAAGACTGAAATAAGTACATCATAAGTAAAAGAGGAGACATTACAACTGAGAGCACACACACACACACACACACACACACTTAAGAGACCCTGATGAAAGGCAATATGCCCACAAATTGGATAAGCTGCAGAATACAGTTGATTTTTCTTTTTTTAAGCCACAATTTAAAAAAAAAAAAAAAGGAATGGGAGTCATTTTCCTTGAAGAAGGGATGACTGTGAAAGAGACTATTAAGGACTAGGGAGAGGTGGTTCATTCTAGGGTACAAGTAAGCTTTCAGTCTTCATTCAGGGGCTTAGTGATTTATGTCTACCTGATGACAATTATTTAAGCTGGACAACATATGATTTTTGTTTGTACGTTAGAATTTGGTAAAAGATTTTTAAAATAAGTAAATAATTTCTAAGTAACAACACAAAGCAAAAAATAAAAAAAGAAGAAGAAAAGGATATATTAATACTCATTGCACATGAAAGGATACCAAGAGATGTTAATATGAAATGCAGTGGGAATTCTGGATCAGATTCTGGGTAAGAAAAATTTATCTTGGAAAAGTCATTCTTTGGATTATTGTCTAAATGTGAACGTGGACTGCAGATTAGGTGATAGTATTATTTCAATATTAACTGCCCGGATCTTGGTTATAATATAATAGTTATGCAGTAGAATATCCATGTCCTTGGTCAAGAACGTAGAATAATTTAGGAGTAATCCATGTCCACAAGGTACTCATAAAGAGTGCACAAAGAAATTATCTACCTATCAAATCATAAAACAAAATGGAGCCAAACGGAAATGATATCAAAAACTGGTTAATTGTTATAAGGGATTTCCTTGAGTGATCCTTGCACAATTCTGTACATTTCAAATTATGGTAATCTAAAACTTTTCAAAAAGCAGCCTTGTTGAAAATTTTCTTAATTCAGTAAAGGGTACAACACCTACTTACTAGTCCATTCCAGAAATATAATCATTGCTTCTGTTGTTGGCCTCTACTGTAGACATACTCCATTACCAATCCTAGAGACTGTGTATTAATCCCCAAATATGATCTCTCTTTTATATCAGTACTTACTCCCATTTAATCTTTCATGAAATCTTATGAGAAATAAGATATTTTTCACGATACCTTTATTGGTATTTCTTTTATACGTCTTACTTCTAAAAGTTATGAAAATTAGTTTTCTAAATTTGAAAACTAGTCTGTCATCTTGTATATTATGTAAAAATCATTTTCAAGTTGCTTTAAATTTCTTGCCGTTTTAATAGAAAATAACTACTTAATGCATATGTAGACTCTTCTATTGTGTAAGCTAACATGTATGCATTTTTGCTAACAAAACTGCTATTCAACTTTTAGAATTTAGTGAGGACGAATGGAAACAACATGCATGTACTAGAGGCAGAGAGATTTCCTCCCAAGATTTTAAATTCTCGAAAGTCCTCACGACACCTTATAGTTAGAATGAGGAATTATGTTTCAAGAGAGACCCTCTTAAAAGCAGCTAGGACAAAAAAGCTCCTTACGTACAAAGGAAAGCGCATTAGAATAATGTCACACCTTTCCACAGAGACCTGGCAAGCCAGGAAGGGCTGGCAAAATATATTCAGAGTACTAAATGAGAAGAACATGCAACCAAGAATACTCTATCCAGCAAGACTGACATTTAAAATGGATGGAGAGATAAAGCGTTTCCAAGACCGGCAAGGCTTAAAAGACTATGCAACCACCAAGTTGACACTGCAGGAAATATTAAGGGGGTCCTATAAAAGAGAAAAGTCCTAAGAATATCATTGAACAGAAATATAGAAACAATCTACAGACAGAAAGACTTCAAAGGCAACATGATGTCAATAAAAACTTATCTCTCAATAATCACTCTCAATGTGAATGGCCTAAATGCGCCACAGGGCTGCAGATTGGATAAAATGACAGGACCCATCCATATGTTGTCTACAAGAGACCCATTTTGAACCTAAGGATACACCCAGACTGAAAGTGAAGGGATGGAGAAGCATCTTTCATGCCAATGGGCCTCAAAAGAAGGCCGGGGTAGCGATTCTCATATCAGATAAATTAGATTTTAAACTAAAGACTGTAGTCAGAGATACAGAAGGACACTACATAATTCTTTAAAGGACTATCCACCAAGATGATCTAACAATTATAAATATCTATGCCCCCAATTACATAAGAAAACTATTAATCAAGATCAAGAATCATATTGATATGAATACAATAATAGTAGGAGATCTTAATACACCTCTCTCAGAAATAGACAGATCATTGAAACAGAAAATTAATAAAGAAATAAGAGCATTGAATGAAACATTGGACCAGATGGACCTCATCGACGTATACAGAACATTCCACCCTAAAACAACAGAATACTCATTCTTCTCAAGTACACATGGAACCTTCTCCAGAATAGACCACATACTGGGTCACAAAGCAGGACTCAACCGATACAAAAAGACTGAAATTATTCCCTGCATATTCTCTGATCACAATGCTTTGAAACTGGAACTCAATCACAAGGAAAAGTTCAGAAGGAACTCAAACACTTGGAAGCTAAAGACCACCTTGCTTAAGAATGCTTGGATCAACCAGGAGATCAAAGATGAACTTAAACAATTCATGGAAACCAATGAGAATGAAGACACTTCGGTCCAAAACCTATGGGATACAGCAAAGGCAGTTCTAAGGGGGAAATACATAGCCATCCAAGCCTCCCTCAAAAACATTGAAAAATCCAGAAAACACCAGCTCTCTCTATACCTTAAAGAACTGGAGAATCAACAACAAATCAAACCAACTCCACACGCAATAAGGGAAATAATCAAGATTAGAGCAGAGATCAATGAGGTAGAAACGAGAGATAGAGTAGAACGTATCAATGAAACTAGAAGCTGGTTTTTTGAAAGAATCAATAAGATCGATAAACCATTGGCCACACTAATCCAAAAGAAAAGAGAGAAAACCCAAATTAATAAAATTATGAATGAAAAGGGAGAGATCACAACTAACACCAAGGAAATAGAAACAATCATCAGAAATTATTACCAACAGTTATATGCCAATAAGCTAAGCAACCTAGATGAAATGGATGCATTCCTGGAAAACGACAAACTCCCAAAACTGAACCAGGAAGAAAGTGACAACCTGAATAGACTGATATCTAGTAATGAGATTGAAGCAGTGATCAAAAACCTCCCAAAAAACAAGCGCCCAGGACCTGACGGATTCCCTGGGGAATTCTACCAAACTTTCAAAGAAGAAATAACACCAATTCTCCTGAAGCTTTTCCAAAAAATTGAAGCAGAAGGAAAACTTCCAGACTCTTTTTATGAAGTCAGCATTACCCTGATCCCCAAACCAGGCAAAGACCCTACCAAAAAGGAGAATTTCAGACCAATATCCCTGATGAATATGGATGCAAAGATTCTCAACAAGATCCTAGCAAACAGGATCCAGCAGCACATTAAAAAGATTATTCACCATGACCAGGTGGGATTCATCCCTCGGTTGCAAGGTTGGTTCAACATTCGCAAATCAATCAATGTGATAGAACAAATCAAAAAGAGAAGAGAGAAGAACCACATGGTCCTCTCAATTGATGCAGAAAAAGCATTTGACAAAATCCAGCATCCGTTCCTGATGAAAACGCTTCAAAGTATAGGGATGGACGGAACATTCCTTAACCTCATATAATCTATCTATGAAAGACCCACAGCAAATATCATCCTCAATGGGAAAAAGCTTGCAGCCTTCCCATTGAGATGAGGAACACGACAAGGATGCCCACTCTCACCACTCTTGTTCAACATAGTATTAGAAGTTCTAGCAACGGCAATCAGACAACAAAGAGAAATAAAAGGTATCCAAATTGGCAAGGAAGAAGTCAAACTCTCTCTCTTCGCAGATGACATGATTCTTTATATGGAAAACCCCAAAGACTCCACCCCCAAACTACTAGAACTCATACAGCAATTCAGTAACGTGGCAGGATACAAAGTCAATGTACAGAAATCAGTGGCTTTCTTATACACCAACAATGAAAATACAGAAAGGGAAATTAGAGAATGGATTCCATTTACTATAGCACCAAGAACCATAAGATACCTGGGCATAAACCTAACCAAAGAGGTAAAGGACCTGTACTCGAGGAACTACAGAACACTCATGAAAGAAATTGAAGAAGACACAAAAAGATTGAAGACTGTTCCATGCTCTTGGATTGGATGAATAAACATTGTTAAAATGTCTATACTGCCTAGAGCAATCTATACTTTTAATGCCATTCCGATCAAAATTCCACCGATATTTTTCAAAGAGCTGGGGCAAATAATCCTAAAATTTGTATGGAATCAGAAGAGACACCGAATTGCTAAGGAAATGTTGAAAAACAAAAACAAAACTGGCGGCATCACGTTACCCGATTTCAAGCTTTACTACAAAGCTGTGATCACCAAGACAGCGTGGTACTGGCATAAAATCAGATACATAGACCAGTGGAACAGAGTGGAGAGCCCAGATATGGACCCTCAACTCTATGGTGAAATAATCTTCGACAAAACAGGAAAAAGTATCCAATGGAAAAAAGACAGTCTCTTCAATAAACGGTGCTGGGAAAACTGGACAGCGATATGTAGAAGAATGAAACTTGACCATTCTCTTACACCGTAAACAAAGATAAACTCGAAATTGATAAAAGACCTCAACGTGAGACAGAAATCTATCAGAATCCTAGAGGAGAACATAGGCAGTAACCTCTTCGATATCAGCCACAGCAACTTCTTTCAAGATATGTCTCCAAAGGCCAAGGAAACAAAAGCAAAAATGAACTTTTGGGACTTCATCAAGATCAAAAGCTTCTGCACAGCAAAGGAAACAGTCAACAAAACAAAGAGGCAACCCACGGAATGGGAGAAGATATTTGCAAATGACAGTACAGACAAAAGGTTGATATCCAGGATCTATAAAGAACTCCTCAAACTCAACACACACAAAACAGATAATCATATCAAAAAATGGGCAGAAGATATGAACAGACACTTCTCCAATGAAGACATACAAATGGCTATCAGACACATGAAAAAATGTTCATCATCACTAGCCATCAGGGAAATTCAAATTAAAACAACATTGAGATACCACCTGACACCAGTTAGAATGGCCAAAATTAGCAAGACAGGAAACAACATGTGTTGGAGAGGATGTGGAGAAAGGGAACCCTCTTACACTGTTGGTGGGAATGCAAGTTGGTGCAGCCACTTTGGAGAACAGTGTGGAGACTCCTGAAGAAATTAAGAATAGAGCTTCCCTATGACCCTGCAATTGCACTGCTGGGTATTTACCCCAAAGATACAGATGTAGTGAAAAGAAGGGCCATTTGTACCCCAATGTTTATTGCAGCAATGGCTACGGTCGCCAAACTGTGGAAAGAACCAAGATGCCCTTCAATGGATGAATGGATAAGGAAGATGTGGTCCATATACAGGATGGAGTATTATGCCTCCATCAGAAAGGACGAATACCCAACTTTTGTAGCAACATGGACAGGACTGGAAGAAATTATGCTGAACGAAATAAGTCAAGCAGAGAGAGTCAAGTATCATATGGTCTCACTTATTTGTGGAGCATAACAAATAACACGGAGGACATGGGGAGATGGAGAGGAGAGGGAGTTGAGGGAAACTGGAAGGGGAGATGAACCATGAGAGACTATGGACTCTGAAAAACAACCAGAGGGTTTTGAAGGGGCGGGGGGGTGGGGAGGTGGTGGGAGGTTGAGGAACCAGGTGGTGGGTAATAGCGAGGGCACGTACTGCATGGAGCACTGGGTGTGATGCCAAAACAATGAACACTGTTATGCCGTAAATAAACAAATAAACGAATAAAAAATAAGAATTTAGTGAGGAATGTCCTTTCATTAAGTAACATTGATAATTTCTTTCATTTTGTATACCCCATCTTAAACTTTCACAGCAGATATCACATACACTTACCCTTCCATTTCTTCTTTATGCAACTGCTTCTTCCCCATAGATCATGTGAAATTTCTCTGTGCTCATGACCTGGATAACACACAACACATTTTAGTAATAAATGTATATTGAATGAAGGAATGAGAGGATAAATACACATTACTTTTTCAACTCACATAATAAACATTAAGTCTCACAATAGCATTATTTCCAAATTTTCCAGTTGGAAGAACAAGTAGAGGATGAGGTGTTCCAAACTCAAATAACTTACTGACATCATATTTTATTAAGTACTTCAAATAACTTAACCACATTATATTTTATTGACAGCAATAGCTCTCCATCCTAATTTTAAATTCAAAAATATCAATAATTAAAGTTATGCATTTGTTTCACAAAAGCTTTATCCAGTGTACCATACTGAGTAATTTTATAGGTGAAGATCTCTTATTCACAGAACAAGTATCTGAAGGTAGAGATATGGAAACAGAGACACGGAGAAGCCAAGTATAATGTCCCCAGTACAGAGCTTAGTAGTGGCAGAATCTGGATGCAAAACTTGACAGTCCAATTCAAAACTGATTTTTAAGCAACTATATAACAAGTGGTCTCGTACCTGGAAAATAAAAACCATTTAATATGAAATGTGAAGGATATCAGAGAATTGTATAATCCAGTTTCTGTTTTGAGACTCAGTGAAAAAGGGTCACATGGATGTTTATTTACATAGATCTCATGGCAATGGAGTATTTTACATGTCCTTTACATCATCTCCAAGTGAGTACAGTAGAAACCAAACTGAACTCATCAAAATATAATTTATGTATATGTATTTGTCTGCCTTTACTTTGTAGGGGAAAAGAAAAGAAGAGAGCAAGGAGAAAAGAAGAGAGCAATGTGCCAGTTTTAGAAATGACTTCTGAGACATTAAGTGTGTATGGTCCCTAGAGGGCTTCATTCTGAGCTCCTGGGTCCCTGGGAGCTTGGGCTAGTGGCAAGGAAATCTCTTAGTCCATGTTCAGATCCTCTCCTCCTCCACATTCACTGGGGAACATTACGATTGGTGGCCAGCAATTTTCTTCTACAATCAAGCTCAATAAATTTATGCTACTGCCTCAGCATGATACTGACTTTGCTACAAATTTTGTTAGAGATGAACACACCAACTTGATCTCAGACAGAAATATAATAGAGGGAGCAAGGCTGTTTTTCAGGGATGGAAGAAAAGCAGGAAAGGCTATCCCAGAGATCTCCACATATTGGCAGATGGCCCAGCATCAAATGGATCAGAGTTCATGATGTTGACAATGATGAGGGCTGTTACTGAGGGTGCAAACAGAAAGCAGGGTCATTGCCCAGCACAAGATACCAGACAACGAGGCCAGAATCTCAGGAGGAATAAAGGTGGATGAGAGGTAAGCAATGAGGGCTAGTGCTATGAAGACTGACAATGGTCTCCAGTGTCTGGTAAGAGCAGAACTGGCTCCCAACAACAAAGGATGAGGAAGTCTCACTATCCCTAAGTTTACCCCATACTGTTTCTCTACCAGCTTTTCCAAAGATAGGCATATCATCCCACCTCCCCTGTACTCACATATGTCCTCTTCCACCTACCTTCCCACCATCTGTACCTGTCAGGTAGTACTCCCATGGCAGCTCCTTTCTCTTAAATAAGTCAGGCAATGTGATTTTTTTACTAAAGGGTTCCTATTCTAATTCTGATTAATGTAGAAAGAAAAAGTTAATGAAACAATCCATGATCTATGAACCTGTAGAATTGAACACTGAGGAGTAAAGCTTTGAAAATCAAGGATTTAGTTGACTAACTGGTCTTTTCTAAATACACATCTGCTGACATAACTCTCTTCATAGAATGGCCCTTGTTGACTGGATTCCTTCATCTGAGATTCAGTCACAAAAATCACAGCTCTTCCTGCATTATTGGCATATTTGGTGACATTCGGCATATGACGAGATGATCTTGAGCTTGCTGACATAAAGCAATAGTGCTGGAGAGTCTAGGAAAGCATAACTGAACCTTTTTTTTTTTAACAGTCTAACAATTTCTTTCTTTTACAGCTTGAGAATTTCTTGATTCAATATATGCAATTTTTAAAAAGCAATATTTTTGTTTGTTTACATAGTGACTTCATTCAGATTATTGGCTATTCAAGATACTTCTAACTCCATTTTTCCATAGGAACAATTGTTTGTAGTTAAAAAATTGTTTATCTGCACTTGGAAGAAAATGTTAATATATATATTTTAGTTTTTTTTTTGTTATGCTCATTTAGCTAATATATAGTACATCATTAGTTTTTGATGGAGTGTTCAATGATTCATAGTTGCATATAATACCCAGTGCTCAGCACAACACGTGCCCTCCTTAATACCCCTCACCTGGCTACCACAATCCTACACTCCCCTCCCTTCTGTAACCCTCAATTTGCTTCCCAGAGTCCGGAGTCTCTCATGGTTTGTTTCTCTCTCTGATTTTTTATCCTTCAGTTTTCCCTCTGTTCCCCAATGGTCCTCTGAGCTACTCCTTATATTCCACATATGAGTGAAACCATATGATAATTGTCTTTCTCCAGTTGACTTATTTGACTTAGCATAATTCCCTCCAGTTCCATCCATGTCAATGTAAATGGTAGGTATTCATCTTTTCTGATGGCTGAGTCATGAACCACAACCACATATCCATTCATCTGTTCCAAGACATCATGGCTCCTTCCACAGTTTGGCTCTTGTGGACATTACTGCTATGAACACTGGGGTGAAGGTGCCCCTTCTTTACACTATACCTTTTTCTTTGGAGTAAATACCTAAAGTGCAATTGAGGGGTCATAGGGTAGCTCTATCTTTAACTTCCTCAGGAACCTCCATACTATTTTCCAGATTGGCTATACCAGCTTGCATTCACACCCACAGTGTAAGAGGGTTTCCCTTTCTCCAAATCATTGTCAATATTTGTTGTTTCCTGCCTTGTTAATTTTTGCCATCCTAACTGGTGTAAGGTTGTATGTATCTCCTTCTGGTTTTGATTTGTATTTCCCTAATGACAAGTGATGTGGAGCATTTTTTCATGTGTCTGTTACCCCTTTGTATGTCTGCTTTGAAGAAGTGTCTGTTCATGTCTTCTGCCCATTTCTTTGACTTGAATATTTGTTTTTTGGGGTATGAATTTGAGAAGTTCTTTATAGATCTTGGATATCAGCGCTTTGTCTGTAGTGTCATTTGCAAATATCTTCTCCCATTCTGTGGGTTGCCTCTTTGTTTTGTTGACTGTTTCCTTTGCTGTGCAGAAGCTTTTGATCTTGATGAAGTCCCAAAAGTTTATTTTTGCTTTTGTTTTTCTTGCCTTGGGAGACACATCTTGAAAGAAGTTGCTGTGGCTGATGTGGAAGAGGCTACCCATGTTCTCCTCTAGGATTTTGATGGATTACTGTCACATATTGAAGTCTTTCATCCATTTTGAGTTTATCGTTTTGTATGGTGTAAGAGAATGGTCCAGTTTGATTCTTCTGCATGTGGCTGTACAATTTTCCCAGCACCATTTGCTAAAGAGACTGTCTTTTTTTCATTGGATTTTTTTTTCTGATTTGCCAATGATTAGTTGACCATAGAGCTAAAGGTCCATTTCTGGTGTCTCTATTCTTTTACACTGATGTATGTGCCTGTTTTTGTGCCTACCAAGTTGTCTTGATGATCACTGCTTTGTAATATAACTTGAAGTCAGGCATTGTGATATCCCTGGCTTTGGTTTTCTTTTTCAACATTCCCCAGGGAATTTGGGGTCTTTTCTGGTTCCATGCAAATTTCAAGATTGCTTGTTCCAGTTCTGTGAAAACTGTTGATAGTATTTTGATAGGGACTGTATTGAATGTGTATATTGCTGTGGGCAGCATAGACATTTTAGGAATACTTATTCTTCCAATCCATGAGCATGGAATATTTTTCCATCTTTTTGTGTCTTCCTCAATTTCTTTCATAAGTGTTTTGTAGTTTCTAGAGTGAAGATCGTTTACCTCTTTGGTTAGGCTTATTGCTAGGTATCTTATGGGTTTTGGTGCTATTGTAAATGGAATTGATTCTTTAAGTTCTCTTTTTTCATTAAGTGTATATAGCAGCTGATTTCTGTGCATTCATTTTGTGTCTTGCTGTATGAGTTCTGGTAATTTGGGGGTGGAGTCTTTTGGGTTTCCCCATAAAGTATCATGTCATCTGTGAAGAGAGAGAATATAACTGTTTCTTTGCCAAATTCAATTTTTTTCCCTAATCTTTTTGTTGTCTGATTGCTGAGGCTAGGACTTCTAGTACTATTTTGAACAATAATGATGAGATTGGACATCCCTGTCATGTTTCTGACCTTAGAGGCTAAGAGCTTTTCCCCATTGAAAATTATATTCATTGTGGGCTTTTCATAGATGGCTTTTATGATATTGAGGTATGCTGCCTCTATCCCTACACTTTGAAGAGTTTTAATCAGGAAAGGATGCTGTATTTTGTCAAATGCTTTTTTCTGCATCAGTTGAGAGGATCATATGGTTCTTATCTTTTCTTTTAATAATGTGCCCTATTATGTTGATTGATTTATGAATATTGAACCACTCTTGTCATCCCAGGGATAAATCCCACCTGGTCATGATGGATAATCTGTTAATGTACTGTTGGATCCTATCAGCTAGGATGGTATTTTGAGTATTTTGGCATCCATGTTCATTAGGGATAGAGGACTGTAGTTCTCCTTTTTGATGGGGTCTTTGCCTGATTGTGGCAGCCAGATAATGCTGGCATTATAGAAGGAATTTGGAAGTTTTCCTTCTGTTTCTATTTTTTGAAACAGCTTCAGTAGAATAGGTATTTTTTTTTCTTTGAATGTTTGGTAGAATTCCCTTGGGAAGCCATCTGGCCCTGGACTCTTGTTTTTGGGGAAATTTTTGATTACTACTTCAATTTCACCACTGGCTATTGGTCTATTCAAGTTGTTGATTTCTACCTATTTCAGTCTTGACACTTTATAAGTTTCCAGAAAGTCTTCCTTTTCTTCCGGATTGCTTAATTTATTGGCTTATAGTTGCACATAGTAATTTCTAATAATTGTTTCTATTTCCTTGGTGTTAGTCATGATCTCTTCCTTTTCAGTCATGATTTTATTAATTTTGGTCCTTTCCCTTTTCTTTTGGGTACATCTGGGGAGAGGTTTATTGATCTTACTAATTCTTTCAAAGAACCAGCTTCTAGTTTTGTTGATCTGTCCTGTTTTTCTGGTTTCTGTTTCATTGATCTCTACTCTAAAAGATTTTATTTATTTATTTGACAGACAGAGATCACAAGTAGGCAGAGAGGTAGGCAGAGAGAGAGGAGGAAGCAGACCCTCCACGGAGCAGAGAGCCCGATGTAGGGCTCAATCCCAGGTCTCTGGGATCATAACCTGAGCTGAAGGCAGAGGCTTAACCCACTGAGCCACCCAGGTGCCCCTTGATCTCTACTCTAATATTCATTATTTTTCTTCTCCTGCTTGGTGTATGCTTTATTTCTCATTCTTTCTCCAGATCCTTTAGTTATAAGGTTAGTTTGTGCATTTGGGAGTTTTCCAATTTTTTGAGAGCAGCTCGGATGGCTATGTATTTCCCCCTTTGGATGCCTTTGCAGTATCCCATAGGTTTTGGACTACTGTGTTTTCATTCTCATTAATTTCTATGAATTGTTTAAATTCTTTAATTTCTTGGTTGACCCAATCATTCTTTATGCAGGGAATAATCTCAACCTTTTGGTATCGGTTGAGACTTTATTTGTGACCCAGTATGTGGTCTTTTTTTGTTTTTGTTTTTGAAAAAAAAAATCCTTTTTACTTAAAATATGTCAAATATGTCTCATAGGTATTTCCCATTTTTTATATTGGACAAACTAAATTTTATTTTATTTTATTTTTTAATTTAATTAATTTTTTTCAATGTTCCAGGACTCATTGTTCATGCACCACACCCAGTGCTCCATGCAATACGTGCCCTCCTTAATACCCATCACCAGGCTCACCTATCCCCCCACCCCTCTCCCCTCTAAAACCCTCAGTTTGTTTCTCAGAGTCCACAGTCTCTCATGGTTCAGCTCCCTCTCTAATTTCTCCCACTTCACTTTTCCTTTCCTTCTGTGATCTTTTCTGGAGAAAGTTCTATGTGCACTCAAGAAGAATGAGTATTCTGTTGTTTTAGGATGGAATGTTCTGTATATATCTACCAAGTCCATCTGGTTCAATGTGTTATTCAAATCCCTTCTTTCTCTGTTCATCTGCTTAGATGATCTCGTCATTGCTGTGAGTGAAGTGTTGAGATCTCTTACAATGTATTATTATCAATATGTTTCTTTATTTCAGTTATTAATTGGTTTATATAATTGGCTGTTCCTATGTTGGGGGCATTTTCTTGTTCAATTTTCTTGTTGGATAGACCCTTTTAATAATATAGTGTCCCTCTATGTCTTTTATTATGGCCTTTGTTTCAAAATCTAATTTGTCTGATATGAGTATTGCTAACTATGCTTTCTTTTGTGGTCCATAAGCATGGCAAGTGCTTCTCCATATCCTCACTTTTAATCTGGAGATGTCTTTAGGTTCAAAATGAATCTCTTGTAGATAGCATATAGATAGGTCTTGCTTTTTTATTCCTGCAGTCCTGTCTGTGTCTTCTGATGGGAACATTCAGCCCATTTACATTAGAGTTACTATTTAAAGTTATGAACTTAGTGCCATTTTATTGCCTGTAAAGTTCCTGTTTGTATAAATTTTCTGTTTATTTCTGGTCTTTTTGCCTCTTGGGGTCTCTCCATCCATTCTGAATGACAGCCTTGCTGGATAAAGTATTCTTGACTGCATGTTCTTTTCATTTAGTACCCTGAATATGTCTTGTGAGCTCTTTCAGGCTTGCTAGGTTTCTGTGGACTGATCTGATGTTATTCTGCTGTTCCTTCCTCCATATGTAAGGAACCTCACCTCCCTGGCTAGTCTCACAGTTGTTTCCTTGGCTGTAAGATTTGCAAGCTTCACTACTATATGCCACACTGTTGATCTATTTGTATTGCTTTTTGAGAGGGGTTCTTTCTGCCTGTTGAACTATAAAGCTTGTTTCCTTCCCCAGATTAGGAAAGTTATCAGCTATGATTTGCTATACCTTCTAACCCTCTGTCTCTTTCTCTCTCTCCACCCCCTTGGGAATCCCAATAATTCTGACATTGGAACATTTCATGGCATCATTAATCTCTTCAATTCTTTTCTCGTGTGCTACTAGCAGCCTATCTCAGTCCACTCCCTTCTTTCCATCAGCTTATCCTCTAGATCATTACTTCTCTCTTCTGCTTCATTTACCTGGGCTGTTAAAGCATCCAGTTTAGATTGCATCTCATTCACCGTATTTTTTAGTTCGGTCTGATTAGATCTCATTTCTGCTTTTAGAGATTCCATATTGTCACTAATACTTTTTTCAAGCATAGCTTTTGACTTCATGATTGCTACCTTGAATTCTATCTCCAACATTTTGCTTATATCCATACCCATTAGTTTTGTGGCAGATGGCATTGCCTCTGTTTCTTTTTTGTTGTTGGGAGTTCCTCCTTCTAATCATTCTGTCAAGGGATGGTTGAATGAATGAGCAGAGTCCAAGATATCAACCATGACCCAAGCATCATGCATGTGCACTCCAGCAAAATCCAGAGTGGTCAGAAGACACACCATTAAAAAAATTTAAAAAGCAAAAATGAAACACCAGAATAAAATGTATAAAATTTAAAAAATTGTAAAGTAGAGGGTGAAGGGAAAGAAGTCTATAATTTCTCAATGCAGACAAATCTCTCAGGGTGTTTCAGGTGTTCCTGGTTATATTTTGGTCTCTGTGTTAGAGAACAATAATTCCCAAAACAATAAGAAGGTAAAATGTGTACATATATAAAGGTAAAATTGAATAGTAAAAAAAAGGACTACAATAAAGCATATATCTAAAAAACATAGGTTTGAAAAATACAAGTTAAAAAGTTACTATGAAGTAAAAGTTGATATAAAAAACATTTATTTGAAATGAGAAAAAGATATAAAGAAAAAAATGAAAGAAGTTTAAGAAAAAGGAAAAAAAGAAAAGGAGAGTTATATCTGAAAAATAAAAAAGCCACGAGGCAATGCCTCAAGCTCAAATTACTATTTTCTACTGGCATTGGGATTTTACCATCTTATTGGGTCCATAGTTTTGTTGTCCACTTGTTCTTCCAACCCGTCTTCTAGGGGAGGGGCCTGCCACACTGCTTCCTGGGTAACCCTGCTTGGACCCAGTGGAAACTAGTTTTCTGTGCTTTTGTTCCCTGGTGGCTTTCTGCCCCACCTCTGAGGGTCAGAGCAAAAATGGCCACAACCAAACCTCTGGCCCAGAGCAGAGAAATTGTAGTCTGCTCTCTTTCTATATGTGCCACCAAAACCCACCACCTCCCTCAGTGTACACCCACATCAGCTCTCTCAGAGGTAGTCCGAGGGGCCTGGGAGTGTCACTGCCCTTTATGCTTCTAAAGTCTGGAGTTGCCACACTCTCACGTGCATGCCCCTGAAGCTCCTGGATCTTGTCTGGGCACTGCTCTAAGGCCCTTTCCCCACTACTACTGCTCTCTGAGTTTTTGCCAAGTTGCAGGCACAGGTTCCTGATTTTTTTCAGACTGCCCTATAGAAGAGCTATTCTCAACCAGCTGGGTTTGTGGTTTATGATGATCTGAGCTAAAAGTCCCTTCCTAGGATCACTGACCATAAACTGTTTGCTGGTTCCACTGCCCTGGCACTCTGCCAGTCTAGGAAGCCACTTGGGCTCTGAGGCTTCTTGTATCCTGAGACCAAAATGCTCTATCTGAAATTCTGCTTTTTCATTTCCAGAGCCCCTTTTAGAGAGGGATGTTTCTCCCTGGAGCAGATTTCTAAGGGTTCCACTTTTGTGCTCCAGTGTTACATCACTTTCCAGGATGCAGCTTATGGAGGCTCCCTCTTTACCTTATATCTCCCCAAATATTCATGATTCCATATGTCCTACTTTGCAGAAAGCAGTCACTTTTCCGCTTGTAGAGATCCAAATATATATTATTGTAACTCAAGCTGATTTTGTGGTTGTTCAGAATGGTTTGGGAGATATCCAGCTAAATTCAGGGGACAGGTTGAAATGGGGTCCCCCACTCACCCACTATCTTTCCTCACTCCTAAAAGGTAATGTTTTTGAACAAAGAAAGACTTTGTGTAAGGGTTAAGACTCCACATTTTCAGAAATTCAGTCATTAGTAAATAAAGAGGTCATTAAAACTTTCTTCATTGTTCTATGGCCCTCTCCTGAATCATTTCTGGTATCCCCAAGGTTTGCCTTCTGTCTTGCATTTATTTTTTTTTTTTTCTTTTCAGCATAACAGAATTCATTGTTTTTGCACCACACCCAGTGCCCTTTGCAATACGTGCCCTCCTTAATACCCACCACCTGGCTCCCCCAACCTCCCACCCCCTGCCCCTTCAAAACCCTCTGGTTGTTTTTCAGAGTCCATAGTCTCTCATGGTTCACCTCCCCTTCCAATTTCCCTCAACTCCCATCTCCTCTCCATCTCCCTATGTCCTCCATGTTATTTGTTATGCTCCACAAATAAGTGAAACCATGTGATACTTGACTCTCTCTGCTTGACTTATTTCACTCAGCATAATCTCTTCCAGTCCTGTCCATGTTGCTATAAAAGTTGGGTATTCATCTTTTCTGATGGAGGCATAATACTCCATCGTGTATATGGACCACATCTTCCTTATCCATTCATCCGTTGAAGGACATCTTGGTTCTTTCCACAGTTTGGCGACCGTGGCCATTGCTGCTATAAACATTGGGGTACAGATGGCCCTTCTTTTCCCTACATCTGTATCTTTGGGTTAAATACCCAGTAGTGCAATTGCAGGGTCATAGGGAAGCTCTATTTTTAATTTCTTGAGGAATCTCTTCACACTGTTCTCCAAAGTGCCTACACCAACTTGCATTCCCACCAACAGTGTAAGAGGGTTCCCCTTTCTCCACATCCTCTCCAACACATGTTGTTTCCTGTCTTGCCAATTTTGGCCATTCTAACTGATGTAAAGTGGTATCACAATGTGGTTTGTTTTTTTTTTAAAGATTTTATTTATTTGACAGAGAGATCACAAGTAGGCAGAGAGGCAGGCAGAGAGAGAGGAAGGGAAGCAGGCTCTCCGCTGAGCAGAGAGCCCGATGCGGGACTCGATCCCAGGACCCTGAGATCATGACCTGAGCTGAAGGCAGCGGCTTAACCCACTGAGCCACCCAGGTGCCCCTCACAATGTGGTTTTAATTTGAATCTCCCTGATGGCTAGTGATGATGAACATTTTTTCATGTGTCTGATAGTCATTTGTATGTCTTCATTGGAGAAGTGTCTGTTCATATCTTCTGCCCATTTTTTGATATGATTATCTGTTTTGTGTGTGTTGAGTTTGAGAAGTTCTTTATAGATCCTGGATATCAATCTTTTGTCTGTACTGTCATTTGCAAATATCTTCTCCCATTCCTTGTGTCGCCTCTTTGTTTTGTTGACTGTTTCTTCTGTCTTGCATTTCTGCTTTCTTCATTTAAGGGGGCTCTATCCTTTCCCCCATTTATTTTCTATGCATCTCTTACTCCTGAGCTCATGCAATGACTTATTGTTTTCAATGATCTGTATTTCATTAAGAATTAATGAACCTAAATTGGCCAATTCTTATGCTAATGGCAGCTCTGAACTATGGGACCCAGGAAACTGGTCTCTATTCTTCTATGTTGCCCATTTACCCATTTTCTACCTCCTGTAGTCAGCAGTAATGAGTCCTCCTGCCTCCTAGAGATTCTGCACTTCTAGGTGTTCACTAGTGTGTATTACAGAATGTCAGTAAATTGAAGCATATAACTAATTTTCAGGATTTCAGTTGTTAAAAATTAGGCAAAATAAAATGCATTCTTATAAGAAAAGTAAAAATAGAATGGAATTTTGACCCAGAATAGCCAAAGTACATTGATTTACATAATCTTTTCCAATACTCTTCCTTCATACTTCTTTGAAAGGACATCTAGTCTTACACAGATACAGACATTATAGATAGATATAGATATCTACATATATTACATACTTGGATGTCAGCTGTTACTCTCTGCTCTGTAATAGCAAGCTTTTATATTATATGTGGGTCAGAGTCAGCTTTGCTGGGTCAATTGACAGTTCTAGACCTAGAGAGGATAAAATAATAGTACCACTGGGTAACTGGAATATGGGAAATGGAGAGATTCATCAAGGTCGAATTCAAATGTCCTTTCCAAGCAAAATGAACAAGTATAATTATTTTGTCCACAGGTCCAGAAGACGTAACAGAGAGATCAGCAGTTGATTCCCTCCTCAGATGATCTGGTGGTTCTAATGCATCTAATACATTCACATAACCTCTTTTAGTAGACTAGTACTTGTGAAATTCCCTCCTGAAACAGTGATGGGTATCCATGGATCTGGTGTTTTGTTTTGTTTTGTTTTGTTTTGTTTTGTTTTGTTTGTTTTACCTTCAGTAGTATAAATGAGTTGAATAATTCTTAGCATTATTCCAAAATCAGAGAGATTCACTTGATGACTGGATAAAAAAGGAATTAGAAGAGATGAGTACCACTGACTGAGACAGTTTATTATTTTGTTTCTGGAGACCCAAAGACATTATGTTCTCCTCCAACATTACAGTCTTCATGCCTTCTGTATTGACACTAATAGGGATCCCAGGCCTAGAGTCTGTGCAGTGCTGGATCGGGATTCCATTCTCTGCCATGTATCTCATTGCTATGTTTGGAAATTCCCTGCTTCTGATCATCGTTAGGTCACATCACAGTCTCCATGAGCCCATGTACATTCTCATAGGCATGCTAGGAGTCACAGATATTGCACTTGCAACCACCATTATGCCCAAGATGCTTGGCATATTCTGGTTTCATGTACCAGAGATTTATTTTGACTTTTGCTTGCTTCAAATGTGGCTCATTCATACATTTCAGGGCATAGAGTCAGGCATCCTCCTGGCCATGGCTCTGGACCGTTATGTGGCCATCTGTTATCCACTAAGATACGGAGCCATCTTCACCCACCAGCTGGTCTACCAAATAGGGGCTGGGATAACACTCAGGGCTGCCATTCTGGTAGCCCCATGCCTAGTACTGATAAAGTGCCGATTTCAATTTTACCACACAACCATCATCTCCCACTCCTACTGTGAGCATATGGCCATTGTGAAGCTGGCTGCAGAAAATGTGCGGGTCAACAAAATCTATGGCCTGTTTGTGGCATTCACTGTTGCAGGATTTGACCTCACCTTCATCACTTTGTCCTACATACAGATCTTTTTCACAGTTTTTCGTTTGCCCCAGAAGGAGGCTCGGTGGAAAGCATTCAATACCTGCATCGCCCACATCTGTGTCTTCCTCCAGTTCTACCTCCTTGCCTTCTTCTCCTTCTTCACACACAGGTTTGGTGCTCACATTCCTCCTTATATCCATATCCTCTTTTCTAGCCTCTACCTCTTGGTCCCCCCTTTTCTCAATCCTCTTGTATATGGTGCCAAGACCAAGCAGATCCGCATTCACGTGGTAAAGATGCTGTGTTCATAAAATCTACTGTGATTAACACCTGCGGCATTCCCTTTCATTCAATAGTAACAGTCTCTCAAAACAACATATAATACTTAGCAATTCACATTATTTGAGCTGCTTCAGTGTTGTTCTTTTATTTTGTGCAATTTCTGTGCATGTTATGATTTTAATGTCTTCATACTCCATGACCACTATCAGTCATTGGGGTTTTGCATACAACTGAGTAATGAGAGGAAGAAACACAGACAAAATAGTGAAGATATGCTATTTCCTTTTCTCTTCTCTTTTTCAGTCCCTGGTTCAGCTTCTTTTTTTTTTAATGGATTCTTCTCTGAAAGTTTTCACAAATATACATCTTTCCCTTAAGTTAAATGCACTCAAACCCATTGTTCTAGAGCATCCTGATACTCAGTGAAAACAAGGTGTTGGTGTGTCTTGAAATTTTTAGTTATCTAAAAAATTTTTTGAGGAAATGTATTTTAAGCACATTGCATCAAAACAAACAAACATATAAACAAAACAAAACCTTTATGGATAAGAGATGATAATGTAAAAATTTCAATATATCTCCAGAGTCATTCAGGAATTTTGAGATGCAAAAATCATGAGAAATCATGTGATCCATTTTACATATCTATATTTTCTCTGTTCCCTCTACTAGTCATTTCTTTATTACTTCATCAAGTGTTATTAAAGCACAATATATTAACTATCATACAAGGAAATAGTAGCAGAGTGGTAAATTTGACACCATGCTTAAGTTTCATGGATTTGTTTCCTTGTATTTCTGGGAGGAAAGAAGAGTGAAACAAAGAGAGAGGGAAAGGAACAAGAACTTGTAGAAGTATGCACTGAGTGTAAGGTAAGGAAACATTGAAATTCAACTGAAAACAGCAGGCAGGAGAGTTAAAATCATGTTCTTTGCTTTTTAATTAGGAAGCCTAACTCCTGAGGAATAATGACTGATTGGTCCAGTAAGGAAGGGCACAACATGCCAGGTAGGCAATAGAGGTGACATGAATTAGAGAATGTGCTTAATCAACAGCACAGATTTTTTTTTCCAATGTAAAAAACAATTTTGAGAGGCACAGATGCTATGATATCAAATATGGCCATGGAGGGCAAATTGGATAAAGAGAGCAGGAGATACAACTCCTACTTATGGGATGAATAAGTCACAGAGATAAAAAGTACAGCATAAGGAATAGAGTCAAGGGTATTCTATTAGTTTTGTATGGTGACAGATGGTAGCTACACTTGCTGTGAACACACCATAGTGTTTAGACTTGTTGATTCACTATTATGAACTCTTGGAAATGATGTAACACTCTGCAAAGATGTTGAACTTTATTCTGAAAGTTATTATGTATCATTAGAGGTTTTCTCCATGAGGTAAAAACATGTTTTTTCTGTGTGCATGTAAATGTCTCTGTGTGTGTACCTATCCGGCATGTGATAATATATCTTCTCAGTGGATATAAGACATCATGTTTTTTTATCAAGAAAGGCTGTTAAATTAATGAAGAGATGGAGTGTTTTAACTAAGATTAACAACTTCAGAGCTTAAGGCTAAGTGGACTGTTTCTGGAAAATTCAACTCATAGATCATTTGCTGAATGATGATGGAAAATATACATATGTGTGCAGATGTCCTTGATTTGATTTATGATATTAAAATCAATGCATCTATAAAATAGACTGCATGTTGTATAAATGGGTGATACTCTGTCTTGTTTAATGGATTCAGGCTCATCACATTATCAATGACTGCTGAGGATGACTATTTGTAAATCTAGGGGATGTCTTGGGGCATCTTTTGAAAATATGTTCATTGTCAATATTTATTATATGATTAATATATGATATGACTGTAATGGATTGCCTATAGGGATTGTTCTTCATTTTTTGTTAAATATTTATTAATTTGACAGAAAGAGAGAGCACAAGCAGAGGGAGCAGCAGGCAGAGGGAGAGGGAGAAACAGGCTCCCTGCCAGGCAGGGAGCCTGATGCAGGACTCCATCCCAGGACTGCAAGACCATGACCCAAGCGGAAGGCATACACCAAATGACTGAGCCATCCAGGCGTCCCAGAGTTGTTGTTCTTAAATAACATAATTTCCTTAGGAATAAAACTGAGATAGCATGAGAGGTAATTTCTTAATTTTTAAGTCAGGGTTCAGCAAACTTTTATGGAAAGAGACTGGTACATAGCTTAGGCTTGCGGGCAAAGGGGCAATTCAAGACTATTACATAGGTATTTAGATAGCAAGATAAAAAATATATTTGCGCAAAATGTTTTAATGATATTCAAATTCTAATAAGAGCAATAATAATCATAATTGTGTAGTTTTTCTATAATTCAGTCTAAAGTAGAAGAATAGAATTTCTTTCTTTCTGGGAGATAGCATTCTGCTTAAGTGGGGCTGAAAGTCAAATATTCCCTTCACCACATTGATTGCAGGAGTTCATCTGTAAAAACTATACTCAGCTAGTGGGCTATCCAAAAACAAACAGCAGGTCAGCATAGGGTGGTCTACTATAATTGCAAGCTTTTATGGAGAAGTTTGAAATATATCTTACAATGACTAGTCCTGACAGTTATCGTAGAAATAGTGGGAATGTAAAGCTTACTGGGAGACAGAACATGAAACTGGAAGCTGTTTGCACCATCCTCAATTGTCATTATGGTAAAATATCTATGCTAGAGTCCAGATTGTTCCATTATTGTGGCCTTTGATGTACCAGGACCATCTCCAATCTGAGACCTAAAAAGGAAACAAAGGAAAACAAATGGGTCATTGCAAGGTCAAGAGGATAACCAGGACTCTCTATCTTCCCACACATTTACTAGGACAATTATAGAATATGTTCTTGAACAGGAATTTACCTGAAAAAGAAAAGTATATTTTGTAAAGGGTCATTTTAATGATTTCTAGAAACTTCAAGTGATCCTTCAGAGATTGTACCAGTTATAACACTGACTATTGGCATTTGTATGTCTGAATTCTCAAAAACACTGGTTATGTTTGAGATTTTTAAGTGTTGACAATCTGGTGAAATATGATTGTCTTTATAATTACCATTTTTAAATGTTTTTTAATTAACATATAATGTATTATTTGCGCCAAGGCATAATTAGCATTTAACAAAGAGTGCAATGATTATGCTGTTTTTCTTCTACTTGTAAATCCTTTCTATGGAGTACTTTATTGTTTCCTTTGAGCACTTTCTGATTTGAGTTCATTTTTAATTTGTGTGTTTAAAATCTGATAAATATTGAGTTAACATTTCCAAGGGTTTTATTTCTTGGGACTTCATGAGAGAGCTTCCAACAAGCCATGGGATTTTCCTAGGACAAGAGCAGACAAAGAAAGAGGTCTGAATCTTAGTGAGTTTTGGCGCGTAGGAGCTCATTCCTCTGACTCTTGATGTTGGCTTTCAGGTGATGGAGCAAAAATGCACGGGCCCATTGATAAGGAAACCCAAGTTTGGCTGCCTGTGCCTGGAAAGGCCAAAACTCAAGAAAAAAGTGTTGATTGGAAAGCAATATGGGCATTATTCAGGAGGCTGGCTACCTGGGGAGAAGGCATATCCTGGTCCAACAGCCATTCTGTGGTTTCTGCCTGGCCCAGAGATTTTTAAATGGGTTTA
Organism: Meles meles; assembly: GCF_922984935.1. Taxonomy (NCBI): domain Eukaryota; kingdom Metazoa; phylum Chordata; class Mammalia; order Carnivora; family Mustelidae; genus Meles; species Meles meles. The sequence goes on along the minus strand of NC_060073.1, from coordinate 57,735,989 downwards.
GGGCACTAATCAATAAAGGGAGTACTGAGACCTGTAACATTTCTTGATTATGTGCAGACTCCGTGGTGCCAGCTACAGAAGTTATCCCAGTGCGCAGAGGTTGTGCAAGTGGGTATCCTGCTTCTTAGCGCAAGGGGGTCTCTGTGTTGTAACATGCAAGAGTTCTCTGTTCTTTTTCTATTTTTAAAATATTAATGTATTTGTTTATCAGAAAGAAAGAGAGAGAGTGCACACAAGCAGTGAGAGCAGCAGGCAGAGGGAGAAGCAGGCTTCCCACTGAGCAAGGAGCCCCATGTGGGACTTGATTTCAGGACCCTGGGAACATGACCTGAGCTGAACGCAGACGCTTAACTGACTGAGCCACCCAGGCATCCCAAGAGTTGTCTGTTCTTCCAAAGAAAGAATGCATGATAAATAGATATACAAAGAAAGGTTAGTTAATCAGCCACGCAAGTGAAGAGTGTTTGCTAATATATGAAGACTTGTAGGTTAGTAGAGGAACTGGCATGGCTTCGCCTTCTGGGTTTTTGCAGACCTTTTTCCAAATGACTAATTCGGATAGAGTAACTTACAATATGTGACCTCTCTCCACCTTTCATCTTCTTAGTATAAAATACCCATGATTTAAAATAAAATTCACACTTTAAAGGATATAAGATACTGGTTTTTAGTAAAGTTAAAAAGTTGTGTGACTGACTCTACTCTCTAATTCCTGAACAATTTCATGACCCCCAAAAGATACCCCATTCCCATTACCAGCTATTTGGCCACTCATCCTATCCCCAGTTTATGGAATTCACATGCCTGATTTTATCTCTATGGATTCAACTGAACTGGGCATTTCAAGGAGCAGATAATATAATACATGACTTTTATGCCTGATTTCTTCCACAAAGCATAAAGTTTTCCAGTTTCACCTATATCGCAGGATAAACAGAACTTTTTATTTTATTTTACTTTTGAGTATAGTTGGTAAAATATCACATTAGTTTTAGGTGTACAACATAGTAATTCAACCATTTAATATATTCATTGTAAGTGTGAAAAGCACATATTTCTACACAATACAATCACTGTATCATTATTTAGAGCTTCATTTGTTTTTATGTCTGAATGAAATGCCATGGGATGAATATACCCAAGTCTGCTTTTGCATATGGCAGTCAGGACTCTGCCAACATAAGTTTTTCCCTGATTCATCTCCTCTCTACATGATAAGGACTCCCATTTGAATTCAGACATTTCCAAAATAGTATAGGCAGGCCGAGGTCCTTCTATTTTGGATTCCTCATGATTCCTATAAACTTGTATCTTCTCGCTTGATAAACTTTATCAACCATTGCAATAAAACCTATTCAACTCCACTTCTAACACTGTTCCATTTAAAAATTAAACTTCTGTTTCTGGTTATCTATAGAACACTTGTGGAATAAGGAGCCACTTCTGAAAATGTGTGCTCTGTACTCCCTATTTTGTTTCACACAGGTGATTATTTCTATTTAGAAAAATCCTTAGAAGCTCTAAAGAACAGTACCTATTACAAATAAGGAGTCCCATTGTTTCCAAAACATCTCATTTCTCTGTAGCTCTAAAGGGTTTTGACTAAATAGTATCTAAGAGTAATTGTCTCTCTAACTTTCAATAGCTTTATGTTTCTGGGATGGTCAAACACTTTGGGCATTTCCCAAAAGTATCTTGTGACTCATTCAGTATGTTAAAAATAATATTATATTCTCTAGACACAGAGTAGTTTACTACTCTTTTACTATTTACTAATCTTTACTGTAGCTCAGAACATGCTGACCTCACCTCAGCCTCCTTCCTATTCTAATTGAAGAGTATTCTTCTTGCTTCTCTAAAAATATTTTATTTAAATTAAGCCCATCACTGTTACCCTGATGGACAGTTGAAATTCTGATGTACGTAATTTGCTCCTTTTTCTGGAGTAACGGCCCTGGGTATGGGTGTATACAGTCTGCCAATATGACATCACTGACTGCTCAGCTGGGAGATACCAGTTCAGATACCAGAACCACAACCAGTTCTCCTAAGCCCCTGGACGCTCACCCGGCACACCGCACAGCCCATCCTACATCACTGGTTTTTCTAGGATGAATGTAATTTTATGGCAATTTATGACAAGATGGGTGTCAGAGATCCTTTCAATGCAAAAAGAACAGGTCTCCTCCCTAGGGCCTGACCCAATGACACAAGACAAATATTGTGTGACTGAAACTAAAGCCATCAGGTCCTTCAGACAGATGCACGGAATGTAGACTTGTTAGACTCTTTCTTTTACCGCACAAAGATTCTGAATCTTTTCCATTCTTCTGCTTGAGAAAAAGATTAAAATCTCTCTTTAAGTTCAAACACTTTTTTTTTCACCTAAGTAAATGTCAGGCATGAATAACCCTGAAATAGTCGGAAACCAGAAATAGATATTCTGAGTGGCACTAAAATTTTAAAAAATGCATATCATTACATCATCTGAACTCTGAACATGACTGAGACTATTTGTGTATCACATAGAAATATTCCATTTAGTTCTTTGTCAGCATGTCTACACTGATTAGTCTGAAGACCTTGAGATGTTTTCATGGGTCTTCATTGGTTCATTATTTGTATAAAAGTGTCATTGATGGTTTGTATTGTCTTGAGGCACTGTCTTCTCTAAGAAGTTTCTGGAAGGATGGTCAATTTGGCTCCAGTCCCCAGAGACACCAGGATGTGAGAGTTTTTACTAGATGCAGATGTGCTATGAGACAGAGTCTCCTAGGTTTTGAACCATATTGTGCCTGCTTTTCACCCTTGTCCTGGGCTAATACAGAGCTCACCAGTGACTGGTGCAAAAATTCCCCAGGCGGCTCCAGTAGTACAAAAAAGCTATCCTCATTATCTGAAACACCAAAATATTTTCACTCTGTGGCTTCTACGTATGCTACCACAGATGATTCCAGGTGAGTCTTTGGGCCATAGATCTGCACTGATTGTGGGGAACACAGAGGACTGTTTTCAAGGAGAACACAACACCTTTATGCTCCAAGAAGGCGGCAGGATGATAAAAGAGCAATGGGGTCTTAGAGTAGCTGATTGTTCAAATGGGAAGATTTTGTTCATGCTGCTGTTCAGAACATTTCTGAGTCAATTAATCACACACTGGGTGAGAAATTCTAAAGTGAGCCTCATACGTAGGAGTCTTGAGGAGGATCAGGACAGACCAATGCACAGAAAGCTTATTTGTTTTAGGTCAGGAAATTATACATGTTTAGACTGGAAGAGTTCCAGTAGCAATGACGCCCTCAAATCATTCAGGGGAAATCACATCTAGTAACATGCTCATCAAGTATCTGATGTAGTCAGCAGAAGGACAGAGTACCTTCTAGGAATGAATTACTGGCATTCAGGCAGAGTAATACATTTTATGTTTCTTTCTAATATTTTAAATGCATTACATCATTTCACCCTCACAGTTACCATGTAATGTGTTTCGACCAGTTAGCTTTGCCTCAGTAATAAAGAATTGAGACAATGTAAAGTTTTAGAACTACCTGAAGAGCATGCACAGCTAAGGGGTATCCCAAGGATGCAAAGTGTCCTGAATGACTTCAGGTTCATGTCCCATGGCTGATGTGATCTTCGGAAGGTGGATTGAGGATTTCTATGAGAAATGAAGAGGAGACGGTTGGAGGCTCACCAGGCAGAAGACATGTCTGACAGTTGGAGCAGTCCTGCAATGGACAAGCTCGCTCAGAAACAGAGGTTCTATCCCTGGAGGGTTGAGGCAGAGATCGAACGGTGATTGTCAGAGATCTTGTAGGGGGAAAGGTTTCCATAGAGTGTTGGGAGAGTAGATTTAGACCTAATCCCTTCTTTATGTTCTGGGAATCAGCCTGGGTCAGAATTAGGTTTAATTAATGCTTCAGGGTTCCTGCTGCAAATGAGACCCCTGATTGTTCTTCCTGTTCCCTGGATTTCAGGGTTTAAGGTTTGTGTCCTGCCTCTTCCAAACCTGTACATGTGTACACACACGGTTGCTTCCAGCTAGTCCTTGTCATCCAGTGCTGTTACTCATTACTCTCAAACCATGAACATCTTAGTCTTTCCTCCATGACTTCTCTCCATCAAGTCAGCAAGTAGCACAAATATTCTTCCCGTGTTACTCTTCTGATGTGGCCAGGTCACATCATCCTATCCCATCCTATCACAAGTATTCTTCCAACATCCTCTCCCTATGCCAGATCTCATCCTTCTGGATCAGATGGAGTGGATTTTTAAAGGAAAACAAACAAACAATCAAACAAACACCTGTTTTCCACCTAAGGTTTTGAAATTATTTTCTTTCAATTGTATCCTTATTTGCTATTCTTCTCTTTTCCTTAGCCCCAACAAACATCATCTCTGCTTATGACAAACTTCATATGGGAAATTACTTACTGATTTTCAATCCAACTGTGCATTTCATGCTTCTTTGATGTTATCCAGAGTATTTCCTCTCCAAATGCTCTTGGACCTCTTTTATCTGGCTAATATCTCCTGAATAATGATTCTCCTTGATAAATAGATTTAATCTGTCCATTTTTATTAAAGCTACAAGATGTTCTTTTTTCATTAAGGAGTATTTTTCTCTTATGTAAAACTCTAGGTAACTGGTTAGTAACCAGGTATGGTGTGCCCCTCTCCACACATGAAGGTGACATTTGGTAATGCATGAGAAAATTTTTTGATTTTCCTGATGAGAAAGAATAATTTGCACCTATCTAAAGGGTAGGAGTCAGGGATGCTCCTAAGCCTAAGACAATGTAGAGAATTACACAGAATATAAAATCTATCTGATCAAAAATGCCAGTTGTGTAGAGAGTGAGAAAACCTGCTCTAGAAGAATAGCCATGAGGCCTCATGAAGCTGGAAATGTAAAATTATCCTGAAGGAAGGAAACTACTTTCTTCACATGATGAATATACTTTGAAGGAATGTTTTCCCATGTTACTTATCTGATAGTGTGTTTACTGGTTTCTTTCCTTTTACCCTTCTTCTGGTTGACCTCCATATAAACTTCAGTCAAGCTAAAGTTTGCTCACTATCCTCTAAGAGTTCTTCAGCTCAAGTACGACCCACGTAGCTGTGTTAAATCTCCCAAATGCCAACACCTGAAAAAGAGAGTAGCACACACTTTTGAGCCAAATCACAGTGTTAGCCAGTATATGAGTGATCTGATGTGTAAACTTGGACCTATTTTGTATATGCAGAATATAGTAAACATGCTTGTATATATGCATTTTATCTGTGAAATAAGAAGGTACTATAGAAGTTTCTTCCATCAGAATCTGAAAAGACACAAACTAATGAAAAACTATTATATATTTTTGTACAGTCCAGCCTGTCTTATTCACACACTGAGAGACAGTTCATAATTCTTACTGAATTGGATGACAAAACCTCAAAAGACAAAATCTTCTTTGCTCTTTGTGGATCAGTATGCCATGGAATTTGAATCCAAGTGGATCCACTTATAACAACAGCAAGTCTTAGTTTTTCGTTAATATAATGGATTAATGATGTCAATACCATAGGTAAGGAAGACAATGTAATTTTTAAAGTCTTCGGAGCACAAATGATGTAGCATGTATTTAACAAATAGTAGCCATTAGTTTTGAATTCCAAGCACTCAGGATAGTGAAGATTCTTCAAAATATAGGATAAATAACTTTTAACAGGTTGCCCCATTGTTTCTTCAAGTGCTTGAAACAGGTACATACAAATAAATCACTAGCACATAATCCTCTATTTGTGGTTAATAATATAACCTCCTGATTTGAGGAAAATCAGGGTTGACTCATATATTTGCAAAAAGGAAGGTTTCCAAAACAAGGAGTCTTAGATAGGAAAGCCTGACTCACAGTTGAATTAAGTTGTAAGAAAAGGGAGTAATAAATGCTCCTGCAATTGACTGAGATGTGTTTTAGAGAACTTCACAAATCTCAAGGACAATCTAAAGTTATCAGAAGAACCTGAACGAATGTGGACAAGATGTGATTGTCTGTTTTTTTTTTAAATTGCCTATCTGTTATTTTAGACCATCTTCATATCTTTATCTGTTTTATACTTGCTGAAATCATTTTTTAAATGAACTTAGAAATTGCTAAAAGAAAATGAATATAACTTGTGAATTAGTTTATTGCATACTCCGAGGAGAAAACACTTTCTGGAACAAAATATAAATGCCAGTTTTAAGGAATCAGCAGACAAGAAAATTCTTACAGGCTTTGAAAATGATAAGGCAAATGCACTCATAAGGAGACACTGATGATTATAGTTTAATGTGTTAGATTGAGCAGCAAAGGACAGAGACTAAGAATAGGGTGGATATAACCATTTGAAAAACAATGTGAAGAGATTTCATTGTATTTTCAGTGGGCAGAAGACGCATTAGAGTATAAATAAAAAAAAAAACATTAAATTTCACAGGGTGTAATTGTTTTTACAAATACTTAAGAATACATGCATACTCAGCCTTAAGGATTGAAAAATGATTACTGATGGGAAGAGAGAAGAGCAGAGAGCACAGATTGGCATTTCAAATACATACAAGAGTTGTGCCAAAAGCAGGGCACAGTAGGAATGGTGTCTGATAGAAACTGCCACAGAAGACAGCCACGAATTAAAAATAATTGATTTATTTTCACAGAGGAGAAGCAGAAAAAGTTGCAACATGCATGATTAGGTTTTGGAAAAATATAGAAACTTTGACAAAATAGGTTGAAAACACTCTGAATAGAGGAGAGAGGGATCAGACTGGGAAGACGCTATGCTAAGAAGACAGGCTGATGAGCTGCAAAACTGAAAAATACTCTGTCTCCTGAAAGAAAAAAACTTGTCTTCTGATTATGGTCAGCAGAATCAGTCAGCAGCACCGTAGCTGCTGACAGCCTAGTTGGAGTCTAGTTCTCGAAATGCCTATACTCTGTATTAAATAAAATTTTCCGGGTCCAATTAGCAGGTCACAAAAAAAGCATATATGATGAGCAGAAAACACAAGATACAAGGAAGCTCTTTTTGTTCTATTAGTCATGGAATAGAAAAAAACGCCCTATCCATTTAACTTTTGTCATCGAAAGTGATGAAAGCAAGTTGAAACAGCGACCTGATGGTTGTTCTTACAATGACTTTCTGAAAAGAGAAAATTTGAAAGGATTCATTGAAAGAAACAATAAGATGAACAATATTCCATTTCATGTCTTTTTTATACATTCATTTGTTGATGGGCACTGAATTTTTTTCCATATCTTGGCTATTGTGCATAATGCTACAGTGAACAAGGGATTGAATATTTCTCTTCAATATTCTTCTTTTCCAGTCCTTTGTATATATATATCAGAGGTGGAATTGCTGGGTTACGTGTAGATTGTTTTTAAGTTTTTGACGCACTTCCACATTGCTTTTCTTAGTGGCTGGCAAACATACATCCCCACTAACTAGGTACAGTGGTTCCCTCTTCTCCACTTCCTCTGCAACATTTGTTATCTCTGAATGATGACAGCCACTGGAATGGAACTGAGCTGATATTTCCGTGGTTTTCATTTGCATTTCTGAGATGATTAGTTTATTCATGCAGGAGGAAGAAAACAATCCTGCCATTTGTGACCAAATGGTGAACTCTGAGTACATTATGATCTGTGAGAAGAGTCAGACAGAGAAATTCCAGCACTGTATGCTATCATTATATGTGGAATGTTCAAAAAGCCAGATAAGCAAAAATTAAAAATAAAAATTATGTGTAACAGGGGATGAAGGACAAGAAAAGAGAGGAGTTATTTTATTAGCAGATAAATAAGTTCTGAAGATCTAAGGCACAGGATAGTGATGGCAAACAGAAATCATGTATTAAAAACATCAAACTTACCAAGAGACTAGATCTTCATTTTTCCAAGCATGAGAAAGAAAACATAACAAAGCAATGTGATAGAGTGTTGGCTAACACTACAATGGAACTCAAAGTGCAATATGCAAATGTATCAGATCAAAAGGCCATGCACCTTAGGCTTAGAAGATTTCATGTCACTTATCTTTCCACATATATAAAGGATCAAGAGGATTGAATATGCATTATCTGACTAAAGTATACTTTGCTAAAGTAAAGTAATTTCTTCTTATTTTTTATTCTTGTAGTCTTGATGAGGAATAGAAGATGAAACAGCAACACCACTGCTTGATTCTACAGAACAAATCATCATGCTCATACCTAATGGTTCTGTCTTCATGCCCCCTGTCCTGATACTCACTGGCATTCCTGGGCTGGAGTCAGTGCAGCATTGGATTGGGATTCCATTCTGTGTCATGTATTTCATCGCTGTGATTGGGAATTCCCTAATTTTGGGTCTAATCAAATACGAGCACAGCCTCCATAAGCCCATGTACATATTTTTGGCCATGCTGGGGGCCACGGACATTGCACTGAGCACCTGCATTCTTCCCAAAATGTTAGGCATCTTCTGGTTTCACTTGCCAGAGATTTCCTTTGCAGCCTGCCTTCTACAAATGTGGTTTATTCACTCATTCCAGGCAGTTGAATCAGGTATCCTACTGGCAATGGCCCTAGATCGGTATGTGGCCATCTGTGACCCCTTGAGACATACCACTATCTTCTCCCAACAACTCTTGATTCACATTGCAGTTGCCGTGACACTCAGGGGTGCAATTCTTGGAGCACCATGCCTGGTGCTCATCAAATGTCGTCTTAAACTCTATCGAACCACAGTGATCTCCCACACTTACTGTGAGCACATGGCCATCGTGAAGCTGGCCATTGAAGATGTCCGCATCAACAAGATATATGGTCTCTTTGTTGCCTTCAGTATCTTAGGGTTTGACATAATCTTCATCACCTTGTCTTACATTCAGATCTTTATCACTGTGTTTCAGTTGCCCCAGAAGGAGGCACGATTCAAAGCCTTTAATACCTGCATCGCGCACATCTGTGTCTTCTTACAGTTCTACCTCCTTGCCTTCTTCTCCTTCTTCACACATAGGTTTGGTGCTCACATACCACCATATGTTCATATCCTCTTATCAAACCTCTACCTGTTAGTCCCTCCTTTCCTCAACCCTATAGTCTATGGCGTGAAGACCAAGGAAATTCGTGACCATGTCCTGAAAATATTTTTCTCTAAAAAACCATCTTGATCATTACTGGCTCATTTTACAGATATTTTAATTTCATTTAAAGTATGAAAATAATGTGGTGAAAAATTAATATTTTCCAGAAATGCCTATGTCCAAAATTGTTTAATTTTAGATTCTCATAAGTGAATGGGACATTCAACAGCAATTATATACCACAGAACAATGGTTTACTTTTCATATAAGAAAGAAGTTTTCTTATGGCCTGAATTCAAAATTTTCTGTTATACCTGTGTATTTGTCCCATTTGTTTAAACATGGGGTTCCAGGGCACCTGGGTGGCTCAGTGGGTTAAGCCGCTGCCTTCGGCTCAGGTCATGATCTCAGGTCCTGGGATCGAGTCCTGCATCGGGCTCTCTGCTCGGCAGGGAGCCTGCTTCCCTCTCTCTCTCTCTGCCTGCCTCTCTATCTACCTGTGATCTCTCTCTGTCAAATAAATAAATAAAATCTTTAAAAAAAATAAATAAAATAAACATGGGGTTCCTGTTTGACTACACTTAGACCTACATAGAAACCAAATTACAGAAACTAGGATAATTCCAGTTTCTTTCAATGACAATGTCATACATCAATATTCTCAAAATGGTAATCTAACCCACAGCTATAGTTCTGGCTATCTCAGTTTCTAATATTTACTCTTTATCTTTATTTTGATACATTTGGAATCACTTACCTCTGTTTGTCTTTACAATCTGAAATACTGGTAAATATAAAAATGATGTAAAGGCAATGATAATGATATGAGCAACACCAAGTAGATATGGATATAGACTGTAAACAGTGATGAACATGTATAGGAGAAATATACTAAAAAGATTTATAGAAAAGTTAAGCCTATTTACTAATATGCCTTCATGTGCTTTTTAAAGTTTATTAAACTAGTTCACATTTAATAAACTTTCACATACATAAGTATAAAATTTGATAAATTTTGGCATCTAAACACCTATGGATCCATCACAACAGTTAAGATAATGAACTGAAACATCACTCCTAAAAGTTTCCAATGCTCCTTTTGACCAATTCCTACTGAACTTCCTTATACCCATGGGTGGCCCCCCAAAACCTTCAATATACCTTCTGTCACTAGGGAGTAGTTTGTATTCTCAAGAATTTTACAAATTTTACTCATGCAGTGTAAATATTTTGTGGTCTCTTCTTTCATTCACTGACATGCTTTTTTTCAGGAATGAAAATGTGATCAGTACTTACACAGAAACAATCCTTCTATAGACACACATGTAAATGATTTTATCGAATTTGAGTTTCACCCAAATGTGTAGGTTGAAGTTCCAGAAATGAACACATAGAAATGTAATTCCACTAGTAATTGTCTATGCAAGTATCTGGAGTATGAAACCTGTATCTTATTTATACTCGATTCCACAATACATGGGGCAATCAACACCTGAGACTTCTTAGAACCTCCGTAAAAATGACTTTGGATAATGAACACCTCAGACATTTTCTTGCTATTGATCAGGGGTATTCCAAAGGAACCAATCTGAAGTCTTGAGGTAGTATGCAACATCAGTATAGAGAATATCTGCATGAAAGGAGTTTATTCCCATATTAATAAGATAAACAAAGATGATGTCTTGAATGATCATTATGGAATCCTGAAATAAAGTATGAGGGAACCGCAAAACTGGCAGAGGACAGAATGACTCTTAAAACAGTGATTTCAGATCTTCACTCTTTGTTGTTCCTCTGCCTATGTCCCTTGAATCTCTGTCAGGATACTTCAACAACAGCTATCTGGTTTAATTTTCTTCATTCAAGCTTCAAGTGAACCAATAAGATGCTTATCAAAAAAAAATGAATACACAGAGAGAAACACAGGGATCTCATATGTTGGATTTAGACATAGTCAGAGGAAGAAAAAAAAACAAGAAAACATACTACTACAGAAAATGGAGGTGATGATAGCATTCAAACGGCAAAGGTGGAGGATATTTTTTGGGAAATAAAGTCTTATTGAATAAAACAAATTAATCTGAGTCAGAACATTTTGGTGCTTAGTAAAATTCACATGAACATGGAGTACGTAATATAAGAAACGGCAAATACCATGATAGAAGGAAGAAAACACATTTGTGGATATTAGACAAGGAAAAAAGATGTTTAAAAAGATAATAAACATTTAATTAATTCATTTGAAGTCCGTATTAGGGGATTCAATATTTCAGGAAGTTGTGACTACCATAGTGCAGCCTGAGTACTTGATGACGTTATCCCTCCAAGGGAAGAAAATGGCAAACATATGAATATTTAGAGACTATAGCCAAAGATATAAAGAATGGAGATAAGTGTGTGATATTTCTGAATAAGAAATCAAAAATAATAGAAAGTGATGGTAGTATTGCTATGACTTGGACCTGTGTACAAATGTTGAATGAAGGTATGACAGCGGGCATCCAGGCTTTTCTCTCAAACTAATGGAGACTTTGGTTTTACAGTTTTAAGTATATTAGCTGGGTTTCTCAGGGATACCTTACATCAGTTTAACAAGTTCTCCATTACTCCTATTTTTCTGGTGACTTTTAAATAAATGCATATTGAATATTTTCATATGTTTTCTCTGTAGTTATTGAAATGATCACATGATTTTTTTTTATTTTGATTACATGGTAAGTTGCACTGATTGACTTTCTATTCTGTTACTTACCAAATGTTTAATTGACACATATGATTATAAAAACAAAAATAGCATGCAAATACTGAATTTAGAAGAAGACACCTGACTGTTGACCATTCAAAATCCATCAGATGAGAAAAGGAGAGAAAGACTGAGGGGAGCCCAGATCAACTCCCTAGAGTATCAGTTGATGTGTGTCTGGCAAGGGAGAGTGGCAGCGAGCTCCAGAGGTCACTTCAGAAGTCACATAAGAACATCTGTTGTAGGGTGCCTAGGTGGCTAATAGGTAAAGCCTCTGATTCAGGTCATGATCCCAGGGTCCTGTGATCCAACCACACATTGGGCTCCTTGCTCAACAGGGAGCCTGCTTCTCCACTTCCTGCCATCTTCATGCTTTTGTTGTTCTCTCTCTCTGTCTCTCCCTGTGTGTGTGTGTGTGTGTGTGTGTGTGTGTGAAATAAATAAATAAATAAATAAAATCTTTTAAAAAAAGGGAAAAGAATGTCTATTGCTTTATGCTTATTTTACCAGTGATGGAAATGAGGTTCTGGAGAGGTACAATAAATATCCAGAAGCACAAACAGCCCAAGTTTGAGTCCTGACTAAGGAGGGGCAGAACTATTTCCTTCCAAAAGTTTGGCTCTTTCCCACCAGGAGCTGTTGAAATGACCTCACAGCATTGTGGAATGTATATTCTGCCTGTGGCATTTTGTCGCTCTCAGGTCGCCAGTGGAATGTCCACACTCGCTAGCGCATTAACTGGTGCCAGTAGCATTGGCATTTGACCAGGACTTGAGAATGCTGTACCTTAGTTATATCAAATCTACTTTTGCTATCCCTAGAGATGGTTTTTCAGAACACAATATCATCCCTCCTGTTTCCTTGATGAACAAACTGCAGCTGGTCTACTGAGAGAACTTCCATGTGAAAACAAGGGCGTGGTCCAAGAGATTTCAATCCACACATGGATCTGTTTGGTATTTTGCATGCCCTTTTTTGTCTCCTTTCCAGGTCAGAGTTGTTCCATGCTGCAGATTCATGAACATAGCAACTTTTAAAGGTATAAGAAGACCTGCCTGCAAAGTCATGCTGTATGCACAGTCACTGAAGAGCTGCTTCACTCCCACCTCTGAGGTTCCCCTTTAACTGAGTGTTGCAGCTAATTAGATGCAGAGTCCAGGGTAATAGTCAATCACATGGACCAGCTAATGGGTGGAGGAAATGTCTCTGTGGCATATGCGCTGTCTATGATGCAAGGAATGAGAGACTTACTCCAAAAGGCATGCTCTCTTAAGAGCAGGAAGAGATTGCCTTAAAGTCAGACAAACAAATAGCATAGCCTGGGAATCAGACAGATGGACAAGAGAGTTGACTATGCAATTGGCTCCCTCCCACTTCCAAACTTCCTCCCCACAACCTGCAAACATCCTCCTCCCTGGGATCATGGTACTGCATCTGGAAATCCTTTGAATCTCCATGGGATGGCCAAGAGTGTATAAGTGAGATAAGTGAGAAGAGGCTCCCATTTGTTTTATTTCCAATTTCCTCTCCTTAAAACGCATAGATAAAGTTGGCCCTTTGCTCAGGCAAGACATGGAGTCCCACGTTACGCATTCCCCATTTTGTGTTCCATTTCTCCATTATATAAGTGAGAACAAGGAATTCCAATCTGTGGTAGCAGGAACACACTGTGCTGTTTGACCAAGAGAACATACTTCAACACTGTCAGCTCCTGGAAGCACTAGATACATTTCAGGCCTCCTGGGAATTGAGTAAGACGCTCCCCCTGAGAAATGGTGGCTGGTCCTCTGGCTCTTACCGTCCTTCTTTGCCACAGGGAGTAAAAAATGTCTCAAGATTTGCAAGAAACTTATCAAGTTGGTCATCAGGGAAAATTATGTTAGAAAACACAGATATTCCACCATTGGGACCAGCAAAGAGCAACCTTTTCCTGCACCAGTCAATTCCCATCACTGCTTCCAGATACTAAGTAAGTGAGTGGCTGGTTAACTGGGCATGAAATTCAGTGTGTTGAGGGATGAACACAAATAGAGTCAGTGAATGTAGATTCCAGAAGCAAACGTAGAAATCATAGAAAGGAAGAACACAAATAACTTTTTGATAGAGTCTGACTTTGAAGTTGTAGGAGCTACAGTTCAGCAGCAGTCATGATAGACTGGAGGATCTGCTTTAGAACATTGGGAGGTTAAGGAAGTTAGCAGCATGCCACCAGAGAAGGTGGGCAGAAGTGCAGCTATTTTCCTTGAAGGAGAGCAGATCATGGGTAACTTGAATCTTGTGCTATTATAACTGAAGATGTGTAACTCAAAAAGGGGAGAGTGCCTGCATGGAATGTGTTTCTTCCCCAGGAGGAGGTCTTTCTGAGAGTGAGGGTTGCATAGCAGACAGGCAGGGCAGGCTTGCAAAGGCCTCAGCACACATACAGTGGGCTGCCAGGAATGCTGCTGGGGGTGGATGATGGGGGAGAATAATCTCCACGGCATCCCAAATTTAAAATTTCTGAGTAGGAACTAGGGTTGTTGGGGTCCAGGGAAAAACCTCAGATTAATATTTGGAGGGAATGACCTGATTTATGGGCAAATGTTTCAAAATGCTTAAGGAAACAACACTCTTAAGATGTATGGATCAGCTTCATTTAGAGTCAGACAGCTACTCACTTAGGCAATCTCTCTACACTCACTTCAAAAAAATTACCCTTGCATAATCTTGTCAGCGTCTTAATGGAACTAGGGTTAGTTGCTGGTATGCAGTTGTTGGAGAGTGTGAAGTGCATTCGGCAGCAGCCTGCGTATTGCAATGAGAATTCTGTCTTGGAGGCTTCTCTTCCTGTCTCTGCTGACTCCCCAGGCACTTCCACCTGACCGTACCTATGTGTTTGGCAACTATCCTCCATGGAATCACTTGGATAATTCTCAAAGAGGCCCACTCCCTCACATTTTTCTTGTGTCAGCTTCTGGGGAAGATAAGAATTAGAACTTTCTAGTTCCTTCAGCACTATGCAGCCCCAACGTCTACACAAGAATCATCTCTGCCAACCCTGGGCTCCCAAACTCATTCCATGACCTCCCCCAACATCACCTCAGCCTCTTTCTCATGTCTGTCCTGGTGAGACACCCACGGTTTCTCTTTTACACCAGCTATGCTTTAACCCTTTTGATTTTATTTAATATTGTCAGACTGGCCCTCCTGTATGATATGTGGAAAACAGAGCATGAGGAGCTGTTGGTGCTTCTCTAACAGAAGAATTCCTTTTTAACACTAGTGTCTTGCATCAGAATTGCCATTCAAAATTATGCCCCTGTCATTGCATGGAGTCAGAGTGCCACAGCTATAGCATATTTGGAAATTTCTTGGTGATCAGGAAGTTCAAGGTGAGGAGAGTCATTAGGACCCCATTAATGGAGTCTCAACCCTAGAAAGGGAACTTCAATCGATTCTTTGTCAAAGAAGTGTTCTACAGAAATAACCCGCTTTGCTAATCTGAAGTGAAAGGAGAATAAAAAGGAGAGAGAAAACTAGAGAAAAGTCAAATTCAGGTTACAGTGGATTTTCTTGTTTTGTGCTTTGATGTTTCTCTGTGTACAGTATCATTCCAATTATTTTTCTCTGATTTCAACGACCAGGTTGGAAGGACGAGAAGATGGATTGGGGGAGGAAGGACAC
This sequence comes from Meles meles, assembly GCF_922984935.1. Taxonomy (NCBI): domain Eukaryota; kingdom Metazoa; phylum Chordata; class Mammalia; order Carnivora; family Mustelidae; genus Meles; species Meles meles. Next base: position 57,720,490 of record NC_060073.1, on the reverse strand, counting down.
CACTACGAGGCAGTCTGATCACGCTCGCCTCATCATAGTCATGGTGTCCAAATACTCATTTGTCATGCAGTGGATATCTCTTAGTGTGGGTGGATGATTTGACCCATGTGCATACTTTGATCTTTCCTTTGACATTTCCAGACTCATTTAAAAAATGAAAAAAAAAAAGTTGATGAAGTTGGTTCTCCTACTTTTGTCATTCAGTAATTGTATGCCTGGATAAGAATAAGGTATATTAGAATACATAGAATTCACAGTTTGGCAATCTATACCCCTTTGCTCAAAAAGGCCCTGAACTGCCATGCCTATTATAAATGGCACATTGTTCATGCCCTCTGTGTTGACCTTCATTGGGATCCCCGGTTTGGAGACTATACAGTGTTGGATAGGCATTCCATTCTGTGCTATGTACATCACTGCTTTGGCGGGAAATTCTCTGCTTTTGATCATCATCAAAACTGAACCCAGCCTCCATGAGCCTATGTATATCTTTCTGGCCATGCTGGGAGCTACAGACATTGCACTTAGCACCATCATCGTCCCTAAGATGCTTGGAATTTTTTGGTTCCACTTGCCAGAGATCTATTTTGATGTTTGCCTCTTTCAGATGTGGCTCATCCACACATTTCAGGGTATCGAATCAGGGGTCCTCCTGGCTATGGCTCTGGACCGTTATGTAGCAATCTGTTATCCTCTGAGACATGCTACCATATTCACCCGACAACTAGTCACACACACAGCTGTTGGGGTGATACTGCGGCCTGCCATCCTGGTCATCCCATGCCTATTGCTCATAAAGTGTCGCCTGAAATTTTACCGAACCAAGTTAATATCCCACACTTACTGTGAACACATGGCCCTCGTGAAGCTTGCCACTGAAGATGTTTCCATCAACAAATTCTATGGGCTCCTTGGAGCCTTTATTGTTGGTGGCCTGGACTTCATTCTGATCAACCTCTCCTATGTACAAATATTTATCACTGTCTTCCACCTGCCCCAGAAAGAGGCACGTCTGAAGGCATTTAATACTTGTGTTCCCCACATATGTGTCTTCTTCCAGTTCTATCTCCTGGCTTTTTTTTCCTTTTTCACCCATAAATCTGGATCATATATTCCATCATATATACATATCACCTTATCCAACCTTTACCTACTGGTTCCACCTTTCTTCAACCCCCTTGTCTATGGGGTGAAGACCAAACACATCCGAGATAAGGTAGTAAAAATGTTCTGTTTTAAAGACCAGGGCTGATATTTGATGGAAATACTTCCCCTTACGGATTTCATGGCTCATCTATTGGTCCTATGTGATGTGAAAGGCCAGTGAATACTTTGGAGTATCATCAGGCTTTATGAATAAATTAATAAAGACACAAATTATTATATTAAATAATCCCACAGGATATTGACTTTAAGTTAAAAAGCAGTCCGAAGAAACAGAGGGAAATTAGAAGAGCAGATAAGATACTGAAATATTAAATTCTTGGCTATAAGAAAAGTCAGAACACATGACTTCTTTAACCGCCTGATGCTGTTCAGGGCAGAATAGAAAAATTTGAGATCCTTTTTCAGATTGTAGAGGAACATAGTTGAAGACACTAAGATGGCGGGGAAGTAGGAGGAGACACCATTTCAACCTGTACCCTAAAGTGAGCTGATTACCTACCAAAGAACTCCGACCACCCATGAAATCAGCCTGAGATCAGAATTATACACGTCTGGATCTCTACTGGAGCAGAAGACCCCAGTGGCAGGTAAAGCAGACTGGTTGCATCGGACTGATATCGGAAGATAAACAAAAGGGGGAGGGAGCCACCAGAGGTGACCGATTGGAAAGTAACACCCCAACACGAGAGTGCTCTGTGTCTGGGGACCAGCATTAACTTGGAGTCTGGTTGAAAGCACTCAAAAAACAAACAGCAAAGGATCGCGGGGGGTAATAGTGGGAACCTGGGCAGTTAGGGTCAGGGACCTAAGTCCCCGGACAGCCTCCCCTGGCACGGAGCCAGAGAGAGTGCGGCGGAGAAATCAGGTCTCCGTCCCTGAGCCGCCAGTGCACCTGAATGCCAGCGCGCCCAAGAGCGAGTGGGGTCTGGCTCCCTTGAGGGGCTGGGAGCCTGGCCAGACGGCAATCCTGAAACGCGCATGTCCCACACCCTCCCTTGGGATAGGTGCTCATAGGCGCTAGCCTGGAGCTCTGGCAGCCGGAAAAACCAGACATTCCCAGCCCGGGACAGCGGGAAAAATCTCAGTGTGTGATCTCTGCTCGGAACGTCTCTGGCGGTCTGGAGCTGCCTAGACAGCCACCGCTGCCCTGGTTTTGGGTACAAGGAGGAGCTCCTGCATCCCCAGGGACAGTGACTCAGAACCGACTCTGTAGAGGAACATAATACCTACACTGATTCTTTTATACTTAGAGCACTAAAATCAACCTCCTTTATATAATATGCAAGTTCCACTACATTCTTTCTCCAACTATTCTAAAATCTTCTTTTTTTTAAAACTCTTTTTATTTTTTTAAAATCGTCTTTAGTGTTTACTTTGTACCTTAAAAATTTATCTCTGGAGTATCGCTTTGTTAAATATAATCTGAACTTTGAAATAAATATCTTATAAATATCTCCTTTGTCTCAAAGCCTATGCCTACTAAGTAATTCATGTTTAATCAAATTGATTTAGGTCAAATCAATTGACCTAAAATATGTTTGTTCCATCAAATCTGGAACTAAGACATATAATATTATGCTTATTTTTTTGTTGTTCTTAAGTGGTCATTTAATTTCTTCATTTGTATAAAAAGCAAGTTGAGAAAAGTTCTGGTGTTTGATTTTTTTTTTTTTAGGAATATGTAAGTAATTTTTAGACTAATTGTAGACAATCTTATTCTAAACCTTTGTTCAATCATTTTCCTGATTCAACAAACAATAACCCTTTCATCTAAGAAACCTGGGCAGAAATTCTGGAGGCTAGGATCCACACTACCTTACTTTTCCAAAGTATGTTTTTCTTTTTCATACAAAGGAAAGTACATTTTGTTATTCATTAAGACGATTATACACTAATGGTAATATTTCATAGAGAAGCTGCATTTTGCAAGCCCTAATAAGTGAGGGCAAATAGTCAAATATTTGTTAAGAATATTTGATACAAAAAGCAGATTTCAGTTTTGTAGGGAGAAAACCATTGTGAAAGTTAGTTACATGCATGAGTTCTGGAGTCAAAATGAGCTTGGTTCAAAACATTATTTTGCCACTTATGAACGACATGTGTTGGAATACAACTTATTGTCATAAATTCAGCTACTAAACTATCAACAAGGAATACTAACAGGAGTTTCATTGGGTGAAAGATATAGAGATGGGGTGGTCATGGTGTAACAGAATGAAAACGTTTATGTGAGGTCCTTCCCATGGGGTGTGGTAACTGGTGAGGACTCAGGAGGGTTTACCATGGTCATCATGGCCATCACCATCATCATTTTCATTGTAAAATCCATATCACTCCTATTGTGCTTGAGCTGAAATGCTGCACCACTACTTTCCAGTTTATTCATACCACACTAAAGTTAATTTTAGTTTTTTTTATTTTTAAAGATTTTTTTTTTAATTTGTCACAGAGAGAGAGAGAGAAAGAAAGAGAGAGAGAGAGGCAGAACAATCAGGTGGGGCATCAGAGAGAGGGAGAGGAAGAAACGGGCTCCCGACAGACCAGGAGGAGCCCAGTACAGGACTAGATCCCAGGCCTCCAGGATAATGACCTGAGCCTAAGGCAGGTGCTTAATCACCTGTGCCACCCAGGCACCCCAATGTTGATTTTATTTTATATATTTTTGAAAATTTTTATTTTTTTTTAATTTCTTTTCAGTGTTCCATAATTCATTGTTTATGTGCCACATCCAGTGCTCCATGAAATACATGCCCTCCATAATACCCACCACCAGGTGTTAATTTTCAAAACACAAATTAAAGCTTTTTGTATGACCCAGACTGTGTTCCTTTCCATTCACCTGTACTTGTTGATTGAAGTGTTACTATATCTCTATCTCTATCCATATTTACACAACTGTGTGTGCATAGTCAAGTTTGTTAGTTTTAAGTGATTTTATATTTCTATCATTCGATTTCTTCACTTGTACTATCAGCTTTTAATACAAGTGTGTGTGCAAGTATTCCGTCATGAATGTGGATTACTCTATGTCTCCTGTTCCAGCTGCTGATTTCCTTCGTTTGTATATTTTTAAGCTATGGGTAGTTAGACACTCCCTTTATTGGGCATGTGAAGATCTGAAGTTGAGGTATCTTTCTCAATGATTGATCTTTCCATCACTGTGAAACACTTCTCTGTCATCTCACATATTATGTAAAAATTGTTTTCAAGTGGCTTTAAATTTCTCGCCTTTTTTTTAAATAGAAAATAAGCTGCTTATTGCATCTATAAACTGTTTCTTCTATTGTGTATGCTAACATGTATGCATTTCTGCTAGCTGAACTGCTATTCAGCTTTTAGAATTTAGTACGGAATGTCCTTTCATCAAGTAACATTGATCATTTCTTTCTTTTGTTTTCTATACCCCAGGTAAAGCTTTCACAGCTGGTATCTCATTACCCTCCCCCTCCATTTCTTCTTTATGCAACTGCTTCTTCCACATTGATCATGTGAAATATCTCTGTGCTCATGACCTGGATAACACACGACACATTCTAATGATAAATGTATATTGAATGCAAGAATGAAAGCATAAACACACATTACTTCTTTTAACCAAACTTGCATAATAAATAAGAGTAATTCTCAAAATAGCATTATATTCCTATTTTCCAGTTGCAAGAACAACCAAAGAGGTGTTCCAAATTCAAATAACTTAATGACATCATATTTCATTAACATACTTTATTAGCTAAATCAAATCATTTAATAATATCATATTTTATTGATAGCTCTATATCCTGATTTTAAGTTAAAAAACATCAATAATTAAGGTCACATATTTATTCCACAAAACTTCTACATGGTGTACCATACTCTGTAAATATATAGATTAAAATCTCTTATCCCCAGAACAAATATATGAAGATAGAGATATGGAAAGGAAAACATGGAGAAGCCAAGTATAAAGCCCCCAATACAGATTAAAACAGTGGCAGAAACTGGATTCAAAATTAGACAATTCAATTCAAAACTCCTTTTTTATCCACCATATCATGAGTGGTCTCATACCTGAAAACTAATTCCTTTAACCTGAAATGTGCAAGAGATATCAGGCAATTGTATAAACTTTGAGACTCAGTGAAAGAAGGATGGCAAGGATGTTTATTCTCATAGATCTCACGGCATTGGCGCATGTCTACTTTTACATGTGCTTTACATGATCTCCAAGTGAGTACAGCAGAAAACGACTGAACTCATCAAAGTACAATTTATGTATATGAATTTGTCTGCCTTTACTTTGTAGGGGAAGAGAAAAGAAGAGAGCTAGTTGCCAGTTTCAGTAATGATTTCTGAGACATTAGATGCGTATGAACCATAGAAGGCGCCATCCTGAGCTCCCAGGTCCCTGGGGGCTTGGGCTAGTGGCAATGAAATCTCTCAGTCCACGTTCAGACCTCCTCCTTCTCCACATTCACTGGGGAATATTTTAATGGGTAGTTAGCAGCTTTCTTCTACATTTCAAGCTCAATAAATTTATACTGCTGCCTCAGCTTGCTGTGGAGTTTTGTTGGAGGATGAATCCACCACCATGATCTCGGATGGACTTAACGGGGATAGGGTCAGATTTGTTTTGCAGGGACAGAAGAAAAGCAGGAAAGGCTATCACAGAGATGTCAGTATATTGGATATGGCTCCAGCAGCAAATGATTAGAGTTCATGACGTTGACGAGGTCTGTTACTGATGGTGCAGACAGAAGAAGAGGTGCTGCCCAGCACAAGATACAAGGGAATGAGACTAGAATCTCAGGAGAGGGAAAGATGGATGAGATGAAAGCTCTGAGGGATAGTGCTATGAAGACAGATGATGGTTTTCAGGTGTCTGGTATGAGCAGAACTGGTTCCCAACAACAAATGGTGAGGAAGTCTCACTATCCCCAGTTTACCCCATACTGTTTCTCTACCAGCTTTTCCAAGGATAACCACTCCATCCCACCTGCCCTGCACTCATTCACATCCTCTCCTACTTGCCTTCCTACCATTGGTACCTGTCAGGTAATGCTCCCAGGGCAGCTCCTTTCTCTTGAATAAGTCAGACAATGGGATTGTTACTAAAGGAGTCCTATTCCAGTTCTGATTAATGTAGAAAGAAAAAGTTAATGAAACAATCCATGATCTATGAAGCTGTAGAATTGAACACTGAGGAGCAAAGCTTTGAAAATCAAGGATTTGGTTGACTAACTGGTCTCTTCTAAATACACATCTGCTGACACAAACTGTCTTCATAGAATGGCCCTTGTTGACTGGGTTCCTTCATTGGAGATTCAGACACAAAAACCACAGCTCTTCCTACATTATTGGCATATTTGGTGACATTCGATATATGATTAGATGATCTTGAGCTTGCTAAAGCAAGCTTCAACATTAACACTAAAGCAATAGTGTTGAAGAGGCTAGGAAAGCATGAAATAACTGAACACTTTATTTTATAGTGTAAAAATTTCTCTCTTTTACTGCTTGATAATTTCTTGATTCAAGATATGTAATTTTTAAAAGCTATGATTTTGATCAAAGAATGACATTCTGTAATGACGAAGACCTCACATTTTTATAAATTCAGTCATTAGTAAATAAAGAGGTCATTAAAACTCTCAGGAAGCCTGGGTGGATAAGTCAGTTAAGTGTCTGCCTTTGGCTTAGGTCATGATCCCAGGGTCCTGGGATTGAGTTCTGCATGGGGATCCCTGCTCAGTGAGGAACCTCCTTCTCCTTCTGCCTGCCATTTCTCCTGTTTGTGCTCTCTTTTTCTCTTTTTCTAACTGACAAATAAAGAAATAAAATCTTTAAAAAGCCACTCTCAATTGCTCTATAGCTCTCTCCTGAATACTTTCTGGTATCCCAAGGTTTGCACTGTCTTGCATTTCTACTTTCTTCCTTTGACTCTCGATGAGGACTCTATCCTTTCCCCCATTTATTTTCTACATATATATTCCTTTCTATTTTGGATTCCTCATAATTCCTATAAATTTACAACTTCTCACTTGGTAAACGTTATCAACCATTGCACTAAAACCTATTCAACTCCATTTCTAACACTGTTCCATTTAAAAATTAAACTTCTGTTTCTGGTTTTCTGTAGAACACTTGTGGAATAAGGAGCCACTTCTGAAAATGTGTGCTCTGTACTCCCTATTTTATATCTCACAGACGATTATTTCTATTTAGTAAAATCCTTAAAAACTCTAAAGCAACGTACCTATTACCAAATAAGGAGTCCCATTGTTTCCAAAACATCTTATTTCTCTGTAGCTCTAATGGGTTTTAACTAAACCATATCTAAGAGTAATTGTCTCTCTAACTTTCAATAGCTTTATGATTCTGGGATGGTCAAACACTTTGGGCATTTCCCAAAAGTATCTTGTGACTCATTCAATATGTTAAAAATAATATTACATTCTCTAGACACAGAGTAGTTTACTACTCTTTTACTATTTACTAATCTTTACCATAGTTCAGAACATTCTGCCCTCACCTCAGCCTCCTTCATATTTTAATTGAAGAGTATTCTTCTTGTTTTCTCTGAAAATATTTTATTTAAATTAAGCTATCACTGCTACCCTGATGGACAGTTGAAAGTCTGATGTATGTAATTTGCTCCTTTTTCTGGGGTAACAGCCCTGGGTATGGCTGTATACAGTCTGCTGACATGACATCACTGAGTGCTCAACTGGGAGGAGATATCCACAACCAGTTCTCCTAAGCCCCTGAGCGCTCACCCGGCACACCGCACAGCCCATCCTACATCACTGGTTTTTCTAGGATGAATGTAATTTTATGGCAATTTATGACAAGATGGGAGTCAGAGATCCTTTCAATGCAAAAAGAACAGGTCTACTCCCTAGGACCTGACCCAATGACACAAGACAAATACTGTGTGACTGAAACTAAGTCCATCAGGTCTTTCAGACAGATGCACGGAATGCAGACTTGTTAGACTCTTTCTTTTACCACACAAAGATTCTGAATCTTTTCCATTCTTCTGCTTGAGAAAAAGATTAAAATCTCTCTTTAAGTCCAAACCCTTTTTGTTTCACCTAAGTAAATGTCAGGCATGAATAACCCTTAAACAGTTGGAAACCAGAAATAGATATTTTGAGTGGCACTAAAATTTTAAAAATGCATATCATTACATCATCTGAATTCTGAACATGACTGAGACTATTTGTGTATCACATAGAAATATTCCATTTAGTTCTCTGTCAGCATGTCTACACTGATTAGTCTGAAGACCTTGAGATGTTTTCATGGGTCTTCATTGGTTCATTATTTGTATAAAAGTGTCATTGATGGTTTGTATTGTCTTGAGGCACTGTCTTCTCTAAGAAGTTTCTGGAAGGATGGTCAATTTGGCTCCAGTCCCCAAAGACACCAGGATGTGAGAGTTTTTACTACATGCAGATGTGCTATGAGACAGAGTCTCAGGTGTTAAACCATATTGTGCCTGCTTTTCACCCTTGTCCTGGGCTAATTTAGAGCTCACCAGTGACTGGTGCAAAAGTTCCCCAGGCGGCTCCAGTAGTACAAAAAAGCCATCCTCATTATCTGAAACACCAAAATATTTTCACTCTGCGGCTTCTACGTATGCTACCACAGATGATTCCAGGTGAGTCTTTGGGCCATAGATCTGCACTGATTGTGGGGAACACAGAGGACTGTTTTCAAGGAGAACACAACACCTTTATGCTCCAAGAAGGCGGCAGGATGATAAAAGAGCAATGGGGTCTTAGAGTAGCTGATTGTTCAAATGGGAAGATTTTGTTCATGCTGCTGTTCAGAACATTTCTGAGTCAATTAATCACACACTGGGTGAGAAATTCTAAAGTGAGCCTCATACGTAGGAGTCTTGAGGAGGATCAGGACAGACCAATGCACAGAAAGCTTATTTGTTTTAGGTCAGGAAATTATACATGTTTAGACTGGAAGAGTTCCAGTAGCAATGACGCCCCCAAATCATTCAGGGGAAATCACATCTAGTAACATGCTCATCAAGTATCTGATGTAGTCAGCAGAAGGACAGAGTACCTTCTAGGAATGAATTACTGGCATTCAGGCAGAGTAATACATTTTATGTTTCTTTCTAATATTTTAAATGCATTACATCATTTCACCCTCACAGTTACCATGTAATGTGTTTCGACCAGTTAGCTTTGCCTCAGTAATAAAGAATTGAGACAATGTAAAGTTTTAGAACTACCTGAAGAGCATGCACAGCTAAGGGGTATCCCAAGGATGCAAAGTGTCCTGAATGACTTCAGGTTCATGTCCCATGGCTGATGTGATCTTCGGAAGGTGGATTGAGGATTTCTATGAGAAATGAAGAGGAGACGGTTGGAGGCTCACCAGGCAGAAGACATGTCTGACAGTTGGAGCAGTCCTGCAATGGACAAGCTCGCTCAGAAACAGAGGTTCTATCCCTGGAGGGTTGAGGCAGAGATCGAACGGTGATTGTCAGAGATCTTGTAGGGGGAAAGGTTTCCATAGAGTGTTGGGAGAGTAGATTTAGACCTAATCCCTTCTTTATGTTCTGGGAATCAGCCTGGGTCAGAATTAGGTTTAATTAATGCTTCAGGGTTCCTGCTGCAAATGAGACCCCTGATTGTTCTTCCTGTTCCCTGGATTTCAGGGTTTAAGGTTTGTGTCCTGCCTCTTCCAAACCTGTACATGTGTACACACATGGTTGCTTCCAGCTAGTCCTTGTCATCCAGTGCTGTTACTCATTACTCTCAAACCATGAACATCTTAGTCTTTCCTCCATGACTTCTCTCCATCAAGTCAGCAAGTAGCACAAATATTCTTCCCATGTTACTCTTCTGATGTGGCCAGGTCACATCATCCTATCCCATCCTATCACAAGTATTCTTCCAACATCCTCTCCCTATGCCAGATCTCATCCTTCTGGATCAGATGGAGTGGATTTTTAAAGGAAAACAAACAAACAATCAAACAAACACCTGTTTTCCACCTAAGGTTTTGAAATTATTTTCTTTCAATTGTATCCTTATTTGCTATTCTTCTCTTTTCCTTAGCCCCAACAAACATCATCTCTGCTTATGACAAACTTCATATGGGAAATTACTTACTGATTTTCAATCCAACTGTGCATTTCATGCTTCTTTGATGTTATCCAGAGTATTTCCTCTCCAAATGCTCTTGGACCTCTTTTATCTGGCTAATATCTCCTGAATAATGATTCTCCTTGATAAATAGATTTAATCTGTCCATTTTTATTAAAGCTACAAGATGTTCTTTTTTCATTAAGGAGTATTTTTCTCTTATGTAAAACTCTAGGTAACTGGTTAGTAACCAGGTATGGTGTGCCCTTCTCCACACATGAAGGTGACATTTGGTAATGCATGAGAAAATTTTTTGATTTTCCTGATGAGAAAGAATAATTTGCACCTATCTAAAGGGTAGGAGTCAGGGATGCTCCTAAGCCTAAGACAATGTAGAGAATTACACAGAATATAAAATCTATCTGATCAAAAATGCCAGTTGTGTAGAGAGTGAGAAAACCTGCTCTAGAAGAATAGCCATGAGGCCTCATGAAGCTGGAAATGTAAAATTATCCTGAAGGGAGGAAACTACTTTCTTCACATGATGAATATACTTTGAAGGAACGTTTTCCCATGTTACTTATCTGATAGTGTGTTTACTGGCTCCTTTCCTTTTTACCCTCCTTCTGGTTGACCTCCATATAAACTTCAGTCAAGCTGAATTTTGCACACTATCCTCTAAGTATTCTTCAGGTCAGGTATGATCCATGTAGCCATGTTAAATCTCCCAAATGCCAGCACTTGATAAAGAGAGTAGTACACACTTTTGAGCCAAATCACAATTCTAGGCAGTATGTGAATGATCTGATGTGTAAACTTGGACCTATTTTGTATGTGCAGAATATAGTAAGCATGTTTATATTTATGCATTTTATCTATTCTGTGAAATAAGAAGGTACTATAGAAGTTTCTTCCAGCAGAATCTGAAAAGGCACAAACTGATTAAAAACTCTTGTACAATCCAGCCTGACCTATTCACACACTGAAAGATAGCTCATAATTCTTACTGAATTGAATGATAAAAATCTCAGAAGACAAATCTTTTTGGCTTTTTTTGGGTCAGTATGCCATTGAATTTGGATCCAAGTAGATCCACTTACAACAACAGAAAGTCTTAGATTTTCATTAATGTAATGGACTAATGATGTCAATACCATAAGATAAGGCAGACAACGTAATTTAAGATGATTAAAAGTCTTAGGAACACAAATAATACAGTATGTATTCAATAAATGGTAAATACTAGTTTTGAATTCCAAGCACTCAGGATAATGAAGATTCTTCCAAATACAGGCTAAATAACTTCAACACGTTGCCCAACTGTTTTTTGAAGTGCTTGAATCCGGTAGATAATAACAAATCATTAGCACATAATCCTCTATTTGTGGTTAATAATATAACCTTCTGATTTGAGGAAAATCTAGATTGACTCATATATTTGCAAAAAGGAAGGTTTCCAAAACAAATTGTCTTGGATAGGAAAGCTGGACTCAGAGTCGAATTAAGTTATAAGAAAACAGAGTAATAAATGCTCCTGCAATTGACCGGGATGTGTTTTTAGAGAACTTCACAAGTCTCAGGGACAATCTAAAGTTATCAGAGGAACTTGAAGGAATGTGGACAAGATGTGGTTGTCTGATTTTTTCTAAATGGCCTATCTCTCATTTTAGACCCTTGTCCTTTCTTTATCTGTTTTATACTTACTAAAATCATTTTTAAATGAGCTTAGAAATCGCTAAAAGAAAATGAATATAACTTATGAATTAGTTTATTACATATTCTGAGGAAAAAACTCTTTCTTTTTTTTTTAATTTTATTTTTATTTGTTTATTTACAGCATAACAGTGTTCATTGTTTTGGCATCACACCCAGTGCTCCGTGCAGTACGTGCCCTCCCTATTACCCACCACCTGGTCCCTCAACCTCCCACTCCTCCCCCCCCTCCCCCCGCCCCTTCAAAACCCTCAGGTTGTTTTTCAGAGTCCATAGTCTCTCATGGTTCATCTCCCCTTCCAGTTTCCCTCAACTCCCTCTCCTCTCCATCTCCCCATGTCCACCGTGTTCTTTGTTTTGCTCCACAAATAAGTGAGACCATATGATACTTGACTCTCTCTGCTTGACTTATTTCACTCAGCATAATCTCTTCCAGTCCCGTCCATGTTGCTACAAAAGTTGGGTATTCATCCTTTCTGATGGAGGCATAATACTCCATTGTGTATATGTACCATATCTTCCTTATCCATTCGTCCGTTGAAGGGCATCTTGGTTCTTTCCACAGTTTGGCGACCGTGGCCATTGCTGCTATAAACATTGGGGTACAGATGGCTCTTCTTTTCACTACATCTGTATCTTTGGGGTAAATACCCAGCAGTGCAATTGCAGGGTCATAGGGAAGCTCTATTCTTAATTTCTTGAGGAATCTCCACACTGTTCTCCAAAGTGGTTGCACCAACTTGCATTCCCACCAACAGTGGAAGAGGGTTCCCCTTTCTCCACATCCTCTCCAACACACGTTGTTTCCTGTCTTGCTAATTTTGGCCATTCTAACTGGTGTCAGGTGGTATCTCAATGAGGTTTTAATTTGAATCTCCCTGATGGCTAGTGATGATGAGCATTTTTTCATGGGTCTGATAGCCATTTGTATGTCCTCATTGGAGAAGTGTCTGTTCACATCTTCTGCCCATTTTTTGATATGATTATCTGTTTTGTGTGTGTTGAGTTTGAGGAGTTCTTATAGATCCTGGATATCAACCTTTTGTCTGTACTGTCATTTGCAAATATCTTCTCCCATTCCGTGGGTTGCCTCTTTGTTTTGTTGACTGTTTCCTTTGCTGTGCAGAAGCTTTTGATCTTGATGAAGTCCCAAAAGTTCATTTTTGCTTTTGTTTCCTTGGCCTTTGGAGACATATCTTGAAAAAATTTGCTGTGGCTGATATCGAAGAGGTTACTGCCTATGTTCTCCTCTAGGATCCTGATAGATTCCTGTCTCACGTTGAGGTCTTTTATCCATTTCGAGTTTATCTTTGTGTACGGTGTAAGAGAATGGTCGAGTTTCATTCTTCTACATATCGCTGTCCAGTTTTCCCAGCACCATTTATTGAAGAGACTGTCTTTTTTCCATTGAATATTTTTTCCTGTTTTGTCGAAGATTATTTGACCATAGAGTTGAGGGTCCATATCTGGGCTCTCCACTCTGTTCCACTGGTCTATGTGTCTGTTTTTATGCCAGTACCACGCTGTCTTGGTGATCACAGCTTTGTAGTAAAGCTTGAAATCGGGTAACGTGATGCCGCCAGTTTTGTTTTTGTTTTTCAACATTTCCTTAGCAATTCGGGGTCTCTTCTGGCTCCATACAAATTTTAGGATTATTTGCTCCAGCTCTTTGAAAAATATCGGTGGAATTTTGATCACAATGGCATTAAAAGTATAGATTGCTCTAGGCAGTATAGACATTTTAACAATGTTTATTCTTCCAATCCAAGAGCATGGAACAGTCTTCCATCTTTTTGTGTCTTCTTCAATTTCTTTCATGAGTGTTTTGTAGTTCCTCGAGTATAGGTCCTTTACTTCTTTGGTTAGGTTTATGCCCAGGCATCTTATGGTTTTCCCTTTCTGTATTTTCATTGTTGGTGTATAAGAAAGCCACTGATTTCTGTACATTGACTTTGTATCCTGCCACGTTACTGAATTGCTGTATGAGTTCTAGTAGTTTGGGGGTGGAGTCTTTGGGGTTTTCCATATAAAGAATCATGTCATCTGCGAAGAGAGAGAGTTTGACTTCTTCCTTGCCAATTTGGATACCTTTTATTTCTCTTTGTTGCCTGATTGCTGTTGCTAGGACTTCTAATACTATGTTGAACAAGAGTGGTGAGAGTGGGCATCCTTGTCGTGTTCCTGATCTCAACGGGAAGGCTGCAAGCTTTTTCCCATTGAGGATGATATTTGCTGTGGGACTTTCATAGATAGATTTTATGAAGTTCAGGAATGTTCCCTCTATCCCTATACTTTGAAGCGTTTTCATCAGGAACGGATGCTGGATTTTGTCAAATGCTTTTTCTGCATCCATTGAGAGGACCATGTGGTTTTTCTCTCTTCTCTTATTGATGTGTTCTATCACACTGATTGATTTGCGAATGTTGAACCAACCTTGCAACCGAGGGATGAATCCCACCTGGTCATGGTGGATAATCTTTTTAATGTGCTGCTGGATCCTGTTTGCTAGGATCTTGTTGAGAATCTTTGCATCCATATGCATCAGTGATATTGGTCTGAAATTCTCCTTTTTGGTAGGGTCTTTGCCTGGTTTGGGGATCAGGGTAATGCTGGCTTCATAAAAAGAGTCTGGAAGTTTTCCTTCTGCTTCAATTTTTTGGAACAGCTTCAGGAGAATTGGTGTTATTTCTTCTTTGAAAGTTTGGTAGAATTCCCCAGGGAATCCATCAGGTCCTGGGCTCTTGTTTTTTGGGAGGTTTTTGATCACTGCTTCAATCTCATTACTAGATATCAGTCTATTCAGGTTGTCAATTTCTTCCTGGTTCAATTTTGGGAGTTTGTAGCTTACCAGGAATGCATCCATTTCATCTAGGTTGCTTAGCTTATTGGCATATAACTGTTGGTAATAATTTCTGATGATTGTTTCTATTTCCTTGGTGTTAGTTGTGATCTCTCCCTTTTCATTCATAATTTTATTAATTTTGGCTTTCTCTCTTTTCTTTTGGATTAGTGTGGCCAATGGTTTATCGATCTTATTGATTCTTTCAAAAAACCAGCTTCTAGTTTCATTGATACGTTCTACTCTATCTCTCGTTTCTACCTCATTGATCTCTGCTCTAATCTTGATTATTTCCCTTCTTGCATGTGGAGTTGGTTTGATTTGTTGTTGATTCTCCAGTTCTTTAAGGTGTAGAGATAGCTGGTGTATTCTGGATTTTTCAATGTTTTTGAGGGAGGCTTGGATGGCTATGTATTTCCCCCTTAGAACCGCCTTTGCTGTATCCCATAGGTTTTGGACCGAGGTGTCTTCATTCTCATTGTTTTCCATGAATTGTTTAAGTTCGTCTTTGATCTCCTGGTTGATCCAAGCATTCTTAAGCAAGGTGGTCTTTAGCTTCCAGGTGTTTGAGTTCCTTCTGAACTTTTCCTTGTGATTGAGCTCCAGTTTCAAAGCATTGTGATCGAAGAATATGCAGGGAATAATGTCAGTCTTTTGGTATCGGTTGAGTCCTGCTTTGTGACCCAGTATGTAGTCTATTCTGGAGAAGGTTCCATGTGCACTTGAGAAGAATGAGTATTCTGTTGTTTTAGGGTAGAATGTTCTGTATACGTCAATGAGGTCCATCTGGTCCAATGTTTCATTCAATGCTCTTATTTCTTTATTCATTTTCTGCTTCGATGATCTGTCTATTTCTGAGAGAGGCATATTAAGATCTCCTACTATTATTGTATTCATATCAATATGACTCTTTATCTTGATTAATAGTTTTCTTATGTAACTGGGTGCTCCCATATTGGGGGCATAGATATTCACAATTGTTAGATCGTCTTGTCGGATAGTCCCTTTAAGAATTATGTAGTGTCCTTCTGTATCTCTGACTACAGTCTTTAGTTTAAAATCTAATTTATCTGATATGAGAATCGCTACTCCGGCCTTCTTTTGAGGCCCATTGGCATGAAAGATGCTTCTCCATCCCTTCACTTTCAGTCTGGGTGTATACTTAGGTTCAAAATGGGTCTCTTGTAGACAACATATGGATGGGTCCTGTCGTTTTATCCAATCTGCAACCCTGTGTCGTTTTATGGGTGCATTTAGGCCATTCACATTGAGAGTGATTATTGAGAGATAGGTTTTTATTGACATCGTGTTGCCTTTGAAGTCTTTCTGTCTATAGATTGTTTCTATATTTCTGTTCAATGATATTCTTAGGATTTTTTCTCTTTTATAGGACCCCCCTTAATATTTCCTGCAGTGTCGGTTTGGTGGTTGCATAGTCTTTTAAGCCTTGCCGGTCTTGGAAACTCTTTATCTCTCCTTCCATTTTAAATGTCAGTCTTGCTGGATAGAGTATTCTTGGTTGCATGTTCTTCTCATTTAGTACTCTGAATATATTTTGCCAGCCCTTCCTGGCTTGCCAGGTCTCTGTGGAAAGGTCTGATGTTATTCTAAATCTTGGGAGGAAATCTTTCTGCCTCTAGTACATGAACATTGTTTCCATTCGTGAGATTGGGAAAATTTTCATAGACAACTTCTTCCACTATATCTTCTAGACTTCTTTCTTTTTCTTCCCCTTCAGGGATTCCAATAATTCTGACGTTGGAACGTTTCATGGCATCGTTTATTTCCCTGATTCTGTTTTCGTGGCTTCTGAGCTGTTTGTTCCAGGCTTCCTCCTGATCCTTTCTCTCTATCTGTTTGTCCTCCAGATCACTAATTCTATCTTCTGTCTCAGTTACCCTAGCTTTTAGAGAATTTAGATTGGATTGGAACTCATTGAGAGCATTTTGAACATCATCCCTGGTGGCTTTCAGTTCTGCCCTAACATTGTGAACATCATCCCTGGTGGCTTTCAGTTCTGCCCTAATCAATTCTGTTTGGTCATCCATGGCTTTCTCCAACCTAGCTATTGCCTGGATAATTGTTAGTCTGAATTCCTTTTCTGACATATTGTCTATGTCGATAGCCATTAGCTCTGTTGCAGAAGGCCCATCCTCTGTATTTTTCTTCTGTTGGGTATTCCTCCTCCTAGTCATTTTGGTAAGAGATGACTAAACAGATGCAGCTGGACTTATCGATTGTGGTGCAGTCAATGTTCACCCTGGAACGCTTCTGTGCAATCAGGATTCCCCACCCAAATGAGAGAAAAAAGAAAAGAAAAAGAAATAGAGAAGAAGAAAGAAAAAAAGGGGGGAAAGAAAAGAGGGAAAAAAAGGGGAAAAAAAAAGAGAGAGAGAGATAGGAAAAAAAGGGAAGATAAAAGAGAAGGCTCAGCCCAAATGGGCCACAAGGTAAGATTTGTGGAGTATACAAACAAAAACAGACAGACAAAAAGAGTGATAAAAGTATATGACAAGAGAAAAAAATATGTATATATAAGCAAAAAAAAAGGGGGAAGAACCTCATCAGAAAGAACCCCAAGTATAAGGTTTATATATTATTAGGACAAACACAAATTCACAGAAACACTGACAGAAGGAAAAATTGGGAGAATGGTTATAGATTCTCAGTGTGGGTGAGGAAGGTTATTTTGATTCTTCCTGAAGGTATCTTGATGTTTTTGTTAAGGGACTCAACTTTCCTAAGTTACAGGGGGATTAGAAACTGGTTTGCTTATAGGGGTAGCATTGATTGGGGAAAGGGGATTACCTTGAAGTTTAACTCTATATGTATATTAGAAAATAAAAATTAAAAAAGAATAAACTAGACTAAACTAAGTTAAAATTAAAAAGAATTAAAAAAATAGAAAAACAAAAGAAAAACTCGGGTATATGTATCAAAAAGTTCAGGTTAGAAGGTTATTAAAGAATTTGATGTACTGGACATCTCAGTGTGATGGTAAATAGGTTAAAAATTATCTGTATGTATAAAAAAAAAAGAACCAGAATATTGGTAAAGCGTTAAAAATAAAACTTGTATTTATGAAGTAGTGGTGATTGTTCTCTTGTAGTCTTTTTTTTTTTTCTTCCTTCCTGGTTGGTTTTCTGGGGGAGGGGCCTGCCACGTGGGTTTTCAGACAATGATGTTCCCTGAGTTAGGTCCTCCTGCTCCCCTCAAGGGGGTGAGCTCTTTTTTTTTTCAGGAAACTGTTTTTTTTCAGCCTTTTGTTCTCTGGGGGTTTTTATGTTCTTTCATCTGCTTTCTCTTGCCTTGACAGCTTTTGATGGTTTTTGGAGGTTTAGAGGAGAGCAAACAGCACCCCAACCTCCCTCTCAGAGAGAAGCCTCAGACTGTTTTGCAAAAGCTGCTGGCAGAGTCAGTTCTGAGTCACTGTCCCTGGGGATGAAGGAGCTCCTCCTTGTACCCAAAACCAGGGCCGCGGTGGCTGTCTAGGCAGCTCCAGACCGCCAGAGAGGTTCCGAGCAGAGATCGCACACTGAGATTTTCCCGCTGTCCTGGGCTGGGGATGTCTGGTTTTTCCAGCTGCCAGAGCTCCAGGCTAGCGCCTATGAGCACCTATCCCAAGGGAGGGTGTGGGACGCGCGTGTTTCAGGATTGCCCTCTTGCCAGGCTCCCAGCCCCTCAAGGGAGCCAGACCCCACTCGTTCTCGGGCGCGCTGGCATTCAAGCGCACTTGGGGCTCAGGGACAGGGACCTGATTTCTCCGCCGCACTCTCTCTGGCTCCGCGTCAGGGGAGGCTGTCCTGGGTCCGGGGACTTAGGTCCCTGACCCTAACTGCCCAGGTTCCCACTATTACCCCCCCCCCCCCCGCGATCCTTTGCTGTTTGTTTTTTGAGTGCTTTCAACCAGACTCCAAGTTAATGCTGGTCCCCAGAGGCAGAGCACTCTCGTGTTGGGGTGTTACTTTGCGATAGGTCACCTCTGGTGGCTCCCTCCCCCTTTTGTTTATCTTCTGCTATCAGTCGGATGTTCCCAGTCTGCTTTACCTGCCACTGGAGTCTTCTGCTCCTGTAGAGATCCAGACGTGTATAATTCTGATCTCAGGCTGATTTCATGGGTGGTCGGAGTTCTTTGATCAGCTCACTTTAGGGTACAGGTTGAAATGGTGCCTCCTCCTACTTCCCCGCCATCTTGACTCCCCGAAAAAACTCTTTCTTGAAGAAAATATAAATGTCAGTTTTAAGGAATTACCAGGCAAGAAAATTCTCAAGGGCTTTGAAAATGATAAGACAAATGCACTCATGAAAGACCCTGATGATTATAATTTAATATGTTAGATTGAGCAGCAAAGGACAGAGACTAAGAAACATAAAAGTATAAGTAAAGAAAACATTAAATTTCACAGAGTGTTATTGTTTTACAAATGCTTAAGAATAAGTGCATACTCAGCCTTAAGGATTGAAAAATGATTACTGATGGGAAGAGAGAAGAGCAGAGAGCCCAGATTGGCATTTCAAATACATACAAGAGATGTGCAAAAAGCAGGGCACAGTAGGAATGGTCTCTGATAGAAACTGCCACAGAAGACAGCCACGAATTAAAAAGAATTGATTAATTTTCACAGAGGAGAAGCAGGAAAAGTTGCACCATGCATGATTAGGTTTTGGAAAAAACATAGAAACTTTGACAAAATAGGTTGAAAACACTCTGAATGGAGGAGAGAGGGATCAGACTGGGAAGAAGCTTTGCTGAGAAGACAGGCTGATGAGCTGCAAAACTGAAAAATACTCTGTCTCCTGAAAGAAAAAAACTTGTCTTCTGATTATGGTCAGCAGAATCAGTCAGTAGCACCATAGCTGCTGACAGCCTAGTTGGAGTCTAGTTCTCGAAATGCCTATACTCTGCATTAAATAATTTTTTTGAGGTCCAATTAGCAGGTCACCAAAAAAAAAAAAAAAAAAAAAAAAAGTATGTGATGAACGGAAAACACAAGATAAAGGGAAATTCTTTGTTCTATTACTCACGGAATAGGAAAAACCGTCCTATCCATTTAACTTTTGTCACTGAAAGTGATGAAAGCATGTTGAAACATTGACCTGTTGGTTGTTCTTACAATGACTTTCTGAAAAGAGAAAATTTGAAAGGATTCATTGAAAAGAAGCAATAAGATGGACAATATTCCATTGCCCGTCTTCTTTATACATTCACTTGTTGGGCACTGAGGTTTTTTCCATATCTTGGCTATTGTGCATAGTGTTGCAATGAATAAGGGATTGGATATTTTTCTTCAACATTCCTTTTTTCCTGTCCTTTGAATATATATATATATATATATATATATATATATATATATATATAAAATCAGAGGTGGAATTGCTGGGTTATGTGTAGATTGTTTTTAAGTTTTTGGTGCACTTCCACATTGCTTTTCTTAGTGGCTGGCAAACATACATCCCCACTAACTAGGTACAGTGGTTCCCTCTTCTCCACTTCCTCTGCAACATTTGTTATCTCTGAATGATGACAGCCATTGGAATGGAACTGAGCTGATATTTCTGTGGTTTTCATTTGCATTTCTGTGATGATTAGTTTATTCATGCAGGAGGAAGAAAACAATCCTGCCATTTGTGACCAAATGGTGAACTCTGAGTGCATTATGATCTGTGAGAAGAGTCAGACAGAGAAATTCCAGCACTGTATGCTATCATTATATGTGGAATGTTCAAAAAGCCAGATAAGCAAAAATTAAAAATAAAAATTATGTGTAACAGGGGGTGAAGGACAAGAAAAGAGAGGAGTTATTTTATTAGCAGATAAATAAGTTCTGAAGATCTAAGGCACAGGATAGTGATGGCAAACAGAAATCATGTATTAAAAACATCAAACTTACCAAGAGACTAGATCTTCATTTTTCCAAGCATGAGAAAGAAAACATAACAAAGCAATGTGATAGAGTGTTGGCTAACACTACAATGGAACTCAAAGTGCAATATGCAAATGTATCAGATCAAAAGGCCATGCACCTTAGGCTTAGAAGATTTCATGTCACTTATCTTTCACGTATATATAGGATCGAGAGGTGAAATATGCATTACTTGACTAAAGTATACTTTGTTAAAATAAAGTATTTTTTTCTTATTTTTTATTCTTGTAGTCTTGATGAGGAATAGAAGATGAAACAGCAACACCACTACTTGATTCTACAGAACAAATCATCATGTTCATACCTAATGGTTCTGTCTTCATGCCCCCTGTCTTGACACTCACTGGCATTCCTGGACTGGAGTCAGTGCAGCATTGGATTGGGATTCCATTCTGTGTCATGTATTTCATCGCTGTGATTGGGAATTCCCTAATTTTGGGTCTAATCAAATATGAGCACAGCCTCCATAAGCCCATGTACATATTTTTGGCCATGCTGGGGGCCACGGACATTGCACTGAGCACCTGCATTCTTCCCAAAATGTTAGGCATCTTCTGGTTCCACTTGCCAGAGATTTCCTTTGCAGTCTGCCTTTTCCAAATGTGGCTTATTCACTCATTCCAGGCAGTTGAATCAGGCATCCTACTAGCAATGGCCCTAGATCGATACGTGGCCATCTGTGACCCCTTGAGACATAATACCATCCTCTCCCAGCAACTTTTGATTCACATTGCAGTTGGGGTCATACTCAGGGCTGCTATTCTTGTAGCACCATCCATTGTGCTCATCAAATGTCGTCTTAAACTCTACCGAACCACAGTGATCTCCCACACTTATTGTGAGCACATGGCCATCGTGAAGCTGGCCATTGAAGATGTCCGCATCAACAAGATATATGGTCTCTTTGTTGCCTTCAGTATCTTAGGGTTTGACATAATCTTCATCACCTTGTCTTACATTCAAATCTTTATCACTGTGTTTCAGTTGCCCCAGAAGGAGGCACGATTCAAGGCCTTTAATACCTGCATTGCGCACATCTGTGTCTTCTTACAGTTCTACCTCCTTGCCTTCTTCTCCTTCTTCACACATAGGTTTGGTGCTCACATACCACCATATGTTCATATCCTCTTATCAAACCTCTACCTGTTAGTCCCTCCTTTCCTCAACCCTATAGTCTATGGCGTGAAGACCAAACAAATTCGTGACCATGTCCTGAAAATATTTTTCTCCAAAAAACCATCTTGATCATTATTGGCTCCTTCCACAGACATTTTAGATTAAGTCAAGCAGGAACATCATATGGTGAAAAATTAATATCTTCCACAAACATCTAAGTTCAAAAAGTATTTAATATTAGTAGCTTATCATTGAGTGAGGTATTTGTTTAGCAACTATGAAATAGTCAAGAACAATGGTTTGTTCTTCATATAAGAAATAAATTCTCTTATGGCCTGAATTTAAAATTTTCTTTTTCCTGTGTATTTTTCCTATCAGTTTAAATATAGGGGTTTCTCTCTGGCAACACTTTGACCTACATAGAAACAAAATTACAGAAAATAGGACAATTCCAGGTTCTTCCAAGGACCATATCATAAATGAATATTCTCAAATTGGTAACCCAGGCCATAGCTATGTTTCTAGCTGTGTCTCATTTTATCATTTCTTTTCTTTTTTTTAAGATTGTATTTATTTGGCAGAGAGAGACACAGTGAGGAAGGGAACACAGGCAGGGGGAGTGGGAGAAGGAGAATAGGAAGCCAGTTGTAGGGCTCAAACCCAGGACCTTGGGATCATGACCTGAGCCAAAGGCAGATGTTTAACAACTGAATTACCCAGGCACCCTCTATCTCATTTTCTAGTATTTGCTTTTGTATCTATATTTTGACACATTTGGGATCATTTACCTGTTTCTCTATACTGTCTAAAATATTGGTAAATACAAAAATAATGTAAAACCAATGATAATGATATGAGCAATACCAAGTAGATATGGACGTAGAGTATAAACAGTGATGATGATGCATAGGAAAAAATGTACTAAAAATATTTCAAAAAAGCATATTCACTAACATGCTTTCTTTTGTTTTTGTTTTCTACTTTTATTTTAAAGATATTTGTCACGGCCCATGTGACAAATTGACCAGGAATACGAGGGTAAGAGGATGGTGAAAAGAAATCAAAGAGACAAAGAGATGGGGGCAGGAGGAGCACTGGGGATGATTTCCACCAAATGCCGAGTTTATTCAGGGCAGCGAGGCATTATATAGCCAACAATAACTACTTTTAACTGATTACAAAAGAATTTACTACATGCACAAAAAAACCTCCAGACTTCCCCATTATCTACTTCTCACGGTCTAAATGCAGACTCTCCAAGCCAGCTTACCAGCTGCACTGACTCCAAAGTAACTCAAAACATACAAGAAGTAACAACAAACCTGAGAGTGATTCATAAGCTGTGCTGGAACAGCAAGGACCAGTTATGAATTTACGACCCCAACCAAATTGCTCTCATCTAACAAGTAAACGTGGGAAATCACGTGGGCGAGCGCACAACACATAGCACAGACCCTTTCTCAGTGCTACTCAACTTTTCTATCCTAAACCTTTTGTTAGGCTATTCAGACTTTAAAGAGACACAAGTCAGGGCCTGGTTTGGTCCTCATCTCAAGCCTTATCGAGGCCTCCCACAGATATTTATTTATTTATTTATTTTACTATTTCCAATTAGCTAACGCATAATACATTATTAGATTTTGATGAAGTGTTCAACAATTCATTAGTTGTATATAACACCCAGTGTTCACGGCCGCACATGCCCTCCTTAATACCCATCACCTTGTTATACCATCTCTCCATTGACCTCCCTTCAAATAATCCATTCAATGAATGGGCAGAAGACATGAACAGACACTTCTCGAAGAAGACAAACAAATGGCTAACAGACACATGAAAAAATGTTCAACATCATTAGCCATTAGGGAAATACAAATCAAAACCACAATGAGATACCACCTTATACTAGTTAGTATGGCTAAAATTAACAAGACAGGAAACAACAAGGATTGGCTAGGATGTGGAAAAGGGGAACACTTTTACACTGTTGGAGGAATGCAAGCTGGTACAGACACTCTGGAAAACACTATGGAGTTTTCTCAAGATGTTAAAAATAGAACTACCCTAAGACCCAGGAACTGCACTACCAGCTATTTACCCCAAAGATACAGATGTGTGAAAATAAGGGGCAGTTGCACCCAGTGTTCATAGCAGCAATGTCCACAATAACCAGACTGTGGAAGGAGCCAAGATGTCCTTCAGCAGATGAAAGGATAAGAAAGAGGTGGATCATATATACAATGGAATATTATTCAACCATCAGAAAGGATAAATACTCACCATTTATATCAACATGGATGGAACGGGAGGGGATTAGACAAAGTGGAATAAGTCACTCAGAAAAAGGCAATTATCATAGGATTTCACAAATATGTGGAACATAAGGAATCATGCAGAGGACCACAGAGAAAGGGAATGAAAGTGAACGGGAAGAAATCAGAGAGGGAAACAAACCATGAAAAATCATCTTTTTTTTAACAGTTTATTGAAATATGATTCACATATAATAAACTAGCACATACATAAAGTATAAAATGTGATTAATTTTGGCATCTACACACCTATGGATCCATTACAACAGTTAAGATAATGAACTGAAGCACCACTCCTAAAAGTTTCCAATGCTCCTTTTTGACCAAGTCCTACTGAACCTCCTTATATCCCTGGCTGGTCCGTGAAAACCATCGATCTACTTTCTGTCACTAGGGAGTAGTTTGTATTCTCAAGAATTTTACAAATTTGACTTATGCAGTGTAAATCTTTTCTGGTCTCTTCTTTTACTCACTGATATACTTTTTTTTCAAGAATAAATATGTGATCAGTACTTACATAGAAACAGTACTTCTATAGACACACATATAAATGATTTTATCTAATTTGAGTTCACCCAAATGTGAAAGTTGAAGTTCCAGAAATTAACACATAGAAATGTAATTTCCCTAGTAACTGTCTATGCAAGTATCTTGAGTATAAAACCTGTATCTTATTTATACTCGATTCTGCAATACATGGGGCAATCTATGCCTGAGATTTCTTAGAACCTCTGTAAAAATGACTTTGGATAATGAACACCTCAGACATTTTCTTGCTTTCAACAGGGGTATTCCAAAGGAACCAGTCTGAAGTCTTGAGGTAGTATGCAACATCAGTATAGAGAATATTTGCATAGAAAGGAGTTTATTCCCATATTAGTAAGATAAACAAAGATTATGCCATGAATGATCATTATGGAATCCTGAAATAAAGTATGAGGGAAACACAAAACTGGCAGAGGACAGACTGACTCTAAAACAGTGATTTCTTCACTCTTTGCTGTTCCTCTGCCCATGTCCCTTCACCTCTGGCAGGATGCTTCAACAATAGCTATCTGGATTAATTTTCTTCATTCAAGCTTCAAGTGAACCAATAAGATGCTTACTGAAAAGAAATGAACACACAGAGAGAAACACAGGGATCTCATATGTTGGATTTAGACATAGTAAGAGGGAAAAAAAAAACAAGAAAACATACTATTACAGAAAATGGAGGGGATGATAGCATTCAAACGGCAAAAGTGGAGAATTTTTTTGGGAAACAAAGTCTTATTGAATAAAATAAATTACTCTGAGTCAGAAGATTTTGGTGCTTAGTAAAATTCATGTGAACATGAAGTATGTAATGTAAGAAACGGCAAATACCATGATAGAAGGAAGAAGACATATTTGTGGATATTAGATAAGGAAAAAAGATGTTTAAAAAGATAATGAACATTTAATTAATTCATTTGAAGTCCGTATTAGGGGATTCAATATTTCAGGAAGTTGTGGCTACCGTTGTGTATCCAGAGTACTTGATGACATTATCTCTCCAATGGAATAAAATGGCAAATGTATGAATTTTTAGAGACTATAGCCAAAATATAAAGAATGGAGATAACTGTGTGATATTTCTGAATAGGAAATCAAAACTAACAGTATATGAAGGTAGCATTGCTATGATTTGGACCCGTGTACAAATGTTGAATGAAGGCATGACGTGGGCATCCAGGCATATCTTTCAATCTAATGGAAACTTTTTGATTTTACAGTTTTAAATATATTAGCTGGGTTTCTCGTGGATACATTTCATCAGTTTAACAAGTTCTCATTACTCCTACTTTTCTGAGGCTTTTATTTAAATGCATATTGAATATTTTCATATGTTTTCTCTGTAGTTATTGAAATGTTCACAAGACTTTATTATTTTGATTATTTTATTACTTTGGTTACACTGATTGACTTTCTTTCCATTATTTACCAAATATTTAATTGTCACATATAATTATAAAAACAAACATAGCATGCATATACTGAAATCAGAGAAAGGCAGCTGGTTGTTGACCAATTCAAAATCCAGCAGACTAGGAAAACAGAGAAAGGCTGAGGGGAGTCCTGCTCAACTCCCTAGAGCATCAGTTGGTGTGTGTCTGGCAAGGGAGAGTGGCAGTGAGCACCAGAGGTCACTTTGGAAGTCAATTAAGAGCATCTGTTGTGGGGTGCCTGAATGGCTGAATCAGTAAAGCCTTTGGTTCAGGTTATGACCCCAGGTTCCTGGGATGTAACCCCACATCGGGCACCTTGCTCAACGGGACCCTGCTTCTCCACTTCCTGCCATCCTCATCCTTTTCCTCTTCTCTCTCTCTCTCTCTCTGTGTCAAATAAATAAACAAAAGGTTTTAAAAAGGAAAAAGAGTGTCTGTTGCTTTATTCTCATTTTACCACTGATGGAAATGAGGCTCTGGAGAGGTACAATAAATATCCAGAAGCACAAACAGCCCAAGTTTGAGTCCTGACTAGGGAGGGGCAGAGCTATTTCCTTCCAAAAGTTTGGCTCCTTCCCACCAGGAGCTGTTAAAATGACCTCACAGCATTGTGGAATGTATATTCTGCCTGTGGCATTTCGTCGCTCTCAGATCGCCAGTGGAATGTCCACACCCGCTAGTGCATTAACTGGTGCCAGTAGCATTGGCATTTGACCAGGACTTGAGAATGCTGTACCTTAGTTATATCAAATCTACTTTTGCTACCCCTAGAGATGGTTTTTCAGAGCACAATATCATCCCTCCTGTTTCCTTGATGAACAAACTGCAGCTGGTCTACTGAGAGAATTTCCATGTGAAACACAAGGGCCTGGTCCAAGAGATTTCAATCCACACATGGATCTGTTTGGTATTTTGCATGCCCTTTTTTGTCTCCTTTCCAGGTCAGAGTTGTTCCATGCTGCAGATTCATGAACATAGCAACTTTTCAAGGTATAAAGAAGACCTGCCCGCAAAGTCATGCTGTATGTACAGTCACTGAAGAGCTGCTTCACTCCCACCTCTGAGGTCCCATTTAACTGAGTGTTGCAGCTAATTAGATGCAGAGTCCAGGGTAATAGGCAATCACATGGACCAGCTAATGGGTGGAGGAAATGTCTCTGTGGCATATGCGCTGTCTATGATGCAAGGAATGAGGGACTTATTCCAAAAGACCTGCGCTCTTAAGAGCAGGAAGAGATGGCCTTAAGTTAAAGGCAGACAAACAAATAGCATAGCCTGGGAATCAGACAGATGGACAAGAGAGCTGACTATGCAATAGGCTCCCTCCCACTTCCAAAATTCCTCCCCACAACCTGCAAACATCCTCTTCCCTGGGTTCATGGTACTGTATCTGGAAATCCTTTGAATCTCCATGGGATGGCCAAGAGTATGTAAGTGAGATAAGTGAGAAGAGGCTCCCATTTGTTTTATTTCCAATTTCCTCTCCTTAAAACGCATAGGTAAAGTTGGCTACATTGCTCAGGCAAGACATGGAGTCCCACATTACGCATTCCCCATTTTGTGTTCCATTTCTCCATTATATAAGTGAGAAAGAGGAATCCCAATCTGTGGTAGTGTGGTAGTGTGGTAGTGTGAACCGTGCTGTTTGACCAAGAGAACATACTTCAACACTGTCAGCTCCTGGATGCATTTCAAGTCTCCTGGGAATTGAGTAAGATGTTCCTCCTGAGAAATGGTGGTTGGTCCTCTGGCTCTAACCGTCCTTCTTTTCCACAGGGAGTAAAATATGTCTCAAGATTTGCAAGAAACTAATCAAGTTTGGTCATCAGGGGAAATTATATTAGAAAACACAGATATTCCACCGCTGGGACCAGCAAAGAGCAACCTTCTCTTGCTCTAGTCAATTCCCACCACTGCTTCCAGATACTAAGTAAGTGAGTAGCTGGTTAACTGGGCATGAAATTCAGTGTGTTGAGGGATGAACACAAGTAGGGTCAGTGAATGTAGATTCCAGAAGCAAGCATAGAAATCATAGAAAGAAAGAGTACAAATAACTTTTTGATAGAGTCTGACTTTGAAGTTGTAGGAGCTACAGTTCAGCAGCAGTCATGATAGACTGGAGGATCTGCTTTAGAACATTGGGAAGTTAAGGAAGTTAGCAGCATGCCACCAGAGAAGGTGGGCAGAAGTGCAGCTATTTTCCTTGAAGGAGAGCAGATCATGGGTAACTTGAATCTTGTGCTATTATAACTGAAGATGTGTAACTCAAAAAGGGGAGAGTGCCTGCATGGAATGTGTTTCTTCCCCAGGAGGAGGTCTTTCTGAGAGTGAGGGTTGCATAGCAGACAGGCAGGGCAGGCTTGCAAAGGCCTCAGCACACATACAGTGGGCTGCCAGGAATGCTGCTGGGGGTGGATGATGGGGGAGAATAATCTCCACGGCATCCCAAATTTAAAATTTCTGAGTAGGAACTAGGGTTGTTGGGGTCCAGGGAAAAACCTCAGATTAATATTTGGAGGGAATGACCTGATTTATGGGCAAATGTTTCAAAATGCTTAAGGAAACAACACTCTTAAGATGTATGGATCAGCTTCATTTAGAGTCAGACAGCTACTCACTTAGGCAATCTCTCTACACTCACTTCAAAAAAATTACCCTTGCATAATCTTGTCAGCGTCTTAATGGAACTAGGGTTAGTTGCTGGTATGCAGTTGTTGGAGAGTGTGAAGTGCATTCGGCAGCAGCCTGCGTATTGCAATGAGAATTCTGTCTTGGAGGCTTCTCTTCCTGTCTCTGCTGACTCCCCAGGCACTTCCACCTGACCGTACCTATGTGTTTGGCAACTATCCTCCATGGAATCACTTGGATAATTCTCAAAGAGGCCCACTCCCTCACATTTTTCTTGTGTCAGCTTCTGGGGAAGATAAGAATTAGAACTTTCTAGTTCCTTCAGCACTATGCAGCCCCAACGTCTACACAAGAATCATCTCTGCCAACCCTGGGCTCCCAAACTCATTCCATGACCTCCCCCAACATCACCTCAGCCTCTTTCTCATGTCTGTCCTGGTGAGACACCCACGGTTTCTCTTTTACACCAGCTATGCTTTAACCCTTTTGATTTTATTTAATATTGTCAGACTGGCCCTCCTGTATGATATGTGGAAAACAGAGCATGAGGAGCTGTTGGTGCTTCTCTAACAGAAGAATTCCTTTTTAACACTAGTGTCTTGCATCAGAATTGCCATTCAAAATTATGCCCCTGTCATTGCATGGAGTCAGAGTGCCACAGCTATAGCATATTTGGAAATTTCTTGGTGATCAGGAAGTTCAAGGTGAGGAGAGTCATTAGGACCCCATTAATGGAGTCTCAACCCTAGAAAGGGAACTTCAATCGATTCTTTGTCAAAGAAGTGTTTGTATGTTCTACAGAAATAAGTAGTTTTTCTGACGTGACTGGAGAATTAAAAAGAGAGAGAAAACAAACAAACAAAAAAGTCAGGCTCAAAGTAGAGAATTTTCATATTTCTCTGTCTACAGTATCATTCCAACATCTTTCTCTCTTATTCCCATGACCAGGTTGAAAGGACGAGAAGATGGATTGGTGGAGGAAGGACACCACCACTCAGCAGCCTGATCATGATATCCTTATCATAAGCATGGTGTCCAAATACCCAGTTGTCTTGTGGTGGATATCACTGAACAGGGGTGGATTTTTTACTAAATTGTATACTGTGAACCTTTCCATTGACATTTTCTAACTAATGAAAACTAAGCTGATAAAGTCTGTCCTCCGACTTTTGTCAATCAGTAATTGTATGACTGGATGAGAATAGGATATATTAGAATACATAGAATCACAGTGAGGCAATATATGCCCCTTTTCTATAAAGGCCTCTGAACTGCCATGCCTGTTACAAATGGCACCATGTTCATGCCCTCTGTGTTGACCTTCATTGGGATCCCCGGTTTGGAGACTATACAGTGTTGGATAGGCATTCCATTCTGTGCTATGTACATCATTGCTTTGGCGGGAAATTCTCTGCTTTTGATCATCATCAAAGCTGAACCCAGCCTCCATGAGCCTATGTATATCTTTCTGGCCATGCTGGGAGCTACAGACATTGCACTTAGCACCAGCATTGTCCCTAAGATGCTTGGAATTTTTTGGTTTCACTTGCCAGAGATCTATTTTGATGTTTGTCTCTTTCAGATGTGGCTCGTCCACACATTTCAGGGTATCGAATCAGGGGTCCTCCTGGCTATGGCTCTGGACCGCTATGTAGCAATCTGTTATCCTCTGAGACATGCTGCCATATTCAACCGACAACTAGTCACGCACATTGCAGTTGGAGTGACACTGCGGCCTGCCATCCTGGTCATCCCATGCCTATTGCTCATAAAGTGTCGCCTGAAATTTTACCGAACCAAGTTAATATCCCACACTTACTGTGAACACATGGCCCTCGTGAAGCTTGCCACTGAAGATGTTTCCATCAACAAATTCTATGGTCTCCTTGGAGCCTTTATTGTTGGTGGCCTGGACTTCATTCTGATCAGCCTCTCCTATGTACAAATATTTATCACTGTCTTCCACCTGCCCCAGAAAGAGGCACGTCTGAAGGCATTTAATACCTGTGTTCCCCACATATGTGTCTTCTTCCAGTTCTATCTCCTGGCTTTTTTTTCCTTTTTCACCCATAGATCTGGATCATATATTCCATCATATATACATATCACCTTATCCAACCTTTATCTACTGGTTCCACCTTTCTTCAACCCCCTTGTCTATGGGGTGAAGACCAAACACATCAAAGATAAGGTAGTAAAAATGTTTCGTTCTAAAGACCAGGGCTGATATTTGATGGAAATACATCCCCTTACAGATTTCATGGCTCATCTATTGTTCCTATGTGTTGTGAAAATCCAGTTAATATTTTGGGATATTGTCCTACTTCATGAATGAATGAATGAATGAATGAATGGTTGTATTAAATAATCCCACAGGATATTGAGTTTATGTTAGAAGTCAGTTATTAGAAATTGAGGAAATAGAAGAACAGATAAGACACTGAAATATTAAATGGTGCCTATAAGAAAAGCCAGAATACATGACTTCTTTAGCACTTGATCCTGTTTGGGGCAGAATAGACAAATTGAGATCATTTTGTAGATTTTAGTGGAAAGTAATACTTAACACTGATTGGTTTATACTTAGAGCACTATATCAACCTCCTTTATATAATATACAAGTTGAAACACATTTTTTTCCAACTATTCTAAAATCTTCCTACTGTTTTCTTTTCCCTTAAAAATTCATCCCTTGAATATATCTTTGTTAAATATAGTTGGAACCATGTCTGATATAAAGATCTATAAATATCTCCTTGTTCTCAAATCTTATCTCTACTAAGTAATTCATGTTAAATCAATTTGCTTCTTCTCTTAACCTAAAATATATTTGCTCCACAAATCTGGGACTAAGGCATATAATGCCATGCTAATCTTTTTATTCTTCTTCAGTGTTCATTTAATTTCTTTATTTGTATAAAAAGCAATTTGAAAAAAGCTCTGGTATTTGATCTTTGTTGGTGGGGGGGTGTAAGGGTAAGTTTTAGACTTCTTGTAAACAGCATTATGCTTAACTTCTGTTCAAATTTTTCCTGATTCAACCAATAAAAACCCTTTTATCTAAGAAACCTGGTCAGAAATTCCGGTAGCAAGATTCTCGCTATGTTGGTTTTCCAAAGTATGTTTTACTTTTTCATACAAAGCTAAGTACATTTTGTTATGCATTAAGGTGATTATATACCAATGATAATATTTCATAAAGAATGTGTATTTTGCAAGACCAACAAGAGTGAGGACAAATAGTCAAATATTTGTCAAGAATATTTGATGCAAAAAGCAGATTTCAGTTTTGTAGGGAGAAAAATATTGTGGAAGTTGGTTACATGCATGAGTTCTGAGGTCAAAATGTGCTTGGTTCAAAACATTATTTTGCCGCTTATGAACTACATGTGTTGAGATGCAACTGATTGTCATAAATTCAGCTACTAAACTATCAACAAGGAAGAATAACAGGAGTTTCATTGGTAACTAGAGACTGGGTGGTCACGGTGTAACAAAATGAAAGAATTTATGTAAGGTCCTTCCCATGGAGTGTGGTAGCTGGTGAGTATTCAGGAGGGTTTATTGCAGTAATCATGGTCATCACCATCATCATTTTCATTGTGAAAATCCGCATCACTCCTATTGTGCTTGAGCTGAAATGCCAAACCACTACTTTTCAGTTTAGTCATACCACACTAAAGTCAATTTTAAAAATACAAATTAAAGCTTTATGTATGACCCAGGCTGTGGTCCTTTTCATTCACCTGTACTTGTTGACTGAAGTGTTATTATATCTCTATCTCTATCCATATTCACATAGCTGTGTGTGCATAGTCAAGTTTGTTAATTTTAGGTGATTTTAAATTTCTATCATTCGATTTCTTCGCTTGTACTTTCAGCTTTAAATACAAGTATGTGTGCAAATGTTCCATTATGAATGTGGATTACTCTATGTCTCCTGTTCCAGCTGCTGACTTCTTTGAATTTTGCATTTTTGAGCTCTAGGTAGTGAGATACTTCCTTTATTGAGTGCATGAAGATCTAAAGTTGAGGGATCTTGCTTGTTGATTGACTTTTATATCACTGTGAAACCCTTCTTCTCTATTCTCAGAAAATCTCAGGTTGGGGTGCCTGGGTGGCTCAGTGGATTGGGCCGCTGCCTTCGGCTCAAGTCATGATCTCAGGGTCCTGGGATCGAGCCCCGCATCGGGCTCTCTGCTCTGCAGGGAGCCTGCTTCCTCCTCTCTTTCTCTGCCTGCCTCTCTGCCTACTTATGATCTCTCTCTCTATCAAATAAATAAATAAAATCTTTAAAAAATAAAAAATAGAAAATCTCGGGTTTGTTATTTTCTACTAACCTTTATTTTAGCTCAGTATTCCTGTCTTCTCCTCTGTAATTCTGCATTCCTGAATTATTAGGTTTAGCTCTTGTGCTTCAGAATTTTCTAATGTCCATCTGGTTCATTCTATCTCTTTCTCTCTTTATTTTAAGTTTTAGTATATTCTATTTTTCCCCAGCTCTTTCTTTTATAAAAATTAAAAAATTCCTTTGTCATCCATCCCTCTGTTTCCTTGAACACATCAAGCATGGCTACTTTAAAATCCCTGATTGCTATTTACAATAAATACACACGTGGGTGGCTCTGTTTCTTCTGTTTTCATCTTGTTTCTGAACTCATGTTCTTGTCTCTTGCTGTGCCTACTAATTTCTTATTGGGTGTTAGACATTCTATATGAAAATTATGAAGGCCAGATGAAGTTATATTATCCTCCAGTGATAATTCAGCCATTGCTCTGTGATAAACTCCATATAGGACTTTTACCTTGATCTGATCAAAATATGACTGAGTTGAAGCTTATTCTACCACTTTATTGGCCAGTGGCACTTTTGCATCTAAGGCTTAACCTGCTCAGGCTTTCAACTGTGAGAAAGGATACAATCTACAGTGTGGGCTATACTCTTTGTCAAGAAAAAAAAAAAAAAAAGAAAAGAAAAAGAAAAAAACAAACTTCTGCCCCAAATTCCTTCTTTATTTTTCAAATGCTCTCTGCATACTCTTTGACTTCCCATTCCATGCAGTTTCAGAAGTTAACAAATGTTTCCTCTGGAAACTAACACACATTGTCAGCGTCAGTCCTGTTCCTCCTTTCTCACCTGGAATGAGATCTTTTTGTTGCCTACTTTTATCTTTTATGCTCTGCCAGAGTTCCCCAAATCTCTGTTTTCTGACTCTCAAAATTAGCTTTCTGCTGGGAAAAATCTTCCTTTTGGGTCGAAATAGCAGATGGTTCTTGGTGCCAGGAATGGCCAGCAACCCCTGTACTTACAGAAGAAGGATTACTCTAGACTTTGCTGTGAAAGAGAGGAGAAGGCGGGGGGGGGGGGGGGGGGGGGGGGGGGGGGGGGAGTGATGCTCAGAGACACAACCCTTTGCTTTTCTTTGCTCTCACTTTTATAGGTCCTTCAGGATACTCACAAATGCTTATCACTGTTTCTCAGGCAGTGCTGTTTGACAGGGGGTCTTACTGGGACTAGGAGGAGCTGTTTTGGGGAAAGATATGCTAATCTGCTTGTTCTAGGAGTCCTGGAGCTAAACATAGCCTAAGGGACAATGCATACCTCTCTTAGATCACAGGGCCTCTGTTTGGGCTAAGCAAGCTTCCAGGAAGGCAGCTCCCCTGGGCATTCCACTGGCAGTGGTCATGCAGACCTCAGCATTCCAAAGACCTATACCCTTCTGGGAAACCTTCCCTGCCCTCCATAACAGCCTCTGTGTAGCATTTTTGCAAGCTAGGTATTAATGGCTGAGTTCATGCTCTATGTTATGCCCAACTTCTTGGCAAATGGAGCTTCAAAAAGTCAGCTTTCTCCAATATCAGAAATACTCCTCTCTGGAATTTTACAGCTTCAGAACATCTCTGATGGCATTTTAATTTCTTCTTTACTTGCTCATTGGGTAAACTTTTGCCTCTAGTTTCTCCTTCTTGCTCCTTCTGGGCTGAATTATAATTTGGATTTTATACACAAAACATTTTTAATTTTCCTCATTTTCCCTTTTTAATACAGTTTTGGGTATGCTTAGAAAACTGTGCCAATCACAAAATTTATATATGGTCTGTAATATATATGAAATTGTTTCTGATATTTGTGTATATGAAAACTCCATGGGTCAGTTAAAATAATACCATATCCTTTGAAAAATCCTTCTGATACGGGCACCTGGGTGGCTCAGTGGGTTAAGCCTCTGCCTTCGGCTCAGATCATGGGCCCAGGGCCCTGGGATCGAGCCCCTCAATGGACTCTCTGCTCAGCGAGGAGCCTGCTTCCCCCTGTCTCTCTGTTTGCCTCTCTGCCTACTTGTGATCTCTGTCTGTCAAATAAATAAATAAAAAATCTTTAAAAAAATCCTTCTGATGAAATATATGTCTTAAATTTAAACAATACTATTCATTGTATAAAACTCAATATAAAACACTTCTCTCTAATGAGTATGATATTCTGGCTTTTTTTTTTTTTTTTAAGATTTTATTTATTTATTTGACAGAGAGAAATCACAAGTAGACAGAGCAGCAGGCAGAGAGAGAGGAAGGGAAGCAGGCTCCCCGCTGAGCAAAGAGCCTGATGCCAGGCTGGATCCCAGGACCCTGAGATCATGACCTGAGCTGAAGATAGAGGCTTACCCCACTGACCCACCCAGGTGCTCCGATATTCAGGCTTTTTTATACTTGAATATATGAGAATTCTTTTAAGTACTATTAAATCATCTCATAAACATTGTTCTGCACAGTTTTTAGCTACTATTGTAATAATATAGGCAAGTTTGTAACATACCGCTTTGGGGATTTTTCACTCTCAATATGCCCATGACGATGAATATTATAGAAGTGCCATAATTCAGTTAACTTTTTCTCTCAATAAAGAGTTTTGGAAACATATTCATGATGTAATAAACATTCATGTGCAAATATATTTTTTCATAGCTCTTAGTAATTTTGTTCTGTGCATTAATGAAAATAGAATTACAGTGCAAATATAAATATCGCCTATTTTTTTTTAAAGATTTTATTTATTTATTTGACAGTGAAAGAGATCACAAGTAGGCAGGGGCAGGCAGAGAGAGGGGCAAGCAGGCTTCCCGCTAAGCAGGGAACTCAATGCAGGGCTCCACCCCAGGACTCTGAGATCATGACCTGGGCCAAAGTCAGACACTTAACCATCTGAGCCACCCAGGATCCCCATATACAGATCATTTTGTTAGTTGCTGCAATTATATTCTGTTAAATTGCTGAAAACACTGCATTAATAAACTCTGAAACACAGTATTATGTTCCTTTTGCTTTTGAGCCTCTGATCACATTTTCCATAACCAGTTTGACATAATCTCTGTATGCTTCTGTCAAAAGCACATTTCAATATGTATTTCCTACAAATAATGAATTTCACGCACTATGTCATTGTAGTAAGACACTAGCTGAGAAGTAGTCCCCATTTTCCTGACCCTGGGTCGTGTGTCTGTAGATTCCTTTGGATTTCACCCTACAAGGGTGCCATCCACTGCACTTTATTTAATCTGTCATTATCTCATGGATTCACAAATTTAGTCAGTTTCCTCTCTTTGCCATAGTTTCATCACATACTCCAGATGCTACCTTAGCACTTGAGGCAGAGCCTCATACACAGATGGGTAAACCTCTTCATGCTTTTTCTGAATGTACAGCATTTTTGATGCATTAATATTGAACTCACAGACAACAAAGCTACGATCTAAAGGCAGCTTATCTGACACACTTATTTCTTCTGTGAGATGGACCACAGCCTGTGTATATGAGCCTGGACAGCACTTCCACAACATACTTGGGGCCATTTTCAACAGTTTCTGTCGCCACCACCACCAACAAAGGAAAAGAACAGAGTGTTAAATAGACCACGGAAAGGGATACTCATTTACACCTATTCGATATAAACCAAAAGGCAGAGCTTCGCCTTGTTCAACCGCAGCTGGGAACATGTGTGCTAGGCACCTCAAAGTTTGTGCTGCTCTGCAAAAAGTTAGATGTCCACTGATGGTGACAGCACCGAGGTATTGCTTTGAGGTTTCAAATCCTTTTTAACAAGTAGGTGAATTCACAAACATAGAATCTGTAAATAATAAGGATTGACTACATGTGTGTGTATATGTATATACACATAGACACAAATATATATATATACAAATATGTATATACATACACAAAAATATGCATGTGTAGATATATATCCATATACATATATATAATGCCTTAATAGCTACTTTCTCATTATGCTATCAATTTAGTAACAATTTATTTAAAATAAAGTACAAATCTGTAAATGTACTCTCATATTCTCTCTCGCTTACTCAAATAAATAAAAGCTAAAAAGAGTCACACTAATTTTCTAATAAAATATTAAAAGACAAATTAAAGTGAACAAGCCAAACAATAATTTTCAAAATTGAAATTTTCCCTGTTTGTTCGGATATTGATGGTGGAACTTCCTTACCTGAAGCTACATGTGTAACAATCTGCTTCCTCCCATCTCTGCGGCTTCACTGTAATTTGTCTCTGCTGGTAACTCTGCCGCTCCAGCCATGGCTAGTACATAGCTGTCATTAGGAGACGATATTTAAAGAAATAAAAAAACATCTTGAGACTGCTACTATGTGTTTTATTTTTTATTTTTTATTTTGGGAAGTCAATATTTTTCAAAAGCAAGTACCAAAAAATTACATCTGCTTTTTATGATTGAATTGAATTTCCTAATTTTATCTATGAAGAGGATGAGACTTAGAAGTGAAATATACATTGAAAGGATTCTCAAAACCACAATTCTATCCCCAACCTAGCTACTGATGTTTTACTTCTATCTCTGGGCCTTAGGAACCTCCCTTAAATATAAAGAGGTTACTCAAGCTGTCTTTAAAATTTCACATATGCTGACACCAAGACTGAAGTCAACTGACAGCTCTCATGAGCACTGTAAACTATACAGATTTGGGGCACATGGTAGCATATGTAGAGATGTGATAGGCGATTCTGTCAGCGTTCACCACGTCTTATCTATAATCTAACCTACTCGTCCAGTATTCTATTAGGGAGTCAGAATGGGCTTTCCTGGCACTTTGGCTTAATTACAGGTAGAAGAGGTGAGGTGTGTGTGACTTTCTGGGGGCCCAGGGAAGGCAGTCCCAACGTATGACAATAAAGATTATTTTGAATTGAAGTAATTTAAGAAAAAGCCAGTGAAAGAATACTGACTTTTCTTTGTCTCCAGAAAGCAGAGGATACAATACCCTTGGGAAAGATACCCTGTCTGCACCAAGAGGTAAAGAGACATCCTTATCATCCAAGGTAGGGAATGTAGGGCCAAAGGAGCCTATATAATCTAAGCTTTCGGCTCAGGTCATGATCTCAGGGTCCTGGGATGGAGCCAGCATCAGGCTCTCTGCTCAGTGGGAAGCCTGCTTCCTCCTCTCTCTCTGCCTGTCTCTCTGTCTGCTTGTTGATCTCTGCCTGTCAAATAAATAAATAAATACAGCTTGTAACTATTACTAATGTATTACCTCAGTCCAGATTCTAGTCCAAATTACAATTCCTTACTAGCCGAAGCTCCTGAGCATAAGTTTTCTTTGTCCTGCCCATTCCTCACAGATAAATAATTCTTTCTCTAAAATGAACAAACACTTCATGCTGGGGTGCCTGGGTGGCTCAGTCGGTTAAGTGTTCCACTATTGGTTACCAGCTCAGGTCATGATCTCTCAGTCATGGGATCGAACTCTGCCTGGGGTTCTGTGCTCAACACGGAGTCTGCTTCAGATTCTCTCTCCTTCTCCTCCTTGTCTCTTTCTCTCTCTCAAATAAATAAAATCTTAACATAAAACAAAGCAAAACAAAGAACGCCCCCCTCCCCACTTCATGCATTGGTCATTTCTTAAGGTTTAAACTTTACTACAGGGCCTCTATGTGCATGGAGTTAAATATTGGTTTTTTCCTGTTAATCTGTCTCATGCCAATTTAATTATTAGACCATTTTAGGAGAACCTTGCACGATAGAGTAAAATTTTCCTCTCAACAACCTTAACAGAGTCAACTTGAAATAACTGATAATAATATGTAAAGGCTATTCTTTTCATACATAGTAAATGTACAAATATACCAGTTACATGAGAAAATATAATCACACTCTGAATTAAAAGTAAAAAAGCATGAATGGTACTGTAAACTTGGGAATTACCCAGGCAAGTGCTCATTGACACACTACAGAATATAACTCACTGTAGCTAACTAACATCATACTGAATTTTAAAATTAGGGAATGGATCAGTAACATATTCTCTGCATATTTCTCTAGCTTTGGAAAACTAAATTAGAAAATGACTATCTTCTAAAGTATGCTTTTAATCTGATAAATATTACATATAAATGTATTATTTCTGCCACATGTTGTTATTCGTCATTCCTATTGCAAACACTCCCTTCCCTTCCTTAGAACACACTAACCTCCAGTACTCAGTTTGGCTTAGTGAACCATCTCTGGATCCTAATACGTATCTGCTGGGTTTTGACACTGTAGATGATGGGGTTCATCAAGGGTGGGAAAAGGATGTAGATGTTGCCCATGAGGACGTGGACCACAGGAGAGAGGTGCTTTCCAAAACGGTGCACCATAGTCAGACCAATGATTGGGATGTAGAAAACTAGAACTGCACAGATGTGGGAGACACAGGTCTGCAAGGACTTGAATCGCTCCTCCCGGGATGCAATAGTCAATACTGAGTGCAGGATCAAGATGTAGGAGACCAGAATGAGCACTGCATCCAAAAACAGTGTGCAGATCACCAGAGCCAGGGCATAGAAGCTGTTGAAGCGGATGTCAGAGCAGGTGAGCCGAAGCAGGTCCTGGTGCAGGCAGAAAGAGTGGGAGAGGATGTGGGGGCGGCAGTAATCAAAGAACTTTAGGCGGACAATGGGAGCAGTGAGGAAAATCCTCCCTAAAATGGCCGCACCAATGCTGATGATTCTTGTATTGGTGAGAATGGATGTATATCTCAGAGGTTTGGAGATTGCAGTGAAGCGATCAAAGGCCATGGCCAGTAGGACTCCAGACTCCATGCATGACAGACCATGAACAAAGAAGGCTTGAGCAATGCAGGCATCCAGACCAATCTCCTGGTTGAGCCCCCACAGGATGCCCAGCACTGTATGTACTGTGGACAGCCCCATGCATAGGTCAGTGAGGGCCAGCATGGCCAGGAAGTAGAACATGGGCTGATGCAGGCTTGGCTCTGTCCAAATCACGTGTAGCACCAGGCAGTTCCCTGAGAGTACCATAGCATAGATACAGGAGAAAGGGATGGAGAGCCAAGGGTATTCCCGTTCCAGGCCAGGGAAACCCGCAAGGAGAAAGGTCGAGTTATTGACTTTGGAATCAGGTTGAACAGACATGAATCTATAAATACAGAAACTTCTCAGGAAAAAGAAAAAAAACAAAACTGTGTGTGTGTTTGTGTGTATGTGTATACACATATATTTATCTAACAGCTAATTAAGAATCGTAAGGGTTTTCCACCCCTTAATATAAACTTTGAGGTAACAGCCATAGAAAGAATGACTGGATTTGGCACAACAACTCATTATATATAAGACCAATGCTTGTATTTTTACCGAAACTGCATTTGCTCTGAAACAAACTACATTATGCCTACATGTGAAACCTTGTCATTAGGTCATTGGCCCCATCAGAGGAAGCCATGTCCATATCCACAATCTCACTGTCGCTTTCTACTTCAATGTTTCATACTACAAATAACAGAGAAAAAAATGATTTCTGGCATATGAAGGTATAATAAGGAAGTTTAAGTACACCAAGTAGAATAAGAAAACACATTTGAGTTTTTGCATTTAAAACCTGGTGAATTAAAAAACAAAAACAAAATAAATTAATAAATAAAACCTGGTGAATCAAATTGCAAATCATTGCCACCAGCTATAAGATTAACATCTGCCTGTTACATAAGACACTCAGTCACTTGGAGAATTCATTTCTCAGTCATGTTGTCCATTCTGACATGTCGTTTTCGATGCCTTAAATAAGAACAACTGTCACTCACAGTAGAGATGGTCTCACCAATCTTGAAAATGGATCTTGTTCTTCCTCCTTTTTTCCCAGTGGCACGGACATTCTAGGAGAAGCAAAATTTATGCAGGTCTGGGAATCACTAGAGTAAAGCCTGAACCCCGTGAGGGGCTGAGAGTGAGTGATTACAGGGCTGTGTTCCTTTGGGGGAATGAGGGCAAACCCAGAGGCGGTGTCTGCAGGGCAGACTCTCCACTCCACCAAATTCTGAATAGTCTCACAAGTGCAAGTTTGCAATTACAGTTCTCCTGTCCAGGGAGATTTGGAGGAAACATTGGACAGAGAGATCAAGCAACGTCTTATAGCTTGCTTCCTCCCTAATGAGTCCTTACATGTTTTTTGAAGGGCAGCATAAAACAGGCTATTGTTGTTAAAATAAACTTTTATTTTATTTCCCTCCATTTCAGTTACAGCTGTTCCCTCTTTTTTTGATAACATGACTTCAGTATTCAAAGACTTCATGTGCTGGCAAATAAAACATTCTTCAAAGTCAATAGGTTTGTGTAAGGTTGATAATCCTTATAAGCTGCTTGACATTTGAGTCTCTACTTTCATAACAGCAATTACACCAAGCGCTTTTTTTTAGCATTTAAATTGTGCTAGGAATTTTAGCATTATTTAATTCTCAGAATTGAGTACTTCTGTTATCTAATTAAATTTCTAGAATTACTGAACACACATATCTTCTATTTTAATGGCAGTAGATAAAGAATGTGCTTATAAAGCCAGGCTTTCTGGTTTGGAAACCCTTCTCCAACACCTGTGAGTACTGCGACCCTGGGCAAGATACTTAGCCTCATCTAAAATGGGGATGATAACATTACTTCACAGGATTGTCCTGACAAATGAGTTAGATGAAATTGTGAAACGTTTAGAATCGCGAAAGACACGAAGCAAACACTTAATACAAGAACATTGTTGTTTCCATTTTAGAGATGAAGAAACTGAGGTCAGAGTGGCACTCTTTAATAAGTTATCCATGAGCCACCAGGGCCTATTTTGTTCTTGGAATGTGGCAAGTCAAATTGAGATGTAATGTAAGTACAAATTACAGACTAGATCAAAGACTTAGTTGGGAAAGAATGATTTAAAATGTCTCTTCAAAAATTTTTATATTGACTACATGTTGACATAATATTTTAGATATAGTAGGCTAAATAAAAGATGAACATGGGTTTTACCCTCTCCGTTTTACTTAGAATATCTAAAACTACATAAGTGGCTCATCTTGGACTGCTATGGGATGACACGTGGCTAGAGATACGTACTGGAAACTTTCTGAAGATCACATAGTTGTGGCATTAATATTGTTCTAGTTACTTAAATGTGAGTCTTTGGTCCTAACTGCATAATCTTTCTGCCTTAGAAAACAACTTTAAATTATTTATTGTTGAAAATGTTCAAGTCTTCCAACCTGATCATTTTCAGTGTATTAAAAAACTCTAGTTTTGATACTACTCTTGATCTTAGCCAAAAGGCCAAGAAGAAAATGTCATGGTCTGAAGGGGCACGTGCACCTGAATGTTTATAGCAGCAATGTCCACAATTGCCAAACTATTCAAAGAACCTAGAAGTCCATCAACAGATGAATGGATCCAGAAGATGTGGTATATATTCACAAAGAAATACTATGCAGCCATCCAAATAAATGAAATCTTGCCATTTGTAATGGTGTAGATGGTGCTAGAGGGTATTATGCTGAGCAAACTAAGTCATTCAGAGAAAGACAATTATCAATGATCTCCCTGATATGAATAATTTGAGAGGCAAAGTGGGGAGTTTGAGGGGTAGGGAAGGAAAAAATGAAACAATATGGGATCAGGAGGGAGACAAACCATCAGAGACTCTTACTCTCACAAAACAAACTGAGGGTTGCTGGGGTGGGGGGTCGAGAGAGGGTGGTGGAGTTATGGACATTGGGGAGGGTATGTGTTATGGTGAGTGCTGTAAAGTGTGTAAATCTGACCATACACAGAACTGTACCCTTGGGGCAAATAATACATTATATGTTAATTTTAAAAAAAGAAAAAAAATCTCTAGTTTAGGAACACTACACTACAGGAACTCACTATGGAGAGACTTTGAATTCCTTTAATGTTGTGGAATAAATATTTGAACTTACCTCAGGTATAAATACTTAGAAATACTGGATACATTTAAGTAAAAACACTTTTTAATTTCCAGAAGCCAAGATTTA
Organism: Meles meles; assembly: GCF_922984935.1. NCBI lineage: Eukaryota > Metazoa > Chordata > Mammalia > Carnivora > Mustelidae > Meles > Meles meles. The sequence goes on along the minus strand of NC_060073.1, from coordinate 57,677,399 downwards.
AAAGGTAAATGAAATCCACAGGAATATGTGCCAAAAATCACATCGTTTGCTTACACTAACAATATTAGCAATGCAGAAACTGTGGTTCATATTAACTACACAAGACTCATGTCCCCACACTCATTTCAGAAATATAGGAAAGATGTTGAAGATATTAGAACTGACATGTAGAACCAAAATGCTGACCGGATACAATTCAGAAAAAATAAGGGAAGAAAAGTTATCTTTTTCTCAGGAAAAAATGTTTTTGGTAACAATATATCCAGAAAATCATTCTTGAATTTTTTCATCCTTCTTTCATCCCCATTTCTTCTATTTTCTGGCAATTTTGAAATAACATATAACCTGTGAGAAAAGAGACCCACAGGGGCAAAGCAAAGTACAGTTTAAACACTGAATAGAAAGGGTTTCTTCCCTACATATTTAAAAGTTTTGGAATAAGACTCAAATAGACTATATTTGGTAGTAAAACATGCTATAATTAAAACCTATGCAATTAATCAAAATCCGTTCTAAGAGGGAATTCAATAGCCATAAATGCCAACATTAAGAAACTACTATTCCAGGGCACCTGGGTGGTTAAGCCGCTGCCTTCGGCTCAAGTCATGATCTCGGGGTCCTAGGATCGAGTCCCACATTGGGCTCTCTGCTCAGCAGGGAGCCTGCTTCCCTCTCTCTCTCTCTCTCTCTGCCTGCCTCTCTATCTACTTGTGATCTCTCTCTGTCAAATAAATAACATAAAATCTTAAAAAAAAAAAAAGAAAGAAAAAAGAAACTAGTATTCCTAATAAACAATCTCATTTTTCACCTCAAGGAACTAGAAACAACAAACTAAGCCCAAGGTGACAGGAAGAAAGGAAGGAAGGAAGGAAAGAAGGAAGAATGAGCAAAAATCATACCAGAAAGAAATGAAACAGAGATGAAAAAAATGTAGAAATGATCAATAAAACTAGGCCATTTTTGTAAAAGATAAACAGAATTTACAAACTTTTATCTAGACTATGAAGAACATGAGAGGAGACTCAAGTGAATAAAATCATAGAGAGATGAGACATTACCACTGATACCTTAGAAACACAAAATCATGATAGACTTCGACAAACATTATATACTAACAAGCTGGATAACCTAGAAGAAAAGGATAGATTCCCTAAAACATAAAACTTACAAAGACTGAATCATGAAGAAATAGAAAATTTGAACAGACCAATGATGAGTAAGGAGGTTGAATCAGTAATCCATTGCACACAGAAAAGCCCAGGATCAGATGTGATGGTGAACTCTACTAAATATTTAAAAAAGAATTAATGCCAACCCTTCTCAAACTCTTTCAAAAGCTTGAAGAGGAAGGAACACTTCCAGACTCATTTTACAAGGCCAACATAACCCTAATAATACCAAACCTAGATTAATACACTACAAGAAAAGAAACTATAGACCAATAATCCTGGTGAATATAGATGAAAAAAGTTCTTGATAAAATATTAGCACACTGAACACACAAAGCAGGAACAGTATATTTAAAAAAAGCATACATCAAGATTCAGTGGGATTTATCCCTGGGATGAAAGAGTAAGTTGACATTTGCAAATTAATAACTGTGATACAATACATTAATATAATAAAATACAAAATCATATAATCATCTCAGTAGAGGCAGAAAACGCATTTGACAAAATATATCATCCTTTCATAATAAAAACTCTCAACATATTGAGTACAAACGAAACATACCTCAACATAATAATGGCCATATATGACAAACCCATGGCCAATATTATATTCAAGAGCAAAAAGTATGAGTTTTTCTTCTAAGATCAGGAATAAGACAAGTGTGCCCATTCTCCCTACTTTTATTCTACACAATTGGAAATCGTAGACAGAGCAATCAGACAAGAAAAGGGGGAAAAGGCATCCCAATAAGAAATGATGAAGTAAAATTGTCTTTGTTGGCAGATATTATCTTATATAGAGAATATTCTGACAATGACACAAAAAGAAAAGAAACAAACAGAAAAACCCAGCTATAATAACCAATAAATTCAGTAAAGTTATAGGATATAAATCAACATGCAGAGAACAGTTACATTTCTATACACTAAAAGCAAAACATCTGAAAAAGAAATAAGGACATCAATCCATTTACAATAGCATAAAAACCAAAAAATACTTAAAAATAAATTTAACTGTACGTTAGCTAATGTTATGGCGGTAATCATTTTGAAATATGTAAAATATCAATTAGCAATAATCGCGCCTCGGATAAACCTCATTGGCTACGATACTGCCACTGCGCAAAGCTTGAAATATGTAAAATATCAAGTCAACATGTTGTGCACCTCAAATTTACACAATGCTATGAGGCCACTCTACCTCAATAAAGCTGACAGGAGCGGGAGAGAAACTCTAATTGAGAAAATTAGTGATTGCTGAGAAGCACTTGCTGACAAACACTGGAAAGTCTCCAGAGCAACAGAAGAAACAGAGTATCTACCTTGTGGTTGCTGGTGAGAGTAGGGTTAGGGTTTGTGAAGGAAGGCAATATGATAAGCTCACTGATGATCTTGCAGAAAGCAAATAGAACTGATAAATTAGATATTCTTAGTGTAATTTTAAAGATTAGAGAGAACCCCTGAAACCTTAAAACCTCATGCTTTATGAAAGCAACAGGCATTGAAAAGTGATCCCAGTGAAATTGAAGACAGAGAGATGAGTAGTTCAAAGCATGTGCATTGGAGTCAGCCTGCAAGGATTTCAAATCTTCACTTACAGTGTGACTTTAGCAAGCTGCTTAATCTCTCTTGAACTCAATGTAGTCATCTATAATGAGGGCTCACAATAGCGCCCACTACGTAGGGTTTGTGTGGCATTATCTATTTTACAATTGAAGTATAACTAACATACAGTGTTATATTAGTTTCTGTAATCGTTTTTAATAGTTTTTAAACAGTGTTTGAACTTCAAATGGAGTATGTGTCTGTTAAATAAAAGAAGTGCATTCCCCATGGCTAATTCCAGATTGCAGGCAGATGATGGCTATTTTGATCATTCCCTTTGAAATGTGAACAGAATATCTCTAGGGACATGCAGTCCATTTATATCCATATCCTTCCTGATGTTATATACTACGGCCCTCCAGCTCTCTCTTGGTGTAATCACTTACAAAGATATGATCTACTTTCTTCTGAGCAGAGAAACAAATGTATCTGGGAGTTTTTGCAACTGAGTTGAGACTTGAGCAGTAATTGGCACATAGAAGAGAAAGATGGAATCACAGGTTGTATGAAGAGACAGACTGAACAGCATCCAAAAGATGAAGAGTAACTACTTTTTACAAATATGCTGAAAGATTAATAGACATCTGGAAAGTCAAAATTTATCATAATTGCTAGTTGCTTGAGAAAAGACAAAATCTATTTAGGATCACTTTTTCCTTCGTCTACACTCAATGTTTTTCTAGGCAGAAATAAAACAAGATTCCTAAATGTGGAGAGGTACTGGGATAACAGATGTGAACAACAGTAAATGTGACTTTTTAATTTAAAGAATTCTGTATTACATACATACACCACTTTTGCTCAGATTGATCCTATATGAGAAAACAAGTTATATGAAAGTTACCTAGCAAATGGAAACCAGCGTTGACTCATAGAGAAAACACCTCACATCATCCATGCTTGCTTTTCTGCCTTATAGCACCAATTCCTCAACATTTCTCCTAACAGGCTTCCCTGGCCTGGAACGGGAATACCCTTGGCTCTCCATCCCTTTCTCCTGTATCTATGCTATGGTACTCTCAGGGAACTGCCTGGTGCTGCATGTGATTCGGACAGAGCCGAGCCTGCATCAGCCCATGTTCTACTTCCTGGCCATGCTGGCCTTCACTGACCTGTGCATGGGGCTGTCCACAGTGCGGACAGTGCTGGGGATCTTGTGGGGACTCAGTCAGGAAGTCAGCCTGGATGCCTGCATTGCCCAAACTTACTTCATCCATGGTCTGTCTCTCACAGAGTCTGGAGTCCTTCTTGCCATGGCCTTTGATCGCTTTACAGCAATCTGTAATCCTCTGAGGTATACGTCCATACTAACCAGTGCCAGAATCATTAAGATTGGGCTGGGAATTTTGGTTAGGAGTTTTGCATTCATCCTTGCTCCCATAATCCGCCTCAAGTTTTTCCACTATTGCCGTTCCCACATCCTCTCCCACTCTTTCTGCCTGCACCAGGACCTGCTTCGGCTCACCTGCTCTGACATCCGCTTCAACAGCTTCTATGCCCTGGCTCTGGTGATCTGCACACTGTTTTTGGATGCAGTGCTCATTCTGGTCTCCTACATCTTGATCCTGCACTCAGTATTGACTATTGCATCCCGGGAGGAGCGATTCAAGTCCTTGCAGACCTGTGTCTCCCACATCTGTGCAGTTCTAGTTTTCTACATCCCAATCATTGGTCTGACTATGGTGCACCGTTTTGGAAAGCACCTCTCTCCTGTGGTCCACGTCCTCATGGGCAACATCTACATCATCTTCCCACCCCTGATGAACCCCATCATCTACAGTGTGAAGACCCAACAGATCCGTGGCAGGATTCAGAAGTGGTTCTCCATGAAGAGGGAGTGAAGCAATTTAGATTACAGAGATGCAAGTGGTTTACATGTAGAAAATTTCAGGTGGGGAGAGGGGAGGAATATATTTATTTAATAAAGTTAAAAATAAGGCAATTGAAAACTAAGACTTATAGGATATGCCATTACGTGAAGGATTTGTAAGTATCAAAAATGGTAATCAAGGGGCACCTGGGTGGCTCAGTGGGTAAAAGCCTCTGCCTTCAGCTCAGGTCATGATCCTAGAGTCCTGGGATCAAGCCCCACATCAGGCTGTCTGCTCATTGGGGAGCCTGCTTCCCTTCTTCTCTCTCTCTCTGCCTGCTTGTGATCTCTATCTGTCAAATAAATAAATAAAATCTTTTTAAAAAAATGGTAATCAATGGTAATCAAACTCAAGTTTGAAGCTCTGATAGTAGTGTCATTCATCACATTTCATTATCATTTCTGACTATAAAAAGTAATATTCACAATTGTGCAGAGAAGTTTAACTTGAAAAGAATATCTACAAAGAAGCCATCCAAACACACAGTGTACATTCATCTCTGGAGGTACAATTTTATCACCACTTGTTATGGTTACCTTGATCAATGTAGACATCACAGTTGGTTTCTAACGTTAAGTGATGTTTTCGGACTGGTTCGTAGTTTGATGCAGAGTCATTCCAAGGCATCATCACCCTTGTCTTCACATTAATTTGTCAACAGACAACTCTGTTTCCTGCTTCTCAGAAGAACTTCTATCGCTTTTTTTATGTATCTCTAAATAACTACCAACCTGACAATCTTAATTTGAGTCTTACAGAAATTCATATCCTTTGCCGTATGGAATAAATGTTTCACTGATCTGCTTTATAGGAATTTCTTTTATCTTTTCTGGATTTGATAAATATCAGCAAGGCAAAAACTTTTCTTTTTTTGTAGGGGCCTTTCATACTGATGGCAAAACCATGTTTACTTAATAATTAATGTGAGGTCAGATAGCTAGCCATTTGGAAAAGTAATAAAACTTAGTCTGTACTGGAAACTATGTAGAATTGTCATTCATAAGGATCTTTAAAAGAGAGGATATTCTTATCTTTTTTAATCTGTAGCAACAACTTATCTTCATCATTCTCATCCTGTTCACCAAATTAGGAAAAATACTCCTACATATGGGCTAGATATAGCTGATCTTTACTACTTTGTGGAACTATGTCCATAAGCTTCTGAGAGCAATCTTGGTATTTCATCTCATTTCATCGCCTTATAAGATTCCTTTGGAGTCCTTATATTTTGGGAAATCAAGATTTGAGCAAATCTTGAATGGTGCAGTAGATTGAAAATAAAAATAACTTCCAATCTTCAAAGGTAATATGGCATTGGGTTTACAATATCATATTTGCCCTTTTTCCTACTGCCCATTAAAATACATCTAAATGTTTATCAAATGTAGATTTCTCAACAACTCAAAAATAGTTAAATGATTAAAAACTTGCAAATAATTTCCATAATGTAAATGAGGTTACCTTGTAAAGGAATCTAGTTTAAAACATAATGGATTATTCATACCTCTTTGTGAACTGAAAAGAATCACCAATCTGAATCTATTTAAGAAGTAATTTTTTTCCATTCAATATATAATCAAAGAGATGGGGTTTAAAACAGCAATGATTATGTAAAAAAGACATATTTTTCATAGGGTTTTGTTCTAATTTTCCTTAAAGTATGGAAAAAGTCAAGAATTTTCACTATATGTTGATAATTTAATGTTATTTCTTTATTAGTCAATGAGATGAATTTAAAAATTAATTAAAATGTTCATATGAGATGGAAGAAAGTAATGCTCATAGTGACTTCAAACTGACTCTAAATGTAATATTCAGTAATTTGTTTTCTAACAATTTGTTAAGATTATAAGCATTAGGGGTGTCTCAGGCAGTTGGGTGTCCACCTCTGTTTCCACTCAGGTCACGATCTCTGGGCTTTGGGGTCAGGCTCCCTGCTCAAGATTCTCTCTTCTGCTCTCTGCCCCTCACCCACCCCAGGGCACAAGTAGGTGTCCCTTCTCACTGTTCTCACTCCCTCTCTCTAAAAAAAAAAAAAAAAAGGAAAATTAAAAAAATCATTAAAACTCAGGTAGTGGTTGTAAGGGCATATACCTGAAATAGAAATATATTCCTACTACATAACTATATCTGTTCTCCTAAAACATTTCCATAGTTTCACTGACTAAACAAATATCAATATTTTTAACTTCACAAAATTTTTATAGTGTCTTAGAGAAGATTAAAAGAGAAATAAAAGAATTTATTCTGTATTTTAAGAATTTATTGCATCAGGCTCCCTGCTTGGTGGGGAGTCTGCTTCTCTCTTCCACTCCCCCTGCTTGTGTTCCCTCTCTTGCTGTGTCTCTCTGTATCAGATAAATAAATAAAATTTTAAAAAAGAAATTAAAATAGTCAATACGTATTAAAATATGTTCAATCTCATTTAAAATTAAATAATCACAAAATTTAGAATAAGAGGTCAAATACAATTTTGTATTTGGTATACAACTGGAAAAATAAAACATGATTACCAGAATCCAGTGCTGCTGAGGTTGTTAAGATACAGAGACTTGCATATGCTTTAATATGAATGTAAGTTAGCAAAAGATTTTGGGGAATAAATATCAAACATATGAACAGTGAAATCTCTTATTTAGGTTAGATAGGGAGTTGTTAAAATGTATACTATCCTGTAATTTGTATACCTTTGGAGGTCATTAGCTATTTATTAATGTTATAACAATCATCAAAAGGTACTCTTTATCTTAAAAGTTCCATATTAAATATTTCCCAAAACTTTAACTAAATGTTTGAACTAAATAAACTCTAAAGCTCACTTTTTTTTTTCTTGGAGTTCTTCAATATTACCATGATGACAAAACGAAAGAACAGAAAAAAAAAATCAGAATAAGACTTTAGGACATTACAGAAACATTCTTTTTATATATTTTTTTATTTCTTATTTTTTATAAACATATAATGCATTTTCATCCCCAGGGGTACAGGTCTGTGAATCACCAGGTTTACACACTTCACAGCACTCACCATAGCACATACCCTCCCCAATGTCCATAACCCCCCTCCTCCTCTCCCAACCCCACCTCCCCCGAGAAACCCCCAGTTTGTTTTGTGCAATGAAGAGTCACTTATGGTTTGTCTCCCTCCCAATCCCATCTTGTTTCATTTATTCTTCTCTTATCCCCCTAACCCCCCATGGTGCATCTCCACATTCTCATATCAGGGAGATCATATGACAGTTGTCTTTCTCTGATTGACTTATTTCACTAAGCATGATACCCTCTGGTTCCATCCATGTCATCACAAATGGCAAGATTTCATTTCTTTTGATGGTTGCATAGTATTCCATTGTGTATATATACCACTTCTTCTTTATCCATTCATCTGTTGATGGACAGCTAGGTTCTTTCCATAGTCTTTCCAACAAAAGACATTGCTGCTAGAAACATTCGGGTGCACGTGCCCCTTCGGATCACTACGTTTGTATCTTTAGGGTAAATACCCAGTAGTGAAATTGCTGGTTCATAGGGTCGTTCTATTTTCAACATTTTGAGAAACCTCCATGCTGTTTTCCAGAGTGGTTTCACCAGCTTGCATTCCCACCAACAGTGTAGGAGGGTTCCCCTTTCTCCACATCCTTGCCAGCATCTCTCATTTCATGACTTGTTAATTTTAGCCATTCTGACTGGTGTGAGGTGATATCTCATTGTGGTTTTGATTTGTAGTTCCCTGATGCCGAGTGACGTGGAGCACTTTTTCATGTGTCTGTTGGCCATCTGGATGTCTTCTTTGCAGAAATGTCTGTTCATGTCCTCTGCCCATTTCTTGATTGGATTGTTTGTTCTTTGGGTGTTGAGTTTGCTAAGCTCCTTATAGATTTTGGACACTAGCCCTTTATCTGATATGTCGTTTGCAAATATCTTCTCCCATTCTGTCAGTTGTCTTTTGGTTTTGTTAACTATTTCCTTTGCTGTGCAAAAGCTTTTGATCTTGATGAAATCCCAATAGTTCATTTTTGCCCTTACTTCCCTTGCCTTTGCCGATGTTCCTAAGAAGATGTTGCTGCGGCTGAGGTCGAAGAGGGAGAAATGGGATAAAAAGAGGTTCAGAAAAAAAAAAAAAATAAAAAATTTTGAAAAATAAAACAAATAAGGAAAAAATATAAAAAAGAAAGAAAAAATATATATTTTAGATAAACTGGTCAAAAAAACGATAAAAAAGAAAAGGGTAAAAGTTTTAAAAAATTTAGTAGAAGAAAAAAAAGAAAAAAAATTGAAAAACAAAATTGAATTAACCGCAAGACTGAAGAATCATGGGGAGAAAGCCATGAGTTCCGTGCTTTGCTTTCTCCTCCTCTGGAATTCTGCTGCTGTCCTATGTATCGAACCTGCTTTCCTTGATAGATGAACTTCGTCCTGGCTGGATATTTTGTTGATCTTCTTGGGGAGGGGCCTGTTGTAGTGACTCTCAAGTGTCTTTGCCCGAGGCGGAATTGCACCGCCCTTACTGGGGCCGGACTAAGTAATCCGCTTGGGTTCCCTTTTGGGAGCTTTTGTTCCCTGAATGCTTTCCATAGAGTTCTGGAGGACAGGAATGAAAATGGTGGCCTCCCAGTCTCCGGCCTGTAGGAGCCCAGAGCCCGGGTCCCCACTCCTCAGTGCGCCCCCAGAGAACAGCGCCCAATCACTCCCATATCCCCAGCCCCTAGCCGCGCTCCAAACTCACCGAGCCTGCGACCGGTTCAAGGTAACCCCGAGCTGAGAGTTCAGTTCTCGGCTCTGTCTCTGTAGCCGGCTTCTCTGTTCTAACACCTGCGAGCTCTGCGACACTCAGACACCCCCGATCCTTCTGTGACCCTGCGGGACCTGGGGCCATGCTAACCCCGCATGGGCTTCACCCCTTTTTAGCCTCTGGAGCAATGTCCCTCAGTGGAACAGACTTTTAAAAGTCCTGATTTTGTGCTCTGCTGCTCTGCCGCTTGCCGGGAGCCAGGCACTCCCCCTGTGGTCTATCTTCCCGTCGCTTTGGATTCACTTCTTCGCCAGTCCTACCTTTCCGAAAGTGGTTGATTTTCTGTTTCTAGAATTGCTGTTCTTCTTCTCTTTGATCTCCCGTTGGATTTGTAGGTGTTTGCAATGTTTAGATAAGCTATCGAGCTGATCTCCTGCTACCTGATGTAGTCTCAGCCTGCTACTTCTCCGCCATCTTGACTCCCCATCCAGAAACATTTTTAAACATCACTAAATCCTGGCTGAATAAATTTAAGATTAAACATTCTCCATAGGATATCTCAAGAAAGTGAGCTTCATTTTAAGTTTAGGAAATAATTTGTGGAGAGATGACCAAACTTTTCTCTCTGAGCTCTAAAGTATCTAACACCGTAACTGTGGCAAATGAACACAGGTGAAAGAATAGCTTTAAAAATAGAGACAAGATTTTCTGTCATGTTAAACACCATGGAATATTTAGATTCACAGGCCTTTTGAGACAAAATTTAATCCCTGTTTCATTAGCTAAAGTTATGTCTCCATGTGAACTCTTTGGAGCAAGCTGGTTGTGGTCTAAATTACTGTGAAGAAAAATTCTAGCTCCTTGAGGCTGGCAACATAACCTGGTAGAATTACATGGTAACTTATGTGAAACCAAACTCAGATTTGATATTATTATCAAGACCAACTTCTTTCAGTTAGAGTGATAATTGTCATAGAACATCTTAATTTTCTAAAACCACATATCATTTATTCAAAATGATGTTAGTACTATGGGCATAATATTAGACTATCACTTTTATTTAATAATAAATATTCTTTATCTATCTATCTACCATCTATTATATTCCCAGAACAGATTTATTAATAATTAAGTAGAAGTAGAAAAGGAATATTTGGAGGATGATAAAAGCAGACAAAAGAAGACAAAAAAAAAATCCATTATATCAGTGGTTCCCAACCTGTGGGGTTTTGATTCCTGGAGTGCCATGAACTCACTGTAAACAATGTATAAGTTCAAGCATTTACAAAGCACCTTTTGTAGATTACTCAAATAAAATTTTACATGTGTATATGTGCTTTTCAGAGTATATAAATTTTATGATTATGTGCAAGTAATTCAATATTACTTTGTGACAACTATATTTTTCATAAAGCATTTTTTCAATATACAGTTGCTAAAAGCAAAATTATCCTTATACAAGTAGATAAAAATCTTGCCCAAAACATGTCCTTTTACTTAAATAAGCTAGAAATTACTGCTTTATGAAACCGAAGTACATATGGTATGTTTTCTTTTTTTCCCTCAAGTTTTTATTTAAATTCTAGTTAATTAATATATAGTGTAATATTGGTTTCAAGAGTAGAATTTAGTGACTCACTACTTACAGTGCTCCTGACAATAAATGTCCTTTTTAATACCCATCACCCTGTTACCCCATCCCCCCACCGCCCCTCCATCAATCTTCAGTTTGTTCTCTATAGTTAAGAGTCTCTTAAGGGAAGAGATTATGCTGAGTGAAATAAATAAAGCAGAGAAAGTCAAGTATCATATGGTTTCACTTATTTGTGGAGTATAACAAAAAACTTGGAGGACATGGGGAGATGGAGAGGAGAAGGGAGTTGAGAGAAATTGGAAGGGGAGATGAACCATGAGAGACTATGGACTCTAAAAAACAACCTGAGGGTTTTGAAGGGGTGGGGGATGGGAGGTTGAGGAAGCAGGTGGTGGGTAATAGAGAGGGCACGTCTTGCATGGAGCACTGGGTGTGGTGCAAAAACAATGAATACTATTATGCTGAAAATAAACAAGCAAAAAGAGTCTCTTAAGGTTTGCCTACCTCTCTTTTTCCTCCTTCCTCCATGTCCATCTCTTTTGTTTCTCATAGGTTGTCTTTTAGTTTTATTGATTATTTTCTTGCACTAAAATTTACTAACATGGCCCAAGACCCATAATTTTTCATTTCAGGGAACATTCATATTATTCCTAGGAGGGATAACCAGAGCTGGATTGATGGACAAGATGATATTGGGAATGAATGTTGTGGAAAATATGAAAGATGATTACTTCTACGCAATTTCAAGATCATTTTGAAGTTAATAGCACTGGCTTTCTAATAGAAAAGAGCAATAACAAGAAAGTGAAAGAAAGAATGAACTGTGTTCATTTTTAAGGAAAGTGATAAAACTAGTGTTTAGAGGTTGAGATGGACCAGGCTATAAAAAGCCAAGAGTGAGACGTCACTCAGAAACCAAGGGGGAAAGGAAGGAAGGTGAGTGGCCAACACATAGGTACAGGGTCATTATTCTAGATTTTCAGAGCTTAGGCAGGAAAGGAGTCCAGAAAATAAATCTGTGGGAAAAGGTGGGGGAAATGTTTAAAATGTTAAAATGTTAAAAATGTTAAAATGTAAAAAGCAATAATTAAAAAATAGGCAAAATTTGGATGACTTTACATCAATATGGAGGATTTTTTTTTTTTTTCTCATGGAGAATATTAACAGGTAAGACCAAGGCAGAAGCCATTGGCAGAATTTAGCATTTGTTTTAGGTTAGAATATGCTAGAAGCACCTTCAAGTCAACAAGAAAAACTCAAAATCGAGTTTTTAACTTTATGACGAACCTCCATACTGTCTGAATAAAACCATACTGAATGAAAATAATCAATCAGTTAAATCAACTACTTTATGTGAGTGAAAAGGCACAAATGACAAAGTTGTCTATCCAGCATATGTGAGGACACTCAGACACATAGTAATAAAAGAAATGCAGTGTCTTAAATATATGAAAACTTGCAGTGTCACTTATTTAACATTTTAGAAAATATCAGAGACTTAAAATCCAGAGCAATAGGAAAGAAAACATATGAATTACTGACAGGAGGATAGAGAATACACATGAATCTGTGAGTGCATATGAACCCCCATGAACCTGGTGAGAAGAAACACAAAGTAACCACGTATGCACACTGGGTCACAGTAAAATGGCACAAGGGAAAAAGTAATAAAACAGGGATCTTGAAATAGCATGAATTACTATTTATTCAGGCCTTATTATTTCCTAAACTCAATAGGAACCACCAGACTGTCTGTCTACACTAAACACTTTCTCATTTAGCTTCTTACAACATTCTCTGTGGGAAGATTAACAGTCCAGTGACACTGGGTACTATAGGTCTGTCTCTAAAAACAGTATTTCCTCAAATAGAAACAGATGAGCTTTATCCACAAACTCTGGGGAGTCATGGTGTTCTACGGATGCTCCAGTGTTATGTCTCTGCGTAATTCTGGCCTTTCTTGTTTACCTTCCATCTCCATGTCTCCTGTGGATATAATCAAAGGACTTCTGGGCTTTCCTAAACCTGTTCAGGAAACAGGTTTCCTAAACCTGTTTCCTAACATCATAATACTACATTACAAGGCAGGCATGGCTACCATCTCGGGCCACAGAGGCCACAATGTCCCCAGAGTCACTGCTGTCATACATTTTAAGCATTCCTGAATAAGGGACTTTATATGGACACTGCAATGGAAAACCATCATCTGAAGATTTGCAGAGAACAACAATTCATGTTATTATATGAGGTATTATTATAGATCAATCAGATGGCAGTCAAGTTAGAAAAGACTATTTCTAGGTAGAGAAATGACAATGCATGTTTATAAGAGACATATGAATAGTTGAGTAATGTGACTTGGTACTAGAGAAGGAAAGAAATATTCTCAGAGGTTAAAAACTGCACAATAAAATGAAATATATTTCCCCCCCGCATTTTAGAGTTTGAAAAACAGACAGGGTTGACTAATCCCTGCAGCTATGATTTCCCCCAGTAGTGCTCAACACATAGGAGATAATGTGGAAGAGCTGAAAAATAGAAGAAAAAGAAAGTGTCCTAGAGGAAGGTTTCCTGTCTCCTTTCAAAAGCCCTTCTAGCTGGACCAAGTATCAAATTGACCTGAGACAGAATAACAGGAAAAAACCAGATGTAATAGTGTGCATATAGAGAATCCACACAGACATGGGCGTTCCAGAGATAGTGAGGTAAAATAAGGTCTACATGGCATCCTGAACTAAAAGAGAAAGTGGACTGCAGAGGGAAAAAACGCAGTTCAGAGGGTGGAAAGAAGAGCAGATGTTTGGTAATGAGATGTTTGCCAGACCATACAGATGGGTCACTGAGATTATCTCTGCTAATTACCCTTATTCTGGGAAAGACTCCCAATTTGGATTATTCAATGTACTTAAGGGAGGGACAAAAGTTTCTCTTGAGTCAGTAGGGTCTTGATAGCCTTCAGCTCAGAGTAACCTTCATGTTAAAGTGAACCGTTTTGGGGCAGCCTATCCTTGGTCACTACAAAAACAAATGGAATAAGATACTTAGGTATGCTAATGAGTAAAAGTTTGAAGTGATGTTCTACAAAATATGTTCATCTAGAGAGAAGTGATTAATAATGCTGGGTGTTAGAGTATGGGAAAAGAACGTGAATGCTATACCTGTGAGGCAAATTTTTTTAGAATTTAGGTTTTCAAAGAATCAACAGTTATACATGATAAATATGTGTGGGATGTTGTATAATGTACTGAATTCATCTCTGGAGGAAGGAAAGTGGGAATGATGAGTGGCCAGTGGGTTAGAAAGGATCTAAATATACATATTTCAAAGTCATCTATTAATGTAGCAACAATGTAGGTGGAAATGTAAAGTACAAGCAATATGGCAAAGTTTTCAATGAATATGGGTGAGATCTACTAGTTATTTGTAGATGTCAAAGCTGCTGATGAAGAGTGTTTAGAGTGGGAAGTATGAAAGTGCAGTGAAATGAAAATTACCAGTGTAAGGGGAGAGGCTCCTGAACTCCAGATTATGACAATTTAAAAGAAGCATCTATGTAAGAAAGAGCTTTTTCTTTTTCCTTACTTCTTTGCCTGTCTTTTTTTTTTTTTAAGATGGAAAATGGGGTAAATTTTATGGGATGAAGCTGAAGCTGCAGATATGAGTTAAGTTTTCTTTCTTTTCTATGTCTTTTTTTCTTTTTGGGAAAAAAATTGGCTTTATTTTTCAAAATACACCAAAGTCTTTTCCTCAAGCACCCCAACCCCAAAAAGTTTAAGGGGCTGAAAATATATATTTGGCACACATAAATTGTTGCTCTCTACTCTTTTAATATACTTGACTTCTTCCTTAAATTTGGAGTAATAATAGCTTCTGGAAAAATAGAAAGCCAAATATAGAATAACATATGTATTACCACATTACTTTATGAACAGAAATAAGGATGGTTTGGACTTATGTCTGTCACTCAAAAACATAGCCATGAAATGCTGTTTTCCATGTCTCAAAATAATTCCCTCTGTACCTATTTAGGATTCAGCACACAGCTGTCCTCTGGACATAATGTTATACTTCCACACTGTGTTGCTTTTTGAAAGGAAGCACGGTATTGATGAAAATTAAGAGAATGTAATCTTTGATTAAACTGGAGGAGTAATGTCTTTGTTGATGATGGGATAATTAGGGAATCCAGAACCACCACCTTCCTCATTTGCCAACATAGAACATAAGGTGCTCCCATGATTCAAATTATGCTATTTATGCTATTTATCCCTTTATGCTATTGTAATATGATATTATCTGGCAGAAAGAGTATCTCAGTTAATATTAAATCACTGACTGTTTAGTTGCTTCCTCTGTATCAAAAGTGAGCAAAATACAGGAGACACAGAGGCCTTTGTATATGGTCCTTTTATTTCATGTCTCATACTTACAGTGGAGTACTTAGGACAAGTAAAGGAATAGCTACCACAAGATGTAATATTTGTGATCATCAGTGTGTGTGAAAGATATGGGACTATTGCATAGGAGGTGTCATTGATAGTTGAAGTAGACAACAGATGCTTTAGAGAATCAGAAAATGTTCATCAGGAATTAAAAAGATAGATAAAAGTTTATTAAGCCAATAACAGAAAAATTAATCAAGTCCAAAGGTAGAGTCAGTTTAAAGTCATTAAAAAACAGACAAACAAACCAAAAAACCAAAAAACAAAAACATATAACATGATCCCAGAACTGCTAGAAGTTCTGGAGCACACCTAAGGAAGTAGTGGCAAGTCTGGGAGCTTGAAAAAGGGAAGAAATTCTTGCAGAGTGAATTAACAATTTTGGTTTGAACAACAATGCTTTCAGTGATAAGATTTTAAGCTAAGTAATCATATCTAGTCTTTGAAAGCTGATAATGGAGGAAATGGACTTTATAAGAAAAAAAAAAAAAAAAAAAAAGAAACCGGAGAGATAATTAGGAGACTATGCCACAGACTACATGGGAGGGAATGCATATCACAGCTAAAGGAAACGGGGATGAATGACATATGCTGTATCTGATGGATATCAAATAATTAAATTCAGTAAGATGTAATGTCTGCTCAACTGTACTGTTAAGGTTATAAAGGACAAAGGGTCAAGGATAACTCTGAGATTTTTAGTTTAAATGACTGTGTGACTGCTGTTGCCAGCAAATGAGATACAGGCAGATGGTAGGGGACTTTGAGGCAAATAGCGAATATTGTGTGGGATATCTTGAAGTGAGATTATTTACAACATGGTATAAACATGTTATGTATAATAAAACAGATCACATAGAAAACATCGCATTCTCTCCTTGAACCATGCTGTCTCAAGTGGGTAGGTTGCCCGCAAAGGATTCTGCTAACTAACCAGATAAAATTGCTAAAGTCCAGGTGGCAGAAGGAACATTGTATCTGTATGTTTCAGAAACAGATGCAAAAGCAGAACTAACAGGAAGCCAGAGGGTGTGGGCAGGCTTTCAGACTTCCAGGGCAGTCTGTCTGCTAAATATAAGGTAATGAATGACCTTATTGACTTCATTCAAAATAGGCTGCTCTGCTCTTAGTGTTGTTTCACTTATAGCTCCTTTTGTTACACATTCTAGTGCCCTTAAGGGAGCCTGGTCCCTCTGTAAACTGAATCTACTTAAAATCCTTCTCTTAGTATTTCCTCTTTTTTCTTTCTTTTTTTTTTTTTAAGGATTTTATGTACTTATTTGACAGAGAGAGAGCAGAATTGAGATGGGGATGGGGGCAGGGGCAGAGGAAGAGGGAGAAGCTGGCCCTCTGCTGAGCAAGGAACCCTACTTGAGGCTCAATCCCAGGACCCTGGGATTCATAACCCAAGCCAAAGGCAGACACTTAACTGATTGAACCACCCAGGCACCTCTTAGTAATATCTTATAAAGTACATTTACTAATATCTATAGACCTACTCTTGTTACTAAGTATTATGTATCACAAAGCAATTAAGCTTACATTTTGTTCTATGTAATTTTTTTCTACCTAGAAATCATGTGTATGTTTCTAGGTGTATTATTTACTTGCTGCATACCTAGTTCTCTGACAATATCCTCTTGAATTTTTGGTTTTCCCAAAATGAGAAAAAATCATGGAACATGGAAAAAACCTGTAAAGATATCAAGTACTCTTTATATTAAACTTAAAAATCTTTTATAGTTTAGATGTTCAATACTAGAAGTTTCTTGCCCCAAGTTCCTATGCTCCCATTTTTGAAAGATATTTTTTCTGCATATAGAATCTCAGATTGTCAAGTTTTTTCTTCAAATATATGGTTTTGTTATTTTCTGAAGTTTATTGATTCTGATGAGAAAACAGTCATCATTTTTATTGCTGTTCCTTAAAATGAATGTTCCAATCACATTTATCATTGATTTTCAGTACTTCAATTATGATATGTCTAAGTGTGGCTTTCTTCGTATTTTCCCCATTTTTGGGTTTGCTAAAATTCCTGCTTGTTTGATATCTTTCATCAAGTATGATCTATATCTATATCTATATCTATATCTATATCTGTATCTATCTATATACCATTCTATATAGATTCTATATCTATCTATCTATATACATTATACCAATGTGACAATCCCTAACCTAACTCTGGCCCTTTGTATTTGGAATAATGTTTAAATTCTGAATTCTCCTGAAATATTTATAATGATTAACTCAAACTTGAATTCTCACTTTCTTATGAGGAAACACCTCAGAATATTTACTCGCATAGGTCAGGGGTAGCATATACTTAAAAGGACAACATGTATATTATAACCAGAAAGTATTTTACTCACAGATATTATGTGGACATTCAAACAAAGAGGTATTGTCAGTAGGAATATTTATTAATATGAACTTTCATATCAGTTGAGTTTAGGAGCAGATATTGGGAACAATTACAAATTTTAAAAAAGCATGTTATGAATACTGGGGTGTGCATTCCAGAATTATGATTAGGAGGAAATTTGATCCTCAGAAGAAGGTTTGAGGGCCATTACTAGAACAAAAGGACTACATCAGTGAAGGATCATGAGAAGATGCTTGTGGCACTGAGACCTGGGGGACTGGATGGAAGTTGTTTTGCTCTTCATTACCATTAGGCAATGGTGGTTGCAAAGCTAGGATCAAGGCTAGGAGTCAGAGGAAGCAGAATACCAAATGAACGTGCATTATTCCCATTAGTGAAAAATGTGTGTTGATAACAATATTTCAATTATCTGAAAGAATGAAGAAATAAAATTTTCCAAAAAAAAAAAAAAAAATTCTGAGGGCAAGTAACTTCTCTACAACTTTTCCCATCACTTAAAACTTTAATTAACTTTCATGTAAATCATTTTAAAAATTGTGTATGGTGGGTGTCTGGATGACTCAGTTTGTTAAGGAATTGCCTTCAGCTCAGGTCATGATCCTGGAGTCCTGGGATTGAGTCCTACATAGGACTCCCTGCTCAGAAGGGAGTCTACTCCTCCCTCTGACCCTCCCCTTCTTGTGCTCGCTCTCTCATTCTCTCTCAAATACATAAATAAAATCTTTTAAAAAAATGTGTATGGTAACTTGACGAAATGTTGAATAAAGTTAACTTTCCTTGGATGGCTAAAAAACAAAACAAAACAGTTTTTCCTTATAACTTGAAATATAGTATACACTTAATAAAATTGGATGGATTGATAAATGTAGTCATATAGGTACTTGCTTTTGAATTAAATAAAAAGTTGTGGAGATATAGCCTTTGGAAAAAAACCTGTTTTCTGGAGAATAATAATTTAAAACTCTATGGCAGATTCATGTTTTTCTACTGTTTTCAGCTGATATTCCTCACTTTTGAGACATACTTCTAATAACCTGTCCTTCTGGTTATCTTTAAGATCTTTTCTGAAATAAGAAAGCATTTGCCATGGGTTTATTATTTTTAATGTTCACAAGAATTTTGGTTATATTTAAGCTGCTTGGATTTCTTATTATCTTATTCTGCATTCCTGACTATTTGTCTGTAGACTACCATGTTGTTAGGATTATAATTGCCTTTTACATAACCTACAAATTATTATATATATGCATGCATGCACCTGTGTGTTTGTGTATGCCTGCATGTATTTCTACACTTGATCGAGAATTCCCTGAGAGGAGTGGCCTTTGCCTTAAGGCAAAGTTGATGTCACACAATTCAGAAAACTCCTAGGCACAAAGAAGCAGAAATTTTATCACTACCTATATACTTGGTAGATAATAAAAATGAAAGTGTAGACAAGAATAAGATTGAACACAGAAGAGAAAATTTAAAAAGAACTTTATTCAAACTTTATTTGCAAATGAAGATCCTGGGGTTCGTAATAGTGTAGTGATTGACCCAGCAGCTTCCAGAAGTTTCAGGGAAGAGTCAGCTCTTTAGATAGGCTATTTTACTATGCATGGAGTCTCCATATAGTGAATCAATCATTCTGTCAACCTGATTTTTGCCCATAGGGAACTAGCCTGTCTACTTTGCATCTAAGTTTGCAAACTTTCCAGTTTTAACATGGCAGACAATGCTACACATCACTACATCTCATCTTTTTTCCTGGTTGGTATTCCCGGTTTGCAAGCTTTTCATCGCTGGATTGGCATCCCTGTCTTCTTCCTGTTTGCCCTGGCCCTGCTGGGGAACAGCGTAATCATCATCACCATCAAACTAGAACCAAGCCTCCACCAGCCTATGTATTTCTTCCTTTGTATGCTGGCAGTGAATGACATGGCTCTTGCCTCTTCCACAGCCCCCAAGATGCTTGGTATCTTCTGGTTGGATGCTCACGGGTTTGATTTTAGTATCTGCCTAGCACAAATGTATTTTATCCACACATTCTGCATAATGGAGTCAGCCCTCTTGGTTGCCATGGCGTTTGACCGCTATGTAGCTATTTGTATCCCACTGCGTTATACAACCATCCTGACAACACCAATGATCATTAAAATGGGTCTAGCTGGTATGACCCGAGCTGCCTTTATGGTTTTGCCCTGTCCTCTTCTTATTAAAAGGCTACCATATTACACTAAATATGTCATCAACCACGCCTACTGTGAACACATGGCTGTGGTGAAGTTGGCCAGTGCCAACACCTTCATTAACAGAGCATATGGAATCTCTGTGGCCCTTTCAGTGATGGTGTTGGACCTAGGGCTCATAGCCACATCCTACATCAAAATCCTCCAGGCAGTCTTCCGGCTGTCTTCCCAGAATGCCCGCTCAAAGGCACTGGGCACCTGTGCTGCTCATGTCTGCACTATACTTGTGTCCTACACACCTGCTCTGTTTAGTTTCCTAACTCACCGCATTGGCAAGAAGGTACCTCCAAGCATTCATATAATTTTTGCAAGTTTGTATCTTTTGGTGCCTCCCACAGTCAATCCCCTGGTGTATGGTGTTAAGACCAAGCAGATTCGTGACCGAGTGGTTAGTCTCTTCTTTCCAAACAAGAAGATTTCTGAAAACTAAAATATGTAAATATAAACCCATATTGGCAGAATCTGTTTTTTTTTTAAGATTTATTTATTTGTTTGACAGAGATCACAAGCAGGCAGAGAGGCAGGCAGAGAGAGAGAGGAGGAAGCAGGCTCCCTGCCGAGCAGAGAGCCCCATGTGGGACTCAATCCCAGGACCCTGAGATCATGACCTGAGCCGAAGGCAGGGGCTTAACCCACTGAGCCACCCAGGTGCCCCGACACAATCTGTTTTATACAATTGTGGTACATTCACAATAGTTGCAGCTTTGTCTCAACATGGTATTTCTCAATTCAGTTATACCTCTCAGCAGGGATATGTGATGTTGTACATTTTTCTATTTTCATCTTTTAATATTTACTTTTCTTTCTCTTAGAAATAAGCTTCATGGGAAGCTTTCAATAAATATTTGCAATAGTTGTTATTTATTTATTATTGACATTACTTTGTAGTCTATATTTGTGGATAATATTTTGTAATATTCATAAATATGAAATAACTAAGATAATAATTATAATAATTTTTAAATTCTCAGTACATTAGATAATGTAATTTATAAACATGATTTTTTCCCAATTCAACTGTTACTTGCACTGATTAAAAATTCCTGAGAAAAGTCATTATTTTCAAGTTTCATTTTTCTTATTGTAATAGTTATAGTAATTGTTTAACACTCAAATAATGATCACTGTGGGTCTGGCTGTTTACTAATCTCTTTACATATATTTACTCCTTTAGTCCACAAAACTATACTGTGATATAGATGGTATTATTATTCTCACTGTACTAAGTAGGAAACTGAGGCACAGAAAGGTTAAGTAAATGGCATAAAGGTAACTCGCCTAGCACAAAGCAATGTGGAATTGAACCCAGGGACTCTGGCTTTCAAAATATATGCTCTTTATAGTACAATATTATCCACCTATATTCTTACAATTACTTGCTTTATGATTATGGGATCTTATTCCTTTAAACACTTTATTTTTCTATCCCCCACATCTTCCTTTCCTTTAGATATTGTGGTAGATTTCTTCAGTTTCCTTAAAACTCCTTATAAGTGATAAATCTATTACAATATTTTGACAAGAGCCCAAGCAAGAATTGCTTCTATTTTACCAGAGAAATGTCCAATCAGCATAGCCTGGTTACATTATAACAATGCTTTCCAGACTTAAGTAAAACTCTAAGAAAAACTCTGAAAATACCACTTTATCCACATGCCATTGCCCCCTCTTTTTCCTTCCTTCCTTCCTTCTTTCTTTTGCTTTAGTGAATATCAACCTGTTTCGGTCACATTCATTTAGTGCTAAAGTTGAAAATGATTCACTTCTTAATCTAATGTTAATTTTATTATGCAGGTAACACAGAAGAAATTGCATTGGGCATATCTGTAAAATGCTCTGTTCAAAATATTGTTTTACTTTAGATCACCATGGAATGAAAGGTTCATTGAATTGGAAACTTTTAGTTTTTGATCAGGACTGGTATTTATTTTGTGGACATTACATGAACATTCTGTGCTCTCAAATTAATTCCTCAAAAACTTTACATTTTTAGGTGTTTCATCTACAGCCACATTCTTATTTGTAATGACTGTATCTTATCATTAATGACATGTATCTTATCAACATCTTTGTTTTATGTTGAAAATAATTGTGTTTCCTTATATTATTATGTAGTTCTTCCATTTCTTCAATGAGTCTATATTGAGTAGGTTTATCAGATATTTTAGACTGGGTTTTGGGGGGAAAGGTCATTTAAATACTGCTTCCCACCCATCACTGATAGCTGGATGAGTGTCATTTTTAACATTATAAATCCTAACTTCATCATTGGTAAACATGGAAAATAATTTTTATACTTTATACTGCTAAAGTCAGAATTCAATGAAACAATGGATGAAACATAATTATCACAATAGTCAACACAATCTTCCATACACACCAATGCTCACTGCTATGATAGCCATTGAAAATATTAAGATCAATTAATAAAGGTATTTTTCCAAATGTTTAAATAAAGTTCCCAACTGGGTATATCTCCTAGAAGGTCCTATTTATTTAATTCAACATACTCCAAAGTGGACATTTTGCACTTAATCCCCCACACAAACTATCCTAAAAAAATTTCTTTTTTTTTTTCTAAAAAAATTTCTTATCTCAGTGAAAAAATGTCAAATGACATAAAAACAGTTAATGTCAGCAAGTGTTTAAGTGTCAAATATAAGCCAAAGATACATGAGAAATTAAATGGTAAAAAATTAATTAAGAAAGAGAAATTGAAATCCGCCAGCCATCCCAGATAATATAAACAAAAAAATTAAATATAATATAGTTAAAAATGTGTAGATGACGGGGAGCTGGGTAGCTCCATTGGCTAAGCAAAAAGTTCAAAAGTTCTAAAAGTTCAGTACGAAAATGAAATTAAATGGAATGGAAAATGGAGTTAAAATGGAGAAATCTGACAATTAAGGTCAATATACACAATGGATAAATTATGTTGATAATACTTACCTTTGGTATATCATCAACATGGGACTTCAACAGCTATGATTTTCCTCCCCAAAGCATGTAATTCCGATCTAATCAATACAATGACATCGGATAAATTCCAATGGAAAAGATTCCTATGGAATACCTGAACAGTACTCTTCAATGCTTTGAAGGTCATTAGAAACAAGGAAGGTCTCAGAAAGGTACATCCAAGAGCATTGTATAGAGACCTGACAATTAAATGCCATGTGGCATCCAGGATGGGATCTTTTTCCTTGGAAGGAAAAAAAAGGAAGTTAGGTAAAAATTAAGAAATAGGAATAAAATATGGAATTTAGTAAATCAGTTTATCAATATTGATTCACTAACTGTATCATATTAATGAAAGATGACAATAAGGAATACTAGATAGGGGGTCTATGGGAACTCTTAGTAACTACATATTCAAGTTTCTATAAATCCAAATCTTTTAGATTTTAAAAATGTATTAATTTTCATTCCAATACAAAATTAAGCATCCAAAACTTCTTAGTGCTCAGATGAACATAGTCAGAAAATAATTAAGACTTGAATGGTGATGATAATTAAAATGATGAAGATGATAAAGTTGAGGAGAAAGACTACTGAAATCAAAATTAGAAGACCAATTAGTACATGGTCATCAGAATTATCAACTTTAGAATGAATTTATCATTTTTGAAGAACCCTATGAACTTAATATTTTTAATCAAGGTTAACCACTTAAATTTATTTGTGTCTTTAAGAAACATCCTCACTGAAAGATTAAAGAAAAATTTTCATTGACTAAGTCAGAAACAAGTCTTCATGTTTTCTGCCTTTTATACCATCTACTGATCAGTTGATTGTATATTCATAAAAGTTAAAATTGTTTACATAGGAGACAGATCTTGTCTCCAAAGTAAAATCTAGACCTGTATATTTCAGCAGCACAAATGAACTTGAGAAAGCACAAACTCCGACCCCAAGCTAGTATTTCTCAAAGTGAAATTTTATTATTTGAAAAGAGTTAAATGAGAAATCAAGATGGATCTTTAGAGTAGAAAATCTTGGACACTCGATCTCGAATCTGTTTGGTCTTCACCCCATACACAATAGGATTGAGCAAAGGAGGGACAAGCAGATAAAGGTTGGACAGAAGAATATGAATGTAGGGTGGAATGTGGAACCCAAACCTGTGTGTAAAGAAGGAGAAGAAACCGAGGAGATAAAACTCGAGGAAGACACAAATATGGGCAATGTAGGTACTGAAGGCTTTGAGCCTAGCTTCTCTCTGAGGAAGACTGAAGACAGTTAGAAATATTTGGATGTAAGAGAGTGTGATGAAGACAATGTCAAATCCAAGTATAGTAAAAGCCACAAAGAGACCATAGATCTTGGTGATTCTAATGTCTTCTGCTGCCAACTTCGCGATGGCCATGTGCTCACAGTATGAATGAATGGGAGACCACAGTGGTCCGGTAGTGTTTCAGTTGACGTTTGATGAGGATGAGACACGGAGCTACAAGGAGAGCTGCTCTGAGTGTCACTCCAACCCCAATCTGAGTGAAAAGTTGGTGGGTAAAGATGGTTGCATGTCTCAGGGGATCACAGATGGCCACATAGCGGTCCAGGGCCATGGCCAGCAGAATTCCTGATTCAATGGACTAG
The DNA here is from genome assembly GCF_922984935.1 of Meles meles. Classification (NCBI taxonomy): domain Eukaryota; kingdom Metazoa; phylum Chordata; class Mammalia; order Carnivora; family Mustelidae; genus Meles; species Meles meles. Next base: position 57,652,771 of record NC_060073.1, on the reverse strand, counting down.
AAGGTGTGGATAAGCCACATCTGAAAGAGACAAGCATCAAAGTATATTTTTGGCAGATGAAACCAGAATATTCCTAGCATTTTGGGTAGGATGCAGGTACTGAGAGCAATGTCCATTGCTCCAGGCATTGCCAGGAAGAGATACATGGGCTCATGAAGGCTGCGTTCAGATCTGATGATGACCAGGAGCAGGAAATTTCCAAATAGAGCAGTGATGTACATGGCACAGAAAGGAATTCCAATCCAGAAATTCACAGACTCCAGTCCAGGGATCCCGATCAATGTCAGCACCGAGGGCATGAAGACTGTGCCACTGAGATTGAACATTTTGTCTTAGAGCTGCCTGATTAATGCTTCAAGGTTTGTATTGGTTTCTCTCTTCTTTATTTGCTCTCATCTAGATTTATTGAAATTTCTAGAAACAGAAGTTGAATGTGTGTTTTAAAAGGCATTTTGTCAGTCATATGTGTTCATTGATGATGTAAGTCTAGAAATGCATATACAGGTTCCCAAAATTCTTTGTCTCTGGCAGAGGCTTAAGCCATTGCACCACCCAGGTGCCCCAGGAACAAAAGCAATTTAATGGAGAAAGAAGAGTCTTCTCAACTAATGGTGCCGGAACAACTGCACGTCCACATGCAAAAATAAATGGAAGTAGATTACAGACCTTACAGAAATTAACTCAGAACGGATCACAGTACTTCTAGATTGAAATTTTGAAACTCTACAAATTCTAAAAGGGAGAATGGAGTAAAATCTGGGAGATCTTGTCTCTGACAGTAATCTTTTTATTAACATTAAAAGTTTGATCCATGAAAAAAGAAACTGATAAGTTGACCTAATTAAAATTGGAAAGCATCATTTCTGTGAAAGACATTGTTAAGAGAATGAAAAGACAAAGCACAGATAGGTAGAAAATATTTGCAAAGCAGATATTTGATAAAATTACTTTTTACTCCAAAGCATACAAAGGATTCTTAAAACTCAACAATAAAAAAATTACCAAATTAAAAAACAAACTCAGGGTTGCTGGAGTGGAGTGGGGTAGGAGGGAAGGAGTGGTTGGGTGGTGGATGTTGGAGAGGGTGTGTGCTATGGTGAACTCTGTGAATTGTGTAAAACTGATGAATCACAAAACTGTACCACTGAAACAAACAATACAGTATATGTTAATACAAATTTTTTTTTTTTAATTACACCCCCCCCCAAAAAAGGACTCAAACACCTAGCATTCCTTATATGATTCATTATAAGAAACTTTGGTTTTGGCCTCTCTGCTACCTTTTGTGCTATTAATTCATCAGCAGGAAAACATCTATGAAGTCTGTTTAAACTTTTACAAAATAATTTAAAGACTTAGATCTATAAAATGAATGTTTTAGAAACAGACATTAGATTGTTAATTCCACCCAGTGTGGACTTCTACTTCTCACTTGTGTTGGATGACAATTCTTCTTTGGTAGGTTTTATAACTATGTTGCATAAGTTTCATTTCAGAGACATCATGAAGTTCTGACTATAGATAAGATTAAAAAAAAAAGTGCAGTGTAATTCCCGTAGTTCTTGAAGGGATTTTAAGAACTATAAGTCCAAAGATTTTGTTTGTTGGGTTTCTTGTTTGTTTGTTTGATTTGTTGCTTAATTCACCACTCATCCTAGCTGACTAAGGAACATGCCAACTACTCTAAGTATCTCTCTATCCTTAATTCCCATTATTTCCCCATACCCTCATGAAAGTCCTTAGTGTAAAGCCAGTATTCCTAATTTACTATCATTATATCTTCAATCATGCAAAGCCTCCTTTGTATAATACCATCCATGTGGGGCACCTGGGTGGCTTAGTGGATTAAAGCCTCTGCCTTCAACTCAGGTCATGATCCCAGGGACCTGGAATCGAGCCCCACATAGGGATCTAGCTCTTTGCTCAGCGGGGAGCCTGCTTCCCTCCCTCTCTCTCTCTGCTTGCCTCTCTGCCTGCTTGTGATTTTGGTCTGTCAAATAAACAAATAAAATTGAAAAAAAAAATCCATTTAAGTCTTCTACCCTTCAATGCATCAATCCATTCTGTATTCCCCCAGAAAAATTCATTGATCAATACAGTCCTTAAGTTGTTTTCTCTCTATCCACCTCATTCTTTACACATTTTCTTTCCTTTATATCTGCGCTGATGTATTAACCAACAAATTCTTTTCCAAGTTTTTTTCTCTTGGCAATGTCTTGAATGCAACTTGTTGCATGAGATTATTGGCTTCAAAATAACATTCATATAAATTTTCCAAATATAAAAAAAAGTAAATCACTAAAAGGCACAGAATTCTTATTTTTAGAGTATAGAAATAACAGGTTAAAAGAGACAAGTTTTCCTGTATCTGGATTTTATTTTTCTGTCCTGGCAGAAACACTAAATACTTATTATGTTTTAATAATTGTGAATGAGGAAAATAAGGTTTTTTATTTTGTTTTGCTGTTTTATTTTTAAATCTCCATGAGTAAAAGCTTTCAGTCATGTTTCACATCCATAGAACTTCACAGAACCATAACATAAACTTGGAATCACCCTGAAAATGTATACAACAGACACATTCATGTACAAGTTACTCATAAAAACTTTGTATTCTAAAAAATACTTCTTTTTTATTTTCAGTATATTGTGATCCATGTTGTTTATTTTTCTCTCTTATTCAGGGCCACTATCCCCTCTTCCTAACTCAAATTCTTCTCTTGCTTTTTATCGTATGACATATTAGCTACTCCTTGGTCATGTAATAAAACATCTTCCCTCCTTTAATTACCCACCAGTCTGTGTCTGAAAATCTCAAATTTTGATCAGTCTCTTCTGTTATTTTAACAGAGAAACTCAATAATACTGAGAAAATCTTAGAAGAATTGTCACAACATTTATGCAGTTCCGAATTCCCTGACTGATTTCTATATCCTTCTATGTCTAAATTCCATCTTTCTATTCAATTTCCACCTCTCTCTCTCTTTCTCTCTGCCATTAAATGTATTTATAATATACATATACAATTCTCACCTTCTTTTGTCTCCCATTTCTTATCCCAGCAGGAAGAGAACCTCTCCTTTTCTTCTAGTCAAATTTCCCTGGATACGTTTTGATTTTTTGTTGTTGCTTATTACCTTTCTCCTAAAATCTTGTTTTGTAAACATTTGCAATATTCTTGTTCTTTGCCTACTGACAAATTATTCAAGTTTTAATACATTTTGTTATACCAGAAGTGGGGACCTCCTCCTGCTAATATTCCCTCTTTCATTTTGTTTATATTTCTAACTGTCACATTAGTCACTATGACTTCTAGTTTTCTAAATAATTAAAGCACATTTCAAACCACTGTAATAATGCTTACATGTACAACTCTAACTTCACTTTTCTGGAAAAAAAATAAAAATGATCCTCTATTAACCAAACACAATAAATTTGGTAAAGACTCTACTCAATTGATACCTGTGCAGTGCTTGACATTATTTTCTCCTTAAAATACATATTTTGTTTCTATATTGTTTATCTTAATTTTTTCCCTCCATTTCAAAATACCCTTCCTATGTTCCTTTGTCTGACACTTTATACTGTTGATACCATAAATTCCACTGACAACTACGTTCATCTTCATGGTTCTCCTTCTGATACTACGTGTCCTCTCCTGGCAATATTACCCAGTCCCACAGCTATATGGATCACTGAAAAAAGAAGAATTACATATTGCTTTTCCATAAATCTAATTTTAACACAGAAGGCAAATATCAAACTGCCTTTTATTTTATTTTATTTTTTTAAATATTTTATTTATTTGACAGAGAGAAATCACAACCAGGCAGAGAGGCAGGCAGAGAGAGAGGAGGAAGCAGGCCTCCCCACGGAGCAGAGAGCCAGATGCGGGTCTCGGATCCCAGGACCCTGAGATCAGGACCTGAGCCGAAGGCAGAGGCTTTAACCCACTGAGCCACCCAGGCGCCCTGTCAAACTGCCTTTTAAATAGTTCCACCAAGGTGGAAAATAAATAAAACAAATTGAAAGCTTCTTTGAATTAAATTCACTTTTCTCATTGTTGTTGACAGGACCTTCCTCCTTATACCTCCAATTCCTGTTGACCCATAAACTAGGAAATACCTACCTTAAAATGTTTGGAAAGGTGATTCCTACCTTTAATTCCAATTCGTCACTCACTTTGCCAACAGGTGAAGATGAAAAGTGACTCATAAAATTGTTGAGATTAGAAAACATGTTAGGTGTCTTTCTTTCTTTCTTTCTTTCTTTCTTTCTTTCTTTCTTTCTTTCTAACCTTTGGTGATCTCTCTAAGTCTTTTTTTTTCTCTAAGACTTTGTCTGTCTGACTTTGTCTCCCTGTTCCTCTCATGTTTATTTTGATCTCTCCAGGACAGTGAAGAACAGCATAGTACTCTTCGTATTTCTAATGCCACATAGTGGTTAACCTCATTGGTGACTGGCTGTGGCTGGATGGGAAAGTCCCTTTACTTTACTTAGAAATAAGGGGGAAAACACTTACTTTTTGCCTAATATTCTAGTATTCTGATTTAATCTAGCTTCACCAACCATGAAAACCCATATATCTCATTTGCGCAAGACACGACAGATTATTATACAAATCTCAGAGGGTCATCTGGGTAGCTCAGATAGTTAAGTGTCTGCCTTTGCCTCAGGTCATGATCTCCGGGTTCTGGGGTCGAGTCCTATATGGGGCTCCCAGCTCAGGGGGAATCTGCTTCTCCCTCTCCTTTTGCCTCTCCCCCTGCTTTTGCTCTCTCTCTCTCTCTCAAATGAATAAATAAAATCTTAAAAGAAAAAGACACCTATAAGGAGATATTATTGTCTGTAATTATATATGCAATAAAAATATTTCATTTTCTCTCCCCCCCCCAAAAATAGCTAACTTACCATTCTTTCAAACTCAGTCATACATTTAGTGACTAAATGCTTAACATATAGGAGACGAACTTTAGTACATACTATTAAAGTGTTGTTTTTGCTCCCTTTAACTTAATCAAACTTCAAATTTATTGTCATAAGAAAATGTATATTAGACCTTTAAAAAACCACTTTAGATTCTACAATTTTATTATACTTCATTTCATTATAATCCATTTTCTCTTAGATTTTCTCCTGTACCCAGTATGTTTGTTACCTAACAAATAATTGTTTATTATTCAAGTCTGAGCTCAAGAATCAGCTCCCCTAGTAGGCTGCATCTCCTGTTTATTTTTTATTTATTTAATTTTTCAAAAACTTTATTTTATTTTTTCAGCATTCCAAGATTCATTGTTCATGCACCACACCCAGTGCTCCATGCAATACATGCCCCCTTCATAACCACCACCAGGTCACCCATCCCTCCACTTCCTTCCCCTCCAAAACCCTCAGTTTGTTTCTCAGAGTCCACAGGCTCTCATGGTTTGCCTTGCCCTCCGATTTCCCCAACTCCCTTCTCCTATCTTTCTCCCAATGTCCTCCGTGTATCTCCTATTTTTAAGCAGAATTCCAAATTCTTCCTTTACATCCTGGATGCAAGACAATTACTAGTTACTGAGTGCACAATTGGAAGAATAAATTAATTTAGCAGTTTACTTTCCCTGGATCTATTTAATATCAAAAAACACATCACATTTAATTTGGTTGCAAATCTATTTGTTCTATTTCCAAGAGTATATCTGCATGGAGAAAGATTAGAAAACACAAAGAAACAGTTTAAGAAAAATATTAGGAATTTTAGTTTCTTGATATGTAAGTTTTCTTTGTCCTTCTGCATTATCTTTACCTATATACCTGAGGCAGGATGCATGCCTCCTTAATGAAAGATCTGGAGATATTCACTTTGGATAAGTGAAGAAAAGAAAGGTGAAAAATGTTCTGACACTCTATATCCTGGGTCACATCTGACAACTGAATTACTTATTTTCCTTTAACAATTTCCATTCAGAGTGTCTTCTTATGCACAATAACAAGGTGCAATTCCCCTATGCTCCCTTTGGGTCCTTTCTAAATATTTGTCTATTTAGATCTCAGAGGCAGCTATGAGAACATTTACTCACGAGTTTAATTCTTCAGCCTTCTTACGTGCACTCACCTACTTATGAGGCATAGTTATAAACAGAGCAGCTATTTAAAAGATCACTTCCAGTGAAATATAATATTAGCCTATGATGCAATTCTCCTGAGTAATGTGAGGAAGTGATTAGCTATATTCCCTGTGGTCAACTATGCAGATTTTATACACACATACACACACATGCACACACACACACACATATTAGTATAAAGATGGGATATTAAAAAAATATCCCAGGGGCACCTGGGTGGCTCAGTGGGTTGGGGTCACTGCCTCTGGCTAGGGCCATGGTCCCGGGGTCCTGGGATTGGGCCCCACGTTGGGCTCGCTGCTCAACGGGGAGTCTGCTTCTCTCTCTCTGCCTGCCTTTCTGCCTGCTTGTGATCTCTGTCTATCAAATAAATAAAATAAAATCTTTAAAAAAAAATCCCAAACTCCTTTGCCTCTAGTTCACGAATCTTAGTGATTTCTGTTCCTATCCCACGTTTTTACAGACGAAATTTCAGTCTTTGGTAGTCCTTGAAGTTAGTAACAAACAGGGCAAGAAATCCATCATATGACATTAAGGCTTTAAATGGATTCTAAAATTGAATATACCAATGGTGGGAAGAAGTCAGAGACAATTCCAGGACATTTCCGGTATAGTCATTCGTTCATATCCATAAGTTGAAAAAGACAAGTAGAAATAGTTTTTCCAATAATAGCTGATCATGAACACTCCGATTTTTTTTTCACATGTAATTGTACTTTTATTTGAGAGACCACAGTGGTCATGACCAGTAGGCAACTCTGAATATCTAGAATCAGCTACTCAGACTTTCACTTGAGTTGGCTTATAGAAGCTTCTTACTGTTAAAAAAAAAAAAAAGCATCTTACTGTTATTTTATCAGAAAACTATTATTTTAGACAAAAAATGAATTAAACTGCTTCCTGATTCTTGCACTCTCTCGAATACATATACTTACTATTTTATTTTTTAAAGTTATTTATTTATTTATTTATTTGAGAGAGTGAGAGCATGCACAAGTGGGTACAGGGTTAGACGAAAAGAGAGAGAGAGAGAATTTCAAGTAGACTCTGCACTGAGTGTGGAGCCCAACATGGGGCTCGAATCACAACTAAGATCATGACCTGAACCTAAGTCTAGATTAGGCCACTTAAATGACTGAGCCACCCAGACAACCCATTTATTTATTTTACCAAGAATATCCTCCAGTATTAAAATGTGGTTGATATAGATTTTGCTGTTTTAAACAAGAAAAGAGTTGTTCACTTAGAGAGAGTACTTTGTGCTTTCTGAAGAAAGGTTTCTTCATAAATGTATAATTATTATTGTTGTTGTTGTCATTGTTGTTGTTGTTGTTATCATTATAAAATCAACCAAGCCATAAAGTTAGGAACTCTGCTGTTATAACTCTCTCACTAGAAATAATCTTACTGAACAGATAATGAATTTGCAATTCTCTTTAAGCCTTCCCAGTGTGAGGGAAGACATAGTATTTAGAATTTTCACAGCCATTTCCAGTACAGACTTAAGATACCTATACTTCCTATTACTTGCGACCATTTTTTTTTATGATTTCTTTGAGTGTTACTTCTCATATTTTAAAGTGATAGCATAGGCCTCCATAATCTTGAAGCCCTTAGTCTGCCTTGCCTTAACTTTCCACAACTACATGTACTCACCAGAGAATTTCACATACAAAGAACCAAAAGAAGACCCTTGGTTCAGGAAGTGTGGTGGAAGTCTTCATAAGAGGGTATAGAACTTTTCTGCGTAAGTTTGATTAAATAGATTTTATATGTATGACATATATATATATATGCTTTATGAATTATGTCATGTTTGCATATATACAAAATATGGCATATGTATATATATATATTTCATTTAGTTTATAAATATCTTATTACTTTTTCCTAGTGTCCATAATTATTAATGTCAACTGAAGACAGTGCTCCAAATGTGTGGACCACACACTTGCATTTAATTATCTAAATGGAGTGAGGTGATTGGAGGATGAATACAAGAATAGTCTAAGACTGGAATTGCTCCTTTAATGATATAAACATACCCATTTTATTTATTAAAGCAAATATATGATAAAACAAAAATTACAAACTTTTAATCAGTCAAACTTGTTTAAGTCTACATCTTTTCTCATTTTGCATGACATTTAACACATTACTTAAATCTCTGGTGACATTTCTCTCCTTTATGGAAATGATAATTTTGGGAATTATTAAAACAATGCCAAGTGTATATGAAAGGACATATGGCATTATATGTGGAACATAAAGCACTAAATAAATTATAGCTTATATATGTATGGAACTCAACACCTTTAATCAGTGGACACTTCTCATCTTTGGATGTGTATTTAATATACTGATTTAACATTTCCACAAAGGTTCCAACAATTTCTAGATTATGATAAGCTTTTATAAATCTATGGATTTATAAAATCCATGGATCATCAAAAAGTCATATATTAATTCTTAAAATTTATTTTAATTTCAGACAAAAGTATAATAATTTGCCATTTTTAAATATAAGACCAGTCAAAACCTATTCCAAAAATTCTTTTATATTTCTAGGTATGTTTTTCTCTCATTAACCATACCAAGAAAAGCACTTGCCAAAAATCTTTGTCTTACCTTCTTTGGTACAATAAGAAATTAAAGATGTAGTTAAGGAGAATACTTTTGGAGGGTATTAAGTTCTCCCCAATCACTTACATTCATATATTATAAGTAAATTCAATTGAAAATATTAAAACTAACATTATGCTGTACTTAAGGCTTTTAAAATATTGAATATCATGTTTTCATGGATCTAAAATTGATACTTATAATGCAGTCCCTTTTATTTTTACATATTTCAACACTCTATATTCTATTTGTCTAAACGATGTTACAAAAATAAAAATTAACTCATAAATTGCCAAAAGTATATATTCCATAACTCTTGATGAGCATGGAATTCAGTTGAAGGAAATAAAATGTTTTGGTATTGTAAAAAACAGACTAAGATATATGTCATTTGTATAACATGGACATCTAGGAATCTACTTTTTCTGTTAAATGTATGTTGGTTAAAAGGGTATCCTTTGTACCAGTTTTCTCCCCAAAGTAAATATGCTGTTAAATGCTGCTATATTTTTATTTGGGATTATTTATTTAACTAGAATGACATTTCTATATTACATAACAACTATACTTCATCTTCGACTTAACGCTGTAGCAGAGTACCCCCTAATATCTTTATTTCTTTCCTTTGCCTTCATACTAAACTACTAATTAGTAAAGTATGAAAAATTCAGTTTATTAAATTTCCCTTTTAAAATTATGCATCCTGCAGGTAATCAATGTCATTGTAAATTCACCAATGTACTACTTAGTAAAGATCCATTGAACCTATTAGCAATAACCTTCTCTGAGTATAATGCAAGACATTTTAGAAAATAAAACTTTAGGCAATGTGTTTGATTAATCATTGCATTCAGACATAATTTTCTGTAAGTGAAAAATAATATAAAAATAAAACTTTGTGGAAGGAGCTGAGAAGTCCTTCACCAGATGAATGGATAAAGAAGATGTGGTTCATATATGCAATGGGATATTACTCAGCCTTCAGAAGGGATGAATACCTATCATTTGCTTTGACATGGATGGAATTGAAGGGGATTATGCTAAGTGAAATAAGAGAGAAAGACAATTAACAGAAAAAGACAATTATCATATGGTTTCATTCATATGTGGAACGTAAGGAATAGCATGGAGGACCATAGGGGAAGGGATGGAAACCTGGATGGGATGGAGACAAACCATGAGAGACTCTGGACTCAGAAACAAACTGAGGATCACAGAAGGGAGGGGGCAAGGGGGATGGGGTAACTGAGTGATGGGTATTAAAGAGGGCATGTGTTGTGATGAATACTGGGTGTTATATGCAATTAATGAATTATTGAACACTACATCAAAAATTAATGAGGTACTGTATGTTGGTTAACTGAAGATAATAATAAAAAATAAAAATAAAAAACTTTGTAAATATATTTAAATGACATAAATAACAGTGCATTAATAAAAAGATTCTAAATGTCATCTAGAATTTGCAGATGGGTGTCTTCCTAAAGTTCTCAGAGAAAGATATAAAATTTAGCTGAAAAAATGGGGTGCAGTTGTCAGGAATAAAAAGAATAGTCCTAGAGGATTTGTTATATTGTTTGAATACACTGTGAGGTTTGGGAGATGAGAGTTAAGATTTTGGAGCAAACTCTAGTGATGTGCAACATCAACAGAACTCATGATCAGAGAGGTAGGGTGTTTCTATAAAACCTACAACATCAGGTCCTACAGCACTGATGAACCATAGACTGATCAAATCTTTTCCTACCTTTAAAGCATTTACATTTAGTTGGAGCAGAAACATAATAGACACAATGAAGGTTTATTACATTAAGGCTTTAAATCTAAGAAAATAAAATCAGTTCATATTCTGGACTCAAGATAACTAGAATGGAATTCGACAAACACATAGATTGAGAGTTCTGCCTTGTGATGAAGGTATCCTTCAGGCTCACTGATTTTGATGAATCACTACTCAAAGCCCATCTCAAAAGACAAAGTGCTAAAGCATACAACCACGTGCACCAGAACACTCATGCACATATAAACAGCCACATCCACATTACATAAATTGTATCTACATTTATTTTTCTATATATATCAACCCATACTGATTCCCTTGAGGTTCACTCATGTTTTCTTTACTTTTTATTTTTATTATTCATTTGAGAAAGAACAAGAGAGAGCATGAGCTGGGGATGAAGGGCAGAGGGAGGAGAAGCAGAATCCCCACTGAGCAAGGAGCACAATGTAGGGCTCAATCCCAAGACCCTGAGATCATGACCTGAGCAGAAGGCAGATGCTTAAGTAACTGAGCCATCCAGGCACCCTGAGGTTCACTGAGGTTTTCAATAGAAATCCAGAACTACAGATTTAATTCTACTCTTTTTATAGTCTTTTTTTTTTTTTTAAAGTAGGCTCCATGTCCAGTGTGGACCCCATGTGGGGCTTGAACTCATGACCCTGAGGTCAAGACCTGAGCTGAGATCAAGAGTGAGACACATAACTGACTGAGTCACCCAAGTGACCCTTTAATTTTGTCCTTTTTGATATTGTAATTTCCACCCAAGGTGAGGGACAGGCCTCCTATGAATCTCAGTTTTCATGCCCATCATCTCTAACATGGATTAAATAGTTTATGGGATTCATATAAGAATGCAACTAGATTTTGAACAGAATTTTATTATTACATTTATTCAGTAAAATTTTATTTTGTATGTATCGTGTCAGTACCATTCTAGGCATTGGAGATATGAAGATAAATTACACCAGTTTTTTCTAGATCGTATTAATAGCTGCCAAGTAGGTATCTGAACTAGGGAGATTTATTTTGTAAATTAAACATTAACATAGGAGATTTTATGACTGTGTTTCTCCCCCTAAACGATCCTTCAAAATTCCTTATGTCAGTGAATACCACGCTAAGTCAATGAATTCAGTAAAAGTCAGTCCAAGTCATTGAGTATTAATTGTCACATATATGATAAAAGGTTAATTGATGCTACATGACAAATATTAAGTTATTAGACATCCAGTGTAATACCCAAAACGATAGATAAACTTTTATATAGTATGGTTTGAACTGCACAGACTGCTATGGATTACAAAGAATAACACTGAGCCCAAAAGGAAACCTCAATTAAGTCATCCTGGGAAAGCTATCAAAAAATGTTGGACTTAATCCTACAGAAGGAAGATTCTGCCAATATAGGAATCAGAGACAGAGGCTCCAGAGAGAGGATATACCACAATGAGTGGAAGGGTAAAAGTAACAGAAATGGATATATCTCTTTAAGAGAATAGTGTCTTAAAAGGAAGAAAAAAATGTCCAATTGGAAAAATTCTGACTTTGGCACGATACAGATTACTGATCATTTCTGCAATTAAAGAGAAGTGTAATGTTAATGGTAAAAATCCCACACAATTTGGTGTGCAGCAGATGACTAGTTCTCCATGTGAAAATTTACCTCAAAGTCCAAACGCATAAATATAATGAAACTGTTATTTTTTCCCCTCATAGAATCTGACACTATACTTCATCAACCACACAGAATGTGAACGTCAGGTTTACGTGAAAGAACATGATACAAAAACACACTAACCAGGATGTATTAGATAGAATGAGAGAGAAGATCCAAATCCATGTTCCATATTGTTGTATCATTAAGCCATAGTCATGCATCTCCCTCCATAGTTGTTATCAACCTGCACCTGACTTTTACATTTAAATTTTTTATTTGATGTATCTATAAAGTTATAAAACTTGCTATTTAAAATATTATTTTACTTCTTTGTAGTGTCTTAAACAAAATAAGTGAGTATGCTCATTGCTAATCATTCCATATTTATTTCATTTGTCCTCCATTCAAATTTCTCTATTAGAATTTAACTTACGTTAAGAAATTTATTATATATGTCCCTATAGTAGTCTGTGTGAAATATTTTGTGGGGAAAGAAGAAACTATAATTACATTTTGATGCACAAATTAAAAATCTCAATCTCCACTTAAGGCTTAATTCATGATCACTTAGTGAAGAATTTTGGAATGATGAAGTGTGATCATAAATGATAGTAGATAAATGACAGTATTAGTTTCATATACATTAGAATTATAATATATTGAATTTCTTGTGTAGTAGGAAAAAATGTCACTTAATGGTTTTAAACAGAGGCCAAAATATTAACATTTAATTTGATTTAAGAAATATTTGTCTTAGTGACAAAAAGCAGATTGAGCTTCAAAAATTTATTTATGATTTTTGTCATCTATGTCATGTGTGGACTAGATATGATTATCTCTGCATGTTTCAACTAACTTTGCTCCAAAACAAGTGAAAATTTAAAAATAAGAGTCAGAGCTTTACTGTCTTGAATGCAAAACTATAACTACATATTCTTTTACACAATGAACTTGAGAAGGCCTAAACTTCCACCAAGAACATTTTTTCACTATTTTGTGGTTGTTGTTATTTGATATAAAATGAGATAGTGAAAAATCAAGATGGATACTTAGAGCAGAAAATCTTGGACATCCGGTCTCGAATCTGTTTGGTCTTCACCCCATACACAATAGGATTGAGCAAAGGAGGGACAAGAAGATAAAGGTTGGACAGAAGAATATGAATGTAGGGTGGAATGTGGAACCCAAACCTGTGTGTAAAGAAGGAGAAGAAACCGAGGAGATAAAACTCGAGGAAGACACAAATATGGGCAATGCAGGTATTGAAGGCTTTGAGCCTAGCTTCTCTCTGAGGAAGACTGAAGACAGTTAGAAATATTCGGATATAAGAGAGTGTGATAAAAACTATGTCTAATCCAAGTATAGTGAAAGCCACAAAGAGACCATAGATCTTGTTGATTCGGATGTCTTCTGCTGCCAACTTCACGATGGCCATGTGCTCACAGTATGAATGGGAGACCACAGTGGTCCGGTAGTGTTTCAGCCGACATTTGATGAGGATGAGACATGGAGCTGCAAAGAGTGCTGCTCTGAGCATCACTCCAACCCCAATCTGAGTGAGAAGTTGGTGGGTAAAGATGGTTGCATGTCTCAGGGGATCACAGATGGCCACATAGCGGTCCAGGGCCATGGCCAGCAGAATTCCTGATTCGATGCACTGGAAGGTATGGATGAACCACATCTGAAAGAGACAAGCATCAAAGTATATTTTTGGCAGATGAAACCAGAATATTCCTAGCATTTTGGGTAGGATGCAGGTACTGAGAGCAATGTCTGTTGCTCCAAGCATTGCCAGGAAGAGATACATAGGCTCATGGAGGCTGCGTTCAGATCTGATGATGACCAGGAGCAGGAAATTTCCAAATAGAGCAGTGATGTACATGGCACAGAAAGGAATTCCAATCCAGAACTGCACAGACTCCAATCCAGGGATCCCGATCAATGTCAGCACCGAGGGCATGAAGACTGTGCCATTGAGATTGATCATGTTGGCTTAGAGAACCCTGGTTCAGAGCTTCTGGTTCAAAGTGACAGTATGTGTTGACAGTCTGTCTTCTGTTTTCTCTTCTCACCTAGATTCATACAAACAGAGGCAGAATATGGTTTCACTGGCATTTTGTCGGGCATACTCATTTTTTGCTGAGGTATTTAAATGGGACCAGGAACACAGAAATAGGCCCCCTGGATAACTTACCTTGGATTTTGGTTTTGTCTTCTTTGTCTCCCTGTTTCTCTCTCTCTGTCATGTATTCATACAGATACAAACACATACATATTCATACAAACACTCAGTATAGAAAAAAAAAGAAATACTCATTCTAGTGAGTGTAAATTCTAGTGGTTTATTTGCATAATTAGTTAAAGGCTATCTCATTGACTATAGTTTGAGCTGCTTCTTTTTTTTAAATTTAATTTTATTTTTTTCAGTGTTCCAAGATCCATTATTTATGTATCACACCCAGTGCTCCATGCAATACGTGCCCTCCTTAATACCCATCACCAGGCTCACCCACCCTCCCACTCCCCTCCCAAACCCTCAGTTTGTTTCTCAGAGTCCACAGTTTTTCATGGTTTGTCTCCCCTTCCGATTTACCCCAATTCACTTTTCCTTTCCTTCTCCTAATATCTTCCATTATACTTTGAACTTCTAAATTAATAGGACTGTGGAACTTAACTGATGTCCTATGTATCACTTCTTTCTTGTTTCCTTATCAAAAAAGTTTTAGTTTAGTCAGCCAGACAGGCAGAAGTTAAAAATAATAATAACATCAATGTTAATAATGAAACCCTCTCTCTTTAGGAGCTCTTCTCGGTCTTGGGCGAATAAGTCCTACAGTGGGGACTTTGACTTCAGGAGGCCACCGGACACCAAATCCTTGCTTTTTAAATTATCTACCCCTTTGTGCTTGAATAGCTCACATTATAATCTATGCATCCTGTTTTTCCAAAAGAAAAGCTTAATGATATTGGAGAAAGATCACCATTCTGGAAGGATTCCCATTAAAATTTTGCAGCTCTTAATTTCCTGGCTAATTTCTGGCCATTTCTATTCATTAATTTCACCTTTCTTCAACTCTATGATAACTCCTCTCTTGATCCTAAGGTGTTGGTTACAATATTACAAATTCTTACTTCCTTCTCTCTGCCATCCCCTACTCCCACAGCAAGGAAATCTCTTTTCTGTCAGCTACTTTTCCTAATTATGTTCTCTTTCAACAATTAGCTTTTTGTTTTTTCATTAGCTTTCACCTAAAACTGTGTATTTTCATCTTACATTCATTTATTGTTATTTCTTTTCCAATAACATTTGTTTCTGGCGGGTTTTTTTACGTTACAATTTCAAACACATTTTTTTATAATAGGTGTCATGATCTCCTATTAACAATCTCTATCTTATTTTAATTGCCACTACAATCCTGACATGAATCACTATGACTTGCCTTATTTTAAAAGTCACATTCAGTAATCTTTCAAACCACTGTCATAAACCTTTACATCCATAACTCTGAAGTTTATTTTTCTGGAAAAATTTTAAATGACACTCTAATTAGACATGATAAACTTTTTAGAAGACTCTTTGTAGTCAATATATTTTCTCTTTGAAATGTGTATTTCACTTCTGTTGTCACACTTTATCCTGTTTTCTCCTGTCTCAAAATACCCTCCCTTTGTCGCTTTGTTTGACTCCCTTTATATTGTTAATGCCATGACTTCCATTTTTAACTGTATTCCTTTCCATGGCTCTCTTTCTACTCATTCTATATATTTGTCCTGTCCAGAAATATTGCCGAGTCCATAGTTTTAATAAACACTAGTTAAAAATACATAAATATCCCCTCTCCATAAATCTAACCTGAAAACAAGACACACTTGTTAAAACTGCTTGTTAAACAATCCCAGCTTGGTAAAGGTCCTCTCTCTCAGGAAGCAGGGAGAATTAGTGAAAAATCTGATTTAGGTCTTAGAGTTAAGTATCTATATTTAATCCTGACTTGCCAGTCACCCAGCCAATACACTTTTATAAGTCCAGGACTCCTGTAAAGAAGGTCCTTATTGTATATGGGGGAAAAGTCCTAAATTTCTCTAGAAGAAAATCAAATAACCAGCCATTCTTTCAAATTCTTTCAAATCGTACATTCAGTGATTAAATGTTTTGGAATAGGAGATACATTTTTTATATATGCTATTCATATTATTGCTAACTTTCACTGAATCACCCTTGAAAACTTATCAGTCATCTTGAAACATATGCTAGAATTCTGTAAACTAATTCAGAAGTTTGCAACTATTTTCTTATATTTTCCTTTGCTTGTATCATTTCCTCTAGCTCTCCTCCTGCCCCTCCTTGCCTTTCTGATCTCTAAAATACTTATTCATTGTTAAACTGTCAACTCAAACTATCTCCTCTGTGAAGAATTGCATCATGTTATACGCAAAATTCAAAATTCTTCTTTTATATCCTTGACATATGGTATTTATTAAATATATTATGGTAGGAATTAATTAGTACTTCATTTAATACTATTTGTTAATATCTGTTTAATATAAAAAACACACAAGACTTAATGCAGATGAAAATCCACTGGCGCTTTTCAGATGTATCTCTGCATGGAGAAGAGAGGGTAGAGATTAGGAAAAGTGAATAATCAGTCTAAGAAAAATGCTAAGGATCTTACCTAGAAGGAATATAAACATCTTCTGTTTTGATTTCAGCATTATCTTCAAATACATAAATCAAGATATATATTTGTTTTGTCTAAAGATATGAAGATATTTATCATGGATAAGAGGGGGGAAATAATGGTCAAAACCACTAACTCGACCAAGATGAACTCAGTACCATTTGTTTATACCCCTCATGTCCTTCGTGAAATTCTGACAACTGTTCTTTTCCTTTTAGGATTTCATATATAAGGCAGTCGCTGTGCATAATTACAAGGTGCATTTTCCCACAGTCCTCTTAGATACTTTCTAACATTTCTCTGTGTAGATCTCAGAAGCACCTAGAAGAAAGCATACTCTTAAGCCCAGCTCCCCAATATTTTATGTGCATACACAGACATGCTAATGTAGTCAAGCATGCAGTTATTTAAAAAAAAAAAAAAAAAACTGTTCCCAGAGAGACTAATACAGGGCAAATATAATACCAGGTGTAGGCAAGACTGTGATGCAATTCTCTTGAGGAATGTAGTTAATAATAAAAGTATCGAAAGATGCTTTCATATACAATTAAATATTTTTTCACCCTTCAATGGCTTCTAAAATTGAATACATGAATATTGGAAAGACGTAGCATTAATTCCAACATTCTATTTCAAATATACTTAGGGGCTCATAATTTTTTAAAAAGATTTTATTTATTTATTTGACAGACAGAAATCACATGTAGGCAGAGAGGCAGGCACAGAGAGAGGGGGAGGCAGGCTCCCTGCCGAGCAGAGAGCCGGAGGCAGGACTTGATTCCAGGACCCTGGGATCATGACCTGAGCCAAAGGCAGAGGCTTTAAACCACTGAGCTACCCAGGCGTCCCAGGGACTCATAATTTAACTTCATGAAGCTGAAAGGAAGAAGTGGAAATTGAGGGGTGTTCCTAGCTACAGCTAATCTAAACACTTTTAAGATACTTTTACATCACTAAGATAAAATCTTACAGATTTTTTTCACTTTGATTAATCTCTTCTAGAAATCACCTCAGTGGCCAGTTTTAACCAATTGAAGCTAGCTAGCCAAATCACCAAATAGAGAGCCAACTACATAGTTTTTCACGATAAGCTGGATCACAGAGGCAAAATGAGTACACTGATTCACAATCTTTATACTGCTTCAATAAATGTGTCTAAGAGTATTTTACCTATAATGTCCACATTATTGAGTGGTTAATATAACCTTGCTGTTTTACATAGAAAAAGGGAACTGCAAAGTAAAAACCAAATTAATGTTGTGTTACATTAGAGGTCTTCCATCTCCAATTTGATTAATTAATTAATTAAGTTTAATTTTATATAGTTCTCTTATTTTTACATATTTGAACAGTTTGCATATTATTTAACTGAATAATCCATACTCTCTCAGAATGTTATAGAGGTACCATGCTGGCGATTTGGAAAAATGGAAAATTAGGTCATGTTTGGGGTTGATCATTCTATTTAAGCAGATTTTATGTAAGTGAAAAATAAATGATAACTCTGTACTAACACTTAGATGAGACAATATTTAAAGATGGATGAGTAAAACTAAGAGCACTAAATGACAATTCATTTAATCCAAAATTTTCAGAATGATATCATCTTCAAGTTCCTTAAGATAACATATGAAAACCCAGTTGAGGCAGTAGGCACATTTTCAGGACTGGCAAGATTACTGTCGTAGAATTTGTATTATCAGCAAAAACACTGTGGAGTTCGGAGGCCTAGTGCCTTGAAGACCTCGTAGCAAATCTTGGTGGTGTACGGCAGGATCCAGAGAGCACACTGTGCATGAGGCTGGGACTTTTCAGTGAGGCCCCTATTATTATTATTATTATCATTATTATTTTCTACAGCATGGAATTTGAAAGCCCCGTTAAGTTTGTAGAATTAAGTTTTTATTGACCCAAAGCCTTTCCTACCTTGTTATGATTAGGATTTGCTTGACAGAGAGACAATGAAAGCATCATTTAGGCTCATTGGTATAGGGGAATCACTACTCAAAGTACCTCTAAGAGGGAGCACCTGGGTGGCTCAGTTGGTTAGGGGCACAGCTCTTTATTTCAGCTCAGGTCATGATCTCAGGGTCCTGAGATCAAGCCCTGTTTCTGGCTCCATGCTCAGTGGGGACTCTGCTTGGGATTCTCTTTCCCCCTCTCCCCTCTGCCTTTCCCCCTCAAATAAATACATAAATCTTTGAAAAAGAAAAGTACCTCTTAAAGGAATGTAGGGGATATACACCCACATCCATACCCACATGACACACATCCACACTTACCCATATATTTCACACACATCACATACATTACATCTATACTTATTTCTCTATCAACATGAGACAATATAGGGCAAACATGAGTGACCTAATTCCTATAAAGCCACTGGTTTGAGGGAAGGGTTAAAAGTTCCCATATGCTTAGAAACAGATACTTCCTTATGGGAAAGAGAAACCAGACATAATAGCCATTGGGACATAATGATCATCTGAACAAAAACAAGAGAAACGGTTTTCACAGAAATAATAATTTCAAGCCTGCATGTGCAAGTGTTTTTGTTTTTACGCATCCTAAAAAATGTCCACTGTGAAGAAGGGCATCCTGTGATTGCATGGGGATCATTATAGTAAATCCACAAGCTGATGATTGTGGGACTGATGGGTACTCCCCCATTCCTAGACCTTCAAACCTTGGAGAAGTGCTTTTATAAGCTGTGCGAGCTACGTCTTCAAGAGCAACATTTCTCTTTCTTGTTAGCTCCCTTGTGTGCAAATTATCTCTAACCAGTTCCACCTGCTTTGTTTGATTTTTCTCTCTCTCTTCTTTTTAGCATTCATTTTTATGACATTGAGGCTCAGGTCTTGGGGGTCCAGTAACAAACTGGTCTTGGGGGTCCAGTAACAAACATATAATGAAAACCTGAAGTGTTCACTGACAATTTTATTTTATTTTTTTATTTTTTTATTTTTTTTAAAGATTTTATTTATTTACTTGACAGAAAGAGATCACAAGTAGGTAGAGAGGCAGGCAGAGAGAGAGAGAGGGAAGCAGGCCCCCTGCTGAGCAGAGAGCCCGATGCGGGACTCGATCCCAGGACCCTGAGATCATGACCTGAGCCTAAGGCAGCGGCTTAACCCACTGAGCCACCCAGGCGCCCTCACTGACAATTTTAACTCCAACCCCCAACTGCAAGTATCATTCTACTTTCCTCCATTTTGAGATTTGTAATTTATACCCCAAGGTGAGGAACAGACTTCCCATTAATCTAAGTTTCCAGAATCCACGTCTTTAATGTACATAAAAGACTTTATAGGGTTGGTATAAGGATTAAGGAACAGATTTTTTTTTCCCTTTACTCATATTTCCCAGTTAATATTTTTTTAATTTATTTATTTTTTTCAACGTAACAGTATTCATTGTTTTTTGCACAACATCCAGTGCTCCACGCAATACGTGCCCTCCCTATTACCCACCACCTGGTTCCCCCAACCTCCCACCCCTGCCCCTTCAAAACCCTCAGATTGTTTTTCAGAGCCATAGTCTCTTATGGTTTGCCTCCCCTTCCAATTTTTTTTCTTTTTATAAACATATAATGTATTTTTATCCCCAGGGGTACAGGTCTGTGAATCGCCAGGTTTACACACTTCACAGCACTCACGATAGCACATACTCTCCCCAGTGTCCATAACCCCCTCCCCCTCTCCCAACCCCACCTCCCCCAAACCCCCAGTTTGTTTTGTGAGATTGAGAGTCATTTATGGTTTGTCTAATGAACAGATTTTTATCATTGCATTTATTCAACAAAATCTTATTCTAAATATGTCTCTCTCAGCACCATATTAGGTATAGGAGATATTAACCAAGGTACTTTTTCTGATCCATACTTACAGTTGTGAACTAGATATCTATACTAGGGAGTTCTCTGTTCTTTATTAAATATTTCCATAAGTGGAGGTTTTTTTTTTTCTCTTTGCACTTACTTCACACTGAGATTACCATTTAATATAAATTTATAGTCTCATGGAGTACCACACCAAGTCACTGAGACCAGTAAAAGGGTCCAAGATGTATTTATTGTCACCTGTATGCTAAAATATTAAGAGACACTGAGTGATAAAATATTACATTACTATATATCTGTCTGTCATAAAGCCCTAATTCTAAAGATACGTATCAATATAATACAATTTGAAAACTGTGCAGATTACTTTGACCCCAAAAGGAAACTTCAGTGAAGGCCTTCTAAAAGAGATGTCAAGAAAATCTGAGTTTAGTGTTGAAGGATAAATATGATTTAACCATCATCAGAAAAATCAGAAAGCATTCTCTGTAGAGGAAATAACACAATGTGAGAAAAATAAGCTGAAGTGGAAGCACCACCATAAAAGAATAATGTCCTAAAATAAAAAATGAGAAGAGGCCTTCGAGAGAAAATATTACATTAGGCATTTATAACTACACACACACACACACACACACATACATATATATATATATACACATATATATACATATATATATGATCTTATAGAAGTAATTATTTTTCCTTCAGCTATAATAATGGAACTTGATTTTAAAATTTTTTATTTAGGGGCGCTTGGGTGGTTCAGTGGATTAAAGCCTTGGCCTTCGGCTCAGGTCATGATCCCAGAGTTCTGGGATTGAGCCCCACACCAGGCTCCCTGCTCAGTGGGGAGCCTGTTTCTCTGCCCACTTGTGATCACTGTCTGTCAAATAAATAAATAAATAGATAAATAAATATCTTAATTTTTAAAATTTAATTTCCAGTTAGTTAACATACAGTGTAATATTTGTTTCAGATTTGAGTTTAGAGATTCAGCACTTATGTATAACACTCCATTCTCATCACAAGTGCCCTCATTAGTCCCCATCAACTATTTCACCCATCTCCCACCATAAGCTTCCCTTTGGATAACCATTAGTTTGTTCTTTATAGGTAAGAGTCTAGAACTTGCTTGCTTTTATTAAAAAAGTCTTTCACTTATATTTCAGATCTTAGCAGAAGACAGTTTTTTAAATGCTAATTTCATTTACTTCACTGTCTTTAATCTGAATTTCCATTTCTACTTCAATTATATGATAATGATGATAAAGAGGATCCTGAGTGTGATCATAAACATTAACACAGATGATTTTTTTCTCTATATAATAAGTTATAATACGTTACACTGACATTTCTTATGCAGTGACATCAATGCCACTTGGTATTTTTAGGCAGAGATTAAGATATTAACAGTTGTGCTTTTAAGAAATGCCCTTTACAGAGGCATCTGGGTGGCTCAGTCGTTAGGCATTTGCCTTTGGCTCAGCTAATGATCCCGTGGTCCTGGAATCGAGCCCTGCATGGGGCTCCCTCCTCCACAGGAAGCCTGCTTCTCCCTCTCCCACTCCCCTGGTTGCGTTTTCTCTCTTGCTGTGTCTCTCCCTGTCAAATAAAAAAATAAAATCTTAAAAAAGAAAGAAAGAAAGAAAAAGAAATGCGCTTTACTGAGGCTTCTGGGTGGTGCAGTTGGTTAAGCATCAGATTCTTGGTTTCTGCTCAGGTGATGATCTCAGGGTTTGGGGATTAAATCCTTGGCAATCTCTGTGTTCAGCAGCGAGTCTGCTGGAGATTCTGTCCCTCCCCCGCTGGCGCTTGTATTCACGCACACTTTCTCTCTAAAATAAATAAAAAATACTAACAAAAAGAAAAGAAATGCCCTTTACTAAAAGCTAATGGAACTTCAAACAAATCTTCATAATTTCTTCCTTTTATGTCACCTATTGACTAAATGTGTGTTCTAAATAATTCTGTATGCATAAATGTTGATATTGTTAAATAGGAATTAGAACTTGTCTTGAATGTAAAATCTATAACCGTATATTACAGCAGCACAAATAAACTTGAGAAAGCACAAACTCCGACCCCAAGCTAGTATTTCTCAAAGTGAAATTTTATTATTTGAAAAGAGTTAAATGAGAAATCAAGATGGATCTTTAGAGTAGAAAATCTTGGACACTCGATCTCGAATCTGTTTGGTCTTCACCCCATACACAATAGGATTGAGCAAAGGAGGGACAAGAAGATAAAGGTTGGACAGAAGAATATGAATGTAGGGTGGAATATGGAACCCAAACCTGTGTGTAAAGAAGGAGAAGAAACCGAGGAGATAAAATCGAGGAAGACACAAATATGGGCAATGCAGGTATTGAAGGCTTTGAGCCTAGCTTCTCTCTGAGGAAGACTGAAGACAGTTAGAAATATTCGGATATAAGAGAGTGTGATGAAGACAATGTCAAATCCAAGTATAGTGAAAGCCACAAAGAGACCATAGATCTTGTTGATTCGGATGTCTTCTGCTGCCAACTTCACGATGGCCATGTGCTCACAGTATGAATGGGAGACCACAGTGGTCCGGTAGTGTTTCAGCCGACATTTGATGAGGATGAGACACGGAGCTACAAGGAGGGCTGCTCTGAGCGTCACTCCAACCCCAATCTGAGTGAGAAGTTGGTGGGTAAAGATTGTTGCATGTCTCAGGGGATCACAGATGGCCACATAGCGGTCCAGGGCCATGGCCAGCAGAATTCCTGATTCGATGCACTGGAAGGTGTGGATAAGCCACATCTGAAAGAGACAGACATCAAAGTATATTTTTGGCAGATGAAACCAGAATATTCCTAGCATTTTGGGTAGGATGCAGGTACTGAGAGCAATGTCTGTTGCTCCAAGCATTGCCAGGAAGAGATACATAGGCTCATGGAGGCTGCGTTCAGATCTGATGATGACCAGGAGCAGGAAATTTCCAAATAGAGCAGTGATGTACATGGCACAGAAAGGAATTCCAATCCAGAACTGCACAGACTCCAATCCAGGGATCCCGATCAATGTCAGCACCGAGGGCATGAAGACTGTGCCATTGAGATTGATCATGTTGGCTTAGAGATCTTGGTTCAGAACTTCTGGCTGAAAATGGCAGTATGTGTTGACGGTCTGTCTTCTGTTTTCTCTTCTCACCTAGATTCATACAATCAGAGGCTTAATATGGTTTCACTGACATTTTGTCCGACCTACTCCTTTTTGGATAGGGCAACTGAGTGGGTCCAGGAATGCAGATAGCCTCACTGGATGATTTATTTCACATTCCAGTTGTCTTTTCTGTCTTTTCAGCACCCCTTCCCTGTTTGTTCTCTCCATTTCTGTCTTTGACTCTGTCTCTCTGCTTCTGTCTGTTTCTTTCTTTCACACACACACAGGCACATATACATAGTTATATACTAACAGACATCTGTGTTCTCGCTATTGAGAGAAAACACATTTCTATTAATATTAACGTATTTCTGTTAGAGTTTTATGTTGTCAGTTAAAATTGTCCCACTGAATATAATTTTGGTTTTTATTGTTAATAGGGTATGGGTATTTAACTGATGTGTTACCTAAATATTCTCTATTGTGTCCTACCCAAGAAGCATTTAGTGAAGTGGTCAAGCAGAAAGCCACGAAAGGAATACACACTGTTCCAGGTGCTATAGTAATCACTGGGTTAAATACTAACTTATAAATTAAGACTCTTAATGTCAAGGTGGCAATACCAGATAATGTCATATTACTTCATCAAGATCAAAAGCTTCTTCACAGCAAAGGAAACAGTCAACAAAACAAAAAGGCAACCCATGGAATGGGAGAAGATATTTGCAAATGACAGTACAGACAAAAGGTTGATATCCAGGGTCAATATTACAAATGTTAAAAATACAGGTAACAAGCATACAGAAGTGGTGTGACACAGTATTTAGAGCCATCTGTATTCTAGAAGTGGATGTCAGGGAATTTTCCTCCAGAAACGTGAATAAAATTAGGTATTTTAGAGGGAGAAAATAAATATGACACATGAATGGAAATTTCTTATGAAAGCTTTAAAACCACAAATTTTGACATGGGAGAAATCTTTCTTGATAAAATAATGTTCAAAAAGTAAAAGTTTCTATTTATTTCTCTATTTCTATAGAAAATTTTCTATTATTAAAATCTGTTCAATTAATAATAACTTTATTTGAAAACATTTACAGGAAACATTAATCTTAATCATTATTATTTTAGTAAAATACACCACAAATTATGAAAATGAGGAATAGAAATATTTCAAGTGCACTGCAATATTAAATAGGTAATTCTATTTCTTCAGTGGGATTCAATTTAGGAGTATACAAACCTTTAATAAAAATGACCAGTTTTCATATATTACTCTTAATATAAGTACTATTCAAAACATACAGTCTAACTATTCTTTGCTCCAAGACAATGGGGTAGAATGGCTCCCAATTCTTACTAAATGTAATATTGGAGAAATTATAAAAAATGAGGCTTTCTTGAACAAGGTGATCACAAGTGTATTAAAATAATAGAATACATTGAAATTATTTGGAATTATACCTTTAATGAAAGTGTGGTGATTTGCCATACCCCTAATGCGTTTATCTCCTATTATAATTCTTGTTCGATTACTTTTTCCTGTACACGGTACCTTTGGATAATATCACATAACTCAGTTTCTTTTCCTCAAGTCCATTCTTTCTGCTATGGAAATGCTAGCACATGTTCCAATACATGCATTTGCTTATAATTCCCATTTAAAAAACATTATTATAATCCCTGGAAGGTTATTTTTCTCTTACATATTGAAACTGGTTCAATGCAGAATAAAATTCCCATAGAATTAATGCAGAGTAGAGTTGCTGTACCTTGGATACCTCTTAGCATCTTGTCCATGTCAGGATCTGCATTGATGCCCCATCCCGCACATCCTTGAAGAATCTTTGGTGGCCATGGGGTGACTTGAGCTTGATGAAGCAGATTTCTGATTTCAAAATTATCTTTACTCTAAATTTTCAGAACTAAAAGAGATAAAAATATAAAAAGGCACACCATTTTATAACGGGATACAGAAATAACAAGGTCTGTGTGGTAATGACCAGTCCGAAGACTGGATTCTACTTTTGATAGAAAGTACCCACCATGGGTGGCCTCACTGTAGAATGGTAAGAAAGCCTATTTAATTCAGATGAAGATAATTAAAAGGTAATTTGGCTTTATATTCATTTAAGTCTTTTTCAATTTAATGTTACCATCAACAAAACCCCCATATGACTGTGGATATAGGATTTCTATAAGGGAAAACTTTGATGTCTATTTTTATAAATGACAGCAAAATATCAAATTTCCCTAGGAGGAAAAAGATCAGAATGTGGTCCCATTGTTTCAAAGTCTGTCACCTATTCAATGGCTGACTCATGTAGATTCAGCCTCTGAACACTTCCACCATTCTCTCTCTCATCTCTGATTTTTTTCAGTCTCTTGCTCACTTGTTGCTGGAATTTTATCCTCACTGCTTTCTCTAACTTATACCTTTCTATTTCCTAATTCACATCTCACTGTATAACTCAAAGATTTTGTCTTTTTCTTTTTAATATAATAAAAAAAACTTATGTAACTGTAGTGTATTATACTTCCCAGCATTAAGGTCTCAGGAAACTACCTGGATTCTGTACTCTGTCCACAGAGAACACTTTTTGTTTAGTGGTTCAGATCATGGATTCTGGAAATAGAGTTTCAACTCCTTTGGAATAAAATACTTTAAATGTTTTAACATAAGTCTTATTTTCCTGTGCTTATACCCTGTTTCTTTCGGATTTTCTCCTGTCCCCATGACTTTACCATCTAACAAATATCTGTTTGTTACTCATCCCTCAGCTCAAGCCTCACTTCCTCTACGAAACAACTCTTGATTTCCTTAGGTCAAAGTCTGTATTCCTCCTTTTGTCCTCATTGAAAGGAATAGACTGTTAAATGACTAGGACACATTGAAAATTAATGAATCAATTCGAGTTTAATTTTCCCTGAATTAATTAAATATCAAAAATATACACATTTTAATGCAGATGTAAATCCACTTGCTGTCTTGCCAGGTGTCTATCTATAAGGGATAATAAAAGACTACAGTAAGGAAAAATGAGAGTGAATCTAGGAAAAACTATGAATCTTTGAATCTTGATGTATAAATTTCATGTTTTTATTATAGCTTTACCTTCCTATGTTGACCTGAGCAAGAATCCATACTTTTCTCAGTTGAAGATTTAAAGAATTTCACTATTGCTGAGCCAAGGAAAGAAAGTGAAAATATCCAGCAGATCAAGACGTCAGTACTGTATTTTTATACCCCTCAAGTCCTAGCACAAATCTTAAATGACATACCAATGCCCTTTTCAGAATGTCTGCTCAGAACTAACACTTGCTTGGAACTAACAATCCCTTCCATATATTTACAGTTTCAGTTCCCTGAACTGCCTTTGCATTTTCTCCATACTTCTCTCTAGATCTCTCAGGAACCTATGAGAACACATACTCACAATCTTCCTATGTGTTCGCACTTCTCATGCTTTATCATGGATGACAAAAGAATTCTCATAGGCCAATATAGAACAAAAATAGTAGCATCTTGTAGCAAGGGCTATGATGTAATTCTCCCGAGGAATTGGAAGTGATAAAATCATCTTCTCCACAGACCACAAGTTTATTCAATTCTCCTTTTATTATTGTCATTATTACTGTTTTTATATGGAGAAAGCATATATAAGAAATGTGATGGTGAATGCTTTGCACATAGAGAACCCAAACAAGACCTAACGTCCAGTTAGGATGTGTGATACAAGTCTACAGGCAAGGATCTTCATCTCCATTGTTGAAGCAAGGAATGTATAAAGGAAACATGTTCTAGACTTTTTTTATTCATGTGAACTATAAATACATTGGTTATTGTTTTTTCCTAATTCCCATTGTGACTAATAGAGACTGAAAACAGATGTGTTACATAGTCTTGCCTTAGATTCTGTGTGGAAGAGGAAAGGCAGTCTTATCGTAAAATAATGAATGTGAGAATAGAATTCTAAGACTGGGATTCCTCCTGTAAAATGACCTATGGTATTTCTGAAGGACGTAAAGGAGCAAAATAAAAGTCATTAATTTTTTCTTATTGAAACAGTAATTTATACTAGGGTCTTTCTCCAGTTGTGTGACAATGGCCAAATGACTTAAATTTTATTACAGTATTCCTCTCATCTATGAAAACAATAATACTTAGAGTTGTGGAAACAATTTTGTTTATTTAGGAAAACTCATGACATATAACATGATATGTAACAAACACATAATAAATGATGGCTAATGTACAAGTGTTTGTCAGATGCCATGAATTTACAACTCTTTGTTATCTGGGCAGTTTTCACCTTTCAGCTCCATTTTTTGATACCCTGTCTGAGTTTATAAGTCAATAAAGAAGAAACAAAACATAAACTCTTGATGAACATAAAATTGAAAAAGGAAAATAGAAAACCATTGTTTGTACTAGTATTTTTTCCCAAAGTCATGCTGCTATGTCTTTGGACAGGACATTTTGCTAAACTGAACTTAGTTCCCTCTTCTTTAATGGGTGGAATATTTCTTCTCCTTACCTTTAAACAAACCATATTTTCCTGAACTTTGCTTACTTACCCACTTCAATCACAGTAAACTTCCGTAAGCTCACGTGCTGAACAATTTATCAAATATTATTCAAATTACATTTTCTAGCATCATGCAAGTTATAGTTAATTGATGTGATCAAAAATACATGAAGCTATTAAGTAGTAGAGAACTAATTATCTTATAATTCATCTCTGTCTCAAAGAGTGGCACAAAGGTAACAGTCTGGCCATAGCGGTAAGTAGGACCTTGGCCCATGTTTGGAGTTTACCATTGTATTTGGGCAGAATTCTACATCTCTAAAAAATAAAATGACGTAAAGAAAAATTTTTGTCATCAGGTTATATAAGGCAGCATTTAGGGGTGAGTGAGTAAATCTAGGGATCCTTTTCCCCCCTTTTTTCTTCATTTATTTGAGAGAATTAGAAAAAGAGAGAGAGAGAGAACGTACAAGCAGGGGAAATGGTGAGGGAGAGGGGAGAGGGATTCCTTAAGCACACTCCCCACTGAGCTTGGAACACAACCTCTGGCCTCAAGGTGGGTTCATCCCAGAACACTGAGCCCATGACCTGAGCCTAAACCAAGAACTGGCTGCTTTAAGTGACTGAGCCATAAATCCTACAACTTAAAAACAACAAAAAAGCAAAATTTAAAAAAAAAATGAGCAAAGGATTATGCTGAGTGAAATAAGTCAAGCAGAGAGAGTCAAGTATCATATGGTTTCACTTATTTGTGGAGCATAACAAATGACATGTAGGACATTGGGAGATGGAGAGGAGAAGGAAGTTGAGGGAATTTGGAAGGGGAGGTGAACCATGAGAGACTATGGACTCTAAAAAAGAACCTGAGTGTTTTGAAGGGGCGGGAGATGGGAGGTTGGGGGAACCAGGTGGTGGGTAATGGGGGGGCACATATTGCATGGAGCACTGGGTGTTGTGCAAAAACAATAAATACTGTTATGCTAAAAAAAAATGAGCAAAGGACTTGAATAAACACTTCTCCAAAAAATATATATAATTGAATAGTTTCCACATGTAAAGATGCCCAGTATCACTAATCATTAGTGAATGAAAATAAAAACTGTACTGTGATGCCAGTTTACAATCATTAGGATAATTATTGTAAAAAAACAAAAACAAAAGCACAACAACAACAACAAACAAACAAGCAAACAAATAAAAACCAAGAAAATAACAAATGTTGGGAAGCATGCAGAAAAATTTGAACTTTTGTGTGTTGTTAGTTGGTAGAGAAAATGCTGTGGGAAACAGTATACAGTGTCTAAAAAACGTCAATATAGAATTACCATATGATCTAACAATCCCAGTTCTGGTTGTATACCCAGATGAATGGAAAGCAAGGGCTCAAACAGTGCTAGTCCTCCAATGTTCATAGCAGCATTGTTCACAATAACTAAAAAGTGCAAAGAGTACAAATGTGTATGGATAAACAAAATGTGATGTACTCATACAATAGAATATTGTTTAGCCTTAAAAAGGAAAGTAATTCTGACACTGGTGAGTATGAATGAACCTATATACTAAGTGAAACATTATACTAAGTGAAATAAACTAGATAAAAAGGGGAAATTACTGTATGACTCCATTTAAATGAGGTACCTGGAATACTCAAACTCACAGAGACAGAATATAGAATGGTCATTGCCAAGGACTGTGGTAGGGCAAAATGAGCCTTTATTGTTTAACTGGTACAGAGTTTTAGTCTAAGGTAATGAAAAAGCTCTGGAGATGCATGGTGGTGATGGTTATACATCAATGTAAATATTTAATACCACTGAACTTTGCACTGAAAAATAATGACAATTGTAAATTTTTTGTTATGTATATTTTGTCACAACAAATATAAAGTCCTTATAACATTCCCTTCAACTAAAAGGAAACAAACAAAAGTATCCCTATAGATTCCAAATCAAAGGAGTTAAATACAGAAATTTAAAAATGGGGATTGTGGTGGACTGAAAGTGTTTATGTTTTAGTCCATGACTTATGAATATATTAGGTAGCTCACATGGCAAAAGGGTGCAGATGTGATTAAGTTAAGGAACTTGAGACAGGGACATTTTTCTGCATTATCTAGGTAGAATTGTGTAATCATAGGGTCCTTGTAAGGGGGAGGTCTAAGGATCATACTTAGAACAGATAAGGGACAACAGAAGTAAAGGTCATATTAAGGCTAGAGCTGAAGAATGAAGACCATCTCTAGAAATTAGATTTTCCTTTGTATCTTCTAAAAGAACAGAACTTGCTGACCTGTTTTGGACTTCTAACTTCCAGCATTGTAACATAATAAATTTGTGTTTCTTAAACAACTAGATTTGGGGTAATTTGTTACAGCAGCAATAGAAAACTAATACAAAGATATCTTATAATCAGTTGAAGAAGTAGGTGCAGCTTCCAGTATGTAGCAAGATTAATCCTATAGGGATTGTTACACTCATAGAAGATAGTTTAAGTCTTGGAGATTTATGTTTGCAGCAATTCTAATACAGGAGCAGTATCTATTTTCTGATAGGGTTCTATCAGAAAAGTGAGGGTTGTTATTTTTTTTTTTTTTTTTTTTTTTGTATGAGATTTGGTAATTGGATCCTAAAACACAAGGAGCATAGTGATGAATCAGAAATTGTCTTTGCCTTCAAGATGGTTCACATCTAACTGGAGAAAAATGAAAACAGACATATAAAGCATTTCTAGATTACATTAAAAATCCTATGTGAAACACGTAACTTAGACAATACATTCAAGATCATTGTGTAATGGGATTAGAAGTCCTATGGACCCATGGAATTATGAATTTATTGACTTAAACTCTCTATTGCAGTATTTAGATTTGCTTGGCAGAGGCATGGTGAGAGCAACACTTACTATTGCCTCTATCTAGAAGACAGTATACTACAATTGATGGGTGCAGTTAGCTAGTGATTTTCCTACATATTTATTTATTTATTTATTTATTTATTTATTTATTTAAAGATTTTATTTATTTATTTGACAGAGAGAGATCACAAGTAGGCAGAGAGGCAGGCAGAGAGAGTGAGAGGGAAGCAGGCTCCCTGCCGAGCAGAGAGCCCGATGTGGGACTCGATCCCAGGACCCTGAGATCATGACCTGAGCCAAAGGCAGCGGCTTAAACCACTGAGCCACCTAGGCGCCCCTTTCCTACATATTTAAAAGAATATATACAGTTCAAGTATCCCACTGTTCATATAAATTCAAAGATAATTCCTAATGTTTCACAATGCAGACAATTCTGGACAAACTAATGCTAAATTAATGCTTTTAAGACCCATAAACATCACTGGATATGTATTCTTCACAAAGATGAAATTCACCATCTTCCTAAAAACACAAAAATACAAAAAGGTATGGAAAAAATATGTAACAGTGCCAATATATTCATTCAGAATTCATTTACTAACTCATTTTTAAAGAAAAATTATATTGAGAATGCACTTTGAATCCTGGTTAATGCTATTGAGGACACAGTGTTAAAAAAAAATGAAAATGAAACCAACAGAATAGACCCCATCCTTTAAATATTTTAGTCTAAAAGATAAAATAATCAGTAAAAAATAAATTCATCAGATTACCACAATGTACACTTTAAATATCTTATCATTTTCTTTTTTTTAATTCTCTGCTTTCTTTTTTAAATTTTTTATTAACATATATTATTTGCTTCAGGTGTACAGGTCTTTGAATCATCAATCTTACATATTTCACAGCACTCACCATAACACATACCCTCCCCAATGTCCATCATCCAGCCATCCTATCTCTCCCCACTCCAGCAACTCTGTTTATTTCCTGAGATTAAGAGTCTTATAGTTTGTCTCCCTCCCCAGTCCCATCTTGTTTCATTTTTCCTTCCCTACCCTTCTGACCTCCCACCCTGCCTCTCAAATTCCTCATATCAAAGAGATCATATGATAATTGTCTTTCTCTGATTGACTTATTTCACTTAGTATAATACCCTCTAGTTCCATCCACATCGCTGCAAATGACAAGATTTCATTTCTTTTGATGGCTGCATAGTATTTCATGGCATATATATATATATATATATACGTATATATACATATATATATATACGTGTGTGTATATATATATATATATATATATATATATATATATACACATATATATCACATCTTTATCCATTCATACGTTGGTGGACATCTAAGCTCTTTCCATAGTTTGACTATTGTGGACCTTGCTGCTATAAACATTCAGGTGCACGTGCCCTTTCGGATTACTACATTTGTATCTTTAGGGTAAATACCCAATATTGTGATTGCTGGGTGATAGGGCAGATCTCTATATATGAAAGCCTCTATTTTAAATGATTAAAGAGTTCATACTTCTTCATCAAGAGTAGTACCATTTTCTACTTGGTACTACTCTTGATGAAGAAGTATGAACTCTTTAATCATTTAAAATAGAGGTTTTCATATATATATGATACTGTACTTTTCAGCAAAGATTTGGAACACTGATATGTGTTACAACATGGATGGACAGCAAAAGCATTATGCACAATTAAAGAAGTCAAACAAAAACAAAAAAAATGCCTTGTATGTTTCTATTTGTAAGACATATTCAGACTGGAAAATCTATACAGACAGTAAGGAGATTAAGTGGTGGGTCAAAGACTGGGGCTGAAAATAGAAAATGATTCTAAATAAGTATAAGTTTTCTGTTTTAAGTGACTCATATTTTAAAATTAGATTGTGGAGAAAATTGAAAAATTGAAAAATATACTAAAAATGCTGAATTCCATGGTGATGTTAATTATATTTCAATAAATTTAGGTCATTCTCACATGATTTTGGCATACTCATACCTATCTTTAAAACACCTTTCCATTTGGATTCATTGATATAATGCTCCCCTAGTTATTATCATATCTTTTTCAAACTATCTTTGGTGGTTCAACTATATTGTATTTTAATGTTCAAGCATTATAACATACTCATACTTGATCAAGTTATCCACCTTCATGATCTCAAATACCATTTCATGATCATGACTTTCAAATTCATTATCCAGCTTTACTCTTCTCTTCAGCTACCCGATACCTATATTAAACCTCTGCTGGACATCTCTTCTTCAGTGTACCTTGGGAAGAACAATGAATTAAAAAACCTACATCAAAAACAAGTCCCTGCACCTGCACCTTGCTTATCTCAGTAAGTGGCTATAGGATCTCTGGAGTTTCTCGTCTCAAAAAATCTAAACATGACTGGCACCTCCATGTCTCTTATCCCTGACAGTCAATCAATTACCAGACCTTTTGACCCCACCTATTAAATGTATCTGGTATGTGCCCACTTCTTGCAACTCCCTGAGTGAACCCTTATTCAATAGCTACTGTATCCTTTTATTAAGACACTCCTCTCTGGTCTTCTGCTGTCACCTCTTGTCCTTCTCATCTATTTGGCACAAGACTGACTTTCTTAACATACATGATTGATTATTTCACCATTCTGATTGCAATTCATAAGTACTTACATATCACCCTAAGGATTAAAACTTATCTTTCCTAACATAGCTTCTGTCTGCTTTTCAGCTTTTATGTCTGAATCTCATAGTCAGGTAGTTGCTTGCTTTTGATACAGTCTGATGTATTCTCAATGTTTTTGTTTCTTCTTCTGATTGCCTAAAAACTCCTTCTTTTTTATATTCCTCTGGTTGTTTTCAAGCCTCAACTACACATTACTTTCTCAGGGCAGTCACCAATTCCTCTGTACTCTTATTAAATCCCCAGTTAGGCTTGTCACTGCTCTCCTGATTTCTCAATAATGATATTTACCAGAATTTTTAATTCGGATGTATGATTAAAAATTTGTGTCTATGTCACCTCTTATACTGAAAGCAAAATGCTCTTTTTTTTTTTAAAAGATTTTATTTATTTGCCAGAGAGAGAGAGAGAGTACAGACCAGCAGGCAGAGAGGCAGGCAGAGGCAGTGAGAGAAGCAGGCTCCCTGCCAAGCAAGGAGCCCGATGTGGGGCTCTATCCCAGGACCCTGGGATCATGACCTGAGTCGAAGGCAGCTGCTTAACCAACTGAGCCACCCAGGTGTCCCCAAAATGCTCTTTTTGCTCTCCACAATTTTCCTGTACCGGGGCAATGCCTAGCACTGTGTCTGAAACACCGAGGGTACTTACTCAATTATTGTAATGGATTTTATTAATGCTCCACAGATTCTTCAAACTCAGTATGTTCAATGTAGTTTCCACTATCTCCACTTGCATAAATAATGCTCTTTCTTTGTCACTATCTCATTGAAAGACACATCATCATCAATTTGATTTCACAAACCAGAAACATGAGCATCAACTATGAAACTACTCTGTTCAGCAAGGTACATGCAGTTACTAAGGTGTGTCCATAGGTCCTAAATATTATTCTATCCCTTATCTGATTTTCTCTTTTCACAACCATTGCTCTAAGAGAGGCATCATGAGTTCTCAATCCTGCTTTTGCAGAACTTTCAAACTAAAATATTTTCTGTATACTATGGAGAATTTAAAATACCATTAAGAAATCCCAATGGAGGGGCGCCTGGGTGGCTCAGTGGTTTAAAGCCTCTGCTTTCGGCTCAGATCATGATCCCAGGGTTCTGGGATCGAGCCCCGCATCGGGCTCCCTGCTCCGTGGAGAGCCTTCTTCCTCCTTTCTCTCTGTCTCCCTGCCTACTTGTGATTTCTGTCTGTCAAATAAATAAATAAAATCTTTAAAAAAAAAAAAAAGAAATCCCAATGGGAAAAAAATCCCAATGATATTCAGTGAAAAAGTGAAGAATGAAATTTTTATGTGGAAAAGGTAATATTTATAGCATGGGAAAAAGTAAGAATAAAATCTTTGGGATAGCTGGATTCCATATCTTTTTATTTCAAAATTCCTTTGATAGACTTGCATTAGTCAGTAATGGGGAAAAATAATAGAGGTGGGGGAAAGCTTAACATTATAGATTCAAATGTCCTGCACCTCACCTGTAGGAATAAAGAAAGTCCAATTTCACCATATTATGTATTTTGATATAAGGACCAATTAATGGAAGAATCTAAGCAATAAGCATGTTTCCAAAATTGAGGAGGAAGAGAGTCTAAACGGAATGAAAATATTGATGAACGGAGAGTCATGATTTTCATATAGCATCCATATTTCAAGAACATGTCAACAAAATGCAGAGACACTTGTTCTTTACATGATGGCCATGATTATTCTACAGCAGACATTCAGAAATATTTTCTGGAATGTGTATTTTAAAAACTAGTTCTATTTTGCCTCTTGTATTAAAAAGCCTCAAGTTCTTTAACACTCAAGTCCTCATTAAACAATAAAATGTTATAATAATTATTATTCAGATTGCAATTTGTTGCACATATGGGAAGTAGCTTCACTCTTCTAACCTTAAACATTCTTACTGATTGCATCCAAGGCTCCTACTTCATTTTTAGGGAAAACCACTTCTTCATCCGGCTTCGGATCTGCTGGGTCTTTACACTGTAGATGATTGGATTCATCAGGGGTGGGAAGAGAATATAGATATTGCCCATAAGCACATGAACGGAAGGTGAGAGATGCTTTCCAAAACGGTGCACCATGGTGAGGCCAATGATGGGGATGTAAAAGACCAGGACAGCACAGATGTGGGACACACAGGTCTGCAAGGACTTGAGCCTCTCCTCCTGGGATGCAATTGCCAGCACTGTATGCAAGATGAAAACATAGGAGATGAGAATGAGCACAGCATCCAACAACAAGGTACAAATGACCAGAGCCAGGGCATAGAAGCTGTTGAAGCGGATGTCAGAACAGGCGAGGCGGAGTAGGTCCTGGTGCAGGCAGAAAGAGTGGGAGAGGATGTGGGGGCGACAGTAATGGAAGAACTTCAGGCGAATGATGACAGGAAGAATGGACAATGCACTTCTCATCAAAATGGTCACCATGACATGAATGACTCTGTTGTTGGTCAGGATGGATGTGTAGCGTAGAGGATTGCAGATTGCAATGAAACGATCAAAGGCCATGGCCAGAAGGACTCCAGACTCTGTGCAGGAAAGTCCGTGAACAAAATAAGTCTGTGAAATGCAGGCATCCAGACCAATCTCCTGGCTGAGTCCCCACAGGACCCCCAGCACCGTGTGCACTGTGGACAGCCCCATACACAGGTCAGTGAAGGCCAGCATGGCCAGGAAGTAGAACATGGGCTGATGCAGGCTCGGCTCTGTCCGAATCACATGCAGCACCAGGCAGTTTCCCAAGAAAACCATAGCATAGATGGAGGAGAAGGGAATTGAAAACCAGGGATAGTACTGGTCTAGGCCAGGGAACCCCGTGAGAATGAATACTGAGGTGTTGATAACGGAAGCAGAAGAAGCAGACATGATTATGTGAAGGTAATTTTCCAGAGAAGATTGATATTTACTGACCAGTTTTGTCCAACGATCTGCTGTGTTGAGAGCAGTGGAGTAGGACACAGCTACTCACACTGTAGCACAGGTAAGGCACATTGTAGAATCCCAAGGAAGCTCCACTCTACAGGAGAAGCCACAGCCCAGGATGATTTCCAAGAAAGCTCCTTGATAGTAGGTCTCAGGTGGTAGAAGCAAGTCAATGCCCTGACCATTTTGGGCAAATTAGATCATTAACTTCATTCTCCTTCTGAGTCACTTGCAGGACAGACAGCAGGTGACAGTGGCTAAAGTTCTTTAGGGCATAGGGCTCTTCCTGCTCTGCTGCTCCTGAGGAAGCTCCCTGAACACTGTCTTCTTGCCAGTGCTTGTGGCACAGGGAGTCAGAACGCTCAGATTTATGAGAAAGGAATGAACAGGATTGTGTGGGTCAGGAGGATCCAGGCTCCTGGGAGGCCACCATTCCCATTTGGAGGCTGATGCAAGTGAGAGATCCCATCCATTCACTCACTGCAGGGTAGTACTTTGAGTCCCTGGGACTGAGAGGAATGGGTGAAAGGCCTCATTTTCTGGGGTCCACAGATCTTTTTAATCCTAGAGGGAGAGAGAATCACTGTGTTGACTGAAAATTTAATACCTACTCAGAAGAATGCAAGAAGTAAATACCCAAGGGAAAAGATAGTACCAGAAGAATTTTTAGTCTTTATTTCAGTTGAAATCAACCAAAATATCTACATAAGGTTTACAGGAGGTTTATTCATTTTTTTTCCCTATATTTCACTTTTATTGTTCACTGAATTCCTCAGTAAACATTTCTCCCTTTTCTGAGCCCTTGAAAAATTTGTCTCCTTTTTGGCAGGCATAATATGAAGAACCATATATAAAACATTTGGAAAAAATACTGTAAAAATGACACAAAACATATTGCCATTCACTTGAGTGTCAATAGTATAACGTTAATTATGCACTCATGAGTGAAATAGTTAAAATATTTTCTTCTCTTTATTATCTGGATAATAAATCACCAGTGCTGTATAAAAAATTATAGATAACTGGGGTGCCTTGGAGGCTCAGTTGGTTAAGAAAATGACTCCTGTTTCTGCTCAGGTCATGATCTCAGGGTCAAGAGATCAAGCCCTGTGTGGGGACTCCATGCTAAGCAAGAAGTCTGCTTGAGATTCTCTCCCTCTCTCAGTGCCCCTCCTCTGCTTGCTCTCTCTCAAATTAAAAAAAAAAAAAAAAATTAACAAAAGAAAAGGAAAGGAAAAAAAAAAGAAAGAAATGGGTCACCTGGGTGTCTCAGTCAAACATCTGACTTGGTTTTGGCCTGGGTCATGATCTCATGGGCTGTGGGATCGAGCCCTGTGTTGGGCTCTATGCTTGGCAGGGAATCCGCTTGAAGATTCTTTCCCTCTGCCCCTGTCCCAACTCATGCATGCCCATGTCTCTCTAAAATAAACAAATATATCTTTAAGAAAATAAAATTATAGATAACTATTTTGGTCACATTTCATGTTTTCCTTAGAGATATTTTCAATAATTTTATGGGAAAGTTTTAAGTACAAAGAACATTTTCATGAATGATTTAATGATGTTTTCTACCCAATGCCCTATCCTTCCTGAATTCTTTAGTGTGTGTTTTCTACAATCAAGGACTTTCTCTTACCTAACTATAAAATAATCATCATCATGAAATTAACTCAGACACATTACTATCATCAAATTTTCAGACACCAGATAAAATTTCTCCAATTATGGGGTGCCTGCGTGGCTCAGTGGGTTAAGCCTCTGCCTTCGGCTCAGGTCATGATCTCAGCGTCCTTGGATTGAGCCCTATGTTGGGCTCTCTGCTCAGCGGGGAACCTGCTTCCCCCTCCCTCTTCCTGCCTCTCTGCCTACTTGTGATCTCTTCCTGTCAAATAAATAAATAAAATCTTAAAAAAAAAGAAATGCTTAGTAATATGCTATATCCCCGTTTATTAAAAAAAAACTTTCTCCAATTATACCATCAATTGTAATTTATAGTAAAAAAATTGCAGTTCAGAATCATGTATGTATTAGTATTCCTATTTTTTAAAATTTCTTCCCTGTGAAATGTCTTCAAATTTCCTTTGTATAACTTACAAGTTTTTGAAAATTACAAGTCAATGATTTTTTTTTAATTTTATTTATTTATTTTTTTGATAGACAGATCACAAGTAGGCAGAGAGACAGGTAGAGAGAGGGAGAAGCAGGCTCCCTGCTGAGCAGAGAGCCCTGACACAGGGCTGGATCCCAGGACCCTGGGATCAAAACCTGAGCCAAAGGCAGAGGATTTAATCCACGCTTCTCATCTGAGTTTGTTTGATTTGGCCTCATGGTTAGATTCAGATTGTGCAGGAATGTAATGACAATTAGTTTCTATTCTTCTCATGTATATATTCAGACTGTATGTAGTTTGAATCTGTCCAAATGCTCATGGTGATCAACATGAGTATTTGTTAAGGTTGGGTCTTCCAGGAATCATTACAGTAAAGTTGTATATTTTCCTTTGACTTTAAAAAATATTTTACAAGAGAGTATTTGACACTATGGAACTATTTTATTGTTTTTATTTTATTTGATAGGTAATTATCAGTCACTATCATTTTTTTAGTGTTCAGTTTGCTCCAGATTTGGTCATTAAGAGGACCATAATTTGGCTTTTGCATTTTTGCATTTTTTTGCATTTTTGCATTTTTTTGACATTTATTTTACCACTTCTCTAATTTTTGGCATAATGGTTTGTTCAGCATACTTTCTCTAGCCTGGCCCTATCAGCATCTATTTTCCCAAAAAGTTAGGGGCCTTTTCATACAGATTACTATTTAGAAGCTTAAGATGTGGATGCTAAGTGGGTCATTTCTATAGGGGAACTGAACTAGGATATTACATTCATATGTATTTCTCTGTATACATATATTGAAAATCTCAATGCACATTTACAAGTCAATTATCTTTATTCATGGTTATAAAATTGCTACAAACACGGAATCATCGAATACTGAACTATTGCTGCTAGGAAAAATAAAAGGTAAGGTTTCTACAAACCTTAGTCACAACATTAGTGAGTATAATAGAATTTTGCATTTAATAGCATTTAGCAGAAACCCTATCATGTTGTATAGGTTCACTTGCCAGTGTCACTATGAAACAAACCTGTCTCATCAGCACTGAAAACCTGCTTATGCACAAAACCCTTTTCCTATAACATTTAGCAGATAATGAAAGTTTCTCCTGCTTCCTGACCTGTTGACTCTGCCCTGCCTGAAGTTTCAAATTTTTCATGCCATATTGCCTTTTGAAACATGCAAACCAGCTAGTACTAGCTCAGTGAGGTTCACATTTTCCCAACTAATGGGTATGGTGACCCTAAATTTCTAAATCTCAGAAGGATGCCCACTATGCAGCTTTTACCATCTGTCATCTCATGAATTCACAAATGTAGCTGGTTTTCCATCTTTTCCATCACTTTACCATGCACTACAGACATTGTTTTAGCCCTTTCTGGGGAATTCTCCCCTATAGATCAGAGAATTCTCTTTTTCTTTCCTTAGGAATACCATATCATTGGTTTGTTAACATTGAACTCACAGAAACTCATATACACCATCATTATAAATCATGCCTGAAGGAAGCTTATCTCATGCACACACATATTTTCTCTATAAGGTACATCAACAGCTTTCTTGCACTTAAGAATGCTGGAAAAACTTCAGCACTATGCTTGGAGGCCATTTCAAATAGTGAAATAACCCAAAATACAAAAATTCTTAAAATACGGCACTAAATACACCAGGAACAGGGTGATGCATATAATTATTGAATCAACATGTTGTATACCTGAAATTAATATTACATTGATTTTTGAAAGTTCTATTGATGTATATGATTCACTGATTCATTACTCAGCATTGCCAGTCTGCTGATG
The DNA here is from genome assembly GCF_922984935.1 of Meles meles. Classification (NCBI taxonomy): domain Eukaryota; kingdom Metazoa; phylum Chordata; class Mammalia; order Carnivora; family Mustelidae; genus Meles; species Meles meles. The sequence continues at coordinate 57,612,011 of NC_060073.1, read as the reverse complement.
TTGTCATTGAAGTCATTCTTTATTTCTGTTAAGGTGTTTTTTATTTCTAGCATTTCATTTTGATTTTTTCATAGAATTTCCATCTCTGTGCTTACATTATCCATCTGTTCCTGTACATTGTATATGTTTTCTGTTCATGCCCTTACCGTATTAGTCATAATAATTTTCAATTCCTTGTCTATGAATGTGACTCATATCTGAGTCCGGTTCTGATGTCTGCTTTGTATCTTCAGATTGTATCTTGGTTTCTTTTTAGCAGGAAGTTAGCAGTACGCTTTTGTTGAAGGATGGACAACATACATCAATGATAGGTACTAAGATGCATAACCATTCAGTATGTGGTTTTATATTAAACTAGCTACAGGTTGGAACATTAAACATTTACTGAGGTCATACGTGCTGATGCTTTCAAATTCCTCTATTTTTTTCTCTCTACTGTTGTCTTCAGTTTTCCTAAGAATGCCTTAAATAGAGTGTGCACCTTTCAGCTTTTGAGCTGTAACCCACTGTTAATATACTAAGCCCTGTTGATATTGTGGAAAGAAGCGAGAGAGAGAAAACATTCTTTTACCTTATGGCAAGTCTGTCTTTTGGTGGGCCTGAGTCTTTAGGCTGTGATATTCACTTGTGTTAATTTGCTTTTCCCTCCCTTTTGGGTGAGATAGGAAGGCTATAGAGAGCCGGAGCTGGGTAATTCCCTTTTTCCCCTCTGCCTGAGATAGACACTGGTAAAGTCTCTTCTACTGGAAATTAGGCCTTTCTCAGGGACACCACACTGGATGTGTTTCAAAATGGCTAATTGCACCCTCCCCCTGCTACAGACCCAAGATAATTTTTTTTCTTGGCTTTTCAGTGGAAGAACTTTGTGGATTCTTCGAAGTAAAGTTCATAAAAGTATACTGCCATGTTATTAGAGTCTGCAGAACCCTCTCCCTTTCATGTTAACCCATACTGAGCAGTCTGAACTTCATCAACAGTGCTGATTAAGTATTTTATTTTATATAAGCATTTATACTTCCCTCAGCTTCTTTTGTCATTCTCGTTTTTCACCTTTCTCTTTGCACTTCTAGATTGTGGTTTGCCCTGTAACTTCAGTTCTCTGATGGATTTGAGAGAAGAATGATTTTCAGTTTGCTTAGTTTTTATTATTGTTGCTATAAAAATGGGAATGGTAACTTCTGAGGCCTTTACGTGTCAGACAGAAACCAGAAGCATAACAGTTTGATTCTGAAATTTAAAAAAATTCCATTATAATTGCACCCCCAAAATAAAATACTTGGCATTAAATCTAAAAAAAAAATGTCCAAAATGCTAGAATGAAAACTACATAATAGTAATGGAAAGATAAAAGAATAGACCAATTTAAATATATTCCATATTCATGGATTGGAAGACATGCTAATTTTCCCCAGCTTTATTTTCTAGTTCAACACAATCTCAATCAACTTCTCCACATATGCACATATTTACAAATGTATCCCAATATTTATATGTATGGGCAAAGGAACGGTGGTAGCCAGAACAAATTTAGAGAATCTTGTTGGATTTTAAGACTTTTCTTATAAAGCCACAATAATCAAGGTAGGGTGGTGTGGTGGAATAAGGAAGACATAGATTAATACCAGAATAGAGAGGTCAGATACACCACATAAATTCATTCAAATGATTTTTGGCCAAAGTTCAAAGACAAACCAATTGAGAAAGTGTAGACTTTTTCAAAATGAAAGGGCTGGAAGACAGAAGCAAACTTGATACCATTTACAGAAACAATTCAAAATGGATTGTAGAACTAAAGGTAAAATGTAACACTTCTAGGAGCAAAGGAAGAGTTGTGACCCTGGATTTGACACTGAGTTTGTAGATATAACAGCATATACCTTCAAAGAAAAAAAATGTATTAATTAGAGTTTGTCAACATGAAAAAAATTGCTTTGCAAAAGTCACTGTTAAGAGAAATAAAGGACAATTTGCAACCTGAAAATAACTATTTGCAAATCAAGTGTCTGCTAAGGGTTTTGTAATTTAAATATGTAAAGAACTCTACAAACTCAGGAAAAATTATTTGAATAAGCACTTCACCAAGATGTATTATATATAACAAATAAGCATGTGAAAAGATGCAAAAGAATCATAAGGGAAAGACAAATTAAAACCACAGTGATATAGCACTATACATCTATTAATATAGCAAAACAAAAGAAAGCAAAATATCTGACCATACAAGGTATTGGCCTAGATGTGGAGGAACTGTAATTCTCATACACTGCTGGCCTGAATGTCAAATGGTAACTTGCCTTGGAAGACACATTGGCGAGTACTTTAGAAAGTTAAATAAATACGTACCATATGAGTTAGCCATTCTTTTTCCAGCTGTCACCTGAGATGAAGTATTGGTTTGGTACTTTACAATTTAAAATGTCGTTTATGTTATATAGAAAGATAAAAGGGATAAAAACACAGAGGATCAGAAAAAGGAGGAATCTCATGCAGAATAATGAGGTACATAAAAATAAAGAAAAATATAATGAAGTACAACTAAAAAGGGTAAATGATTTAGAGAGGGGTTAAACAATGTGGAATATGTAAAAAAAAAAGTTCTGATTCCTCTTAGTTTGTTAGGATTCTCTCAACTAAATTGTAATCTTCTGCAAAGTTAGTTTACTTTAATCAGTTTGTTTCCTCTGGGGTCTTATACCCCCTTGGGAATAGTGACAGAAACATTTGTGGTACTCAAGAGAAATATTAGCAATGCATTCCACATTTTACTAAGGATAATAACAGCCGTGGCTGTTACCTTCTTTGCAGAATGAACAGAGACTCCCAGAAGTCCAACCCCAAATCCAAATCCCATTAGCATCATTGTTTCTGCATAAAACCCCCCTAGTTTCTTGGCATAAGTAGCCACTGGTCCTGGAAAATCTCTGTCTAGGCAATGGATTTTTACCTTAAAGAATACAGAAGCAGGTCTCTGTTTTTCTAAGTTTATGACTCTTAAGGAAACTGTATTATATTTTAATTTATTTTCTTCTCAAAAGCTGACAAATGTTACTAGAAATTAGAGAAGCATAAACTGATCTAATTTGTAACATCTCTCTAGAAATATTTTCCAATCATCTACTAATGTCTCCCATCTCTATCTTGAATGTCAGTAGTTCCAGATTTATTCTCACTGGTTTTCCTGGCCTTGAAGTTCACTATCTCTGGATCTCCATCCCTTTCTCCTCCATTTATGCTATGGTCTTCCTGGGAAACTGCATGGTGCTGCATGTGATCCGGACTGAGCCAAGCCTACACCAGCCCATGTTTTACCTCCTTGCCATGCTGGGCCTCACTGACCTGTGCATGGGACTTTCCACTATGTACACAGTGCTGGGGGTCCTGTGGGGGATCATTCGTGAGATCAGCCTGGATTCCTGCATTGCCCAGTCCTACTTTATCCATGGTCTGTCCTTCGTGGAGTCCTCTGTCCTCCTTACTATGGCTTTTGACCGATACATTGCCATTTGCAACCCACTACGCTACTCTTCCATCCTAACTAATGACAAAATCATGAAAATCGCGGTGGCAATCTTATGCAGGAGTTCTTTACTCATACCTCCAGTCATCATTCGTCTAAAGTTCTTAAATTATTGCCGCCCCCACATCCTTTCTCACTCTTTCTGCCTGCACCAAGACTTAATTAGAATGGCCTGTTCAGACATCCGCTTCAACAGCATTTATGGTCTAGCCCTGGTAATCAGCAACCTATTGTTGGATGCAGTGCTCATACTTATCTCCTATATCATGATCTTGTATGCAGTCTTAGCTATTGCATCCCGGGAGGAGAGAATCAAGTCTTTGCAGACCTGTGTATCTCACATCTGTGCTGTTTCAGTTTTCTACATCCCCATCATTGGTCTGACTATGGTGCACCGCTTTGGAAAACACCTCTCACCGTTGGTTCATGTCCTCATGGGCAACATCTATATCCTTTTCCCACCCTTGATGAACCCCATTATTTATAGTATCAAGACCCAACAAATACGAAGGAGAGTCCAGAGATTGTTTTCTCTGAAAAGAATGTAAGTCTTGAGATCAAATGTGAATGTATTTAAAAGTCAACAAGTGGAGCTTTAAAAGGGTAAGAGTCAGTAAATAGTTATAAATATATTTAATGACTTTTATTTGTATGTTTGTTGTGTTACTCCCTCTCCATTTTTCCCCACAACCATAAGTCAGTGAAACTGATATAGGTTATATTGTGATCAATGTTATAAATCAGAAAATACATATATAATGGACTGAGGATCCTATTAATGTATAAGGCACATTCACTATTTTTTTTTTTTAGATTTTATTTATTTATTTGACAGAGAGAGATCACAAGTAGATAGAGAGGCAGGCAGAGAAAGAGAGAGAGAGGGAAGCAGGATCCCTGCTGAGCAGAGAGCCCGATGCGGGACTTGATCCCAGGACTCTGAGATCATGACCTGAGCCGAAGGCAGCAGCTTAACCCACTGAGCCACCCAGGCGCCCCAGGCACATTCACTATTAAAATGTGTATCTTACCATGTTCAGCTGAGTGAAGGTACTTTGGGATCTACTCATTAAGGAAAAGATAAATTTTACTGATCAAAATCCTTTAATTAATTATTAAAGTGTCAGCAATGATCTTAGTCAATTTCTACTACCTTAGGTAGCATTTTTGTTGATTCAGCCATTCTCCCTGCTAACCATTTTATCCACATGGTCATGTAATGGAGTAAATATCATGAAGAAATTGGACTCTTTGGGCCTTTAAAAAGTAGTGAGACAAACAACAAAAAACTAATCTCGATACCAAGTTACTCACCAGCCACGCAATCTTTCCCTACTCCCTTCCTATGAGCAGTAATTGAACTAAAGCTATTGACAAGCAGTAACTGTCAGGGTAGAATGAAATAGGCTTTTGTGATTAGTTTGTTTACCCAAATAATACAAATAGCAACTACCATTTGAAAATCATTTGAAAATATTTCCTAATCTCACTTTAATTTCCTGCCACAGTGTAAACAACAAAAAAAGAAGAAGAGAGAGAAAGCATAAAATGTTACTATGGCCAAGTAATATATATGTTAAATTTTTGAAAAAATAATCAATTAATTATTTTAGAGAGAGAGAGCAGGGAGAGGCAGAAGGAGAGAAAGAATCTCAGGCAGGCTCCATACACAGTGAAAGGCCCAACACAGGGCTTAATCTCATGCCCCTGAGATCATGAACTGAGCTGAAATCAAGAGTTAGATGCTTAAACAACTGAGCCATCCAGATATTCCTCAGTATGTTTCTAATTTATCTTCCCATCAAGACTCCATGTAGGTATTATTTTTGTTACATACATGGATAGTTTAAAACACATCAAGGTTAAATAACTCAAATTTTGAGGAGGTAGAAAGTGATGGGATTTGGATATATTCCTTGCTTTAGTTTCCAACCATGTGACATTTCTTCCTTTCTTATTTTCCCCTTCTGTACTTTTTAATATGAAGTTTATTAAATGGTTATGCAACCATCATAAAAATATCTCTTGACTAAAAACAGATCACTAATTAATCATGGATGGTAACACGGTGTACATATTTAGACTCTGTTGGTATGTATGTTTCCTCAAAATATTATTGCTACAATAATCTCTGTAATATAATTATGGCAACTGTTTTTGAAGTATACTTACAAACAGTAATTCGCTCTGTTTAGATGTGCATGTGCAGTTTGATAAGCTCTGAAGAACATGTACAGTCATGTAGTCACCACCAGAATCAAGAATGGAATATTTCTGTCACTCCCAAAAGTGCCCTTTTACCTCTTTGGGGTTAGTCTTCTCCCACAACCCCAGGTTCTGGAAGTCACTAAACTGCTCTCTCATTCAGTTTTCCCTTTAAGAACAGGTCATGTATATCAAATTATAAACAATTTAATCTCTATATCTGGATTCTTTCTCTTGCAATAATGCTCTTGAGATACATTCTTGTTTTTGCCTATATGTGGTTTATTTTTAATGGTTTTAATGGTTTAGTGGTTTATTTTAATGGTTTTAATGGTTGAATCTCATTCCATGGTATCACATAGAGTAAACTGTGTGCTCATTTGTCAATTGATGGACATTTTAGTGTTTTACAGTTTTGATTTTGAATAAAGCTGCTATAAGCACGCATGCTATATGATTGTAGAAGTGTTTTCCCCAAACCGATAAAAGTTTACCTTTGATATTTATACCTTTACTTTTAATAATACAATAACCACCTCAGTAATAGTAATCATCATCATCATCACCATAAATATAATATTTAGTTTATATTTATCAGATGCCTATTTTATGCCTGGAATAAATTTATGTCATGGAAACATTGCCATGACAGTGATGCTTGTTATTAATCTTCAGAGAAAATCCATAGGGTAAATCATAATCATTGAGTTTTGCAGATGAGCAAATTGAATAAAGGCATTTTAAATTACTGGCAAATAACAGTGGGGTAGTACAGTTTCATACCACTTTTACCTCTGTTGTTATGGCTTCATTTTCCATTGTATTATATCCCATTGTTCAGCTTGTTTTATTGGTGGTCCCATTCATGATGTGAGTTCAGAATTTTAAGTTGTGTGTTGATGTAAATATAGGTTTTCAAATGCATTACCAGTGGAACCAATTATTTAATAGGCCATTATTCTCCAGCCAGTGTTATGATATACCAAATTCTATGTTATAGGCTTTGTACTTTATACTCAAAAAGTCAAATGTGGTGACTTTTGCCTTTGTTTTGATTTTTAGTGTTCCATTGTTCCAAGAGACTCTATTTATGCCAATGATTGTCTAAATCTCCAACTTCCCACTTACAGGTCAATTAAAGTTTTTGAGTTTAAACAGATATATTTTCTGTGGCATAACTTAATTTATTTCAATAACTTTTCTGTCAATTGGAAGTTGATGCTCTCTGTTACACTAATTCTTTCCTCCATAGCTCTCTGCCACTCACTCCCACTCCCATACAACTCCCTTATTGCTTGTGTTCAAGGGGAAGCCAACATGCCCAGCCAACACTGAGGAACTGGGATGAGAGAACTGGATGGGCACCTGGTCTACATCTATAGTACTTGGGTGAGACTTGTTGAATGAACCTCATCTTACCTACTCACTCTGCAAAGGCCTCTATCCTTTCTGCAGCCTTTGCTGAAATTTGATAATTTTCTCCTGGATTCCACTTAGTGAGGCATCCAAAATGTTGGATCTTAATCTACAAGCCCTAAAACCTGACCTATTTTCTCTTACTTCCCCAACTCTGGCATTTGTGTCTATGGCCCTTGGCTACAGAACCATTTTTTCCCTAACCAAAGCAACTCCATTTTCAACTTCCCTAGGCAGCATTTCCATGGTATTTGTGTTCCCCACAATGCTGTGAAAGACCCCTATATTCATTTGTTTCCCTTGTGAAATAGAAGGAAACCTGTTCTCTGACTGAATGTGCCACATGGTCATTTTTACTCTAATGCTACTCTCCCATGATGGCATGAGACAACTTGCTAAGAAATCTCTTTCAGATATTTAAGCAGGAAATAAGATATTCATCCCCCTGTCTTTATCTTCCTGTTCAAAACTCACTGGGTTTCCATGTTTTTATTCCCTGACCTTTTGAACAAGGGTCAGAGAGAGTGAAGCTGAAACTAGAATCTTGAAGACTGTATCTTCCCTCTCCTTTCCATTTGTCTCTTCCTCATCTCATGCTGAAAGGGGTTCTCTTTTGTGTCTAAAAGGAACTTCCTCTACATCTGAACCTCCTTCCTTTCTATCCTTATTCTAGCTGGTACCCTTTAACAGAAGCACTTAAGGATAATAGACTTAGTGGAGGAAATGAAAACTCAATAGTTTTCAAAAAGCAAAATATCTTGGTATTTCATATATGTGTGTGTGTGTATGTATACATATATATATATGTATACACACATACATACATGGAATATATATGGAATTTAAGTATCTTTATGAAATATAGATATATAGATATATTCTGATAGGTTTCAACTAACTCTGTATTCATGGTACTATTTCTCAATTTTGGCTGCTTCTCTTTATTATAAGGTAATGTTTATATATTTTTAGCATAAGTTAAACTTTCTTTACTATACTACCTGTATATCAATTCCCAACCCCAACATGTCCCTTTAAATGTACAACTAAATGGTTCTTCTAAAAATTTACACATTAGTAGAATTCTATATATTTTTCCAGAATTTTTGTGCAAATATGCATATATATATGATTCCTTATATGAATATATATGTGTGTGTACATCCATTTATTTGAGATTACCTGATATGTCCCATCTTATGAACCTGTAATTTCTCTTTAAAGCGTTTTTAGCTTGGGGACACCTGGGTGGCTCAGTCAGTTAAAGATCTGACTTGGGCTCAGGTCATGATCTCAGGGTCCTGCGATGGAACCCCCCTTTGGGCTCCTTGATCAGCTGAAAGTTTGCTTGGGCCTCTCCCTCTGCCCCTCCCCCCACAGGGGCTCTCTCTGTCTCTCTTTCAAATAAATAAAAAATCTTAAAAAAAAATTTAAGGGGGAGTCAAGATGGCGGGGAAGTAGGAGGAGGCACCATTTCAACCTGTACCCTAAAGTGAGCTGATTACCTACCAAAGAACTCCGACCACCCATGAAATCAGCCTGAGATCAGAATTATACATGTCTGGATCTCTACAGGAGCAGAAGACGCCAGTGGCAAGTAAAGCAGACTGGGAGCGTCGGACTGATATCGGAAGATAAACAAAAGGGGGAGGGAGCCACCAGAGGTCACCGATTGGAAAGTAATACCCCAACACGAGAGTGCTCTGCGTCTGGGGACCAGCATTAACTTGGAGTCTGGTTGAAAGCACTCAAAAAACAAAGAGCAAAGGATCGCGGGGGGGGGAGTGATAGTGGGAACCTGGGTGGTTAGGGTCAGGGACCTAAGTCCCCGGGCCCAGGACAGCCTCCCCTGGCGCTGAGCCAGAGAGAGTGCGGCGGAGAAATCAGGTCTCCGTCCCTGAGCCACCAGTGCGCCTGAACGCCAGCACACCCGAGAACGAGTGGGGTCTGGCTCCCATGAGGGGCTGGGAGCCTGGCCAGACGGCAATCCTGAAATGCGCGCATCCCACACCCTCCCTTGGGATAGGTGCTCATAGGCTCTAGCCTGGAGCTCTGGCATCCGGAAAAACCAGACATTCCCAGCCCGGGACAGCAGAAAATCTCAGTGTGTGATCTCTGCTTGGAACCTCTCTGGCAGTCTGGAGCTGCCTAGACAGCCACCGCTGCCCAGGTTTTGGGTACAACAAGGAGCTCCTGCATCCCCAGGGACAGTGACTCAGAACCGACTCTGCCAGCAGCTTTTGCAAAACATTCTGAGACTTCTCTCTGAGAGGGAGGTCGGGGTGCAGTTTGCTCTCCTCTAAACCTCCAAAAACCATCAAAAGCTGTCAAGGCGAGAGAAAGCAGATGAAAGAACGTAAAAACCCCCAGAGAACAAAAGGCTGAAAAAAACAGTTTCCTCAGAGCTCACCCCCTTGAGGGGAGCGGGAGGACCTAACTCAGGGAACAACATTGTCTGAAAACCCACGTGGCAGGCCCCTCCCAAAGAAAACCAACAAGGAAGGAAGAAAAAAAAAAAAGACTACAAGAGAACAACCACCACTACTTCATAAATACAACTTTTATTTTTAACTCTTTACCAATATTCTGGTTCTTTTTTTTTTTTATACATACAGATAATTTTTTAACCTATTTACCACCACACTGAGATGTCCAGTACATCAAATTCTTTAATAACCTTCTAACCTGAACTTTTTGATACATACACCCATGTTTTTCTTTTGCTGTTATATTTTTTTTAATTCTTTTTAAATTTTAACTTAGTTTAGTCTAGTTTATTCTTTTTTAATTTTTATTTTCTACTATACATATAGAGTTAAACTTCAAGGTAATCCCCTTTCCCCAATCAATGCTACCCCTATAGGCAAACCAGTTTCTAATCCCCCTGTAACTTAGGAAAGTTGAGTCCCTTAGCAAAAACATCAAGATACCTTCAGGAAGAATCAAAATAACCTTCCTCACCCACACTGAGAATTTATAACCACTCCCCCAATTTTTCCTTCTGTCAGTGTTTCTGTGAATTTGTGTTTGTCCTGATAATATATAAATCTTATACTTGGGGTTCTTTCTGATGAGGTTCTTCCCTTTTTTTTGCATATATATATATATATATATATATATATTCTTCTCTTGTCATATACTTTTATCAGTCTTTTTGTTTGTCTGTTTTTGTTTGTATACTTCATAAATCTTACTTTGTGGCCCATTTGGGCTGAGCCTTTTCTTTTATCTTCCCTTTTTTTTTCCTATCTCTCTCTCTCTTTTTTTTCCTTTTTTCTTTCCCCCTTTTTTTTCTTTCTTCTTCTTTATTTCTTTTTCTTTTCTTTTTTCTCTCATTTGGGTGGGGGATCCTGATTGCACAGAAGCGGTCCAGGGTGCATATTGACTGCACCACAATCGATAAGTCCAGCTGCATCTGTTCAGTCATCTCTTACCAAAATGACTAGGAGGAGGAATACCCAACAGAAGAAAAATACAGAGGATGGGCCTTCTGCAACAGAGCTAATGGCTATCAACATAGACAATATTTCAGAAAAGGAATTTAGACTAACAATTATCCAGGCAATAGCTAGGTTGGAGAAAGCCATGGATGACCAAACAGAATTGATTAGGGCAGAATTGAAAGCCACCAGGGATGATGTTCACAATGTTAGGGCAGAACTGAAAGTCACCAGGGATGATGTTCAAAATGCTCTCAATGAGTTCCAATCTAATCTAAATTCTCTAAAAGCTAGGGTAACTGAGACAGAAGATAGAATTAGTGATCTGGAGGACAAACAGATAGAGAGAAAGGATCAGGAGGAAGCCTGGAACAAACAGCTCAGAAGCCACAAAAACAGAATCAGGGAAATAAACAATGCCATGGAACGTTCCAACCTCAGAATTATTGGAATCCCTGAAGGGGAGGAAAAAGAAAGAAGTCTAGAAGATATAGTGGAAGAAGTTGTCTATGAAAATTTTCCCAATCTCACGAATGGAAATAACGTTCATGTACTAGAGGCAGAGAGATTTCCTCCCAAGATTTTAGATTCTCGAAAGTCCCCACAACACCTTATAGTTAGAATGAGGAATTATGTTTCAAGAGAGACCCTCTTAAAAGCAGCTAGGACAAAAAAGCTCCTTACGTACAGAGGAAAGCCCATTAGAATAACATCAGACCTTTCCACAGAGACCTGGCAAGCCAGGAAGGGCTGGCAAAATATATTCAGAGTACTAAATGAGAAGAACATGGAACCAAGAATACTCTATCCAGCAAGACTGACATTTAAAATGGATGGAGAGCTCAAGAGTTTCCAAGACCGGCAAGGCTTAAAAGACTATGCAACCACCAAGCCGACACTGCAGGAAATATTAAGGGGGGTCCTATAAAAGAGAAAAAATCCAAAGAATATCATTGAACAGAAATATAGAAACAATCCACAGACAGAAAGACTTCAAAGGCAGCACGATGTCAATAAAAACCTATCTCTCAATAATCACTCTCAATGTGAATGGCCTAAATGCGCCCATAAAGTGACACAGGGTTGCAGATTGGATAAAACGACAGGACCCATCCATATGTTGTCTACAAGAGACCCGTTTTGAACCCAAAGATACACCCAGACTGAAAGTGAAGGGATGGAGAAGCATCTTTCATGCCAATGGGCCTCAAAAGAAGGCCGGGGGTAGCGATTCTCATATCAGATAAATTAGATTTTAAACTAAAGACTGTAGTCAGAGATAAAGAAGGACACTACATAATTCTTAAAGGGACTATCCGCCAAGATGATCTAACAATTGTGAATATCTATGCCCCCAATATGGGAGCACCCAATTACATAAGAAAACTATTAATCAAGATAAAGAGTCATATTGATATGAATACAATAATAGTAGGAGATCTTAATACGCCTCTCTCAGAAATAGACAGATCATCAAAGCAGAAAATTAATAAAGAAATAAGAGCATTGAATGAAACATTGGACCAGATGGACCTCATAGACATATACAGAACATTCCACCCTAAAACAACAGAACACTCATTCTTCTCAAGTGCACATGGAACCTTCTCCAGAATAGACCACATACTGGGTCACAAAGCAGGACTCAACCGATACCAAAAGACTGACATTATTCCCTGCATATTCTCAGATCACAATGCTTTGAAACTGGAACTCAATCACAAGGAAAAGTTCAGAAGGAACTCAAACACCTGGAAGCTAAAGACCACCTTGCTTAAGAATGCTTGGATCAACCAGGAGATCAAAGATGAACTTAAACAATTCATGGAAACCAATGAGAATGAAGACACCTTGGTCCAAAACCTATGGGATACAGCAAAGGCGGTTCTAAGGGGGAAATACATAGCCATCCAAGCCTCCCTCAAAAACATTGAAAAATCCAGAATACACCAGCTGTCTTTACACCTTAAAGAACTGGAGAATCAACAACAAATCAAATCAACTCCACACGCAAGAAGGGAAATAATCAAAATTAGAACAGAGATCAATGAGGTAGAAACGAGAGATACAGTAGAACGTATCAATGAAACTAGAAGCTGGTTTTTTGAAAGAATCAATAAGATCGATAAACCATTGGCCACACTAATCCAAAAGAAAAGAGAGAAAGCCCAAATTAATAAAATTATGAATGAAAAGGGAGAGATCACAACTAACACCAAGGAAATAGAAACAATCATCAGAAATTATTACCAACAGTTATATGCCAATAAGCTAAGCAACCTAGATGAAATGGATGCATTCCTGGAAAACCACAAACTCCAAAAATTGAACCAGGAAGAAACTGACAACCTGAATAGACCGATATCTAGTAATGAGATTGAAGCAGTGATCAAAAATCTCCCAAAAAACAAGAGTCCAGGATCTGACGGATTCCGTGGGGAATTCTACCAAACTTTCAAAGAAGAAATAATACCAATTCTCCTGAAGCTTTTCCAAAAAATTGAAGCAGAAGGAAAACTTCCAGACTCTTTTTATGAAGCCAGCATTACCCTGATCCCCAAACCAGGCAAAGACCCTACCAAAAAGGAGAATTTCAGACCAATATCCCTGATGAATATGGATGCAAAGATTCTCAACAAGATCCTAGCAAACAGGATCCAGCAGCACATTAAAAAGATTATCCACCATGATCAGGTGGGATTCATCCCTGTGGTGCAAGGTTGGTTCAACATTCGCAAATCAATCAGTGTGATAGAACACATCAATAAGAGAAGGGAGAAGAACCACATGGTCCTCTCAATTGATGCAGAAAAAGCATTTGACAAAATCCAGCATCCGTTCCTGATGAAAACGCTTCAAAGTATAGGGATAGAGGGAACATTCCTGAACTTCATAAAATCTATCTATGAAAGACCCACAGCAAATATCATCCTCAATGGGAAAAAGCTTGCAGCCTTCCCGTTGAGATCAGGAACACGACAAGGATGCCCACTCTCACCACTCTTGTTCAACATAGTATTAGAAGTTCTAGCAACGGCAATCAGACAACAAAGAGAAATAAAAGGTATTCAAATTGGCAAGGAAGAAGTCAAACTCTCTCTCTTCTCAGATGACATGATTCTTTATATGGAAAACCCCAAAGACTCCACCCCCAAACTACTAGAACTCATACAGCAATTCAGTAACGTGGCAGGATACAAAGTCAATGTACCGAAATCAGTGGCTTTCTTATACACTAAGAATGAAAATACAGAAAGGGAAATTAGAGAATTGATTCCATTTACTACAGCACCAAGAACCATAAGATACCTGGGAATAAACCTAACCAAAGAGGTAAAGGACCTGTACTCGAGGAACTACAGAACACTCATGAAAGAAATTGAAGAAGACACAAAAAGATGGAACTGTTCCATGCTCTTGGATTGGAAGAATAAACATTGTTAAAATGTCTATACTGCCTAGAGCAATCTATACTTTTAATGCCATTCCAATAAAAATTCCACTGATTTTTTTCAAAGAGCTGGAGCAAATAATCCTAAAATTTGTATGGAATCAGAAGAGACCCCGAATTGCTAAGGAAATGTTGAAAAACAAAAACAAAAGTGGTGGCCTCACGTTACCCGATTTCAAGCTTTACTACAAAGCTGTGATCACCAAGACAGCATGGTACTGGCATAAAAACAGACACATAGACCAGTGGAACAGAGTGGAGAGCCCAGATATGGACCCTCAACTCTATGGTGAAATAATCTTCGACAAAACAGGAAAAGACATTCAATGGAAAAAAGACAGTCTCTTCAATAAATAGCTGGGAAAACTGGACAGCGATATGTAGAAGAATGAAACTTGACCATTCTCTTACACCATACACAAAGATAAACTCGAAATGGATAAAAGACCTCAACGTGAGACAGGAATCCCTCAGAGTCCTAAAGGAGAACATAGGCAGTAACCTCTTCGATATCAGCCACTGCAACTTCTTTCAAGATATGTCTCCAAAAGCAAAGGAAACAAAAGCAAAAATGAACTTTTGGGACTTCATCAAGATCAAAAGCTTCTGCACAGCAAAGGAAACAGTCAACAAAACAAAAAGGCAACCCACAGAATGGGAGAAGATATTTGCAAATGACAGTACAGACAAAAGATTGATATCCAGGATCTATAAAGAACTTCTCAAACTCAACACACCCAAAACAGATAATCATATCAAAAAATGGGCAGAAGATATGAACAGACACTTCTCCACAAAGACATACAAATGGCTATCAGACACATGAAAAAATGTTCATCATCACTAGCCATCAGGGAGATTTAAATTAAAACCACATTGAGATATCACCTGACACCAGTTAGAATGGCCAAAATTAGCAAGACAGGAAACAAGGTGTGTTGGAGATGATGTGGAGAAGGGGGAACCCTCTTACACTGTTGGTGGGAGTGCAAGTTAGTGCAGCCACTTTGGAGAACAATGGGGAGATTCCTGAAGAAATTAAGAATAGAGCTTCCCTATGACCCTGCAATTGCACTGCTGGGTATTTACCCCAAAGATACAGATGTAGTGAAAAGAAGGGCCATCTGTACCCCAATGTTTATTGCAGCAATGGCTACAGTCGCCAAACTGTGGAAAGAACCAAAATGCCCTTCAACGGATGAATGGATAAGGAAGATGTGGTCCATATACACAATGGAGTATTATGCCTCCATCAGAAAGGATGAATACCCAACTTTTGTAGCAACATGGACGGGACTGGAAGAAATTATGCTGAGCGAAATAAGTCAAGCAGTGAGAGTCAAGTATCATATGGTCTCACTTATTTGTGGAGCATAACAAATAACATGGAGGACATGGGGAGATGGAGAGGAGAGGGAGTTGAGGGAAACTGGAAGGGGAGATGAACCATGATAGACTATGGACTCTGAAAAACAACCAGAGGGTTTTGAAGGGGCGGGGGGGGGGGTGGGAGGTTGAGGAACCAGATGGTGGGTAATAGGGAGGGCAAGTACTGCAAGGAGCACTGGGTGTGATGCCAAAACAATGAACACTGTTATGCTGTAAATAAACAAATAAACAAAAACAAAACAAAACAAAAAAAAAAAAAATTAAGCTCTGGTTGTAGAACCGAATTTGATTCTTTCTTTCCATTTCCTCTCTACCCTCCCCCTCCTTCTCTTTTAATGAAAAGCCCCCAAAAATAAACAAAAAAAAAAAAAATAAATAATTTAACTTATTTCCATATTACTGTTTTGTTGTAATTTTTTTCTGTAATAATAATTACACTATATTTTAAGTATATTGTAATGTATTCATCCTGTGCATTTATATTTTTAGCTTTCACCTTCATCAGCAATGTTATAAGCAAATGAAACACATTTGTAAATTTGCATGAGTACTTGTACAAGTGAATACATATTCATATTCATATTCAATACATATAAATTTCCTTATTATTTATTTTGTTACATATTTATTTCATCTGACATCCCATTGTTGCTTTAATTCCCTTATAAATATCTTTTACTATTATCAGTAGCAGTAATAATTATTGCTCTTATTGTGATAAAAATACAGTTCATAGCATACACGTAATGACCAGGATTGTTATAACTACTTTAATATTCATTTGAGGAGCAGATATGGATTTTTCATCCATCCTAATGCTTTAACTAACATATATGCTAATAATTCTTCAATTTCTATCTCTGACAAAGTCTTTCTCCTGCCTTCACACCAAGAAATTAAAATGGTTTGATGCCCCAAGATTACCTAAGTCATTTTTTCCCAGAATGTCTGACATTATGCGAAGAAAGGAACCTCCTTTCTTTATTCTGCAGGTCCAGTATTTGTGGGATGCAGATCAAATATACTACTGGTAATAATAGCAATAGGCAACATTCTTTGAATTTCACTGTGTTATACACTGCCTTTACAAGTTTTGTGTAAATCATCTTATTTAATACTTTCAATAACCTTACAAAATATGCAATATTTCCTGCTCACTATAAAGATAAATATATAGAAACCCAAAAAGGGTAAATACTCTTTACCAAGGCAAGACATCTGGAATTCAAAACTTGAACTTGGAGCTCAAATGCTCAACTACTAGATCACAATGCTAAACACATATTATTTTCTCTGAATTTCAAAGGTAATATAGGAAAATGGAAAGAGAACCTGTTAAGTTGATTTGGAATTCTGTTTTATCCATTCTTTTTTAGGGTGTGGGTTGTGTTTTCCTATTTTTTCCTTTCCTATTTTTCTGTGTCAATATGAAATTGAAGATAGTGATTGAGTTAATGTGCTTTAAGTCTGTTGTAACTAAACTCAAAATTTACAGAGTCAAATGTGTCCCTGATCTGATACTGTCCTGAAAAAAATCAGCAATAAAGTAAATGAATAAGTAAATAAGTTTTTAACATGATCTCAAAAATTCAATGTTATTGTCTTTTTTTAATGCTGGCATAATATAGGATGTCTGATATAATTTGAGGGACTCTACAATTGGTGGAGTTACATTAAAAAATGAAAATTTAAATTGTATAGTTGACATCAGCATAATTTCTCGCTCACAGAAAAGATATGGATAAACTTCTGAATCTGCTTAGTCTTAACTCCATAAATAATCGGGTTAAGAGTGGGTGGTACCACCACATAAAGATTGGCAAGGAGGATATGTACATGGAGTGGTATATTGTGGCCCCCAAATCGGTGAGCAAAGAATGAAAAAAAGGCCGGAGTATAGAACAGTAGGATAACACAAACATGGGAGCCACAAGTACCCAGAGCCTTGAGTCGGGCATCTTGGGAAGGAATTCTAAACACAGTACGGAGTATAAGAGCATAGGAAATGATGATAAACACCACATCCAGGCATGTAGAAAATAGCGCTACAATCACACCATAGTATATGTTGACTTTGATGCTATCACAGGCAAGCCTGGCAATGCCCATATGTTCACAGTATGAGTGATGAATAATATTCCTCCCACAATAAGTAAGCCGATAAACCAGAAAAACCAAGGGGAAGCAGATGAAGAAACTCCTAATCACAGATGCAATACCCATTTTTCCAATGACTGAGGGGGTTAGAATAGTAGTATATCGTAATGGATAACAGATGGCTACATAGCGGTCGAATGCCATGGCCAGCAATATGGCAGACTCTGCCACAAAGATGAAGTGTAGAAAAAACATCTGGGACACACAACAACCAAAAGAAATACCCCCATCTTGGAACCAGAAGATTGCTAACATCTTTGGTGTGGTGACTGTGGAGAGAAAGATATCTGCCAGGGCCAACATGGACAAGAAAAGGTACATGGGTTCATGAAGACTGCGTTCAGTAAATATCAGGAATAATAAGAGGGTGTTGCCTATGACAGCAACTATGTACATGGAACAAATGGGAATGGAAATCCATATGTGTGCATCTTCTAGTCCTGGGATACCAATCATGGTATACCAAATATCTCTAAGGTTGGTGTGGTTTGAAGAGAATGCCATATTTTACTCCATCTGCTGATACTGGACACTAGAATTGAAAAAGAGAAAGAGAGAGAGTGAAAAACCAGAGTTATTTTATCAGATTTGGGTATGAATCTTGGCATTGGGATAAAGTATTGCTTTAAAAAAGAATCAGTAATCAGTAATGATTCAAGGATGATCATTCAAGGATGATTCAGATAGGCTTCACTGATGTGAAAATAACCATGACTGTATAGAGCTGATGCTATAGTAATGCTAATGGTTATAATTACAATAATAAAAAAAAATTATGGGTTTATAATTTGGTCTAGACACTATGGTTGATATATTATACCTATTGACTTAGCATCATACATGAAGTCTCTTAAATACTCTTGCACATCATGGTTTTCCTTCTCATTCGACTGGTCTTTTCCAGTGATAATTCTCTGTTTCTTTCTGGTTATTAATCACACACTCCAGAAATAAAGAGTTCAGAATACTAGTGTGGCATTTGGAGAGTTCAACCACTAAGTCAGTAACAACCATTATTTCTGCAATTCAATATAAAGTCTTTCATCACCAAGTGAAAATAACTTGGAGAGAAAGAAAAAGATATATCGAGATAGCCCTTGCTTTGCATACTGCTGTATTAACTTAAAATGGTTCATATTGGAATCATATTGTCTCTTTCCATAGTCCTAGTATGCATATGTTTCAGTTAAAACAATACTATGCAAAGCAAGAACTCCTATGACATCATTCTAACTCAGCAGATACCCTTTTACACACATTACATCCTCCCTTCATTCTCTCCTGTCTACACTGCTTTTTTCCCTCTTATTTATTGCTTCCAGCTTGTGTTCAAATATGTGTCCTTTCCTCCCCCCCCCCCTTTTTTTTCTTTTCTGGTTAAACTTGAATTTTTACTGGAGAAAAGAAAAAGGCAACTCATAGGTAAGAAAATAACAACAACGAAAAATGAGTTGCAAACTCATGCAAGAGTTATGTTAATGAATATTTATTTAAGTTCATTCTGTGACTAATACTATGCTAAAGAAGGAATTGAATATAAACTACACATATCCTTTAAAATTTGTATGGAATCAGAAGAGGCCCCAAATTGCTAAGGAAATGTTAAAAGAAAAACAAAACTGGTGACATCACGTTACCTGATTTCAAGCTTTACTACAAAGCTGTGATCACCAAGACAGCGTGGTACTGGCATAAAAACAGACATATAGACCAGTGGAACAGAGTAGAGAGCCCAGATATGGACCCTCAAGTCTATGGTCAAATAATCTTTGACAAAGCAGGAAAAAATATACAGTGGAAAAAAGACAGTCTCTTTAATAAATCATGCTGGGAAAATTACACATATCCTTTATTTCAAGGATCTCTTACCCTTGTGAGGATCATGGGACATAGACAAAAGTAACCTCCAAAGCAGATCAGGATAAGAATGATGGGAGACATGAAGTCACATGTATATAACACAGAAGAGACATTACCTTTAACTAGAGGGTGAGGCAAAGATTCACTGAAGTGTTGTCATTAGACCTGTTTATCAGAAAACATTTAGGCTTCCAAGAGACTACCATTAGAAAAAAGAGCCAAGACAAATAAAAACCTAAATTGAGGAATGTCTTAAGTCATTGTAAAAATCAAGTCATGTAGTGTATCAAAGGCTTAGACACATGAGAAATATGACTGGAAAAGTAGATTGTGCCTTAAGGATTCACAGTTCCAAAAGTCAAGCTAACAGCTTTGGGTTTAGTTCTCTATACTAAGAATTGATTTCTTATTCAACAATATTTCCTGAATATCTAATATTTTATCATAGTTTTAAGGAGAACATAATGGGATCAAAATTTAAGATTTACCCTTTCAGAGAAGTTTTTGCTGATGGGCAATATGCTTATATTTTATTCTCTACTTCCCAGTAGCACACCAGTATAATTCCTAGTGGCAAGTTTTGTAGTATTTTTCACCACTCTGTCTGAAGTTCCATGATAGCTATGAGTGTATCTCCAAAATCTAATATATTTTTGTTGAGTAAATATGGTTTAAAAGACAAAAAGATAGATTGAAGAGATGAAGGATAACTACCTCAGTTAATGTAGGAAGTTTTTGCAATCAAGCAGAACTAAGAATTTGGTTTTAAGAGTGGAAAAAGGTGGGGAGTGGGGGTACCTAGGTGGCTCAGTGGGTTAAAGCCTCTGCCTTAAGCTCAGGTCATGATCCCAAGGTCCTGGGATCATCGAGGCCCACATCAGGCTCTCTGCTTAGGAGGGAGCATGCTTCCTCCTCTCTCTCTCTCTCTGCCTGCCTCTCTGCCTACTTGTGATCTCTGTCTGTCAAATAAATAAATAAATAATCTTTTAAAAAAAAGTGAAAAGGGGGATAGAGAAGAAATATGTTTAAAAAAAAAATAAAATGGAGAATTCCAAGTGATAAGTTATATGAGGCAAAAATGAAAGGCAGTATAACATTTGAGACCTACTGTCTGGGAAAATGTGATGCCACTAACCAACATAAAGAATAAAATAGGAGATGCCAGACTCAGAGAAAGTTAAAGCAATTGTTTTGAAACTATTAATATATGATGTGTTTATGGAACCACTAAGGAAATAAATCTGGCAGACTATCAAACCTGTATACTGCACTGGAAGAGAACTGGACTAGGCATGAGGCTCTATCTGAGCTGATGCCTCAGCTACCCCATGAACCAACTGGGACCTTATGGGAGGCATTTCACCCTTCCAAATTCTTTGCCCATATAATTTGGAAAAACTAGCTCATAGCTACTTCTAGGTACAAAAGACTAAAATCCAATCATGGAACTGGAGCTTAAAAATACATATATACATACATATCAGGCTGTATGCTTTAGTTTAGTATAACTATAAATCATTCTATTAGATTCAAAAAAGAAAGACTTAAGAAGAGATAAGTTATGGTATTAAATCTCTACCCTAGCTGCATGTCCAGTATGTAATCCATTTGATCACAGTGACAGCCTTCAATCACCTGGGCTTTTAACCCAAAAAACATGTTGTACTCCCCACATTATTTATACTGTTTAACTAATGTTTGAGTATTTACCATGAGTTATATCCTGTGTTAACTACTTTCTATAATTTAATGTTCACAAAATGCCATTTAATTATAATAAGAACCCAACAGAATGGCTACTAGAATGGTATCCACTTCACACTTTAGGAAACTATGACATAACTAGTTTGAATAATCTGTCCAACCAAGTATCTAGCCAAGCAAAGACTCAAACTCAAGTTCTCTTGCTTAAAAACCTCCATCCTTTTAATACACTGTTTCATTTGCCACTAGTGAGCACTCCCTTCTTCAAACTTTTCTCTTCTTCATTTGTCTTGATCCCATCGTATTCTTGTCTGCCTAAAAATTTTCACAATTCTGAGTTTTTTTCTCAATGTTATTTTTCTTATTCTTTCCAGTGGTGGTAGTGGTGATGATGATGATGATGGTTCATTGTCACTCCCCAACTGTTGTATTGAAAGTAGGATGTGAAATAAAAATATTAGATATTCACTAGTGTCCAGTGAAAAATATTAGACTTTCATTAGTGTCTAGTACAATTTCAAAGAATTGGTGAGGGTAAACTCTGACAACTGATTGCAAGCTATTGGGTGTGTAAGAGTTGAAAACAGCAGTGGTGAACAACTCTTGAGAAGATGGGCACTGAAGGAAAGGAAAACAGTAACTGGAAGGATCAAAAGGTACTAGAAAGTGTTCTTTTGAACAAGAAATGAACATGTCCATTTATGTCAGAGGAGTTTGGTAGTGAAGAAGAATTTGAAGCAAGAAAGTGAAAAAATTTTCGGATCAAGGCCCCCTGATGACAAAAGATAATTCAATCAGGTTATTATATGGGTGTTCTGCTTTTTCCATTGAAGCCAAAAGTAGTCAGAAAAGTATTAAGGGATATATGAAAGATTTTCACAAGACTTACATTCAATCCAGATATTTATAATAAAATAAAAGATAATGATTATTATAGTTATTGCCAAGCTCATGTGGGGGAAAAAAAGAAATCTGGAAGAGACGCTATTGAAAGAAGGGGTGTAGAGCAGAATAATAAGAATGAATAAACAATTGCCCAACAGTAGTGAAGGCTATTAAGGTAAGAAGAAAGAAAGGTTTTATACGAGAGCTAAAGGTATCCTAGGAGAAAGAGAGGTTACACATGGCCAGAGGGGCAACTGACTTCTCACCAGGAAAGTTCAACTTTCCAGGATCAAGCATAGTCAGACAGAGAGAGGGGATCTAATCACAGGAAGAGAATCAATGTCCAGCATTTGAAGGAAATGTTGGGTGAAGGACAAATGACTTATAAAGACTGATGAGATGCCATGGATCTCCAAAAGAAAGATCAGGTTTGGTCAGAGAGGGAGTTGTTTCCTGCTTCAGCTGATGCTAGTCAGTAAGAGATTCTGTTCTTGGTCTTTCTAACTTCTTAATTCTCGGAATCCAGGTAGGCAGTGATCTTCTCCATCCATCTTTTTCTCTTGTGCGCACCCTACTCACTTTCCTTTCAGAAGTACTGAGGATACCACATTTTAAATGCATATGTTATAATGAGCACTGGGAGTTATACACAACTAATGAAACACTACATCAAAAACTAATGATGTACTCTATGTTAGCTAATTGAATATATTAAATGAATATGCACTAATATATTAAAGTAAATCCCATAAAGCCACAGAAATGAGCTGATTTTGAAAATCAACCCAACCACAGTTCCTGATAAGCCGAAATGGCATAATCCTTATAGTCTGTGGTCAAGGCTCCCTTTCTCACAGTCAGTCATTTAATTCTGTTCTAGGAATCATCCAGAACCCCAGTATATTCTAATATAATTCACATCTTTTCCCTTTATCTCTAACACTGCTTACCTCACTCAAAGCAACATTCTGCTGTAACTGTAGGAACACATGAACAAACGATGGCAGGAGAGGTCACAAACAATGAGCCAACTGATCTGAAAACCTGTTACCCTCTTATCAGAGATAGCCAGAACTTTGTCAGACACTTGCAATCCAAAAGAGCTCATGGTTTATTTACTAAGAAGTAAGTTTCACTTAAATGTTCTCCTTTTTCTCCTTCTTTCTTCCCAACCATTTATATTTTTCTCATAACCTTGACCTCTGCATTATGTCATATTTTATCATTTCCATTTTATTTCCCACCTTAATTCTTCCCTGCACCAAATATATAGATAAGCCTCCCCCCCAAATAAAAAAAACAGTAAGTAAAAACTTTCATAAACTGGCCACAACAGCTAGCCTTATGTCTCAACTCCTTTTCTGCTTTGGATGAAATGAGGTGAACCTCTTCTGCACTAAATTTTCCAAAAGAGTTTTAACCAGCAAGTTGAAAGTAAATAAAGAAAACCAAACAGACAGAAGTCTTCTGGAGAAGAACATAAAATCATCATCACCATCATCATCATCATCATCTCAGGGATCTTTCTTCTCTTGTAAGAAATCTTATGTGACTGACTATAGTCAGGCCCCAGACACTTTTCTTCTGCTGAGCCCATTTTTTAATTAACCTAACTTTCACATTCTGAACTAATTCTTCCTCACAGAGATTGGCTGTGTCAAGTGCCATATACCATCTTTCAATTAACACTTCATTAGCTTGAAAGAGCATGGTCTGTCCAGGTAGCCAGATATTCATATTAATAACAATTATCATTTCACAGGCATTGGACATGCCTCCACCACTCCCATGGATCTGCTTAAGCCATGACCCTGGGAAGGTACTGTACATAGGCATATATAGCAGGAAAAACAAAAAAACAAAAAACATCACACAAATCTTTTCCTCTGTACCAGGAGTATGCCTAATCTAAACCTGAGATTCACAGGACACCTTCAGAACATAGCAGTCACTTACTGCCCAGTATGAAATACCAGGGGCTTATTACCTCCTTTGTTCAGCAATTGAACTGAGGTCCTGAAAGATAAGCTAGATGTTCTTGGTTGAGGTCTCAACATTGGCTCTGAAGCTGGTTTTATAGCTTTCTCTATCCCAGGAGACCTAAAACCCTGGGGAAATGGGGAATCTAATGAAGTGTCTATGGTCTTCTGAGCCCTTGATCTTTTTAGTAAGGTCAAGAAAGAACCAATGATGGAGTAAGTAGGTAAGCTTGTAGGAAGAGGGAATTAATGGCAGCCCTATCAACAACAATGATCAACACAGAGTGCTCTGATATATATGAACAAATCACAGAAATATGGGATGTTGTTGAGGTTTCCACTTATTCAATGTATGAGTTTTTGGGAGAGAGCGATTTCAGAGAAGAGGGTCTATTTTTTAGTGTCAAGGAAATATGAACCTTAGAATCTACTACCTCCTAAAAAATAGCATAACATCCATGGGGAGAGATAGAGAAATTTATCATGAACTATTTTGTCCTGTACTAAATCTGTGTCAAACACAAATATATAAAGTAATATAAAACACTCAAACCCAGCTCCCTGTCTAGTAGAGAAAGGGAGATATACATGTGGGGGAAAATGTCCTTTAAGACCAACCACTATTTCCATAAAATTTACCAAGTTTAAAACATATTTCAGATGTAACAATTCTTTTAAAATCACAGTTTCCTGGTATTTTACCATTGGCTGGATGAGGATATTGAAGTCCAAAAAGTCCAGTCACTTGGTTTACCTGCACATATAGTAAGAAATCAAGCTGAAAATCAAATGCAGGTTCTCTTTTGCCAAACCTCATGCTCTTCTTAGGCAACCCCTTATTATTAACAAAACTTTAGAGTGATCAAGTAAAAGAAGAAATGCTTCTCCATCGGAATTAAAACCATTCATTAGAAGCTAGAAAGTGTTCAGTGTAATTTACTTTTTGTATGTGAAATAGTATGCAATAGTATATATGACTGTATGGATTATACTTATGCTATAGGGCAAGAATCCAATACCACATTATGGACCCACCTAATCCAGAATTGTAAGATTACAAAGAAGGACTTCATGTTTCAGGATTTTTTTTAAAAGATTTTATTTATTTATTTGTCTGAGAGAGAGAGAGAAAGCATGAACAGGGGTAGAGAAAGAGGGTCAAGCAGACTCCTTGCTGAATGGGGAGCCTGATGCAGGGCTCAATCCCAAGACAGAAAAATCCCATGTTTAAAGGAGGATAAATCAATGTGAAAATTGATCTATCTGTACACCTGTATAGATATATGACACTGTATAGTGTCAATCAGGTGTAATCAGACAAAGATTATCTCTGCCCTATACAATAACTCTACCCCTATCCTTTCTGATGCCCTCATGCAGTTTGTTCAGGAATCAGTACACTCCAGCAACACAGTGGATGTGTGAGTTCCCTGGACTGTACACTTCTTCTGTATAATAAAGCCAGGTACACTGGTACAATATGCTTAATTCATGCTCTGCAGAAATGAGATAAGGGTGTTGAGAAGCCAGATTAAGGTCTGATTAGGGATACAGAAAGCTCTGAATCTCTAATACCTTACATTTTTGACAAATACAGTTTTCCCCCTATTTAAAAGTGAAAGCATTCCTATGAAAACTTTTGGAAGCCAAGATGGTGTAAAGTGAAAAAGCAATTAATTTTATATGAAAAAAATGCTAGCATTCTCAGATCCAAAACGTAATGCCTCTTAAGCTTTTCTGATTCCTTAGGACAGATCTTGTTAAAGGATGCACAAAATAAATGGAGATAAAGAACAGATGCTCACAGACATGGTTCAGAGCCATGAGGGCTTGATATTGAGATGCTGAGTGTGGCTTCTGGGGAAGGATTGTGGTTCTTGGGGAAGAAGCCTGGTGGTGCACTACTCTGGCTGCTCAGGGCCTGAGCGGCCTCTGTAAGGACCTGGCTCCCTGCAACACAAGCACGGAATGCTAGTTTCGATTTTTGCCTTTTCAGACAGTGAAAGCTGTTTTAGGATTTCTTTTGTTTAGCAAAAACAGGTACTAATAGAGGTCTTTCATAAATACAAAGTACTGTTTAAACTTTTTAAACATTCATTGCTCTTCACAAGTGTGTCTTAATCCCCAGAAATATGGTGCCATGGTCTTCATAAAACTGCTTTCAGTGTTACAAAATCAGATGTCTTGTATTATTTTTTTTATTCTATCCGCCCACCTAATCTCACCCTTCTTAAAAAATTTTCTCTCAATGACTAAGTATTATTGGTCTTTCAACAATATTGTTCCCAATAGTCAGGAATCTTTTCCTTAAAATGATTTCTAAAGGATTTTCCTCTTTGCTGTGTTTCTTATGTGGAGGGACTTCTGTTCTAAGATCAGTTCCTTCACCCTCTTCACCATACTTTGTCCTTGAAGGATTTTCTTGCCTTCTAATGCAATTTCAACCCTTTATAAGCTATTATTTCTGTGTTAATGGTGGGTAAATTTAATTCCAGCAGTGATATCTCTTATAGGATTAAGTCTTATATGTCTCTCAGTCTATAATAGTCTATAAGACTCTTAAGTCTTGTATGTCACCTCAGCTCAGCATGCTACTCCGTCTACTCTGAGTCTGTTCTTCCTTTATGGACTCCTTTACTGTCCACACACGATGTGTATGTATATGTATACACCTCTGCACACACTCATATTCACTCAAGATAATTCTTACTACTTACTTCTTTGTCTGGTACATTATTCTCATTCTGAATGTGTTTGACATCTGGTGTCTCTTATAGCTATACTCCAACCAAAATCTTTCCTAAGCTAAATACAGTTACCAAATATACTTCTCCATTTATCTTCTTATATATACTTCAAACTTTATATTAATTCCATGTTGATATTTAACTTTTGATACATGCAATAGAGTTATAACAACTGTTGTAATGCCCTCGTCTGCTATTTCAAAAGAATCTGTGTCAGTTCTGGATCAATTTCTATTGAATTTATTTTTTTTCTCTTTCTTATGAGTCATATTTTCTTTCTTTTTTGTATGAATGTTTTGATTGTCAGACATTGTGAATTTTATTTGTTGGGTGTAAGAGTAGAATTTATAATTATTAAAAACTTATATAAAATTTGTGTTCCTAAAAGTTATTTGTATACCGGGCACCTGGGTGGCTCAGTGGGTTAAGCCGCTGCCTTCGGCTCAGGTCATGATCTCAGGGTCCTGGGATTGAGTCCCGCATCGGGCTCTCTGCTCAGCAGCGAGCCTGCTTCCCTCTCTCTCTCTCTGCCTGCCTCTCTGTCTACTTGTGATCTCTCTCTGTCAAATAAATAAAGTCTTTAAAAAAAGTTATTTACATACCAATAAATATTCTTAAGCTTTGTTCTGATATGACTTTTAAATTATCTGGAAAGAATTTGATCCTTAAATTCTTGTCCTTAAGATTTATAAGGCATGATAAGACAGAATATAACCTAGAATTAATTATTATCTACTCCCCACTAATGTAACATTATTTTTCTAAATGACCTGCCCAGTGCCCTGTGGAATATGAGTCCTTCTAGTGTGGTGGGGGACAGGCACTTATTCAGACCATGTGTGAGCATTAAACTCATTTCATTTTTCTTTTGTAGGGTTGTTTCTATGGTCTCAGGTAGCTTTTTTACACATATGCATCAATTAGTACTCTGAAAAATAGTTGAGGGGACCTGCAGATCTTCAAGACTCTGTGTAGTTCTCTCTTCTTTTTGGTTACTCTGTCTTATGAACTCTAAACAATTTTGCCCTCTTGGATTCTCAGCAACAGTTCCTCAACTCAGGAAATTCACAGGCTCTGTCTGGTTTTCTTCCTGGAAACTCTTTCAAATCAGTGAGCTGAGGATTTATTGTATATTGTAGGATTTATTTTGAATGTTTCCCCGACTCTCCAGGATTATAGTCCTTTGTTGCCAGAGATTAATTGTCTTAAAAACTATTGCTTCATACCTTTGCCTAATTATTTTGGTTGTTTGAGATTTGAAGATGATTCAATCCCTCTTACTCCATTCTGGCCCAAAATGGAAGCCCTAATCACTGATTATTCTTCATTGACCAAGGATATATTGAATGCCTGTATACACTGGGTACCATTCTAGGCATTGTGAATGAAGTAGGAAATAAAGACTATAACTTTGAAAGGAAATGAAAATGTTACAACCACAGAAAAGACATAATGAACCTTAAAAAGAGAAAATGACTTACAACTAACAGCCTTACAGGAAGAAAAGGGGGGAAGACCCAAAACTTTTAATAATACTATACTAACTCATACTAACATAAGTGATCAAAACAAAACAAAACAAAAACAAAAAACACTGTAGCATTACAATGTTGAGAAAGAATATAATCATGGACATTTGCAATAATGATACTGAAAGAGTGTCCAACCCTCAACTTCCCCCCAAAAATAGTGAAAAATTATGGTTCAAAATGATTCACTTCAAAAAATGATCCAAACTAAGTCTGGATACAAAAGGTCATTTATCAGGAAAAATCACTTCTTAAAAAAGAGCTTATCACATGTTTGTGATGAATAGCAGAGATAAAAATGGTTTCATGCTGGAATGTGTGCTTAATTATAGGGACTCTGGAGCATTGAGAAAAGCAGGCATGGTACATCATTGCTTCCAAGCAATTTGTTTTTTGTAACATTTCATGTGTAGCACATTGAAATGACTATCTCTTGAGGATATTTTGATTATCTCCCTCTGGGACCTTACATCTCAGATCTTCTACTTGTGCTATTAAATAACTCCAATATTTGGCAAATACATGTATCAGAGTCTTCTAACATCTTCTGAAAACCCATGCATTCTCTGTGCCAAGGAAGGCGAGTCTCAGAGGAGAATTATACTGCTCAGCTCACATTCCCAGTCCATGCGGAGGGGCAGGCTGCATGGTGAGGAGTTTGTACCACACATAAAAAGAACTGTTGAATGTATGTTCTTTAAAAGAAAAGAGATGAGGGACACCTGGCTGGCTCAGTTGAAGAGCATGAGACTCTTGATCTCTGGGTCATGAATTTGAGCCCCATGTGGCATATAGAGAATAATTAAATAAATAAAACTTTAAAAAGAGAAGAACAAAGATGAGGAACCAGCTTTAGGAGTGGCTTCATCAAAGTTTGCCATAGATTCAAAATGAAAGTCACAGAAGCTCAGTGCCTTTAGAAAGGAACTCAAAAAGAAAGGTTGGGAAAAGATGAGAGTAGTCACCTGATTGAGGATTGAGGAGCTAAGAAGTGTGTTATGGAGTTCAAGATTAACAAACGGGGATTCATAGTACATAAGTGAGAGACCAATGTTTGGTTTTGGGCTCTGGGGGGAAGGCCAGAGAAGTGATACATCTTAAAGGAATTTTTAGGAGGTTGAAGGTGGGGCATATATAATTGGTAGTTAAATGTCTTTTGGCTCTCTAGAAATAGCCTGCAGGATATCTTTCTGGTTAGAATGGGCAATCTACCACAGTTGAATGGAACACTAGCACAAGGATAACTGGAAATTGAGCAGGTTGATAAATACCAGAGTGAATATTCTCCATCTGGTTGTCACCAGTCTTGCTACTCTTCAGTTCTAAATGAGACCTTATGAAGAGTATGACTCCCAGAACATTTTGTATCATAATTTAAAAGGGGGCATGAATTTCTGGTGAGTTTTAAATCACTAGGGATTAACACATTTATGTTGCAGTAAGAATCTTTAAACAAGTAATTTATTTGTTTAAACAAAATTTACTATGATCCTTCTATGTCTAAAGAGTATTGGGCTCTCCTTACTCCTGTATGTGAAGGGTGCAGTCCTAACCTTAAAGGTGTTTAAAATAAAATTCTATAAGGAAAATTCAGTTGGAAGACAATATGAAATCATATGGTATAAATGCCAGCCACTTGGAGAAAAAATACATTCTGTAAGATGTAATGGCTTGAGGAATTCTTGTAATATGAAATAGTCATGAGAAAATTTTATAGGGGCACGTGGGTGGCTCAGTTGGTTAAGCATCTGTTTTTGGCTAAGGTCACAATCCCAGGGTCCTGGGATCCCAGGGTCCCATGCTCAGCAAGGATCCTGCTTCTCCCTCTGCCCCTCCCCCTGGTCATGCTTGTGTACTCTCTTTCTCTTAAATAAATAAACAAATAAAATATTTTTTTAAAAAGAGAAGAAGATTTTATATAATGTTGGATAAGACTGGCTTTTAATCAATGAATGTAATTACCATCAATGGAGGTAAAGCAAGATCAGATTTGAGATCCTATCAGAAAGTGTACAGATATTTTGATGTTGAAATGAGTGAGTCATATGTGGTAGAATTAATCCACCAATCTGACTAGAGTGGAGAGTGACTAGGAAAAAAAAAAAAAACAAAATTAGTTGAAATAAAAGACATTCTCATGGAACAGGGTTAGAAATAAGGGCGCTAGAAGTATTAAAACTGAAAAAAACAAACAATAGGACTAAGTATATACTTGAGTTCTACATTGGGGGTGCAGTCATGTTGATGGTGGCATGGATGCTTGTGCTGGTAATGCTAGAGGCTCAGTGCCAAAATCAGAAGGGAAAAATGTGTATAAATGAGAGGGGAGTGAATTCCAAGATATTCTGCTGCATAAAGCAAACAGAGGAAAGATGGTTAATACATGTGTATATGAGCCTGTAGTGTATGCATTTATGTATGTTTAAGTGAGGTCCATTGTGTGTTGTGTTAAGTCAGAACTTTATGTCCCAGGCCTCGGTTTGGTGTGATGCAATGTGTAGAGTTACTGTTAGCGTGTGGTATCTTCAGATGTCCTTTCTATTATGAACTATGAGTTTTCCCCTCCTCTTCTACTTCTTTCTCCTTCTCTTTCTTGACTCATGTCAAAGAAGACTCAGGTATTTCATATGTACAGATGAAAAAATATGTATAAAGCTTAGTACTCTAATCCTCAAAGAAGTCTGTCTCCGTGTTAGGGTCTCTCCTTATGAGGGATTGACTCACTCTTTCAGCTTAAAAGACATGCTTTAGGAATGCTTTTTACTAGGCATTCTATGAGAGAATGTAGTAGGGTATAGTAGACATTCACTGCCAAGAATATGAGAATAAGGGATTGAACAAACATATGTCTATACATCAACACATGGAAGTGTATGTATTGTGATTCATCTGAGATCCGCTCTTCAAAAATACGTTTGCTTCTTTAAAAAGACAACTTTGTTTATGCTGCCATGTCTTTTTTTGTTTTGTTTTTTTTTAATTTTTTTTATAAACATATAATGTATTTTTATCCCCAGGGGTACAGGTCTTTGAATCGCCAGGTTTACACACTTCACAGCACTCACCATAGCACATACCGTCCCCAATGTCCATAACCCCACCCCCCTCTCCCAACTACCCTCGCCCGAGCAACCCTCAGTTTGTTTTGTGAGATTAAGAGTCACTTATGGTTTGTCTCCCTCCTAATCCCATCTTGTTTCATTTATTCTTCTCCTACACCCCTAACCCCCCATGTTGCATCTCCACTTCCTCATATCAGGGAGATCATGTGATAGTTGTCTTTCTCCAATTGACTTATTTCATGAAGCATGAACCCTCTAGTTTCATCCACGTCGTCACAAATGGCGAGATTTCATTTCTTTTGATGGCTGCATAGTATTCCCTTATGTATATATACCACATCTTCTTTACCCATTCATCTGTTGATGGATTACCAAAGGCAAGGGAAGCAAGGGCAAAAATGAACTATTGAGATTTCATCAAGATCAAGAGCTTTTGCACAGCAAAGGAAACAGTTAACAAAACCAAAAGACAACTGACAGAATGGGAGAAGATATTTGCAAACGACATATCAGATAAAGAACTAGTGTCCAAAATCTATAAGGAACTTAGCAAACTCAACACCCAAAGAACAAACAATCCAATCAAGAAATAGGCAGAGGACATGGACAGACATTTCTGCAAAGAAGACATCCAGATAGCCAACAGACACATGAAAAAGTGCTCCACATCACTCGGCATCAGGGAAATATAAATCAAAACCACAATGAGATATCACCTCACACCAGTCAGAATGGCTAAAATTAACAAGTCAGGAAATGACAGATGCTGGCGAGGATGTGGAGAAATGGGATCCCTCCTACACTGTTGGTGGGAATGCAAGTTGGTGCAACCACAATGGAAAACAGCATGGAGTTTCCTCAAAATGTAGAAAACAGAACTACCCTATGCCCAGCAATTGTTCTACTGGGTATATACCCTAAAGGTACAAATGTAGTGATCCGAAAGGGCACATGCACCCAAATGTTTATAGCAGCAATGTCCACAATAGCCAAACTATGGAAAGAAACTAGATGTCCATCAACAGATGTTGCCATGTTTTTTTAAACAGCACAGTACTAATTTTGGCTGAGGGTAAATAAAACCTGGTTTCTTATCCCAATCCTCCCTGTCTCTAGCTTTCTTCCTGAAAAGGAATCCTTCATTAATCTCTGTTTAGTTTCTCTTCTGCTCTTTTAATTTTGGTCATACTTTTAAATAATATGATTTTACAAAATACATTGTGTTTTGATTTCATGCTCTTTCAGACAGAGTTTACATTAGTTACGTACTTACCCTCTTCTCCAATCTCACTTATCCGAATGCAGTTACATCACTATTTTGTTTCTGTTTGCAATCTTAAACAAAACACTAAAATCTAAGTGTATTCAACCAATCACTTATAATCTCTTCCTGCCCTTCTTTGTAAGATAAAGACATAAGTGTTAAGACCTTTTCCTCCAATTATGTTATTTTTGTTTGTTTGAGTATAATTGACACAGTGTTAAGTTTCAGCTATATAACATAGTGATTTGACAAGTCTGCTATGCTGTGCTCACCACAAGTGTAGCTGCCATCTGTCACCATATACTATCACAACACTATTGACTATATTCCCTATGACTTTTATTCCCATGACTTACTCATTCCATAACTGGAAACCTGTATCTCCCACTCCCCTTAACCCATTTTTCTCATCCCCCCACTCCCCTCTGCTATTAGTTTGTTTTCTATATTTATAGGTCTGATTCTGCTTTTTGTTTATTATTTTTTGTAAGTTCCACATCAATTATGGTATTTTTAAGATATTTCCTAATGTATTAGTATCTATTGCCTAATTAATTATGTCTATGTTTTCAAGTAGAAATATTTCAAATTTTATTCAGGAAATTTTTAAACAAAGAAATTATTTGTTAATGTTTGAACTAGTCTAGCACTAGCTAAGATGTAATGACAGTACCTACTTTAATGATTTTTATCATTCATATTTTGAAATCAACATATGATTTTAAAAATCAACATAGAAATTAATTGTAAAAACAAGTGATGTCACATGAAGTTTTTTTAAGATGATTTGCAGTTTATGTGTGTTATTGAAATATTCATGCTTTATTTCTACAGGTAAAACCAACGGGAAAAATGACCAAGTTTCCAGATGACTGAATATTTATAGGTATGATGTTGATGTGGAGAAAGTGGAAGGGGTTTCTTTTGGGGTTTCAGCTTAAGTAATTGAAAATAAAAGTAGATACAAACAACTAAATACATTTAAAAAAATAGACTTCTGAGAATAAAATTTTTCTAAACATTGAGATAAAAAAGAAAATCATGTACTTAATTTTCATTGTCACTTGATCAATGATTGGAGTGTTCTAGGCCAAAGGAATGCTAGTAGCTTTTCCATTTTAATACTAGGTATCCATTGTCCTCACTCCAGATAGTTATTCAGATAAACTGGGAAACATTTAAAGGATTAATTCTTTGATATCTAAGGATGCCTAGGATTAGCGCTGTCCCAGAGAAGTTAGGTGCGCTCTGTCCTCCTATCTTAAAATCTATGTTTTTCTCCCAATAGAAACACACAGAACCTGATTTGGGGTGGATCCCAAGAAATATCCTTATGGAACTTGTAAATGGTAGCTGGTTCCAGCCACCCACTCTCCTTCTAACAGGCATTCCTGGACTGGAGGCTGTGCAAATATGGATCTCTATCCCACTGTGTGTCATGTATCTAACTGCCCTCCTGGGGAACTGCATCATCCTCTTTGTTATCAAAACCACCTCCAGCCTTCATGAGCCTCAATACATCTTCCTTTCTATGCTGGCAACCACAGATGTAGGTCTGTCTTTATCAACCCTACCGACAGTACTCAGGGTCTTCCTCCTGAATCGCAGAGAAATTGAGTTCCATTCTTGTCTAACACAGATGTTCTTCATTCATACTTTCTCCTCCATGGAGTCAGCCATCCTGTTGGCCATGGCCTTTGACCGATTTGTAGCTATTTGCAACCCACTGTGCTACACTGTGGTCTTAACCTCTCCTCGAATTATTGGGATGGGAATTGCAGCCGTGGTTAGGGGTGTGATGTTGATGGTACCTTTGCCAATCCTGCTCAAGAAATTGTCTTTCTGCAAAGATGTTATTCTATCACATTGTTACTGCTACCATCCTGATGTTATGAAGCTGGCCTGTGGCCCTATCAAAATCAACATCATCTACGGGTTGTCCCTTGTCCTCTGCTCCTTCGGAGTTGACTCTGTGCTCATTGTCATTTCATATGTACTTATTTTGAAAACAGTGCTGGGTATTGCCTCAGAAGATGGTCAGCTCAAGGCACTTAATACTTGTGTGTCCCACATTTTCACTGTCTGTATCTTTTATGTGCCACTCATTGTGCTGGCTCTAATTCACAGATTTGGTACATTCGCATCTCCTGTTCTCCATGTCACCATGGCCAATCTCTTTCTCTTTTTGACCCCTGTCCTTAATCCCTTGGTTTATAGCCTAAAAACCAAACAGATAAGATCTGTAATACACAAGGTATTCAAGGGCAGGGGAAACTTGCTGTAGTCAAGGGTGGCTTAGTGAAAATGATACCCTGACTCTCTCTTCCTCTTTCATCTGTCTGTTTTCCAAGAATGGTTTTGTGAGAGTGGAGGTATTTTCTTCTTGTCTGACAAAATGACGGTAGCATTTGAGTTATTGTCTTGAGCCAATTATTACTATTGTTTTGATCTAATTTATCATCCATTAATGTGTTGCATGAAAGATCTTACTGAAATAATTTTTATGTCTCTCTGCTATTTAAATGTTTAAGTCTAAATAATTAAGTGATTTACAATTAAATGTAAGATAAAGGCCAAGTTATTATATATTTTAGAAAAATTTCCATTTTCTTATCCTTACCTTTCTCTCCAACCTCAACTCTGATTACATGATGCTCCCTTTCTTCAAATTGGGTGATTCAATATATTTTTATACATGTATACCAGCCCTTATAAGACATTTACCAATGCTTGGCTTGCAATTTCAATACCAATATGGAACAGAAATTTTTCTGTTATGAGTGTTTCCAACATTTCGGTAAAATTGGCAATTTTCCCCTCAATATAACCTATTAATAATTTTATTATACTACAGCACAATTTTACTTCATGTCTATATTCTTCAATTTAGAATTGTTGTGGAAAAGCATATAAAGTGTTGCTTTATACTAAATCTCTGGTATATATCTATACACTGGCACAGTAAATCCCAACTGTTTTCTTTTAATAAATGAAGGAATATTTGTGGGCATAGGTAATTGCACTTGGCAACCACGACTCTTTCCTGCTAACATAACTATCGTTTAATGACCCTCCCCCTCTAAACAATCAGGGGCCATGTGTTTTGTCTTTGCCATTGCATCTTCAGTACCTTGTGAAATATCTCTACTATAAATTATAATGAATGTATATTGCAGAATAAATTAATAAATATGTCAGAAATGTTTGGTAATATGTAATACCTGTAAAAGTACTATATTTACACACTAGTGTATATAAATGTATGATATTTACACATTAAAATGTAACTATAAAACAAGTGAGGGAAATCTTTAAAATACTCTATTATGGAAAGAAGAAAGGAAACTAAATTATTGGGATGTCTTCCTCAAGCTCCAAACTTTTAATTACATTACCAAAATGAGCCTCATTTAAACCAAAGGAGATGAGTTTTACTAGCTCCATTTTAGTGAAAAGGAGATAGTTAAAAGATAGTAAACAATTTGTTAGTATCTGCCTAATAAAAATGATTAGACCTAGGATTAAATGCCACCACATATTATATAAGGAACACATAAAGTTTACTAAATCCAACTTTTTTCTGCCACATGTAAGATGTAAAGATATGCAGACACATAGGTGTCATTGAACAGCATTTATTTAATTGAAGTTTTTTTTTTTAGATTTTTTTTTTTAGATTTTATTTATTTATTTGACAGATGGAGATCACAAGTAGGCAGAGGCAGAGAGAGAGAGGAGGAAGCAGGCTCCCTGCTGAGCAGAGAACCCGAAACGGAGCTCAATCCCAGGACCCTGGGATCATGACCTGAGCTTTAACTCACTGAGCCACCCAGGCACCACTAATTGTAATAATTTAACCTGATTGTATCTGTATTCATATTCACTTACACTAGGTAAGCCATGAGTTCCCTGATTCCAGAAACACTTGTCTTGCTCACAAATACACTATTTTTCTTATCAAGTTATGTCCACGTGAAATATACAGTGCCCAAGAAAGCTGCTCACTGTAAAACTAGGATTTAAACTCACATCTGTCTGTGCTCCTTCAAATGTCTATGCTCTCAACTCTACCACATATTTCATCCCTGAAAAACCTGACCTCTAAGAAGAACATTGCCAAACGTATAGCTTTACCACACTGTGAAATGTGACTGTATGTGGAGGTTGTAAGGACCTATTTTATATTTCCATTTTAGCCAGAGGCTTCCATTGAGGTTAAACAATAACTTTGTTGTTTAACCCTTAAACTGTCCCTGTTCCCCTTCCCCCAGGGGACTTAAAAACAGGTCCTGGGGGTGCCTGGATGGCTCAGTGGGTTAAGCCTCTGCCTTCAGCTCAGGTCATGATCTCAGGGTCCTGGGACCAAGTCCACATCGGGCTCTCTGCTCAGCAGGGGGCCTGCTTCCCGCTCTCTCTCTCTGCCTGCCTCTCTGCCTACTTGTGATCTCTTTCTGTCAAGTAAATAAATAAAATCTTTAAAAAAAAATCCTCTTAAGAGTCTTTCACAAAATAAGTGCTTAATTTAAAACAAACAAACAAACAAAAAACAGGTCCTTGAAACCAGCTCCAGGTGTGGAGGCCAAGAAAAACAAGGCTGTATTCACCTCGAGTCTAGCCCTGACATAAGTACAGCCAACTTGGCAAAGCAAAAGCTGGCACCTTGCATTGTAAGAGTGGGTTAGCATAAGAATGGCCATCCTGAAGGCCGGGAAGCCATTTTACTGAGCATTACTAATTGGCTGCCTCTGCGTAGGTGACTTGAGATAAGAGAAACTAGCTAAAAGCTGGGAAACAACTTAATCATATACCACCAGGGCGGTTAGGTGGTGGCACCACAGGGACCAGATGTTAATAAAAAACAAATAGTTAACTTGCAGAGATTACAATTCTGCAAGATAGGAGTCTCCCTTGGTTTACAAATGTCCTAGTGATTTACAACAAAGAAGCCATCTTCTCAATAGCCCAATTTCCAGAGACAAATAACTCAGTTCCTTGAGGTCTAAGGTCGCCCTCCCCACCATAAAACTGAAGGAGGCTGAGGTGGAGGGAAAGGTAAATAAAGTTAAATTTCTTCTAAACCTAAATCTCACTTAACCGCCAGGGTGACGCTGGGGTGGCAAAAAGTTAAGCAAAGTTAAACTCTCAAAGTGGGGTGCAAGATATGTATGTAGCTATGAAAAAGTGCCTTGAAAATGCTATATAAACCCTTGTCTTTGAGTGCTCGGGGTCCTTGTTGAAACCCGCTGCACCGGGGAGATACTTGGACCCCAGCTAGCTGGAAATAAACCTCGCTGTGTGACTTGCATTATCGAGAGTGTTCTCTGTCTCATTGAGGGGTGGTCAACTCTGCACCCTCTGACCCAGAGGTCAGTATGTTTATATTTTTATTTTGCTTTCACTTTTAAAGAAACACTGGAATATTCAATTCGAAAAACTGAGGTTATCCATATTTCAATCCCTTTTTTATTACATACCCTAGATTTGAAAGAGGTCCGATTCATACTCAAAGAACAAAGTCAACTTCAGGATTCCTTCCTCTCATACATTCTTGAGTTGCTCTGTGTTCCAGAATTTAGAGGCACTCTAGTCCTGTTCATGCAATGTGATTTCTCTGACTTATTACACTGATTCCATATTTACTTATTTGAAACCAGTGGATCTAGCTAAGGTGATATTTCTGCCTTTGGTACTGAAGTCTTAATTTGCCATATTGTCTGAATACAGAGCATGGTGGGGGGCTTGATCTCAGGACTGTGAGATTATGACCTGAGCCAAAATCAAGAGTTGGCTGCTTAATTGACTGAGCTACCCAGACATCCCAGAAAGCAAGGTATGTTGCGGACACTGGACTGGATCCTGGTGGAAGAATCACGTGGCACTTAGAGACTTTGGAGGATTGGAGGTTTATTTAACACTGGCGGGCTCAGACGAGGTTATTCTCCAAAGGTCTGAGCCCTGAACACAAGCAGGGAGGGGGATTTATACCCTTCTACTTCTGCATACTTGGTACTTTTGGCACATGTGGAAAACGGGGTAGGAAAGAAAAACCTAGAAGGGCTTTGAGACAGGAACTGGAATTCCCTTGCTGATATGGTCAGCCATCTTAGAGTATTGTTTTTCCCTGTCATTCTCCCCTTTTTTAAATACCTAGATTAGAAAGCATCATTTTCATCTATTATGATGGCCCTGCAAGGCTAGTATTTGGGCAATGGCTCACCTGGTAACATTGTTTTCTATGATCTTAGCAATCCATCTTAAGGTTCTTAAGGCTTCCCAATAAGCAATAACAATAAAAAGTTTCTGGGAGAAAGTTCAGTCAGAAGGTGGAGTGAGATGAGGGTGTCATTGTCATGTCAACAATACCCAGGGTATTGTTGTGAACAGTGATATCCATCTGATCTGTGAACAGATATCCATCAGTCGGTGGGGTCTCATCAAAGGTGGAGCTGGAGCAGGTCTTTAGGATCTGGTTGGGCTTTCCACTGATGTGATTCATCCAACTAGTGAGAGCTTTCTTTACTCTAGAGCATTCGGTGACACCTAAGACCCTGAGGGCAGTAGGAATGGTTAGATAAACAGTGTGGGGCCCTGTTCAACATGGGTTTGAGGGGGTCCTTTCTAAAGTTTCTGGTGAGATGTGCCTTTGAGTTTTACCCAGGGCTTGGAGGTATTGGGACATTTCTAAGTGTCCAATCTGTTTGAGGTCTCCTCTAAGCCTACTTACTACAGGGGAGTGGCCTGCCATAGAAACTTTGAGGTGAATTATAGCTGCAGCAATCTTTTAAATCCAGTTGACTAGAATAAATAATATCAATGACCTCCAACAGTTATGCTCTGTATGACGTTCAGGTCCAGACAAAAGGGTAGCTGGATTTAAAGTCTGACAGTTTTGGGGTATTATTTCAGGTATATCTATCAATATAGCCTGGTATTTAATAAGTTGGCCGCCATAAAGAGCTTTGAGGCTCTTTTTACAAGGAGCATTGTTGTATGCTTAGAAAGGCTTTGTTTACAATTGTACCTCAATAGAGGTGGTTTCTAGGATAAATATAACTGAAAAATACCATTAAGCTCTTTTTTTGAGGTATTAACATTCTAATTACAAGGGATCAATGGCAAGTAGGAGAAAACTTGTCTCAGGAGATAAGGCTATCCCCAAGTGTATTACCCAACCAATCATAAAGCGGTATTATCCATTATTTCCACAAGTCCACAGTTAACCCTATGGAGTGGTGTATGCTCTGCTTTTAGAGAATGATTTCCCTATTCCAGCCACACAGAACTGGTCAAGGTGGTAAGTTACACAACTGTTGGGGAATCAGTCCCATTTTCCAGCTGTTTAATCATGTGCCATGGGGTCCTGTTATTATTATCCCCACAGAATATTAAACAAGAAGATTGTCTAAATGTGTTATTGTGTAACTTCTCTGAAGTTTACCTCAAGTTGTCTAGGTTAGTTAAACAACATTAAAAGACAAGCAAATCATGAATCCACAAGGTGTGTTACTAAAACACAATTTTTCTCTCTAAAATAACCCTCATTTCCAGAGATGGCCAAATCAGGACTAATTATCTGAAAAACAAGTCCAGTTTTAACAAACTTGGCCTAATTATTTACATAAGCTCAGCAAGAACAATGAGTGATCATATAGATCTTTTAGAATCTGCTTTTCTGGAAGTTCTTATAAGGAATCTCTAGGTTGAACTTTTAGTAGCCTTTCCAGGCCAGAAGCTAAGCCACTTACTTGCCATTAGACATGCCTGTAATAACACTTGATTTGGGTGAATTCCTCTTCCTAAGGTTCCTGCACCTACCAGGAAGTGACATTCTTTACTTACCAGTGAGGCTGCTGGGAACTCTGTAAGCAAAGTATCAGGCCAACAGTTCCAAAGGGCTTTATGGCTCCAAGTTTCATAAAGTCAACCTTAGTTCCTTTAAGCTGTCTGGTCATATCTGAGTCTATGCATGTCTTTCTTAAATATGACATTCCAGTCAAAGCCTTGGTAAAATAACCCATGTTTCCAATGGTGTCCTGTTACAAGGAGAACAGATTTTTATTGAACTTATGCAAATGACTGATTGCCATGGAAGAAAGAATACTTACTGAGACCTTTTGAGTTTTAGAGGGTTCAGATAGAAAGAAAAGTTGAATGCTTTGATTTGTTTACAAATGAATATTTTTACATTTCTGTAAGTCACAGATAACTTAAGTAAAAATTTCCTTACTGTGGAATAGCAAACATTAGAGAGCCAGCAATGTTTCAAACAAGAGTCACAACACTATAATCTTTTAGTTCATTTAGTATGCAGCTTTACTTAGTTCTGGAAATTCTTTCCCATTTCAGTTTTAGGATTTTTAAGATATTGAATACCTGTATTTGTCCTGAAAGTCATTTATATGATCTCCTTTAAGGTGAAACTCATTTTACAAGAGAGTAAAATTATAAATGACAAAACTCAGAATAGATATGGTAAAAGAGCTGATGAAATGAGAGTTTACAATTTAACTGGCAAGGAAATCAGGTTATTTCTGTGACACATAACACTTCAATAATTAAATATCAAGTGATGACCTTATCAAAACATTACAACTTTAGGAAATGTAGAGAACCTCTAGAATCCTTATAGCATTTACCCAAATGTAACCCAAGGTTTTTTCATTTGTTTAGCAATACTTCCTGAGTAACTTAGCATACCAAGGAAAAGACTAATGAGTTAAAGAGATTTCATTTACAATTTAAATCTTGTCAACATTTGCTAGAATCTTAGAAAGTTTTAAAGCACATGTCTAAATATAATTAGGGATGTTAAAGACCTCATATAGGCAAAATGTGGAAAACGGTGTTCTGGACAGGCAAAGAGGAAACAACTGTTTACATTTTCTTCTTAACAGCAGATCAGTTAACCTAAGAAAACTTTGTCCTTTTGAACAGAGGGAAAAACCAACTTCCTATACCAGTGTCTTTTTAAAATTCATTTCAATCTTAGTCCATCATGACCACACTTAAAATTCTTTTTCTGAAGATTTCCCTTCACAAACCTTCTACAACTTTCCTTTGCATTTAGGTTTTGTCCCAAGCCATTTCCTTCCAAACAACCATCTCATTTAGGACAAAATTACCTTCTTTTCCTTCAACAAAATGCATTCCCATTCCTTATATCTTTCTTGCATATCTCCTACTTTTCCACATACAGAGTTCTTTCCCTTATTTCCATCAGTCATAGTTACAATTAGCAGAATTTTGTACTCTTAGAAACACCTTAATATCTAGTGATGGCTAAGTATTAACCACTGTGAACTGTTACAACATAATTCTTTAGATGGCAAATTTATGAATCAGTTAAGCATAAGACGTGCTTACCAACAGATTTAAATATTCTTAGTTTCTTTGCGGTAAGAAGTCAAAAGCACAAACATACATCCAGAAAACATCCCACCACTATCCCCCATCACCTACAATCACAAAAACTCAGCCCTATCCCTGCCAGGTGCCCAGGCCACTGGGAAAAACAAAGCTGTGCTCTCTGATTTCCATGTGACACTTGAGTTTCCTCAGTCACTTCAGATTTTCCACAACAGGAGGCCCTACCTGTGAGACCTCTAAGAGGTCTCTGGGAGGTGATCAGTCTCCCCTTCCACCCTCAGGGTGGGCCTGACTGGGTCCTGGATCCCCAGGCCTAACTGGAATCTGGTGTAAGAAAATAATAAATGTATTATTTTTATTAAAGTATATCAATACACAGAAATAATAAAAGGTACATTATAAACGTGGATACAAAATAAGTAGGTCAAAGTGTTACTTAAAGTGTATATGTTATTTTTAAAAGTATATCAATGGAAAAAAAATATGTTAACTTTAATGCCATTATATGTATTGTAAGAATTAAAAACTTTTACATCTTCTTGTTTAAATTCTTAAATAACTACAGAATGGCTAAATATGTTCAGGATCCTTTGTGCATAAAAATCAACTATTTAGGGGCGCCTGGGTGGCTCAGTGGGTTAAAGCCTCTGCCTTTTGCTCAGGTCATGATCCCAGGGTCCTGGGATCAAGCCCCACATCAGGCTCTCTGCTTGGCGGGGAGCCTGCTTCCTCCTCTCTCTCTCTCTCTGCCTGCCTCTCTCCCTACTTGTGATCTCTGTCTGTCAAATAAATAAATAAAATCTTAAAAAAAAATCAACTATTTATAGAGTTACCTAGCAAGCCAAATACATTTGACCTTTGAACAAAACAGGTTTAAACTACATGGGTCCTCTTACATGCAGATTTTTTTTTGCAATACAGTACTGTGAGTGTATTTTCTTTTCATTATGATTTTAATATAATTTTCTTTGCTCTAAATTACTTTATTGTTATATTATTCAGCTTGTAATTGTACACAAAAGTCTGGGTTACAACACCTGCTTCTTTAGTTCTCTTCTATAAATTTCCTTTTATATTTTTTACTCCATTAATTATATGAATTTTCTATCATTGTTTCTTTTGTTTAAATGTTTTATTTCTATTTTTTTAAACAGGAAGCCTGATTAATAAAATGTATATTGATATAGGAAATGGGTTGTAGATGGTTCTTAGCCTATATCAATTGATTCTTAAATAAGTCACTTCTACTTACTATGTCTCCATCACTTCCTAAAATGACAGGGAACTCTCTTCTGCTGATCTTCTAGGGTCCTGGAGATAAATTCTTGTTTGGGACTTAAAAAAAAGCCAATGGCTATAGCCATTAAAACTATAGATTTATGTTAGATAATCTTACACAACAGCTCATGAACAGCAACTGTTGGTTTATACTGACACACTGTTTTCCAAAGTGCTGTGAAAGGATTCTCATGGCTGTGCTGACAACAGAAATGTGTTAAGATAGCTTGGTGTTCTGGGTGCCAAGTTTTTTGTTATTTATTTAAGCCTACTGTGTCCTCTGTTGATTATGGCCTGCCCCAAGCAATTGTAATTCATTTATTTGGTTCTCATTTTATTTATAGATATATTTTATATCACTATTATAGCATCACATATATATATTCTTATTTGTTCTTATTTATCACACTTACAAAACATTGGCTTATTGGTGAGTAGAAATCTATCTTAATAAACTTTGTATCCCCAAATGTCATAATGTATATTTATTGCAGAATTTAGAATATTTAATTTGAGTACCAAAAAACCAAAAAACAAACAAACAAAAAAACCCCGAGAAAACAAATGGAGCAGATGAAAGTCATGTGATCCAATAAACATAGATAGGGAATAAACTGAGAAGTAGCTTATAAGATATAGGCATCATTCACCAATTATGGTAAATACAGATCATAGATAAGTTGTAGGAGATGTTAAAGAACATATTAAGGAGGTCATGTATTGTGATGAGCACTGGGTCTTATGCACAACTAATGAATCATTGAACACTACATTAAAAACTAGTGATGTACTATATGTTGGCTCACTGAACATAATACAATTTTTTTAAAAGAACATATAAAAGATCAAATATATGGAATATGTGATAGAATAAGCAAAAATGTTACTTATAGACAAGAAAGAAAAAAAAGTCCTGAGACATAATATGTCATGTCCAAAATGGTGGCTGGGTAGTACCTAAATCACTTTTTAAGGACATCCTTTGCAGTTTCA
Source organism: Meles meles (assembly GCF_922984935.1). Classification (NCBI taxonomy): domain Eukaryota; kingdom Metazoa; phylum Chordata; class Mammalia; order Carnivora; family Mustelidae; genus Meles; species Meles meles. The sequence goes on along the minus strand of NC_060073.1, from coordinate 57,567,769 downwards.
TTCTGGTCACACTTATTCTTAGAACAAGAAATACAGGTAAAATTCATAGATGCTTAGCATTATCACTGGTAAGTTAGAGCTGTGGCCATGCATACATGATGCTGTATGACTGATAAAGTGTGAGTTGGCCCCAGGTACCTTTCATCTGTGGGGTTCTCTTGCTCAAACTTCAACTCTGGTCTTCCTAATGCCATCAACAGAGGGACAGAACAGAGTAGTATTGCATAATCCAGCATTCAGATACTGCAGGGCCTTCTCCCCACTTGCACACTATTGTAAGTGTGTTAACCAACGCCCTCTCTGTTCTCCCACTTCTCACAGTGTATTTTAAATTGACTAAGTTAGCCAGGTGATTTGTGACTCTTAATTTGTTCTGTGAACATTTCTATTCAAAACTTGCTTAGTTTTTCTGGTAGTGTATTTGGACACTGTCAATGTGTCAACAAAATTGCCACAATGTAGAAGTTATAAATCACTTAAAAGTTACTGACATAGGCTTTTTCTTTGTTTGTTTGTTTCCAAAGATTTTATTTATTTGAAAGAGAGAGACACAGTGAGAGACGGAACGCAAGCAGGGGGAGTAGGAGAAGGAGAAGCAGGCTTCCAACTGAGCAGGGAGCCCAGTGCAGGACTTGATCCCAGGATCCTGGGATCATGACCTGAGCTGAAGGCAGATGTTTAATGACTGAGCCACAGAGGCGCCCCTGACATAGGCTTTTTGAATTAAACCAAATTCTACCCTATTCAATTTGCTTTGGATGCAACAGATACTTAGCTTGCTTCTGCCTCTAGACTGTCGCTTGAACCATTGAATGAACTCAAATTAATTTACCACTAGATTTTCCGATACCTGTTCTTTTTTTTAAGTTTAAGATCATGTCTGCTTTCAATGGCACTTACTACCAGCCACCATTTCTTCCTTCTTTCAAGAATTCCAGGACTAGAGGAGTCTCACATCTGCATCTCCATCCTCCTGGGCATCATGTATATAATTGCCATCCTGGGGAACGGCATCATTATTCACATAATAAACAAGAATCCCAGCCTTCTAGGGCCTCAATATGTGTTATCGTCCCTGTTAGCAGCCACTGACATAGACATGTCAGCATCTACATTGCCTACTGTACTTATTGTCTTTCTTCTCAACCACAAAAAGATTGAGTTCCATGGTTGTATCGCTCAGATGGTCTTCATCCACCCTTTCTCTTGTATGGAGTCTGCCATCCTGCTGGCCATGGCTTTTGACCACTTTGTTGCCTTCACAACCCACTGTGCTACACTGCTATCCTGACTCATTCCTGCATTACTCAGATGGGATTGGCTGCTATGGCTCGAGGAGTGGCACTGATGGCTCCCTTGCCCGTCCTGCTCACATGGCTTCCCTTCTGTAGGAACATCATCTTATCCCACTCATTCTGCTTCTGCCCTGACATGATGAAGCTAGCTTGTGAATCCATTCGTGTGAATATCATTTATGGGCTGGCATTGGTTCTCTGCTCCTTTGGTCTTTCTTTCTTTCTTTCTTTCTTTCTTTCTTTCTTTCTTTCTTGTTCTGTCTTATACTTTGATCTTTTTTTTTTTAAAGATTTTATTTATTTATTTGACAGACAGAGATCACGAGTAGGCAGAGAGGCAGGCAGAGGGAGAGAGAGGAGGAAGCAGGCTCCCTGCTGAGCAGAGAGCCCAATGTGGGGCTCAATCCCAGGACCCTGGGACCATGACCTGAGCTGAAGGCAGAGGCTTTAATCCACTGAGCCATACAGGCATCCCTTATACTTTGATCTTAAACATAGTTCTGGGCATTGCTTCCAGGGAAGGACAACTTAAGACATTCATGAGTCTCCCATATTCTCACTGTCCTCATTTTCTATGTCCCACTTTATTGCCTTAGCCATGGTCCACAGGATAGGTAAATAACACTACCCTCTCCCCCATGTCACAATGTCCAACATTTTCCTTTTCCTCACACCTATCCTCAACCCTCTGGTTTACAGTGTGAAAACAAAACAGATTAGAAGGGCACTATGTAGACTGTACTTAAGGTAGGATGATGCAACAGAGTGGGATCACTTTGAAGGCCTGATTGGAAAGTACCGGAGATATTGAAAAAAAAAAAAAAATGACCATGTGGGCTGAGGCACTTTCTTTGGTACATCTCTATATGGTTTTTACCATAATATTTCTAGAAATATAATAATATTCCCTTTTAGTTTGAAATATTAGATCAAGAAATATTCCTAAAGCTCCTTTCACCTTCACTTATATTTCTCATTTCTGGTGTTTACACCACTTACCTATGAGCCCATTTCTTTCCAAACAACCCTACAGATATTTCTATTTGAGACTCCCTCTTACGTAGCTATATGGCTAAAATCTGATCTAAAATAAAATATTTATATTGTTATACAGACATTATTTTGGGGTTTTTGAAATTTTATAGACAGAAATATTACAAATGAGAGAAAGGAAGGTTTAGTTTCATTATTTTTATTTAAATCTGTTCTTTGAAACCATGCCAATATAAGCTCCATATAACACAAAAATTCAGTGAAAATTAAGGCAAAAATACAGCAAAACAGGTACTTAAAATCTACCATTTATGTAATGTATACTTGATTTTCCTAGGTTGTATGAATTTAGATTTCATATTTAGCTGAATATATAAGTATAGATTGCTTAAGCTAAAATCAAGACTCTGTAACTTATATGTTATGTATCCAGGGATCATAGTGACCCGGATTTTTATGCCTCACTGTCTCCATCAGTGAAAAGAAGTTAATACTGTTATCTACTTTGTAAGGACATTATAAGAAGAAATGTGATAATTTATTTAATGTGTTTATAACAATATCAGACATATCGCAAATGTTCAATAAATATTAACCACTTTATTAAGGTCAAAAATATGGTAGAGGACAAAGGCCAAGCCAGGATTTAAACAAAAATCCAAAAGAATAAAGGCTTCTATGATTCAGATGGTGATATCAAAGGTGACCAGAAAATGAAGGGGGAGGGGGAATCAGAGAGGGAGATGAACCATGAGAGCCTGTGGACTCTGAGAAACAAATTGAAAGTTTCAGGGGGGAAAAACAAACCAAGAAACAAACTGAAGTTTTATTCCTTCAGCTGTCAGAATGTAACCTTATTTATTCTCAGTATGAAATGGGAAATAAGATCCGAATAAAGTACAAATTCTGAATGAGTAAACAAGAGGAGTAACAATAACCATTTCTCAGATCCTTATATATTATTCTTTGCAGACAGCTCCTTTATCTTTTATTAAAAGTCAGAATGTTCAGACATTAGACAGTATCTGGCTACAAGTAGAAGATAGATAATAAGCACATATAGTCATAAATTTATCACAATTTTGAATTTTCACACTTCAATTTAAATAACATTGGCAGTCAAGAATCAGGTGACATCCTGTTTTCCTCTATAAAATTAATCCCTCATTGATCTTTTACAATCCAGAGTTAGACTCCTCAATTTAGCACATGGGGCAATGTGATTTTCATCTGACTCATACACCAAATACATTGAGCTTGGGTTCCTGTTGCCATTTCTCCATACCACTACCAAACAATCATCATTCATGACCACAGTTATGATCATTTATTCAAGCATTCTGCTCATTCTCCCTCCTTAGTTAGGCTGGGTATTTCTTGAGGGGAAAACCAAAGTATTTTTTTTTTTTTAATTTTTGAATTAATGGTACCTTGCATACTACTTGGCACACACTAGTTCTTGAATAGCATTTTTTACTTGGTTGCCCCTTCTGATTAAATAGAGAAAAATCATTCCCCAGCAATAACACGTTGTACCCAAAATCTCTTGCGGAAGGCAGCCTGGATCTGCTGGGATTTGAGACTATATACAAGAGGGTTGAGCAGCGGTGTCATGAGAAGATAGGCATTACTCATGGTGGTATATAGAATAGGAGAAGCATCCCGGGTATAGCGATGCAGCACTGCTAAGCTGATGAGGGGCAGGTAAAACACAAGCACCGTGCATATGTGGCAGGCACAAGTGTGCAGCGATCTCCAGTTTCTGTCTTGAGTCTTTAGCTTCATAATAGTGGCCAATATCTTCATGTATGAAGTTATGATGAAGACCACATCCACTGCAAATGTGCAGAGTACAAAAACCAATCCATAGGCACTACTGAAAGAGACATCCCCACAGGCCAGGTTCAGCACATCTGGGTAGTAGCAATAAGAGTGTGAGAGGATATTAGCCCCACAGAAAGGAAAGGTCCTAAGGAAAAAAGGCAGAGGAGCCAGCAGAGTGGCACCTCGTATGAGGGCAGCCCCACTAAGGCAGGCAACGGTAGAGTGGGTAAGGATCCTGGTGTAGTTTAGTGGAGCACAGATAGCTACCAAACGGTCAAAAGCCATGGCCACCAGGACACCTGATTCTACTGAGGAGAGGGTGTGGATGAAGAACATTTGAGTTAGGCAGGCATCCAGGCCGACATGGCGGGCATCAAACCAGAAGACAGCCAAGACACTAGGCATTGTGGACAATGAGAGGCCTAGGTCAGTAAGGGCAAGCACAGCCAAAAAATAGAACTGAGGTTCATGAAGATTCTGCTCTGCTGTTACTAGGATAAGAAGAAGAGCATTACCCACAAGGGCTATGAGGTACAGGACACAGAAGGGAATGGAGAGCCATATATGTGCAGCCTCCAGACCAGGAATACCAATGAAGGAGAAAGTGGGCCAATTAGAGGCAGTGCTATTAAAAGCCAACATGATGCGATGTATGTAGGACGGTAGTCCAAGATGCTTGCAAACCTGTAAAGGAGAAACAATGTGTCAGGAAATTTGAAAGCCAAATTTAAAGTAATTAATGCACAGAATGATCAAATTAAGATATGGAGAACTCAAAATTGAGTTTATATTTTTAGTTTCATAATTATTTCTTTTGGTGTGTGGTTGGCAACTAAGCACATGGAAAGATGTTCACCATCATTATTTATTAGATAAATGCAATTTCTCATTCAATTCAATAAGATACAATTAATAGAATGGCTAGAATTTAAAAGATTGAAAATGCTATATGTTGATGATGATGTGAACAACTGGAACGCTCATACATGGAATGTAAATGGTACAGCCTCTTTAGAACACATTTCAGCAGTTTTCTTATAAAGTTACACACGCACTTCTTGTACAGTTAGCATCATCCAGAAATTTCCCTTCTAAGAGTTTTTCCAAGAGAAATAAAAACTCATATTCACACAAAGGCTTGTACACATTTATTCATAGCAGCTTTATTCATAATAGCAAAAATAAAACAAAACAGAAAGAAACCAAATATACAACCACTACTGATTGGACAAACTGTGGCCAATCCACATACTTTAAAATCAAAAAGGAAGAAATTACTGATAGATCCAACAACATGAATGGATCATTTATGCCATGTGAAAGAAACAAACATAAACGATCAAATGCTGTATGACCTCATTTATATGAAATTCTAGAAGAGACAACATCATGGTGATAGTTGATCAGAGGTTTCAGAGGTGAACCCAGAGTGTGAAGAGATTGGTTGTAAACAGGCAGAACTATCTTTTTGGGAGATGAAAATGTCCCATACCATGACTGACTACATGATTTTCTATGCTTTTAAAAATTCATCAAATTCTACTATTAATATTGGTCATTTTATGTTAAGTGAGTTCCACCTCAATAATGTTAATGAAAAATACAAGATTTTTGAATGAAGGATAACTTTTTAATTATTTTAAATCTACAGTTCATCAAAAAGTATCTCTTTAGGATGTCTTCTCCAAATCCTTCCTTTCAACTCATCCATAAAGGAACTGTCACTGTCATTTGTGAAATAACTTGAGCCACCAGAAGTATATCATATCTAAGATGAGTGCCAGGCTATGTTTTTCACACATTCACCTGACTCTGGTCTAAATGGTCCACATCCCATACTGAAAAAAAACAAAACAACAACAACAACAAAAAAAAAACCTCTATGCCCTCTTTAACATTTTTGTCGACAGTGTCTTTAAAGACCTGTAACACCCTACATGCATCCTATCCCTTAGAAATCTAAACCTGTCTTTGGACAAAAAAGCATAGCTTCTCTATTTCAAATTGGTTTACATATCTGCTCCTCTTCTTTTCTGAGTCATATAAAATTTCTGAGTACTCTGAAGGTTTTGTTAATTCCCAAATTTTCATACTCACCCCAGATTTGTTTTCTGAATATATATTCAGGTGACCCATAGATATCTCTACCCGTATGTTTCAAAGGAAATTCAAGTATATACTCTTAAGCATAAGGGCTAATTTAAACCATATTGATGCTTACCACTATTGCCTGTGCTTTCTTCAGAAATATCCCTCTCTATTATATGCCTTGTGAATTTCTCTTCAGTCTTAAAAATTAATCTAAATTAATTCATCTAGAAAATATTCCCTAATCCCTTCAAAAAGAATTAAGCAAACTTTCTTCCCTGGTACTTTTTAATGTTTCTATCATTACATTACACCCACAAAGCTTGGAATTTGTGATTATTTTTCTGCCATGTGGAGTAGTCTGCAAGTACTTGAGATTACAAGCTTCTTTATTTCTCACAATGAGATTTTTTTTTCTGAAAAATCTTATGTATTACAATAAACAATTTATATAAGTAAATGATTGACTTCTTTAAGAACAATTGAGGTAAGTTGCTTGATCTCACTAAATCTCAGTTGTTTTTTTTTTCTAGGAAATTTGTAGTAATGTTACTATATTAAATGGTGCTGTGAGGATTGATTGTGTGAGGTAGAGAAAAAAGCACGTGACACACTCACTGCCTAAAACTTAACAATCAGCATTTGTTTTTCGGCTTTCATAATACTTAACTCAGTACAAATGTATGTGTAAGTGAATTGTAAACATTAGAAAAATCCTATATTAACTTCATTAGAACACACAGTGATCAATATGAAATATTAAAATATTTCTGTAAAATAATAAAATCTCACATTATTTTATAGTTTAAAATGTATTAAAATCATGTATCAATTTTATTAAACATTATAGTATTTCAGAAAAGTTATATGTATATATAAACTAAATTATATACACATATATGTAGCTATCAAATCTTTTCTGTGTGTTGTTCATATTTTTGAAAGAACAGTAAAAAAAACAATAAGGTTGTAGTTGATCACACCAATATTCCAGGTCAATAATAGAAGCTTGATTTTATGTTGGAGGCAGCACAAACAGAAACAGAGAGGCAGAAAAAGACAGGGGTACAGAGGGAAAGAATGGATGAAAACAAGGAAAAAAAGAGGGAGGGAAAGAAAAGGAGGAAAGAAGAAAGGAAAAAGGGAAATTTTAGAAAAAGTTAATTATGAGACTGACGCGCTACCTACTGCGCTAACGAGGCACCTTAGAAAAAGTTAATTAAAGTACAGCTGATACTTGGCCCATTTTCATATACTAGTGGAAAAGTCAATACATATTTCCTAGATCCCAGTACTTGGATTTCTATAAGAAAACAAACTAAATAATCAATATAAATATTACATATAAAATAATGTACATCTAAATAATATATGAATATTGAGTGCATTATATGTGTGTATGTGTTTTTCCCTTCAAAGTCCAACCAGAAGCTATGTTCATACACAAATTTTTAAAAAGGTTTCATGTTGAATGTACATGTACAAATGAGAAATGCCCCTAGTAGTAGTAGGTATTGAGGAGGGCATGTATTGCATGGAGCACTGGGTGTGGTACATAAACAATGAATCTTGGAACACTAAAAAAATAAAATAAAATTTAAAAAGACAAAAGAACACATAAAACATCTAGCTAAAAAAATATCTTGCACTTACACATAAACCCCTACATAAAGATTGCAGAAACTCAGAAGAATAAGCCAATTTAAAAGATAATGATGTATGCACCACCTACATTTAGCAGAATTAACATTTTGCCATTTTTTTTCAGATAATGTTTTATAAAGGAATAAAATGTTACAATACAAAAAAAAAAAAAAACCCAAACCCGCACTCATTCACATTTATCTTTTATGCATGTATCTTAGTTATTAGCATAAAAGCTTCTTGCTTTACCACAACTCAAGCTTCAAACAAGTTGAATATAATTCATTTGATTCCAGCTCTTCAATCCTGCTTTCATTATTATATATTATTTTCTACATAAATATAATATATATTATAAATGCTACTTTTAAATAAATATATACAATATTATTTATAAATGTTCTATGATTATATATAAATAAATCATTATTCAAAAATATATAAATATAACATATTTATAGTATAATAATTACAAATGACATTAGTTATGTATAAATAAAATAAATCTATTATTTTGGTCAAGGAAAAGACCTAGCTTTAAATCCATTTTATATCAGCTGCTGAAAGTTTTATTTTACTTCTTTCCCCTTTGAAGTTACATTATGTTATGTTATATTATGTTATGTTGTTCTGTTATACTACCTTTTGTCAATTATGTACTTTTTAATGAGAAACTTGTTTGTGTCATGTACCATTCCAAGTTGGAAAATCAAATAAAACAGCACTATGAAAGAAACTAAATTATTATGGTTTAAAAATTGGCTTTGTCATTAACCCTTATGTACCCCAGAGGGTCATTTTCTCTTTCTGAGAAATAATACTCCTATTGTCAAGATATGGGCAATCATTTTAGAAAGATTAAACAGAAAGCAGAAGAAGAGCTTATTGTAATGCTGACAGAATTGAAAGCAAAACTTATAAAAGTTACTGTGGGCTAATGTGTTGAGATCTGTTTCAGAGGTATATACCTAATTCACGTTCATATCTAAATCATTCCATATATGTTAACTTGGGAATGCTGGCAAAGCCTTCACTGATGAGCTGGAATTTAAGGAGAATTCTAAGGAAACATCAGTTTGGGAAAAGCAAATATGCTTCCTCTGTAAAGGAACAATATTCCTTGTGTAATTCTGCAATATTACCGTGAACATTACAGAGAACTTAGATTAGGAATATTATGGCGTCTGGTATTACTAACACAGGGTTGAAGCTGCAGATCAACAAGTCTCCAAATACTAGAACAGTTCTTCACCAGGTAAACTTGAGATAGATAGATGATAGATAGATATAGATAGATAGATAGATAGATGTATCTTTTTTTATCAAAATACACAAGTTTGGTTTTGAATGGTCACTTTCCCAAAACACCAATACTCATTTGAATACTTTGAAGCTTGTAAAGAAGATGACAGTTATCACCAGTAGGCATGAACTCAACATTTAAATTGGGAAAAGTTCTTTTCCTTAATAAGGTGGGAAAGGAAACTTCAAAATTCGCAAAATCATTTGATATTCTCCGTGGTTTTGCATCTAAAGACAGAGTATGCCAACTTAGTCAAATCTAATGCATGTTTGCAAAATGTATTCATGAGACATGAGTTTTAGGATTCAGGGAAAGCTATCAAATTAAGAAACACAGTCCATGAAATCTGAAAATCTACTACTAGCTGCGAAACCACAGTATGCACATATACCATTAACAAATACTCTTTAAATTGATCATGATTACAACAATTATTACTTAGAAGAAAACACAGATAAAGTCAAATCAATCATTTAACTTTAAAATGTACTATTTATCAAACACAGAATTCGCCAGTTTAATCCTCAAATCTCACATACCCTAACTCCACAACACTTAGCATTCCTGTAGGTCTCTTTACTCTGGAAAACCGGTTATTGTTATACCAGTTTACTTGAAAGGACATTTACAATGGCCATTGCTATTACTTATCTCTTAAAGACTCACACAGTGAATGACCTTTTCACTTGCAGATGTGTCTGTTGGCAGGATCCTCCCTCCCAAGAGGAGACACAGAACTCCACAGCTCAGTGTGCGGAAACAGTTTTACTTCAAGGGCTTGGTGGTTTAATGGTGATTTACAAACCAACAAGAGAGGGTCTCCCAGGTGCCTGAAAAGTTCTGCTGAGATTTAAAAATCCCTGTGGGTTCCCAACTCACAGCCAAGAAGTGTAAATTTATTTTCACGCCAAAGAATCTGAGAAAGAAGGGAAGGCTGATAGAGTATCTTTTTGTATTGAAGAAACCAAGCTTCCTTTTTGCTGTTTTGAACACAGTGGTCTGAGCAATTTCTTTATCATATGAAAAGCAAACTGGAGTGAAGACATGTAAATTAGAACTATGTTTAAATAACATCAACTGTGTAGGAAATGTTAAGCTTCTTAGCAAATAAAATAGTAACTACTTAAAAATATTTAGTACAAATAAGTACCTGCATGCTGTCAAAGCTTAAAATATGCATAATTGTTTCATTTAATTTTTGCAAAGACAATAAGTATTTTTCCCAGAGGTAACAAAGCAAAACCATGCCTAAATTTATCTTTCTGTAAAGAAAATAAAATATATTAAAATAATTTAGTACATGACATCAGACTGTATCCTTCTATACCTTGTGTTTTTCCCCCAAGGATTTATCAAAGGCATATTTCCATGACAGTACCAAAAAATCTCTCTCTGACTTAAAAGACAGTTATTGCATAATAAGAATATAATATAATGTAATAACTACCTTCCTGATTTTTCAGATTATGTTTCACAAATATGGATAATTATGCCATCTTAGTTCATATAATTTTTTGCACTCATATGTGTATTTCTATAGGAGACATGCTAAAGTGAAATTGCTGGACCAAAGTATATCTACTTTGCATATTTAATTCCTGTTTAACTTCCTTTCAAAAACGCTAAATAAACATACATGCACAGAAGTGTAAAGATTTGTCAAAAGATGCGAAAGACAAAATTTTCTATTCATAAGGCAAATTTGTACCAATGTAAGGTTTCTAATCATAGCAAATATGAAAGGATTGCATAAAAGCAGGTGTTCCTTATTCATAATAAAACATAATTGCAGTGTTTTGAAACTCAATGTAAAGAAATTGGAGACCAGGCCCAATATGAGATTAACCTCACATTGCATCTTGGAGAACTCCAAGCAGGAGAATCATGAGTTATGGGTCTTGAGCCATGTTGCAATGGCAAGTATAAATTAGATTCATAATTTATTAATTAAACTAAAGAGGATACTACTTTGACATCATCCTAATAGTATTTTATTTTTTTAAGATTTTATTTATTTATTTTAGAGAAAGAGAGAGAGCACAAGCAGGGGAAGTGGCAGGCAGAGAGAGAGGGAGAAGCAGACTCTCCACTGAGCAGAGTCCAGGACCCTGGGTCCTGGGTGTGATCCCAGGACCCTGGGATTATGACCTGAGCCAAGGGCAGATGCTTAACCAACTGAGCCACCCAGGCACCTCCCAGTAGTAGTTTAGAAGAAGGTGATCAGGTTGGGATCTTTATAGGGTTTGAGATCTGGACCAAAGATCTGAGATATTTTTTGGAAGATGGGAATTGAAAGGCAATGTATAAATTTTATAGCTAATAATTTAGGGTGGATATAATGTGGTATGGGAAGGAAAGCAGTCTTGACAAATAAACTGTCATTTGATAAGTGACTTAAGCTGTTTTTCTATGTGCGTAATCTATTTCTCGCAAATAATTTCCACTTGCCCAGAGGAACATATAGATTGTTTGAATAAATTTATTTTCAGGAATTTAATAAAATTTAATTTAATTTAATTTAATAAAACCAAGGATGAAGTTATGTGTTTTATCTACATGGATCAAGTGTTCTAGCTCTGTTTGCCATTTCACTAATGGGAATATTAGGAAATTTTACATTTAGTAAAACTGGAGTTAGATGGTGTATGTTATCTAGTTCTCTGAGATTCTATGTATTTAGTTCTTCCCAAAGCTTCCTGAGAGGTTAAATTGATTGATAAATTCTATAATGCCATTTCATATAGTAACTCTATCTCAAGAATGAGCTCTATCTCAAGAATAAAGATATAGTCATTAATACATTAATACACATAGTTGGGGCACATGGGGCATATGGGTTCATGTGGTTGTTTAAGTGTCTGACTCTTGATTTTGGCTCAGGTCATGGTTCAGAGTCATGAGATTGAGCCCTGTGCCAGGCTCTGTGCTGGGTATGGAACCTGCTTCAGATTCTCTCTCTCTTTCTGTTCCTCCCTCTCTAAAAATAATTATAGTAAAAAATGCACAAAGTTGTTCAATAAATATTTTTAATAAATAATACATTGATGGATTTATTAATAGAGATGTAACATGAATTTAATGTCCTCTCTTGATGGGCCTGGGTATATCTGATAAAGCAACAGAAGGATAAAAAATAAGAAATACTCCTTTTCCTGAAAGTGATTGAACTTTATAAATTTGAACACCTCATCTAAGAGTCTGTCCTCACATTTTAGAAATCACTTATATAAAGAACATCTTCCTCTGGCCCCCATTCCCTCATTTCACTACTTTTCTCAGATGTCATGAGCCTTCACAACTTTGAGAAGAAAGGAAATCGCTTATTTTATTTTCATCTAAGTCACACAAAAAATTAATGGGTTGAAAGATTATTAATTATAATCTATATTTCCATATTGCTATCTTTTTTTTAAAAGATTTTATTTATTTGACAGACAGAGATCACAAGTAGGCAGAGAGGCAGGCAGAGAGAGAGGAAGGGAAGCAGGCTCCCTGCTGAGCAGATAGCCCTATGTGGGGCTCGATGCCAGGGCCATGGGATCATGACCTGAGCGGAAGGCAGAGGCTTTAACCCACTGAGCCACCCAGGTGCCTCTCTATATTGCCATCTTTAAAAAAGCAAAAAACAATAAGAAAAATACTCAGGAAAATGGCAAGCTTCTTTAGATAATATATCTTTCTTGGTGGTATTTTATTCTACATACATTAGTGGTTTCAATTCACAGTCTTATTATGGATATATAAAGATTCAGGATGAGAAGAATCAGTGGAGACAGCTGATCAACCAATATTCACACTAAAGTAATTTCCATTGTGATTGCTTCTCCTCCATAGAAGGGAAAATAAATACTTTGCATCAGAGAGGAGATATTTTTCCAATAAAAGTTAGGCTTATAGAAATTATAACTTTGATGTTATTTTGAGGTATATTTTGATAAAGGGAAAATATGCTTGGGACCATGAATGACCTTTGAATCCTAAATTGCTTACATGTTAATTATCTGACATGGGGGCCAATAAATGTTTATTTGAATTTGCACTTCTTCAAAGATAACATGATTTGCAAATTGAAGTGAGAATATGTGACTTCATATGGAAAAAAGTAAACAATAAAAGACACGTAAAAAAGTGTTTCCTTTAAATTTATAGGCATGACTCATCATAAGGAGGGTCTACTGTATTCTCACAATATTTACTAGCGAATTTGTGGATATTTGACCACTCCTGTGAATGCCACTGAATCTGTGGATTCTACTAGGTTGAGATGCTGTATTTTTATTTGAAACCACATGACAAAAAAAAAACTACATACACTTATATATATGTGTTTGTGTAAGGTGCATGGGGTAGGGGTATAGTGTGGGGTGATGGAAAAGGTTATCTAATTTATCATTTATCATTTCAGAATTCCAAGGTAATTTCTGCATACATTTAATATGGTTTCACATCTGAAACATACAGCATAAATTGGACAACAGTAGAGTTCAAACAGATGCCTGTGATGCAATTAACTTTCGAGAAATCTCCAAATATATTGTAGAAGATATGAAAAGTCTTCAAATTTGGATATTACATATAAAAAATTAACTTCAGGGGGAAATGACACCAAGACTTAATGAGTGATCTTCAATTCACCTGATGCAAAAAAGTATCCAATACTTGGGCTATTTGTGAAGCATTCCTAATAAGTAATGAGAGAGCGACTTTAAATCACAAAGAAAATAGGACTTCCCAGGAGATTATATCCTCAGGAGATAGCTGCATGAGTAATAAAGGGGCTCAAACCAGGTCACAAGGACTGTTGACTTTGGACATGGAGGAGAAAGCAGCCCATGCAGAGAAACTCTCTGCCTTTCAGATGAGAAGTTACCTGAGTTTGGAAAAGGACTAAAAACAAAGAGATTTTGGATGAACTAGTGCATAGAGAAATTCTGGCCTATAATACAAGGACTTATAGGAATGTTGAGATGTCTCTTTCTGTGAAAATATCCCTAATTTGTTTCCTTCAAGAACCTAAACAGTTGGACAGTGGTATTGAACCAGACAAGTCAGTGGGTTCAGTGTATTCCTGAACTAAAGGAGTGTAGAACTATCCATGCCTGAGTTTACACTGACCATGAGGTTCAGAGATGACCAACAATTATAGATTCTGAAAAATCTTCAAAACAAAACAAAACAAAATAAAACAAAACACCATGCAGAAGAAAAAGCATTGAGAATAAACTTGGCACCAGCCCTTCATTTTGAAAGGTACAATGATTGGACCAAGCAAAATGAGCTTTATCCAAAAAAGAGTGAGTTTCTTAGCCATGTTACCCCCACCTTCCCTATCCTTTACAACAAAATTTTAAAAATGGTAAAAAATGATAATAGCACTTCTGAAGCTAATCCCAATTTTCTTAAAATTTTAAGATAATGCAAAGAAATTTAGTTAATCCCCTGTTAATATTTCTAGAAATTTCATCCAAATTGATTTGGATTGAGATTTTGAAAATTGACTAGCCTGTCATGTGGGCACAGGGACAAGTAGACAGGATCTTCAAGCTTCTAATTCACAATATCATTTTAGATAGTCAGACTTTATAGAAACACTTGAAAATTATTATTTTCTCTGAGAATCTTAATCTGATTAAAGATTAAATTTAAGGGGGAATTCAAATAGGAACAGCTGGGAAATTCTCAGGCCACCACAACTAGGACCTTTAAACTCTAGACAGGTAATGAAGATTTGGCAGTGCACTTCTCTACAGAGGCCCCCAAACAATACCAATGATGGCATTAGTGAGTGAGGGTAGATGAAAGGTTGAAACAAGGAGCATATGCAAATATTTATAAAACTTATTGTTTGTAAGATGACTGCTATATGAAGAGTATAAGTATATATATGCAATGTCTAT
The DNA here is from genome assembly GCF_922984935.1 of Meles meles. Taxonomy (NCBI): domain Eukaryota; kingdom Metazoa; phylum Chordata; class Mammalia; order Carnivora; family Mustelidae; genus Meles; species Meles meles. The sequence goes on along the minus strand of NC_060073.1, from coordinate 57,552,725 downwards.
TTTGTTTCATAAAAACAGAATCTGATGAGGGATAGACTCAGAAAAGAAATGTGTACTTTGCTTTCTATGGGAAAGAGATCCAGTGTATCCACAACTGGTTTTATCTAGATAAATGTTTTGGTAACATAGACCATGAAAATGGTCTCATCTCTGACATATTGTACATTATAGTTGAATATTAAACAAGCTTATCATTCCTTCAAAGAAGAGCTAATTATACTTTCTTAGATCTTGGATATAATCTTAAAGCTTAGAGTCACGCATATCAAGAAAAATAATATTTATTGACTATTTGGGTGAATAACCATACCTTTATGGAATTACATCAACAAAATATGCATTTTATAAATTTTGTTTATATTGTTATTAAAAATGAACAATTTGCTTACACAAATATGTAAAAAAACATGTAAAATATCCCTAGATCTTCTTAAGTAAAACTCAAAATATTTAACCCTATAATAAAAAAGATAAGCCGTGAACATGACTTAACAAATATTAAACAATCTAAGATTTTAGTATTTTTAAATATATAGAACTAAATTATTTTTGTTTTTCTTCATGTTCAATCGAAAAAAAAATCTACATTCAACAATGCATTGACATGGAACAGTGCTTCATAACCTGTGGAGTGAAGGTACACCTAAAATTCTTCAATCGGGGCACCTGGGTGGCTCAGTGGGTTAAAGCCTCTGCCTTCGGCTCAGGTCATGATGTCAGGGTCCTGGGATCGAGCCCCGCATGGGGCTCTCTGCTCCGCGGGGAGCCTGCTTCCTCCTCTTTCTCTGCCTGCCTCTCTGCCTAGTTGTGATTTCTCTCTGTCAAATAAATAAAATATTAAAATAAATAAATAAATAAAATTCTTCAATCAATCACAAAACATTTTCATAAATATAACTAATATTATGTTTAGGAAAAATGAAATGGAAACACATGCAAAATCCAGTAATAACCTTATTATTGTATGCTAATTACAATTAGTATTATTAAGCTAAAGAAGTAGAGATATATAATGTCAATTAATGCAAAAGTTTTAATGCTTATTTTAAATTTCTACACTCATTTCATTGCAGAAAAAATAGGATATTAAAATGTGTCCATGGAGAAAAAACGTGTCCATGAACTACAGTTTAAGTAACACTAGTCTAATATGGATCAAGGTAGACCAAGGCAGTAAGATATACCTTTGCATGATGTACCGCTGTAATTACAATAACAGGTATGAATATGTATGGATTTTGGAATTTTAAAAGAAATTTATTTGAAGTGCATTATGTATTTCGGAATTTTTATTTTAAAAAAATCATCATGCAAACTAAAGGACTTAGGCTAAATATCAAGTGTACTTTTCCCCCTCATTTTTCCTCTAGAAAGCCACAATATCTGAAGAATTTGATAAAAAAGGTCTTGTTTTTTAATCTAGAGACTCAGATGCTCTGTATTGGGAAACAGCATTTAAACTCATACTAGATACAAATCAGGGCTGGTCATTTTAAAATAAAAGGTATTATGAGTTGTCAAATGCTCAAGTCAAATTGTAACATCTGGAATGAAACAACAAATGTCATTCTAGGAAAGGCATGCGGCGCTGGCAGCATGTTGCCCACCAACAGCACCAAAGTCATATTCTCCACCTTCCTGGTGACAGGCATACCTAGTCTGGAGACTCTGCACATCTGGATCTCCATACCCTTCTGTACCATATTCTTCATTACCTTGGTGGGGAATGTGACCGTCACATTATCCACAGGGAATAGACCCTCCATGTGTCTATGTTCCTCCTCCTGGCCATACTACCTGCCTCTGATCTGGGTCTGTCCCTCTTCACTTTCCCTGAAATGCTGAGGATCTTCTGGCTGGATGCTCAAGAGCTCAGCTTCTCTGCTTGCTTCACCCCAATGTTTTTTATTCACACTTTCCAGGATTTGGAGTTGGCTATCATACTGGCAATGGCCTTTGACTGCTATGTGGCCATTTCTCACCCATTGCATTATTCTTCCATTCTCACTGACAGTGTAATTTCCAGGATAGGTTTGGCCATTGTAGTGTGAACCTTGACTGTACAGGTACCTCTCCCTATCCTCTTGAGAAGGCTGTGCTTTCTGTCATTCCAATGTACTAACTCATTCCCACTGCCTGCATCCTAACATTATAAAGCTCTCTTGTTCCAGCACCAGGATCAATAGCATCTTTGGATGTAGTATTATCCACTATGGGACTTGATTTTTTTCTCATTCTCTTTTCATATGTCCTGATACTAAAAACTGTACTGAGCATTGCATCCTATGGTGGCCACGTCAAGGCTCTGAACACCTGCATTTCCTACATCTGTGCTGTGCTTCTCTTTCTCACACCCATGATCTGCCTGTCTGTACTGCACTGCTTTGGTCCAAAACTTCCCTCACATATCTACATGACCATGGCTAACATGCATTTCCTCATTCCTACTGTGATGAACCCCATTGTGTACACGGTGAAAACCAAACAGATATGAGATAAAATTCTGAAACCCTTCATCAAAAAAGGACCAGAATCCCAAGTAACATTTATAACATGAATGAACTCTAGCCTTACAGAGAAAGAGTGTTTCATGAAACAAAAACCTTGCTGATATTCCAAATGCCCACAAAGATTCTGTTTGATTGACTCTTGAATTATATGGAATATTGGGTTGGCTATCCTGTAAAATGATTTCTATTCTCTGATTTGAACAAATGTACATTGAACAATAAAATTTATTTAGGAGATTGAAAGTCGGAAATAATGGACTTTTGTCATTATTTTTTAGTCCCAATGGTTCACATGTTTTAGTCAGAGAAGTTTGTAGTCTGATAGCTCATCATGGACAGAGTGAATAAAGTACTTTTTGTTATTACCTGTATATATATCACACTTGATGTAATGAGAAATTTTTAGTGAATACCAACTCTGTCCTTGACTCTTTGAGGAACTGGAGATATATTACTGAATTAAACAAAGTTCTTGCTTTCATAGTGCTTTGTTTTCTTGATGATATTATTTTTGAAGTAAGGAGTAATAGGAAAGAAACAAACAAGTGGAAATCTAATATTGTTATTGAAAAAAAAACACTAAAAACCATGAAATTTCCAATAGGAACAATCTCTACCTAAATTGGATTTGCCAACATTTCTCTTGCCAGACTCTAAAGATCATCATTTGGGAAAAGTATAATGTTTAATTCCAGTATGGCAACCTGTATGTATCACGTTCTGTATTTCAAGCCTGTTCACTCCTTGGCTTCTCAGCGTCCAGAATTTGGACTTGAGGTCTTTAGTACCAAATCCCTCAAACCCTCACTTTCTCTCCTTCCATGACAACCATCGATTTATCATCATCTTTCATATTCACGATGGATCACCCACATTCCAATACTCCAGGAAAATCTCCATCAGTATTCATTCTTCCTTGGTTTTTATACGTTGCAATTGTAGACTTAACTTTGGAATCAACTTAAATATTTTGTATTTTATACTCTAACTTACACCTGTGCTTTTGAGTTCTCCCTAAGAATAAGATGAGATTCTTCATATTATAATGACTACAAATTAATGATCTTCAACTCATTTGGTTTTTCAGTGTCTGAATATATATTTTTTAAACATTAGATGGTGTTTTTCATGATCCACAGTTACAGTTTTAAATGTTTCAGCTTTCTCCCAGCAACTCACACTTCACACCAGACCCTTTCTTCACTTTCACATACATAAAAGAATCTATGTCTACATATGCCATCAAATTCTTCCTTCCAATATTAGAGAAAGAGTAATCTCCTTTTTTCAAAGAGGGTCAAGCTATCTTATTTCTGAAATATTATCTGAGATGCTCAGTTTTGCCCTCCACCCCATTCTTTCTTTCCCATCTTGTTTATATTGTTACTATTATTATTATTATGAAATATTTCAAGCATAAAAAGATGAAAAGAATAATACAACAAACAGAGAAGTCATACAATTTCTATTTCTACTGAATTATAATATTTTGCCTCAATTTGGTCAGAATTTTTTTAAAGACTTTATTTATTTATTTGAGAAAGAGTGCAAGAGAGCACTAGCAGGGGGAGCAGCAGGCAGAGGAAGAGGCAGGCCCCCCGCTGAGCAGGAAGCCTGATGGGGGCTCAATCCCAGAACCTAGGATCATGACACAAGCCAAAGACAGATGTTTAGCTGACTGAGCTACCTGGGTGTCTCTGAGTCAGAATTTTTTTAAAAAGACAAGTTAAACAAGCAAAATACATAGTAAAATAGATAGCACAGATAATACATAATAAAGAGAACATTTAAAAAATTAATAATATTGAGGTGCCTGGGTGGCTCAGTGGATTAAGCCGCTGCCTTCGGCTCAGGTCATGATCTCAGGGTCCTGGGATCGAGCCCCGAATCGGGCTCTCTGCTCCGCAGGGAGCCTGCTTCCTCCTCTCTCTCTGCCTGCCTCTCTGCCGACTTGTGATCTCTCTCTCTGTCAAATAAATAAATAAATCTTAAAAAAAAAATTAATAATATTAACTATTCCTGTAACCTGGGATCTTAAGGCCATACTGGGCTACCCAGGTGTCTCTCAACCACATTTTTAACCCCACTTTTAGACCTTTTGTTCCTTCTGTGGTAGGCTGAATATAGGCCCACCAAATATCTTGACATCTTAACTTGTGAATGAATATGCATGACAAAGGAATGTTGCAGATATGTTTAAGTTAAGGATCTTTAAAATGGGAAGATTATTCTGAATTTTCTGACTGGGCTTGATGTAGTCACATGGTTCCTATAAGAGGAAGGCAGGGGGTCAGAAAAGAGAGAAGACAGAATATTGGTAGTTTTAAAGATAGAGGACTGAGTCCATGGGCCAAAGAGTGCAGATACCGCCTAGCAACTAGTAACTACAAACTAGAAAAGGCAAGACAACAGATTGTTCTTCATAGTCTCCAGAAAGAATTTGACCTGCAGATACATTGATTTTATCCCTGCAAAATCATTTTATAGGTTTAACCTCCAGAACTCTAAAACAAAAATATTGTATTGTTTTATACCATTGGGTTTGTGGTAATTTGTTATAGTAGCAATAGGAAATTAATACACCTGCCTTACCAAGCATGAATTTACTATGTTACCTTAATTTAGAATCCTTAGAAATAATTTTATCTAATAACTCCTTTTCCACTAGCTACTTTGCAATAGTTTAAAAATTATTTTTTAAGACTCTCTCTTCATAAATTAATTCTTACCTAACATATGGCCATCCCTATGTACTTAATCTATTTTCCCCCTTTGGCTCATAAACTACTTGAAAAAATATGCATTAATTGTTTTAATTTTCTCCCTCTTGTCAATTTAAAAATATACGTATTATGGTGGAATATAAAGTTGCATGGAAATAAATGTGTAATTTAACAAATTTCTATAAAATGAAAATCCATGTAAATATCACCTAAGAAAAAAATAATAAATTATCAAGACTCAGATGTTCTCTGCAGTCTTTCCTGAACATAATCTCATCATTGTAACCACATTAAAAGCCAGTATGTTGACCTTTTATACTCTTTATTTCATTGATTTTTTTAATATTGTGACTACTTAAGTATGCATCACCAAACAACATATTTTGCCTATAATTTAACTGAAGTAAAAAAAATAGTTTCCTCTTTAACTCCATTATAATCAAAATTTGCCCCTACTATTCCATTGAAATTGCTAGGCCAAAAGATCATCAATGAATCTAAAAACCAAATCAAATAACCTATTCCAAATTCCATATCCTCATCACTGGACCTTTCATCAATATTTGGCACTGTTGATCACTCTCTTATTTTTCAACATCTGTACTTTTTGGCTCCTCTAACTCTTCTCAATTCTGATTATTCTCTGATCTCTTAGAATAATTTGACTCATTGCATTTTCTGGCTTCACTTCTTTTGCTAACTCCCTGGCTATGGATGTTGCCATATCAATCTCAAACTCAGCCTCTCTCTGTCCAGATAGTTTTGCACATCACTCCTGGAGAATCCCCTTTCTATGCTACATGGAAATCAAAAACTCAGCAAAGCCAAAATTGAACTTACTGATCCTTCTCCACCCTCAACTGCTATATCTTCCTGCTTCCACATTTGTGTTCTCCATTTATGTACACGGCATCTCCATTCACTACCTCACTTCAGCCAGAAATAGAAACCAAATGCCACATGTGGTCCTCACTTTCCCTAACTTGTAATTTATAAATCCTTGTCAATATTGTAGATTCTATTTACTTGATATTTTTTACTACTTTTACATTTCTGCTCCTCCTGCCTCAATTTAGACCCTAGTAATTAAGTAGACCATTTAACCATTCAGTTGGTTGTTTTCCCTGCCTTCATTCTCAAATGACTCCAAACAGACCTGAAAATAGCTTTCAAAATCTAAAGAAGATTATGTTGCAACACTTGTTTAAATAAGCTTTTCCATTACTTCTCTTCACCTTCAGTTTAGTCGTTTCTCACAACTATCACTATTATTCTTTGATAATTTTGTAGCTCAAAATGTTTGTTTCTGATTATATGCTCAATTTCCTGAAATAAATGAGCTATTTTTTAAACACATGTGCTGTATCTCTAACAAATTACTACAATTTTTCTTTTTTATATTTATGTCTATATCTATATATATTTTTTTATAATTTGTTATAAACATATAATGTATTATTACACCAGGGGAACAGGTCTGTGAATCGCCAGGTATACATACTTCACAGCATGCACCATAGTACATACCCTCACCAATGTCCATAACCCCACCACCCTCTCCCTGCCCCCCTCCCCACCAGCAACCCTCAGTTTGTTTTGTGAGATTAAGAGTCTCTTATGATTTTTCTCCCTCTCAATCCCATCTTGTTTCATTTATTCTTTTCCTACCCCCCAAACACCCCACATTGCATCTCCACTTCCTCATATCAGGGAGATCATACGATAGTTGTCTTTCTCTGATTGACTTATTTCACTAAGCATAATACCTTCTGTTCAATCCACATCTTCGCAAATGGCAAGATTTCATTTCATTTGATGGCTGCATAGTATTCCATTGTGTGTATATATATATATATATATATATATATATGTAACACATCTCCTTTATCCATTCATCTGTGGATGGACATCTAGGTTCTTTCCATCATTTGGCTATTGTGGACATTGCTGCTATAAGCATTCAGGTACACATGACCCTTCAGATCACTACGTTTATATCTTTGGGGTAAATACCCAGTAGTGCAATTGCTAGGTCATAAGGTAGCTCTATTTTCAACTTTTTGAGGAACCTCCATGCTGTTTTCCAGAGTGGTTGCACCAGCTTGCATTCCCACCAACAGTGTAGGAGGGTTCACCTATCTCTACATTCTCACCAGCATCAGTCATTTCCTGACTTGTTAATTTCAGCCATTCTGATTGATGTGATGTGGTATCTCATTGTGGTTTTGATTTGTATTTCCCTGATGCCAAGTGATGGAGAGCACTTTTTCATGTGTCTGTTGGCCATATGGATGTCTTCTTTGCAGAAATGTCTGTTCATGTCCTCTGCCCATTTCTTGACTGGATTATTTGTTCTTTGGGTGTTGAGTTTGATAAGTTCTTTATACATTTTGGACACTAGCCCTCTATCTGATATGTCATTTGCAAATATCTTCTCCATTCTGTCAGTTGTCTTTTGGTTTTGTTAACTGTTTCCTTTGCTGTGAAAAAGCTTTTGATCTCGATGAAATCCTAGTAGTTCATTTTTGCCCTTGCTTTCCTTGCCTTTGGCGATGTTCCTAGGAAGAAGTTGCTGCAGCTGAGGTCAAAGAGGTTGCTGCCTGCGTTCTCCTCAAGGATTTTGATGGATTCCTTTCTCACATTGAGGTCCTTCATCCATGTTGAATCTATTTTCATGTGTGGTGTACGGAAATGGTCCAGTTTCATTCTTCTGCCTGTGGCTCTACAATTTTCCCAACACCATTTGTTGAAGAGACTGTCTTTATTCCATTGGACATTCTTTACTGCTTTGTCAAAGATTAGTTGACCATAGAGTTGAGGGTCTATTTCTGGGCTCTCTATTCTGTTCCTTTGATCTACGTGTCTGGTTTTGTGCCAGTACCAAACTGTCTTGATGGTGACAGCTTTGTAATAGAGCTTGAAGTCTGGAATTGTGATGCCACCAACTTTGGCTTCCTTTTTCAACATTCCCCTGGCTATTCGAGGTCTTTTCTGGTTCCATACAAATTTTAGGATTATTTATTCCATTTCTTTGAAAAAAATGGGTGGGATTTTGATAGGGATTGCATTAAATGTGTAGAATGCTTTAGGTAGCATAGACATTTTCACAGTATTTATTCTTCCAATCCAGGAGCATGGAACATTTTTCCATTTCTTTGTGTCTTCCTCAATTTCTTTCATGAGTCCTTTATAGTTTTCTGAGTATAGATTCCTTGCCTCTTTGTTTTGGTTTATTCCTAGGTATCTTATGGTTTGGGGTGCAATTGTAAATGGGATTAACTCCTTAATTTCTCTTTCTTCTGTCTTGTTGGTATAAAGAAATGCAACTGATTTCTGTGCATTGATTTTATATCCTGACACTTTACTGAATTCCTGTACAAGTTCTAGCAGATTTGGAGTGGAGTCCTTTGGGTTTTCCTCATACAGTATCATATCATCTGCAAAGAGTGATAGTTTGATATCTTCTTTGCCAATTTGGATGCCTTTAATTTCTTTTTGTTGTCTGATTGCTGAGGCTAGGACTTCTAGTACTAAGTTGAATAGCAGTGGTAAAAATGGACATCCCTGCCATGTTCCTGACCTTAGTGGAAAAGCTCTCTGTTTTTCTCCATTGAGAATGATATTTGCGGTGGGTTTTTCATAGATGGCTTTGATAATATTGAGGTATGTGCGCTCTATCCCTACACTTTGAGGAGTTTTGATCAGAAACGGATGCTGTATCTTGTCAAATGCTTTTTTAGCATCTATTGAGAGTATCATATGGTTCTTGCTCTTTCTTTTATTAATGTGTTATATCACATTGATTGATTTGTGGCTGTTGAACCAACCTTGTAGCCCTGGAATAAATCGCACTTGGTCATGGTGAATAATCCTTTTAATGTACTGTTGGATCCTATTGGCTAGTATTTTGGTGAGAATTTTTGCATCTGTGTTCATCAAGGATATTGGTCTATAATACTCTTTTTTGATGGGATCCTTGTCTGGTTTTGGGATCAAGGTGATGCTTGCCTCATAAAATGAGTTTGGAAGTTTTCTTTCCATCTCTATTATTTGGAACAGTTTCAGGGGAACAGGAATTAATTTTTCTTTAAATGTTTGGTAGAATTCCCCTGGGAAGCCCTCTGGCTCTGGGCTTTGGTTTGTTTGGAGATTTTTAATGACTGTTTCAATCTCCTTCCTGGTTATGGGTCTGTTCAGGTTTTCTATTTCTCCCTGGTTCAATTGTGGTAGTTTATATGTCTCTAGGAATGCATCCATTTCTGCCAGATTGTCAAATTTGTTGGCGTAGAGTTGCTCATAATATGATCTTAAAATTGTTTGTATTTCTTTGGTGTCAGTTGTGATCTCTCCTCTTTCATTTGTGATATGATTAATTTGGGTCCTTTCTCTTTTCTTTTTGATAAGTCTGGCCAAGGGTTTGTCAATCTTTTTCTTTCAAAGAACCAGCTCCTAGCTTCATTGATTTGTTCTATTGTTTTTTGTTTTGTTTGTTTGTTTGTTTTTTAGGTTTCTATTTCATTGATTTCTGCTCTGGTCTTTATGATTCCTCTTCTCTTCCTGGGTTTAGGCTTTCTTTGTTGTTCTTTCTCCAGCTCCTTTAGGTATAGGGTCAGAGACCTTTCTTGTTTCTTGAGAAAGTCTAGTATAGCTATATATTTTACTCTCAGGACTGCCTTTGCTGTTTCCCACAGATTTTGAACTGTTGTATTTTCATTATCATTCGTTTCCATGAATTTTTTCAATTCTTCTTTAATTTCCTGGTTGACCTATTCATTCTTTAGAAGGATGCTCTTTAGTCTCCATGTATTTAGGTTCTTTCCAAATTTCCTCTTGTCATTGAGTTCTAGCTTCAGAACATTGCGGTCTGAAAATACACAGGGAATGATCCCAATCTTTTGATACTGTTTAAGACCTGATTTAGGACCAAGGATGTGATCTATTCTGGAAAATGTTCCATGTGCACTAGAGAAGAATGTGTATTCTGTTGCTTTGGGATGAAATGTTCTGAATATATCTGTTATGTCCATCTGCTCCAATGAGTCATTTAAGGCCTTTATTTCCTTGTTGATCTTTTGCTTGGATGATCTGTCCATTTCAGTGAGGGGAGTGTCAAAGTCCCTTACTATTATTTTATTATGATTGATGTGTTTCTTTGATTTTGTTATTAATTGGTTGATATAGTTGGCTGCTCCCATGTTAGGGGCATAGATATTTAAAATTGTTAGATCTTCTTGTTGGACAGACCCTTTGAGTATGATATAGTGTCCTTCCTCACCTCTTATTATAGTCTTTGACTTAAAATCTAATTGATCTGATATAAGCATTGCCACCCCAGCTTTCTTTTGATGTCCATTAGCATGGTAAATTATTTTCCACCCCCTCCCTTTAAATCTGGAGGTGTTTTTGTGTCTAAAATGAGTTTCTTGAAGACAGAATATTGATGGGTTTTGTTTTTTCATCCATTCTAATACCCTGTGTCTTTCATTTGGGGGCATTTAGCCCATTTACATTCAGGGTAATTATTGAGAGATATGAATTTAGTGTCATTGTATTGCCTGTAAGATGACTATTACTATATATTGTCTCTGTTCCTTTCTGGTGTAATACTTTTCGTCTCTCTCTTTGCTTAGAGGCCACCTTTCAATATTTCCTGTAGAGCTAGTTTGATGTTTGCAAATTCTTTCATTTTTTGTTTGTCCTGGAAGCTTTTTATCTCTCTTTCTATTTTCAATGATAGTCTAGCTGGATATAGTATTCTTGGTTGCAGGTTTTTTCCTTTAGTGCTCTGAATATATCATACCAGTTCTTTCTGACTTGTCAGGTCTCTGTGGATAAGTCTGCTGCCAATCTAATATTTTTACCATTGTATTTTACAGACTTCTTGCCCCAGGCTGCTTTCAGTATTTTTTCTTTTGCTAAGACTTGTAAATTTTATTATTAGATGATGGGGTGGGGACCTATTCTTATTGATTTTGAGGGGGCTTCTCTGTACCTCCTGGATTTTGATGTTTGCTCCCTTTGCCATATTAGGGAAATTCTCTACAATAATTCTCTCCAATATACTTTATGCTCTCCTCTCTCTTTCTTCTTCTTCGGGAATGCCAATTGTTCTAATGTTGTTTTGTCTTATGGTATCACTTATCTCTCGAATTCTCCCCTCGTGGTCCAGTAGTTGTTTGTCTCTCTTTTGCTCAGTTTCTTTATTCTCTGTCATTTGGTCTTCTATATTACTAATTTCTCTTCTGCCTCATTTACCCTACCAGTAAGAGCCTCCATTTTTGATTGCATCTCATTAATAGCTTTTTTGATTTCAACTTGGTTAGATTTTAGTTCTTTTATTTCTCCAGAAAGGGCTTTTATTTCTCCAGACAGTGTTTCTCTAATATCTTCCATGCCTTTTTTGAGCCCGGCTAGCCCCTTGAGAATCATCATTCTGAACTCTAGATCTGACATATTACCAATGTTCATATTGATTAGGTCCCTACCCTTTGGTAGGTATTGCCTGTTTTTGTTTGTTTGTTTGTTTGTTTGTTTTGTGGTAAGTTTTTCTGCCTTGTCATTTTGTTCAGATAAGAATATATGAAGGAGTGAATAAAATACTATAAGGGTGGCAAAGACCCCAGGAAAATGTGTTTTAACCAAATCAGAGGAGACCCCACATCGTGGGGGGTGAAAGGGGAGAAAAAGAAGTTCAGAAGAAAAAAATTAAAAAAAGAAAAATAAAGAAAAAGTATAAAAAAGAAATATATATATATTGGGCTGGTGAGTAGAACAGGTCACCCACTTAATTTTGGGAGTATTTTGGTCTCTTAGAAGAAATTACCTCCCAAAATTTTAAAGAATGAAAAACATATATAAGGGCAAACACAATGAAGGGATGGAATATGACTATAAAGTTGATTTTTTTTCTTAAATTTCTAAAAAAGGAGTTGATAAGATCAGTTGGTTGGGAGAATGAAGAAAAAGAAAGTGGAGAGAGTTTTCTTGTGTCAGAGACTAGAACAGGCCCGGTGCTAGATTTAGGGTATATTTTGATCTATTAGAAGAAGTTGTACCCCAAATTTTAGAAGAAAAAACCTTATGTGTACACAAAAAATAAAGTTAGATGCAATGAAGGCTAAAATATAACTATAATAATGAAGGTTCAAAAAAGATTTTTTTAAATGAAAGGTATTGTTAAGATAAACTAGTTAAAAAACATTAAAAGAGAAAAGGGTAAAAGTTAAAAAAAAATTTAGCTTAAGAAATAAAATAAAAATTAAAAAAATAATTAACTTTGCAAGACTAAAGAATTATGGGGATAAAGCCATGAATTCCATGCTTTGCTTTCTCCTCCTCTGGAATTCCGCTGTTCTCCTTGGTAAGTGAACTTGGTCTTGGCTGGATTTCTTGTTGATCTTCTGGGGGAGGAGCCTGTTCTAGTGATTCTCAAGTGTTTGTCTGCAGCAGAATTGCTCCGCCCTTACCAGGGGCCAAGCTAAGTAATCTGTTTGGGTTCGCTTTTGAATGCATTCCATAGAGTTCCAGAGGACAGGAATGAAAATGGTGGCCTCCCAATCTCTGGCCCAGAGAAGCCGAGAGCTTGGGGCCCTACTCCTCAGTGCATCCTCGGAGAAAATTGCTCAATTACTCCTGTCTTCCTGGCCTCCAGCTGCACTCCTAGCTCACCTAGCCTGTGATCAAGCATCTCTGTCTCTGGCACACAGCTCTGCCTGGAGTCTCCGGACCCCACAGATCCCTGAGCTCTTCTAGGGAAGTCTCCCGGATCTTGTGGGGTCCATATTCACAGAGCAGTGGCCTGTGTCACAGATTCTGGTTCAAGGTAACCCCAAGTTGAGAGCTCACTCCTCAGCTCTGCCTCAGTAGCCAGCTTCCCTGCTTTAATACTTGTGAGCTCTGAGAAACTCAGACACCCCAAGGAGAGAAACTCCTTCTGTGACCCCATGGGACCTGAAGCCACGCTGTCCCCACGTGGGCTTCACCCTGGTTTAGACTCTGGAGCGATATGCCTCAGTGGAGCAGACTTTTACAAAGTTCTGATTTTGTGCTCCGTTGCTCTACCGCTTGCTGGGAGCCGGCCCCTCCCCCCACGGTCTATCTTCCCGTCGCTTTGGATTCACTTCTCTGCTGGTCCTACCTTTCAGAAAGTGGTCAATTTTCTGTTTCTAGAATTGTTGGTCTTCTTCTCTTCAAACTCCTATTGGATTTGTAGGTGTTTGGAATGGTTTGATAAGCCATCTAGCTGATCTCCAGCTACCTGATGTTGTCTCAGCCTGCTACTTCTCCACTGTCTTGACTCCTCAAATTACTACAATTTTTCCAGCTACATTATCTTCCTTAAATACTCTTCTTATTAAATGTCCATAATACAGTCCATCTAGTTTTGAATTAATATTTCTAGTCTTCTTTTGCATTATGCCATCAAGGATTAGAATTATGTTTAGGTCACATTAAAAGCTACTCATATTTCAAACATGCTGAATGAAAACATTTCCAATACATGTTCATTGGGTTCAAGGTCATGGCATACTCCTGAAAATGCACAATCCCTACAAGAAAAGAGATAATGCAACTAATCTGTTTCACTCAGTTCTTGCTCATCTCTATAGCCATGTTGACAGATGTCCCTTGACCAAACTCCAAGAATAATCCCCTAGAATGTTCATATAGTTTCTCAGTAATAATGTTATTATGTGTGTCCAAACAGTAGTTCAGTATGACCCAGGTTGGTAATATATGTTAGACAAACATAGAATTTGTTATGTGTACCTGTTGCCTGATTTGGAATCTACATACACTAGTCATGTGACAGATGTGTACCCATGTAAGTAGTCTGCTTTAAGGACTCTGGACTCCATAACTCAAACAGACTTCCCTGGAAAGAGACATCTCTCCTGAAGTTTGTGGCTACAACAACCCTTGTAGAAAGAGAAGAAACATTTGGAAGCCTATATGTGGCCTCTCCTGCCTTTACTCTGTATACCATTGTGCTGTTCCTGCACAGTGCCCTTTGCTATACTAAATTTTAGCCATGAGTATAAATTTGTGTTGACGTATATAAATGTCTCAATGAATCACTGAGTGGCTTTGGCACACCTAAATGATTCCTCTATGTCATACCCAATTTGGTCCCTACCTCAATTTCCCAGGCCATTCCTGGCCAGATCCATGCCTATTCTGACCATAGTTTGCCTCTTACATCACTCTCTTTCTATCCTCAAAACAAAATCCAGAACCTTTTCATATGTTCTGGTGAATCATTTTTAATCTCCTTCACCCATTCCTCAGTAAATTTGAAAATCTCACTTTGAGGAGGTAGGTAAGATGAAAAGGGACAGCATGAGAGAAAAGTCAGTTTTATGTTATTGTAACAAAGAACTATCAATGCAAAATGAATCTGTCTTAGAAGAAATCTATTAATATTATAATTCACATTATTTCAATTATCAATTTAAATTATCAATTTATTAATATTATAATTCACAAAAATAGTGCTGTAGATATTCCTCTCACCATCCAAGATATGAACAATTTAAAGAAAAAAAAAATCCCTACTGAACTGGGGAATGGTGTAAGGAGGAAAAGGATCGTATGTCTTATTTATGTCTGAATATGATACAAGATATTTCTGGGGCCAAAATATTGGGGTCTATGTGATGACTTTTATCTCTAAGGGACTAATAAGTCTTAGACTGGTAAGAGAAGAAAGGAAGCTTGAAGTAGGATAGGCTATGTGTTCTAAGGTAATATAGTATATCATCTGGAGACATGGCAAACACTCATGAAGATTAACAATAGACTTCTTTATCTGGCACATGTACATTTGATGCTTCTCTGAGATCTTATACTGCAAGGATTGGGTGTGAGTCTCACTGGAATTCATTGTGAGCCTCCAGAACCTGTTTTATAAACCTGCTCACTTGGCACTATGCTCAAGGCAGGGAGCCTCACGAGGCCCCAGCTGCATAACAGTTCACAGAGCTTGTGTCCCTGCCCTGGTGAGTGATAGAAGCACGTCAAACGAGGTTACCTCAACTCCTGTTGTATGCATATTTTGGATGGAAGTCTGGAGAAGACATGGGCTATCCTAGATACAGTTACAAACTATGTATGAGGATCTCTGATATGCAAAGGACATTTCCTGGAGGTTTACAGCACTTCTATTCCTCTTATATGACATATTTTATAGTTTTCAGGAAAAAATCCCTGGCCCCTTTTTCCTTACCCAACAATCACCCAATTATTTCCCTTAGAGTTTAAGATCAACTGTCAGGTCAAACATCATTTATGAAGACATGTATTGGGTAATCCATAAATAACTGATGTATGAAAAAAAGAAAGAAGAAGATAGCAAAGGAGGAAAGAAGAAAGGAAGGAAGAAGGGAAGAAGGGAAGCTGGAAATCTGAGATATTGTTTATAATTCTCACGCACATTGTAATAGAGGCTACCATAAATAGTTACTAATGGCTTTCCCAGGATGAAGAGCTATGTGAAGTTCTTATGTGAAGTCTTAAATGAGATAGTTTAAAGGATGGATAATATTGAACCTAGGCTACAGGATTTTTGAAAAGCAGAATAGTTCTGCATTCACACTTTTTAAAAATTTTATTAAAATTTAAAATTTAATAAAATTTAATAAAATTTAAAAATTTTATTAAAATTCCAGTTAGCATATAGTGTAGTATTACTTTCAGGTGGGCAATATGGTGATACAACACTTCTATACAACATCCAGTGCTCATCACAACAAGTGCCCTCCTTAATCCCCATCACCTGTTCCACTCATCTCCCCCACCCCAACCTCCCCTCTGGTGACCATCAGTTTGTTCTCTCTAGTTACAGTCTGTTTCTTGCTTTGATTTTCTGAAGAACTGACATGACTTAGTTCATGTAGTGTTTCTCAGGACAGTGCAAACAGCTTCAGGACTCCATTTTTGTGGCTATCATGCTTTGAGGCAGTATTTACAAGTTTAAAGATCTGCAGAGCCAAAGAGCCCCTGGCATTGCATCAAAGAACATGGTAGTGTTTCTTCAAAAATTGTATATTTTGGGGGGGCGCCTGGGTGGCTCAGTTGTTAAGTGTTTGCCTTCAGCTCCATGATCCCAGGGTCCTGGGATCTACTCCACATCGGGCCCCCAGCTTGGTGGGAAGCCTGCTTCTCTCTCTCCCAGTCTACCCTGCTTGTGTTCCCTCTCTGGCTGTCTGTCTCTCCGTCAAGTAAAAAAAAAAATAAATAAATAAATTAAATTTTTTAAAAAAGTCATATATTTATAAAAAGGTTTCCAGAATTCAAACTTCCACTATCTTCTACAAATATTAGGCACTATTCAACAAAATGTCATCTGCACTCAGTTTATAATAGATGAGACACCTAGGGAAGAAACTAGAAAGAATTGTGTTATCTGCAACTAATAAATCACTGAACATTACAGTAGAAATTAGTGATGTATTATATGTTGGCTAATTGAATTTAAATAATAAAAAGAGAGGGAGAAGAAGAACATTGGCCCTAGCCTTTATCTGGAGGTGTCCTCCCTTCCACTCCTTGTTAATGCCTGTCATTTTAGTATTTCTTTATGATCAAATTCAGACAGTTTGTAATGTGCACCCCTTCTCCATGGTTAGATGAATGCCTACATTATATAGGAACTGCTTACTAAATATTAAACATACAAAAATTCTTTAGAACTATGGGAATAAAGGAAATATCCACTGGCTCATTTTATCAGATGAGAATGCAGGCTGGAATGCTTGAACATAGGTAAAATCTGGACTATGAATTACGTAAGGGCTTAGAATACTTCTCCAGCTTGCACAAAAAGCAGTGCAGAAAGGTACATTCCCTTAATTACTTAAATATCACAATAGAATAGCTTACTTTCTGAGACAGAGTTTCACGTTCAATTTAAGGGTGCTGCAGACTCAATTTAGTGGGAATTGGACAAGATGACCTTGAAAAATCTTAAAAGTTTGTTTCTTTTTGCTTTTGTTTTCTGGCAGAGAATACCATTTTTACTACTCACTTTGTGACCATAAACATCCTGTCAGATGTTCATGTGGGAGGGATATTTTGCCCATCAACTTACACTCAGCAGAGGATGACATGAGGAAAAATGGGCAGAGAAATGAATGCTTCTCACCTCTGCTGTACTAAACTCTAAGCACCATGAGTGGTCTGTTAGAATCCTTCTCTCTCTTCTCATACTTATTGCCACAGTTATCTCAAATGAAATTGTACTCTTTGGATAATTATTCTCTATCAGAATTTGGCTTTATAAGTCCCATTCTCTCTCTGCAAATTCCAGTAATATGCCTGACACATAACTGACTTTGAATTATATTGAAAAAATATAGTTCATGCTACTATCTTCATTTTCTGTATCTGCTACTATCTTCATTTTCTGCTTTCCTGTCTCAGGCAATTCCTAAAATCCCTAGCGTCCATGATTCTTCCCACCAAACCTTATGTTTTGTGAGCATCCACTGTCTTTGGAGGATGGAAGTTCGCCTTCCTGAGGTTCCTACACAGCTCAATATCTAACTCTAGACAGAATCAGACACAGATTGAATCCATCCCTATGCTTGAAAGTCTGATTGTAGCAACCTTTCGTTTCTGACATCCTTAGAAGGTAGGGTCAAGGCAAAGACTTCCAACAGCCCTAGAGACTTTTCCCATCTGTGAATTGATCATCAGCTTATTGCATATCATCACATGTCTCCCAAATACAAAATTTTCTTCTTTTCCACTCTTGTCTTGTTTCAGGAACGGATTTTCTATTTTATTCATAAGGGTATGTTAAATATTTTCCCAGGAATATTAATGCTGAATCACAGATGTTTTATCTTGATTAATGATGATGACTTCTCTGTATTTATGAGAATTTTATAGTATTATTGGGGGGGTGCTTTTCCTTTCTTTTGAAAATATGCTGTGGTTAAGAGCTTATAAGTAAAACTTGTTGAGGTAAATTGATGGGTACAAAGTGTATGTATTGTGCACCTCACCCTCTGTAATCAAAGTTCAGAGAGAGTTTTTATTAGAGCAACAAAGATGATGACTGGTACTCACCCACCCTCACCTCTCCACAGGTATAAACACAGAAAATTCCAGTCCTTCCTTTTCTATTGCAGATCCTTTTTCAAACCTGATAGGACAGTCTCTGCTTTTTGCCTTTTTTGTAGGTGGCTATCACTCTTTTTCTTCTTATACTAATTGTCCTATACTAATTGTCAATATTGATTTACTGTTCAGTTACCATGTTGCTTTGATTTTGACATGGTTTTCACTCTTCACAGAATTTCTTCTCTGGGTTTTTCTTAGACAGATGGTTAGTCTGTTGAAAAGGAAGTGTAGGTATTCTCATGACTTTAGAGGGCAGTATTATAATTAGTGTACAAAAAGGGAGAGCATGTTAAAACCTCCATTGTTAAGAGAATTTTCCTAAGATGTTAGTAAAGAAAATCATCATTCAATGTGAGCTTCATTTATGTGCTCAAGTTTCTTTTGAACTCTATGTACTCAGATTTCACACTGTATTCCTTTTTTTAATAATTGACTTTGAAGGTACTCCAGATCATTCTGTTTTTAAAATTAATATATAATGTATTATTTGTTTCAGGGGTGCAGGTCTGCGATTCATCAGTCTTAACAATTCACAGCACTCACCAGGGCACATATCCTCCCCAATGTCCATCACCCAGCCACCCTATCTCTCCCATCCCCTCCCCTCCAGCAACCTGCAGTTTGTTTCCTGAGATTAAGAGCCTCTTACTGATATGAGGAATGTGAGAAACAAGACAGCGGGTCATAGGGGATGGAAGGGAAAAAGGAAACAAGATGAAAATGGAGATAGAGACAAAACCAAGATCATTCTTTAGAAAAGTGAGTTGTGGGGACTCAATTAATTAAGTGTCTGACTCTTGCTTTCAGCTGGGATTATGATCTCAGGGTCCTGGGATCAAGCCCCATGTCAGTCTTCCTGCTCAGTTCAGAGTCTGCTTGTCCCTCTCCCTCTGCTCTTCCACCTGCTCACTTTCTCTCTTTCTCTCCCCAGGATAAATAAGTAAAATATTTAATTTTAAAAAAGTGAGTTGTGGAGAGAAGAATGTAGATCCCAGTTGGGATCTTTTATCTGTCCCATGGTCCTCCATGAGTGCCCTCATGGATGTGTTTTGTGTTGGCCAGTGGATTACTAGCCCTCCAAAGGCATAAATTACATATTGTCTGTTTTATATTACTTAAACTGAGTACACAGTAAGAGCTCAGTAAATGTGTAATGCCATTGAGAATATATGTATTTCCAACTGCAAATATTATCTACTCTCCATTCTCTTCCTCTCACACATCTGTCCCAGCTCTCCAGCATTTTTTTTCAGAGAGTGATAACAGAGATTGAGAAGGGATTTAATCCATTAGACAAACACATCAAGCCCAGTCCCTCCTGGTGTCTTCTTGTCACAGGTACTACTTTTAAATCACTTTCAGAGCAAAAGATATATTTGGTGGCATCAGAGTTCAGAGTCAGTATTAACATTCTTGTACTTGATTTTCTAACTTCCAAGCAACCCTTAAATACAATTATCTTTATCTAGTTTTCTTTAGAACCCATTTTCTGGTATTAAAACTAATCTAGCTTATGCATCTGTATCCTGTGCTCTCACCACAGTTTCCCTTTCTATTTTTCAAACCTTGAAACATCTTCAAATGAGGAAGGAGTTTTCTCTGTGAAAGGCATAAACAGCCCCCTGAATACTAGGGCAAGCCTCCAAGAAGACAAACAGCATTTGTACTCTAGTGGAACCTCTGAAGGAATGAAATTCAGTGCTGGAAGAAGAGGAGGAGAGTGATTACTCAGCAAGCATGGGCCGTGGGTGCTGTGGGATGAGATGCTAGGAAAATGCTATGAAAGAATAATTTTTTTGCCTTCTTTGTAATTTTTCCAGGGCAAGCTCTTCCCAAAGTTATGGTAGTTCTTAACAACAGTAAGGCCAGCAGCTTCATCTTCATACTGATGGATCTCCCAGGATTGGACGCCGCTCATTGCTGGACAGCTATCCCTGTCTGCTCTGTTTATATTCTCTCTTTGTTGGGCAACATCCCATAATGTACACTGTCAAGTCTGTTCCCAGCCTCCACACACCTATGTACATCTTCCTGTCCATGCTTTCAATGGCTGACCTGGGCCTCGCAGCTTCTACGCTGCCTTCAATGGCAGCTGTCTTTCTCCTAGGCCAGTGAAAGGTGGGAGCTGCAACCTGCTTTCTGCAACTCTTCTTCATCCATACATTCTCAGTTATTGAATCAGCTGTGCTCTTGGCCAGGGCCTTTGACCGCTGTGTGGCTATTCGAGAACACTTACGCTATGCCACCATCCTCACAACCAAGTGAATTGGCCATTGGGCTGGCCATTGTGACCCGTAGTACTGCTCTCCATCTGCCCCTGCCTTTACTCCTTGGCAGACTCCAATTTCAGCCCGTGAATGTTCTGTCTCATTCATACTATGTTCATCCTAATGTCTTAAGGCTAGGCAGTTCTAGCACTCTTCTAAACAGTGGCTTTGGGCTCTTTGTCATGCTCTCCACACTGGGGTTGGATGCTGTACTCATTCTGCTCTCCTATGTGCTAATCTTGAGGACAATATTGAGCATTGCTTCCAACACTGAGTGACTCAAAACCTTTAACACCTGCATTTCCCACATCTGTGCTGTATTACTATTTTATACCCCACTGGTCAGCCTGTTGATGATCCACCGTTTTGGGAAAAGGAAGCTACCAGCTTAGTTATACATGCTTCTCTCCTATCTGCACTTTCTT
Organism: Meles meles; assembly: GCF_922984935.1. Lineage (NCBI taxonomy): Eukaryota > Metazoa > Chordata > Mammalia > Carnivora > Mustelidae > Meles > Meles meles. The sequence continues at coordinate 57,531,675 of NC_060073.1, read as the reverse complement.
GTTCCTCCAGTGCTCAACCCAATTGTCTACAGTGTTAAAACCAAAGAGATTCAGGTACGCATTCTGAAGATGCTCCATCCAAGAAAACTCTGAGTCACAGAGATGAAATATTGGTTGCTATATTCCATCTACCAACTGAAGACATCTCAGAGAGGCGGCAGAGCATGTAGCTCCCATCTGATGTATCAATCAATTAATTATTCAAAAACATCGATTGAAATATATTGAAATGTGTTTTAACATATACCTTTTAAAGCAACACCTGTTTAACAAGAAAAAACATGTTGCTCATTCTGCAAAAATCAGTATCAGCCTGTAAAAGACTCAGATTATTATAGAGGAAACTGACAGGATCTTGAAAGAATATCATTAACATGTAAAAGCAAACAGATTAGAAGAGTGGAATTCAAAGAAATCTAAGACATCTCCAACTAAAAACCTAGAATTTTATTTATAAATTAAACTCAGGAGGACTTCACTTGGTATACCTTCTGAAAATTTGGCAAATATGTAAAATCAAAATGTTTTTCTTGTGATTTGCATAATAACTGTAGATGTGGGTTACACTAGAAAATATAAACCAAATGAAATACTTCAAAATTTTTTAAATACACTTAAATAAAGATCTTAATTATTATAATAAAATGTGTCCCAATGTGACAATTAAGCAGTTCAGTATTTTTTTTTTAATATTCCATGATTCATGAAGGGTGGACACAGCCTCTAATCTTCACCAGCCTTATGAATGAAGTTGAATTTATTGTCTTATCATTTTATCTCTTGTATATATAAATGTAGTTTCAAAATTATTGATCCATACTCCCGCTGGGGACAAATTTACCATCTTGAGTGCAATGTATGTGTGCAGTTCCATATCATTAAACTTACAAAGCCCAGTCAAAATACCATTTTCTGTGAACCGGTGATGGGTATTAAGGAAGGCACATATTGCATGGAGTACTGGGTGTGGTTCATAAATAATGAATCTTGGAACACTGAAAAAAAAAAACAAAACGGAAAATTACCAAAAATAAAAACAAAATGAAAAAAAGCAAAACAAACCCAAAATACCACTTTCTGAAATTGAGATCAGCTCTGTTTCCCTTTATGCCCATCAGTGAGATTGTGTCATATATTTGTAATACAGGTACAATTTTTTCATAGTGAGCCATCTACCATGGGATCTCCCAACTTTTTTTTCTTTTTTAAATTTATGTGCAGCAAAGTTCACATTTTGCAGTTTATAATTCTGAGTTTTGATGAAGGATATAGTCATGTTCAAATAAGCAAATAAGAGAAAGCTAGAAAGTACCCCCATGGGGCTGGATTATGTATGCACACACATATACATATATACACATATGTACACATATGTACTTATATATGACTGCTAATGTTCATGTTTCTCTTCACATGCACAAATGTATTTGTCATAAGTGTTCTAAAGCTCTTTTCCTCTAATTCCAGAATCTCTGTTCACATTGAATCTCTTTTTCTTTGTTTTACTTTATTGATTATCTTCTGCTTCCTATTTGTCTTTTTTTTTTTTTTTTTTAAATGTGGTTCTGGGCACTGTGAATGCTATATTATTGGGAATCTGGGTCATAATATCTTATATAAAGAGAATCTGATTTGACAGGGCAGTCAGTTAAGTTATTGGAGGATCATGTTACTGTTTTTACATCTTGGTTTTTGGTCTTATTAGGGTCGATGCTTATTAGCCTTTTTTCTTTGGTTATAATATTCCTGCCTTCTATTCACCCAGTTGGTGAGACAGATTTTTACTGTGCGGTTATAGAAATGGGTGAAAACATGGCACTTGACACTGGAAAGATAAAACTGATAGCAGTTTATTTGTCATAGATACTCACAGACTAGGGAAAGAGGAAACTGCATGCCAGGTGAGGGGCACATAGGGGTGGCACTTGTGGATAGAGTGAACAAACAAGGCGCCATGGGAGACAGGTTCTGTAGTAATGGCAGGTGGGGTCACCACTCTCATTCCCCTGGAGGATTTGAGTGGCTTGTTTGGATAATTTCATTGGCCTACAGGAAAGTGAAAGCCATTAGTTTGGAGTGCAGCTGGTTTGATTGCTGGGAGGGGGCCCTTGTCCGCTGGATGCGAGGTGTATCTGGAAGAGCAGGGAAGCTCATGGGTAGGCTTTCTGATGCACTCCCAGTTTCAGATGCCAAAGCAACACAGGATATTGAATCAATTTCATGAAATCAGAAACCACACCACATACTCCCTCTTCTTATGGCGTGGCCCTTCTAGGGTTTCAGGTCAATGTCCAAGGTCTTTAAAGAGCCCTGTCCTCTCTCCCTTGTTGGAACTCCAATGTGTCCCAGTACTGAATGAATTCCAGAATCTATAGGCAACTTACTGTCTACACTTTGCCTCAGAGATGTTCTCTGCCAAGCTTTTCAGCATCTTGTCCTGTGAATCTGAAGCTTAGTACTTGGTGAAAACCTCAAGTGGACACCTAAGCTGATTTCTAGGACTTCTTCACGTCTAGTAGGTGCCCCAAATTTTGATCCCTCACGGCCTCCAAAATCACTTCTGTCTTCTTTCCCTCCATTAAGGAGAGAGCTCCTCTCAATTTGCCTTCAACTTCCTTGTCTTATTTTGTGTGTGTGTATGTGTGTTTGTCTTTTTTTTTTTTTTTAATTTTTATTTTATTTTTTCAGTGTTCCAAGATTCATTGTTTATGCACCTTGTCTTAGTTTGTAAAGTGCAATCTGGCAGAAAGCCTAGATGGTTATGGAGTTTACATCTTATTATCTTTTATCACAAGGAATCACACCTCTGTACTGTCTGTTTTTCAATATCTGGTATATTTTATATCAGTCTTGCCCAGAGTTAAGAGTTGTTTTTCTGTTGGAATATGTCAAACATCCATTTCTTCTTTAGGACATGTAACATTGAGGTTGAAAGCTTTTGGGGTCTCAATATTATCTTGCATTCATACTCAAAGTTTTGACAAATGTGTGTGCTTACAAGAGCTGAGCTTTTTTGTTTTGCACTTGTATGGTGAAACAAAGAATTTCACAAAACATTCTTTTGGGGAAGTTTGAATTTTCTGCCTGGGTTGTGGCAGACAACCCAGCTGTTGTGGCTAAATTTTGATTTCTATTCTGTTTATGTCCATTTATTTTCTATTTCTATTTTCCTCTAAGTTGTAAAGTCCTTCATGTTATTGAATTTTTATTTCTCTTGCAACAATAGAAAGTGCCTTTGTTGCATTTGTAAGTGTATCATCATCATCATCATTGTTAGGTCCCCCCCAAAATGGGTACCCCAATAATGGGTCCATGATTAAAGGAGCGAGACTGATAAAAGTGAAGGTCAAGCAAGCTTTATTTCGCACCAAGCATCAAGAGTCAGATCCACCGTCAAACAAACAGACCGGTCGGGGCGCCCCTTACAGAGGACGACCCCTCCCTGCTTTCCAGACTAACTTTTATAGAGCAAAGGCCATGTGGTTGGGCCTGGCCACACACAGGTGACTAATTGAATTACAATTCACCTCAGAGTAGCCATGGAAACTAGCCCATCACCTTGGTAGCTAGGAGAGAGTATGCACCCCCACTGTTTGGATGTCTCCACCTGGCCTGGCCCACCCTTGTATCTGGGCTTTGTTACCTGGAGCTGGTTTCCAGGACTTGTTTTTAAGTCCCATGGGGGAAGGGGAGCAGGGACAGTTTAAGGGTTAAACAACAAAGTTATTGTTTAACCTTAATGGAAGCCTCTGGCTAAAATAAAGATATAAAATAGGTCCTTACAATCATCATCATCTAATTTATTGAGTGCTTAATGTGTGCTTTTTTTAGGAATGATAGTAAGTGATTTGTATATATAATTAAAAACTCACAATGTTATTATAAAATAATAATAAAATAGTAGGTAATTATTCGAGTATTGACAAACATGATTATGTTTTTAATGGAGTACCTGATTTAATCCTCATAGTAATATTGTGCATTAGTTTCTTTCACTATTCCATTTTCACAAGTGAGGAAACTGAGAGGTTTGATCAGGTCTTTTTGATGTTGAAGCTTGTACTCTCAAAAGCTAATTGCTTTTTAAAAATATAAGAAGACTCAGTAACTGAGACAGACTTGTATTCCAATCAGGATGGAGTTTCTTACAGCCCATTGAAAACTTCTTTGGCAATGACATGGTTAAAGCTATTTGCCACCCCAAAGCCCATGCTGTCTATTATATTCATCAGGGGATGCTATCCAGGAATGTACCCTGGAGGAGGGTGAGAAATGTCTTCAGCTCTTAACTTCTTGTGGGTGAGTCAATAACATGGGGTTTGGAGAGGAGAGAGGTGAAGCCATTTGCCAAGATTCCTTGTTAGTGTTCATAGAAAAATAGACTTAATATGATGTAAGGCCCTGAAAAAGAACGATATTGAGGATTTAGAGGGAAGAAAAAAAATGTTCTTTATCTGCAGGTACTATCTGGAAACTACTTGATATATTTACTGAAGAATTCCTCAAATGTACATTCATAATAGATAAAACCAAATAAATGGGAAATTGGGAGATGGGCTAGTAACTCACCAGCCTCAATCCTCCATGCCTTAAATGTATCCTGATAAATGTGTACCTAAATCTTTAGGCAGATGGATTTTATGCCCCTGAAGGGAGACATGCTGAGATGAGGAAAAGTTTGAGGAGCAGAAGGGAATGGAAAGTTGTTGGTTTGGGAAGACAGTCCATTCCTATTTGAATGATGGAAGGTAACAGAATGATGATGGGAACTGATAAATCCAGAGTGATTAAGGTTAATTGCAATTGCTTCTAAATCTTTGAAGAATCATCTGTGAAAAGGCTCCTTGCATTTTGAGCACAGTAAGTAAATTTAGGAAAAAATTAAAGAACAGACAAACATTAACAATGATTATTTTCTAAGTGCTTTACAGAATATTGGGAACTCTTCCACCCACTGTCTTCATTTCTCATCCGAGAAAACGATGAGATTAGTATGAGATGTAGTACAAGTCACCCACTGCCATTCTTTAGACATGGGAAAAGTGAAACCAATGTTGTACATACATGTAAGTGTGCCAGCTCTGTACTGTGAGAGGAGACTCCTTTGTGAACATGAAATCTATGTTCTTATTATTTCTTATTACTGTCATGGCAGAACATTGGCTCTTAATGCTGTTAATCTGAATCCCAGTGTGACTGCAGAAGAAAACAGACGCTGGTGCTAGGAAACCAAACATGGTTTCTCACTTTGCTCCATGAGGGCACAGGTTTAGTACATCTGACTGAAAATCTGTTGGAAAACCAAAAGGAAAAGTTCCTGCAACAAAAGGTCGCAGTACATTCTTAACCCTTTTGGATAAATAGCTCTTGCTTAAGCCCAAGCTTGCCCAAGTTATATGTTTTGTTGTTTGTCTTGTTTTCCAGTGTTTTGTGACAAAGCCAGGACCAGAAACAGGCACCTTTCCCCCTATGTCCTTCTGTTCCTTTTCACAAAATCCCTTCACCCCACAGGTCTTTCTTAAAAATTAAGAAAAACCATCACACACACACACACAAACTCACAAAACTCTTCTCTTCTGCACAGTCAGCTCCATGCAATATACAAAAACAATATGCTCCACATATCTGAGCACCCGAGCGCCTTTTCTCATAAGTCCATTTTCTCAAATGCTAAGTGAAATAATGTCAGAAATTCTAAATATGCTCAGACTATGCCTATTCATTATGTTTCTATCTCCACGTTTGAAATCTAAGGGAGAAAGGATGGAACTTCCAGTGTACTAAAGAAATGTTAAACATTTTTCTCTAATTTTGAAGAAACAATGCTGCATGAATGTAGGGTGAAGACTTCATAGATGGCATTCAAACACTCTGTTTGAATACACAATTCTTCCCAGTCAGTGTCCTCAAACATTTCTCCATCTTACTTCCAGTTTGCACTATCTCCCAGTAACTGACTAGAAATTCATGAATCTGTATATAGAGGGGTCAGTAAAACAGCTTGTCCAGCTTCCTATAGCAGCAGCAGTTAACAGACTACAGATCTTCTTATTAATAATTTAGTACTTTTCTAATAAATTATAAGGCAAAAATAGTATCTTTGTTATAATTGCTATATGCTTTTTTGGTCTTAAATGATTTATGGTAAGATCATATCAAAGAACCTGTGTCTATGATCCAGCATCCTTGCATGCCCCTTCTCAGAGTTGAGCCCTCAGGAGCAAGATTTCTTTCTTTGTCTAAGGGTGTCCCTTTCCTATTAACTCATAACCTCTGCTTCTCTCCTACTTCTCTCCTACTTCTTCCCACATCACTGAACTCACATGCTTACAAAACAATGCTATACCTAAAGATGGACCTCCGTGAATCTCAGGCCTCAGTCTGCATCAAAACACTGGACACAGCTTCAACTCAAGAAATCCTGATTCAGTATGTTGGGGCTGAAACCTAATAATCTGCATTTATTACAATTTGTCATGTGCCGATGATGCCACCAACCAGGCCACACTGTCAGAGCCACTGGATACATACTCAGAGCAGCAGACAACACCTCCCTACCCTGGTCAAGTGAAACGCAGTTCTCTTAAGTAATTGTGTTGGTTCTGGAAGGTTGTCTGTTTTATCTTACTTCTTTTATCTATCACAACACCAGCTGGAACAGATACCTATACCTTAGCTATCCTGTGTGCTAACAGCTTTGGGTTTTTCGTGATGTACCTCCATACTTTCCCTACCAATCAGAACTCACTCACCCAGACATGCACAAATCTCCTTCTTTCTGTTTTGCCCATCTCCAATTCTCCCCTCCTCAGAGAGCTGTCTCCTAAACTCTAAATTGAAAATCATGTACTCTTCTCTTCCCATATTGTTTTAATTTATTCACATATTTGAAATATTGATTCATGCTTTCCTTATTATTGGGATCATATTTATATCTTGTGTCTAAAGCAGTGACTTAGATGGTTTAAGTACTGAGTGAAAATTAGGACATTTAATCTGGAGGAAACAAAGTAGATTACAAGAGGAAAACCAGAAATGGCCATCATACCGGAAATTTTTAAACTTAAGCTTTTATTTATTTAGCTGTAAAGATAAGGATTGTGAATGTCTTGATTTGTTTATTAATAGCTGGCCTTTGTCTTTATCATCGTGACAATATCCAGAGTAAAAGATACTTAGTCAGACATTATTTCCAGTCCTAGATCCTCCTTTATAATTGACATGATTTTAGTAAAGTTATATAATTGAATTCTTAAGGAATAAGTTTCTTAATCTGGAAAAACTGGCTAACTTCCAAGGGTCCAGATGCTTTAAAATCAAACATCTGAAAGTGTTTTGAAATATGTTGAAAAATACTTTAAATGAAATATGAAAGGAAGAAATTATACTTGTGTATTTTTACCTGCACAAGAAAAAGGGACAGAATTCATTTTTATGTGGAACTACTTTTCAAAGAAAGAGGAATACAGGATTATTTTCCAAGACATATGAGACAAAAGGTGATAAAATGAAGAGAAAATCGATATCACGGGAAAAGAACAAAACAAAACAAAACTCTGCAGAGATAATTAAGAAAGTTTCCTAAAAATTAAGCTGTCCTTGTTGGTTATTGTTTTTCAGTTTTGTACTCCTGGGAAACTCTGGAAATCTCCTTCCTTTATTTATGATTAGGAGGGATGGTGGAAAGTTTCCAGACAGTGCTTTGACTGGGTTCTTGGAAAACGGGACGTGTAATGGATTAACTCTGGAGAGAAAGCTGAACGGCAGGAAGTGAAACAGGAGCCAAAGTTCAAGGGAGAGAACACAAGAAAGACCCAAGATGTAGTCCTAGATTATTATTTTTTTTTCCAGAAATCACTTTATAAGTGGATCTAAGTTCTGATTCTGATTCCTTCAGAGCTTTTTCTGATTTTATATGTTCATCAATATAACACTGAATAATGCTGAATAATGACATATAAGGTACACGGTAACTGTTTAATCTTCTACGAGTTGAATCATTCTATCTTATGTTCCACACGTACAGCTCAACTGGAGAATGAATCGTATTTGGAAAAGTATTTAAAATTTTTGCCATAGGTTAACATTTTAAGCCATATGGGTGATAAGATTGTATCTGTGTGCTCACACAGGTGGGCTGAAATGTAAGAAGGAATTATTTTATATTGTTTTAATTACAAAAGAAGATGTCAGTCTGCAAAATTTGGATATTCACACCGAAGTGCCTACTGAAAAGCAGTGTGAAGGGGAACATGACAGGAAATGAGGAACCTGCACTCTGCTCCCAGATCAGGGACCTAGAGTTCATGTCTCAGGAGGTAGAGTGAAGAGTTAAGACCAACACTATCTTGGTCCCTTTCTAGGTCCACCTTTCAACTTCTGATTTTGTGATAAATTTTGTTGTGAGGCTGGCAAGCCAGGCTCCCCATGAATGCAACATTTCTTTAGTAATTTAAACTAACCTTTGTTTCAAGCCTCCTTTTCTATGACCCTGGGGGAAATGCCTCCACAACCCACAAGGCCATGGTAGTCAGGGAAACACTTTGGGGAGTCAGTGAAAGGTCTTGGTTTGTAGAACAGATTCTGACCCAGCAACTCCTTTGATTCCAGGATCTGTGGCTGCATTTCTGCTGGGAGATCTGCCCAACATGTCAGATTCCAACCACACCGGTGCCGTCTTCTTCCTAGCAGGCCTCCCAGGCCTTGAGGCGATGCACAAATGGCTCTCCATCCCTCTGTGTGCCATGTATGGGGCATCTCTGGCAGGGAACAGCTTGATCCTATGGCTGGTGAAGTCAGAGCCCTCCCTTCACCAGCCCATGTACTACCTGCTGTCGATGCTGGCAGTGACTGATCTGGGCCTGTCTGCCTCCACTCTGCCCACCATGCTCCCCATCTACATGCTGGGTCTCAGGCGGGTGTCAGTGGATATGTGTCTGACCCAGCTCTTCTTCATCCATACCTTCTCCATCATGGAGTCCTCCGTGCTGCTGACCATGGCCTTGGACCATTTCGTGGCCATCAGCAACCCCCTACACTATGACACCATCCTTATGAGCCCCTGTATTGCCAGCTTGGGCCTGGCCAGTGTAGTGCGCAGCCTCGGTCTCCACATCCCAGCCCCCATCATGCTGAAGAAATTGCCTTACTGCCAGAATCGCCTTTCTCACTCCTACTGCCTGCACCCAGATGTCATGAAGCTGGCCTGTGCAGACACCCACATCAATAGTGCCTATGGTCTCTTTGTAGTGCTCTCCACACTGGGGGTGGACTCGGTGCTCATTGTTCTCTCCTACATGCTGATCCTCCAAACGGTGCTGTCTATTGCCTCCAAAGCTGAGCGCCTCAAAGCCCTCAACACATGTGTCTCACACATCTGTGCTGTGCTGCTCTTCTACACACCTATGATTGGCCTGTCCGTGATCCACAGATTTGGGAGGCGGGCTTCCCCTTCCAGCCCTGTGCTGCTTTCCTATCTGCACTTTCTCATGCCTCCAGTGCTTAATCCACTGGTTTACACCATCAAGACCAAGCAGATCCGGCTGAGGATGCTACGCTTCTTTAGGTCGCATGGGGCTGGCATCAGAGACGTTCAGGCTCAATAGGCCTTTGGTAGAGAGAGAAAGGGCATGAGAAACTTTGGTCATAGATGTTTAATGGGCCATTTCACATAAATTCCTATAGTGAGAAGAATGTAACAAGGAGACAGCATCATCTTCATAAGAAGTTCTCACTCATAGGAAGAAATAACCATGTTCTCATTTATTTCTCAGTATGCAAAGTTTCACTGAACATTTACTCTGTTAAATATACTACTATTGACCCTATAAATAGAAATAGAACTAAGATATAGCCTCTGTTTTAGAGGAAAGACTCATAATATTTAAGACTCATGAAGGGGACTGCCAATCGAAATGGAAAAGGAATTCAGAAGAATAACTTAGAGACCTTACAAATGTAAACAGTTCACATAGTGCTTTGCCTCGGAGTTTAGGAGAAAGAATTTTTGGCAAGTAGGGTGATGGCCATATTTGGAATTCAGTGATATTAGAAGCATTTTGGAAAATCCCCACTAAAAATAATCCTCATGAGAAAAGGCATTCCTTTTCTCCTGTAAGTTACTACATCCCCTTTCCTAAATGTTGCCCTTTCCATACATTAGGTATTTTGTTAGTTTTTGCAGACTGAAAGAATAAAAATGTCTTCCAGAAGCTCTGTCTGTATCTGCACTCTCTGTGTATCTTCAGTAAACTCTGCTCTCACTTCCTCTGGGCTCCTGTTTGATTTCCACCCTGCATGAAGTGAAGGACCCCTTTTGGCTGATCCCGTGGGACCCCTCTCTGGGTCCTGGAACCCAGCCAGTCTGCATCACTTGCAAGAATGAAATATTCATAAGCAATGAATGTAATTCCAGATATGTGAGAACCAAGCCTATGAGGATGTCTTAATTTCCCTTTTAGAGTATTCCAGGATTTTGCTGTTCTGTTTTTCATCTTTTCAGTATAAATTTCAAAAATGGTAAGCTTATCTCACTCTTAAACTGCAAATTTCTCTGTCCGGAGATACCAACACATATTTTTTTGTAACAAGAATGAAAAAAAATTTCAAGCTGTATTCTCTTAGCTGTAATTTTTTTTTTTTCTAAAAATCTCATCAGTATTGAGCACAACTGTAAATGAAAGATGCTTTGAAAATAAAACAGGTGAATTTTATTTCTATAGCCCTTGCAATGAATGCCACGGCTAGTTCTTTGTATATACTTCATAAAATCTTCCCTTTTAGCATCCTCACTTAGATTAGGGGGGGAATTTAGAGATACAGTCAGGGACAGAAGTAGCAAGTGGATGGGTATTACAACACAAAATACAGGAAAAATTATAATTTTGAAAAATCTAATGTAAGTAAAAGAAAGATGAGCAGACCGAGGGCTAAATAGTCTCATATCATTTACTTATCTCTTGAAATACCAACAGACACACTACAATATATACTATAATTGGAATTTATAATGATGAAACAAAATCTAGGTGAGAATCCCAAAACAGAAAATATTTCTTCTGGTGACATGTCCTAGGAAAACATACATATTACATGTGTATATAAACAAAAAGTTTCTGTTACTTAAGGATATCTGCTTGTTGTCTGTTTTTAATAGCCATAATTAATAGTGCTAAATCAATGCAGAATCACTAATCACTACATTTAGTTGCTGAATATGCCTGTTTCCACAATCTATCTCAATTTAATCTTTTTTATTTTATTTTTTTTCCTGATTTTAATGACTGGGTAGATGATGGCACATTTTACTGGCACTATAAATAAAGATGGATAAGAAGATGAAGAATTCAATTCTGTATGTCTTTGTGTGAGTTTTCTGTAGGTAATTAAATAACTATGTACAACAATTAAATATATAGTTCTGAAACTGAGGAAAGAGATCAGAGCTTCAAACACAGATGTGTTAATAATTAGTATATAAGTGACTGTTAAAACAATGACATGGATTTTATTACCTAAGGATTGATTGATTTTTTTTTTTCCCAAGGATTTAAAAGTAGGAAAGAATGAGCAGTGGTCAGAGAATAAAACCATAGGGAAATCAAGATTAAGAGAGAATGAGAAAGTATTTAGTTTTAAATGGACTCAAAGAAGGATAAGGGAGTAGAGAGATTGTTCCTTCAGAAGGCCCATAACAGACAGTTTAAATAAGATAAGATCTTTTCAACTATTTCAAATGCCAAAGTAGTAGTAGTCATGGAATGGGGATATATGTTCCTATTAGCACTCTACTCTGAATTGCAGAATCCTGTGTATAGAATTGTCCCTGCCTGCTTTTAGGGCCTCATTACTGGTCCAATTGCTAAGTGTCCTTTTTTAGCCACGTGGAAAAAAAGATTCTCAGAAACTAAATTTCTACGGCCAAATAGCTGGACAACGGGGAGACCAAAGGAAAAATTTTCATTGTTCAAATCTCTAAATATAACCACAAATCACCTAATAGTAAAGTGTGTGGACTTTGTGATTTGGGGTGCTTAGTCATTATTGAAACTAAAACTGGGAGGCAGAGAAATGAGATTCATGTGAGGAACAAAATGATTTGGATCTATAGATCTATATCTATATAGCAAGAACAGTAGATAAGTTCGGTGCAAATATTAGATTTCCCTCAGACATACATTGCAAAAAAGTTTTCAGATAATTCCCTCCAGGTTGATTAAGAATTAGCAAAAAATCAGAGGCACCTGGGTGGATCAGTGGGTTAAGAATTAGCAAAAATTCTCTTTGTTTCTTAATATATCACAGAAGTAGCAAAGAGAATCCAAGATACATTGACAAGAGCTGCCCAAGCCCGCAAGTAATTTAAAAGCTGAGATTTTCCAAATTGTCCTTCCAGAAACTGTGCCATAAGCCACTCATTGCAAGAAAGCAGATAGAGAATGAGAGCAGAAAGAGCTACCCAGGAATACTAGGCAAGAGGGTAGTACTTATTGCTCTACAGCCTGAGACAAACTGGCTATTTTCCCAGTAAGTATACCATTTGCTTTGCAATACTTGTTTTCTTCTCCTTTTCTCCATCTTCACATAGACACAAGACAGATCTGAAATTTCATATTTTAAGATCCACTAGGCATTCTTAGTCATAAAATATTAGAAGACTGAGTTAATAACTAGACTCTGGGAAAAGAAGGCATATAAAATGATTGAAGACATACCTGTTTGTTGGAAATGCTTTTAAAAAATTATTTCAAACAGGAATGATTTAAAAATTCAGTTAAACATATTTGGTTGGCTAATATTCAAATTGTGCTTAAATAGAGAAAGCATTCAACAAAAACATTTTTTTTTTCATTTTAGTTATTCAGATGGAAGAGGACAGCTAGAGAAGTCCTATTGTGAATATGGCCACTGCTCTGTTCGCTATGCCTGGAATTTAAAAATTATGAACAAATAATTTATTATGGAGGTAAATTAAATGATAACTCTATATTTCTGAATTGCATTTCACATGAATCATATGACAAAATTCTGAGAGTCAATCACCAATTATTGAGCAATTAAAGAAATCGCAAAAAAATACTAAATAATTTATAAATATCTCTTGTATTTTTCAAATGATGGACATCTGATAATTTTTATTTTTAGGTGAGAAACCAAAGCTTAGGGATATTTAGTAATTGATCTTATAGTTAGAAAGTGGCACAACTGGGATTTGTAACAGCTAATTTGAATCTGAATCTGATACTCTTAAAAATTAAATTGCCCAGGGGTGCCTGGGTGGCTCAGTGGGTTAGAAGCCTCTGCCTTCGGCTCAGGTCATGATCTCAGGGTCCTGGGATCAAACCCCGCATTGGGCTCTCTGCTCAGAGGGGAGCCTGCTTCCCTTACTCTCTCTCTCTGCCTGCCTCTCTGCCTACTTGTGAGCTCTGTCTGTCAAATAAATAAATAAAAATCTTTAAAAAAATTAAATTGCTCAATCCTTTTCAAACTCTTCCCAAAAACTGAAGAGGAGGGAGCACTTCCTTATTCATTTTATAAATCCAGCATTACCCTGCTACCAAAGCCAAAGATATTACAAGAAAAGGATATTACAGACCAATATACAGGCATACCTCCCTCTATTGTGCTTCACTTTATTGTGCTTTGCAGATAATGAGGTTTTTTTTTTTACAAACTAATGGTTTGTGGTAGCTGGAAGCTGAGCTGTGTTTATTGTAGCTATAGCTATGAGAAACTATTGCGTTTATTTGTTCTTTATCATTCTTTACTCCCCTTTTGACTTTAGTTTTTCCAATGTGTTCCTCCTTAGAGAAATTAAATTTTTTTAATATCTTTTTAAATTTTTTTATAAACGTATAATGTATTATTAGCCCCAGGGGTACAGGTCTGTGAATCACCAGGTTTACACACTTCACAGCACTCACCATAGCACATATCTTCCCCAATATCCATACATCATTAATTTTTGATATAATGTTACATGATTCATTGTTTGCATGTAGATCTGTAGTTGTACAGACTTTTTTTTAGCTGTGATTGATCGATATTTTACCGGGCCCTTTTTAGGTTTCTGGTAAGGAATGGTGGGTTGTAGAAAGGAAAATGGAGTCACTCATCTCAAGTAGGGGACTGTGTCAAGCAACGAGTCAAGCAGTTAAGGTCCTTCAGCCAGGAGATGTCCCCAGGACCAACAGCAGCTGCCACCCCAGAACTGATAAGAAGCAAAACCAGAGGAGGCCTGCAAAGACCCAGAACTGATTAAATCCCTTTAAAAAGGGAAGGATTTGGGGCTTCTGGGTGGCTGATTCAGTTAAGCATCTGCCTTCAGCTCAGGTCATGGTTTCAGTGTCCTGGGATAGAGTCCCAAAGCAGTCCCCGCTGCTCAGGAGGGAGCCTGCTTCTTCCTCTGCCCCTCCCCAAGTTTGTACACTTGCTCTCTTCTTTCTCTGCCTCTCTCTCACAAAAATAAATAAATATGCTAATTAACTTAAAAAAAAGGGATTTTGGCAGCAAATTCTCAGACTCTTCCGGCCTGACCCCTCTACCTCTGACCACTTGAAAAAGGTAACTGCTGCTGTCAGAGGCTCTTCCAAATCCATCTCTGAACAGAACCGAGATCCTTCCCTGCTTGAACATCAGAAGCACTGACAGCCAACAGCTGACCAGGACCAGACCAAGGCCTTATCCCAACTGTGTGCCCCCCGACTAACTTCACATTTGGTTCCTTAATTTCCTGCACCCTTGTGTTATCTTGTTTGTTGTGTGTCTTGTCTTCTGTCCTGCTTTGTGTGCTGTGTAAGAAGCCAAGTTTAATCACATGGTGAACTGCCATTGAGCTTGGAATCCTGAACTTGCTTTATCGTTGTGATTTAACTTTGCTTTATGATTGAATAAAGCTGACATTGTGGAAGGACACAACTGCTGTTGTGCCCTCATAGTACTCTCATGACATGGGTGGAGGAGGAAAGCTTATTAGACAATAATCTAATGAAATCTTAGTACACCTGATATTACTGGGATTGTTTCTCAGAGCTGTGACCTTCACAGGGATTTTTACAATGGTCTGCCTCCCCCTCTGCCACCACCAGATTCATTTCTTCATTCACTATACCATTCCCAGTCTAGTAAATTGTGACCCTTTCCCCCTTAGAAGAGACAGGAAGTCTGAGGGAGCTGGAAAGAAGGGGAATTCACTTCCCTTAACTGGGATAAGATTGTGGAAGTCTTTTTCCTCAAAACAATTGGCCTGTGTTATGGAGAGGACTCTAGGCTACTCTTTCTCATGGGTTCAGGAAAGGAGAAATGTTTATTGAAGAATTAAGTGAAAAATAAAAATGAAATATGGTATTAAAATGTACAAGATATGTTGATTCAGACAGATATGGTGAATAAAACTTATTTGGAATACTAATATACCTTGTCCCCTTGGATGTTTATTGTCTTCTCCTTCTGAGTAGGTATGGATATTTTAGTCAATGCAGTGAGCATTCATCCTTGAAAAGATCTGTGGACCCCCAAAACTGCTGTCATTTCCCCATTCCTCTCATTCCCAGGGACTCAAACTACTAGCCTGCTGTAAGTGGGTAGAATCTCTTACTTGCGTCAGCCTCCAGATGGGGATGGTGGCCTCCCAGGAGCCCGGGTCCATCTGGGCCACACAATCCTCTTCATTCCTTCCTCATAAATCTGACGTTCTGACTCCCTATGCCACAGGCACTGGCAAGAAGACAGTGTGCGGGGGGGCTTCCTCGGGAGCAGCAGAGCAGGAAGAGCCCTATGCCCTCAAGAACTTTAGCCACTGTCACCTGCTGTCTGTCCTGCAAGTGACTCAGAAGGATTAAAAGAGAATGAAGTTAATGATCTAATTTGCCCAAAATGGTCAGGGCATTGACTTCCTTCTACGACCTGAGACCTACTATCAAGGAGCTTTCTTGGGAAATCATCCTGGGCTGCGGCTTCTCCTGTAGAGTGGAGCTTCCTTGGGATTCTACAATGTGCCTTACCTGTGCTACAGTGTGAGTAGCTGTGTCCTACTCCACTGCTCTCAACACAGCAGATCGTTGGACAAAACTGGTCAGTAAATATCAATCTTCTCTGGAAAATTACCTTCACATAATCATGTCTGCTTCTTCTGCTTCCATGATCAATTCCTCGGTATTCACTCTAACGGGGTTCCCTGGCCTAGACCAATACTATCCCTGGTTTTCAATTCCCTTCTCCTCCATCTATGCTATGGTTTTTCTGGGAAACTGCCTGGTGCTGCATGTAATCAGGACAGAGCCGAGCTTGCATGAGCCCATGTTCTACTTCCTGGCCATGCTGGCCCTCACTGACCTGTGCATGGGGCTGTCCACAGTGCACACGGTGCTGGGGGTCCTGTGGGGGCTCAGCCAGGAGATTGGTCTGGATGCCTGCATTTCACAGACTTATTTTGTCCATGGTCTCTCTGGCACAGAGTCTGGAGTCCTTCTGGCCATGGCCTTTGATCGCTTCATTGCAATCTGCAATCCTCTACGCTATACATCCATCCTGACCAACAACAGAGTCATTCATGTCATGGTGGCGATTTTGATGAGAAGTGCATTGTCCATTCTTCCTGTCATCATTCGCCTGAAGTTCTTCCATTACTGTCGCCCCCACATCCTCTCCCACTCTTTCTGCCTGCACCAGGACCTACTCCGCCTCGCCTGTTCTGACATCCGCTTCAACAGCTTCTATGCCCTGGCTCTGGTCATTTGTAACTTGTTGTTGGATGCTGTGCTCATTCTCATCTCCTATGTTTTCATCTTGCATACAGTGCTGGCAATTGCATCCCAGGAGGAGAGGCTCAAGTCCTTGCAGACCTGTGTGTCCCACATCTGTGCTGTCCTGGTCTTTTACATCCCCATCATTGGCCTTACCATGGTGCACCGCTTTGGAAAGCATCTCTCACCTTCCGTTCATGTGCTTATGGGCAATATCTATATTCTCTTCCCACCTCTGATGAATCCAATCATCTACAGTGTAAAGACCCAGCAGATCCGAAGAAGGATGAAGCAGTGGTTTTCCCTGAAAATGAAGTAGAAGCTTTGGATTTTCTCACTGGAATGTTTTAATGTCAAAAGAGTAATGGTATTTTTCATGTGTGCAACAGTTTATAATCTGAATAATAATATCTAAAACCTTTTTGTTTTTTAATGAGGATTTAAGTATTAAAGAACTTAAGAGGCTTTTTAATGCAAGAGGCAAGATAGAACTAGTTTTTGTCAAAAAAATTTGACATTCCTGAAATTCTGCTATAAATATTCATAGCCATTATGGGCATGAGAACATCTGTCTTTGCATCTTATTGAAATATTCTTAAAGCCATATGAAGATTATGACCTTCATTTCATCAATATTTTATTTCCATTTAGACACACCTATACCTAAAATTCTGGTAGCATATTTATTTGTTTAGATTCTTCAAGTAACAGTCCTTATAGCAAAATATAATGGAGTGATACTGGACTTTTTCTCTTTCCTAGGGGTGAGCTGAAAGGCAACCGAATCTATATTGAGCCTTCCTCCTCCTCTATTATTTTTCCCCATTAGAAATTTAACACAGATTCATTAAAAGATGTGTAAAATAAAAAGATATATAATTCTTCTCAGATGCTTGGGTGGCTCAGTCAGTAAGCATCTGCCTTCAACTCAGGTCATGGTCCAGGAGTCCCAAGATTGAGCCAAGCTTCAGGCTCCTCACTCAGTGGAGAGACTGCTTCTTTCTCCCTCTTCCCACTGCTCCTTCTCTTTTTAGCTCATTTTCTCTCTTTCTCTCCTCCCTCAATTAAATAAAATCTTTTTTTTTTTTTTAAGTTAAAAATAGAATGACCATATGATCCAGCAATCCCATTTCTGGGTACTTATTCAAAAGGAATGAAAACAGAGATATCTGCACTCTCATGTTCACTACAGTACTATTCACAATATCCGAGACAGACTAACCTGTGCTCAACATAAGTGTTCATCCACAGACATATGGATAAACAAATTACAGCAGACACGTATAATGGAATATTATACCATCTTTAATTTTTTTAAGTAGGCTCCACATCCAGCGTAGAGCCCAATGTATGGCTTTAACTCAGAACCCTAAAATCAAGATCTGAGGTGAGATCAGGTGTCGTATATTCAAGTGACTGAGCCACCCAGGTGCCCTTTATTCCACCTTAAAAAGAATATAATTCTGTCTTTTGTGAGAATATGGATGAATCTGGACAGCATTATGTTAATGAAATGTGTCAGACACAGAAGGAGAAATGCTACCACACCAACTATATGAGGGTTGAAATTTCTTAGCATGACACACAAATCCTCCTTTTTCATATTTTTGTAACTTCTGCTTTAGATATTAAATTTCAGAAACACAAAAGCACCTATAGTCTTACAACACCTAATGTTTATTTTGCTGTTTCCAGTGATGGTGCTTCACTTTCTCCTGATACACTGCCTGCAAAGCCTCCAAGTCTCAAATATTTGTTCTAACATACAGAGCATAAGGTTTTGCCTTGTTTGAGTTCTAAGTGGTCAGTTCTAGAGATCAGGATGAGATCACTCTTTAAATGTCCTCTTTCCCCCATGCATTTGAGGCTTGCCTCAGCCTAGGACGGAGCATTCAGAATCTGAAGAACTTGCACTGGGATAGGACCAAACATTTCTCAGCCTTCATGAAAGAGTCTTTCTGGGGCCCATTGCAGAACTTGTTTGCCTATGACTTCCCCTATCCCCTTGGAGGGAACCTTCCCTGTTTCGGAAGGGAAGGGCATTTAGGGCATTAGCCAAGTTGCTGTAAATTTACTCTACACTGTGAACTCTGTGCCACTGAGCTCCTGCAATGGAGAGACATAGTCCCAGCTTTGACATTCTGAGAGTGACTCAGTACCATGGGACTGGGAAAGGAAAGGAGAAATAGCTCTATGTTTGAGGATACTACCAGTAGACTTCCTGGGGGAAGTCCTGAATATCAGTACCGTGGATATCTAGAAAGACAAACAAACTATACTCTAATGTACAATTTAGGAGCCATTGAGAAGTATAGTTTCCTAGAGACTTCTCCAAATGTACTACTACAAGAGAGACCGACAATAAAATGTACAATAAGGGGAGGCTGGAAACCCACTGGCAAGTCTCCTCTTCTTAAATACATTTTGGTATAGATGTACTTGAATCCAAGAGTGTATTAATTCTCTGCCCTTCAAATAAGCCATGCTAAGACTGAGGAAGGTCCCTGGAAATGATTGGTGTAGGATAAAATTTTGGTAGATGGATAGTAAATGACAAGGTATCTTTCCTCTTGGCAAAAAAAAAAAAAAAAAAAAAAAAGGATAGTATTAGCCTCAGTCAATTAACCTGAGGTTATTGAGATTAAAATCTATTATTACTAAATTATTGACTTATTAACCTCAAAAACATACTCTAAAGCTTAAAATATAATAACTTGAGGAATAATTTACAAGTTTACTTACAAGTCTAATTTATAAGTCTAAATTTAGAAAATTTCTTGACTCCACTTTGTTATTAAAGATTAGTTCTTTTTAGTGCATATCAGCTTGATGTGATCTGTATATATGTAATGGTATTAGATTTATTTGGGGAAGAGAACCACCATCTCTTAGCTTAGTATATTACAGGGAGAGTGGGGAGCTAAAACTAGCTTCATGAGAGCTGTGATAACATCCAAGGAACAAAGAAAAACAACGGTAAGTGTGAAAAAGAAAAAGTAAAAATGAAACAGTCGTGTGACCAAGTAGTTCCATACTCCTTGATAGAGTCTTGGAATATTATGAAACACTAAACAGCAGTGTTCAATAACAGCATAAGTTTCCACAAGTCTTCAAGGATGGTACAAACTTAAAGTCATATATTCCTATAACATATCACAGAAGATATCCTTGCTAAATATTTAATATCATCAATATATTTAGTACTGCAAAGTCACAAATTTCTTATTAAGTAATAGTAAATCATTCTGACAATGCCAAATCAATAAATAACCATTCCAGTTAATCTTTTAATGTGCTTATTCCTATCTCTATCACTGCTGGGCTTTCTTTGTCTAAATCATAGCAATTCTGTTCTCTATTTCTCCATGTTTCCTTTGTATACATTCTTTAACTACATTCAAGCAGCAGTTCAGTCCAGACAAGATGTCTTGAAAAACTACCATATAGAAGAATGAAAGTCATAAGAAGCAATATTTCTACTTTGTGAATCCTAGATATCATTCATTCATTCTTTCAACAACTATTTGGCAGGTACGAGGCTCAGTTCTGCAGATACAAAGTTAAAAGTCATGGATATCCAAAACAGATATGCCACCCCACCTCCTGAACATTGTGGCACAGAGTCAAAACAGGTACCATAAAGTGATCTACCTATCTTTCATAGATATCTTGAATATCCATTTAAATGGCTAGAGTTGAGAGTACAAGGATATAAAGCAATCACTGGGTCATAGGTAGCTCCATTTTTAACATCTTGAGGAACCTCCATACTGTTTTCCAAAGTGCCTATACCAGCTTGCATTCCTACCAACAGTGTAAGAGAGTTCTCTTCTTTGCATTCTCACCAACATTTATTGTTTCCTGACTTGTTAATTTTAACCATTCTGACTGGTGAGAGGTGGTATCTCATTGTAGTTTTGGTTTGTATTTCCCTGATGCCAAGTTATGCTGACATAAACATTCTTAAGAATTTTCTCCTTGGTCTTTTGAAAAGGATGTCTGCTAATAATGGAACCAACAGTAAAGAAGCAAAACTGAGAACTGGAGAAGACAGAGAGAGATTAGGTCCATGTTATGTTCAAACTGCTCACTTGAATCCCTTTTTATAAAGCTACTTCTTGATTTAAAGAAACTTAAATGCTTTTGCTAAGTAAAAGGAGACAGAGGAAGTCAGATAGAAAGATTGTGGAGTAGAAGGACCCTAGGTTCTCCTCATCCCCGGGATACCACTAGATAACAGCTATATCTGTGTAAATAACAGAGAAAGTGATCCAAGGACTGGCAAAAAAATTCCAAAATAAAGGTAGAGAAAAGCCCCCATCAAAAAATAGAAGAAGGGCAAAGATCCAGTTTGGAAGTGAAATTGACCTTCATGGTCTATGGTGAGGATGGAGCCAGTAGCATGAAACAGGATAGAAAATGGACTTTCACACCAGGGAGTCCTCAAAAGGGAGGATGGGGGGGTGCCTGGGTGGCTCAGTGGGTTAAAGCCTCTGCCTTTGGCTCAGGTCTTGATCCCAGGGTCCTGGGATTGAGCCCCACATCGGGATCTCCCTTGGCAGAGAGCCTGCTCCCCTTCCTCTCTCTCTGCCTATCTCTCTGACTACTTGTGATCTCTGTCAAATAAAAAAAAAAAAAAGGCAGGGGGAGGATGTATCCCCATAATCTTTGCCTTTGAAAGCAAGAGGGAACAAATTCTGTGAGTTCTTAATAACCAGTGACACTTAAAACCCGGAATTTAAAAAAAAGAAAAAAAAGTAGCATGCTGGGTTGTGGGAGAGGCTGGAGGGCATTAGAATTGGATTCCCTGTCCTTAAAGAGACAGCCATACAAATAGTGCATGCAGATAGCACAGAAGCAGCAATTTGAGAAACACTAGGAGCAGGTGGGAAGAAGAGTGATTTTTTTTTTTTTAAATCTCAGAGCACCTAACTCAGAGTTAGGTCATCTGGAAACCCCTGTAGACACACAGAAGCTGGCAGGCACCATTTCCCTCCTCTGTTCCCCAGCATTAACCAGGGTCACCTGAGGACCAAGACAGTGCTGACACTTGCTACCTTACTTGTTTTTTTTATCAAGCTCTGCTTTTCCTGTGCTTTGACACTCTGCCCTTCCCAGGCATGCTCACTTTAGTCCCCACACTGTTGTTCTCCTCTTCCAGAAGACCAACTCAAATCCAGACAATATCCTATCTCCTAACCCACATGTTTTACATGACCTCAGTTCTGTTGGTGGCAGGGGAAGGTCTCATTTTGCAAGCAGACCATTGCACACCTTGTTAAAACACACCTACCCAAGCTGGTGACAAAGCACTAACCACAATAGACAAAGAGAGCCACTGCAGACAACTAGAATTAAAGAAAAAGAGGTCAAGACTCAACAACAGAGTACATACAACATAGGAGACACTCCCTGAAGTGCCAGATCCTAGGGAACAGGAGACACTGCACTGCAGGATACTATGGGACCTTTTCTTCATAAAGCTATCATTGTTAAAGAGCAATGGAAGTAGCTAACTTTTTAACACAGAAAAGCAAACTTATAGTGAGACAAAAGGAGGAGACAGAGAACTATGTCCCAAATGAAAAATAGGGAAAAAACCACAGCAGACAACTAAGCAAAGCAGATACAAGTAATTTGCCTGATAGAGAATTTAATGTAATGCTCATAAAGATACTCATGGATTTGAGAAGAGTATAGGACATCAGTGAGACCTTAATACAAAGATAAAAAAATAACCAATCAGAGTTGAAGAACACAATAAATGAAATTAAAAATATACTTAATGGAAAAAATAGCAGGCTAGTAAAACAGAAGAATGAATTAATGACCTAGAAGACAAAGTAATGGAAAGTGGTCAAGCTGATCAAGGAGAGGAAAGAAAATTATGCAAATTGAGAATAGTTTTAGGGAGCTCAGGGACTCCATCAAACATAATGACATTCACATTACAGGGATCCCAGAAAAAGAAGAGAGAAAACGGGGGGTTGAAATTTTATTTGAAGAAATAGTAGCTGAAAACTTACAAAAATCTGTGAAAGGAAACAGATATCTAGATCCAGGAGGCACAGAGATCTCCCCAGAAATTCAACACAAAGAAGTCCATGTCAATACAAATTGTGATAAAGAAAGCAGTGATAAAGGAAGAGCTTCCTCCTCTCCCTTTGCTGCTCTCCTTACTTGTGCTCTCTCACTCTTTCTTTGTCAAATAGATAAATAAAATCTAAAAAAAAAAAAAAAAAAAAAAGCCAGCAAGAGAAAAGAACACAGTTACCTATAAGAGGAGACCCCAAAGGCTGTAAGCAGACTTTTCATCAAAAACTTTGCAGGCCAGAAGGAAGTGGCATGATATATTCAAAATGCTAAAAGGGAAAAATCTACACCCAAGAGTACTCCTTTCAGCAAGGCTATTATTGAGACTAGAAGGGGAGATAGAGTTTCTCAGAAAAACTCTTGAAGTTTTTCTTTAAGAAAAAGTTCATGATGTTCATGACTGCTACACAATTCCTACAAGAAATATTAAGGGGGACACTTGAGTGGAAAGGAAAGACCATAAGTGAAAGTATAAAAAAGCAAATACACAAACAAACAAAAACAAAAAACCACAAAATCAATAAAAATAAGTATTTTTGTACAAATAAATCAAGGGATTCATAAGACAGAAGAATGGGAGGGAGACAAACCATAAATGACTCTTAATCTCACAAAACAAACTGGGGGTTGCTGGGGGGAGGTGGGATTGGGAGAGGGGGAGCGGGCTATGGACATTGGGGAGGGGAGGCGAACCATAAGAGACTATGGACTCTGAAAAACAACCTGAGGGTTTTGAAGGGTCAGGGGTGGGAGGTTGGGGGAACAGGTGGTGGGTAATGGGGAGGGCACGTTTTGCATGGAGCACTGGGTGTTGTGCAAAAAGAATGAATACTGTTACGCTGAAAAAATAAATAAAATGAAAAAAAAAATATCACACCATATACCTAAAACATGGTGAAGAGAGAAGAATAGGTTCAAACTTAAACAACCATCAACTTAATATAGACTGCAATATGCAGATGATGGTAACCACAAATCAAAAACCAGTAATAGATATTCAAAGAATAAAGAGAAAAGAATCTAAGTGTATTACTAAAGAAAGCAAACCAAGCATGAAAGAGAGCAAGAGAAAAAGACCACAGAAAATCTATAGAAACAACCACAAAACAAGTAGCAAAATGGCAATAAATACATATCTATCAGTAATTACTTTGAATATAAATGAAATAAATGCTCTAATCGAAAGATGGGATTACAGAGTGGATTAAAAAACAAGACCCACCTATATGCTGCCTAAAAGAGACACATCTCAGACCTAAAGACACTGACAGATTGAAAGTGAGGGGATGGAGAAATATTTATTTTGCAAAGATGTCAAAAGAAAAACTAGGGTAGCAGTACTTATATTGGACAAAATAGACTTTAAAACAAAGACTGTAAGAAGAGACAAAGAGGGACACTATGGGACGATAAAGGGAACAATCC
The DNA here is from genome assembly GCF_922984935.1 of Meles meles. Lineage (NCBI taxonomy): Eukaryota > Metazoa > Chordata > Mammalia > Carnivora > Mustelidae > Meles > Meles meles. Next base: position 57,507,415 of record NC_060073.1, on the reverse strand, counting down.
AACAAGATAATATAACAGTTGTAAATATTTATACACCCAATATGGGAGCACTCAAATATATAAAACAATTAATAACAAACATAAATAATGTAACTGATAATAATACAATAATAATAGGGGACTTTAATACCCCACTTACATTGATGAACAGATCATCCAAAGAGAAAATAAAGGAAATGGTGGCCTTGACTGAGAAACTGGACCAGATGGATTTTTTTTTAAGATTTTATTTATTTATTTGACAGACAGAGATCACAAGTAGGCAGAGAGGTTGGCAGAGAGAAGTGCAGGGGAAGCAGACTCCCTGCTGAGCAGAGAGCTTGATGCAGGGCTCCATCAAAGGACCCTGAGATCATGATCTGAGCTGAAGGCAGAGGCTTTAACCCACTGAGCCACCCAGGTGCCCAAGGACCAGATGGATTTAATAGACATTTTAGAATATTCCACCCTAAAACAGCAGAATATGCCTTCTTTTCGAGTGTACATAAAACATTCTCCAGGACAGATTAAGCTAAAAAGCACGTCTCAAACACTTTTACAAAACTGAAATAGTACAATTCATCTTTTCTGATCACAACTCTATGAAAGTAGAAGTCAACCACAAGAAAAAAATCTGGAAAGGCCACAAATACATGGAAGTTAAATAACATGCTACTAAACAATGAATAGATCAACCAGAAAATAAAAGAAGAAAAAAAATACATGGAAACAAATGAAAATGAAAACACAAAGTTCCAAAATGTTTGGGATGTAGCAAAAGTGGTTCTGAGAGGGAAGTTTATAGCAATACAGGCCTACCTCAAGAAGCAAGAAAAATCTCAAATAAACAACCCGTCTTCCCACCTAAGGGAGCTAGAAGAACAAACAAAACCCAGACCCAGCAAAAGAAAATGAATAAAGAGTAGAACAGAAATAAATGATATAGAAACTAGAAAAATTAAATTAAAAAGAGGGCACCTGGGTGGTTCAGTTGTGCTTGGGTGGCTCAGTTGGTTGACCATCAAACTCTTGGTTTCAGCTCCATCAAAATCTAGGGGTGGAGATATCAAGCCCTACATGGCACTCTGTGCTCAGCACAGAGTCTGCTTGTCCCTCCCCCTCTCCCCCCCGCCCCCTGCTCTTTCCCTCTTTTTTTCTATCTCCTTCTCTCTTAAACAAATAAATAAATAAAACCTTAAAAAAATAAAGAACTTTAAAAAAGTCCAGATAAATGAAACTAGGAGCTGGTTCTTTGTAAAGATCAAAAAAATTCATAAATCTTTAGTCAGATTCATGAAAAGAAAAAAAAAGAAAGAAAGAAAGAAAGGAAAAAGACAGAAAGTCCCCAAATTAAAAAAAAATCACTCATGAAAAAGAAGAAATAAGAATAAACACTTTAGAAATACAATTGCAACAAAATATGAAAATTTACATGTCAAAAAATTGGTTAACATAGGATCAATGGGTAAATTCCTAGAAATATATAAATGACCAAAATTAAAGCAGTAAGAAATAGAAAATTTGGACAGACCAAGTTAACAGCAATGAAATTGAATTATTAAAAACAAAACAAAACAAAAAAACAAAAAACAGAAAACCTCCCACCAAGAAAATTCCAGGACCAGAGGGTGTCCCAGGTGAATTCTACCAAACAGTTAAAGAAGAGTTAATATCTCTTCTTCTCAAATTATTCCAAAAAATAGAAGAAAAAGGAACACTTCCAAATTTATTCTATGAGGCCAATATCACCCTGATACCAAAACCAGATAAAGACACCACAAAAAAGAAAACTACAGGCAATATCTCTCATGAAGAAAGATGCAAAAATCCTCAACAAAATATTGACAGACCACATTAAAAAATATATACATATATATTTTTTATTTGTTTTGGATTTTCTTTTTTTTAAGATCTTATTTATTTGACAGAGAGAGAGATCACAAGTAGACAGAGCAGCAGGCAAAGAGAGAGGGGGAAGCAGGCTCCCCACTGAGCAGAGAGCCTGATGTGGGGCTTGATCCCAGGACACTGAGATCATGACCTGAGCCAAAGGAAGAGGCTTAACCAACTGAGCTACCCAGGTGCCCCTCAAAAATATATTTTAAAAAATCATACACCACAATCAAGTGGGATTTATTCCTGGTATGCCAGGTAGTCAATATTCTGAAAACAATAAAAGGGATATGTCATATCAATAAGACAAAGTATACAAACCATATGATCATTTCAGTAGATGCAGAAAAAGCATTTGACAAAGTACAACCATTCCATCCATGATAAAACCATATCCATTCATGATAAAACCCTCTAGAACTGAAAAGTTGGTGTAGAAAGAACTTACCTCAACATAATGAAGGCTTTATATGAAAAATCCACAGCTAACATCATACTCAATGGTGAAAAATGGAAAGCTTTCCCCTTATGGTCAGAAATACGATAAGGATGTCCACTCTCACCACTTTTATTCAACACAGTACTGGAAGTCCTAGCCACAGAAATTAGACAACATAAAGAAACAAAATATATCCAAATTGATAAGGAAGAAGTAAAACTCTATTTGTAGATGACATGATACTATATAGAGAAAAGCTGAAGGACTCCACCAAAACCCTAAGGATTCTGCCATTAGGACTGATGAATGAACTCAATAAAGTCACAGACTACAAAATCAATGTACAGAAATCCTTGAAGAGAGTCCAGGCACTAATTTCCTTGACATCACTCACAGCAACATTTTTCTAGATAGGTCCCCTGATGCAAGGGAAATAAAAGTAACAATAAACTATTCAGACTAATCAAAATAAAAAGTTTCTATACAGTGAAGGAAACAATCAACAAAACTGAAAGGCAACCTAGTGAATGGGAGAACATATTTGCAAATGAGATATCAGATAAAGGATTACTATACAAAATATATAAATAACTGATAAAATTCAATACCACCCCAAAATAGTCCATTTAAAAATGGGCAAAACACATGAACAGATATTTCTATAAGGAAGGCAGCCAGATGGCCAACAGACACATGAAATAAAGATGCTCAATGTTACTCATCATCAGGGAAATGCACATCACAACTACACTGAGATATCACCTCACAGCTGTCAGAATGGTTAAAATCAAAACTACAAGAAGCAAGTGTTGGCAAAGATGTGGAGGAAGAGGAAATCTCTTGCACTTTGGAGGCAATGCAAACTAGTAAAGCCACAGTGGAAAACAGCGTGGAAGTACCTCAAAAAATTAAAAATAGAACTATCTAAGATCCAAGAATTGTGCTAGTGGGTATTTATGCCCCAGATACAGAAATGTTAATTCAGAGATGCATACACCCTTATACTTATCGCAGCATGATTCACAATATCTGAACTATGGAAGCTACTCAAGTGTCCATCAATAGGTGAATGCATAACATTTTATGATTATATCTATATCTACATATAGATGTAGATATTTAGATATATTACATGGCTACTGAGATATCTTATTCAACCATAAAAAAGAATGAAATTGGGACGAGTCAAGATGGAGGAGAAGTAGCAGGCTGAGACTACATCAGGTAGCAGGAGATCAGCTCGATAGCTTATCTAAACATTGCAAACACCTACAAATCCAACAGGAGATCGAAGAGAAGAACAGCAATTCTAGAAACAGAAAATCAACCACTTTCTGAAAGGTAGGACTGGCAGAGAAGTGAATCTAAAATGATGGGAAGATAGACCATGGGGGGAGGGGCCTGCTCCCGGCAAGCAGAGGAGCAATGGAGCACAAAATCAGGACTTTTAAAAGTCTGTTCCACTGAGGGACATTGCTCCAGAGGCTAAACCGGGGTGAAGCCCACATGGGGTCAGCGTGGCCCCAGGTCCGCAGGGTCACAGAAGGATCGGGGGTGTCTGAGTGTCGCAGAGCTCGCAGGTGTTAGAATGGAGAAGCTGGCTACAGAGACAGAGCCGAGGACTGAACTTTCAGCTCGGGGTTACCTTGAACCGGTCGCAGGTTCGGTGAGCTCGGAGCGCGGCTGGAGGCCGGGGATATGGGAGTGATTGGGTGCTGTCCTCTGGGGGCGCACTGAGGAGTGGGTCCCGGGTTCTCAGCTCCTCCGGGCCAGAGACTTGGAGGCCGCCATTTTCATTCCCGTCCTTCAGAACTCTACGGAAAGCATTCAGGGAACAAAAACTCCCAAAAGCGAACCCAAGCGGATTACTTAGTCCAGCCCCCGGTAAGGGCGGTGCAATTCCGCCTCCGGCAAAGTCACTTGAAAGTCACCACAACAGGCCCCTTCCCCAGAAGATCAAAAAAATATCCAGCCAGGACGAAGTTCATCTATCAAGGAAAGCAGGTTCAATACCTAGGACAGCAGCGGAATTCCAGAGGAGGAGAAAGCAAAGCACAGAACTCATGGCTTTCTCCCCATGATTCATTAGTCTGGTGGTTAATTCAATTTTTTTTTCAATTTTTTTTCTTTCTTTTTTCTTCTTCTGCTAAAATTTTTAAAACTTTTACCCTTTTCTTTTTAAACTTTTTTTGACTAGTTTGTCTAAAATATATATTTTTCTTTCTTTTTTATTTTTTTCCTTGTTTTATTTTTAAAATTTTTTCTTTTTTTTCCTGAACCTCTTTTTATCCCCTTTCTCCCCCCACAATTTGGGGTCTCTTCTGATTTGGTTACAACGCATTTTTCTGGAGTCTTTGCCACCCTTTTACTATTTTATTTGATCCTTCATATCCTCTTATCTGGACAAAATGACAAGGCGGAAAAAATCACCACAAACAAAAGAACAAGAGGCAGTACCGAAGGCTAGGGACCTAATCAACACAGACATTGGTAATATGTCAGATCAAGAGTTCAGAATGGCCGGGCTCGAAAAAGGCATGGAAGATATTAGAGAAACCCTCTCTGGAGAAATAAAAGCCCTTTCTGGAGAAATTAAAGAATTAAAATCTAACCAAGTAGAAATCAAAAAAGCTATTAATAAGGTGCAATAAAAAATGGAGGCTCTCACTGCTAGGATAAATGAGGCAGAAGAAAGAATTAGTGATATAGAAGACAAAATGACAGAGAATAAAGAAGCCAAGCAAAAGAGGGACAAACAGCTACTGGACCACGAGGGGAGAATTCAAGAGATAAGTGACACCATAAGACGAAACAACATTAGAATAATTGGGATTCCAGAAGAAGAAGAAACAGAGAGGGGAGCAGAAGGTCTATTGGAGAGAATTATTGGAGAGAATTTTCCTAATATGACAAAGGGAACAAGCATCAAAATCCAGGAGGTGCAGATAACCCCCCTCAAAGTCAACAAGAATAGGTCCACACTCCATCACCTAATAGTAAAATTGACAAGTCTTAGTGACAAAGAGAAAATCCTGAAAGGAGCCCGGGAAAAGAAGTCTGTAACATACAATGGGAAAAATAGTAGATTGGCAGCAGACTTATCCACAGAGACCTGGCAGGCCAGAAAGAGCTGGCATGATATATTCAGAGCACTAAACAAGAAAAACATGCAGCCAAGAATACTCTATCCAGCTAGGCTATCACTGAAAATAGAAAGAGAGATAAAAAGCTTCCAGGACAAACAAAAACTGAAAGAATTTGCAAACACCAAATCAGCTCTACAGGAAATATTGAAAGGGGTCCTCTAAGCAAAGAGAGAGCCTAAAAGCAGTAGATCAGAAAGGTACAGAGACAATATACAGTAACAGTCACCTTATAGGCTAATAATGGCACTAAATTCATATCTCTCAATAGTTACCCTGAATGTTAATGGGCTAAATGTCCCAATCAAAAGACACAGGGTATCAGAATGGATAAAAAAACAAAACCCATCAATATGTTGCCTACAAGAAACTCATTTTAGACACGAAGACACCTCCAGATTTAAAGTGAGGGGGTGGAAAACAATTTACCATGCTAATGGGCATCAGAAGAAAGCTGGGGTGGCAATCCTTATATCAGATCAATTAGATTTTAAGCCAAAGACTATAATAAGAGATGAGGAAGGACACTATATCCTACTCAACAAGAAGATCTAACAATTTTAAATATCTAGGCCCCTAACATGAGAGCAGCCAACTATATAAACCAATTAATAACAAAATCAAAGAAACACATCGACAATAATAAAATAATAGTATGGGAATTTAACACTTCCCTCACTGAAATGGACAGATCATCCAAGCAAAAGATCAACAAGGAAATAAAGGTGTTAAACGACACAATGGACCAGATGGACATCACAGATATATTCAGAACATTTCATCCTAAAGCAACAGAATACACATTCTTCTCTAGTGCACATGGAACATTCTCCAGAATAGATCACATCCTGGTCCTAAATCAGGTCTCAACCAGTATCAAAAGATTAGGATCATTCCCTGCATATTTTCAGACTACAACGCTCTGAAGTTAGAACTCAATCACAAGAGCAAAGCTGGAAAGAACCCAAATACATGGAGACTAAACAGCATCCTTCTAAAGAATGAATGGGTTAACCAGAAAATTAAAGAAGAATTGAAAAAATTCATGGAAACAAATGATAACGAAAACACAATGGTTCAAAATCTGTGGGATACAGCAAAGGTAGTCCTGAGAGGAAAATATAGAGCGGTACAAGCATTTCTCAAGAAACAAGAAAGGTCTCAAGTACACAACCTAACCCTACATGTAAAGGAGCTGGAGAAAGAACAAGAAAGAAACCCTAAACCCAGCAGGAGAAGAGAAAGCATAAAAATCAGAGCAGAAATCAATGAAATAGAAACCAAAAAAACAATAGAAAAAATCAATGAAACTAGTAGCTGGTTCTTTGAAAGAATCAATAAGTTTGATAAACCCATGGCCAGACTTATCAAAAAGAAGAGAAAGGACCCAAATAAATAAAATCATGAATGAAAGAGGAGAGATCACAACTAACACTAAAGAAATACAGAAAATTACAAGAACATACTATGAGCAACTCTACGCCAACAAATTGGACAATCTGGAAGAAATGGCTGCATTCCTAGAGACATATAAACTACTACAACTGAACCAGGAAGAAATAGAAAACCTGAACAGGCCCATAACCAGTAAGGAGATTGAAACAGTCATCAAAAATCTCCAAACAAACAAAAGCTCAGGGCCAGATGGCTTCCCAGGGGAATTCTACCAAACATTTAAAGAAAAACTAATTCCTATTCTCCTGAAACTGTTCCAAGAAATAGAAATGGAAGGAAAACTTCCAAACTCATTTTATGAGGCCAGCATCACCTTGATCCCAAAACCAGAAAAGGATATCACCAAAATAGAGAACTACAGGCCAATATCCTTGATGAACACAGATGCAAAAATTCTCACCAAAATACTAGCCAATAGGATTCAACAGTACATTAAAAGGATTATTCACCACGATCAAGTGGGATTTATTCCAGTGCTGCAAGGTTGGTTCAACATCCGCAAATCAATCAATGTGATAGAACACATTAATAAAAGAAAGAACAAGAACCATATGATACTCTCCATGGATGCTGAAAAAGCATTTGACAAAGTACAGCATTCCTTCCTGATCAAAACTCTTCAAAGTGTAGGGATAGAGTGCATATACCTCAATATTACCAAAGCCATCTATGAAAAACCCACCACAAATATCATTCTCAATGGAGAGATACTGAAAGCTTTTCTGCTACAGTCAGGAACACGGCAGGGATGTTCATTATCACCACTGCTATTCAACATAGTACTAGAAGTCCTAGCCTCAGCAATTAGACAACAAAGAGATATTAAAGGCATCCAAATCAGCAAAGAAGAAGTCAAATTATCACTCTTTGCCAATGATATGATACTATATGTGGAAAACCCAAAAGACTCCACTCCAAAACTGCTAGAACTTGTACAGGAATTCAGTAAAGTGTCAGGATATAAAATCAATGCACAGAAATCAGTTGCATTTCTGTACACCAACAACAAGACAGAAGAAAGAAAAATTAAGGAGTCAATCCCATTTATAATTGCACCCAAAACTATAAGATACCTAGGAATAAACCTAACCAAAGAGGCTAAGAATCTATATGCAGAAAACTATAAAGTACTCATGAAAGAAATTGAGGAAGACACAAAGAAATGGAAAAATGTTCCATGCTCCTGGATTTGAAGAATAAATATTGTGAAAATGTCTATGCTACCTAAAGCAATCTACACATTTAATGCAATCCCTATCAAAATACCATCCATTTTTTTCACAGAAATGAAACAAATAATCCTCAAATTTTTATGGAACCAGAAAAGACCTCGAATAGCCAAAGGAATATTGAAAAAGAAAGCCAAAGTTGGTGGCATCACAATTCCAGACTTCAAGCTCTATTACAAAGCTGTCATCATCAAGACAGCATGGTACTGGCACAAAAACAGACACATCAATCAGTGGAACAGAATAGAGAGCCCAGAAATAGACCCTCAGCTCTATGGTCAACTCATCTTCGACAAAGCAGGAAAGAATGTCCAATGGAAAAAAGACAGCCTCTTCAATAAATGGTGCAGGGAAAATTGGACAGCCACATGCAGAAAAATGATATTGGACCACTTCCTTACACCACACACGAAAATAGACTCAAAATGGATGAAGGACCTCAATGTGAGAAAGGAATCCATCCAAATCCTTGAGGAGAATGCAGGCAGCAACCTCTTTGACCTCAGCCTCAGCAACATCTTCCTAGGAACATCGGCAAACGCAAGGGAAGCAAGAGCAAAAATGAACTATTGGGATTTCATCGAGATCAAAAGCTTTTGCACAGCAAAGGAAACAGTTAACAAAACCAAAAGACAAGTGACAGAATGGAGAAGATATTTGCAAACAACATAGCAGATAAAGGGCTAGTGTCCAAATCTATGAGGAACTTACCAAACTCAACACCCAAAGAACAAACAATCCAATCAAGAAATGGGCAGAGGACATGAACAGACATTTCTGCAAAGAAGACATTCAGATGGCCAACAGACACATGAAAAAGTGCTCCACATCACTCGGCATCAGGGAAAGACAAATCAAAACCACAATGAGATATCACCTCACACCAGTCAGAATGGCTAGAATTAACAAGTCATGAAATGAGAGATGCTGGCGAGGATGTGGAGAAAGGGGAACCCTCCTACACTGTTGGTAGGAACGCAAGCTGGTGCAACCACTCTGGAAAACAATGTGGAGGTTCCTCAAAATGTAGAAAATAGAACTACCCTATGACCCAGCAATTGCACTACTGGGTATTTACCCTAAAGATACAAACGTTGTGATCCGAAGGGGCACGTTTACCCGAATGTTTATAGCAGCAATGTCTACAATAGCCAAACTATGGAAGGAACCTAGATGTCCATCAACAGATGAATGGATAAAGAAGAGGTGGTGTATATACACAATGGAATACTATGCAGCCATCAAAAGGAATGAAATCTTGCCATTTACAATGACGTGGATGGAGCTAGAGGGTATCATGCTCAGTGAAATAAGTCAATCGGAGAAAGACAACTATCATATGATCTCCCTGATATGAGGATGTGGAGATGCAACATGGGGGGTTGGGGATAGGAGAAGAATAAATGAAACAAGATGGGATTGGGAGGGAGACAAATCATAAATGACTCTTAATCTCACAAAACAAACTGGGGGTTGCTGAGGGGAGTTGGGGTTGGGAGAGGGGGAGGGGGTTATGGACATTGGGGAGGGTATGTGCTATGGTGAGTGCTGTGAAGTGTGTAAACCTGGCGATTCACAGACCTGTACCCCTGGGGATAAAAATACATTATATGTTTATTTAAAAAAGTAGAAAGAGAAAGGATGAATACCCAACTTTTGTAGCAACGTGGACAAGACTGGAAGTGATTATGCTGAGTGAAATAATTCAAGCAGAGAGAGTCAAGTATCATTTGGTTTCACTTATTTGTGGAGCATAACAAATGATATGGAGGACATTGGGAGATGGAGAGGAGAAGGACGTTGAGGGAAATTGGAAGGGGAGGCGAACCATAAGAGACTATGGACTCTGAAAAACAACCTGAGGGTTTTGAAGGGGCGGGGGTGGGAGGTTGGGGGAACCAGGTGGTGGGTAATAGGGAGGACACCTCTTCCATGGAGCACTGGGTGTTGTGCAAAAACAATGAATACTGTTACGCTGAAAAAATAAATTAATTTATTAAAAAAAAAAAAAGAATGAAATCTTACCATTTACCATGACGTGCGTGGGACTAGAGAGTATAATGTTAAGTGAAATAACTCAGAGAAACAGAAACACCCTATAAGCTCACTCATATGTAGAATTTAAGAAAGAAAACAGATGAGCAAAGGGGAAACAAAAAGAAACAGAAAGACAAAACAAGAAACAGACTCTTTATAGAGAACCAGTGGATAAGTGGGTAGGAGGAAAGGTGAAATACTTTATGGGGATTAAAGAGTACACTAATGCCGATGAAAAGAAAAAAAGAAAAGAAAAGCTGATTCAAAAGGGCATAATTACAGCATGTTTCCAACTGCAGGGCATTGTGGAAAAAAATAAAACTATGGAGACAGAAGATCAGTGATTGTCAGAGGGCTTAGAGCGAGGTGGAACACAACGTATTTGTAGGGCAGTGAAACTATCGTGTATGACACTGTAATGGTGCATACATGTCATTATACTTGTCAAAACCCATACAATGTACAACCTAAAGGGAGAGGTCTTATGTAAACTACTGACTTTACCTAATAAAAATGTGGCAATGCTGACTTATGAATTGTGACAAATGTATCACAGCAATGTGAGGTGTTAATAGAGGAAACTGGGTGGGTGAGGAGAAGCGATCATATGTGGGCTCTGTACTTTCTGATTGTTTTTTTTGTAGACCTCAAACTGCTCTATAAAGCATTATATGTTAACTTATAAACTTTTATTTGAGAAATGGGAGTTATTCAAATATACTGCCATGCTTTTTCCTTCAAAAAACCTCAAAATATCTCATTAAAGGACACTTTGTCATGCATAGACATGTATTGAAATAGTCTCAATAGTTAGGCTTTGTCTAAAATACATCCATGTTCCAGTAGACTAACTCAGGAAACCTTATTTTTTTAGTACTGTTTAAGGACTACGTAGTGAACTAGCAAAAAAGTGCAGAGATGTTGCTCAGAGACTTGGTTGGACATGGAAAATTATCAAATGCTGTTCAAAATTGGGAAGTAAAATTTCATAAGTATGAAAGATAGGTTCAGTCAGCTAATCCATATACTGACTGTGGTTCTCAGGTGCCAAAGCAACCACTCAGCATGTGAAATACCCAAAAGACTTCTTGTCCCAGAGGTTAGTCCTTGAGTTGCTGTTGTAAAGATCTATATTTATTTGCACGCGCACACACACACACAATCCCTAAATCCCTATAAACAGACATGACATTTTTACCTAACACCTAAGAATATCACTGTGGGAGGTGCTAAGAGGAAATTCAAGATCTGCCTTTTTATGTTCCCAGTGGTTTAGAAAAACCATGCATCTGAAGGGTAAGTTAAAATAATTTCATGGTTAAAACTGTGGGTGCTGCAGTTAGGATCCCTGATTTGAAAACAGGCTTCACACCCCTTAGTAATATGATCTTAGGAAGGTCCTCAAGTACCTGAGTTGTCTTCTGTGTAGAATTAGGACACTAACAATATTTATTTCTTATAGAAGTTGCTACCATTAAATTGGATAATCCATGTAAAGTGATTAGCATAGGTTTTAGGAAAATGCTTAGCATATTGCAACCATTAATATGTATTTCCAATTTTTATCTTTACCATTACTGCTACACTGCCCATCCCTGTGCTTATATGTGATATGACTTCTATCCAAATATGGTGACATTTTCTGTGAGTCAGGCACTGTTGAGAGACAACCAGATAAAAGAAGCAAAGCCTGGTGATAGATATTAAGGAGGGCACAGATTGCATGGAGCACTGGGTGTTATACACAAACAGTGAATCTTGGAACACTACATCAAAAACTAATGATGTACTGTATGGTGACTAACATAACACAATAGAAGAAGAAGAAGACGAAGAAGACGAAGATGAAGACGAAGAAGATGAAGAAGAAGAAGAAGAAGAAGAAGAAGAAGAAGAAGAAGAAGAAGAAGAAGAAGAAGAAGAAGAAGAAGATGATGAAGAAGAAGTAAAGCTACAAACTTAACAGGCTAATAAAATTGTGGTTATGCGTCCATATTTTTAACAGGATAACCTTTCAAAAAATATATCTCTCAGAGTTGCATTAAAAAACAATTTCATCCCAGGGCGCCTGGGTGGGTCAGTGGGTTAAAGCTTCTACCTTCAGCTCAGGTCATGATCTCAGTGCCCTGGGATCCAGCCCTGCATCGGGGCGGGCTCTCTGCTCAGCAGGGAGCCTGCTTCCCCCTCTGCCTGCATCTCTGCCTACTTGTGATCTCTCTCTCTCTGTCAAATACATAAAAACAAACAAACAAACAAACAAACAAAAAAATTTCATCCCTTCCATGTGTTTGCCCTTTGATGAAAAATTTTGTCTTTTTTTCTTATTTCGATTTCATATGAGAGAGAGAGAGAAGACAGTGTGAGGGAGAATAGAATAAATATGTGTTAATTCATATGATAATATGCCCTATTTATTGTGAAGGGTAGAGATAATCTGAAAAAGGTCTCAATTAACAATTACAGGGATAATAGACATAATGTAATACAATGTAGCTTTCGATCTCAGGGATGATGTGACAGCGCCACCTGAAAAGTGTACCCTTCACAGATTCTAGACTTGCCTATCACTTTGAAAGTTCTCAAGATTTGCTGTCAAAAGCGTTTCTAAACATATTTGTGCCTTTGCCAAAAGTATTGCCCTTAATTACAAACTTGACTAATTGAATTAATATTTTGTTGACTTGGGAAAAGAATAATTTTATATTGGAGGGACTTTTTAAAGAAAGCTATTTTTATTTTATAATTTTTTGATACACTCTAAGTAAGAACTATTGTTACTTTAAAAAGTTGCTAAAATGTTATCTTATTCTTTGGTTGGTGAGTCTGAAAATCGAAATCACTCTGCTCTGTAGATGGGCCTTTCAATGATAGCTATTGAATGATCATGGGCTTTGACATCTTCAGTGATTGTCTTGTTCTGAAAGAGAACACTCTGTACTCTGGATTTTTAGTGTCTTCCTTGATTCCACTTCATGATCCTTGAGAGTGCTTGTTAGGATCTGAATGATATTACAACTTTGTCATAGCAGTTTAAACTTCATGTTTAAATGTTCACTGTCTTCAAGAGTTCAAATGAGAGGCAGATGAGTAAAACTTTTTCTTTACTGTAGCAAAAGTATAGGGTAAAGAAACATCTCTCATACTATCAGGATGGGAAACAAGACTTGGAAGCTTTATACTGGCCCATTATGTATCAGTCTGTCATCCAACCCATGACCTCCCTTAAGTTTTTTGTTGAAGAATGGAATATTAACCATCTCCAGACTTCTATGTAATGTTACAGAGAAAAAAGAAAGAGAAAATGACTTTTCTGTATTTAATTAATTATTATTTTATTATTAGGCAGACAAAAATTATATACATAACATGGTTAAAAGTTCAAAAACATATACATACATGATGTGGTTATAACAATTAGGTATACACAAATAAAGATTTCAACCCTTATTATTCTGATTTAATTTTTTTTTTCAGAAAGAACTAAATACTCCATAAAAGAGAGGTGATTTGCTTATAATCATTCAGGATTTTTTGGTTTTGTTTGTGTTTTTGTGGGGATTTTGTGGTGTGTGCTTTGTTGGTTGCTGTTCTTTGAGGTTTTTTTTTATTTTGTTTTGTTTTGTTTAGTAAGCTCTAAGCCCAAAATTGAGGCTTCAACTCAAGACCTGGATATCAAAAGTCACATATTCTACCAAATGAGCCAATCAGGCACCCTTATTCAGATAATTAACAGCTTTTCTCAGACCATTTTATTTTCCTTCTACTTCATCATGCAAAAATTAATGGGTAGGTTGTCACTAGGATAAAGGAATAAATATTTGTTTTCTACTAGTGTGCACGCTACCTATTTTCTCTCTCTGTGTCATGTAACAGACTTGGGACACTTGTCAATAAGACCATTTAACTCTACATCCACTCACTTCAATGCCTTTCTGCTGACTGGAATCCCAGGATTAGAAGACTTCCAAATCTGGATCTCCATCCCCTTCAGCTTCATGTATCTTTTGGCTGTGATAGGAAATGGCCTGGTTATGGCAGTGGTGGCCTGGGACAGGAACCTCCATGAACCCATGTATCTCTTCCTGTCCATGCTGACACTCAATGATGTTCTCCTTTGTACTGTCACAGTGCCCAAAATGCTTCTTATCTTCTGGCAGGGCCCTTCCCCATCAACTTTTCCTGCATGTCTCACACAGATGTTTTTTGTTCATGCTCTGTTCCTCTCTGAGTCTGCTGTTCTCTTGGCCATGGCTTTTGATCGCTACGTGGCTATCTGCGCACCACTCCATTATGCAACCCTACTTACAGGCTCTCTCATCAGCAAGGTGGGCCTGGCTCTGCTGGCCCGGAGTGTGGCTGTGGTCACCCCTGGTGTCCTCCTCATTCTCCGGCTGCATTTCTGTTGGAGCAATGTCATCCACCATACCTACTGTGAGAACATGGGCATTGCCAAGTTAGCCTGTAATAGCTATGCCCTTAATAGCATTTATGGACTCACTGCTGCTCTCCTCACCACAGGACTGGACTTTGTGCTCATCTCCCTGTCCTACTTGCTAATCCTGAGAACAGTCTTCCAACTACCCTCCAAGGAAGCCCGGACAAAGGCCTTTGGAACATGTGGAGCTCATATATGTGTCATCTTGATATTTTATACTCTGGCCTTCTTTTCCTTCTTTACCCATCGCTTTGGAAATCATGTACCCAGACATGTCCTTATCCTCTTGGCAAACCTCTACTTACTGGTGCCACCTACCATGAACCCCATTGTTTATGGAATAAAGACAAAGGAGATAAGGATGCGTGTCCTAGGGCTCTGTAACCAACCAAAATGACCCAAGAGTTATGAAGCTACAAAGAATTGGTGAGTCCAGGGTAGAGGATCAGACTTAAATGTCAAGTGTGAATCAACCCAGGCAGATCTATCCCCAGAACACCTAACCTCTGGATAGAACTTAAAATACTCACATTTCCCAATGCTACCTTCCCAGCATAGGGTAAAAAGGAAGGTGCCAGGAAACTGCTCCAGTACCATCAAAGAGTACCTCTACATATTAAGGTAACAATCAGTGGAGTCACTGTACAGCACAGGTGACTGAAATATCCCTTTTGTACTACAAAATGCCTCTCTTAATGTCAGTTTGCTATGGACAATCTTAGTTCAGATTCCAGCTTCATCACTGCATCCACAGAATGCAGAATATACAAATAATTTAATAAATAATTTTATAAATATTTATTAGATAGATGCATTAACATGAAATACTAAATGCTAATAATTCTATGTAACAAATGCCCTAATATGTCCTTATGTATTATATAGGGCATATTCTTTTTTTTTTTTTCATTTTCTTCTTTTTTTTAATTTCTTTTCAACATAACAGTGTTCATTGTTTTTGCACCACACCCAGTGCTCCATGCAACATGTGCCCTCACTAATACCCACCACCTTGTTCCCCCAACCTCCCACCCCCCACCCCTTCTAGACCCTCAGGTTGTTTTTCAGACTCCATAGTCTCTCATGGTTCACCTCCCCTTCCAATTTACCTCAACTCCCTTCTCCTCTCCATCTCCCATGTCTGCCATGTTCTTTGTTATGCTCCACAAATAAGTGAAACCATATGATAATTGACTCTCTCTGCTTGACTTATTTCACTCAGCAAAATCTCTTCCAGTCCCGTCCATGTTGCTACAAAAGTTGGGTATTCATCATTTCTGATGGAGGCTTAATACTCCATCGTGTATATGGACCACATCTTCCTTATCCATTCATCCACTGAAGGGCATCTTGGTTCCTTCCACAGTTTGGCGACCATGGCCATTGCCGCTATAAACATTGGGGTACAGATGGCCCTTCTTTTCACTACATCTGTATCTTTGGGGTAAATACCCAGTAGTGCAACTGCAGGGTTATAGGGAAGCTCTATTTTTAATTTCTTGAGGAATCTCCACACTGTTCTCCAAAGTGGCTGCACCAACTTGCATTCCTACCAACAGTGTAAGAGGGTTCCCCTTTCTCCACATCCTCTCCAACACACGTTGTTTCCTGTCTTGCTAATTTTGGCCATTCTAACTGGTGTGAGGTGGTATCTCAATGTGATTTTAATTTGAATCTTCCTGATGGCTAGTGATGATGAACATTTTTTCATGTGTCTGATAGCCATTTGTATGGCTTCATTGGAGAAGTGTCTGTTCATATCTTCTGTCCATTTTTTGATATGATTATCTGTTTTGTATGTGTTGAGTTTGAGGGGTTCTTTATAGTTCCTGGATATCAACCTTTTGTTTATACTGTCATTTGCAAATATCTTCTCCCATTCCGTGGGTTGCCTCTTTGTTTTGTTGACTGTTTCCTTTGCTGTGCTGATCTTGATGAAGTCCCAAAAGTTTATTTTTGCTTTTGTTTCCTTTGCTTTTGGAGACATATCTTGGAAGAAGTTGCAGTGGCTGATATCGAAGAGGTTACTGCCTATGTTCTCCTCTAGGATTCTGATGGATTCCTGTCTCACATTGAGGTCTTTTATCCATTTTGAGTTTATCTTTGTGTACAGTGTAAGAGAATGGTCAAGTGTCATTCTTCTAAGTATAGCTGTCCAGTTTTCCCAGCACCATTTATTGAAGAGACTGTCTTTTTTCCACTGTATATTTTTTCCTGTTTTGTCGAAGATTATTTCACCATAGAGTTGAGGGTCCATATCTGGGCTCTATACTCTGTTCCACTGGTCTATGTGTCTATTTTTATGTAGGGCATATTCTTTAAATACTTCCTTCCTTTACTCTTTCTCTTAGCTTGTCTGTTTCATATCTCCTTCAATACTTTGTTGCTATAAAGATATTTTTACACACAATAGAAAGTTACTTTGATTGGGTTAAGTAAACAAAAAAAGCAGGATCTGAGGAGTGGCCTGACATGCAAGAAATTTAGTACCTATGACTCAGGAAGGAGAAAATTCAGGTGAATTGCCCCATCTTGGGTCAGGTTGCTAAAACTGCATGACTCTGTTACATCACTTAACATTCTGGTTAATGGGGATGAAATTGTGTCAACGAAATTCACACACACAAAAAAAATCACAGCAAACCAGCAGGATTATATTCACTGGATTCATTTATCTCCTTAAATAAAAAAAGCACATGTAATTTTCCTAGTATAGCTTTTCACCCCCAAACCTTCTTGCTAATTGCATTCTATATTACCTGGGACAAACTTTATCATCTATAAATCTACCTGGCAAAATTCCTGGAATGTAATACCTTTTATCCTATAGAAAATGTCCACCTGTTGATTAATAAAAGAGCTAAAATTTTCCCTGGCATCAGACAATAAATGAGTATCATGAACATAATATTAACATATACATGGTCTAGTGGTTGAAGCAGTTGATGGAGTGCCTTTAAAATATTTATATTATCATTCTCCTTATTAATGCATATGGCTGTTTCCAGACTCTAAATGTAGTCACATCATTTCCACACTGTACATTTTTAACTAAATTATGTTTTTATTATTTGAGATACCAGATTGAATAACTGAATGACTAAGTGGGATAATGAAGAATTTTGTGGTAATGCTTTGTATAGAAGACAATACCAGACACTTTAATGACAAAGGGGATAGTGATCTCTGCTATTATTTTTTTGTTGCCATTGTGTTTTGCAACAAGAAGACTTCTGCAGTATCAAGAGGATTAATATATAACCTAAAAGATAACGTTTGACATTATGAAAACAATTGCATTGCATTTTTGTCCAGTGATTGGGGATTAGTAGACAAAAATGAATTATGATTTGGGTTTCTGGGTCACTTACACATTCTGCAAGATGGCAGAGAATGTTTTCAAAAGACACTCATGACTATGTCAAACAAGGTAATATGAGTAAGAGTCCCTCCTTATTTATAAATCCATATACAAATGAGAAAGATGTTTCAGTCATATTATTGTAGTTCTAGGCAAGAACAAGAGACCTACCTGTTTTTGGAGCACCAACTGCTTGCCAGAAGACTAAATTCTTGCCTTCATTAAGGTTCCAGAACAAAATGTTTCTGTTCTCAACTCATACTACCAACTCATCATTCATTCATTCATTCATTCATTCATCCATTCAGATATTCAATCACTCATCTCCTCACCAATGATATTTTATGGGAAAAATTATCTTAATTTAAAAATATGTGGTTTTCTAAATGTTTTTGACAAAATATATTATGATTATAATGTAATTATAGTAATAAATTTAAGAAGGTAATATAGTAAATAATAATTTGTGTCCAAATATTGCATTACCTATGTAGGTATTCCTTTAAAATAGTTTTATTCATATGCAAATGCAAAATCTAAGGTGCAGTAGCTTAAACATATTTCTGTGAACAACAAGAACAAAGCCTAATACAACATTGTTTTTTTGGAGCATAGATGCTAGGAAAGGTATATTCAACATCACAGGTTGAAAATATATTTTGTAGGGTTCCTGGGTGGCTCAGTTAGCTAAGTTTCTGCCTTCAGCTCAAGTCATAATCCTGAGGTCCTGGGATCCAGTCCGGCATTGTGTTCCCTTCAGTGGGAAGTCTGTTTCTCCCTCTCCCTCTGCTGCTCCCCCCTGCTTGTGCTTGCTCTCTTTCTCTCTGTCAAATAAATAAATAAAATATTTAAAAAACACATATTTTGTATTTGAAGTTCTTATTTTAAAAATGATTATTGGGGCGCCTGGGTGGTTCAGTGGGTTAAAGCCTCTGCCTTTGGCTCAGGTCATGATCTCAAGATCCTGGGATCGAGCCCCACATTGGGCTCTCTGCTCAGCAGGGAGCCTGCTTCCCCCCTCTCTCTGCCTGCCTCTCTGCCTACTTGTGACCTCTGTCTGTCAAATAAATAAATAAAATCTTAAAAAAATAAAAATAAAAATGATTATCAATAGTTAAATATTACTTATACAATGTATAGCTGGTGGTAATAATCATTCTCAAAATTTTCACTTTTCTTCTCAAGTTTATTTCACTTTTCCTATCAATTATTTAATTTTATTTAATCACTATTTCCTATTCAATTTTATTTAGTATTACACCAAATACTATCTAATTTTGATGTTTATACACCTTTCTTATTTTTAGTTGATGTCCCTTACTTGAAGTGAATGTGATAAAAGGGAAGGGTAATTAAAATTAGAATCAAGAAATAGGATAATATTGTGGAAACATCATAGTTGAGTTAAAGCCAGATAGCAGATATAAGTTGTAGATATATTCCACGTGCCTGAAATTTGAAATCCTGATTTTAAGTTAGTAAACTCTTTTTTTATTATATGACATGTGGGTTCATGACATGTCAAATCTTTTCCTTCAAGACTTTTTTTAAAAATTTTGGTTGCTTGAAATTTCTTTCATTATCAAATGGTCATTGTTATCTCAACCCAATACTATTTTGTTTATTACTAATGAAAATATGCAACCATTGTTTTTTGGATATAGAAAGATTCATACAGTAATTTCATGTGTTGTGTACAGTGAAACACTACGCTATATGATTCTGTAATAACTGTGAAGTGTACCTATCAGGTTGTTAGTGAGCTATGTTGACTGGCTGGTATCACCTGGTGTATCAAATAGTAATGAGAATGTCATCTCTAAGGCAAACAATACTTCACTCAGAAAATATGACTGCAATTTAAAAAGTTGCAACATTTTGCTTCTGAAAGATTGATGTGAATAAGAATGATAAGCTCCTGTTTAGCACAAGAATGCTACAATATTAACATTTTTTTACTAATTTTCACTGAAAATATGGAAATGCACTTATGGTATCAAGGATGTTTTTCATGAGAACAAAATGTAGGTTCCAAAAAGACAAAGACAAATACTGAATATCTAACTTACATGTGGAATCTAAAAAAAAAAAAAAAAGTTTCATAGAAACAAAATAGAATAAATAGAAAGCTGGATTGCAGAAATAACAGGCAGGGGGAAACAGGTGCTATAGGTCAAAGGGTTCAGATTTTCAGATAAGAAAAATATGTTCTCAGAATCTAATGTACAGCTTGGTGAGTATAGTTAATAATATGGCTAATAATATAGTTTATAATATGGTGTGGACTGAAAGTTACTGAGAGTAGATCTTAAGACCTACTCAAGAACACTTACACACACACACACACACACACACACACACACACACACACACATTAATTACATGAGGTGCTGGATGTGTTAGTTATCTTGATTTTGCTAATCATTGCACATTTTATGGTATGTAAACCAAAGCATCATTAGACACTTTAAATATATACAATTTTATTTGTCAATGACTCCTCAGTAAAGTTAAAAAAATAAAATGGAAGCAGGGAATGGTGTTTGTCAAGGACTGAGGGAAAAGAAAAATGGAGATGTTGGATAAAGGATACAAAATTTCAGTTATGCAAAATGTATACATCCTGACATCTAATATATAGCATGATGACTATGGATAACAATACTGTACTGTACACTTGAAATCTGTTGAAAGGATAGATCCTAAGTATCCTCACCACATACAAAAGAAAGGTAAATATGTAAAGTATGGGTATGTTCATTAGCTTGATTGTAGCAATTATTTCACCATATACATGTACATCAAATCACCAAGATGTACATTTTGGAGATATATAATAAAAAGTGTGTATTATTTAAAACATGGCCATGAATAATAAAAATATATATTATGAAACATTAAAAGTGAATTTTTTTAAATGTCAGATTTCACATATGGGGCCTATTGACATTTGTGCCCAATGAAATGTCTTGGAACATATGCTTCCAAAATAATTTTGGATAAATTGGAGCAAATGCCAATCAAGATCTCTACTGTTATGATCCGAAAAATAACATATTCTTGTCTTTAAAAATTTTGTATAGAATTAGTTTTCCCCATTCATATACTTCAACATCTCTAAAGTTCTTTGTACTACTTTTGTACAGAATATGATTATTTTTAACCTGATTTATAACCATAGTCCTTTACATTGAAAATAATTGTTTGGATGCTTGGATTTGCTTTTGCTATTTTTATGTTGTATTTTAAATTGACAGTTAAATTTTCTGTTCTTTTTTGCATTTTCTAGATTTATTATTTTCATTATTTCATGTTACCCTCTATTAATTTAGTCACTATATTTTCTAATATTTATTAGTAGTCTCCATGGAAATTAAAACATACAGATGGCCAATCCTAAATTTCAATTAACTTCAGAAGCAGGTAGCGATGTCTGGGTGGCTCAGTGCCTTATGCTTGATTTAGGCTCAGGTAATCATCTCAGGGTTGTGTGATGGAGCCCCACATAAGGCTTTGTGCTGGGGGTGGAGCCTGCTTAAGATTCTTTCTCTGCCCCTTCTCCCTAAAAAAAAGACTTTAGAAGTAATTAACAAAAATTGAATTTATTTCTCCTAGTCACATATTATTAAAGTTGGAATTTCCTTGAGGGCTTCAGACTAGTTTGCATACTACTGTTGGGACAAAGATTCTTCAAATAAGACAAAGGTAATTTAGAGTCTTTTCTCGGAGGTTAGGATGACTCTGAGATTTAAAGATGTTTATTTATTTATTTGTCGGAGGAGACACCGAGAGTGCTAAAGCAGGGGGAGCAGTCAGCAGAGAGGGAAGCAGGCTCCTCGATGAGCAAGGAGCCAGATCAGGACCACAGCGGAAGGCAGATGTTTAACCAATTGAGCCACCCAGGTAGTCCTAAGAGAAATATCTTTCAAGTATTCAAATAAAGACTCAGAAAACACCCATTGTAGGTTTTGTTTTTGTTTTTCACCAGAATAGTATTTTGACTTTGTTTCTTTTTTTTATTGCTTAATTTTTGATATAAAATATTTCATTTACTTGTGGAGCATAAGGAATAACACAGAGGACATTGAGTGAAGGAGAGAAGTGAGTTGGGGGAAATCGGAGGGGGAGACAAGTATGAGAGTCTATGGACTCTGAGAAACAAACAGGGTTTTAGAGGGGAGGGGGTGGGGGTTGGGAGGGCCTAGTGGTGGGTATTAAGGAAGGCACGTATTGCATGCAGCACTGGGTGTGGTGTATAAACAATGAATCTTGGAATACTGAAAAATAAAATTAAAAAAATATTTTAATCGCATAAGAAAAATATAGTCATTATCATTGTGAAAATATTAAAATAATCTATATCATGTAAGGGCAATATAATGCCACATGAACCATTTCCCTTTAAATTTAAGACTCGGGGTGCCTGGGTGGCTCAGTGGGTTAAGAATCTGTTTTAGGCTTAGGTCACAATACCAGAGTCCTGGGATTAAGCCCCATATCAGGCTCTCTGCTCAGAATGGAATCTGCTTCTCCCTCTCTCTCTGCCTTCTGCTCCCCCTGCTTGTGCACTCTCTATCAAATAAAGGAATAAAATCTTAATAAATAAATAAATAAAGTTAAGACTCTACTTTAGAGGGAGGAGTCAAGATGGCGGAGAAGTAGCAGCCTGAGACTACATCAGGTAGCAGGAGATCAGCTCGATAGCTTATCTAAACATTGCAAACACCTACAAATCCAATGGGAGAGCGAAGAGAAGAAGAACAGCAACTCTAGAAACAGAAAATCAACCACTTTCTGAAAGGTAGGACTGGCGGAGAAGTGAATCTAAAACGACGGGAAGATAGACCGCGGGGGGAGGGGCCGGCTCCCGGCAAGCGGCGGAGCAACGGAGCACAAAATCAGGACTTTTAAAAGTCTGTTCCACTGAGGGACATTGCTCCAGGGGCTAAACCGGGGGGGAAGCCCACGCGGGTCCAGCGTGGCCCCAGGCCCCGCAAGGTCACAGAAGGATCGGGGGTGTCAGAGTGTCGGAGAGCTCGCAGGTATTAGAACGGAGAAACCGGCTGCAAAGACAGAGCCAAGGACTGAACTCTCAGCTCGGGGTTACCTTGAACTGGTCGCGGGCTGGGTGAGCTCGGAGCGCGGCTGGAGGCTGGGGATACGGGAGTGATTGGGTGCTGTCCTCTGGGGGCGCACTGAGGAGTGGGGCCCCAGGCTCTCGGCTCCTCCGGGCCGGAGACTGGGAGGCCGCCATTTTCATTCCCGTCCTCCGGAACTCTACGGAAAGCGTTCAGGGAACAGAAGCTCCCAAAAGCGAACCCGAGCCGATTACTTAGTCCGGCCGCCGGTAAGGGCGGTGCAATCCCGCCTCGGGCAAAGACACTTGAGAGTCACTACAACAGGCCCCTCCCCCAGAAGATCAACAAAATATCCAGCCAGGACGAAGTTCATCTATCAAGGAGAAAGCAGATTCAATTCCTAAGACAGCAGAGCAATTCCAGAGGAGGAGAAAGCAAAGCACAGAACTCATGGCTTTCTCCCCATGATTCTTTAGTCTTGCGGCTACTTCAATTTTTTTTTCTTTTTTCAATTTTTTATTTTTTTTTCTTTTTTCAATTTTTTTTTCTTTTTTCTTTTTTCTTCTTCTGCTAAATTTTTTTAAAAACTTTTACCCTTTTCTTTTTTAACGTTTTTTGACTAGTTCATCTAAATATATATATTTTTTCTTTCTTTTTTATATTTTTTTTTATTTGTTTTATTTTTTAAATTTTTTTCTTTTTTTTTTTTTTTTTCTTTTTTTTCAGAACCTGTTTTTTATCCCCTTCCCCCCCCCCCACAATTTGGGGTCTCTCCTGATTTGGTTACAGCGCATTTTTCTGGGGTCTTTGCCACCCTATTAGTAGTTTATTTGCTCCTTCATATCCTCTTATCTGGACAAAATGACAAGGCGGAAAAAAATCACCACAAACAAAAGAACAAGAGACAGTACCGAAGGCTAGGGACCTAATCAACACAGACATGGGTAATATGTCAGATCAAGAGTTCAGAATGACGATTCTGAACATTCTAGCCGGGCTCGAAAAAGGCATGGAAGATATTAGAGAAACCCTCTCTGGAGATATTAAAGCCCTTTCTGGAGAAATTAAAGAACTAAAATCTAACCAAGTTGAAATCAAAAAAGCTATTAATGAGGTGCAATCAAAAATGGAGGCTCTCACTGCTAGGATCAATGAGGCAGAAGAAAGAATTAGTGATATAGAAGACCAAATGACAGAGAATAAGGAAGCCGAGCAAAAGAGGGACAAACAGCTACTGGACCATGAGGGGAGAATTCGAGAGATAAGTGACACCATAAGACGAAACAACATTAGAATAATTGGGATTCCAGAAGAAGAAGAAACAGAGAGGGGAGCAGAGGGTCTACTGGAGAGAATCATTGGAGAGAATTTCCCTAATATGGCAAAGGGAACAAGCATTAAAATCCAGGAGATGCAGAGAACCCCCCTCAGAGTCAACAAGAATAGGTCCACACCCCGTCACCTAATAGTAAAATTTACAAGTCTTAGTGACAAAGAGAAAATCCTGAAAGCAGCCCGAGAAAAGAAATCAGTAACATACAATGGTAAAAATATTAGATTGGCGGCAGACTTATCCACAGAGACCTGGCAGGCCAGAAAGAGCTGGCATGATATATTCAGAGCACTCAACGAGAAAAACATGCAGCCAAGAATACTCTATCCAGCTAGGCTATCATTGAAAATAGAAGGAGAGATCAAAAGCTTCCAGGACAAACAAAAACTGAAAGAATTTGCAAACACCAAACCAGCTCTCCAGGAAATATTGAAAGGGGTCCTCTAAGCAAAGAGAGAGCCTAAAAGTAGTAGATCAGAAAGGTACAGAGACAATATACAGTAACAGTCACCTTACAGGCTAATAATGGCACTAAATTCATATCTCTCAATAGTTACCCTGAATATTAATGGGCTAAATGCCCCAATCAAAAGACACAGGGTATCAGAATGGATAAAAAAACAAAACCCATCAGTATGTTGCCTACAAGAAACTCATTTTAGACGCGAAGACACCTCCAGATTTAAAGTGAGGGGGTGGAAAACAATTTACCATGCTAATGGGCATCAGAAGAAAGCTGGGGTGGCAATCCTTATATCAGATCAATTAGATTTTAAGCCAAAGACTATAATAAGAGATGAGGAAGGACACTATATCCTACTCAAAGGGTCTGTCCAACAAGAAGATCTAACAATTTTAAATATCTATGCCCCTAACGTGGGAGCAGCCAACTATATCAACCAATTAATAACAAAATCAAAGAAACACATCAATAATAATACAATAATAGTAGGGGACTTTAACACTCCCCTCACTGAAATGGACAGATCATCCAAGCAAAAGATCAACAAGGAAATAAAGGCCTTAAATGACACACTGGACCAGATGGACATCACAGATATATTCAGAACATTTCATCCCAAAGCAACAGAATACACATTCTTCTCTAGTGCACATGGAACCTTCTCCAGAATAGATCACATCCTGGGTCACAAATCAGGTCTCAACCGGTACCAAAAGATTAGGATTATTCCCTGCATATTTTCAGACCACAATGCTCTGAAGCTAGAACTCAATCACAAGAGGAAAGCTGGAAAGAACCCAAATACATGGAGACTAAACAGCATCCTTCTAAAGAATGAATGGGTCAACCAGGAAATTAAAGAAGAATTGAAAAAATTCATGGAAACAAATGATAATGAAAACACAACAGTTCAAAATCTGTGGGACACAGCAAAGGCAGTCCTGAGAGGAAAATATATAGCGGTACAAGCCTTTCTCAAGAAACAAGAAAGGTCTCAAGTACACAACCTAACCCTACGCGTAAAGGAGCTGGAGAAAGAACAAGAAAGAAACCCTAAACCCAGCAGGAGAAGAGAAATCATAAAGATCAGAGCAGAAATCAATGAAATAGAAACCAAAAAAACAATAGAAAAAATCAATGAAACTAGGAGCTGGTTCTTTGAAAGAATCAATAAGATTGATAAACCCCTGGCCAGACTCATCAAAAAGAAAAGAGAAAGGACCCAAATCAATAAAATCATGAATGAAAGAGGAGAGATCACAACTAACACCAAAGAAATACAGACAATTATAAGAACATACTATGAGCAACTCTACGCCAACAAATTGGCCAATCTGGAAGAAATGGATGCATTCCTAGAGACATATAAACTACCACAACTGAACCAGGAAGAAATAGAAAACCTGAACAGGCCCATAACCAGTAAGGAGATTGAAACAGTCATCAAAAATCTCCAAACAAACAAAAGCCCAGGGCCAGACGGCTTCCCAGGGGAATTCTACCAAACATTTAAAGAAGAACTCATTCCTATTCTCCTGAAACTGTTCCAAAAAATAGAAATGGAAGGAAAACTTCCAAACTCATTCTATGAGGCCAGCATCACCTTGATCCCAAAACCAGACAAGGATCCCACCAAAAAAGAGAACTACAGACCAATATCCTTGATGAACACAGACGCAAAAATTCTCGCCAAAATACTAGCCAATAGGATTCAACAGTACATTAAAAGGATTATTCACCACGATCAAGTGGGATTTATTCCAGGGCTGCAGGGTTGGTTCAACATCCGCAAATCAATCAATGTGATAGAACACATTAATAAAAGAAAGAACAAGAACCATATGATACTCTCAATAGATGCTGAAAAAGCATTTGACAAAGTACAGCATCCCTTCCTGATCAAAACTCTTCAAAGTGTAGGGATAGAGGGCACATACCTCAATATTATCAAAGCCATCTATGAAAAACCCACCGCAAATATCATTCTCAATGGAGAAAAACTGAAAGCTTTTCCATTAAGGTCAGGAACACGGCAGGGATGTCCATTATCACCACTGCTATTTAACATAGTACTAGAAGTCCTAGCCTCAGCAATCAGACAACAAAAAGAAATTAAAGGCATCCAAATTGGTAAAGAAGAAGTCAAACTATCACTCTTCGCAGATGATATGATACTATATGTGGAAAACCCAAAAGACTCCACTCCAAAACTGCTAGAACTTGTACAGGAATTCAGTAAAGTGTCAGGATATAAAATCAATGCACAGAAATCAGTTGCATTTCTGTACACCAACAACAAGACTGAAGAAAGAGAAATTAAGGAGTCAATCCCATTCACAATTGTACCCAAAACTATAAGATACCTAGGAATAAACCTAACCAAAGAGGCTAAGAATCTATACACAGAAAATTATAAAGTACTCATGAAAGAAATTGAGGAAGACCCAAAAAAATGGAAAAATGTTCCATGCTCCTGGATTGGAAGAATAAATATTGTGAAAATGTCTATGCTACCTAAAGCAATCTACACATTTAATGCAATCCCTATCAAAATACCATCCATTTTTTTCAAAGAAATGGAACAAATAATCCTAAAATTTATATGGAACCAGAAAAGACCTCGAATAGCCAAAGGAATATTGAAGAACAAAGTCAAAGTTGGTGGCATCACAATTCCGGACTTCAAGCTCTATTACAAAGCTGTCATCATCAAGACAGCATGGTACTGGCACAAAAACAGACACATAGACCAGTGGAACAGAATAGAGAGCCCAGAAATCGACCCTCAACTCTATGGTCAACTCATCTTCGACAAAGCAGGAAAGAATGTCCAATGGAAAAAAGACAGCCTCTTCAATAAATGGTGCTGGGAAAATTGGACAGCCACATGCAGAAAAATGAAATTGGACCACTTCCTTACACCACACACGAAAATAGACTCAAAATGGATGAAGGACCTCAATGTGAGAAAGGAATCCATCAAAATCCTTGAGGAGAACGCAGGCAGCAACCTCTTCGACCTCAGCCATAGCAACATCTTCCTAGGAACATCAGCAAACGCAAGGGAAGCAAGGGCGAAAATGAACTATTGGGATTTCATCAAGATCAAAAGCTTTTGCACAGCAAAGGAAACAGTTAACCAAACCAAAAGACAGCTGACAGAATGGGAGAAGATATTTGCAAACGACATATCAGATAAAGGGCTAGTATCCAAAATCTATAAGGAACTTAGCAAACTCAACACCCAAAGAACAAACAATCCAATCAAGAAATGGGCAGAGGACATGAACAGACATTTCTGCAAAGAAGACATCCAGATGGCCAACAGACACATGAAAAAGTGCTCCACGTCACTCGGCATCAGGGAAATACAAATCAAAACCACAATGAGATATCACCTCACACCAGTCAGAATGGCTAAAATTAACAAGTCAGGAAATGACAGATGCTGGCGAGGATGTGGAGAAAGGGGAACCCTCCTCCACTGTTGGTGGGAATGCAAGCTGGTGCAACCACTCTGGAAAACAGCATGGAGGTTCCTCAAAATGTTGAAAATAGAACTACCCTATGACCCAGCAATTGCACTACTGGGTATTTACCCTAAAGATACAAACATAGTGATCCGAAGGGGCACGTGTACCCGAATGTTTATAGCAGCAATGTCTACAATAGCCAGACTATGGAAAGAACCTAGATGTCCATCAACAGATGAATGGATCAAGAAGATGTGGTATATATACACAATGGAATACTATGCAGCCATCAAAAGAAATGAAATCTTGCCATTTGCGACGACGTGGATGGAACTAGAGCGTATCATGCTTAGTGAAATAAGTCAATCGGAGAAAGACAACTATCATATGATCTCCCTGATATGAGGACATGGAGAAGCAACATGGGGGGGTAGGGGGATAGGAGAAGAATAAATGAAACAAGATGGGATTGGGAGGGAGACAAACCATAAATGACTCTTAATCTCACAGAACAAACAGGGGGTTGCTGGGGGGAGGTGGGATTGGGAGAGGGGGAGCGGGCTATGGACATTGGGGAGGGGAGGCGAACCATAAGAGACTATGGACTCTGAAAAACAACCTGAGGGTTTTGAAGGGTCAGGGGTGGGAGGTTGGGGGAACAGGTGGTGGGTGATGGGGAGGGCACGTTTTGCATGGAGCACTGGGTGTTGTGCAAAAAGAATGAATACTGTTACGCTGAAAAAAAAAAAAATAAATAAATATTATTAGTAAAAAAAAAAAAAAAAAAAAAGACTCTACTTTAAATGGTTACTTCGAAAAAAGTATTCCAACAGAATAGAGAATTTGTCAGTAGATTTTCAGCTGATCACCATAATTTTCTTTCTCTGTTTCTTTTCCTTCATTTTATAATTTTTCTCCAAACTAAGACTATTCAAAGTTACAATTTTCCTGAGGCAAATATTTCCTAAATTCTGTGGCACAAACTGACATACAAAACTGGTATGTGGCTGGGGCGCCTGGGTGGCTCAGTGGATTAAGCCGCTGCCTTTGGCTCAGGTCATGATCTCAGGGTTCTGGGATCGAGTCCCGCATCGGGCTCTCTGCTCTGCAGGGAGCCTGCTTCCTCCTCTCTCTCTGCCTGCCTCTCTGCCTACTTGTGATCTCTCTCTCTGTCAAATAAATAAATAAAATCTTTAAAAAAAAAAAAAAACTGGTATGTGGAGTACTGGGTGTCATACGCTAACAACGATTCCTGGAACACTGCATCAAAAACTAATAATGTACTGTGTGGTGACTAACATAACGTAATAAAAAAGGGGGGGGAGAGCTGTATGTTAATTACACAAAAAGTTCTCAAAAATTAATAAAACTGAGGCTGTGCTATAAGTAAACCCTCAATCATGAACCTGGTTTCTTTATCATGGAAAGTTACCACAGAATATTCTTTCTCCTCCCTTCTATGTATTCACGGCATTCTGTTCACAAATTCCTCTTTTCCTGTGATCCTTCCTTCTGTTGATTACAGTTCATTGCTAATTTTGACCCAAAACCACATTAATTATTAGAAATGTTTCCTAAATAGGAACCTTAACCACCGTGTGATCTGGAAAGCAATTGAAGGACACATATATTATAAACATAAAACTTAGGATTCTAGGGGCTCCTGGGTGGCTCAGTGGGTTAAAGCCTCTGCCTTCGGCTCAGGTCATGATCCCGGGGTCCTGGAATTGAGCCCTGAATCGGGCTCTCCACTCAGCAGGGAGCCTGCTTCCCTCTCTCTGCCTGCCTCTCTGCCTACTTGTGATCTCTGTCAAATAAATAAATAAAATCTTTAAAAAAACAAAACACTTAGGATTCTAAGATTAAAAGTATCTTCTAAATTGACTTAGAATGAGATTATGTGATCTGCGAAATTATGATCATATTTAAGGGAAGTGGATGTAGGACTTTTGGTATAGTGGGTCCAATCAACTTGTTGCCATATTATGAAGCCCAGTCTAAGCATCTCCTTTAAGTTATGTTGTTGGTACATTTTTTTAGGGCAGCCTCCAGGGCAGTTCCTGAGACTACCATCCTTACAGGATCTTTCACCTACTAAAATAATCTTTCCCACCTTTCTACTGGAAGCACTGAATTACCACTACACCCAAGTAAAGCAAATGTGTCTGGGACTTGTACTTCTGCCCATGCACCTGGTGTTTCCTCTTCCTGGAAAACACTCAGGTCTCAGAGAGCTAAAAAAAAAAAAAGCTAGCTGCCTGCCCCCTTGTTTTCCTGTGGACACAAGGGCTAAAATGTGGCAGCAAAATAGATATCTCATAAGAATACATGAAAACTAACACAGAACTTCTGATGACAGTTCCCATCCAGGGGTTTCTGATCCTTTTAGTTTGGTATCCAGGTCACTGAATATATCTGACACAATGAAGATCTAGGCTTAGGAATCATGTGGGAAGAATCTGAGCATCAGATTCATGAAAATAATAGTTTCAGGCATGTGCATAAACAAGGACATACAGAACTTATGGATATGATCATGGACAATAATCATTGGACAAATCTATTCAGAATCCCTACTGCAAGACTTTCTAACCCATTTACCTACTAAATGCAATAGTCTAAAACCGTTAAAATTGTAACCTGAGTCATTGCTGTCCTACTGACAGAAGTAAGACAACAAGTACTCCTATTGTATAAAAAGTATCTCAGTGTGGTTTTGATTTGAATCTCACTGATGGCTAAATTAAAACCACATTGAGATAACACCTTACACCAGTTAGAATGGCCAAAACTAACAAGACGGTAAACAACACGTGTTGGAGAGGATGTTGAGAAAGGGGAACCCTCTTACACTGTTGGTGGGAATGCAAGTTGGTGCAGCCAACTTTGAAAAACAATGTGGAGTTTCCTTAAGAAATTACAAATGGAGTTTCTCTATGACCCTGCAATTGCACTCCTGGGTATTTATCACAAAGATACAGATGTAGTGAAAAGAAGGGCCAGATGTCCCAATGTGCATAGCAGCAATGGCTCACCAAACTGTGGAAAGAATAAAGATGCCCTTCAACAGATGAATGAGTAAAGAAGATATGGTCCATGTATATACAATAGAATATTATGCCTCCATCAGAAAGGATGAATACCCAACTTTTTGTATCAACATGGACGGGACTGGAGGAGATTATGCTGAGTGAAATAAATCAAGCAGAGAGAGTAAATTATCATATGGTTTCACTTGCTTGTGGAGCATAAGGAATAACATAGGGGACATTAGGAGAAGGAAAGGAAAAGTGAATTGGGGGAAATCAGGGGGACAGACGACCCATGAGAGACTGTGGACTCTGAGAAACAAACTGAGGGTTTTGGAGGGGAGAGGGGTGGGGTTTAGGTGAGCCTGATGGTGGGTATTAAGGAGTGCACATATTGCATGGAGCACTGGGTGTGGTGCATAAACAATGAATCTTGGAACACTGAAAAAATAAAATTAAACTAAAAAAAAGTATACATTTCCCCAATAGTACACTTTCAAGATAGAAAAGGGGGGCATTTCTTGAGTGATGAAAATGTCTTATACTATGATTGTGAAGTGGGTTACTTTGGCCATGCGTTTGTTCAAGCTTACCTAACTGTCCATTTTAAGGTCTGTAATTTCACTGTATTTTATTGCACCTTAAAAAATACATCCATACATTATACATCCAATAGTCTAAAATGTGTTAAAAATTTAACAATCATTGGTGTCTTGATGACAAAGATAACACACAATATCTGAGAAAAAAAGAAATGATTGTAAAAGGGCGCACTTGGTAATTAACCCGGGACAACAGATGCAAATGAAGAATACTTCAGACAAATGTAGGTGAATGGGCATAGAGCAAAAATTTCAGCATTTTTCAGATTGTCTATTTTCTTCATTATGCAACTGCTGCCCTAGTGAATTTACTCATAATAGACTAGATCATCATAACCACTTACATGTTCAAGATATGTGAATATTTACCTTAACCAAGACCTTCTCCCTGAGGTTGTATACAATTTAATATTCTACATGCCTCTTAAGTCATATTGAAACTAAATTTATTAGTATAGCCCTAAAAATGCTCCAAATCTTAACCCTTTATTTCAAGGGAATCACAACAAATGTATATAGTTTTCCAAAACAGAAAATTTGTATTCTACTTATAGTTACATTATGTACTGAGTATTGGTGAATGCAGAGATTGTCAGTCTTTGGGTTTAGCTATGGATTTAAGTTCCTGGGATAAATAAGGAAGGAGTGAGGAAAAGTTTCACAGCAATCAGACATCCTTTTTCAGATGGCTGCCAGGAAAAGAAATGCCCCATAGTTCTTAGATAATATTTATAAAAGATGAGAAACACATAGCAGGAAAACTAGTGAAAGCTGAGGAAAATGAACAAAAAAGGAAGCTAGTTGTAGGTATTGAGGCAATAAAAAGAGGAAATGTTTTACTTTGTTAATAAGAGATTTCATATTTTGTGTCTTAATATTAAGTTTGAGGTCAACTAATCAATGAGGAAGATTCAACGCACATGGTAGCCTGGTAGTCTGATAATTTTAACTACTAACTATTAAATTTGAAAGACATGAACTACACTTTAGGAGTCAGTAGAATCGAAGCTATTGCTTTATTTTATGGAGTACCCCTTGTTTCAATCAAAATTGCTTTAGAAACCATACAAGCTCTAATACCAATGTTGGCACCTTCACACAAATCTTTGTTAAAGGATTTCGTTTTAATTTTTATATCTTTGTTTTCCTCGATTGGGTGACAATTTCTTCTTAATTACATTTAAAATCTTTCTGTATTATTAGTCTATTCATGTACCTTGAGACTTCCATTGATACTACTAGACTAGAGATGCAACATTTCTTACTGTTTTTAAAAATTACAACCATATGTGTGTGTGTGTCTATATATATATATATATATATATATATATATATATACACACATATATGTCAATATTCTTTCAAACTAACTACTCCATAAAATTCAGCATATAGATCTCAGAGAATACTTTCTCCCCCCCCACTCCAAGTTTCCCCATAGGTCTTTTTTTTCTCTCCTTCAACATACTGTTTATTCCCTATTGTAACTCTTCCTGAAAGATACATATTCAAAATGAGATGAACAAATTCATCACCAATATTTACTAAATGAAAAAGTTAAAATAATTTGTCAAGTTAATATTCTAAGAAATTCTAGACATCTGGTAAAGAACAGCCTTTAGGTGGTAAATCTAATTCAGTTTGTAGGAGTAAGAACAGTTAATTATTTTCTCTACATCATATCTTGTATTTCTGTATAGCTTGAGCCATTTCTTTTATTGATACAACTAAAATCAGGTGACTTTGATCCTTAGTGCTCTAAGAACATGCTCCCGTATTTTCTTGGTCCTTACTCCATACACAATGGGGTTGAGGAAAGGGGGCACCAAAAGGTACATATTTGCAATAAAAATATGGATATGTGCAGGCACATTCTTCCCAAAACGGTGAGTAAAAATGGAAAAACCAGCTGTGGAATAGAACACAAGAATAACACAGACATGTGATCCACATGTACCCAAAGCCTTAAAGCCAGCTTCTCGGGATGGCAGGCGGAATACAGAGCGGAGGATGAAGGCATAGGATACAACAGTGAGAATGCCATCACATGAGCCAATGATAGAAGCCACACTGAGGCTATAATGTGTGGTAGTTCCTGTGTCCACACACGCCAGCTTCACCACAGCCATGAACTCACAGTAGGTGTGGGCAATGATTCGTGTTCTGCAGTAGGGCAGCTGTTTGAGCAGGATGGGATGTGGAGAAAAGAAGGCTATGCCCCGAATCACCACAATAATACCCATTATGGTGATGCGAGCATGAGTGAGGATGGTGGTATGGCGCAGTGGGTCACAAATGGCGACATAACGGTCAAAGGCCATGGCCAGGAAAAAGCCTGATTCCATGGTAGTAAAGCTATGGATGAAGAACATTTGGGTCAGGCAGGCATCAAAGGCAATGTCATGGGCTCCGAGCCAGAAGAGACAGAGCATTCGGGGCAGGGTGGATGTGGAGAGGACCAGGTCGGTGATGGAGAGCATGCAGAGAAAGAGGAACATGGGCTCATGGAGGCTTCGCTCTGCCCTCACCACGGCCAGGATGGTCACATTCCCCACCACAGCCACCAGGTACATGGAGCAGAAGGGAATTCCAATCCAGACATGCAGGTGCTCTAGTCCCAGGATGCCCATCAGCAGGAAGGTGACAGGAGAGGGAAAAGAAGTGTTGAGAGGAGGCATGTTGCTTTTCCCTTTGCTTTTTGTCACTACGTCTGAAGAGGAAGCAGCACAACCAAATGCTGAAAATATGGAGATTCAGTTCTAGAAGTGCCTTATGTTAAAAGCAATTCAAATAATAAAATGTATTTAAATTTGCTAGGACCAGAGTAATCAAATTTGTAACATCATATAAAATACTGCATTTGAAAATGAAAAGATAACTCATGTATCATTTCATATTATCACAGGGGCATATAAGTCCCCTTAACCATTCATTTCCATAAAAAGATTCCCTGTCTATTCAATTGTACTTAATTCAACAACTGTTCAGTAGTTATGAATTAACTAACTGAGTATGTGAATTATGGCACATTAAGTTTAATGTCATTTACATGTTACTGTGTGACAAACCATGCTCCAGGCACTGGTAGCAAAGAAATGCACAGATCAGATCCTTTTGTGGAGCTTACACTCCATGAGGAAAATATCAGAATATGATAACTGATGAGTGGTATATGTGGGTAAGAGAATGCCATACTGAAGTTGATGTCTGAATGGTTGAGCTCAAGTCTTCAGATTCTGAGTATTATTACACATCCTGGGAATGAAGACAGCAAGAAAAACTGCTGTGAAACAGGAACAAACAGAAACAGACAAAAATGCCCATGTTTGGGGAACTAAGTCAAAGGAGAAAGTGGTAGGAGGGGGGCACAAATTCTCTACATGAGTAGCTTCCTCGTGTCTTCCCTTTTCCTCTGCCTGTTTAAAAACCAATAGTTACATATCAGGGCAATTTTTTAAGTTAGTGTGGGGTTGGCAAACAAGGATTTTTAATATCAAAGTATGTTTTTTAATTCCTAAAATAGACTTCCTTGCTGAAATTCAAGTGAATATAACATATATTTCAATCCAACTTAATTATTCAGGATTCCAAAGGTCAAGGAAACAGCCTTTCATTTCTCACATTGACACTATACATACATAAGTGTGTGTATACAAACATATACTGTATATACATAATAGAAAAATAAAGAAAAAGACTAACTCGGAGAAGTTTGTAAATGTTCAAGAAAATGCTTCCAAATTCATTTTTTGTTTTCTTCAATTGTAAATAAGGTCAGATTTCACATGTCTGACCAGATTTCCCCCCCCCCCCAATATACTCTTCTGTGTAGGATCATGATAGGCCTTGAGGAATGAGAGATTGTAAAAATACTTACTTTTTTCAGATAAAAATATCTTCTTGAATGAAGAAATGAAGACAGTCTGGAGACAAATTATAGAAAATTATACTTGGTGTGATAAAAACCTTTTTATGTAATATTACCTGTAAACATCCTATTTAATCTTTTACTGCCTTTTAATTTTGGCCCGAGTATGGAATTTTTAATCTTTTATTTCCTCCCTCAGTGAAGTCTTTATTGATACCAAGATGTTTTGTTGATGATTTGGGCCCGAAATCCCTGAAATACAGGGAAGAAAGTATTAAGCTTTAAGGTGTCTACATTGTCTCAGATGGGTTCATTTAATTTATTACTTGTTTTAATTCAATATTATCTGTTCATACAATAAAGTTATACTCTGGCTATTCCATTGAGTAGACTTTATATAAAGGAATCATAAAATAACTAATTAAAGAATTCACATTTTAATTTAAGAAAAAAGTTGCAGATAATTTTAGTTTAGTGGCTTTGTGTTACTGGCCCAAGTGTTTCCTGATTGCTGGAGTGTTCATATTTCAGCAAAATTTCAACAGTCTCTACAAAAGCCAGGCAAATCACCATTTTCACTCCCCAGCTCTACCCAAGAAAGTTCCATTTAGGTTGAATCCTAAAATATATTCCTCCTTACTCAGAGTTCTCTTATGTTTGCTTAAGAAGAAGCTACAATGTTGGGGCGCCTGGGTGGCTCAGTGGATTAAGCCACTGCCTTCGGCTCAGGTCATGATCTCAGGGTCCTGGGATCGAGCCCCGCATCGGGCTCTCTGCTCCGCAGGGAGCCTGCTTCCCTTCCTCTCTCTCTGCCTGCCTCTCTGCCTACTTGTGATTTCTCTCTCTCTGTCAAATGAATAAATAAAATCTTTAAAAAAAAAAAAAGAAGAAGCTACAATGCAAGATAATAGCATGTCTAGGAGAATTCAGAATATCTTTTTTTTTTTTTTTCAAAGTCTTCAAGTGCTTTAGGGAAATACATTGGTAACTTTGGCATTTACTGTCCTTTTTTATGTGTGTTGAGGATTATTTATGGACTTCCTTTATTCCCATTAGTCATTCATATTTTTATTTTTTTATTTATTTGACAGAGAGAGAGGTCACAAGTAGGCAGAGAGGCAGGCAGAGAGAGAGGGAGAAAGAGGCTCCCCACTGAGCAGAGAGCCCGATGCAGGGCTCGATCCCAGGACCCTGGGATCACGACCCGAGCCGAAGGCAGAGGCTTAAACACTGAGCCACCCAGGCGCCCCCCCATTAGTCATTCAAATTGTAGGTGTGTATGTGGGTGAGTGTGTGTGTTTTATTGAGAAATATCCAGCATTAGGCATTAGTCTTCATTTAACAACATGTGGTGATGCAGGAGTAAAGGAGAATTACTCGGTCTTGAATCTGTTTGGTCTTGACCCCATAAATGATAGGGTTTAGCATAGGGGGCACCACCACATAGAGGTTGGCTACTAGGATGTGGACATGATGAGGGATGGTTTCCCCCCCAAAACGATGGGCAAAAAATGAAAAGAATGCTGGGGCATAGAACATAAGGATGACACAGATGTGGGAAGCACATGTGTTGAGGGCCTTGAACCTGGCAGCCCAGGAAGGTATCTGAAACACTGTGCAAAGGATCATGGTGTAAGACATCATGATGAGCACAATGTCCAGTCCTGTAGACAGCAGGGCCACAGTCAGCCCATAGATGATGTTGACCCGGATATTGTCACATGCCAGTCTGGCAATGCCCATGTGCTCACAGTAGGAATGGGGAATGATGTTTCTCCCACAATACCTAAGTCTGTGTACCAGGAAGGTGAATGGAAGGCAGATGATGACGCTCCTGACCATAGCTGCTATGCCAATCTTCCCAGTGACTGAAGAGGTTAAGATTGTGGTGTATCTCAGGGGGTGACAGATGGCCACATAGCGGTCAAATGCCATGGCCAGGAGAATAGCAGATTCTGCCACAAAGATGAAATGTATGAAGAACATCTGGGACACACAACAACCAAAGGATATATCCATGGACTGGAACCAGAAGATGGCCAGCATCTTGGGGGCTGTGGCTGTGGAGAGCAGCACATCTGCCGAGGCCAGCATGGAAAGGAAGATATACATGGGCTCATGGAGACTGCGCTCAGTCACAATCACGAAGATCAAGAACACGTTGCCTACCACAGCCAAAACATACATGGAACAGATAGGGATGGAGATCCAGGTGTGAAAATCTTCCAGTCCTGGGATTCCAATCAGGACATAACACATATCCTGGGGACCGGTGTAGTTATAAGAGGAGGGAGCCATCTGCGGCAGCATATTCCAGACCTAGTACCTTTAATAAAAGCCACAGGGCTGGGTCATGATTGAGGAACACCCCATTAGGCGGAATGATGTCTGACCAGATTTTTCCCCCAATATATTCTTCTTTGTGGGAGGATAGCAAGATGTATTAACTAGGCTACAATTGAAATCTGACTCTTCCCATGGAAGAATTAAAATATATCTTGAGAAAAATAGTTAGCATTTAATAAGTGCTTACTCTGTCTAATGGAACATTACAAATACAGCTCATTAAATCTTCACAACAGACTGTTGAAAAGAACTTTACAATAATCCTTGATATGGATACTATTATTATTCAGATAGATAAAAAAAAAATCCCACAGACTTTCAGAATCTTGACCTAAGTTCCATGGATTCAAAACCAGACAGCATAAATTTTAAAGCTTTGATCTCAGCCACCATCCAATACTGCCTATAGAAATAACACTAGATATAAAAACATGTCATCAAAATTTTCACTGATGATATCTCTGAGTAAAATAGATACATGTGAAGTTGATCTCACTTCTCCAAAGAGAAGGAGAGACTAAGGTTTTACCAAAATAAATTCTCAGCATTATAACCCATAGGCCCTCCTCTTCATTGATTGACCACTGAACTGATTCTAAGGCCTAAGCCAGGCATTGAGGATCTACAGATAATTCACTGATTCTGGTCTGCAAATCAACATGTTTCTTAAAATTAAAGGATGAACAGTAAAATCCTAAACTGCATACAAATATTAATGTTTCACATTATGAGATAGATGGGAAGGAGGGTAATTTGCTGATTATTCTTTTTTTGTCTTTCCAAAAGTTGTGGATAAAAGCAGGAGGAATCTTGAGTGAAAAGCAGGCTCAGAGATGTAACATTGGAGTGGGATGTGTATATGAGGGTTGTCCACACATAAGCAGGCACATGTAATTAGGGATAGAGACATGGATGCAAACAAGTGGACAACAAGTGGTTTCCATCCTCCCCTAATCCCCATTCTCAAGTAAAAGCTAGTTGACAGCATTTGCTGAAGAGGAATATGGACTTAAGGGATGTTTGCCTTTTATCCCTTGGTTTCACTGTAGTCAGATCATTGCACACTATCATTTTATCATATACACTTTTATTTTTCATTAAGTGGTCAATATTCTGGCACTTCATGTCATAGAATTGAAATGTGTGGATGACATTTCTTTTTTTCTTTTTTTTATTGAAGTATAATTTCATATAATATTCCATTAGTTTCACTCTACCACATACCATGATTGGATAAGTCTATATGCTTTGTTCTACTGGCCATAAGGATACTTCTCGTAGGTCACCATGCCATGCCTTTGCAATACCACTACTATATTCCCTATGTTTGCCTTTTATTGCTGTGACTTATTAATTCCACAACTGGAAGCTTCTATCTGCCAGTACCCTTCACCCTTGTACCCATCTCTGTCCCCTGCCCCTCAGGCAGCCACTAGTTTTTTCTCAGTAGTCCATTGGACCTTGTGTTTTGATAGAGTTTAGAATATATAATACATAAATGGTGACCCCATTAGGTCTTTCTTTATTGATATGTGATTCTTTGAAAATACTATAAGAAAATGTTGAGATGCTTAAGTGTCTCTATCTACTTTGATTACATATACCAATTGTTTAACCATTTCACATAGAGCTAAAATTAATCTTTGAAAATTTCTTTTAAATGGGATACCAGGGTTCATAGCACGAAAGAAAAGATTAATGTGGGAGTGTGCCTAGCCCAGACCTATGCCAGAGCCATTCATGTGAGTCAAGTGCAGTTATGGGGACAGGATATGCAGTGAGCAGGCTTTCATAATGACATCAGGGATAGGGGAGAGGAGAGTCTAAGTGTTGAAAGAAACACAGAAATAGAGGTCGAAGAGAAACAAAACAAATTTTGCAGATGTTCTTCTGATCTTTTGGGACACCAGTGATCTGGTTTATCTTATTTGGTTTTGTTTGGGCAAAGCATTATTACCAGCAGCTACCTAACTTATAGCTTTGGGGCTCCCTGAAACACTTCTTCCCAATATTCCTATTGGCCTATTCTGACTGAATCATAGATGCATGCATGGAGGCAGTGTGTGGCGAGTAGGGACAGTGTAACTCTGGGCTCATAGATTAGATTTAAATACTGGGTGAGACTAATTCTCAATGCATTATCATTAAAAAATCTTAATTCAAAGCTTAATCTTCATATATAAAATACCTAAAATAAATATCAATTAAAAAGTGAGTAAATTCTGAACATAGTATTTAAAGATGGCTGTGACATAAATCAGACACATTTTTATCCGTGCCATGGATGAAATTAGGGCACTTCCAAAATTGCCATCATTAAGATCAAAATCATTGTTACTGTGAACTAAGTTCACGTTTTCGGACAACAGGCTTATGCTTCACTGGACAAGGATGGGACTGTTTTAGAGTAATCACATAGGTCAAGACATACCATCTCACACTAGACACACGACACCCACCGTAATTTTCACCTCTAATCCGTCATGTTAGTTTTATAAGGTGTAGGCAGTTCAGCACAGGGAATGTAATAGACTTAGAAACGGAGTTTTATTCTTGCCCGAGCGCTAATGTTAACATCATTGTTGTATAGGGTGCCTCAGCTTCTTACTCTGTGCTAAGCTCAGCACCTGCTATATGGTGAATATCCAATGAACTCTTTGGAAAAAAGGCATGCATGGGTTTGTGTATAGACACATATACATGGTCTTTAACTATTAGGCTTGTTTATCTCCTGAGCCCAATCCCATTACTGGACCTTACTACAAATTTGGTGCACGAATGCCCAACATTCAGAGTCACATATCAAAGATAAACAACCAGTGCATAAACATATTCAGAAAAAAATATATACTTGTGCTCTTTGCAGACAATCCATTTAGGAAGATAGCCCAAGCGTCACTACTACAATTACCCAGGCAGTCGAGTCACAGCCACACAGTACCTCAGGGATCAGGCATGAGAGAAATGCAAGATGATCAAGCTCTAGGAATCCTGAGCTGCTTCTGTGGTTTCCTAAGATTTCTTCCCCTTCCTTTCCCTTCCCTTCCCTTCCCTTTCCTTTCTTTTTTTCTGATGTCTTTTTTAAAATGTCCTAGCTAAGCAAAAATCAGCTTTTTACCTGTACTTTCTAGGATCCTGAAGATATTTAACTAGTAGGGTGGGAAAAAAAAAAAAAGAAAGAAAGAAAGAAAAGAAAAGCCAGACAATATTTACAACATGGTGAGGAAATGGGGAACTGGGTATTTATACCTCCTCTGGGCATCTCTCGGGCTCAAGATTGTCACACCCAGAGGACTGAATTTCACTCACTCCTGGAAGGAGAGGGCCCAGGCTGACCTCAGGGAGAACCACCCTAACTCCATCCTTTCCATGTACCCCATGTGCAGGTTGTCTTCTGCACAGCACTCTCGCACACCCAGGTTAACACACACTTGCCATTAAATGTGCACTTCTCCTTTGTGTGTCAGAGACTCCTGCTAGTGCCGTCACAGCCTGTTCCCATGGAGCCATCTGCAAATGGAGATGGTCAAGGCCACATGTGGAAGCATTGTTTGCTTTTTAGAAGGCTGCTAATACTGAATTCTGGCATCTTATTTACCTAACATTTTAAGGCTCCTTGGATTTCTCTCTCTTCCATGGGTCACATGGTAGAGTTAGCATCAGAGGGGTCAAGAAGTGTCATTAGCAACTATAGAGATTTTTATTTGGATTTTTTAATTTAAATTCAATTTAGACAAATATAGTATATCAGTAGTTTCAGGTGTAGTGTTCCTTAATGTCCATCGCCCAGTTTATTTGGATTTCTATGTAGCTTTTTATTTTGTTCTCTGCTGGACTTTTTTTTTTCTTTTTAAACTTTCTTGGTCTTTATAACTCTTCTATAAATGCATTGGGATTATCTGTGTTTTTTGACCAAGTTATAATTACAAACTTAGTTCCAGTTTTGTTTTATTGTTTGGTTTTGCTCTTATTACTTTTCAGAGAATGCTTTCATACATGTATGTATAAAACATTTTTGTCTTTTCTCTATCACTGACATTTACACTACTCTTCTCTCTCTTGGTTATTAAGCTTTCTGAATTCCTATTCCAACATTTGGACACAATATTTCTGAAAAGCTGACTGTAATCATACCCTTTTCCATGGGTGCATGCCTCTGCTATCATTCGAAGGCAAGCCCATGTCTCCTCCCCTTGAACCAGAGATGATAGTTGCTTTGACCAATTAAGTAGCCAGAATGATGGTAGTGTTTTCAGGTTACTGAGCCAAAGTTAATAAGTCTGGGAACTTCGAACTTGTTTCTTGTTCATAGCCTGTCACCTGTGTTAGGAGTAGGACCACATGAAGAAGATATCCCCTTGGGGAGAGTGTGACTATGTACATGAACACAAAGGAATAGGCATGGGAAAGCAATCTGTGGACCTTGCAACGCCATGGAGTTCCAAGCCAAATGCTGCCCCCTGAGTGACCACAGACTTATCCTTGAGGAAACAACCATACAATCAAGTCCAGCCTGGATTGTTGACCCACAGAATTGTGAGAAAGGATAAATCAATGTTATTTGAGGCAATGTGTTTTGAGGTGGTTTGTTACACAGCAGAAAAGAATGAAAATGTAGTATATTTCTGAAATGATTTTGTATTTTTCTTTCTATCCTGACTTCAAACAGTTCTTAAATCGTATGATCTATTTCTTGTCTATTTCTTTTCTGTCTTTATTTTCTTATTTTATGCGCATATCTACAAAGTATTCCTAAACATAGATTGGAGAGAGATAATCTACTTTCTCTTTGACATATGTCTATGTGATTGTGTTTATGTGTTTTCAGGTAAGGGAGTTGGAAGGTTTATCAGCAGAAACATTTTTATTTTAATTATATATCTTCTACAGAAACTCTTCATTGGAAGTCTCATGTTTTCCTGGAATGTTAAACACAGGTCATTATAAAAGGGTCAGGGATTCTAGTAGAGTAAGGTGGTTTACAAGTTTATTGTCTACGTATAACTGACATACATTTCTTAAAAAAAAACCGAATTATATGTTTATTTATTTATTTCAGAAACAAGGGGGAGAGTACATGAGCAGGAAAGGGGCTAAAGAAGGATGGAGAATATTCAAACATTCTCCCTG
This sequence comes from Meles meles, assembly GCF_922984935.1. NCBI lineage: Eukaryota > Metazoa > Chordata > Mammalia > Carnivora > Mustelidae > Meles > Meles meles. The sequence continues at coordinate 57,464,122 of NC_060073.1, read as the reverse complement.
TCAAGTACAGAGCCTTTCTCAGGGCTCCATCTCAACACTGAGTTCAGGATCTCAGCCAAAATCAAGATTCACATGCTTAAAGGACTCCTCCACCCAGGCATCCCTGACACCCAGTTCTGTCATTGTTTGCCCTGCCACGAAATCAACAATTTCTTAAGACTGTTTTCAATCCTGTTTCCCTAGACCTCAACACTTCCTTAATTTCCCCTCTTAAGGAATGTCTGACTCAAAATGTATGTTCTCACTATTTTACACCATGGGGTGGACTCTCTCTTTTTTGGCATGTGTCTTGAGGGGGCTAGTATTTTCAGTGTTTCACTAACAGGAAGCTACTTCTCCCCAACCTTCTTCCCCTAGATGGTCTTTTTCTAGCGGGGCTTCTGGAGCTGTTTGATTTTGCTTATTTCCCTACACATGAAAACACGGTTTGTTACGTTTGATCTTCTTCTTGCTCCTCATGAGTTCGGGGAAGGAAAGAAGTCTGTGGCCATATTTACATGAAAGTGACTACCATTATCATCAGGAGCCCAGTAGTTTCCCTCAACATTGTGAAGGGACTTTATGCTATCTTCCAGATTCCCACATTGCTGTGGTAATTAGCAGTGCCATTCTGTTTCTAGACATTCAGGTATTGGCTGTTTGTGACTGCCTTTTTTTTTTAAAGATTATTTATTTATTTATTTATTTGAGAGAGAGGGAGTGTAAACAGAGGGAGAGGGAGAAGTAGATTCCCCGCTGAGCAAAGATCCAGAAGTAGGGCTTGATCCCAGGTCCCCAAGATCACAACCTGAGCCAAAGATCAGCACTAAACTGACTGAGCCACCCAGGTGCCCCTGTTTTTTTACTGCCTTATTAATTTTCCTTTCAAAGCTACCTAGTGTGTTCTCTTGGCTCCCATGTTACATTAAAATTCAATGAGTGAGTGTCAGATTTTGTTAAACAACTGAACCAGTATTGGTGCGTTATTATTACCAAAGTCCACAGTTTACATTAGGGATCACTCTTTTTCTGTCTTCAGTTCTATGCTTCTGACAAGTACATGTTTTCTCTCCACTATGCAAAAGTAGAGCATTCTTATAAAACCTTTCCTGAGCCATAATGACACCAAACAAGAAACATTCACCATGAATTCACATGGAAAATTTGTTGAGCATTCCTAGACCCCAAAATAACTGCTCTTAGAATTTTCTGGTATTTAGGACCTATCTTGCTAACAGATGCTCAAAATCAATCAGGATAAATCACAGATGCTCACTGACACTGTGTGAAACTAAGGGGTTTTGATACCATGATGTGGAGTGTTCTTCCTGGCAGAAGAGCTTGGTAGGGTTGCTTTCGCTGCCTCTGCAATGGATCAATGCAAAACACACACCGAAAGCTAGTTTTGATTTTCATCTCTTTTATAAAAGTGGAAATACTCTTCAGATTTCTTTCAGGTGCTGAAAACAGGTACTAACGTAGGTCTTTCATGAGAGCTAAATGGCATAATGTGAACTTTCAAAAACTAGGAGTTACCCATATATAATGTCATGTACCCACCATTGCAGTATCACACAGAAGACTTTTGTTAGCTTAAAAATTCACTGTTCTCTCTCCATTCATGTCTCCCTCCCTCTTCTGAACCCTTGACTATAATGATATTTATGCTATTTTTGTAGTTTTGTCTTTTATGGAATGTTATGCACTTGTAGTCATATAATTATTTAACCTTTTCAGGATGGCTTCTTTCATGTAGAAATATACATTGAAGGTTTTTCCATGTCTTCTCATAGCTTGATAGTTTTTTTTTTTTTAATCAAGGAATAACATTACATTTTATGGTGATACCAGAGTTTCTTTATCCATTCATCTTATGTTCTTCCAATTATGGCAATTAGAAAGAAACCTGATATAAAGATTCATGTTTATGTCTTGATGTGGACATATGTCTTCAACTCACTGGGTCAAATATCTGCGAGTGCAAGACCATATGGTAAGAGTATGTTTAGTCCTATGAGAAACTCCAAGACTCTTCCAGAAAGGCTATAATTTGCATTTTCACCAACAATGACTGTGAGTCCCTGTGACTCCTTGTCCTCACCAGCATTTGGTATTGTCAGTGTTTTTAGGTTTTAGCCATTTTCTTTTTTTTTTTAAGATTTTATTTATTTATTTGACAGACAGAGATCACAAGTAGGCAGAGAGGCAGGCATAGAGAGAGGAGGAAGCGGGCTCCCTGCTGAGCAGAGAGCCCGATGCAGGACTCGATCCCAGGACCCTGGGATCATGACCTGAGCCGAAGGCAGAGGTTTTAACCCACTGAGCCACCCAGGCACCCGGTTTTAGCCATTTTCATTGGTATCTCAATGTTGTTTTACTTAGAAATCTTCATGGCAAATTATATTGAGCACCTTTTCGTGTGCTTAATGTTACTTGCATGTCTTTTTGATGGAAATACCTTTTCAGATCTCTTGCCCAAGTTTTAACTGACTTCGTTATTTCTTTGTGGTTGAGTTTTAAAAATTCTTTATATATTTGGTGAAATATGTCTGTTACAAATATTTTCTGCCTGTCCATGCCTTATTTTTCATTTTCTTAACTTACTATTCAATTATATTTTTTTTCTCTCTTCTTTGTGATTATGCTCAATTTGGACATTTTGTCATTTTTTTCCTTGGAAAATCTTGAATAATTTTCTAATAATCTCCTAATCCTAATATATCCCCCTTATCATTTTAAATTCCCTGATTTTCTAGAACACCTACTGGTGATGTGTTGGTGTTCTTGGATGAACCCTATATTCCTTTTCCTCCATGTCCCCATATTTAACACTTGTTCTTTTGTTCTGCTTTCTTAAATCTAGCTTCTGAGTGTTCTTTTGGTTATTCTTTAATCTCTCATATTGTTCTTTAATTTACAAATAAACTTTTATGTTGTCTATGTATTTCTTATTAATAGTATTCTGTTCTTCTATCAAGGATCTAGTATCATGGATTATTTCACTAGGAATATTAATTAGGGGTTGATTTTTCTTTTTAAGTCATAGTCACCGAGCTGAATAAACTGCTCCACCTGATTCTATTTTTTTTTCATTAATTTTGGTATGTGATTTTGTATTGGTGAATTTAATCTTACCTTTGGTATATATTTGGTTGTCCATTCATATGTCATGGTGAGGGACCATGAATTTAGTAGGGATATCCATGTACATGGTGGAATGTGACCTAGTCAGTGACATTGTAAGTCCTAAGTAGGAGGTTAGCCAAGTCAGTGAGTAAATACTCAAATAGCAGTACCTCTTAATATTTGCTTCTAGACGTTTTTACAGAGAATCATCCTAAAATCACATGACAATGAAATATCAGTCTGGCTGGTATTTTAGAAGATGAATGTTGACAAGTTTTCTATGGGCTTCAATATTCAATAGGTATTATTTTAGACACTCCCTCTCTCTTATATGACCTCTCATTCCTAGCATCCTTTGCACCCAGTGCTGCTTTCTCTGGATCATTATTGATTCTGTCACCACAGAGACCAATCATTTGGCTGGAACTGAAAATAGATACTTTCCAGATGTTTCAGTTCAGAAACCTTACACACACCTTCACCTTTTCCACCATTTTCAGGGCACCCCAGGTCTAATACCTGATATGAAATTCCTGTGTTTTTCTGGAATTGTGATGCACAGACCATTTTCTCCTCAGGGGTATCCTCTTCAATGGGCATCTGGGTCTCAGAGTTATCTATCCCAGTTGCCTTTTGGGTATAGTTAATGTTCCATATTTATTCAATTTGTCTACACATACACTGCCACTATTTCACAACATCTCTGTGTGTGCACCATGGTTTTAGTGAACTTTAGAATGTAGCAGAAATGAAAACATTCTCCATCAAGGAAATTTATCTGTTTTAATACTTTTCCTATGTTTCAGACACTATAAGACACTTAAGGTAAAAACCAGAAATAATTACATGTCAAACACTGAATGAAAGATTAAGACTAAGCAGAAAGGCAGAAATGGGAAGTAAATCTCTCTTTAATGATACTAAAATAAGGAGCTAAAGTCTTGAGGATAAATACTTGAAGTGTTACACATATTTTAAATTGTCCTCTGAAAATTACAGAAGAGGCCAAGATGATCTAATTCAGCAGGATCCTTCTAGGAAATGCAGGACTGGAATACACACTGCTAGGCTCCTGCTGTTCTCCGGAGTATTTGGATGACTTCAGTGTGGCCGCCAGAATCTTCCTCTTCCTTTCTGCTCTTGTTCTCTCATCTTCACCTGTGGAGAAGAACAGCTTGGTCAGCAATAAAATATATATATATATATACTGCTATATTAAACCAGTAAGGTTTTCAGAAAGAGACCTAGAAAACTGGTGGATAGGAAAAGGACTTAGTTACATGTTGAATTACATGTAGAATTAAGTTACATGTAGAATAAAGATTTATTCACAGAAGTTTATGTCCATGATTATCTTTACATTTTTTAAAAATATTTATTTATTTATTTGACAGAGAGAGAGACAGCAAGAAAGGGAACACTAGCAGGGGGAGAAGGAGAGGGAGAAGCACACTTCCCGCTGAGCAAGGAACCCCATGTAGGACTCGATACCAGGACCCTGGGATCATGACTTAAGCTGAAGGCAGCCACTTAACGACTGAGCCACCCAGGTGCCTCCATCTTTACATGTTTAACAGAAGTGTTATTACCAATGAAATTTTGAATTCATACATGTTAATTTCCAATTCTATCCTCCTCATAAGAAGAGGCTATAAGAAGTCAGTTAGTTCTTCCAATTGCCCGTGCTTCATTCACAACAGAGAAAACACTACTGTACACGTTTTTGATTCTATACCTAATCTCTAACATCATCTACCTGGCATGATATGTCGTTACTTGCTAGTTATTCATTTGTCCTTCATTAAGAGTCAGGCTCGCTATAGAGAAAGAAAAATGGCAAAAGATTCTACTCATTAAGAAACAAAACAAAAGAACAAAAGGGAAGGGCACCCGTGTGATTCAGTTGGTTAAGTCTTAGATTCTTGACTGCAGCTCAAGCCATGATCTCAAATTCTTGAGATGGAGAACCACATTGCGCTCTGCCCTCAAGTGGACTCTGCTTAAGATTCTCTTCCTATCATTCCACTGCCCCTCTGCCTGTCATCCTGCTCCTGTGCTCTCTCTCAAATAAATAAATAAAATATTTATTTAAAAAAAAAAAAGAGGAAGAACCTGGTGATGAAGAGTAAGGAGTATAGGTCTCCTGATGAGTACAGGGTGATGCATGGAGGTGTTGAATCACGACATTGCACAACTGAAGCTAACATAAATATAATGGAAGTTATATTAAAAAAATAAAAAAGAATCAGGCTCCCTAATTAAAAGGAAAAAAGAAGATAATAAAAATGAGTACAGACTGCTGCATTCAGTTGAATTTCACTGCCTCACTCTTTGCTAAACCACATTCCATTGGTACCTCTACTTCTTCTCTGTCCTCTCTCTCTTTCTCTTTCTCTCAGAAATATAAAACAATAATTTCTGTAAACTCAAAAAATGTAATAACTCTCTCAAATTTACCATTATGTCTCTGTTCTTTACTATAGCATTTATAATACTGTAGTTCTTTTTATAATACTTGATGAATGAATAAGAAAGTGGTGAGGGTACAGAAAAAGTAGTGATCTATAACATGGAACATTGGATTTCTCGTGATTTTTATGTCTTAATGGCGCAAGAAATGTTGAAAATTAAAGACAATGTCTCATCATATATACAGTCAGGGTTTTTTTTTTATTTGTTTGCATAAAGATAAAAAAAACTTTCTCTCATTTTTTAAAGATAATTAGGATGATCCAGAAACAATAGAATCGAGGGGCACCTGGGTGGCTCAGTGGATTAAGCCGCTGCCTTCGGCTCAGGTCATGATCTCAGGGTCCTGGGATCGAGCCCCGCATCGGGCTCTCTGCTCCACAGGTGAGCCTGATTCCTCCTCTCTCTCTGCCTGCCTCTCTGCCTACTTGTGATCTCTCTCTCTGTCAAATAAATAAATAAAATCTTAAAAAAAAAAAGAAGTACTTACAGAAACAATAGAATCGATAACTTATTATCAGTGAGTACCTGGACAATCTAACCAATTAGTCTTGGGTCATTTAAATTCATTGAGAGACACATATTTCTTAATCCTTCTGGAGAAGGATACTTAAATGAGAAAGTTTAATTGGACACTAAAAATTAAGAAAAAAGGAAATAACATGTTCACTATTTGGCTCTTTTGCATTTCTCATTCTCATTAACCAGTAGGTTCTAAATCCCATGACTAATAGGTGTCATGGGCTATGATGTGAAAACCATTTAAAATGAAGGAAAATTTCACAAGAGAATTGAATAGAAAACGCAAGCATCAAAATTAGCATTCACTTTTGTTGTTTTATTTAGTTTTGAGAGATTGTTATGATTGCATAAAGGAGAAGGCTGTAGGTGATATAAGAGCAGATTTTATGAACACAATATCTTTATTACATGAATGCGGATCTGCTTGGTCTTGGCACCATAGACAAGTGGATTGAGAAAAGGGGGGACCAACAGGTAGAGGCTAGAAAAGAGGATATGGATATAAGGGGGAACGTGAGCACCAAACCTATGTGTGAAGAAGGAGAAGAAGGCAAGGAGGTAGAACTGGAGGAAGACACAGATGTGGGCAATGCAGGTATTGAATGCTTTCCACCGAGCCTCCTTCTGGGGCAAACGAAAAACTGTGAAAAAGATCTGTATATAGGACAAAGTGATGAAGATCATGTCAAATCCTGCAACAGCAAATGCCACAAACAGGCCATAGATTTTGTTGATCCGCACATTTTCTGCAGCCAGCTTCACAATGGCCATATGCTCACAGTAGGAATGGGAGATGATGGTTGTGTGGTAAAACTGAAACCGACATTTAATCAGTACTAAAGATGGGGCTGCTAGAATGGCAGCCCTAAGTGTTACCACAGCCCCTATTTGGGTGACCAGCTGGTGGGTGAAGATGGCGGTATATCTTAGTGGATAGCAGATGGCCACATAACGGTCCAGAGCCATGGCCAGGAGGATGCCTGACTCAATGCACTGAAATGTATGGATGAACCCCATTTGAAGCAAGCAAGAATCAAAATAAATCTCTGGTATATGTAGCCAGAAAATGCCAAGCATCTTGGGCACAATGCTTGTGCCAAGTACAATATCTGTGACTCCTAGCATGCCTAAGAAAAGGTACATGGGTTCATGGAGGCTACGCTCTGAAATGATGATGACCAGAAGCACAGAATTTCCGATCAAAGCAAAGAGATACATAGCACAGAATGGAATCCCAATCCAGCACTGCACAGACTCTAGGCCTGGAATCCCTATTAGGGTCAACACAGAAGGCATGAAGACTGTAATGTTGGAGATGGACATTATGTCTTTGGGTCTCCAGAACCAAATGAAAGAAGTATTTCAGTCAGTGGTACTCTTCCCCTCTACTCCATTTTTATCAAAAATAATCATAGCAAGTCTCCCTGATTATGACCGAAGTCTAAGGTCATATCATCCATTTCATCTATATTGTTAATGGAAAAAAGACTGGCCCTTTGATAAACATCACTGTTTTGAGGGAGGACATCCCCAAGCACTAGTCCACAAGAAGAGATTAGATGTATGGCAGGTCAAATGCATTAGAACCACCAGATCATCTGTATAAGTGAATCAACTGCTGACCTTTCTACATGTCCTTCTGGACCTGTGGACAAAATAATGATGTTTGTTTATTTTGTATGCAAATTGTACATTAATCATATTTTCATAAATCTCTCCTTATCCCAAATTGCAGGTAATCCTTAGATAAACCCACTGCCTCTGAATCAGGAACTTTTAGTCTGTACCAGCAAACAGTCAAACTCTATCCAGTATATTGTTATCAAGGGCTCGTATGAAAGAGAAGAGAGATAGAAACAACTCCACCCAAGAGCATATATACTTAGGTATCTATATCTGTCTATACATTACATATCTTTGTATGAATGGATGTCCTTTCAAAAGAATGTGAGATAGAGCTTGAGAAAAGATTCAAATCCATGTAATTTTTACAATCTGGATCAAGTTCCATGTTATTTTTTTTAGAGATAACATTTTTTCAATTTATTTTTAATTCCAATATAATAGGCATAGTGTTGTATTAGATTCAGTTGTACAATATAGTGATTCAACAATTCCATATATTACACAATGTTCATCGGAGTAAATGTACCTTTTTTTCTTTTATGTTATGTTATGTTAGTCTCCATACAGTATGTCATTAGTTTTTGATGTAGTGTTCCATGATTCACTGTTTTTGTATAACACCCAGTTCTCCATGCAATATGTGCCCTCCTTAGTACCCATCACCAGGCTAACCCTTTGTTCCACACCCTCACCACTAAAACCCTGTTTGTTTCTCAGAGTCTATGGTCTCCTATGGTTTTTCTCCTCCTCCAATCCCCCCCTTCATTCTTCCCATCCTTCTCCTAATGTTCCATTCTATTTTTTACATTACTAATAAAACTGTATTTTATTTTGTCTCTATTACTAACATGGAATTCACTAAAATGAGTTGTATACTTAAAACAGCAGAAATTCTGTAATACCCATTTCAGAATAACTAGAGGCAAGAAATATCCAGGAGGCAAGGAAATCCCGGGCAACAATGCAGAGGCAAGGGAACTCTTTCTTGCTTACTAAAGGACATAGGTAAATGGGTAATGTAGCGAAAATAGAGGTTAGTTTCTAGGGTTTAATGTTTTTTTATTGACCGATAGCAAGAGATGGGTACATTTAGGCCAATTTATTCTCAATAATACACACATCACATGAATACTTTGATCATTTTGGAGCTCAAGCATCAAAAATAAATAGAAAATAAAAGGGTGAAAAGAAAGGTTCCTTTAAAGGAACTCCAACCTAGAAGTAGAAAGAAGACAGAGGGCAGACCTTGGCATACCAGAAATGATTCAGGAGAAGGCTGTGGAGCAATTAATGATAATTTGATCACCACAATTCACTGATGACTGAATTTTCAAAAGACTTGGGCTCTTAGTCCCCATATGAGATTTCTTCTCTGATAAAGATTATTGCTTTGAAAAATTGCATAATCATGATATTCTCAAGTTGTATAATAGAAAAATATTTGCTGTCCTTTAAAAAATTAAAAAAAAAAAACAGGGTTCACTTATGTCATTCTTTCCTAGACTCTCCAAAACTGCTGTTTTATGTCAGCAAGCTCATGATCACCTAACCATATACTGAATAGGAATCCTTTAGTAACAATCCCATTGTCTGACTTATTCAGGAGAAAGGAGCTGCCATGGGAGCATTACCTGATAGGTACAGATGGTGGGAAGACAGGTAGAAAAGGTTGGATATTTGCTGCTTGGGCCATATCCAATATATGAACCTCTCCGTGATAACATTTCCTACTGTTCTCTGTCCCTGCAAAACAAATTTGTTCCTATTCTGTAAGACTACCTGAGGTCATGGTGGTGGATTCATCCTCCAACAAAACTCACAGCAAGGTCTGTATCATGCTGAGGGAGCAGCATGAATTTATTGAGCTTGAATTGTAGAAGAAAGCTGCTGACTACCAATTAAAATATTCCCCAGAGAATGTGGAGGAGGAGGTCTGAATATGACCTGAGAGATTACCTCACCACTAGGCCAGTCCAGGAGTCTCAGCAGCTCAGAATAATGCCCTTTTGGGTCCATCCACAGCTGGTGTCTCTGAATTCATTTCTAGAACCTGAAGAATCTCACTGCTCTTCTCTCTTCATTTCCCCCACAGGGTAAATGTAGAGAAATTAATACACAAAAGTTATATTTTTATGAATTCAGTTCTTTTTCTGCCATGCTCATTTGGAAGAACTTCTAAAGAACACTTAGATGTGGGCATGTTATGCCATGAATTCTATAAATATCCTTAGGACCCTTTGTTCACTAATGCACCACTGGAAAGAAAAGTCTGTATCCACAATAGCTCTTTCTCATATATTAACCTCATTCTCCTACAGTCTCATCCACAGATTTTTTTATTTTATTGAAGCTATTTTTGTAAATTTAATAATATTCTCCAAATGACCAGTTATGATGTATATTTTCAAATCCTGCTATACTAATTTTAGAATTATTTGTTCTAGCACTGTTAAAAATGTGGATAGTATATTGATAGGGGTAACATTGATTTTGTAGATTGCTTTAGATAGCATTTTAACTATATTTATTCTTCTAAATCATGAGCAAGTATTATTTTTCCATTTCTTTGTCTTCCTCAATTTCTTTCACAATTATTCTGTAGTTTTTAGAGTATAGATCTTTTACCCCTTTGATTAGATTTATTCCTAGGTTTCTTGTGGTTTGGGTGCAATTGTAAATGGGGTTAATTCCTTCATTTCTTTCTTCTGTCTCATTGTTAGTGTATAAAAAGAAACTGATTTCTGTGCATTGATTTCGTATCCTGCCATGTTGTTGAATTCCTGTATGAGTTCTAGCAATTTTAGGGTGGAATCTTTTGGGTTTTCCCATAACATAACTTGTCATCTGAGAAGAGTGAGTATAAGACTGTATAAGACTTGTTTACCAGAAAAAAAAAAAAAAGACTTGTTTACCAATTTGATTTTTTTTTTTTTTTTTTAGTTTCTTTATGTTGTCTGTTTGCTGAGGCAAGGTTTCCGGAACTGTGTTGAACAATAGTGGTGAGAGTTGGCAACTCTGTCCTGTTTCTGGCTATAGGGGAAAAGATCTCAGTTTTTGTCCATTGAGAATGATGTGTGCTGTGGGATTTTCATAGATGGCTTTTATGATATTGGGGTATGTTCCCTCTATCGATGTAGATGGAACTGGAAGGTATTGTGATGAGCAAAATAACTCAATCAGAGAAAGGCAAGTATCATATGGTTTCACTCTATGTGGAATATAAGAAACAGCAGAGACAATCATAGGGGAAAGGAGGGAAATCTGAATGGGAAGTCATCAGAAAGGGAAAAAGCCAAGAGAGACTCTTTATCATAGGAAATAAACTGAAGGTTGATAGAGGGGAGTAGGGTGGGAGGATGGAGTAGTCCAGTGCTGGGCATTGAGGAGGGCACGTGATGTGATGAGCACTGCTTGTTATACATAACTGATAAATTATTGAATACTATACCTGACTTAGATGTGTGATAAGTTGGCTAATTGAATCTAAATAAAATAAATACATAAATACATAAATTTTACCATGCAGAACCCTGAACCAGTTACTGATTATCTGGTGATATTTCTCTCATTCCTCCCTTTTATAGGTTTTTACCTCTTTTCTACCACTCTTCTCTCAGAATGCAGATATTTTATGCCTCATAGATGTGGAGGAATCATGTCATCTGCTCTTGATGCAAGTAAAAGAAGACATATATGCTTTTAAGTTTTTAGAAATATAGGGAGAAGAATTCATAAGTCTTTTATCATTAGAACAAATGGTGAATAAAAGAACTACTTATGCACATGGTACCTTTCTCCTTGACATGATTCGCCTGGTTTCTAGACTTTCTCTTATGCTGCTAACTTAAGAGAGGTTGAGGTAATACAGATGCTGGCAAATTTAGAAAGAATCCTTTCAGTAGGATGGAGGAGGCATTCACAATGGATTTCAGGGAGAAGAAGAGATAGAGATAAAAGGGCAGAGGACCTTAGATGTTCTTTCTAATTCTTGTTTGTGAAGGAGACAGATAGAATGGTACTGATTCATGTTGAATAGAATTGATTCAGAGGTCAGATTGGCACATGTTATCTAATCATTAGCTCAGTCTTAAGTCACCAAGGAATAGTTTAAACTAGCTTATCGTTTTTGCCCCTCCTCTTCTTCTCTTCTATGTATATTATTTAAATTTTGTGGTCTTCCAATCTAGTATTCTGAGTCCTTTTCACCCTTAAACTATACATTATTGCTGGGAACAGTATCTTCTCAAAATAACTGGGGTATCAATTTTATTATGCCAACTCCTATAACAATATTTTCAGCACATATCCTGATTCTGCTCCTGATTTGGCATGTCATATTCCAAATTTCAGTTCATGTTGAACATACTTTGAAAGACTGTCCTGACCTTTCTTTGGCCTGTAGAATAGATAAGCAAATTTTTTCCACTTTATTGTGAAACCAGGAAATACGTTCACAAATAGATCAATACCTATATATTTAACTTTTCCCCCCCCCAGAATTTTGTAGGGCTTTGGGGGATAGGTTAATAAATTATCTTTAAAGGATCATCATTCAAATTTTTTGTCAAAAAAAAAATCATATGTACTCATTATGAAGCATACACCAATCTGGCAATCCACAATTTTAGTAGTAGATTGATTTAGTAGTGATTGATTTAGTAGTAACATCAATTACCTCAATTTCCTGTCCATCTTTTATTTTAAGAAAGCTACAGTCATGAAGTGACTTGTATTGCCATATCACTGATAAATCCTATGGAATATGGAGTTAAGAAATTAATGTCTATCTATGAGGTGAATTGATTCTCAAAAACAATATCCATTGCGAAGGGTATGTGCTATGGTGAGTACTGTGAAATGTGTAAGTCTGATGATTCACAGACCTGTATCCCTGGGGAAAATAATACATTATATGTTAATAAAAATAATTTAAAAATAGTAAAAACAAACAAACAAAAAAAGCAGTATCAAGGTCGTTCAATAGAGTAAGCATAGTCTTCTCCACAAATAATGCTGAAACAACTGGACATCCTGGCTAGGTTCAGTTTGGTGCGTTGAGTCCTTTATTGTCTCTGTTCATGAAAATTACCATCATCAAAATAAAATTTTTAATTTAATGCCAAATACATCTTATAGCATATTTCATTTAAAAAACAAGCCAATACATAAGGTACTAAAGTAATTCCATTTACCAGTCAAGAACCAATAGTTACACAACAAGATAGTTTTAAACAGTTAGTGTAGGACAAACAAATAAGGATTTCTAGTATCACAGAGTTTATTTTTAACTCTTAAAATAGATTAACTTGCTGAAATCCAAGTGACTATATTATATATTTAAGCCAAGGTACTTATTCAGGATTCCAGGGATCTAGGAAACAGCCTTTCATTTCAATTTCACCACAAACACACACACACACACACACACACACACACTCACACATTACCTTATATGTGCATTAATGTGTATATACACACATACATGATATATACATAATAGAAAACAAGGAAAAAAGACTAACCCCGGAAAGTTTGCAAATGTTCAAAGTATAGCTTCCAAGTTCAGTTTTTGCTTTCTTCAAATGTAAATAAGGTCAGATTTAACATTTTCATAGCATGTGCTAGGCTTTGAGGAAGGAGAGACTGTAAAAGCATTTTCTTGAAATTGAGAAATGAATCTGAAGACAAGCTTATAAAAATTATATTTGGTGTGATTACAGACTTTTTATGTAAGATTATGGGTCAGCATCCTATGTAATCTTTTCCTGTCTCTATCTATGGCCTGGGTATGGCATTTTTAATCTTTTACTTCTTCCCTCAGTTAAGTCTCTGTTAAAGGGATGCTTCATTGATGATTTGGGCCAGAGGTTGCCAATATGTAAGGAAGAAAGGATTAACTTTGAAGGTGTCTGTGTTGTCTCAGATGGGTCAATATATTATTATTTGTTTCAATTCAGTATTATCTGTTCATACAATAAACCTCTACTCTGTGCCTGTTCCATTGAGTAGCCTTTATATCAGTGAATATGAACATATCTCATCTTAGAACTCACATTTTAATTTAAGAAAAAGGTGAAGATAATTAGAGTTTATTAGCTTCATGCTACTGGCCCAAGTGTTTCCTGACTGCAGTGGGAGAGTTGCATATTTCCTCAAAATTTCAACTGTCTCTACAAAAGCAAGGCAACTTGCCATTTTCACTTCATAACTCTACCCAAGAAAGTTCCATGTGGGTTGAATCCTAAAATGTATTCCTCTTTACACAGGGTTCTCTTATAATTGCTTAAGAAGAAATTACAGTGCAAAATAATAGCATGTCTAGGAGAATTCAGAATATCTTTTTTTTTTTCAACGTCTTCAAGTACTTAAGGGAAATACATTGGTAACTTTGGCATTTACTGTCCTTTTTTATGTGTGTTGAGGATTATTTATGGACTTCCTTTATTCCCATTAGTCATTCAAATTGTAGGTGTGTATGTGGGTGAGTTGTGTGTTTTATTGAGAAATATCCAGCATTAGGCATTAATCTTCATTTAACAACATGTGGTGATGCAGGAGTAAAGGAGAATTACTCGGTCTTGAATCTGTTTGGTCTTGACCCCATAAATGATGGGGTTTAGCATAGGGGGCACCACCACATAGAGGTTGGCTACTAGGATGTGGACATGATGAGGGATGGTTTCCCCCCCAAAACGATGGGCAAAAAATGAAAAGAATGCTGGGGCATAGAACATAAGGATGACACAGATGTGGGAAGCACATGTGTTGAGGGCCTTGAACCTGGCAGCCCAGGAAGGTATCTGAAACACTGTGCAAAGGATCATGGTGTAAGACATCATGATGAACACAATGTCCAGTCCTGTAGACAGCAGGGCCACAGTCAGCCCATAGATGATGTTGACCCGGATATTGTCACATGCCAGTCTGGCAATGCCCATGTGCTCACAGTAGGAATGGGGAATGATGTTTCTCCCACAATACCTAAGTCTGTGTACCAGGAAGGTGAATGGAAGGCAGATGATGACGCTCCTGACCATAGCTGCTATGCCAATCTTCCCAGTGACTGAAGAGGTTAAGATTGTGGTGTATCTCAGGGGGTGACAGATGGCCACATAGCGGTCAAATGCCATGGCCAGGAGAATAGCAGATTCTGCCACAAAGATGAAATGTATGAAGAACATCTGGGACACACAACAACCAAAGGATATATCCATGGACTGGAACCAGAAGATGGCCAGCATCTTGGGGGCTGTGGCTGTGGAGAGCAGCACATCTGCTGAGGCCAGCATGGAAAGGAAGATATACATGGGCTCATGGAGACTGCGCTCAGTCACAATCACGAAGATCAAGAACACGTTGCCTACCACAGCCAAAACATACATGGAACAGATAGGGATGGAGATCCAGGTGTGAAAATCTTCCAGTCCTGGGATTCCAATCAGGACATACCACATATCCTGGGGACCAGTGTCATTATAGGAGGAGGGAGGCATCTGTGGCATCATATTCCGACGTACTTTGATCAAGTCACGATTGAAGAACACTCCATTAGGCTGAATGATGTCTGATTAGATTTTTTCCCCAAATATATTCTTCTCTGTGGAAAGACAGTGAGATGTATTACCTAGTCTAAAATTTTACTCTGACTCTTTCCATGGAAGAATTAAAATATACCTTTTTTAAAAAAGATATTATTTATTTATTTGATGGAAGACATAGTGAGAGAGGGAACACAAGCAGGGGGAATGGGAGAGGGAGAAGTAGGCTTCCTGCTGAGCAGAGAGCCCGATACGGACCTCGATCCCAGCACCCTGGGATCATGACCTGAGCCAAAGACAGACGCTTAATGAGTGAGCCACACAGGCACCCCTAAAATAGATCTTGAAAAAAAATAGTATTTAATAAGTGCTTACTATATCTAATGGTTCATTCCAAATACAGCTCCTTAAAAACTTCACAATAGACCATTGGAAAGACCTTTACAATAATTTTTGACATGGATACTACTATTATTCCTGTAGATGAAAAAATCCCACAGATATTTAGCTTCTTGACCTAGGTCTCAGTGGATTCAGAATCAGACATGCATAAATTTGAAAGCTCTGATCTGAGCCACCATCTAATACTGCCTATAGAAATAACACTAGGTATAAAAACATGTCATCAAAATTTTCACTATGTTATCCTTGAGTAAAATAGATACATGTGAAAATGATCTCATTACTTATGAGAGAAGGAATGAATGAGTTTTTCCCAAATTAGATTTCAGGCATTATAACACATTAGCCCTCTTCTTCATTCATTGACCACTGAACTGATGCTAAGGCCTAAGCCAGACATTTAGAATCTACAGGTGAATTCACTTATTCTGGTCTGCAAATCAACATGTTTCTTAAAATTAAAGGATGAACAGTAAAAACCTAAACTACATACAGCGTCAAATTCAGTTAGATTCTTAAATGGATATGCCCTACATGTGATGAGGAAAACTATTCTCTCCCTTTTGGGTCACTGATTAAAAATGAAACAACATAGGGGCACCTGGGCGGCTCAGTGGGTTAAAGCCTCTGCCTTCGGCTCAGGTCATGATCCCAGGGTCCTGGGATCGAGCCCTGCATCAGGCTCTCTGCTCAGCCGGGAGCCTGCTTCCTCCTCTCTCTCTGCCTGCCTTTCTGTTTACTTGTGATCTCTGTTTGTCAAACAAATAAATAAAATCTTTATAAAAAATTAAACAACATATTTACTATTTCAAAATACCTCCACAGCAGCAAATATTAAAGTTTCACATTTTGAGATACAGGTCCCAGTCCTTCAATAAATGGGAGGGAGGGTAATTAACTGGTTACCCTTTTTCTGTCATCCCAAAAGAATGTGGATAAAATCAGGAGAGATCTTGGGTGAAAAGCAGGCTCGGAGATGTAATATTGGAGTGGGATGTGTGTATGAGGGTTGTACACACATAAGCAGGCACATAAAATCAGGGATAGAGACATGGATGCAAACACGTGGACGACAAGTGGCTTCCATCCTCCCCTAATCCCCATTCTCAAGTAAAAGCTAGCTGACTGCATTTCAGAAGAGGAGCAAGGACTCAAGGGATGTTTGCCTTTTATCCCTTGGTCTCACTGGAGTCATATAATTGCACACTATTATTTTACATGTATACATTTATTTTTCATTAAGTAGTCAATATTCTGGCACTTGATATCATAGGATGGAAATGTGTGGATGACATTTATTTTTCTTTTTTTTAAAATTGAAGTATAATTTATATACAATATTCCATTAATTTCACTTTACAGCATACCATGATTGGATAAGCCTATATGCTTTTTTCTACTGGCCATAAGGATAATTCTCGTAGGTGCACCATGCACCACTACTATATTCCCTATGTTTGCCTTTTATTGCTGTGACTTATTAATTCCACAACTGGAAGCTTCTATCTCCCAGTACCCTTCACCCTTGTACCCATCTCTGTCCCCTGCCCCTCAGGCAGCCACTAGTTTGTTCTCAGTAGTCCATTGGACCTTGTGTTTTGATAGAGTTTAGAATATATAATACATAAATGGTGACCCCATTAGGTCTTTCTTTATTGATATGTGATTCTTTGAAAATACTATAAGAAAATGTTGAGATGCTTAAGTGTCTCTATCTACTTTGATTACATATATCAATAATTTAACCATTTCACATAGAGTTAAAATTAAGCTTTGAAAATTTCTTTTAAATGGAAAACCTGGGTTCAGGGGCGCCTGAGTGGCTCAGTGGGTTAAGCCTCTGCCTTCAGCTCAGGTCATGATCTCAAGGTCCTGGGATCGAGCCCCGCATGGGGCTCTCTGCTTAGCAGGGAGCCTGCTTCCCCCCTCTCTCTGCCTGCCTCTCTGCCTACTTGTGATCTCTCTCTCTCTGTCAAATAAATAAATAAAATCTAAAAAAAAAAAATTAAAAAAAAATGGAATACCTGGGTTCATAGCGTGAGAGAAAAAATTAATGTGGGAGTGTGCCTAGCCCAGACCTATGCCAGAGCCATGTATGTGAGTCAAGTGCAGGTATGGGGAGGGGATAGGAAGTGAGCGGGGCTTCATAAGGACATCAGGGATAGGGGAGAGAAGAGTCTAAGTGTTGAAAGAAACAGAAAAATATAGGTTGAAGAGAAACAAAAAATTTTGCAGATGTTCTTCTGATCTTTTGGGGCACTAGTGATCTGGTTTATTTTATTTGGTTTCGTTTGGGCAAAGTATTATCACCTGCAGTACCTAACTTATAGCTCTGGGGCTCTTTGAAGCATTTCTTCCCAATATTCCTATTGGCCTATTCTGACTGAATCATGAATGCATGCATGGAGGCAGTGTGTAGCGAGTAGGGACAGTGTAACTCTGGGCCCATAGATTGGATTTAAATACTGGCTGAGTCAAATTCTCAAAACATTACCACTAAAAATGTCCTAATTCAAAGATTAGTCTTCCAATTTAAAAAATGTAAAATAAATATTTGTTTTTTAAAGACTGGTTTATAGTAACCACAAAGGCCAAGACTTATCATCTCATACTAGACATACAATTACCACTGTAATTTTTTACCTCTAATCTGTCATGTTAGTTTTATAAGCTATAGGCAGTTCAGCATAGGGAATGTAATAGGCTTAGATACAGAGTTTTATTCTTGCCTGAGCACTAGTGTAACATCATTGTTGTATAGGGAGCCTCAACTTCTTGCTCTGTGCTAAGCTCAGAGCCTGCTATATGGTGAATATCCAGTAAACTCCTTGGAAAAAAGACATGCATGGGTTTGTGTATAGACACATATAAATGGTCTTTAACTATCAGGCTTATTTATCTCCTGAACCTGATTCTATTACTGGACCTTTCTACAAATTTGGTGCATGTATGCCCAATATTCAGAGCCATATATCAAAGATAAACAACCAGTGCATAAACATATTCAGAAAGAAAAATATGTACTTGTGCACTTTGCAGACAATCCATTTAGGAGGAGAGGCCCCAAAAGTCACTACAATTGACCAGGCAGTCCAGTCACAGCCACACATTACCTCAGAGATCAGGGTTGAGAGATACACAAGATGATCAAGATCTAGGAAGACTGAGCAGCTTCTGTGGTTCCTAAGATTTTCTTCCTTTTCGTTGCTTTCCTTTCCTTTCCTCTTTGTTTTTTCTGGTGTCTTTTTTCTACATGTCCTTGCTGAGCAAAAATCATCTTCTTACCTATATTTCCTAGGATCCTGAAGATATTTAACTAGTTGAGAGGGAAAAAAAAGACATATGATTTTCACAACATGGTGAGGAAATGTGGAGCTGGGTATTTATACCTCCTTTGGGCATCTCTCGGGCTCAAGAGTGTCAGCCTCCAGAGGACTGAACTCCACTCACTCCTGGAAGAAGAGGGCCCAGGCTGGCCTCAGGGAGAAGCGCCCTCACCCCATCCTTCCCATGTACCACGTGTGCAGGTTGTCCTCTGCCCAGCATTCTCGCACACCCAGGTTAACACACACTTGCCATTAAACATGCAGTTCTCCTTTGTGTGGCAGAGACTCCTGTTAGTGCCATTCAGCCTGCTCCCACAGAGCCATCTGCAAATGAAGATGGTCAAGGCCACATGTGGAAGCATTGTTTGCTTTTTAGAAGGCTGCTAGTACTGCATCCTGGCCTCTTATTTACCTGACATTTTAAGGCTCCTTGGCTTTCTCTCTCTTCCATGGGTCACCTGGTAGAATTAGCATCAGAAGGGTCAAGAAATGTCATTAGCTACTATAGAGATTTTTATTTGGATTTCTTAATTTAAATTCAATTTGGGAAAATATACTACATCAATAATTTCAGAGCTAGTGTTCCTTAATGTCTATAACCCAGCTTATGGATTTTTATGTAGATTTTTATGTTCTCTGTTGGGCTTTTTTTTCTATTTCTTTTTTTTTAACTTTCTCAGTCTTTATAAGTCTTCTCTAAGTGCATTGGGATTATCTGTTTTTTGTTGTTGTTGTTGTTGTTTTTTTTTTTTTTTTTTTTTTTTTTTACAAAGGCTATAATTATAACATTAGTTTCAGTTTGGTTTTATTGTTTGGTTTTGCTCTTAATACTTTTCAGAGAATACTTTCCAACATGTATGTATAAAGATTTTTTGTCTTTTCTCTATCACTGACCTTTACACTACTTTCTTCTCTCTTGCTTATTATTCTTTTTGAATTCCTATTAAAATATTTGGACACTGTGGAAGGTAATCTGAGAAGCTGACTGTAATCACACCATTTTCAATGGGTGCATGCCTCTGCTATCATTCGAAGGCAAGCCCATGTCTCCTCCCCTTGAACCTAGGATGACAGTTGTTTTGACCAATTAAGTAGCCAAAATGATGGTCGTGTTTTCAGGTTACTGAGCCAAAGTTATTAAGTAAGTCTGGGAACTTCGACCTTGTTTCTTGTTCAAAGCCTGTCACCTGTGTTAAGAATAGGACCACACTGGAGTCAAACCAATAATATGAAGAACCTCTCTCCATGGGGAGAGTATGACTATGTACATGAGCACAAAGGAACCAGACATGGGAAAGAAATCTGTGGACCTTGCAACTCAGTGGAGTTCCAAGCCAAATGCTGCCCCCTGAGTGACCACAGCCTATTCCTCAAGGAAACAGGACCATACAGTCAAACTCAAACTGGATTTTTGACCCACAGAATTGTGAGAAAGGATAAATCAATGTTATTTGAGGCAATGTGTTTTGTGGTGGTTTGTTACACAGCAGAAAAGAATGAAAATGTAGTAAATTTTTCTGAAATGATTTTGTATTTTTCTTTCTATCCTGACTTCAAGCAGTTCTTAAAGCACGGGAATTATTTCTTGTCTATTTCTGTTCTGTTTTTATTTTCTTATTTTATGCCCATATCTACATATTATTCCTAAAGATAGATTAGAGAGAGATAATCTACTTTCTCTATGACACATTTGTGTGTGATTGTGTGTATGTGTTTTCAGGTAGGGGAGATGAAAGGTTTATCAGCAGAAACATTTTTATTTTAATTATATATCTTCTATAGAATCTCTTCATTGGAAATGTCTCATGGTCTCCAGGAATGTCAAACACAGTCTTTATAAAAGGGTCAGGGATTCTAGTAAAGTAAGGTGGTTTACAAATTTATTGTCTACATATAACTGACATATATTTATTTAAAAAAAAGAATTATATGTTTATTTATTTATTTCAGAAACAGCAGGGGAATTACATGAGCAGGAGAGGGGCTAAGGAAGAAGGAGGGAGAATCTTCAAGCATACTTCCTGCTGAGTACAGAACCTAGCTTAGGGCTTCATCTCAACCCTGAGATCAGGACCTCAGCCAAAATCAACATTCGTATGCTTACTGAACCACACCACCCAGGCATCCCTGACACCCAGTTTTGTCATTGTTTGTCCTGCCACAAAATCAACAATTTCTTGAGAGTGTTTTCAAGCCTGTTTCCCTGGACCACAACTCTTCCTTTAATTTCCCCTCTTGAGGAATGTCTGACTCAAAATGTATGTTCTCACTATTTTACACCATGGCGTGGACTCTCTTTTTTGCATGTGTATGGAGGGGCTGTGTTTCCCCTGTCTCACTAAAAGTAAGCTACTGCTCCCCAAACTTCTTTCCCTACACCATCTTTTTCTGGTGGGGATTCTGTTTGATTTTGCTTTTCCCCTACACATGAAAACATGGCTTGTTAAGTTTTCTCTTCTTGCTCCTCAGAAGTTGAGGGAAGGAAAGAAGTCTGTGACCATATTTACATGAAAGTGACTACCATTATCATCAGGAGCCCAGTAGTTTCCCTCAACATTGTGAAGGGATTTTATGCTATCTTCCAGATTCCCACATTGCTGTGGGAATTAGCAGTGCCATTCTGTTTCTAGACATTCAAGTATTGGCTGTTTGTGATTGCCTTTTTTTTAAAAGATTATTCATTTATTTATTTATTTGAGAGAGAGGGAGTGTAAACAGAGGGAGAGGGAGAAGTAGATTCCCCGCTGAGCAAAGATCCAGAAGTAGGGCTTGATCCCAGGTCCCCAAGATCACAACCTGAGCCAAAGATCAGCACTAAACTGACTGAGCCACCCAGGTGTCCCTGTTTTTTACTGCCTTATTCATTTTCCTTTCAAAGCTACTAGTATGTCCTATTGGCTCCCATGTTATATTAAAATTCAATGAGTGCATGTTGGATTTTGTTAAACAACTGAACCAGTATTGATGCATTATTATTAACCAAAGTCCACAGTTTACATTAGGGATCACTCTGTCTTCAGTTCTATGCTTCTGACAAGTACATGTTTTCTCCCCACTATACAAAAGTAAGGCATTCTTATAAAACCTTTCCTGAGTCATTATAGCACCAAACAAAGAAGCAATCAACATGAATTCACATGGAAAATTTGTTAAGCATTCCCAGATCCCCAAAATAACTGCTCTTAGAGTTTGCTGATACTTTGGGACATATCTTATGAACAGATGTTCAAAATCAATTGGGATAAAGCACAGATGCTCACTGACACTGTGTGAAACTACGGAGTTTTGATACAGTGATGTGGAGTGTTCTTTGTGGGAGAGGAGCTTGGTGGGGCTGCTCTCACTGCCTCTGCTAATGGCTCAATGCAAAACACACACTGAAAGCTAGTTTTGATTTTCACCTCTTTTATAAAAGTGGAAATACTCTTCTTTCTGGTGCTGAAAACAGGTATTAATGTAGGTCTTTTCATGAAAGCTAAATGGCATAATGTGAGCTTTCAAAAACCAGGGGTTACCCATACATAATGTCATGTACCCACCATTAGAGTATCATACAGAACACCTTTGTTATCCTATAAACTCCCCGTGCCCCCCCATTCATGTCTCCCTCCCTCTTCGTGAACCCCTGGCTACACTGACCTTTATACTATTTTTGTAGTCTTGCCTTTTCTGGAATGTCATGTCCTTGCAATTATATAACTTATTAACCTTTTCAGGATGGCTTCTTTCATGTAGAAATATACATTGAAGGTTCTTCCATGTCTTTTCATAGATTGATAGTGGTATTTTCTTTTTTTAAATCAAGGGCATTTTGAATGCCTTCAGCGTAGCCATCAGAATCACTCTCTTCCTTAATGATCTTGTTCTCTCATCCTCGCTTGTGGAGAAGAAAAGTTTGGTCACAAAAAAACAAACAAACAAACATACTGTCATATTAAATCAGTAAGGTCTTCAAAAAGGGACCTGGAAAACTGGTGGATATGACATGGACTTACAGTTATTTGTAGAATTAAGATTTATTCATGGAAGTTCATGTCCATGATCATCTTTAGATGTTGACAGAAATGTTATTACTAATTAAATTTTGAGTTCATACACTATATGTGTTAATTTCCAGTTCTGTCCTCCTCTACAGAAGAGGTTAAGGAGAAGTCAGTTAGTTCTTCTATCTGTACCTGCTCCCTCTGCAACAGACACAGCCATACTGTGAAGTTTTGGTTCTATATTTAATCTTTAATATCATCTACCTAGCATGATATGTTGTTACTTCCTAGCCTTTCATTTGTCTTTCATTAAGAGTCTGGCTCCCTACAGAGAAAGACAAATGACATATTATTCTACTTCATCAAGAAATAAAACAAAAGAACAAAGGGGATGGGCACCTGGATCATTCAGCTGGTTAAATCTCAGACTCTTGGTTTTGGCTCAAGTCATGATCTCAAAGTCCTGAGATGGAGAACCACAATGGACTTTGTCTCAGTGGAGTCTGCTTGAGATTCTCTTCCCGTCCCTCCCATTCTCTTCTCCCCATCACCCTGCTTCTGTGCTCTCTCACTCTCATATAAATAAATAAATAAATAAATAAATAAATAAATAAAATCTTTATTAAAAAAAAAATGAAGAAGAAACTGGTGTTGGGGAGTAAGGAGTTCAGGTCCCCTAATGAGTACAGGGTGATGCATGGAAGTGTTGAATCACTACATTGCACACCTGAAACTAACATATATATAATAGAAATTAAAATTAAAAAATTTAAAAAAATCAGAATCCCTAAATAAAGGGGAAAAAAACAAAGAAAATAAAAATGACTCTATAGACTGCTGCTTTCAGTTGAATTTCAGTGCTTAACTCTCTTTGATAAACCACATTCTATTGGTACCTCTACTGCTTCTCTGTCCTTCCCTCCCTCCTCTTTCTCATTCTCTTTCTCCAGAAATATGAAATCATAATATCTATAAGCTCAAAAAATGTAAACACTACCTCAAAATTCCCCTTATGTCTCTGATCTTTACTATAGAATGTAATTTTTTTTATTAAAAAACTACCAAAAAATCATGCAGGTTTTTAATAGCACTTGATGATGAATAAAGAAGTAAATGGTGACAGTGCAGAAAAAGTAGTAATGTGTAGAACCACTGGATTTCTCATGATTTTTATGTCTTAATGCCCTAAATGGCACTAGAAATGTTGAAAATTAAAGACTATGTCTCATCATATATGTATGTATATGTGTATATATATATATATTTTTTCAGTCTTTTATTTTTTTCATGTTTTCATAAAAATAATCAAAAAAACCTTCCTCTCATTTTTAAGATATTTATTATTTTTTTATAAATATATTATTAGCCCCAGGAGTACAGGCCTGTGAATCGCCAGATTCACTTCACTTCACAGAACTCACCATAGCATATACCCTTCCCAATGTCCATAACCCCACCCAGTAGTGCAATTGCTGGGTCATAGGGTAGCTCTATTTTCAACTTTTTGAGGAACCTCCATGCTGTTTTCCAGAGTGGTTGCACCAGCTTGCCTTCCCACCAACAGTGTAGGAGGGTTCCCCTTTCTCCGCATCCTCGCCAACATCTCTCATTTCCTGACTTGTTAATTTTAGCCATTCTGACTGGTGTGAGGTGGTATCTCATTGTGGTTTTGATTTGTATTTCCCTGATGCTGAGTGATGTGGAGCACTTTTTCATGTGTCTGTTGGCCATCTGGATGTCTTCTTTGAAGAAATGTCTGTTCATGTCTTCTGCCCATTTCTTGATTGGATTATTTGTTCTTTGGGTATTGAGTTTGATAAGCTCTTTATAGATTTTGAATACTAGCCCTTATCTGATATGTCATTTGCAAATATCTTCTCCCATTTTGTCAGTTGTTTTTCGGTTTTGTAACTGTTTCCTTTGCTGTGCAAAAGCTTTTGATCTTTATGAAGTCCCAATAGTTCATTTTTGCCCTTGATTCCCTGGCCTTTGGTGATGTTTCTAGGAAGAAGTTGCTGCACCTGAGGTTGACGAGGTTGCTGCCTATGTTCTTCTCAAGGATTTTGATGGATTCCTTTCTCACATTGAGGTCCTTCATTCATTTGAGTCTATTTTCGTGTGTGGTATAAGGAAATGGTCCAGTTTCATTTTTCTGCATGTGGCTGTCCAATTTTCCCAATACCATTTGTTGAAGAGACTATCTTTTTTTCCATTGGACATTCTTTCCTCCTTTGTCGAAGATTATTTGACCACAGAGTTGAGGGTCTATTTCTGGGCTCTCTATTCTGTCCCACTTATCTATGTGTATGTTTTTGTGCCAGTACCATAATGTCTTGATGATGACAGCTTTGTAATAGAGCTTGAAGTCTGGAATTGTGATGCCACCAACTTTGGCTTTCTTTTTCAATATTTCTTTGGCTATTCGAGGACTTTTCTGGTTCCATATACAATTTAGGTTTATTTATTCCATTTCTTTTAAAAATGGATGGTATTTTGATAGAGATTGCATTAAATGTGTAGATTGCTTTAAGTAGCATAGACATTTTCACAGTATTTGTTGTTTCAATCCAGGAGCATGGAACATTTTCCATTTCTTTGTGTCTTCCTCAATTTCTTTCATGAGTACTTTATAGTTTTCTGAGTATAGATTCTTTGACTCTTTGGTTTGGTTTATTCCTAGGTATCTTATAGTTTTGGGTGCAATTGTACATGGGATTGACTCCTTAATCTCTCTTTCTTCTGTCTTGTTGTTTGGTGTAAAGAAATGCAACTGAATTCTGTGCATTGATTTTATATCCTGACACTTTACCGAATTCCTTTACAAGTTCTAGCAGTATTGGAGTGGAGTCTTTTGGGTTTTCCACATATAGTATCATATCATCTGCGAGGAGTGGTATTTTGACTTCTTTGCTGATTTGGATGCCTTTAATTTCTTTTTGTTGTCTGATTGCTGAGGCAAGGACTTCTAGTACTATGTCGAATAGCAGTGATGATAATGGACATCCCTACCGTGTTCCTGACCTTAGTGGAAAAGCTTTCAGTTTTTCTCCATTGTGAATGATATTTGTGGTGAGTTTTTCATAGATGGCTTTGATGATATTGAGGTACATGCCCTCTATCCCTACACTTTGAAGAGTTTTGATCAGGAAGGGATTCTGTACTTTGTCAAATGCTTTTTCAACATCTATTGAGAGTATCATATGGTTCTTGTTTTTCTTTTATTAATGTATTGTATCACATTGATTTGCGGATGTTGAACCAACTTTGCAGGCCTGGATTAAATCCCATTTGGTCGTGGTGAATAATCCATTTAATGTACTGTTGGATCCTATTGGCTAGTAATTTGGTGAGAATTTTTGAATCTGTGTTCATCAAGGATACTGGTCTCTAATTCTCTTTTTTGATGGGATCCTTGTCTGTTTGGGGATCAAGGTGATGCTGGCCTCATAAAATGAGGTTGGAAGTTTTCCTTCCATTTCTAATTTTTGGAACAGTTTCAGGAGAATAGGAATTAATTCTTCTTTAAATGTTGGGTAGAATTCCCCTGGGAAACCGTCTGGTCCTGGGCTGTTGTTCCTTTAGAGATATTTTCATTCTTTTCAGCAAAACAGAATTCATTGTTTTTGTAGCACACCCAGTGCTCCATGCAATGTGAGCCCTCTACAATACCCACCACCTGGCTCCCCCAACCTCCCACCCCCCCCTTCAAACCCTCAGGTTCTTTTTCAGAATCCATAGTCTCTCATGGTTCATCTCTCCCTCCAACTTCCCTCAACTCCCTTCTCCTCTCCATCACCCATGTCCTCCATGTTATTTGTTATGCTCCGTAAATAAGCGAAACCATATGATAATTGACTCTCTCTGCTTGACTTATTTCACTCAGCATAATCTCTTCCAGTCCCGTCCATGTTGCTATAAAAGTTGGGTATTTATCCTTTCTGATGGAGGCATAATACTCCATCGTGTATATGGACCACATCTTCCTTATCCATTCATCGATTGAAGGGCATCTTGGTTCTTTCCACAGTTTGGCAACCGTGGCCATTGCTGCTCTAAACATTGGGGTACAGATGGCCCTTCTTTTCACTACATCTGTATCTTTGTGGTAAATACCCAGTAGGGCAATTGCAGGGTCATAGGGAAGCACTATTTTTAATTTCTTAAGGAATCTCCACACTGTTCTCCAAAGGGGCTGCACCAACTTGCATTCCCATCAGCAGTGTAAAAAAAAAATTGGGAGGGGAGGCTAACCATAAGAGACTATGGACTCTGAAAAACAACTTGAGGGTTTTGAAGGGTCAGGGTTGGGAGGTTGGGGAACAGGTAGTGGGTAATAGGGAGGTCACGTTTTGCATGGAGCACTGGGTGTTGTGCAAAAACAATGAATACTGTTATGCTGAAAAAATAAATAAATTAAAAAAATATATATTAAAAAAAAAAAGAGAGTTGCCCTTTCTCCACATCCTCTCCAACACACGTTGTTTCCTGTCTTGCTAATTTCGGCCATTCTAACTGGTGTCAGGTGGTATCTCAATGTGGTTTTAATTTGAATCTCCCTGATGGCTAGTGATGATGAACATTTATTCATGTGTCTGATAGCCATTTGTATGTCTTCATTGGAGAAGTGTCTGTTCATATCTTCTGCCCATTTTTTATATGATTTTGTGTTGTGTGTGTTGAGTTTGAGAAGTTCTTTATAGATCCTGTATATCAACCTTTTGTTTGTACTGTCATTTGCAAATATCTTCTCCCATTCCGTGGGTTGCCTTTTTGTTTTGTTGACTGTTTCCTTTGCTGTGCAGAAGCTTTTGATCTTGATGAAGTCCCAAAAGTTCATTTTCACTTTTGTTTCCTTTGCCTTTGGAGACATATCTTGGAAGAAGTTGTGGTGGCTGATATCGAAGAGGTTACTGCCTATGTTCTCCTCTAGGGTTCTGATGGATTCCTGTCTCACGTTGAGGTCTTTTATCCATTTTGAGTTTATCTTTGTGTATGGTGTAAGAGAATGTCGAGTTTCATTCTTCTGCATATAGCTGTCCAATTTTCCTAGCACCATTTATTGAAGAGACTGTCTTTTTTCCACTGTATATTTTTTCCTGTTTTGTCAAAGATTATTTGACCATAGAGTTGAGGGTCCATATCTGGGCTCTCTACTCTGTTCCACTGGTCTATGTGTCTGCTTTTATGCCAGTACCATGCTGTCTTGGTGATCACAGCTTTGTAGTAATGCTTGAAATCAGGTAACATGATGCCGCCAGTTTTATTTTTGCTTTTCAACATTTCCTTAGCGATTCGGGGTCTCTTCTGATTCCATACAAATTTTAGGATTATTTGCTCCAGCTCTTTGAAATCTTACCAGTGGAATTTTGATCACAATGGCATTAAAAGTATAGATTGCTCTAGGCAGTATAGACATTTAAACAATGTTTATTCTTCCGATCCAAGAGCATGGAACGGTCTTCCATCTTTTTGTGTCTTCTTCAATTTCTTTCATGAGTGTTCTGTAGTTCCTCGAGTACAGAACCTTTACCTCTTTGGTTAGGTTTATTCCCAGGTATCTTTTGGTTCTTGGTGCTATAGTAAATGGAATCAATTCTCTAATTTCTCTTTCTGTATTTTCATTGTTAGGGTATGAGAAATCCATTGATTTCTGTACATTGACTTTGTATCCTGCCACGTTACTGAATTGCTATATGAGTTCTAGTAGTTTGGGGGTGAAGTCTTTGGGGTTTTCCATATAAAGAATCATGTCTTCTGCGAAGAGAGAAAGTTTGACTTCTTCCTTGCCAATTTGGATAGCTTTTATTTCTCTTTGTTGTCTGATTGCTGTTGCTAGGACTTCTAATACTATGTTGAACAAGGGTGGTGAGAGTGGGCATCCTTGTCATGTTCCTGATCTCAATGGGAAGGCTGTGAGCTTTTTCCCATTGGGGATGATATTTGCTGTGGGTCTTTCAAACATAGATTTGATGAAATTCAGGAATGTTCCCTCTATCCCTATACTTTGAAGTATTTTAATCAGGAACAGATGCTGGATTTTGTCAAATCAACGGGAAGGCTGTGAGCTTTTTCCCATTGAAGATGATATTTGCTGTGGGTCTTTCATAGATAGATTTGATGAAATTCAGGAATGTTCCCGCTATCCCTATACTTTGAAGTATTTTAATCAGGAACAGATGCTGGATTTTGTCAAATGTTTTTTCTGCATCAATTGAAAGGACCATGTGCTTCTTCTCTCTTATTGATTTGTTCTATCACATTGATTGATTTGTGAATATGGAGCCATCCTTGTAACCCTGGGATGAATTCTACCTGGTCATGGTGGATAATTTTTTTAATGTGCTGTTGGATCCTGTTTGCTACGATCTTGTTGAGAATCTTAGCATCCATATTCATCAGTGATATTGGTCTGAAATTCTCCTTTTTGGTGGGGTCTTTGCCTGGTTTGGGGATCAGGGTAATGCTGGCTTCATAAAAAGAGTCTGGAGGTTTTCCTTCTGCTTCAATTTTTTGAAACAGCTTCAGTAGAATAGGTGTTATTTCTTTTTTGAAGTTTGGTAGAATTCCCCTGGGAATCCATCAGGTCCTGGACTCTTGTTTTTTGGGAGGTTTTTGATCACTGCTTCAATCTTGTTACTAGATATCGGTCTATTCAGGTTGTCAATTTCTTCCTGGTTAAATTTGGGTGTTTATAGTTTTCCAGGAATGCATCCATTTCATCTAGGTTGCTTAACTTATTGGCATATAACTGTTGATAATAACTTCTGATGATTGTTTCTACTTCCTTAGTGTTAGTTGTGATCTCTCCCTTTTCATTCATAATTTTATTAATTTGAACTTTCTCTCTTTTCTTTTGGATTAGTGTGGTCAATGGTTTATCTATCCTATTGATTCTTTCAAAAAACTGGCTTCTAGTTTCATTGATACATTCTACTGTGTCTCTAGTTTCAACCTCATTGATCTCTGCTCTAATCTTGATTATTTCCCTTCTTGTGTGTTGAGTTGTTTTATTTGCTGTTGATTCTCCAGTTCTTTAAGGTGTAGAGACAGCTGGTGTATTCTGGATTTTTCTTTTTCTGAGGGAGGCTTGGATGGCTATGTATTTCCCCTCAGGACCGCCTTTGTTGTATGCTATAGGTTTTAGACCAAATTACCTTCATTCTCATTGGTTTCCATGAATTGTTTAAGTTCATTGATCTCCTGGTTGATTCAAGGATTCTTAATCAAGGTGGTCTTTAGCTTCCAGGTGTTTGAGTTCCTTCCAAACCTTTCCTTGGATTGAGCTCCAGTTTCAAAGCATTGTGATCTGAGCATATGCAGGGAATAATCTCAGTCTTTTGGTTTCAGTTGAGTCCTGATGTGACACAGTATGTGGTCTATTCTGGAAAAGGTTCCATGTGCACTTGAGAAGAATGAGTATTATGTTGTTTTAGGGTGGAATGTTCTGTGTATATCTATGAGGCCCATCTGCTCCAATGTGTCATTCAATGCTCTTGTTTCTTTATTGATTTTCTGATTTAATGATCCGTCTATTATTGAGAGAGGTGTGTTAACATCTCCTACTATTAATGTATTCATATCAATATGACTCTTTACCTTGATTAATAGTTTTCTTATGTAATTGACTGCTCCCATATTGGGGGCATAGATATTTACAATTGTTAGATCATCTTGGTGTATATTCTCTTTAAGAATGATCTAGTGTCCTTTTGTATCTCTGACTACAGTCTTTAGTTTAAAATCTAATTTATCTGATATGAAAATCGTTACCCCGGCCATCTTTTGAGGCCCATTGGCATGAAAGATGCTTCTCCATCCGTTCACTTTCAGTCTGGTTCAAAAATTGGTCTCTTATAGGTAACATATGGATGGATTCTGTCGTTTTATCTAATCTGCCACCCTGTGTCATTTTATGGGTGCATTTAGCCAATTCACATTGGGAGTGATTATTGATAGATATGTTTTTATTGACATCGTGTTACCTTTGAAGTCTTTCTTTCTGTAGATTGTCTCTATATTTCTGTTCAATGATATTCTTAGGATTTTTCCTCTTTTATGGAACCCCTCTTAATATTTCCTGCAGTGTAGGCTTGGTGGTTGCATACTCTTTTAAGCCTTCCTGGTCTTGGAAACTCTTTATCTCTCCATCCATTTTGAATGTCAGTCTTGCTGGGTAAAATATTCTTGTCTGCATGTTCTTCTTATTTAATGCCTTGAATATATTTTGCCAGCTCGTTCTGGCTTGCCAGGTTTCTGTGGACAGGTTTGACATTATTCTGATGGGCTTTCCTCTGTGCATAAGGAACTTCTTTGTCCTAGCTGCCTTTGAGAGAGTTTCTCTACAAACATAATTCCTCATTCTTACTATCAGGTGCCTTGAGGACTTTCAATAATCTATAATCTTGGGGAAAGACCATTCTGCCTCTAGTACAAGAACGCTGGTTCCATTCGTGAGATTGGGAAAATTTTCATGGAGAATTTGTTCCACTATATATTCTAGACTTCTTTCTTTCTCCTCCCCTTCAGGGATTCCAATAATTCTAATGTTGGAAAGTTTCATGGTATCATTTATTTCTCTGATTCTATTTTCGTGGCTTCTAAGTTGTTTGTTCCAGGCTTCCTCCTGATCCTTTCTCTCTATCTGTTTGTCCTCCAGATCACTAATTCTATCTTCTGTCTCACTTACCCTAGCTTTTAGAGAATTTAGATTAGATTGGAACTCATCGAGAGCATTGTGAACATTATCCCTGGTGGCTTTCAGTTCTGCCCTAACATTGTGAACATCATCCCTGGTGGCTTTCAGTTCTGCCCTAATCAATTCCATTTTGTCATCCATGGCTTTCTCCAACCTAGCTATTGCCCGGATAATTGTTAGCCTGAATTCCCTTTCCGACATATTGTCTATGTTGGTAGCCATTAGCTCTGTTGCAGAAAGCCCATCCTCTGAATTTTTCTTCTGTTGGGCATTCCTCCTCCTAGTTATTTTGGTGAGAGTTGGCTGAATGGATGTAGCTGGGTGTATCGACCATGGTGCATTCAAGGTGCACCCTGGAACGCTTCTGAGCAATCAAGAGTCCCCACCCAAATGAAAGAAAAAAAGAAAGAGAGAAAAAAGAAAAAAAGGGATAAAGAGAGAGAGAGACAGGGAAAAAAAAAAGAAAGACAAAAGAGAAGGCTCAGCCCAAAGTAAGATTTATGAAGTATACAAACAAAAACAGACAAACAAAAAGACTGATAAAAGTATATGACAAGAGAAAAAAAATATATATATAAAAGCAAAACAGACAAACGAAAAAAGAATCTCATCAAAATGAACCCCAAGTATAAGATTTATATACTACCAGGACAAACACAAATACACAGAAACACTGGTGGAAGAAAAAGATGGGAGAGTGGTTATAAATTCTCAGTGTGGGCAAGGAAGGTTATTTTGATTCTTCCTGTATGTATCTTGATATCTTTGTTAAAGGACTCAACTTTCCTAAGATAACGGGGGGTGAAAAATTGGTTTACCTATATGGGTAGCATTGATTGGGGAAAGGGGATTACCTTGAAGTTTAACTATATGAATATTAATTAATAAAAATTAAAAAAGAATGAACTAAAATAAGATTTTAAAAATTAAAAAAATAGAAAAGCAAAAGAAAATCACGGGTATATGGATCAAAAAGTTCAAGTTAAGGGGCGCCTGGGTGGCTCAGTGGATTAAGCTGCTGCCTTCGGCTCAGGTCATGATCTCAGGGTCCTGGGATCGAGCCCCGCATCAGGCTCTCTGCTCCACAGGGACCCTGCTTCCTCCTCTCTCTCTCTGCCTGCCTCTCTGCCTACTTGTGATCTCTCTGTGTCAAATAAATAAGTAAAATCTTTAAAAAAAAAAAGTTCAAGTTAAAAGGTTATTATGGAATTTGATGTACTGGACATCTCACTGTGATGGTAAATAGGCTAAAAATTATCTATATATATTAAAAAAATGAACCAGAATAGTGGGAACAAATTAAAAATAAAAGTTATGTCTATGAAGTAGTGGTGGTTGTTCTCATTTTTTGTTTTAGTTTTTGTTTTTGTTTTTCTGGTTGGCTTTCTGGGGGAGGGCCCTGCTCCGTGGGTTTTCAGGCAGTGTTTCCTGAGTTAAGTCCTCCTGCCCCCCTCAAGGGCGTGGGCCCTGAGGAAACCGGTTTTTCAGGCTTTTGTTCTCTGGAGATTTTTATGTTTTTGTTTGTTTGTTTTCTCTCCCCTTGGTGGCTCTTGATGGCTTTTGGAGGTTTAGAGGAGCAAACTGCACCCCAACCTCCCTCTCAGAGAGAAGCCTCAGTCTGCTCCCCTCTGGGTGCTTCAGAGCATATAAGTTTCCCCTCAGCCGTTGGCACAGCACTTTCCAAGTCATGGTCCCTGGGGACGCAGGAATTCCTGCTTGTACCCAAAATGATGACAGCGGTGGCTGTCTGGGCAGACCACCAGAGAGGTTCTAAGCAGTGATAGTACACAGATTTTCCCACTGGTCCTGGCTGGGTATAATCAACCTTTCCGGGACCAAGAGCTCCTGGCTGGTGCCTGTGCGCACCTCTCTAAAGGGGGGTGTGGGGCCCGACCCAGGCTCTGATAGCACGGCACTGCACATGCGTGGGGACTGCAAAAAGGCTGTGTTTCTGCCAGCTGGCGAGGCTCCCAGCCCCTCACGGGAGCCTCATCCCACGCACCCTCAGGCACGCTCCCTCGCGGCTCAGGGACCAAGACCTGGTTTCTTCACTGCACTCTCTCTGGCTCAGCTCCAAGGTTGGCTGTTCTTGGTCCAGGGACTTAAGCCCCTGTCCCTAACCACCCTGATTCCCACAATTTCCCCCCCGCGATCCTTTGCTCTTTTTGAGTGCTTTCAACCAGACTCCAAGTTAATGCTGGTCCCCAGTAATAGGGCACTCTCATATTGAGGTATTACTTTCCAATGGTTCACTTCTGGTGGCTCGCTCCCACTTTTGTTTATCTTCCGATATCAGTCCAACATTCCCACTCCGCTTTACCTGCCCACTAGTATCTTCTGCCCCTGTAGAGATCCAGAAGGGTATAATTCTAATCTCAGGTTGATTTCATGAGTGATCAGAGTTCCTTGGTAGGTAATCAACTCACTTTAGGGTACAGGTTGAAACAGCACCTCCTCCAAGTTCCCTGCCATCTTGTCCCCCCTGGAAATTTTTGATGACTGTTTCAATCTCCTTACTGGTTATGGGTTTGTTCAGGTTTTCTATTTCTTCCTGGATCAGTTGTGGTAGTTTATATGTCTCCAGGAATGCATCCATTTCTTCCAGATTGTCAAATTTGTTGGTGTAGAGTTGCTCATAGTATGTTCTTATAATTATTTGTATTTCTTTGGTGTTGGTTGTGATCTCTCTTCTTTCATTTATGATTTTATTTGGGTCCTTTCTCTTTTCTTTTTGATAAGCCTGGCCAGGGGTTTATCAATCTTATTAATTCTTTCAAAGAACCAGCTCCTAGTTTCGTTGATTTGTTCTATTGTTTTTTTTTTTTTTTTTTTTTTTTTGGTTTCTATTTCATTGATTTCTGCTCTGATCTTTATGATATCTCTTCTCCTGCTGGGTTTAGGGTTTCTTTCTTGTTCTTTCTCCAGCTCCTTTAGGTGTAGTGTTAGGTAGTGTATTTGAGACCTTTCTTGTTTCTTGAGAAAGGCTAGTATTGCTATATATTTTCCTCTCAGGACTGCCTTTGCTGTGTCCCACAGATTTTGAACCATTGTGTTTTCATTATCATTTGTTTCCATGAATTTTTTTCAATTCTTCTTTAGTTTCCTGGTTGACCCTTTCATTCTTTAGAAGGATGCTGTTTAGTCTCCATGTATTTGGGTTCTTTCCAAATTTCCTCTGTCATTGAGTTCTAGCTTCAGAACATTGTGGTCTGAAAATATGCAGGGAATGATCCCAATCTTTTGATACCAGTTGAGACCTGATTTAGGACCCAGGATGTGATCTATTCTGGAGAATGTTCCATGTGCACTAGAGAGGAATGTGTATTCTGTTCCTTTGGGGTGGAATGTTCTGAATATATCTGTGATGTCCATCTGCTCCAGTGAGTCATTTAAGGCCTTTATTTCCTTGCTGATCTTTTGCTTGGATGATCTGTCCATTTTAGTGAGGGGAGTGTTAAAGTCCCCTGCGATTATTGTATTATTGTCGATGTGCTTCTTTGATTTTGTTATTAATTGGTTTATATAGTTGGCTGCCCCCATGTCAGGGGCATAGATATTTAAAATTGTTAGATCTTCTTGTTGGACATATGATATAGTGTCCTTCCTCATCTCTTATTATAGTCTTTGCTTAAAATCTAATTGATCTGATAGAAGGATTGCCACCCCAGCTTTCCTTTGATGTCCATTAGCATGTTAAATTGTTTTCCACCCCCTCACTTTAAATCTGGACATGTATTCGGGTCTAAAATGAGTTTCTTGTAGGTAGTATATTGATGGGTTTTTGTTTTTTTATCCATTCTGATACCCTGTGTCTTTTGATTGGGTCATTTACCCATTAACATTCAGGGTAACTATTGAGAGAGATGAATTTAGTGCCATTGTATTGCCTGTAAGGTGACTGTTACTGTATATTGTCTCTGATCCTTTCTTATCTACTACTTTTAGGCTCTCTCTTTGCTTAGAGGACCCCATTCAATATTTCCTGTAGAGCTGGTTTGGTGTTTGCAAATTCTTTCAGTTTTTGTTTGTCCTGGAAGCTTTTGATCTCTCCTTCTATTTTCAATGATAGCCTAGCTGGATATAATATTCTTGACTGCATGTTTTTCTTGTTTAGTGCTCTGAACATATATCATGCCAGTTCTTTCTGGCCTGCCAACTCTCTGTGGCTAAGTCTGCTGCCAATCTAATGTTTTTATCATGGTATGTTACAGACTTCTTGTCCTGTCTTGCTTTCAGGATTTTCTCTTTGTTGCTAAGACTTGTAAATTTTACTATTAGGTGACTGGGTGTGGACCTACTCTTGTTGATTTTGAGGGGAGTTCTCTGCACCTCCTGGATTTTGATGCTTGTTTCCTTTGCCATATTAGGGAAATTCTCTCCAATAATTCTCTCCAATAGACTTTCTGCTCCCCTCTCTCTTTCTTCTTCTTCTGGAATCCCAATTTTTCTAATGTTGTTTTGTCTTATGGTGTCACTTATCTCTCGAATTATCCTCTCATGGTCTGGTTGTTGTTTGTCTTTCTTTTGCTCAGCTTCTTTATTCTCTGTTATTTGGTCTTCTATATCACTAATTCTTTCTTCTGCCTCATTTATCCTAGCAGCAAGAGTCTCCATTTTTTATTGCACCTCATTAGTAGCTTTTTTTTTATTTCACCTTGGTTAGATTTTAGTTCTTTTATTTTTCCAAAAAGGGCTTTTATCTCTCTGGAGTGGGTTTCTCTAATATCTTCCATGCCTTTTTCGAGCCTGGCTAGAATCTTGCGAATCATCATTCTGAACTCTAGATCTGACATATTGCCAATGTCTACATTGATTAGGTCCCTAGCCTTCGGTACTGCCTCTTATTCTTTTTTTTTTTTTTTGTGGTGAATTTTTTTGCCTTGTCGTTTTGTCCAGATAAGAATATATGAAGGAACAAATAAAATACTAAAAGGGTGGCAAAGACCCTAGGAAAATGTGCTTTAACCAATCAGAAGAGACCCCAAATCGTGGGGGGAGAAAAGGGATAAAAAGAAGGTCAGAGAAAAAAAACAAAGAAAACAAATAAAAAATATAAAAAAGAAAAAATATATATGTATATATTAGACTGGTGATTAGAACAGGGTAACCCCCTTCATTTTGGAGTATTTTGGTCTCTTAAAAGAAGCTACCTCCCAAAATTTTAAAGAATGAAAA
The DNA here is from genome assembly GCF_922984935.1 of Meles meles. Classification (NCBI taxonomy): domain Eukaryota; kingdom Metazoa; phylum Chordata; class Mammalia; order Carnivora; family Mustelidae; genus Meles; species Meles meles. The sequence goes on along the minus strand of NC_060073.1, from coordinate 57,427,281 downwards.
ACATATATAAGGGTAAACACAATGAAGGAATGGAATATGACTATAAAGATGAAAAAAATTTTTTTTAATTTTTAAAAAAGGAGTTGATAAAGAAGGTGGTTGGGAGAATAAAGAAAAAGAAAGTGGAGAGAATTTGCTCTGGCTGGAGACTGGAACAAGCCCAGAGCTAGATTTAAGGTATATTTTGATCTATTAGAAGAAGTTGTACCCCAAATTTTTTAGAAGAAAATCCCTATGTGCATACAAAAAATAAAGTTAGATACAGTGAAGGATAAAATATGACTATAAGAATGAAGGTTCAAAAAGGATTATTTTTTTTTATGAAAGGTATTGTCAAGATAAACTAGTTAAAAACATTAAAAGAGGAAAGGGAAAAAGTTTTAAAAAAATTAAACAGAAGAAAGAAAATAAATTAAAAAAAATTAAGTGCAAGACTAAAGAATCATGGGGAGAAAGCCATGAATTCCATGATTTGCTTTCTCCTCCTCTGGAATTCCCCTGTTCTCCTTGGTAAGTGAACTTGGTCTTGGTTGGATTTCTTGTTGATCTTCTGGGGGAGGGGCCTGTTGTGGTGATTCTCAAGTGTCTTTGCCTGAGGCAGAATTGTACGGCCCTTACCAGGGGCCAGGCTAAGTAATCTGCTCGGGTTGCTTTTGGTAACTTTTGTTCCCTGAACAATTTCCGTAGAGTTCCGGAGGATGGGAATGAATATGGCAGCCTCCCAATCTCCAGCCCAGAGGAGCCAAGAGCTCGATGACCTCACTCCTCAATGCGCCCTCAAAGAAAAGCACTCAATCACTCCCGTCTCCAGCCACGCTCAGAGCTCACCCAGCCTGTGACCAAGCGTCTCTGTCTCTGGCACACAGCTCTTCCTTGAGTCTCCAAACCCTGCAGACCCCTGAGCTCTTCCAGAGGGTGTCTCCCCAGATCTTGTGGGGACCCCATTCACAGAGCAGTGGCCTGTGCCATGGATTGTGGCTCAAGGTAACCCAAGTTGAGACCTCACTCCTCGGCTCTGTCTCTGTAGCCGGCTTCCCGGCTCTAATACCTGCAAGCTCTGCAACACTCAGACACCTCTGATCCTTCTGTGACCCTGCAGGACCTGGGGCCAAGCTGAACCCACGTGGGCTTCACCCCAGTTTAGCCTCTGGAGTGATGTCCCTCAGTAGAGCAGACTTAGAAGTCCTGATCTGTGCTCCATTTTTCCGCCACTTGCCAGGAGCCAGCCCCTCCCCCCATGGTCTATTTTCCTGTCATTTTGGATTCACTTCTCCACTGGTCCTACTTTTCAGAAAGTGGTTGATTTTCTGTTTCTAGAATTGTTGCTCTTCTTCTCTTTGATCTCCTGTTGGATTTGTGGGTGTTCGCAATGGTTTGATAAGCTATCTAGCTGATCTCCTGTTACCTGATGTTGTCTCAGCCTGCTTCTTCTCTGGCATCTTGACTCCTCCTCCTCTTCCTCTCATTTTTTAAAGATAATTAGGATGATCCAGAAACAATAGAATTGACAACATGTTATCTGTGAGTACTTGGACAATCTAACCAATGAGTCCTGGGTGCATTTAAATTCATTGAGAGATGCATATTTGTTAATCCTTCTGGAGAAGGATACTTAAAGGAGCAAGTTTTATCAGGAACTAAAAACAAAGAAAAGGGTAAATGATACATGTTCATTATTTTGCTCCTTCTACATTTCTCAACCTCACTACTCAGTAGAATCTAAACTCCATGACTGATAGGTGTCATGCGCTATGATGTGACAATCATTTAAAAGGCAGGAAAAGGGGCACCTGGGTGATTTAGTAGGTTAAGCCTCTGCCTTCAGCTCAGGTCATGATCTCAGGGTCCTGGGATTAAACCCCCCATCTAGCTCTCTGCTCAGCAGGGAGCCTGCTTTCCCCTCTCTCTACCTGCTACTCTGCCTACTTGTGATCTCTCTCTGTGTCAAATAAGTAAATAAAATCTTTTTAAAAAAGGCAGAAAAATTCACAAAGGAATTAAATATAAAACTCAAGCATCACAACATGCATTTTTATTGTTTTATTTAGTTTTGAGAAATTGTTACTATTGCATAAAGGAGAATGCTGCAGGTGATAATCCCATTGGATTTTATGAAGACAACATCTTTACTATGTGAATGCGGATCTGCTTGGTCTTGGCACCATAGACAAGTGGATTGAGAAAAGGGGGAACCAGCAAGTAGAGGCTAGAAAAGAGGATATGGATATAAGGGGGAATGTGAGCACCAAACCTATGTGTGAAAAAGGAGAAGAAGGCAAGGAAGTAGAGCTGGAGGAAGACACAGATGTGGGCGACGCAGGTATTGAATGCTTTCCACCGAGCCTCCTTCTGGGGCAAACGAAAAACTGTGATAAATATTTGTATGTAGGACAAAGTGATGAAGATCAGGTCAAATCCTGCAACAGCAAATGCCACAAACAAGCCATAGATTTTGCTGACCCACACATTTTCTGTAGCCAGCTTCACAATGGCCATATGCTCACAATAGGAGTGGGAGATGATGGTCGTATGGTAAAATTGAAGCCGACATTTTATCAGTACTAAAGATGGAGCTACCAGAATAGTAGCTCTAAGTGTTACAACAGCCCCTATTTGGGTGACCAGCTGGTGGGTGAAGATGGCAGTATATCTTAGTGGATAGCAGATGGCCACATAACGGTCCATAGCCATGGCCAGGAGGATGCCTGACTCGATGCACTCAAAAATGTGGATGAACCCCATCTGAAGCAAGCAAAAATCAAAATAAATCTCTGGCACATGAAACCAGAAAATGCCAAGCATCTTGGGCACGATGCTTGTGCCAAGTACAATATCTGTGACTCCTAGCATCCCTAGGAAAATATACATGGGTTCATGGAGGCTATGCTCTGAAATGATGATGACCAGCAGCATGGAATTTCCAATCAAAGCAAAGAGATACATGGCACAGAAAGGAATCCCTATCCAGCACTGCACAGACTCTAGGCCTGGGATCCCTATTAGGGTCAACACAGAAGGCATGAAGACTGTAATGTTGGAGATGGACATAATGTTTTTGGGTCTCCAGAACCAAATGAAAGGAGTATCTCAGTCAGTGTTATTCTTCTTCTCTACTCCTTTTTTTTAATCCAAGGTCGTTATAGTTAGTCTCTCTGATTCTGGCCAGAGTCTAAGGTCATATCATCCATTTCACTTGTATTATTGATGGAAAAAAGACTTTATCATTGATGCACACCACTGTTTTGAGGGAGGACATCTGCAAGCACTAGTCCACAAGAAGAGATTAGGTATATGGCAGGTAAAATGCATTAGAACCACCAGATCATCTGAGTAAGGGAATCAACTGCTGGACCTGTGGACACAATATGTCTTTCTGGACCTGTGGACAAAATAATAATGTTTGTTTATTTTGTTTGCAAATTGACCATTAATCAGATTTTCATGAATCTCTTCCTATCCCAAATTGCAGGATCCTTAGGACTCTATTTTTTCTCCCACTGTCTGAGTCAGGAACTGCTAGTCTCTACCAGCAAATAGTCAAACTCTATCCAGTATATTGTTATCAAGGGCTCGTATGAAAGAGAAAAAAAGATAGAAACAACTCCACCCAAGTGCATAATATACTTAGATATCTATATCTGTCTATACATTATATATCTACATATGAATGGATGTCCTTTCAAAAGAAGGTGAGGTAGAGCTTGAGAAAAGATTCAAATCCATGTAATTTTTACAATCTGGATCAAAGTTCCATGCTATTTTTTTTGAGATAACATTTTGCAATTTATTTACTTTTTAAAAGATTTTGTTTATTTATTTATTTGACAGAGATCAAAGATGGCAGGCAGAGAGAGGGGGTTAAGCTCGATAGAACCTCGATAGAGGCTCAATCCCAGGGTCCTGAGCTGAAGGCAGAGGCTTGACCCACCAAGCTACCTAGACACCCCTTCAATTTATTTTTAATTCCAATGTAATAGTCATAGTATTATATTAGTTTCAGTTGTCCAATATAGTGATTCAACAATTTCATACATTACTCAATGCTCATCAAAGTGTACTCATTTTTTTATTATTATGTTATGCTATGTTGGTCACCATACAGTACATCATTAGTTTTTGATGTAGTGTTCCATGATTCATTGTTTGTATATAACACCCAGTGCTCCATGTAATACATGCCCTCTTTAATACCCATCACTGGGCTAACCCATCCCCCACCTCCTCCCCTCTAAAACCCTCTGTTTGTTTCTTGGAGTCCATAGTCATACCCTCCTATGGTTTGTCTCCCCCTCCAATTCCCCCTCTCCTTCATTTTCCCCATCCTTCTCCTAATGTCCTCCATACCATGTTTTACATTACTAGTAAAACTGTATTTTATTTTGTCTCTATCACTAACATAGAATTCACTAAAATGAGTAGCATACTTAAAATAGCAGAAATTCTGTAATACCTATTTCAGAATACCTAGAAGCAAGAAATACCTAGGAGGCAAGGAAATCCTGAGCAAAAATGTAGAGGCAAGATGACTCATTCTTGCTTACTAAAGAACATAAGGAAATGGGTAACTTAGCCAGAATAGAGGTTAGTTTCTAGGGTTTAAAGTGTTTTCATTTACCAATATCAAAAGATGGGTACATTTAGGCTTATTGATTCTCAATAATATTTATATCACTTAATGCTTTGATCATTGTGGGGCTCAAGCATAAAAAATGAGTAGAAAATAAAGGGGTGAAAGATAGGTTCCTTAGAAGGAAGTCCAATCTAGAAGAAGAAAAGGAACACAGAGGTCAGACTTTGGGACACCAGAAATGATTCAAGAAAGGGCTGTAGAGCCATTAATGATAATTTGATCAGCACAATTCACTGATGATTGAATTTTCAAAAGACTTGGACTCTTAGTCCCCATATCAGAGTTCTTCTATGATAAAGATCATTGTTTAAAAAATTGCATATCTAGAATCATGACATTCTCAAGTCATACAATAGAAAAATATTGGTTGTCCTTTCCAAAAAAAAAAAAAAAGAAAGAAAGAAAGAAAAACAGGGTCCGGTTATGTCATTCTTTCCTAGACTCTCCAACACAGTTGCTATATGTCAGCAAGTTCATGATCACCTAACCATATGCTGAATAGAGATCCTTCAGTACCAATCCCATTGTCTGGCTTATTCAAGAGACAGGAGCAGCCATGGGAGCATTACATGACAGATAGGTATGGTGGGAAGGCAAGGGAGAGGATATAAGCGAATACAGGCAGGTAGGAAAGAGTGGTAATCATTGGAGAAGCTGGTAATGAAGCATTATGAGGTAAATCTGAGGATCATGAGACATCCTCACCCTTTGTTGTTGGGAACCAGTTCTGCTCTTACCCGACACCTGAAGACCACCATCAGTCTTCATAGCCCTATCCCTCATTGCTTACCTCTCATTTGTCTTTCTTCCTCCCAAGATTCTGGTCTCATTCCCTGGTATCATGTGCTGGGCAGTGCCTCTTCTTCTGTCTACACCCTAAGTAATAGCCCATGTGAAAGTCATGAACTCTGATCCATTTGCTGCTCGGGCCATATCCAATATATGGACAACTCTGCAATAGCCTTTCCTGCTTTTCTTCTGTCCCTACAAAACAAATTTGACCCTATCCTGTAAGTTTCTCTGAGATCACGTTGGTGGATTCATCTTCCAACAAAACTTACAGCAAGTTCTGTATCATGCTGAGGCAGCCACATAAATTTATTGAGCTTGAATTGTAGAAGAAAATTGCTGACTACCAATTAAAATATTCCCCAGTGAATGTGGAGGAGGAAGTCTGAATATGACCTGAGGGATTTCCTCACCACTTGGCCAGTCCAGGAGGCTCCCAGCAGCTCAGAATGATACCCTTTTGGGTCCATCCACAGCTAATGTCTCTGAAATCATTTCTAAAACTTGCAGAATTGCACTAATCTTCTCTTTTCTCTTCCCCCACAGGGTAAATGTAGAGAAACTAATACACACAAGTTGTACTTTTATGAGTTCAGTTCCTTTTCTGCCATCCTCATTTGGAAAATCTTCTAAAGAACACTTAGATGTGGGCATGTTCCTATGCCATGAATTCTATAAATGTCCTTAGGACCCTTTTTTCACTAAGGCACTTCTGGAAAGAAAAGTCTGTATCCACAATAGCTCTTTCTCACACATTTACTCTCCTTCTCTTGCAGTCTTAATCCTGAGATTTTTATTCTATTGAAGCTATTTTATTCTATTGAAGTAAATTTAGTAATATACTCACAATGACCAATTATGATGTACATTTCCAAATCCTACCATACTAATTTTAGAATTATTTGTCCAGCATTGTGAAAAAAAAAAGTGGATTGTATTTTGATAGGTATAACATTGATTGTGTAGATTGCTTTGGGTAGTATATTTTAACAATATTTATTCTTCCACTCCATGAACATGGAATGTTTTTCCATTTCTTTGTCTTCCTCAATTCCTTCATAATTGTTCTGTAGTTTTTAGAGTATAGACCCTTTATTCCTTTGGTTAGGTTTATTCCCAGGTATCTTATGGTTTGGGGTGCAGTTGTAAATGGGGTTGGTTCTTTTATTTCTCTTTTTTCTGTCTCTTTGTTAATGTAAACTGATTTCTGTGTATTGATTTCATATCCTGCCATGTCATTGAATTCTTGTATGAGTTTTAGCAGTGTGGAGTATTTTGGGTTTTCCACATAAAGTATCCTGTCAACTGAGAAGAATGAGCATTTGACTTCTTTATCAATTTGAATTTTTTTAAATCTCTTTTTGTTGTCTGATTGCTGAGGCAAGGTTTCTAGAACTATGTTGAACAACAGTGGTGAGAGTTGACACTCCATCCAGTTCCTGGCTTTAGGGGAAAAGGTCTCAGTTTTTGCCCACTGAGAATGATGTTTGCTGTGGGACTTCCATAGATGGCTTTTATGATATTGGAGTGTGTTCCTTCTATTGAGGTAGATGGAACTGGAGGGTATATGATGAGCAAAATAACTCAATCAATGAAAGACAAGTATCATTTGGTTTCACTCTATGTGGAATATAAGAAACAGCAGAAACGATCATAGGGGAAAGGAGGGAAAAAGGAATGGGAAGTCATCAGAAAGGGAAAATACCATGGGAGACTCTTAATCATAGGAAATAAACTGAGGGTTGATAGAAGGGAGTAGCGTTAGAGGATGGGGTAACTTGGTGATGGGCATTGAGGAGGGCACGTGATGTGATGAGCACTTCTTGTTATACACAGCTGATTAATTATTGAATACCACGCCTGACTAATGATGTACTATAAGTGGGCTAATTGAATTTAAGAAAAATTAATTAGTTAGTTAATTAGTTAGTTAGTTAATTCTACCATGCAGAATCCTGAGCCAGTTGTTGACCATCTGGTGAAATTTCTCTCCATTCCTCCTTTTTATACCTTTCTTCCTCTTTTCTTCCACTCCTCCCTCAGAATGCAGGTATTTCATGCCTCATAGATGTGGAGAAATCATGTCATCTGCTCTTAATGCAAGGAAAAAAGAAGATAAATATGCTTTCAAATTTTTAGGAATATAGGAAGAATTCATATGACTTTTATCATTAGAACAAATGAATTCTAAGAAATACTTATGCACATAGTACCTTTCTCCTTGACACGATTCACCTGGTTTCTAGACTTTCTCTGCTAACTTAAGAGGGACTTGGGGTAATAGAGATGCTGGCAAATTTAGGATGAATCCTTTCAGTAGGATGGAGGAGGAATTCACAATAGATTTGGGGGAGAAGAGATAGAGATAAAAAGAGGACCTTAGATGCTCTTTCTAGAATTTCATCTGTGAAGAAGACAGAATACAATGATACAGATTCATGTTGAATAGAATTGATTCAGAGATCAGACTGGCACATGTTAGCCAATTATTAGCCAAGTTTTGAGTCACCAAGGAATAGTTTAAACTAGTTTATCGTTTTGTTTCCCTCCTCTTCTTCTACTGATTTTATTTAAATTTTGTTGTCCTCCAATTTTCTATCCTGAGTCCCTTAAACTATACATTATTGCTGGGAATAGTATCTTCTCAAAATAACTGGGGTATCAATTTTATTATGCCAACTCTTATGACAATATTTTCAGCACATATCCTGATTCTGTTCCTGATTTGGCATGTCATACTCCAAATTTCTGTTCATGTTGAACTTACTTTGAATGATGGCTCTGACCTTTCTTTTGCTTTAGAATGGATAAACAACTGTTCTCCACTTTATTGTAATATTATGAAATACTTTCACAAATAGATCAATAACTATGTTTTCCCTTTTTTCTGAATTTTTGGGTTTTGGGAGGTAATTCAATGAATCATCTTTAAAGGATCATCATTCAAATTTTTTCTCAGAAAAATTGGTATGTGTTCATTATGAAGCATATGCCAATCTGGCAATCCATGTTTTTAATAGAAAATTGATTTGGATGGTTTCACTTATTTGTGGAGCATAACAAAGAACATGGAGGACATGGGGAGATGGAGAGGAGAAGGGAGTTGAGGGACATTGGAAAGGGAGATGAACCATGAGAGACTATGGACTCTGAAAAACAACCTGAGAGTTTTGAAGGGGCGGGGGGGGTGGGAGGTTGGGGAACCAGGTGGTGGTTAATAGGGAGGACATGTATTGCATGGAGCACCGGGTGTGGAGCAAAAACAATGAATACTGTTACGCTGAAAATAAATAAATAAATAAAAATACTAACATTCCAACTAGTTAAAAAAAAGAAAGAAAGTTGATTTGGTAGTAATTGATTTAGTAGTAAAACCAATTACCTCAATTTCCTGTCCATCCTTTATTTTAAGAAAGCTACAGTCATGAAGGGACTCATATTGCCAAGACACTAATAAATCATATGGAATAGAGTTAAGAAATTTATATCTACCTGTGAGGTCAATTGATTATCAAAAACAATATCAAGGATGTTCAATAGAGAAAACATAGTCTTCTCTGCAAATAATGCTGAAACAATCGGACATCCTGGCTAGGTTCAATTAGGTGCGCTGGGTTCTTTAGTGTATCTGTTCCTAAAAATTACCATCATCAAAATAAAATTTATATTTTAATGCCAAATACATCCTATAGCATATTTCATTTAACTATCAACCCAATAAATAAGGTACTAAATAATTTCATTTACCAGTCAAAACCATTAGATACAGAAAAAGATAGCTTTATACAGTTAGTGTGGGACAAGGAAACAAGAATTTCTAATATCACGGGTTTTTTTAACTCCTAAAATAGAATAACTTGCTGAAATCCAAGTGACTACATCATATATTTTAATCCAAGGTGATTATTCAGGATTCCAAGGATCTAGGAAATAGACTTTCATTTCAATTTCACTATCTATATATACATGTATAGTGAATTATATATAATAAATATATATGCATACATAAAAACAAGGAAATATATATGTATATATATACATATATACATACATACAAAAAAGGAAACATATATAAGTATACATACATATATATACACACATACATACATATATTTATATATAAAACAAAGAAAACAAGGAAAAAGGACTAACCCTGAAAAGGAGAGATTGTAAAAGTTTTTCTTGAATGAAGAAATTAATCTGAAGACAAGCTTATGAAAATTATATTTGATGTGATTACAGACTTTTTATGTAAGATTACATATCAGGATCCTACATGTTTTACTGCCTTTATCTGTGTCCTAAATATGGCATTTTTAATCTTTTTTTTTTAATTTTTTTTTCATTTTATTTATTTTTTCAGTGTAACATTATTCATTCTTTTTGCACAACACCCAGTGCTCCATGCAAAACGTGCCCTCCCCATTACCCACCACCTGTTCCCCCAACCTCCCACCCCTGACCCTTCAAAACCCTCAGGTTGCCCCAACCTCCCACCCCTGACCCTTCAAAACCCTCAGGTTGTTTTTCAGAGTCCATAGTCTCTTATGGTTCGCCTCCCCTCCCCAATGTCCATAGCCCGCTCCCCCTCTCCCAATCCCACCTCCCCCCAGCAACCCCCAGGTTATTTGTGAGATTAAGAGTCATTTATGGTTTGTCTCCTTCCCAATCCCATCTTGTTTCATTTATTCTTCTCCTATCCCCCTAACCCCCCATGTTGCTTCTCCATGTCCTCATATCAGGGAGATCATATGATAGTTGTCTTTCTCCGATTGACTTATTTCACTAAGCATGATACGCTCTAGGTCCATCCACGTCGTCGCAAATGGCATGATTTCATTTCTTTTGATGGCTGCATAGTATTCCATTGTGTATATATACCACCTCTTCTTTATCCATTCATCTGTTGATGGACATCTAGGTTCTTTCCATAGTCTGGCTATTGTAGACATTGCTGCTATAAACATTCGGGTACACGTGCCCCTTCGGATCACTATGTTTGTATCTTTAGGGTAAATACCCAGTAGTGCAATTGCTGGGTCATAGGGTAGTTCTATTTTCAACATTTTGAGGAACCTCCATGCTGTTTTCCAGAGTGGTTGCACCAGCTTGCATTCCCACCAACAGTGGAGGAGGGTTCCCCTTTCTCCACATCCTCTCCAGCATCTGTCATTTCCTGACTTGTTAATTTTAGCCATTCTGACTGGTGTGAGGTGATATCTCATTGTGGTTTTGATTTGTATTTCCCTGGTGCCGAGTGACGTGGAGCACTTTTTCATGTGTCTGTTGGCCATCTGGATGTCTTCTTTGCAGAAATGTCTGTTCATGTCCTCTGCCCATTTCTTGATTGGATTGTTTGTTCTTTGGGTGTTGAGTTTGCTAAGTTCCTTATAGATTTTGGATACTAACCCTTTATCTGATATGTCGTTTGCAAATATCTTCTCCCATTCTGTCAGTTGTCTTTTGGTTTTGTTAACTGTTTCCTTTGCTGTGCAAAAGCTTTTGATCTTGATGAAATCCCAATAGTTCATTTTTGCCCTTGCTTCCCTTGCCTTTGCCATTGTTCCTAGGAAGATGTTGCTACGGCTGAGGTCGAAGAGGTTGCTGCCTGCATTCTCCTCAAGGATTTTGATGGATTCCTTTCTCACATTGAGGTCCTTCATCCATTTGGAGTCTATTTTCATGTGTGGTGTAAGGAAGTGGTCCAATTTCATTTTTCTGCATGTGGCTGTCCAATTTTCCCAGCACCATTTATTGAAGAGGCTGTCTTTTTTCCATTGGACATTCTTTCCTGCTTTGTCGAAGATTAGTTGACCAGGCATTTTTAATCTTTTACTCCCTCTCTCAGTGAAGCCTCTGTTAAAGAGAGGTTCATTGATGATTTTGGCCAAAAGTTGTCAATATGTAGGGAAGAAAGGATTAACTCTTAAGGTGTTTATGTTCTCTCAGATGGGTCAATATAATGTATTATTTGTTTCAATTCACTATTATCCATTCATACAATAAAACTATACTCTGTGCCTATTCCATTGAGAAGACATTTTATCAGTGAGTGAGAAAATCTCATTTTAGAACTCACATTTTAATTTAAGAAAAAGGTGAAGATAATTAGTTTATTAGCTTTATGCTACCGGCACAAGTGTTTCCTGATTGCAGTAGGAGTGTTTCATATTTCAGCAAAATTTCAATGGTCTCTACAACAGCTAGGCAAATCGCCATTTTCACTTCCCAGCTTTACCCAAGAAAGTTCCATTTGGGTTGAATCCTAAAATGTATTCCTCTTTACACAGGGTTCTCTTATGTTTGCTTAAGAAGTAACAATGCAAAATAATAGCATGTCTAGGAGAATTCAGAATATCATTATTCTTTCAAAGTATTTAAGTGCTTTGCATTGGTAACTTTGGCATTTACTGTCCTTTTTTATGTGTGTTGAGGATTATTTATGGACTTTCTTTATTCCCATTAGTCATTCAAATTGTAGATGTGTATGTGCGTGAGTGTGTGTGTGTGTTTTATTCAGAAATATCCAACATTAGGCATTAATCCTCATTTTAACAACATGTGATGATGCGGGAGTATCGGAAAATTACTCGGTCATGAATCTGTTTTGTCTTGACCCCGTAAATGATGGGGTTTAGCATAGGGGGCACCATCACTTAGAAGTTGGCTACTAGGATGTGGATATGATGAGGGATGGTTTCCCCCCAAAACAATGGGCAAAAAAATGAAAAGCATTCTTTTCAAGAATGACACAGATGTGGGAAGCCCATGTGTTGAGGGCCTTGAACCTGGCAGCCCAAGAAGGTATCTGAAACACTGTGCAAAGGATCATGGTGTAAGACATCATGATGAACACAATGTCCAGTCCTGTAGACAGCAGGGCCACAGTCAGCCCATAGATGATGTTGACCCGGATATTGTCACATGCCAGTCTGGCAATGCCCATGTGCTCACAGTAGGAATGGGGAATGATGTTTCTCCGACAATACCTAAGTCTGTGTACCAGGAAGGTGAATGGAAGGCAGATGATGACGCTCCTGACCATAGCTCCTATGCCAATCTTCCCAGTGACTGAAGAGGTTAAGATTGTGGTGTATCTCAGGGGGTGACAGATGGCCACATAGCGGTCAAATGCCATGGCCAGGAGAATAGCAGATTCTGCCACAAAGATGAAATGTATGAGGAGCATCTGGGACACACACAACCAAAGGATATATCCATGGACTGGAACCAGAAGATGGCCAGCATCTTGGGGGCTGTGGCTGTGGAGAGCAGCACATCTGCCGAGGCCAGCATGGAAAAGAAGATATACATGGGCTCATGGAGACTGCGCTCAGTCACAATCACGAAGATCAAGAACACGTTGCCTACGACAGCCAAAACGTACATGGTACAGATAGGAATGGATATCCGGGTGTGAAAATCTTCCAGTCCTGGGATTCCAATCAGGACATACCACATATCCTGGGGACTGCTGTGATTATAAGAGGAGGAAGGCATCTGTGGCAGCATATTCTGACCTCGTACCTTGATCAAAAACCGCAGAGCTGAGTCATGATTGAGGAACACCTCATTAGGCTGAATGATGTCTGATCAAAAATTTTTTTTTGCCCAAATATATTCTTCTCTATGGAAAGACAGCAAGATGTATTATTTAGCCGGCAATTGAAATCTGACTCTTCCCATGGAAGAATTAAAATATATCTTGAAAAAAATAGTTAGCATTTGCTAAGTGCTTACTATGTCTAATGGTACTTTCCAAATATGCTTCATTAAATCTTCACAATAGACTGTTGAAAAGACCTTTATAATAATCCTTGACATAGATACTATTATTATTCCTATAGATGAAAAATGTCCCACAGAGTTTCAGTTTCTTGACCTTGGTCCCACTGGATTCAGAGTCAGAGAGCATAAATTTGAAAGCTCTGATCTTAGCCACCATCCAATATTGCCTATAGAAATTACACTAGATACAAAAACATGTCATCAAAAATTTCACTGATGATATCCCTGAGTAAAATAGACACATGTGAAGTTGATCTCATTCCTTAAGAGAGGTGGAGGGAATGAGGTTTTACCAAAACAGATTCCAGGCAGTATATACACATAGGTCCTCTTCTTCATTGATTGACCACTACAGTGATGCTAAGGCCTATGCTGGGGATTGAGGAGCTACAGGTGAATTCACTGATTCTGGTCTGCGAATCAACATGTTTCTTAAAATTATACAATGGACATTAAAAACATAAACTATATGCAGTCTCAAAATCAGTTACATTTTTTTTCCATTTTATTTATTTTTTCAGCGTAACAGTATTCATTCTTTTTGCACAACACCCAGTGCTCCATGCAAAACGTGCCCTCCCCATTACCCACCACCTGTTCCCCCAACCTCCCACCCCTGACCCTTCAAAACCCTCAGGTTGTTTTTCAGAGTCCATAGTCTCTTATGGTTCGCCTCCCCTCCCCAATGTCCATAGCCCGCTCCCCCTGCAATCAAAATCAGTTAGATTCTTAAATGGATATGTCCTGCATGTGGTGAGGAAAATATTCTCTCCCTTTCAGATCACTGACTTAAAATTAAACACCATATTTATTATTTCAAAATACCTCCAGAGCAGCAAATATTAATGCTTCACATTATGAGACAGTCTTTCAATAAATGGGAAGGAGGTTCGTTTACTGGTTATTCTTTTCCTGTCGTTCCAAAGGAATGCAGATAAATGCAGGAGAGAAGTTGAGTGAAAAACAGGCTACGAGATGTAACATTGTAGTGGGATGTGTGTGTATGAGGATGGTATACATATAAGTAGGCATATATAAGCAGGGATAGAGACATGGATACAAACAAATGGACAGTGGCTTGCATCCTCTCCTAATCCCTATTTTCAAATAAAAGCAAGTTGACTGCATTTGCTGAAGAGGAACATAGACTTAAGGGATGTTTACTTTTCATACCTTGTTTCCACTGGAGCCAGATCATTGTACACTATCATTTTACCATGTATACATTTATTTTTCATTAAGTGGTCAATATTCTGGCACTTCATGTCCTAGAATTGAAATGTGTGGATGCCATTTCTTTTCTTTTTTTAATTGAAGCATAATTTATTCCATTAGTTTCACACATAACACAATGTTCCATTAGTTTCACACATAACACACACCATGATTGGACAAGTCTATATGTTCTATTACACTGGCCATAGGATACTTCTCACAGGTCACCATGCAATGCCATTGCAATACCACTGACTATATTCCCTATGCTTGCTTTTTATTCCTGTGATTTATTAATTCCACATTGGGAGTTTCTATCTCCCACTACTCTTCATCCATCATACCCACCTCTGTCCCCCTGCCCCTCTGGCAGCCATTAGTTTGTTCTCAATAGTCAATTGAACCTTGTGTTTTGATAGAGGTTAAAATGTATAATACATAAATTGTCACCCCATCAGGCCTTTCCTTAAGTTGATATGGGATTCTTTGATAATACTGTAAGAAAATGTTGAGATGCTTGTCTCTATCTCCTTTGATTACATATATCAATAGTAACCGTTTCACATGTAGATAAAATTAATCCTTGAAAATTTCTTTTAAATGGGATACCAGGGTTCATAGCAGGAAAGAAAAGATTAATGTGGGAGTGTGCCTAGCCCAGATCTATGCCAGAGCCATGTATGTGAGTCAAGTGAAGCTATGGGGAGGGGATGTGTAGTATGTGGGGCTTCATAAGGACATCAGGGATAGGGAAGAGGAGAGTCTAAGTGTTGAAAGAAACAGAAAAATATAGGTTGAAGAGAAACAAAACAAATTTTGCAGATGTTCTTCTGATCTTTTGGGACACCAGTGATCTGTTTATCTTATTTGGTTTTGTTGGGGCAAAGCATTATCGCCTGCAGCTACGTAACTTATAGCTCTGGGGCTCCCTGAAGCATTTCTTCCCAATATTCCTATTGGCCTATCCTGACTGAATCATGAATGCATGCATGGAGGCAGTGTGTCCAAGTAGGAACGGTGTAACTCTGGGCCCATAGATTGGATTTAAATACTGGTTGAGTCAAATTCTAACTGCATTACCATTAAAAATATCTTAATTCAAATATTAGTTTTCGAATATAAAATATTTAAAATAAATATAAATTTTAAAAGTGAGTATTTAAAATTAAAATTTAAAATTTAAAAGTCAGTATTTAATGATGGTTGTTACACAAATCAGATACATTTTTATCCCAGCCACGGATGAAATTAGGGCACTTCCAAAATTGCCATCATTAAGATCAAAATCATTGTTACTGTGAACTAAGTTCAGGTTTTTGGACAACAGGCTTGTGCTCCACTGGACAAGGATGGGATTGCTTTAGAGTAACCACATAAAGCAAGACTAACTGTCTCACATAAGTCAAGACTAACTAGACACACGACACCAACTGTAATTTTCACCTCTAATCTGTCATGTTAGTTTTATAAGGTGTAGGCAGTTCAGCATGGGGAATGTAATGGGCTTAGATAGGGAGTTTTATTCTTGCCCAAACACTAGTGTAACATCATTGTTATATAAGGAGCCTCAGCTTCTTACTCTGTGCTAAGCTCAGCGCCTGCTATATGGTGAATATCCAGTGAACCCCTTGGAAAAAAGTCATGCATGGGTTTGTGTATAGACACATATACAAGGTCTTTAACTCTTAGTCTTGTTTATCTCCTGAGCCCTATCCTATTACTGGGTCTTCCTACAGATCCATTGCACGTATGCCCAACCTTCAGAGCCACATATCAAAGATAGACAACCAGTGCACAAACATATTCAGAAAGAAAAATATATACTTGTGCTTTTTGCAGACAATCTATTTAGGAAGAGAGCCCAAAGAGTCACTACAATTGATCAGGAAGTCCAGTCACAGCCACAAACAGAACCTCTGAAGTCAGGCTTAAGTTCTAGGAATACTGAGCAGCTTCCGTGGTTTCCTAAGATTTTTTCCTTTCCTTTCCTTTCCTTTCCTTTCCTTTTTTTTTTTAAATTTTTGATGTCTTTTTCTACATGTCCTTGCTGAGCAAAAATCAGCTTCTTACCTGTATTTTTTAGGATCCTGAAGATATTTAACTAGTTGAAAGGAAAAAAAGAAAAGCCGTATGATGTTCACAACATGGTGAGGAAATGGAAATCTGGGTATTTATATCTCCTCTGGGCATCTCTCAGGCTCAAGAGTGTCAACCCCCAGAGGACTGAACTCCACTCACTCCTGGAAGGAGAGGGCCCAAATATAATTTCCAGTTCTGCCCTCCTCTATAGGAAGAGACCATAAAAAGAAGTCCATTAGTTTTTCCAATTGTTTCTTCTTCATCCACAAGAGAGAAAACACTACTGTACAGTTTTTTGATTCTATACCTAATCTCTAACATCATCTACCTAGTTAGTAGGGTGATGTCTGGAAGTGTTGAATTACTACATTGCACACCTGAAACTAACATACATATAACTGAAGTTAAAATAAAAAATTAAAAACTAATCAGAATCCCTAAATAAAGAAAAAAACAAAGATAATAAAAATGACTCTACAGACTGCTGCTTTCAGTTGAATTTCAGTGCTTTAATCTCGTTGCTAAACCGCATTCTATTGGTACCTCTACTGCTTCTCTGTCCTTCCCTCTCTCTCTCTCTCATTCTTTCTCCCCAAAATATAAAACCATAATGTCTATAAACTAAAAAAAAGGAAACACTGTCTCAAATTTCCCATTATGTCTCTGTTCTTTACTATAGCATTTATAATATTGTAGGTTTTTTTAAAATAATACTTGAAAAATGAATAAGGAAGTAAGTGGTGAGGGTGCAGAAAAAATGGTGATGGGTAACATGGAACACTGGATTTCTCATGATTTTTTATGTCTTAATGCCCTAAAAGGCACCAGAAATGTTGAAAATTGAAGACTATGTCTCCTCATATATATATTCATGGGTTTTTGTTTGTTTGTTTGTTTTCTTTTGTTTGCATAAAAATAAAAAAAAACTTCTTCTATTTTTTTTTAAAATAATTAGGATGATCCAGAAACAACAGAATTGACAACTTCTTATCAGTGAGTTACCTGGACAATCTAACCAATGAGTCTTGGGTGCATTTAAATTCATTGAGAGGCACATATTTCTTAATGCTTCTGGAGAAGGATACTTAAAGGAGAAAGTTTAATCAGGAACTACAATTGAAGAAAAAAGAAAATAATATATGTTCACTACTTGGCTCTTTCTACATTTCTCATTCTCATTACGCAGTACTAGCTAAATCCCATGACTGATTGGTGTCATGGGCTATGAAGGGGCAACCATTTAAAATGCAGGAAAATTTCACAAGAGAATTAAATAGAAAATGCAAGAATAACAATAAGCATCCATTTTTGTTGTTTTATTTAATTTTTAGAGATTGTTACTATTGCATAAAAGAGAAGGCTGCAGGTGATCACAGTGGATTTTATGAACACAATATCTTTACTACTTGAATGCGGATCTGCTTGGTCTTGGCACCATAGACAAGTGGATTGAGAAAAGGGGGAACCAGCAAGTAGAGGCTAGAAAAGAGGATATGGATATAAGGGGGAATGTGAGCACCAAACCTATGTGTGAAGAAGGAGAAGAAGGCAAGGAGATAGAACTGGAGGAAGACACAGATGTGGGCGATGCAGGTATTGAATGCTTTCCACCGAGCCTCCTTCTGGGGCAAACAAAAAACTGTGAAAAAGATCTGTATGTAGGACAAAGTGATGAAGATCATGTCAAATCCTGCAACAGCAAATGCCACAAACAGGCCATAGATTTTGTTGATCCGCACATTTTCTGCAGCCAGCTTCACAATGGCCATATGCTCACAGTAGGAATGGGAGATGATGGTTGTGTGGTAAAATTGAAACCGGCACTTTATCAGTAATAAAGATGGGGCTACCAGAATGGCAGCTCTAAGTGTTACCACAGCCCCTATTTGAGTGACCAGCTGGTGGGTGAAGATGGCAGTATATCTTAGTGGATAGCAGATGGCCACATAACGGTCCATAGCCATGGCTAGGAGGATGCCTGACTCGATGCACTGAAATGTGTGGATGAACCCCATTTGAAGCAAGCAAGAATCAAAATAAATCTCTGGTATATGTAGCCAGAAAATGCCAAGCATCTTGGGCACGATGCTTGTGCCAAGTACAATATCCGTGACTCCTAGCATCCCTAGGAAAATATACATGGGTTCATGGAGGCTACGCTCTGAAATGATGATGACCAGAAGCACAAAATTACCAATCAAAGCAAAGAGATACATGGCACAGAAAGGAATTCCGATCCAGCACTGCACAGACTCTAGGCCTGGGATCCCTATTAGGGTCAACACAGAAGGCATGAAGACTGTAATGTTGGAGATGGACATTATGTCTTTGGGTCTCCAGAACCAAATGAAAGAAGTATTTCAGTCAGTGGTACTCTTCCTCTCTACTCCTTTTTTATCAAAAATCTTCATACCGAGTCTCTCTGATTCTGGCCAAAGTCTAAGTTCATATCATCCATTTCACTTATATTGTTAATGGAAAAAAGACTGGCCCTTTGATGAACATCACTGTTTTGAGGGAGGACATCCTCAAGCACTAGTCCACAAGAAGAGATCAGGTGTATGGCAGGTCAAATGCATTAGAACCACCAGATCATCTGTATAAGTAAATCAACTGCTGACCTTCTGGACCTGTGGACAAAATAATAATGTTTGTTTATTTTGTTTGCAAATTGACCATTAATCAGATTTTCATAAATCTCTCCTTTTCCTAAATTGCAGGTAATCCTAGGACTCTATTTATTTCCCCACTGTCTCTGAGTCAGGAACTTTTAGTCTGTACCAGCACATAGTCAAACTCTATCCAGTATATTGTTATCAAGGGCTCATATGAAAGAGAAGAGAGATAGAAACAACTCCACCCAAGAGCATATATACTTAGGTATCTATATCTGTCTATACATTATCTATCTATGTATGAATGGATGTCCTTTCAAAAGAATGTGCGATAGAGCTTGAGAAAAGATTCAAGTCCATGTAATTTTTACGATCTGGATCAAAGTCCCATGTTATTTTTTTAGAGATAACATTTTTTCGATTTATATTTAATCATATATGATAGGCATAGTGTTGTATTAGTTTCAGTTGTACAATATAGTGATTCAACAATTCCATACATTGCTCAATGTTCATCAGACCAAATGTACCATTTTTTTTCTATCATGTTATGTTATGTTAGTCTCCATACAGTATGTCATTAGTTTTTGATGTAGTATTCCATGATTCATTCTTTGTGTATAACACCCAGTGCTCCATGCAATATGTGCCCTCCTTAGTACCCATCACCAGGCTAACCCTTTGTCCCACACCCTCACCACTAAAACCCTGTTTGTTTCTTAGAGTCCATTGTCTCCTCTAGGTTTTTCTCTTCCTACAGTTCCCGCCCCTTCATTTTTCCCATCCTTCTCCTGATGGTCCATGTTATTTTTTACATTACTAATAAAACTGTATTTTATTTTGTCTCTATTACTAACATGGAATTCACTAAAATGAGTAGCATACTTAAAATAGCAGAAATTCTGTAATACCCATTTCAGAATAACTAGAAGCAAGAAATACCTAGGAGGCAAGGAAATCCTGAGCAAAAATGTAGAGGCAAGATGACTCATTCTTGCTTACTAAAGAACATAAGGAAATGGGTAATGTAGCGAGAATAGAGGTTAGTTTCTAGGGTTTAATGTTTTTTGATTGACCGATAGCAAGAGATGGATACATTTAGGCCAATTTATTCTCAATAATACAGACATCACATGAATACTTTGATCATTTTGGAGCTCAAGCATCAAAAATAAATAGAAAATAAAAGGGTGAAAAGAAAGGTTCCTTAAAAGGAACTCCAACCTAGAAGTAGAAAGAAGACAGAGGGCAGACCTTGGGAAACCAGAAATGATTCAGGAGAGGGCTGTGGAACAACTAATGATAATTTGATTACCACAATTCACTGATGACTGAATTTTCAAAAGACTTGGGCTCTTAGTCCCTATATGAGAGTTCTTCTCTGATAAAGATCATTGCCTTGAAAAATTGCATAATCATGATACTCTCAAGTTGTACAATAGAAAAATATTTGCTGTCCTTTAAAAAAAAAAAAACAGGGTTCCCTTATGTCATTCTTTCCTAGACTCTCCAAAACTGCTGTTTTATGTCAGCAAGCTCATGATCACCTAACCATATACTGAATTGTAATCCTTTAGTAACAATCCCATTGTCTGACTTATTCAGGAGAAAGAAGCTGCCATGGGAGCATTACCTGATAAGTACAGATGGTGGGAAGGCTGGTGGGAGAGGATATATATTTGCTGCTCAGGACATAGCCTATATATGAACATCTCATGGTAGCCTTTCCTTCTTTTCTTCTGTCCCTGCAAAACAAATTTGATCCTATTCTGTAAGGCTTCCTGAGGTCATGGTGGTGGATTCATCCTCCAACAAAACTCACAGCAAGGTCTGTATCATGCTGAGGCAGCAGCATGAATTTATTGAGCTTGAATTGTAGAAGAAAGCTGCTGACTACCAATTAAAATATTCCCCAGTGAATGTGCAGAAGAAGGAGGTCTGAATATGACCTGAGAGATTTCCTCACCACTTGGCCAGTCCAGGAGGCTTCCAGTAGCTCAGAATGATAGCCTTTTGGGTCCATCCACAGTTAATGTCTCTGAATTCATTTCTATAACTTGAAGAATCTCAGTACTCTTCTCTCTTTGTTTCCCCCAGAGGGTAAATGTAGAGAAATTAATACACACAAGTTGTATTTTTATGAGTTCAGTTCTTTTTCTGCCATGCTCATTTGGAAGAACTTCTAAAGAACACTTAGATGTGGGCATGTTCCTATGCCATGAATTCTATAAATGTACTTAAGACCTTTTGTTCACTAAGGCACTTCTGGAAAGAAAAGTCTATATCCACAATAGCTCTCTATAACACATTTACTCTCATTCTCCTATAGTCTCATCCTCAGATTTTTTTTTTATTTTATTGAAGCTATTTTTGTAAATTTAGTAATATTCTCAGAATGACCAGTTATGATGTATGTTTCCAAATCCTGCTATACTAATTTTAGAATTATTTGTTCTAGCACTGTTAAAAATGTGGATAGTATTTTGATAGGGATAACATTGATTCTGTAGATTGCTTTAGATAGCATGGACATATTAACAATATTTTTTCTTTGAATCCATGAGCAAGGAATGTTTTCTACTTCTTGTCTTCCTCAATTTCTTTCACAATTGTTCTATAGTTTTTAGAGTATAGATCCCTTACCCTTTTGGTTATATTTATTCCTAGGTATCTTATGGTTTGGGTGCAATTGTAAATGGGGTTGACACCTTCATTTCTCTTTCTTCTGTCTCATTATTACTGTATAAAATGAAACTGAATTCTGTGCATTGATTTCATATCCTGCCATGTTGTTGAATTTCTGTAGGAGTTCTAGCAATTTGGGGGTGGAGTCTTTTGGGTTTTTCACATAAAATATCTTGTCATCTGAGAAGAGTGAATGTTAGACTTCTGTACCTATTTGAATTTTTTTAAATTTCCTTCCCTTGTCTGATTGCTGGGGCAAGGTTTCTAAAACTAAGTTGAACAATAGTGGTGAGAGTTGGAAACCCTGTCCTGTTCCTGGCTTTAGGGAAAAAGATCTCAGTTTTTGTCCATTGAGAATGATGTTTACTGTGGGATTTTCATACACAGCTTTTATAATATTGGGGTATGTTCCCTCTATTGATGTAGATGGAACTGGAGAGTATTATGATGACCAAAATAACGCAATCAGAGAAAGACAAGTATCATATGGTTTCACTCTATGTAGAATATAAAAAACAGCAGAGACGATCATAGGGGAAAGGAGGGAAATCTGAATGGGAAGTCATCAGAAAGGGAAAAAGCCAAGAGAGACTCTTTATCATAGGAAATAAACTGAGGGTTGATAGAGGGGAGTAGGGTGGGAGGATGGAGTAGTCCAGTGCTGGGCATTGAGGAGGGCACGTGATGTGATGAGCACTGCTTGTTATACACAACTGATGAATTATTGAATACTATACCTTACTAATGATGTATGATAAATTGGCTAATTGAATCTAAATTAATCAAATAAATAAATAAGTAAATAAATAATTTTACCATGCAGAATCCTGAACCAGTTGTTGACTATCTGGTGATATTTCTCTCATTCCTCCCTTTTATGCCTTTTTACCTCTTTTCTACCACTCTTCTCTCAGAATGCAGATATTTTATGCCTCATAGATGTGGAGGAATCATGTCATCTGCTCTTGATGCAAGTAAAAAGAAGACATATATGCTTTCAATTTTTTAGAAATATAGGGAGAAGAATTCATAAGTCTTTTATCATTAGAACAAAGGATGAATTCCAGAAACACTTATGCGCATGGTACCTTTCTCCTTGACATGATTCGCCTTGTTTCTAGACTTTCTCTTATGCTGCTAACTTAAGAGAGGTTGAGGTAATACAGATCCTGGCAAATTTAGAAAGAATCCTTTTAGTAGGATGGAGGAGGCATTCACAGTGGATTTCAGGGAGAAGAAGAGATAGAGATAAAAGGGCAGAGGACCTCAGATGTTCTTTCTAAATCTTGTTTGTGAAGGAGACAGATAGAATGGTACTGATTCATGTTGAATAGAATTGATTCAGAGGTCAGATTGGCACATATTATCTAATCATTAGCTCAGTCTTGAATCACCAAGGAATAGTTTAAACTAGCTTATCCTTTTTTCCCCCTCCTCTTCTCTCTTCTACTGATTTTATTTAAAATTTGTTGTCTTCCAATTTTGTATCCTGAGTCCCTTTCACCCTTAAACCATACATTATTGCTGGGAATAGTATCTTCTCAAAATAACTGGGGTATCAATTTTATTATGCTAACTCTTATAACAATATTTTCAGCACATATCCTGATTCTGTTCCTGATTTAGCATGTCATATTCCAAATTTCAGTTCATGTTGAACATATTTTGAAAGATGGTCCTGACTTTTCTTTTACCTGTAGAATGGATAAGCAACTTTTTTCCACTTTATTGTGAAACCGGGAAATACTTTCACAAATAGATCAATACCTATATGTTTTCCTTTTTTTTTCCCAGAATTTTGTAGGACTTTGGGGGGTAGGTTAATGAATCATCTTTAAAGGATCATCATTCAAAATTTTTCTCAAAAAAATCATATGTATCATTATGAAGTGTACACCAATCTGACAATCCACAATTTTAGTAGTAAATTGATTTAGTACTAATTGATTTAGTAGTAAAATCAATTACCTCAATTTCCTGTCCATCTTTTATTTTAAGAAAGTTACAGTCATGAAGAGACTCATATTGCCAAATCAATGATAAATCATATGGAATGTAGACTTAAGAAATTAATGTCTACCTATGAGGTCAATTGATTCTCAAAAACAATATCCATTGGGGAGGGTATGTGCTATGGTGAGTGCTGTGAAATGTGTAAGCCTGATGATTCACAGACCTGTATCCCTGGGGAAAATAATACATTATATGTTAATAAAAATAATTTAAAAAACAGTAAAAGCAAACAAACAAAAAAAGCAGTATCAAGGTCGTTCAATAGAGAAAGCATAGTTTTCTCTACAAATAAAGCTGAAACAACTGGACATCTTGGCCACGTTCAGTTTGTTGTGCTGGGTTCTTTATTGTCTCTGTTCATGAAAATTACCATCATCAAAATAAATTTTTTAATTTAATGCCAAATAGATCTTATAGCATATTTCATTTAACTATCAAGCCAATACATAAGGTACTAAAGTGATTCCATTTACTAGTCAAGAACTAATAGTTACACAACAAGATAGTTTTAAAGTTAGTGTGGGACAAGCAAATAAGGATTTCTAGTATCACAGGGTTTATTTTTAACTCCTAAAATAGATTAACTTGCTGAAATCCAAGTGACTATATCATATATTTTAAGCCAAGTTACTTATTCAGGATTCCAGGGATCTAGGAAACAGCCTTTCATTTCAATTTCAACACACACACACACACACACACACACACACACACACACTACCTTATATGTACATTAATGTGTGTATACACACATACATGATATATACATAATAGAAAACAAGGAAAAAAGACTAACCCTGAAATGTTTGCAAATGTTCAAACTATAGCTTTCAAGTTCATTTTTTGCTTTCTGCAAATGTAAATAAGATCAGATTTCACATTCTCATAGCATGTGCTAGGCTTTGAGGAAGGAGAGATTGTAAATGTAAAAGTATTTTCCTGAAATGAAGAAATGAATCTGAAGACAAGCTTATAAAAATTGTATTTGGTGTGACTACAGACTTTTTATGTAAGACTATGGGTCAGCATCCCATGTAATCTTTCCTGTCTCTGTCTATGGCCTGGGTATGGCATTTTTAATATTTTAGTCCTTCCCTCAGTGAAGTCTCTGTTAAAGGGATGCTTCATTGATGATTTGGGCCAGAGGTCACCAGTATGCAAGGAAGAAAGGATTAACTTTGAAGGTGTCTGTGTTGTCTCAGATGGGTCAATATAATTTATTATTTGTTTCAATTCAGTATTATCCGTTCATACAATAAACCTATATTCTGTGCCTATTCCATTGAGTCGACTTTATATCAATGAATATGAACATATCTCATCTTAGAACTCACATTTTAGTTTAAGAAAAAGGTGAAGATAATTAGAGTTTATTAGCTTCATACTATTGGCACAAGTGTTTCCTGGTTGCATTGGGAGAATTGCATATTTCAGCAAAATTTCAATGGTCTCTACAAACCTAGGCAACTTGCTCTTTTTAATTCCCAGCTCTACCCAAGAAAGTTCCATTTGGGTTGAATCCTAAAATGTATTCATCTTTACACAGGGTTCTCTTATGTTTGCTTAAGAAGTTACAGTGCAGGGAGTCAAGATGGCGGGGAAGTAGGAGGAGGCATCATTTCAACCTGTACCCTAAAGTGAGATGATTACCTACCAAAGAACTCCGACCACCCATGAAATCAGCCTGAGATCAGAATTATACACGTCTGGATCTCTACAGGAGCAGAAGATGCCAGTGGCAGGTAAAGCAGACTGGGAACGTCCGACTGATATCTGAAGATAAACAAAAGGGGGAGGGAGCCACCAGAGGTGACCGATCGGAAAGTAACACCCCAACACGAGAGTGCTCTGCGTCTGGGGACCAGCATTAACTTGGAGTCTGGTTGAAAGCACTCAAAAAACAAACAGCAAAGGATCGCGGGGGCTAATAGCGGGAACCTGGGCAGTTAGGGTCAGAGACCTAAGTCCCCGGACCCAGGACAGCCTCCCCTGGCGCGGAGCCAGAGAGAGTGCGGCGGAGAAATCAGGTCTCTGTCCCTGAGCGGCCAGTGCACCTGAACGCCAGCGCGCCTGAGAACGAGTGGGGTCTGGCTCCCGTGAGGGGCTGGGAGCCTGGCCAGACGGCAATCCTGAAATGCGCGTGTCCCACACCCTCCCTTGGGAAAGGTGCTCATAGGCGCTAGCCTGGAGCTCTGGCAGCCGGAAAAACCAGACATTCCCAGCCCCGGACAGCGGGAAAATCTCAGTGTGCGATCTCTGCTCCGAACCTCTCTGGCGGTCTGGAGCTGCCCAGACAGCCACCGCTGCCCTGGTTTTGGGTACAAGGAGGAGCTCCTGCATCCCCAGGGACGTGACTCAGAACCGACTCTGCCAGCAGCTTTTGCAAAACAGTCTGAGGCTTCTCTCTGAGAGGGAGGTCGGGGTGCTGTTTGCTCTCCTCTAAACCTCCAAAAAACATCAAAAGCTGTCAAGGTGAGAGAAAGCAGATGAAAGAACATAAAAACCCCCAGAGAACAAAAGGCTGAAAAAAACAGTTTCCTGAAAAAAAAAAGAGCTCACCCCCTTGAGGGGAGCGGGAGGACCTAACTCAGGGAACATCATTGTCTGAAAACCCACGTGGCAGCCCCTCCCCCAGAAAACCAACCAGGAAGGAAGAAAAAAAAAAAAAAAGACTACAAGAGAGCAATCACCACTACTTCATAAATACAACTTTTATTTTTAACTCTTTACCAATATTCTGGTTCTTTTTTTTTTTTATACATACAGATAATTTTTTAACCTATTTACCATCACACCGAGATGTCCAGTACATCAAATTCTTTAATAACCTTCTAACCTGAACTTTTTGATACATACACCTGTGTTTTTCTTTTGTTTTTCTATTTTTTTAATTCTTTTTTAATTTTAACTTAGTTTAGTCTAGTTTATTCTTTTTTAATTTTTATTTTCTACTATACATATAGAGTTAAACTCCAAGGTAATCCCCTTTCCCCAATCAATGCTACCCCTATAGGCAAACCAGTTTCTAATCCCCCTGTAACTTAGGAAAGTTGAGTCCCTTAACAAAAACATCAAGATACCTTCAGGAAGAATCAAAATAACCTTCCTCACCCACACTGAGAATCTATAACCATTCTCCCAATTTTTCCTTCTGTCAGTGTTTCTGTGAATTTGTGTTTGTCCTGATAATATATAAACCTTATACTTGGGGTTCTTTCTGATGAGGTTCTTCCCTTTTTTTTTTTGCTTATATATACATATTTTTTTCTCTTGTCATATACTTTTATCACTCTTTTTGTCTGTCTGTTTTTGTTTGTATACTCCACAAATCTTACCTTGTGGCCCATTTGGGCTGAGCCTTCTCTTTTATCTTCCCTTTTATTCCTATCTCTCTCTCTCTTTTTTTTTCCTTTTCTCTTTCCCCTTTTTTTTTTCTTTCTTCTTCTCTATTTCTTTTTCTTCTCGTTTTTCTCTCATTTGGGTGTGGAATCCTGATTGCACAGAAGCATTCCAGGGTGCACATTGACTGCACCACAATCGATAAGTCCAGCTGCATCTGTTTAGTCATCTCTTACCAAAATGACTAGGAGGAGGAATACCCAACAGAAGAAAAATACAGAGGATGGGCCTTCTGCAACAGAGCTAATGGCTATCGACATAGACAATATGTCAGAAAAGGAATTCAGACTAACAATTATCCAGGCAATAGCTAGGTTGGAGAAAGCCATGGATGACCAAACAGAATTGATTAGGGCAGAACTGAAAGCCACCAGGGATGATGTTCACAATGTTAGGGCAGAACTGAAAGCCACCAGGGATGATGTTCAAAATGCTCTCAATGAGTTCCAATCCAATCTAAATTCTCTAAAAACCAGGGTAACTGAGACAGAAGATAGAATTAGTGATCTGGAGGACAAACAGAGAGAAAGGATCAGGAGGAAGCCTGGAACAAACAGCTCAGAAGCCACGAAAACAGAATCAGGGAAATAAACGATGCCATGAAACGTTCCAACGTCAGAATTATTGGAATCCCTGAAGGGGAAGAAAAAGAAAGAAGTCTAGAAGATATAGTGGAAGAAGTTGTCTATGAAAATTTTCCCAATCTCACGAATGGAAACAACATTCATGTACTAGAGGCAGAAAGATTTCCTCCCAAGATTTTAGATTCTCGAAAGTCCTCACGGCACCTTATTGTTAGAATGGGGAATTTTGTTTCAAGAGAGACCCTCTTAAAAGCAGCTAGGACAAAGAAGCTTCTTACATACAGAGGAAAGCCCATTAGAATAACGTCAGACCTTTCCACAGAGACCTGGAAAGCCAGGAAGGGCTGGCAAAATATATTCAGAGTACTAAATGAGAAGAACATGCAAACAAGAATACTCTATCCAGAAAGACTGACATTTAAAATGGATGGAGAGATAAAGAGTTTCCAAGACCGGCAAGGCTTAAAAGACTATGCAACCACCAAGCCGACACTGCAGGAAATATTAAGGGGGGTCCTATAAGAGAGGAAAAATCCTAAGAATATCATTGAACAGAAATACAGAAACAATTTATAGACAGAAAGACTTCAAAGGCAACACGATGTCAATAAAAACCTATCTCTCAATAATCACTCTCAATGTGAATGGCCTAAATGCGCCCATAAAACGACACAGGGTTGCAGATTGGATAAAACGACAGGACCCATCCATATGTTGTCTACAAGAGACCCATTTTGAACCTAAGGATACACCCAGACTGAAAGTGAAGGGATGGAGAAGCATCTTTCATGTCAATGGGCCTCAAAAGAAGGCCGGAGTAGCGATTCTCATATCAGATAAATTAGATTTTAAACTAAAGACTGTAGTCAGAGATACAGAAGGACTACATAATTCTTAAAGGGACTATCCGCCAAGACGATCTAACAATTGTAAATATCTATGCCCCCAATATGGGAGCACCCAATTACATAAGAAAACTATTAATCAAGATAAAGAGTCATATTGATACGAATATAATAATAGTAGGAGATCTTAATACGCCTCTCTCAGAAATAGACAGATCATCGAAGCAGAAAATTAATAAAGAAATAAGAGCATTGAATGAAACATTGGACCAGATGGACCTCATCGATGTATACAGAACATTCCACCCTAAAACAACAGAATATTCATTCTTCTCAAGTGCACATGGAACCTTCTCCAGAATAGACCACAGAATGGGTCACAAAGCAGGACTCAACCAATACCAAAAGACTGACATTATTCCCTGCATATTCTCCGATCACAATGCTTTGAAACTGGAGCTCAATCACAAGGAAAAGTTCAGAAGGAACTCAAACACCTGGAAGCTAAAGACCACCTTGCTTAAGAATGCTTGGATCAACCAGGAGATCAAAGACGAACTTAAACAATTCATGGAAACCAATGAGAATGAAGACACCTCGGTCCAAAACCTATGGGATACAGCAAAGGCGGTTCTAAGGGGGAAATACATAGCCATCCAAGCCTCCCTCAAAAACATTGAAAAATCCAGAATACACCAGCTGTCTCTACACCTTAAAGAACTGGAGAATCAACAACAAATCAAACCAACTCCACATGCAAGAAGGGAAATAATCAAGATTAGAGCAGAGATCAATGAGGTAGAAACGAGAGATACAGTAGAACGTATCAATGAAACTAGAAGCTGGTTTTTTGAAAGAATCAATAAGATCGATAAACCATTGGCCACACTAATCCAAAAGAAAAGAGAGAAAGCCCAAATTAATAAAATTATGAATGAAAAGGGAGAGATCACAACTAACACCAAGGAAATAGAAACAATCATCAGAAATTATTACCAACAGTTATATGCCAATAAGCTAAGCAACCTAGATGAAATGGATGCATTCCTGGAAAGCTACAAACTCCCAAAATTGAACCAGGAAGAAATTGACAACCTGAATAGACCAATATCTAGTAATGAGATTGAAGCAGTGATCAAAAACCTCCCAAAAAACAAGAGCCCAGGACCTGACGGATTCCCTGGGGAATTCTACCAAACTTTCAAAGAAGAAATAACACCAATTCTCCTGAAGCTGTTCCAAAAAATTGAAGCAGAAGGAAAACTTCCAGACTCTTTTTATGAAGCCAGCATTACCCTGATCCCCAAACCAGGCAAAGACCCTACCAAAAAGGAGAATTTCAGACCAATATCACTGATGAATATGGATGCAAAGATTCTCAACAAGATCCTAGCAAACAGGATCCAGCAGCAATTAAAAAGATTATCCACCATGACCAGGTGGGATTCATCCCTGGGTTGCAAGGTTGGTTCAACATTCGCAAATCAATCAGTGTGATAGAACACATCAATAAGAGAAGAGAGAAGAACCACATGGTCCTCTCAATTGATGCAGAAAAAGCATTTGACAAAATCCAGCATCCGTTCCTGATGAAAACGCTTCAAAGTATAGGGATAGAGGGAACATTCCTGAACTTCATAAAATCTATCTATGAAAGACCCACAGCAAATATCATCCTCAATGGGAAAAAGCTTGCAGCCTTCCCGTTGAGATCAGGAACACGACAAGGATGCCCACTCTCACCACTCTTGTTCAACATAGTATTAGAAGTTCTAGCAATGGCAATCAGACAACAAAGAGAAATAAAAGGTATCCAAATTGGCAAGGAAGAAGTCAAACTCTCTCTCTTCGCAGATGACATGATTCTTTATATGGAAAACCCCAAAGACTCCACCCCCAAACTACTAGAACTCATACAACAATTCAGTAACGTGGCAGGATACAAAGTCAATGTACAGAAATCAGTGGCTTTCTTATACACCAACAATGAAAATACAGAAAGGGAAATTAGAGAATCGATTCCATTTACTATAGCACCAAGAACCATAAGATACCTGGGCATAAACCTAACCAAAGTAGTAAAGGACCTGTACTCGAGGAACTACAGAACACTCATGAAAGAAATTGAAGAAGACACAAAAAGATGGAAGACTGTTCCATGCTCTTGGATTGGAAGAATAAACATTGTTAAAATGTCTATACTGCCTAGAGCAATCTATACTTTTAATGCCATTCTGATCAAAATTCCACCGATATTTTTCAAAGAGCTGGAGCAAATAATCCTAAAATTTGTATGGATCCAGAAGAGACCCCGAATTGCTAAGGAAATGTTGAAAAACAAAAACAAAACTGGCGGCATCACATTACCCGATTTCAAGCTTTACTACAAAGGTGTGATCACCAAGACAGCTTGGTACTGGCATAAAAACAGACACATAGACCAGTGGAACAGAGTGGAGAGCCCAGATATGGACCCTCAACTCTATGGTCAAATAATCTTCGACAAAACAGGAAAAAATATTCAATGGAAAAAAGACAGTCTCTTCAATAAATGGTGCTGGGAAAACTGGACAGCGATATGTAGAAGAATGAAACTCGACCATTCTCTTACACTGTACACAAAGATAAACTCGAAATGGATAAAAGACCTCAACGTGAGACAGGAATCTATCAGAATCCTAGAGGAGAACATAGGCAGTAACCTCTTCGATATCAGCCACAGCAACTTCTTTCAAGATATGTCTCCAAAGGCCAAGGAAACAAAAGCAAAAATGAACTTTTGGGACTTCATCAAGATCAAAAGCTTCTGCACAGCAAAGGAAACAGTCAACAAAACAAAGAGGCAACCCACGGAATGGGAGAAGATATTTGCAAATGACAGTACAGACAAAAGGTTGATATCCAGGATCTATAAAGAACTTCTCAAACTCAACACACACAAAACAGATAATCATATCAAAAAATGGGCAGAAGATATGAACAGACACTTCTCCAATGAAGACATACAAATGGCTATCAGACACATGAAAAAATGTTCATCATCACTAGCCATCAGGGAGATTCAAATTAAAACAACATTGAGATACCACCTAACACCAGTTAGAATGGCCAAAATTAGCAAGACAGGAAACAACGTGTGTTGGAGAGGATGTGGAGAAAGGGGAGCCCTCTTACACTGTTGGTGGGAATGCAAGTTAGTGCAGCCACTTTGGAGAACAGTGTGGAGATTCCTCAAGAAATTAAAAATAGAGCTTCCCTATGACCCTGCAATTGCACTGCTGGGTATTTACCCCAAAGATACAGATGTAGTGAAAAGAAGGGCCATTTGTACCCCAATGTTTATTGCAGCAATGGCTATGGTCGCCAAACTGTGGAAAGAACCAAGATGCCCTTCAACAGATGAATGGATAAGGAAGATGTGGTCCATATACACAATGGAGTATTATGCCTCCATCAGAAAGGACGAATACCCAACTTTTGTAGCAACATGGATGGGACTGGAAGAAATTATGCTGAGCGAAATAAGTCAAGCAGAGAGAGTCAAGTATCATATGGTCTCACTTATTTGTGGAGCATAACAAAGAACATGGAGGACATGGGGAGATGGAGAGGAGAGGGAGTTGAGGGAAACTGGAAGGGGAGATGAACCATGAGAGACTATGGACTCTGAAAAACAACCAGAGGGTTATGAAGGGGCGGCAGGGGGGTGGGGGGGGTGGGAGGTTGAGGAACCAGGTGGTGGGTAATAGGGAGGGCACGTACTGCATGGAGCACTGGGTGTGATGCCAAAACAATGAACACTGTTATGCTGTAAATAAAGAAATAAAAATAAATATAAAAAAAAAGAAGTTACAGTGCAAATAATAGCATGTCTAGGAGAATTCAGAATATCATTATTTTTTCAAAGTATTTAAGTGCTTTGCATTGGTAACTTTGGCATTTACTGTCCTTTTTTATGTGTGTTGAGGATTATTTATGGACTTTCTTTATTCCCATTAGTCATTCAAATTGTAGGTGTGTATGTGGGTGAGTGTGTGTGTGTGTTTTATTCAGAAATATCCAACATTAGGCATTAATCCTCATTTTAACAACATGTGATGATGCGGGAGTAAAGGAAAATTACTCGGTCATGAATCTGTTTTGTCTTGACCCCGTAAATGATGGGGTTTAGTATAGGGGGCACCACCACATAGAGGTTGGCTACTAGGATGTGGATATGATGAGGGATGGTTTCCCCCCAAAATGATGGGCAAAAAAATGAAAAGCATTCTTTTCAAGAATGACACAGATGTGGGAAGCCCATGTGTTGAGGTCCTTGAACCTGGCAGCCCAGGAAGGTATCTGAAACACTGTGCAAAGGATCATGGTGTAAGACATCATGATGAACACAATGTCCAGTCCTGTAGACAGCAGGGCCACAGTCAGCCCATAGATGATGTTGACCCAGATATTGTCACATGCCAGTCTGGCAATGCCCATGTGCTCACAGTAGGAATGGGGAATGATGTTTCTCCCACAATACCTAAGTCTGTGTACCAGGAAGATGAATGGAAGGCAGATGATGACGCTCCTGACCATAGCTCCTATGCCAATCTTCCCAGTGACTGAAGAGGTTAAGATTGTGGTGTATCTCAGGGGGTGACAGATGGCCACATAGCGGTCAAATGCCATGGCCAGGAGAATAGCAGATTCTACTGCAAAGATGAAATGTATGAAGAACATCTGGGACACACAACAACCAAAGGATATATCCATGGACTGGAACCAGAAGATGGCCAGCATCTTGGGGGCTGTGGCTGTGGAGAGCAGCACATCTGCCGAGGCCAGCATGGAAAGGAAGATATACATGGGCTCATGGAGACTGCGCTCAGTCACAATCACAAAGATCAAGAACACGTTGCCTACGACAGCCAAAACGTACATGGTACAGATAGGGATGGAGATCCAGGTGTGAAAATCTTCCAGTCTTGGGATTCCAATCAGGACATAACACATATCCAGGACCAGTGTAGTTATAAGAGGAGGGAAGCAT
Organism: Meles meles; assembly: GCF_922984935.1. Lineage (NCBI taxonomy): Eukaryota > Metazoa > Chordata > Mammalia > Carnivora > Mustelidae > Meles > Meles meles. The sequence goes on along the minus strand of NC_060073.1, from coordinate 57,393,607 downwards.
CTGTCGCAGCATATTCCAGACCTAGTACCTTAATCAAAAACCACAGGGCTGAATCAAGATTGAGGAACAGCCCATTAGGCTGAATGATGTCTGATTAGGCTTTATTTGCCCAATGTATTCTTCTGGAATAAAGTGGAAGGACAGTGAGTTGTATTATCTAGCCTACAAGAGTCAGGAAATCTGACTCTTTTCATGGAAGAATTCACATATATCTTGAAAAAAATAGTTAGCGTTTACTAAGTGCTTACTATGTCTAATGGTGTGTTCCGAATACAGCTCATTAAATCTTCACAACAGACTGTTGAAAAGACCTTTACAATAATCCTTGACATGGATACTATTATTATTCCTATAGATTAAAAAAAAATCCTACAGTCTTTCAGCTTCCTGACGTAGGTCCCACTGGATTTAGAATTAGACAGCATGAATTTTGAAGCTTTGATCTCAGCCACCATCCAATACTGCCTATAGAAATAACACTAGATAGAAATACATGTCATCAGAATTTTCACTGATGATATTGCTGAATAAAATAGATACATGTGAAGTTTTCCTCACTCCTTATGAGAGAAGGCGGGAATGAGGTTTTACCAAAATAGATTCCAGGCAGTATATGCGCATAGGAACTCTTCTTCATTGATTGACCACTGAACTGATGCTAAGGTCTATGCTAGGAATTGAGGATCTACAGGTGAATTCACTGATTCTGGTCTACGAATCAACATGTTTCTTTCTTTTTTTTTTAAGATTTTATTCATTTATTTGACAGAGAGAGATCACAAGTAAGAAGAGAGACAGGCAGAGAGAGAGAAGGGGAAGCAGGCTTCCTGCTGAGCAGAGAGCCCGATTCGGGGCTTGATTCCAGGACCCTGGATCATGACCTGAGCCGAAGGCAGAGGCTTACCCACTGAGCCACTCAGGAGCTCCAAATCAACATGTTTCTTAAAATTATATGATGGACATTAAAAACCTAAACTGCATACGGTGTCAAATTCAGTTAGATTCTTAAATGGATATGCCCTGCATGTGGTGAGGAAAAATATTCTCTCCCCTTCGGGTCACTGACTAAAAATTAGACAACATATTTATTATTTCAAAAACCTCCACAGCAGCAAATATTAATGCTTCACATTATGAGATAGAGGTTCACAATCTTTCAATAAGTGGGAAGGAGGTTCATTTACTGGTTACTCTTTTCCTGTCGTTCCAATGGAATGTAGATAAATGCAGGAGAGAAGTTAGGTGAAAAGCAGGCTAGGAGATGTAACATTGGAGTGGGATGTATGTATGAGGGCTATATGCACATAAGCAGGCACATATAAAGAGGGTAGAGAAATGGATTCAAACAAGTGGATGACAAGTGGCTTAAATCCTCCCCTAATCCCCATTCTCAAGTAAAAACTAGCTGACTGCATTTGTTGAAGAGGAACACAGACTTAAGGGATGTTTGCCTTTTATCCCTTGTTTTCACTGGAGTCAGATCATTGCGCACTATCAATTTACCATGTAAACTTTTATTTTTCATTAAGTGGTCAGTATTCTGGCACTTCATGTCATAGAATTGAAATGTGTGGATGTCATTTATTTATTTTCTTTTTTTTTAATTGAAGTATAATTTATATACAATATTCCATTAGTTTCACACATAACACACACTATGATTTGACAAGTATATGTTTTGTTCTACTGGATAAGGATACTTCTCATAGGTCACCACGCAATGCCATTACAATACCACTACTATATACCCTATACTTGCCTTTTATTCCTGTGATTTACTAATTCCACACTGGGAGCTACTATCTCCCACTACCCTTCATCTTATACCCATCCCTGTCCCCCTGCCCCTCTGGCAGCCATTAGTTTGTTCTCAATAGTCAAGTGAACCTTGTGTTTTGATAGAGTTCAGAATATATAATACATAAATGGTGACCCATTAGGCCTTTCCTTAAGGTGATATGGGATTCTTTGAAAATACTGTAAGAAAATGTTGAGAAGCTTATGTGTCTCGATGTCCTTTGATTACATATATCAATAGTATAACCATTTCACATAGAGTTAAAATTAATCCTTGAAAATTTCTTTTAAATGGGGTTGCAGGGTTGTGAGAGAAAAGATTAATGTGGGAGTGTGCCTAGCCCAGACCTATGCCAGAGCCACATATGTGAGTCAAGTGGAACTATGGGGAGATGTGTAGTGAGCGGGGCTTCATAAGGACATCAGAGATGGTGGAGAGGAGAGTCTAAGTGTTGAAAGAAACACAGAAATGGAGGTCGAGGAGAAACAAAACAAATTTTGCAGATGTTCTTCTCAACTTTTGGGACACCAGTGATCTGGTTTATCTTATTTGGTTTTGTTTGGGCAAAGCATTATCACCTGAAGCTATATAACTTATAGCTCTGGGGCTCCCTGAAGCATTTCTTCACAATATTCTTATTGGCCCATTCTGACTGAATCATAGATGCATGCATGGAGGCAGTGTGTGGTGAGTAGGGACAGTGTAACTCTGGGCCCATAGACTGGATTTAAATACTGGCTGAGTCAAATTCTCACAACATTACCACTAAAATATCTTAATTTGAAGATTAGTCTTCCAATTTAAAATATGTAAAAAATATAAATTTAAAAAGTGAATAAAGTCTGAACTTAGTAGTTAAAGATGGTTGTTAAATCAGACACATTTTTATCCCTGCCATGGATGAATTTAGGGCACTTCCAAAATTGCCATCATTAAGATCAAAATCACTGTTACTGTGAACTAAGTTCAGTTTTTTGGACAACAGACTTATGCTCCACTGAACAAGGATTGGACTGGTTTAGAGTAAACACATAGGCCAAGATGTACCATCTCACACCAGACACGCAACACCCACTGTAATTTTCACCTCTAATCTGTCATGTTAGTTTTATAAGGTGTAGGCAGTTCAGCACAGGGAATGTAATAGACTTAGAAACGGAGTTTTATTCTTGCCCGAGCGCTAGTGTTAACATCATTGTTGTATAGGGAGCCTCAGCTTCTTACTCTGTGCTAAGCTCAGCACCTGCTATATGGTGAATATCCAGAGACTCTGGAAAAAAGGCATGCATGGGTTTGTGTATAGACACATATACATGGTCTTTAACTATTAGGCTTGTTTATCTCCTAAACCCAATCCCATTACTGGACCTTACTACAAATTTGGTGCACGAATGCCCAACATTCAGAGTCACATATCAAAGATAAACAACCAGTGCATAAACATATTCAGAAAGAAAAATATATACTTGTGCTTTTTGCAGACTATCCATTTAGGAAGAGAGCCCAAAGAGTCACTACAATTGACCAGGCAGTCCAGTCACAGCCACACAGTACCTCAGAGATCAGGATTGAGAGAAATGCAAGATGATCAAGACCTAGGAATCCTGAGCAGCTCCTGTGGTTTCCTAAGATTTCCTTCCTTGCCTTGCCTTTCCTTTTTTTCTTTTTTTTTTTTTCTGATGTCATTTTCTACATGTCCTTGCTGAGCAAAAATCAGCTTCTTACCTATATTTTCTAGGATCCTGAGGATATTTAACTAGTAGAGTGGAAAAAAAAAAAAAAAAAGGACATATGATGTTCACAACATGGTGAGGAAATGGGGAACTGGGTATTTATACCTCCTCTGGGCATCTCTCGGGCTCAAGAGTGTCAGCCACCAGAGGACTGAACTCCACTCACTCCTGGAAGGAGAGGGCCCAGGCTGGCCTCAGGGAGAACCTCCCCAACCCATCCTTCCCATGTACCCCGTGTGCAGGTTGTCCTCTGCACAGCACTCTCGCACACCCAGGTTAGCACCTGGTTAGCACATTAAATGCAGGTTAGCACATTAAATGTGCACTTCTTTGTGTGGCAGAGACTCCTGCTAGTGCCATCACAGCCTGTTCCCATGGAGCCATCTGCAAATGGAGATGGTCAAGGCCACATATGGAAGCATTGTTTGCTTTTTAGAAGATGCTAATACTGCCTCTTATTTACTTGACATTTTAAGGCTCCTTGGCTGTCTCTCTTTTCCATGGGACACCTGGTAGAATTAGCATCAGAAAGGTCAAGAAATGTCATTAGCTACTATAGAGATTTTTATTTGGATTTTTAATTTAAATTCAATTTACGCAAATATAGTACATCAGTAGTTTCATAGTTAGTGTTCCTTAATGTCCATCACCCAGTTTATTTGGCTTTTTATTTGGATTTTATGCTCTCTGATTGACCTTTTATTTTTCTATTTCTTTTTCTTTTTAAACTTTCTTAGTCTTTATAACTCTTCTCTAAATGCATTGGGATTACCTGGATTTTTGTCAAAGGTTATAATTACAATTTTAGTTTCAGTTTTCTTTTATTGTTGGTTTTGCTTTTTTTACTTTTCTGCATGTATAAAACATTTGTTTTTCTTTTATCTATCACTGATCCTTATTTTTTTTTTATCTCTTGGTTTTCTTTTTCAATTCTTCTTACAATATTTTCATCATTATCTTTTGGGCACTATGAAAGGTAATCTGAAAAGCTAACTGTAATCACACCCTTTTCTATGGGTGGATATCTCTGCTGTAATTCAAAGGGGATCCTATGTCTCCTCCCCTTGAACCTGGGATGATAGTTGTTTTGACCAAATAAAATGGCTGGAATGATGGCGGTGTTTACAATTTACTGAGCCAAAAGTAGTTAAGTCTGGCAACTTCAACCTTGTTTCTTGTTCAAAGCCTGTCACCTGTGTTAGGAATAGGACCACACTGGGGTTAAACCAACAACATGAAGAAGCTATCCCCATGGGGAGAGTATGATTATGTGCATAAGCACAAAGTCACCAGGCATGGGAAAGAAATCTGTGGACCTTGCAACTCAGTGGAGTTTCAAGCCAAATGCTGCCCCCTGAGTGACCACAGCCTTATCCTTGAGGAAACAGTCATACAGTCAAACTCAAACTGGATTGTTGACCCACAGAATTGTGAGAAAGGATAAATCGTTGTTATTTGAGGCAATGAGTTTGGGGGTGATTTGTTACATAGCAGAAAAGAATGAAAATGTAGTAAATATTTCTGAAATGATTTTGTATTTTTCTTCCTAACCTGACTTCAAACAGTTCTTAAATCACAGGATTTATTTCTTGTCTATTTCTGTTCTGTCTTTATTTTCTTATTTTATGCCCATATCTACAAATTATTCCCGAAGCTAGATTGGAGAGAGATAATCTACTTTCTCTGTGACACATGTGTGTGTGATCGTATGTATGTGTTTTCATGTAGGTGAGATGGAAAGTTTATCAGCAGAAACATTTTAATTTTAATTATATATCTTCTATAGAAACTCTTCATTGAAATATCTCATGATTTCCTGGAATGTCAAACACAGTTCTTTATAAAAGGGTCAGGGGATTCTAGTAGGGTAAGGTGGTTTATAAGTTAATCATTTACTTTAGCTGACATCCATTTCTTTAAAAAAAAAGAATTTTTTTATTTGTTTGTTTATTTGAGAGAGAAGGAGAATATGAGAAGGAGAGGGGCTAATGGAGAAGGAGGGAGAATCTTCAAGCATTCTCGCTGTTAAGTACAGAGCCTAGCTCAGGGCTCCATCTCAACTCTGAGATCAGGACCTCAGCCAAAATCAAGATTCAGTTGCTTAAAGGACCATACCACACAGGCCCCCTGACACCCACTTCTGTCATTGTTTGTCCTGCCACAAATTCAAAAATTTCTTAAGACTCTTTTCAAGACTGTTTCCCTGGACTTTCAACTCTTCCTTTAATTTCCCCTCTTGAAGAATATCTGACTCAAAATGTATGTTCTCACTATTTTACATGGGGTGGACTCTTTTTTTTGGCATGTGTGTTGGGGGCTGGTGTTTTCAGTGCTTCACTAACAGTAAGCTACTGCTCCCCAACCTTCTTTCCCTAGACAGTCCTTTTCTCGTAGGACTTCTGGAGCTCTTTGATTTTGTTTATTTCCCTACACATGAAAATATGGGTAGTTATGTTTGCTTTGCTTGTTGCTCCTTATATGTTGAGGGAAGGAGAGAAGTCTGTGGCCATATTTACAAGGAAGTCACTACCATGAGCATCAGGAGCTCAGTAACTTCCCTCAACATTCTGAAGATATTTTATACTATCTTCCAGAATCCTGCATTGCTGTGGTAATTAGCAGTGCCATTCTATTTCCAGGACTTCAGGTATTGGCTGTTTATCACTGCCTTTTTTTTTTTTTAAGATTATTTATTTATTTATTTGAGACAGAGTGATGGGGAGAATGCAAAATGAAGGAGAAGGAGAGGGAGAAGCAGACTCCCCGCTGAACAGAGAGCCAGAAGCAGAGCTTGATCCCAGGACCCCCAAGATCACAACTTGAGCCAAAGACCAGCTTTTAACTGACTGAGTCACCCAGGTGCCCCTGTTCTTTACTGCATTATTCATTTTCCTTTCAAAGCTACTAGTGTGTTCTCTTCCTCCCATTTTATATTAAAATTCAATGAGTGAGTGTTGGATTTTGTTAACCAACTGAACCAGTATTGGTGCATTATTATTAACCAAAGTCCACAGTTTATATTAGGGATCACTCTTTCTGTTTTCAGTTCTATGCTTCTGAAAAGTACGTTTTCTCCCCACTATCCAAAAGTAGAGCATTCTTCTAGAACCTTTCCTGAGCCATAATGGCACCAAGCAAGAAGCACCATGAATTCACATGGAAAATTTGTTGAGCATTCCTAGACCCCAAAATAACTGCTCTTAGAGTTTTCTGGTACCTTAGGACATAACTTGCTAACAGATGCTCAAAATCAATCAGGATAAAGCGCAGGTGCTCACAGACACTTTTCAAAACTACAGGGTTTTGATACAGTGATGTGGAGTGTTCTTCCTGGGAGAGGAGCTTGGTGGGGCTGCTCTCGCTGCCTCTGTTAATGGCTCAATGCAAAACACACACTGAAAGCTAGTTTTGATTTTCACCTCTTTTATAAAAGTGGAAATACTCTTCAGGTTTCTTTCAGGTGCTGAAAACAGGTACTAATGTAAATCTTTCATAAGAGCTAAATGGAATAACATGAACTTTCGAAAACTATGGGTTATCAGTACATAATGTCATGTACCCACCATTACAGTATTACACAAAACACTTTTGTTAGCCTAAAAATTCACTGTGCTCCCCCCATTCATGTCTCCCTCCCTTTTTCTGAACTCCTGGTTACTCTGATCTTTATACTATTTCTGTAGTTTGTCTTTTCTGGAATGTCATGTCCTTGTAGTCATATAACTATTTAACCTTTTCAGGATGGCTTCTTTCATGTAAAAATATGCATTGAAGTTTCTTTCTTGTCTTTTCATATCTTGAAAGCTCTCTCTTCTTTTTTCAAATCAAGGAATAACACTGCATTTTATGGGGATACCAGAGTTTGCTCATCCGTTTATCTCATGTGCTTCCTATTCCAGGCAATTAGAAAGAAACCTGATATAAAGATTCATGTTTATGTCTTGGTTTGGGCATATGTCTTCAACTCTTTGGGTCAAATATCTGGGAGTGGTAAAAGTATGTTTCATCCTCTCCTTTTTTTTATTATTTAAATTTATTTATTTATTTTTTTCAGCGTAACAGTATTCATTGTTTTTGCACGACACCCAGTGCTCCATACAATACGTGCCCTCCCTATTACCCACCACCTGGTTCCCCCAATCTCCCACCCCCGCCCCTTCAAAACCCTCAGGTTGTTTTTCAGAGTCCATAGTCTCTTATGGTTTGCCTCCCCTTCCAATTTTTTTTTTATAAACATATAATGTATTTTTATCCCCAGGGGTACAGGTCTGTGAATCGCCAGGTTTACACACTTCACAGCACTCACCATAGCCAAACCCTCCCCAGTGTCCATAACCCCCCTCCCCATCTCCCAACCCCACCTCCCCCCAGCAACCCCCAGTTTGTTTTGAGCAATTAAGAGTCACTTATGGTTTGTCTCCCTCCCAATCCCATCTTGTTTCATTTATTCTTCTCCTATCACCCTAACCCCCCATGTTGCATCTCCACATCCTCATATCAGGGAGATCATATGATAGTTGTCTTTCTCCGACTGACTTATTTCACTAAGTATGATACCCTCTAGTTCCATCCATGTTGTCACAAATGGCAAGATTTCATTTCTTTTGATGGCTGCATAGTATTCCATTGTGTATATATACCACTTCTTCTTTATCCATTCATCTGTTGATGGACATCTAGGTTCTTTCCATAGTTTGCCTATTGTAGACATTGCTGCTATAAACATTCAGGTGCATGTGCCCCTTCCGATCACTACGTTTGTATCTTTAGGACAAATACCCAGTAGTGCAATTGCTGGTTCATAGGGTAGCTCTATTTTCAACTTTTTGAGGAACTTCCATGCTGTTTTCCAGAGTGGTTGCACCAGCTTGCATTCCCACCAACAGTGTAGGAGGGTTCCCCTTTCTCCGCATCCTCGCCAGCATCTCTCATTTCCTGACTTGTTAATTTTAGCCGTTCTGACTGGTGTGAGGTGATATCTCATTGTGGTTTTGATTTGTATTTCCCTGATGCCGAGTGATGCAGAGCACTTTTTCATGTGTCTGTTGGCCATCTGGATGTCTTCTTTGCAGAAATGTCTGTTCATGTCCTCTGCCCATTTCTTGATTGGATTGTTTGTTCTTTGGGTGTTGAGTTTGCTAAGTTCCTTATAGATTTTGGACACTAGCCCTTTATTTGATATGTTGTTTGCAAATATCTTCTCCCATTCTGTCAACTGTCTTTTGGTTTTGTTAACTGTTTCCTTTGCTGTGCAAAAACTTTTGATCTTGATGAAATCCCAATAGTTCATTTTGCCCTTGCTTTCCTTGGGAAGGCAGAGGTTTTAACCCACCGAGCCACCCAGGTGCCCCGAGAGTATGTTTAGTCCTATGAGAAACTCCAAGACTCTTCCAGAAAGGCTGTAATTTGCATTTTCACCAGCAATGAATGCGAGTCCCTGTGACTCTTCATCCTTACCAGTATTTGGTGTTGTCAGTGTTTTTAGGTTTTAGCCATTCTAATAGGTGTCAGTGGTATATCTTTGTTTTATTTAGTAATTTCTTCATGACAAAGGATATTGAGCATTTTTTCATGTGCTTATTTCTATTTTCATGTCTTTTTGGTGAGAAATATCTTTTCAGATCTTTTGCCCAAGTTTTATCTGACTTCTTTCTTTCCTTTCTGTTGAATTTTGAAAGTTCTTTGTGTATTTGGTCAAATGTTACATTGCAAATATTTTCTGCCTGTCTATGGCTTACTTTTCATTTTCTTAACTTATTATGAAATTATATATATTTTTTCTCTTTTAGGTACTTTATTGTTACTTTCAATTTGGACTCCTGTCCTTTTGTTCTGGGAATATCCTGTATAATTTTCTAATAAATTCCTAATCCTAATACATCCCACTATATCTTTTTAAATATTTTATTTTATTTTTATTTGAAAGAGAAAGAGAGCTCAAGGAGGGCAAGAGCCATGCAGAGTGAGAGGGACCCCAATGCAGGGTTTGATCCAAGGACCCAGGGATCATGACCCAAGCTGAAGGCAGATGCTTAACCAACTGCGCCATCTAGGTGCCCCCCCCACCTATACTTTTATCTTCCTCTTTTAAGAGTCCTGTTGTTTTTTTTTTTTTTTTAATCTCTCATATTGCTGTTTACTTACATGTAATCTTTGGTGTGTCTATGTATTTCTTAATAATAGTGTTCTGTTCTTCTCTCAAAGATCTAGTATGATGGAATACATCATTAGGAGTATTAATTAGGGGATTGTTTTCTTTTTAGCTTTTATTCACTACACTGAATAAGCTCTACTCCACCTCACTGATTTTCTTTTTAAAAATTAATTTTGGATGTGTGATTTTTGCATCGATGGATTTAATTTCACCCCTGGTATATATTTGGTTATCCATTCTAATGTCATGGTGAGGGACCACGTATCTAGGAGGGATTTCCATGCACATAGTGAGATGTGAAACCTGGTCAGTGACATTGTACACTCCTGAGGAAGGAGGTTACCCATGTCGGTGAGCAAATACTCAAATGTCAGTGTCAGTACCTCTCTCTTTGGAGACAGATTTATGAAGACTCATCCTAAAATCACCTGACAATGGAATATCAGTCTGGCTGGTGTTTTAGAAGATGAGCATTGACAATTTTTCTATGGGCTTCAATATTCAATAGGTATTATTCTACCAATCCCTCTCTGTTATATGACCCCTCATTCCTAGCATCCTTTGTACCCAGTGCCGCTGTCTCTGGATCATTGTTGACTCTGTCACTACGGAGACCAATCATTTTGCTGGAACTCAAATGGGTATTGTCTGGATACTCCAGTTCACAAACCTTACTCACACCTTCACCTTTTCCACCGTTTTCAGTGCTACCCTGTCTATAATACCTGATAAAAAATTCCTGTGTTTTGTCCGGGATTGTCACGAACAGACCATTTTCTCCTCATGGGTATCATCTGTTGTGGGCACCTAGGTCTCAGAGTTATCTATCCCAGTTGCCTTTAGGTATATCTTAATGATCCATATTTATACAATTTGTTTATACATACACTGCCATTATTTCACAATATTTCTGTGTTGCACCATGATTTTAGTGAACTTTAGAAAGTTACAGAAATGAAAATATACATTCAATCTGCTGGGCTTGCTTATAAATTGACACTTTCATGTTCCTTAACTATATTCCTTAAATTTGTATTGTATCATTAAATGAAACACAGAAAGGTACATATGTAGATACAGCTTGGCTACTTACCACAATCTTGACAAAAGTCTATAACCATCATTCCGACCAGAAAAGAGAGCACTCCAGCATCCCCAGAGCCAATATAGATTCTGATTCTACAGGACTGGACTGGAGCCCTAGAATATGTGTTGTCTACAAGCTCCCAGATGGTGCTGAGGCTACAGAACCAGAATATACACTTTCAGTAGAAAAGCTTTAGGACATCACTTTCCACTGCAAAGGGATTCTCAACTGGGTTGGTATTATATTTAAATTTCTAAGAGAGTATTCTTAGAACATGGGACAATTTCCATTACTCATCAGGAGATCTCTTCATTCCTCTAGCAGATTCCCCCTTTTTGAAGTCATAATTGCAAATATCCTAGGAAACAGAGACACAGAATCAAGTAGAAAATTGTCTAAGTCTATTCAACAGTAAAGTTCTGAGACACCTATTAAAGTTAGCAGGTACAGTATATAGTAAACATCAGCCCGTGGATTTATTACCAGGAGATTATTTTCACTAAAAACATGTTTCCTCACTTCTATGAATCACTAATCTCTCCCTTTCTGGATCTTAGCTTTTTGATGTGAGAACAAAATGAATACCAACAGAGGCTCGACTTTCTTATTTCCCACATCTTGCTTTGTCGCCTCACCCGACCTTTAGCTCTAAATATCCCTTTAGTTAAGGGAGCAGTGGACCATGACATGACAGACTTCCTGTAAGAAAATCAACATGAAGAAAACATGTGCTTCCCTAAACTCACTGTGGCTGTTTCAATAGTGTTTCCCATCCATGCTGGGTGGTTTAGCATGACATCTGGTCAGCTCCTACAAGCTTGCTATTTCTCACTGGCTCTTTAGGCCACCACATTGACAAAGACCCCCTGAGACTGTCTAATTCTTAGATAACAAGTTTCTTACTCCTTACAGGTTGGCTTTCTGGAAACTATGGGAGAACCTCTCTCTTGTTTCTAAAAAGGCTACAAAGTGTCAGAAGGTGTTTTTAACATCTGTGGTAGGTCCATCAATTCTCAATGTCAGAACCTGGGCTGGTAACTCTAAAATTGCCTTTCCTCCTAAGAAGGGCTTTACTTGACTTTATGTTACTGCTCCAAGATAGAGTCCTATGTAAATCAAATGTTCCTAACCTGTTCCTTTCTGTGTAAGAGCCAGTAATCAGCAGATGCATTTTCTTCAGCTTCCTTCACTCATTTTCCTTCCTTTTTCCCTCTTCCACTGGGTCGTGGATTTTAAACACTTTGAAGGTTTTCACATGTCTCATCCTTATTGTACAAACAGTTCTGAAGCTAGTGATTTCTGAGTGTGTACCAGGTATTTTCACATCCACTGTTCACAGCTGTTCTTTCCAAATATTTTGGCCCATATTCTACAAGTTGCTATAATCTGAGGTACAGATATTCAGAACATCTGTATGAGTACTAAATCCTAAAGTGAACCTTCCCATTCGCCAAAGGAAACATGATTCTCCAGCCAATGACTCAATGTGTTACATATGTCACTACTCCCTTAACTCAATGTAAGTTCATGTCGGTACTCCTGGCATGGCTGGCTGGCGCAGGATGGATCTTGCTGCCACAGAGTCTCCATTGCTTCTCCAAGATTGAGTTAGTGTTGAGGAGAGGTGATGATGCACATTCAAGACCTTGAAGGGAAACTTGTCTAGCCACTGAGAGACAGACATGTGCCCTGACATGGTCTATGAGGCACAACATGACCTCCAAAGTTTCAGCAGCTAGCTACTGTTTTCCTGCTATAACGGGACCATATGACTCTTGTCAAACTGGTATGTTCCTAGATGCTTTGTTTTCTGCAGGAACAATCTGCCCACTTTTTAGCTGTTGGCAACTAAAGCCTAGTCTTTTCCTTTCTATACTGACGGCTTAATTGAGTGGAGCACTAAAAAGGAGGGAAAGAGAGAAACACAGGTTTTTAAATGCAAATCTAAAATACATAAGTTGAGGTCTGTATTGAAAAAAATATTAAGCAATACTTACTTCTTTGATGGAAAATTGCTCTGATGCATTCATTTGTTGAATGCTATTTAGCATTTCCTCCTTCAGTACAAAAGAGATTGTAGGAATATTAAACCAACATTCCCCTGTATCTCTGCGCAGATAACTGATTTCTTTCTTGCTTTCCTTCTTTTGAAAATTGAACTAAATTTTCTAAATTACTAAGAAGGAAAACTTTATTTTTTTAACTCAGAATCAATCATAAGAATAAAGTTTTATCACTCAGAATATTCAACTCTTTAGATTTAAAGGCTAAGAGTTTGGAGCAAATTCTTCTTCCAGCTCAATGGCAATGGAGTCTACATATAAATTGTAATAAGGGAGGATTCTGATTTTAAGGAAACAGGGTGAAAATTGAATCCAAAGTCAAATTCCATTATATGTCTCTTTATATTCTATACCTGCACTATTCAATATTGTAGCTACTGCTTTGTCCAAGACAATGTCCTTTTAACATTTAAATATAAATTAACTATAGTTAACAAGAACTGAAAATGCACTTTCCCAGTTATATTATCTACATTTCATGTGCTCAATAGCCATATGTAGCTATTCTTATATCTTGGTCTTTATTATTCTGTATTAGAGAACATTCTCATCATGTTAGAAAAATTCAACTGGACAATTCTGGTCCATATAGTTATCACAACATGTCTGCGAGGTGGGTACTTTCCCCATTTTGAAGATTAATTAACTGAATCTCAGAATTAAAGAAATTCCAAGTTATCCACCTTTGTAACTGAAACCTCGGATTTGAATCCAACTTTGGTTCAGTGCAAAGAAAGTGCCTGATTTTCACATTGGACACATTGTATGTTTTATCCTTTCTTGAATATACTTATAGTAGGAACATATTATGTCTTGTTTGACACAAATCCACAGTTGGTAGAAAATTTATGAAATATTTCAGATGAAGTCTCCCACCTCCAGCCCTATGAACAATTCACTTGCCAAACACAAGTTAAAATGGAACTTGTTTGTAGGTGATTCTCTGGAATTATGTTTAAATGTGTTTCAAAATCAAGAATTATAGACTCTGAGCTAGAGCTCTAATCCCAATAAAATTCATTTTTTGGTATTATATAATGTGTGTTAATTGTTGTTGCTGTTTTGTTCTTTAAAAGACCTGAGCATCTCAATATATTTTCAGAGAAAAGAGTCTGAGCATTCTGCTTCGAATCTGCTGGGTCTTGACACTGTAGATGATGGGGTTCATCAAAGGTGGGAAAAGGATGTAGATGTTGCCCATAAGGACATGGATCACAGGGGAGAGATGCTTGCCAAAACGGTGCACCATTGTTAGGCTAATGATAGGGATGTAGAACACCAGAACAGCACAAATGTGGGAGATGCAGGTCTGCAATGATTTATGCCGCTCCTCCTGAGAGGCAATTGCCAGGACTGCCCTAAGAATCAGCACATAGGAGTAGAGGATCAGAACAACATCAAACAACAGTGTGAAAATGACCAGCATCAGGGCATAGTAGCTATTAAACCTGATGTCTGAGCAAGCTAGGCGGAGAAGGTCCTGGTGCAGGCAGAATGAGTGAGACAGGATGTGGGAACGGCAATAATGGAAAAATTTCAGATTGATGATGGGGGGTGTAATAAAGAAGAAACTCCTAGCTACTGTGGTGAGCCCAATTTTGAAAATCCTGGAATTAGTCAGAATGGAGGAATAACGCAGTGGATAGCAAATAGCGATATACCTATCAAAGGCCATAGTAAGGAGGACAGAGGACTCCATGAAGGATAGACCATGGATGAAGTAGGACTGGGCAATGCAGGAATCCAGGCTGATTTCTTGAATGAACCCCCACAGAATGCCCAGTACCGTGTGCACTGTTGACAGCCCTATAGATAGGTCAGTGAGCGCCAGCATGGCCAGAAAGTAGAACATGGGCTGGTGCAGGCTGGGCTCAGTCCGGATCACATGCAACACCATGCAATTGCCCCAAAACACCAAGGTGTAGATGGTGAAGAAAGGAATGGAGATCCAGGGATATTGTTGCTCCAGGCCCAAAAATGCAGTGAGAACGAAGGTGGAAGAATTCACGCTAGGGCTTCTCAAAGTGATCATTCTGGCACTGGGACACTTCTTCCAGGCAGCAAGAAAGTATTGTAGTGGTGGATATTAAGGATGGCATATATTGCATGGAGCACTGGGTGTGGTGCATAAACAATGAATCTTGGAATACTGAAAAAATTAAATTAAAAAAAAGCAAAAAAAAAAAAAAGGAAAGGAAATGCTCCAATTTCAGATGAGTTAGGTCAAGTTTCTAAGCAAATAAAATTATGCTTAAAGTTAACTAAGTGTAGGAAATATTAGCCAAGCAACTCTGTTCTTTAGAGATGTATTATCTGCTGTCTGGAAGAGAATAGTGTCCTCCCGATATCATTTCAGAGCTGTTATTCATCCTCTGGCAGGTGCACGGATGTTCTTAGAAGACACAAGTGAAAATGAATAGAATAAAAGAGGAAGCTATTTTCGAGAGAGGATATGCTGCCTGGGATACTTTCTCGGAGATTCTGTTCAAAAGCACAGCTGTAAAATTGAGAGATGAGGTTCTCAAAGTAATTATTAGTTTCCTCCCCTCCAATTCATTAAACGAAGAGTGAGATTTAGCATTTAAGTATCCCAAATCTATTTATAAACAGTCACCGTGTACCCATAATTTTCCATTTTCTGCTGTCTCCAAGTGAATTTTTCCTCCAAACAGTCCTTAGACATTCCTGTGTTGTTCCACCCCAGACGACACAGCCAACAAGTGCTTTTTTTCTCTGCAGTGAAAAGCAGAGAGGAATATTTATGCATGAGATCTTTAGTGAGTGATCTCCCATGAGAGCTCTCACGCTGAGATGTTCAGCTTACCTGCGCCCTTGTAACAGGGACCCTTGGGCTGAAGACTCTCGGGTTCTGACATCAGCCTAGTGTTCTCCCCCCACTTATTCACTCATTGAATCAGTACATTCAATATTTATCTAATATACATTTATTGAAGGGGTGAGCGATTTTTTTCTCTTCCTTAGAATCTATCATTCTAAAGATCAAAAGGAAGGCCATGTGGTACATAAACAATGAATTCTGGTACACTAAGAATAAATTTAATTTAATTTAATTCAATTTAAAAAATAATAATAATAATTTTTTTTTAAAGGAAGGCCAATATGACATAGTTAAGTCCAGAATTTTAAATAGCCTCCTTGCAATAGCATTAATTGTCTTCTTCCACACATTGTTTTCCTGCTTGGGGTTCTGGCCCTGGGAGTCATCATAAAAGGGTTAAAGGCTCAAGTAGGCAGAGAGGCAGGCAGAGACAGAAGGAAGCAGGTTCCCCGCTAAGCAGAGAGCCCAACGCAACGCCGGCCTCCATCCCAGGACCCTGGGATCAGGACCTGAGCCGAAGGCAGAGGCTTCAACCCACTGAGCCACCCAGGTGCCCTGTAGGCAGGTGTTTTAAAGTCTACACTGCTTTTATGTTTCATTTCATCCTTCCAACATGTTCAGTTAGCTTCAGATTCTGGCTTCCTCTTGTGACCTATTCCTCATCTTTGTTATCTTAGCGCACCAGGCAGCCCTCAGGCCACCCGCCTTCTGAATTCACCCTCTATCAGACACTATCAGACCCCTTTTGGAATCCCCTCCTCCATGGTTTCTTGCCCTGAGCCCCTCTCCATGTGAAATAATTTAGCCCACTATTTTTATTTGTCTCCTTCCTTGAATGATTGGAGTCTTTACCTTTTGAAGAAAAATACATATGCCTTGATCACTTCTTTTCTATCTCAATTGAGTTTTCCTGTCTCAGAGTCTTTGTTCTTTATCCTCTCTGCCTAGAATTATCTACTCCAAGTACTTTGCACAAAGCCTCCTTTCATCATTCAGGGTTTTACCAGGTGAAGAAGTTCAATGTAGCTTCGTCAGAGGAATTCTTGTAACCCCACCATGAGTGCCCCCATTCTCTCCAATAAATTACTCTCCTGAAAATACCCTGCTTTGTGTTTATACCACTTCTCATATGCTGGTTTCGCATGAGATCTACTGGAAGCTCTAGAAAACCAGGTGCCATGTCTGGTTTTTGCTCACAGAAATGCAAAGTGAGGTTTAGCATGGAGTGGGCATTTTTCAAATAATTATTGAATTACTGGAATACTCTATGAATTCAAGCTGTACAATTACAATGGTATAAAACAAGTTAAAGCAAATGCATTGTTAAAAAAAAAATACCCTGAAGGGGCGCCTGGGTGACTCAGTGGGTTAAGCCTCTGCCTTCTGCTCAGGTCATGA
The DNA here is from genome assembly GCF_922984935.1 of Meles meles. Classification (NCBI taxonomy): domain Eukaryota; kingdom Metazoa; phylum Chordata; class Mammalia; order Carnivora; family Mustelidae; genus Meles; species Meles meles. Next base: position 57,376,535 of record NC_060073.1, on the reverse strand, counting down.
TCTCAGGGTCCTGGGATCAAACCGTATGGGACTCTCTGCTCAGTCAGGAGCCCGCTTCCCCTCTCTCTCTCTGCCTGCCTCTCTGCCTACTTGTGATCTCTCTCTCTCTCTGTGTCAAATAAATAAAATCTTAAAAAAAAAAAATACCATGAAATATCAACCCTTGTATCTTAAAGTAACACATCTGATCTTTGTTGGCCACATGATACCAAACATTGTCCTCCTATACAAAGTTCACATGACACATAGAACAGATGCTGCCTTAGGCATTCCTGCTGACCTTGGACACAACACCCGGACTCCAGATATGATTCCTATCCTCACAGTCTGACCCAGACATGGAGTTTTGGCCCTGGAATGAGGACAAAAGATTCAAATATTTTGTGAATATAGGCATGCTCTCTTACAAGCTTTGTCTCATAGAAGCTTTTTCAGCCTAGCCACAAAGGTTACAGGTGCTGCCTCAGAGAATAACAGCCTTTTAGCAATAAAAGAGCAACAAATATTGGAGATTGTTTCTAAATTCTGTTTTGAGATAGGATGGGAATCAGGACAGGATCGTGTTGATGAGAAGAACAAGTGACCATTTCAGGAGGGTAGTAGTCACATATGTCGGATGCACAATATGGTCCATTTGTGCTGAAAGGGAAAAAACATAGAACATCATTTCCCAAAACATCATGCTATGTGATGCACCCTCCCTGTCAGTGTGCATAGTATTTCTTTCTGAATTTCTAGCAACCAGAGGAATGCCTGGCATGACATAGATAAGTAGTGAGGACACACAGCAGTCAGCTAGAGTCTGGCATTCTCTCTCTGCGCTTTGTCTGGAATGTGGATTTGGAAAGCATATTTGTGATCAGATTAAACAGATCATTCTTTCAGAGGAATCTTTCCTTACATCCTCCAGTTCAAACTGGCATCCATGTTCAGGCATCTCTGTCTTTTTTTTCTATTCTTTGGACACGATCCTCTGATTACTTCCTGCCTCCTTCAGATTAGGTAGGGTAATGACCAAGAGTCCTTATTTACCCTAAAGGCCTAGAGGAGGAGTGTTGGATGCAAAAGTTACATTCTTTTTTTTTTTCCCCATTTTATTTATTTTTTCAGCGTAACAGTATTCATTCTTTTTGCACAACACCCAGTGCTCCATGCAAAACGTGCCCTCCCCATTACCCACCACCTGTTTCCCCAACCTCCCACCCCTGACCCTTCAAAACCCTCAGGTTGCCCCAACCTCCCACCCCTGACCCTTCAAAAGTTACATTCTTTATCATTATATTGAATAAAAAATATTTCTGTTAGCCAGAATAGTCCAGGTTTTTGCTTGTCTACTGGTATCATTATTTAATGACATCTACACGCAACCTGCTTTGGTCAATAAATTGGAGGATCTCTCTCTTGACCACGTAGTTCGGCTAACGGTCCCATCTGGACACCAGCAGGGGGCAGAAGAAGCCCATTGAATTTTCACCTCCTTAAGGGGGCATAAGCTGCTTTGCTTTACAGCTGGTAAGTTTAAGTGAGGCCACGCAGTTCAGAGTCCTGGTTCAGCTGAAGAGATTAGAACCTTCTATAACACTAGTACAAAAATTTGGTGTTCAGACGTTCTCAGCATGTTAGCATTGGTATCAACTTTTCCACCACAAACCCAGTATGGGCTTAAAACCCCAGATTATAGGAATGGTGACTATTATTAATTTTGTAAATGTTCTCATTATTAAGTATTACTTGTGCATCTATTCTTACTATGTATTTTGCTTATTAGTTTACATAAGATGACTATAAATAATACTTCCACCATGACTCAAACACTGAAAAATGATTGTGCATAATTTAGAACCATGATAAAAAGTTCTATTATATGGTACATCTGTTTAACTGTAGTCATGTGGGTATCTGAGAAGGTTCCATTAGGATTTATATTGTTGTATTGTTCTATGGCCTAGAGGATCTCCATCAAGGAAATGTATCTATTTTAATACATTTTCTACATTTCAGACAAAGTCAGACAACTGATAAAATCCAGACAGAATAAGATGTTAAACCCTGAGTAAAAGATTTAAACTAAGCAGGAAAGTGCAAATGGGAAGTAAATCTAACTTTAATGATACAAGAGTAAGGAGCTAAAGTTTCGAGGATAAATACTTGAAGTGTTACACATATTTTAAACTGTGCCCTAGAAATTACAGGATAGACCAAGAGTATCTCACTCAGCCCCTTCCTTTTCAAGATGAAGAAACTTGCAGGGTCCTTATAGGAAATGCAGGGCTGGAATATACACTGCTAGGCTCCTGCTGTTCTACAGAGCATTTGGATGTCTTCAGTGTGGCCACCAGAATCACCCTCTTCCTTACTGCTCTTGTTCTCTCATCTTCACTTGTGAAGAAGAACAGCTTGGTCAGCAATAATATATATATATATATATATATATATATATATATATATATATTTATAAATATATATATATATATATTTATATATATATATATACTGCCATATTAAATCAGCAAGACCTTCAAAAGAGACCTACAAAACCAGTGGGTATTATACAGATTTATAGTTAGATCTAAAATTAAGGTTTATTAATGGTAATGTATGTTACCATGATCATCATACCTTGCCTGTTAACTTACTTTCATGTAACCACCAGTTTGTTCTCTATAATTAACAATCTGGTTTCTTTTTCATTTTTGTTTATATTTTCTTCTTTGTTTGTTTTGTATCTTAAATTTCACATGTGAGTGAAACCATATAGTATTTTTCTTTCACTGACTGACTTATTTCTTTTAACATTATACCCTCTAGATCCATCATAGTTTTTGCAAATAGTAAGATTTCATTCTTTTTTTTTTTAAGATTTTATTTTATTTATTTATTTGAGAGAAAGAACTGGAGAGAGTGAGTAATCACTATTGGGGGGACAGAGGGAGAGAGAGAAGCAGGCTCCATGCTGAGCAGGGAACACAATGTGGAGTTTGATCCCAGGACCTAAGGATCATGATCTGAGCTAAAAGCAGATGCATATCCAACTGAGTGACCCAGGTGCCCCAAGATTTCATTCTTCTTTATGCTTAGTAATATTCCACTATATATATATGTATATGAAATATATATAAAAGAATATGTGAGATATATATCATATACATATGATATATATGTATAAGAATATGTGAGATATCTCTCACATATTCTTAATCCATTAATCTATTTATGGATACTTGGATTGCTTCTATAGCTTGACTGTTGTAAATAATGCTGTGTTAAACATAGAGGTACCTGTATCTTTTTGAATTAGTGTTTTCAAAGTCATTGGGTAAATAACAAGTTGTGGAATTATTGGATCATATGGCATTCCTATTTTTAATTTTTTGAGGAATCTCCAACTGTTTTCCACAGTGGCTGTGCCAGTCTGCATTCCCACCAACAGTGCATGATAGTTCCTATTTCTCCACAGCCTCTTTAATATTTGTTTCTTGTGCTTTTCTTTTTCTGACTGGTGAATTACTCTGGATTTGATGTGTATTTCCCTGATGGTAAGTGATGATGAACATCTTTTCATGTGTCTGTTGGCCATTTGTATGTCTTCCTTGGAGAAATGCCTGTTTAGCCTTCTGTCCATTTTTTTATTATTATTATTATTATTATTATTTGGGGTTTTTGGTGTTGAGTTTTGTTAGTTTTTTCTGTATTTTCGATACAATTCCTTTATCAGATATGTCATTTGCAAATATCTTCTCTCATTCCATAGGTTGTTTTTAGTTTTGTTGATTGTTTCCTTTACTGTGCAGAAGCTTTTTATTTTGATGTAGTCAATAGTTTCTTTTTGTTTCTCTTGCTTGAGGAGCCATGTCTAGAAAAATTTGTTGTGGTTGATATTAGAGAAATTACTGCCTATGATCTTCTTTTTTATGGTTTCAGGTCTCACATTTAAGTCCTTAATCCACTTTGGGTTTATTTTTGTATATGGTGTAAGAAAGTGGTCCTTTTTCATCCTTTTGCATATGGATGTCCAGTTTCTCCAACGCTTTTTATTGGAGAGACTGTCTTTTTCCCATTGCATATTCTGATCTCCTTTGTTGACAATTAATTGACCATATAATCATGGGTTTATGTCTGGGCTTTCTATTCTGTTCCATTGATCTATGTGCTTATTTTTGTGCCAGTAACATACTGATTCGATTACTATGGCTTTGTAGTATATCTTGAAACCTGAGATTGTTAGACATCTAACAAAAAAAGAAGAACATTGTTGTTCTTCTTTTTCAAGATTGTTTAGCTATTTGGGATCTTCTGTGGTTCCATACAAATTTTATGATTATTTGTTCTAGTTCTGTGAAAAATGCGGGTTTTCTTTTTTATAGGGATTTCAGTAAATGTGTAGATTGCTTTGGGTAGTTTGGCAATTTTAACAATATTTGTTCTTTGAATCCATGAGCATGAAATGTCTTTCCATTTGTGATCTCTTCTAACTTCTACTTTTTTTTTTTGAGGGCAAAGATATTATTTTTTACCTTTAAGACCTAAGACAGAAGTTTATATTTAACAGAGAGGAAGTCTATAACTGCTTGCTGAATAAAACCAAATAAAAAAATAAGCCAAACAGAGAAAGACAATTATCATATGGTTTCACTCATATATGGAATATAAGGAATAATGCAGAGAACCATAGGGGAACGAAGGGAAAACTGAATGGGAAGAAATCAGAGAAGGAGACAAATCTTGAGTGCCTCTGGACTCAGGGAAATAAACCGATTGGAGAAGGGAGGGAGGGTGCGGGAATGGGGTAACTGAGTGATGAGTGTTAAGGAGGGCATGTGTTGTGATGAACACTGGGTGTTATACGCAGCTAATGAGTCTTTGAACACTACATCCCAAAACTAATGATGTACTTATGTTGGGTAATTGAACATAATAATAATAATAAAAACTAAATCAAAAAAAGAATTGTGAGTCACCAAATTACTTCAGCGATGCACATACAGGAACACTTAAAGACTCACAGTTAGGTGTGTAATTGTGTGTTTTCCATGGGTGATCTGATATGAGAAAAACAGAAGAAAGAGAAGATAGAGAAGAGATGGGGCAATATCATACCAACTTACTAGCAGGCCAGATGAAACTTCTAGCAATTCTTTTAATTATATTTAGCAAAGAAAGAAGTAGTCATTCTTTAGCTGAGAACACTTAGGAAAGAATCCTATCAAACCCTGCTTTTTCACCAACCTCAGTTGACTGATTGTTTGTTTCTTTGTTGTTTCCAGAATACTCCTTGGCTTCCAAAGCCCCTTTGGTGGATGTCTCCTTTGCCTCCTTACACACTGAGTTATAGCTGGATACATGGTTGGTAGAGTCTTCAAGAGAATAGGTAGTTCATCCAAAGTCCAAAGTCTGAAGAAGATAAACAAGATCTTTAGGTGTGTGTCATTTCAAAATCTGAGAAGTTATGAGAGGCCCAAGAAGCCACTGGAAAATGTTTCTGGGCACTCAGGGGGGTGTAGACATCTTTTCGAGTATTTCAGTAGCATTGCTTCTATGTTCTTACTTCTATTACTATGGCAATACTCAACAACAGTAAAATATAAAGGAGACCATCAGATGAACTATCTATCTGCCAATTGACTTGCATTTTTATATTGATTAATGATGTCTCTATTTGTTTCTGTTTATTTCAATGGGATTTTTTTCAAACCCCTTCATATTCAATTATTTTTCACTTCTTATTTGACTTACCAGTTCTCAAAACTTTGACATACAAATGACAAATGTTTCCCTAACTTGTTGATTCCAGATACATGTAACAATCCAACTTTCATCTGGACCGGATTCCTGTTAATATTGCTGCCTTGATACTATTCAGGTCCCTAAAAATAAGGCTCAAAAAATCCCTAGTGCTCAATATTTCTCTCTCAGCTTAAGACCTTTAGGATTTAGGAAGAGACATTAAATGAGTTAACTCACTCTTTGTGAATCATCACCTGGCATGAAATTTTGTGAAAAATAAAAATAGGGAAGTCATATTTTATAACTCTTCTGTGTCAGGTGGTGCCTGACATCATGTCTGGTCTTTCATATTCCATGGTAGACCTCCCAAGTTCCCACTGACAAGATTTACAGAATTGAAATGGCCCACTGCTGGGTCTCCATCCCTGTTTGCTAGGTGTACCTAGCATCAGTCCTGGGCAAAGCCACTGTCATTTGCATTGTCCACACAGACTCGTCTTTGAGCCAGCCCATGTGCTACTTTCTGGTTAAGCTGGCAGGAACTGACTGGGGTCTTTGTTGATCACAGTATTACCCAACAACTGAGACAGCTATGGCTAAATTTTGTAAGTATAATTTATGTCCCTGTGTTTTCCACCTCCATGTTGTCCATATCCTGCTTTCATGGAGTCAGTCATGCCTTTTGCTATGGCATCTGATTGCTTTGTGGCCATCCCTAACCTTCTGAGATATCTCTCAGTGCTCCTCAACAACCAGGTAGTGAAGATTGTAGTGTTTGGTGGATTCCTAGGGCATTCTTCACATTCCTCATGGCTTGCATCTCTTTGGTTTTTCCCACTGCCATGACAATATCCTTTCTCACTCTTACTGTCTAACCAGGATATGAACCAATTTCCCTGCTCTGTCTCATGGATCAACAGCCTCTAGGCTTTGTTGGTCATCTTCCTTTACATGGGTCCAGAATTCCTTTTAATAGTGCTTTCTTATATTCTGATTCTCAGATCTGCAATAGCCATTGCCTCCTATAGAGAGCCACTCAAAGCTCTCCCACCAGTGTGCGTCTCACATTCTGACAGCCCTGTTACTTTATGTCCCTGTGCGAGGCCCTTCCATTATTCACAAGTTTGCAAGGCATTCCTTTTCCTTCATCCATATCATCACAGGAAGATGTCCATCTTCTTCTTACCACTGATGAACCCCATCATTAATGGCATCAAGACTGACTGGATCCACTGAACCACTATCAAAGTGTTCTGTCTGAAATAGATAGAAATCTTGTGTGTTCTCAACCAGTTAATTCCCCACCAGCTGGATTAGTTGTGACAAAAATCTCAGTTCTTGTTCATTTCTAATGTCAACCCCTCACAGGTATCTGAGTAACCCCTTTCTCTTTAAGTTGTAAGTAAAATTAGTTTACTTGAACATAGTAAATGTATTCATTTTAATAGCACCCAGAGACAAACAACCAGAAAATAAAAATCAGTCCTAGAAAAGAAATCAGTAACTTTGTAAAGCAAGTTGCAGAAAGAAGAATAATTTGGGAGAGACTCTGCCTCTTACCCATTTTATGAATGTGAATACCTGAGATTGTTCTGTACTGTTTGAAGGCTATTAAAGTGAGACACTGCTTTCCATGATGCTACATGACTTTCAAACAAGAATGGTAATCTCTAAGAATGACATACACAGGCTGTGTAGTCTGTCCCTCTCTTTCATCCTTCTCTACCTCATGCTAATGTTAGTGGTGAAATAGAACAACAGCCAGATAGTACTGAATTTTGCCAGAGGTGGGCATTTACCTCTTGGAGACACTATTCCTCTGACCAAATAGCTCTAAAGTGATGCTTATTGATTTGTTAATTAATAATGTCTACTGACCCTTTCCCAATATTGATGTTACATATTTTATATTATGGATAATTAAAAGAAGCAAAAGCAGGAAGGGAACACTTGAGAATTTGGATGGTAAGAGACAAAATCTAGCAATACAAGTGAAAACTGGAGTTACATATCTGATGGAGTTTGTTTCTATAATAAATCCATCTTTAGCTTAAATAATTTTGCACAATTCTGCTTAAAAAGAGTTCTCTTCTAATAGAATCCTCACCAAATTATAGAATCTGGGCCATTTAATATTATTAGTGTTTCCCATCCATCTTCAGGCCCTTCATTGACCTGCTGGACCATCCTTATCCCTGCCTGCCCACTACCCCACATCATTCTGATTCCCAGAAGCCATGTGTAGCCTGTTTTCTCTTAGATGCTTACATGACCCTTCTTTCCATTTTACTTTTATGTCTTCATTTTTCAATACCAATCCTCATTGTATCCAGATCTGCAAGGCCTTTGCTCTCCTATGGTTTCTCTGCATATAAAGTCCTAACACTCAGGTCAATATCAAATGTGAAGGCCCTTTCAGCGGATAACCAAAGCTGTCACCAAGGCACACTTCTGGCTCCCCTCTGATCCTGAAGGCTTAGAAAATTCTCATTTATGTATTTATAAAGATACCTTGTGTGCATCTCCGTTCTGAGTTTGGATGAAGATCTATATTAATTTAATTAATCAATTAATTTCTTTACTAGTGGCAGTATTTTCATGGTCTTTCTAATTATATTCAGAACCAGAATGTTTGAGGGGACAAAGATCACTTTAAGGTCATTTTATCTCCAGCATCTAGCATCCACATAAGTGGCCTTTGACTGAAGGAATGAAATCAGGGTATGTTGCTGTTGACAACACTGTACTAATAACAAGAAGACAGAGTAGACATCAGAGGCATCAAAAAGAGGTGGAGGTGGGAGCAGGCCTCCAATCACTTCCTGGCTATACATGCTAAAGCATTTTCAGAAGAGGATGCCATTTGGTGTAAACTCATGATGAGATTGCAAGATAGCAGTGAATATCAAGCTGCCAAAAGTTCCTTTTCAAATTTGCCTTAGTCAAATATTGAACAAAATATTACCAGTTACTTCAATGCAGACCATGAAAGGCACTAAGGAAGAGCCAGTGAAACTCCCTCTCCTGCTATGTGGGAACTTCATGCTGGTCTCCGCTGTAAGAGGATGGAGGGAACCAAGATAAGAGTGATGGGGAGGATGAGTAAGGGGACAGCAAAACTTGAAGGAAAATCAGAAAGCAACAGTGGTTGGTGTCTTCAGGCAGAAGAGCTTAGTGGATTGATGGTTATGAGGTTCTGGACAACTGGAGAGAGGGAGGACTTATAAAAGGAAAGCTAAATAAATATTTGATTTAAATAAATGATAGGAAAAGTCTAGATCCCAAATCAAGCCACAACCTGAATCTTTTTCTAAGAGAAAGTCAAAATTGTCTGCAGGGTCTGTTTCCCACATATTTGACTATTTACAACCTCTCCTTTCATGGAGTCCAAAATATAGATATATTTTCCCAAGATCTGAACTAACCCCTCATTTCTTTATGTCTTAAACTCCTTGCCCTCCCATGTCCTGAACAATTCCAGTGAAAGACACAGGGATAATTTAAACACACCAGTGCAATGAAAAGAAATGTTCTTTATTAGGCAAAAGCCAGATACTCAAAGCACTTCACAATTTCCCCAGTTCAGGTGTTGGGTTCTGGGGACCAAGGGACTATTCCTGGAAAACAGGAAAGGGAGCTTAGTGGTATTTGTGGGCCATGGCATTGGCCACACCAGTCAGCACCTTCTGAAAGATAGCCTGCACCTGTGGAGTAAATTCCTTGCCAAAGTGGCGGGCCAGCACACACACCAGCACATTGCCCAGGAGCTGTGGGGAGGAGACAAGAGACATGAGCCTGGTTAGCCAACAGACTCAGCTGAGACTTAGCATTTTCCAGCCCCATCCACAACCCCAAGCTGTGCCCCTAGAATATAAGTAGAAAGAGAGCTGGATCTCGGATGTTATTCTCTATGTGACTCCAACCATATCAGCCTGATTTTACATTTAGAAATGTTTCTCTCCTTCTGCCTTAATCCCAAGCTTAAATTATTATGGTTATTCTTCCTACCTAGGCAAAGAAGCAATCAGATTTTATCCTCCTTATTTTCAAAGGAAGAGACAATGGAAAAGGTATTAGAAAAAAATGATTTGGAATGGATTAAAAAGCACTTTGTAAAGAAACACTCGAAAGTTTAATCAGAACAATAAAGAAAACACATTGCAGTGAACAAAAAAAGAGAACAAGAGGAAACAATTGTGAGCAACAGGGTAAAAGGAAAAAAACAACAACACCATAGTCCTGAAGAGTCCATACTAATGCTATTAAAATACCTCCTTCCCACTGTAAACAACACCTAATGCCCATACTGTTTCTGAATACCATCAGCTTGACCTTAAAAAGGAAGAAGGAGAACATCAAGGATCCGCAGATTCACCTTGAAGTTCTCAGGATCCACATGAAGCTTGTCACAGTGCAGCTCACTGAGCTTAGCAAAGGCACCCTTGAGGTTGTCCAGATTCCTCAGGCCATTAATAAGGGAGTTCACTACTTTCTTGCCATGGGCCTTCACCTTGCGGTTGCTCATAATAGAATCAGGAGAGGACAGGTCCCCAAAGGAGTCAAAGAACCTCTGAGTCCAGGGGTAGACGACCAGCAGCCTGAGGGGTGACAACAGCACAGAGGGCAGAAGAGTCAGAGCCTGTCAGAAACCCAGAGAACTGAGCTATTTCCACCAGCCCAGCATCAATTCATTTACCATCAGTCTGCTTTGCCATTTGGAGACCAACCTGCCCAGGGCCTCACCACCAACTTCGTCCATGTTCACCTTCCCCCACAGGGGGATGACAGCAGCCTTCTCTTTAGCGGTCAGATGCACCATGGTGTCTGTTGGTGGTTACTAGGGAACATGGCTGTGTCAAAAACAAGTGGAAGCAGCTGCTGGCCCTGCTCTTCCTTTTGTGCCCAGCCCTAACCTTGCCCTCCCTGTGGCTGTGAGATTGGCCCAGGACTGGGTGTGGTTCTGAGACTGCCATTCCTCTTCTTGGCAATTCTGACATTGGCTTATGAGTCTGAATTCAGACCTGCTGTCGTCTCTCTAGAAATCCCTAAGTCCCTTCAGCAATACAAATTGCTAAAAAAAAAAAAAAAATCATTCTCCTTGGCAACAATATTCTTACAATTTTGAATATCACAACCTAGTAATCTAACAGAGAGTATCTCGTCAACTTTCTCATGAAAGGCAAAGGACATTTTTCTCAAGTTAAATTTGAAACTGTACATCCTAGGATCAGAGTCTTGGCTTCAGTCTGGGAGCCTTTACAAATATACAAGATAATAGTTGATAAGACCAAATGTCCAACAGACTCTAAACAGAAAGCACATATATAATCAGTGTTTCCCTTTACTCCTTGCATACTGGAGCATCGACATCAAAGGACCTCTCTCCGATGGTCCCTGGTTCAGACTGTCCTTTAGTTACAGCAGTTCCAGAACAGAATAGTCACTCACTCACTCACTCATTTATTCATTCATTCACTCACCAACCACTTCAATTAATAAATATTCATCTTCTGCTTAGGAAGGAAAGTCCCAAGGCATGGTAGTCACGTTGGACATTTTGAAATAGGCAACAGTGTTTTTACAGCAGAGGGTATGAGTGTGAGAGAAAAGAAAAAATGTGAAAAATAGGAAGAGGGGAAGGGTTTGGAAAGATTTTCTTAGACAATGTTGGAAAGTGCTTTCAGGCCAGGGTACAAGGGATCACAAGTGACAGGTAAGCATGCAGTTTTTCTGAAATGGGACGGTGGGAGCAGGCATTATTTATGAACAAGTCTGGGGCAAGTAAAAGAGGGAGGATATTCCTCACAGCTGGCACACTTGATGCAGCAGGCTATTGCTGGCGACACTGCAGGCAAGGGAAACAGGGGAAAAGGAAACACAGCAATGCCTTGATGATTCATTATGTCTCTATTTGAGCACCATCTTTTTCACTAATTGCAAGAAACAGGTCAAAGCATTAGCCTGAGGGCTGTGTCTGAGATGGCAAGTCTTCCATAGAGCCCCTGTAATGCCAGTATTCTCTATATATTTACAACCTTCTTGACCATGTCTATGCTCTGGAGGGAGAAGTGTCAACCACTGGTGATGTGTATGGTGTATGGTGCCCTTCCATTCTAATTTCCCTGGACCTCTCAGAACAAGACAGGAAAACATCCTATCCGCAAACCCTCCGGGATGTGCCACACACCCAGACAAATAAAATAAAATAAAATAAAATAAAATAAAATAAAATAAAATAAGTGAAATGCATCAGGAAGATGAGCTGAAGGTTCTTTATTAGGCAGAAACCCTACCCTTGATGGTGGACTTTATTTCCCCCAGTTCAGAAGACAGAATTTAGGGAAACAGGGTCTTCCAGTGGTCACCAGGAAGCAGGCCAGGGTCTCAATGGTACTTGTGAGCCAGGGCATTGGCCACGCCGGCCACCACCTTCTGATAGGCAGCCTGCACCTGAGGGGTGAATTCCTTGCCGAAGTGGTGAGCCAGCACACACACCAGCACGTTGCCCAGGAGCTGTGGGGAAGACAGACATAGATATTGATGCATGATTAAGAGAGAAATCAAGCTGGGCTTCTGAGAAACTGAGCCAACCGTCATTTTATTTTCTGCCCACACTCCACACTCCAACCCAAACCGATCTTCAGGTTATCGCCATCAGAATAAATGAGTATATAAATATATATATATAATATTTTTATTATACATATACTTAATAATTAATTGATTAATTAGTATGGTGCTGGGATGTCTTTTAGAAACTACTCACTGCACTACTTCTCTACTTCTGGTCCATCATCCTCAGACATTTCCTTTCCTTCCCTTTCCATTGAATCTTGACTCTCTAAAAATGCACTTTTTCTTTTTTCTTCTTTAAATTCAATTAGCTAACATATAATACATCATTCATTTTTATGTAATTTTCAGTGACGCATTAGTTGCATATAACATCCTATGCTCATCACATCACATGCCCAATTACCCTTTAATTTTGAGACGACTTGTAGCCTCTACTTGGAGGAGCCCTTCCAATCCCCACATGGAGAGACAGAAAGAACTTTCCAAGCATGGAAGGAGAAGATGAGAGCTAGTGTGCATAATTTGGGTATTGAGTAGGGGAAGCAAGTTAGGGGGGAAAGAGAGGGGCAACAGTTTAGTAATTAAGTGAAGAGCTTGATGAAATAAAAGTTTGGGAGAAAGGAAACACTATGGAATACTGAAAGAAACATGACAGTATGTAAATTTTGACAAGCATTCCATGATGATACCTACTAAAGGAAGGTGGGGGGAGAAGAGGTAGGCAAAAGGTAGGCAAAAGAAGCAGAGTGAAAGACTAGAAAGCGCAAAGGAAGAAAACGGAGCATATCCTGGACTCACCTTGAAGTTCTCGGGATCCACGTGCAGCTTGTCGCAGTGCAGCTCACTGAGCTTAGCAAAGGTGCCCTTGAGGTTGTCCAGATTCTTCAGGCCCTCGCTAAAGGAGTTCAGCACCTTCTTGCCATGGGCCTTGACCTTGGGGTTGCCCATAACAGCATCAGGAGTGGACAGGTCCCCAAAGGAGTCAAAAAACCTCTGAGTCCAGGGGTAGACGACCAGCAGCCTGAGGGGTGACAACAGCACAGGGGGCAGAGGAGTCAGAGCCTGTCAGAAACCCAGGGGACTGAGCCATTTCTGCCAGCCCAGCTTCCATTCACTCTCTGTCAGCCTGCTTTGCCACTTGGATACCAACCTGCCCAGGGCCTCACCACCAACTTCATCCACGTTCACCTTGCCCCACAGGGAGGTGACGGCAGACTTCTCCTCAGCAGTCAGGTGCACCATGGTGTCTCCTTGCGGTTGCTAGTGAACACGGTTGTGTCAGAAGCAAGTATAAGGAGCAGCTGGCCCTGTTCTTCCTTTTATATCCAGCCCTGATCTTGCCCTCCCTGCAGCAGTGAGATTGGTCCAGGCCTGGGTGTGGTTCTGCAGGGTGAGGCATGAATGGTGAGTGCCATCCCTCTCCTTGGCAGTTCTGACACCTGCTTATGAGTCTGAATTCAGACCCTTTGTCTTCTTTCTCAGGATCTCTAGTTCCCATCTTAACAATAAAGTTGTTGCTAAAATCATTCTGTTTGGCAAACATAATCTTAACAATTTTGAGAATCACACCCTGGTAATCTCTTAGAGAGTGCTCTTCAGTTTTATTATTACACAACTGAAGAATCCCACGTCCAGAAAGTACAAGACACCCATGCACAGTGGTTCTACTTAAAAGCATATGGATGGATCTCCTCCTGTGTCTTCAGAATGAGCACAATAATTACAAGTATACCATGGATGGAAATTCAGATGCAGCTCTTTTTTTTTTTTAAGATTTTATTTACTTAGTTGACAGAGAGAGAAATCACAAGTAGGCAGAGAGAGGGGGAAGCAGGCTCTCCACCGAGCAGAGAGCCCAATGTGGGGCTCAATCCCAGGACCCTGAGATCATGATGAGCTGAAGGCAGAGACATAACCCACTGAGCCACCCAGGCACCCCCACAGTTCTAAGTATATCTTCCTTCTCTTAGTTTGGATTAAAGCATCCTAGGAAGAAAAAAAAAACATTCATTCATTTCTTTATTTAGTCATATAGTCAAACAAATGATGATTTGAAAATTGAATTACATATGAATCAAGAATGTCCTGTGAAATAAAAATTCTATCAGTTTTTGTGGAACCACAGATGAAAACATAGAAATTTCTTGACATACTAAGAAATAAAATAACACAAAAATCAATTATAAACCAAAATTATTGGTAACACTGAGGGAAGCAATGCTTTTAATTAACCCGAGACATTAAAAAATGTTTTTTTCCTGGAGTGATAGAGAAGCTTCTCTGTAACTTGAAATGAGGGGAAAGAAAGTAGAAAGGCATTCTGGCTTTGGCTCAGAATTTTTTCCCCTTAGACCACTAAGAATGCTATGTATGTAAGAATTTCTTTTATTCAAACTCATCACCTATAATATTATTTTCTCTACATATTTTTGTTTGCCTCAATCTTTTTTTACTAGCTTGTATCCTCCTATCCCTACAGCTTTTCTAATATCCCTCGCCTACATTTCTCTCCTGCATGTCATGTGTTCTGAAGACTAACTTCTTAGGCAAAGAAAAACCAGAGAGTTCTGCTCCTTACCAGTAAAAGATACCATAAGAAAAGCAAAATAAGTCAAGCAGAGAGAGTCAATTATCATATGGCTTTACTTACTTGTGGAGCATAAGGAATAACACGGAAGTCATTGGGAGATGGAGAGGAGAAGTGAGTTCGGGGAAACTGGAGGGGGAGACAAACCATGAGAGACTGTGGACGCTGAGAAACAACCTGAGGGTTTTGGAGGGGAGGGAGGTGGGGGGTTGGGTGAATCTGGTGGTGGGTATTATGGAGGGCACGTATTGCATGGAGCACTGGGGTGTGGTGTACAAACAATGAATTTTGGAACACTGAAAATTTTTAATTTAACTTAATTTAAAAAAAAGAAAGAAAGAAGGAAAGAAAAGCCAAAACAGCAAGGCTTTCTGAGTTCAGCATAGGATCTCGGAGTTCCTGGAGGGCCCTGTTGGTTCTTCTTCCAACTTCCCATCACCTATACCTCTTGCAGCTTAGCCTGCTCCTGAATTCCCATTTTCTTTCAGCAAGGAAAGGGCCATACATTTTTTAACTTACAGTGTTTCTCCCACCTTAAAATCTTATTTTGATCCAGGCACCTCGATATCTAAAATCACCTTGCTTGTCTTTGTTGGCGACAAATATTTAACAGAAATCTTTCATCCTTTCACCTCTAACACCCAGAAACCCCAACTACAAAAACATTTCTAGGTGAACCAGAAGAGAAGGACTTCTCTATTTCTAGTTGTTTGAAATGAACTCCCTGAATTCCCATTTCCATTGCTCCATTCCCTAAACTACTTTTTCCATCATTGCTAAGTATGTAAGGATTCCTCTCCCTTTTCACTTGTCCCAAACCGCAGCCAGTATTTGTGAACAACCTCTCCTTGATCATTCTCAGACTTGTAGGAAAGGCTTGGTTCTTGTCTGGCAATCTGGAGGTTAGGTCAGAATTACATGCCCAGTTCTAGTGTTTTCTCTTTGTATTCATTCTTCTCTAAAACCCTTAAGCAAAGATGTTCTTACTACTGGTCTATTCCTGGGGCAAGATTCCACATGCTGACTTCCAGGAAAAGGGGACCTTCCAGTGTGTTAAATGTTTAAAAATACAGATGGACACACACACACACACACACGTTGAGCTTTAGACTTTGAGTTTCATTTTACTAAATTAAAAACTTCATTAGCTTTACCATTGTTTTACATCCAGACTGTGGTTCTCAGGACTCTATTTCACAAACCTGATGTCAGAGTTCAGGTGTAAGTGTGCTAAGGGAGGTCTTCTAGGGAAGTTTGGACTTGTGTTTTGCAGGAAACTCTGTCATGAGAAATTCACAGAGCTTTCTAAACAACAGTGTTATATAGGCTTATACTTTCCTGTCAAGGCCCCAGGTTTTCCATTTTGACTGAAAGAAACCGGCATCTACTTGGACTTCCCCTATTATTCCCTGTACTCAGAAAGAGATCCCTATGTTTTCTTGTCTCTTCCTCTCTCAGCCTTCTTTGCCATGAATGACCTGGGGACCAAGCTTTTGCACTGGCAACTGCTGCGTCCACCTTGCTCCTGGCTTGAGGACAGGAGTTGCTGTTCTCTCTCCCATCACCGTTGCTACTTAGCATGACTGTAGAGGGAGACAGACTTCTCCTTTTCTTACCCATTACCCTGCAGGGACAGTCTGCAAGTTGTAATAACACATCAAAGGTCAGACATATCAGATGAAAATAAGAATAAACTGATAAATGTCATTGTGTTCTGGGCCTCAGTCTCACATCCAGATCAACATTCAAATATTCTAGAAAGCTTCTTGACCCACTGCCATCTTACAACACTTTAACCTTACTTCTACCCAGTGAAGGGGCTCACAGGATGTGTGCTTTAGGTTGGTCCCAGCCCCAGTGAACACTAAACGAATGTGAACGTGCCCCCACGTGTGAACACACACACACACACAGATGCCCCTGCACACACATACACACACACTCTAAGTTCCCAAGAAACATACATAAGGACCCTTTTTCCCCCTTTTCTCCAGTTTGCCAAATTTTTATACTTTGATGTTTTGAACCAGGACAGACCTGGTGAGTATAATTAAGAAGATAAGGATCAAAAGATTCATGACCATCATCCAGAGGTTTGTGATCTTGTTTGGTTCAAAAATGACACCCAACTAGAACACAACTGTACATACGGTAGTGTTTAGTTTTGCATTCCATTCAGTCATTTTGGCATTTCAACAACATAATGGTTATTTTCCTAGGTCAGACACAGTTAGTTTTCACTCTTCTCTCCCCGACACACAACCTCTTGGTTACCTCAGTTTAGCATCCTTTAAAAATTACATTAATAAAATTAAATAAAATAAAAATATTCCATGAAGAATAGACCTCACAGAAATGATGGATGTACATTTTTTAAAAGTCATATTTATGTATGAAAAAAATAAAGCCAATCTAGCCAGGAG
Organism: Meles meles; assembly: GCF_922984935.1. Classification (NCBI taxonomy): domain Eukaryota; kingdom Metazoa; phylum Chordata; class Mammalia; order Carnivora; family Mustelidae; genus Meles; species Meles meles. Next base: position 57,359,225 of record NC_060073.1, on the reverse strand, counting down.
ATTGATAAAATATGTCCTAATAATTAGAGAATGATTATTGTCTCAGTCTATAATCACCACACAAATATTTCATCTATTGGGATCAGATCACCATTCAGAATTAGATTTTGATGATACCACTCTGTGGGTCAAGGAGTTGATTTATGGTGAGCAAAGGGGCAATTTTACTCAAATTAAATTTGAAACTGTGCATCCTAGAAGCAGAGTCTTGGCTTCAGTCTGGGAGCCTTCACAAATATACAAGACATTAGTTCATAAGACCAAATGTCCAACAGGCTCTAAACACAAAACACATATCTAATCAGTGTTTCCCTTTGCTCCTTGTATACTGGAGCATTGACATCAAAGGACCTCTCTCCGATGGTCCCTGGTTCAGACTGTCCTTTAGTTACAGCAGTTCCAGAACAGAATAATCACTCACTCACTCATTCATTCATTCATTCATTCATTCATTCACTAATCAACCACTTCAATTAATAAATATTCATCTTCTGCTTAGGAAGGAAAGTCCCAAGGCATGGTAGTCACGTTGGACATTTTGAAATAGGCAGCAGTGTTTTTACAGCAGAGGGTATGAGTGTGAGAGATAAGAAAGAATGTGAAAAATAGGAAGAGGGGAAGAGTTTGGAAAGATTTTCTTAGACAATGTTGGAAAGTGCTTTCAGGCCAGGGTACAGGGATCACAAGTGACAGGTAAGCATGCAGTTTTTCTGAAATGGGACGGTGGGAGCAGGCATTATTTATGAACAAGTCTGGGGCAAGTAAAAGAGGGAGGATATTCCTCACAGCTGGCACACTTGATGCAGCAGGCTATTGCTGGCGACACTGCAGGCAAGGGAAACAGGGGAAAAGGAAACACAGCAATGCCTTGATGATTCATTATGTCTCTATTTGAGCACCATCTTTTTCACTAATTGCAAGAAACAGGTCAAAGCATTAGCCTGAGGGCTGTGTCTGAGATGGCAAGTCTTCCATAGAGCCCCTGTAATGCCAGTATTCTCTATATATTTACAACCTTCTTGACCATGTCTATGCTCTGGAGGGAGAAGTGTCAACCACTGGTGATGTGTATGGTGTATGGTGCCCTTCCATTCTAATTTCCCTGGACCTCTCAGAACAAGACAGGAAAACATCCTATCCGCAAACCCTCCGGGATGTGCCACACACCCAGACAAATAAAATAAAATAAAATAAAATAAAATAAAATAAAATAAAATAAGTGAAATGCATCAGGAAGATGAGCTGAAGGTTCTTTATTAGGCAGAAACCCTACCCTTGATGGTGGACTTTATTTCCCCCAGTTCAGAAGACAGAATTTAGGGAAACAGGGTCTTCCAGTGGTCACCAGGAAGCAGGCCAGGGTCTCAATGGTACTTGTGAGCCAGGGCATTGGCCACGCCGGCCACCACCTTCTGATAGGCAGCCTGCACCTGAGGGGTGAATTCCTTGCCGAAGTGGTGAGCCAGCACACACACCAGCACGTTGCCCAGGAGCTGTGGGGAAGACAGACATAGATATTGATGCATGATTAAGAGAGAAATCAAGCTGGGCTTCTGAGAAACTGAGCCAACCGTCATTTTATTTTCTGCCCACACTCCACACTCCAACCCAAACCGATCTTCAGGTTATCGCCATCAGAATAAATGAGTATATAAATATATATATATAATATTTTTATTATACATATACTTAATAATTAATTGATTAATTAGTATGGTGCTGGGATGTCTTTTAGAAACTACTCACTGCACTACTTCTCTACTTCTGGTCCATCATCCTCAGACATTTCCTTTCCTTCCCTTTCCATTGAATCTTGACTCTCTAAAAATGCACTTTTTCTTTTTTCTTCTTTAAATTCAATTAGCTAACATATAATACATCATTCATTTTTATGTAATTTTCAGTGACGCATTAGTTGCATATAACATCCTATGCTCATCACATCACATGCCCAATTACCCTTTAATTTTGAGACGACTTGTAGCCTCTACTTGGAGGAGCCCTTCCAATCCCCACATGGAGAGACAGAAAGAACTTTCCAAGCATGGAAGGAGAAGATGAGAGCTAGTGTGCATAATTTGGGTATTGAGTAGGGGAAGCAAGTTAGGGGGGAAAGAGAGGGGCAACAGTTTAGTAATTAAGTGAAGAGCTTGATGAAATAAAAGTTTGGGAGAAAGGAAACACTATGGAATACTGAAAGAAACATGACAGTATGTAAATTTTGACAAGCATTCCATGATGATACCTACTAAAGGAAGGTGGGGGGAGAAGAGGTAGGCAAAAGGTAGGCAAAAGAAGCAGAGTGAAAGACTAGAAAGCGCAAAGGAAGAAAACGGAGCATATCCTGGACTCACCTTGAAGTTCTCGGGATCCACGTGCAGCTTGTCGCAGTGCAGCTCACTGAGCTTAGCAAAGGTGCCCTTGAGGTTGTCCAGATTCTTCAGGCCCTCGCTAAAGGAGTTCAGCACCTTCTTGCCATGGGCCTTGACCTTGGGGTTGCCCATAACAGCATCAGGAGTGGACAGGTCCCCAAAGGAGTCAAAAAACCTCTGAGTCCAGGGGTAGACGACCAGCAGCCTGGGGGGTGACAACAGCACAGGGGGCAGAGGAGTCAGAGCCTGTCAGAAACCCAGGGGACCGAGCCATTTCTGCCAGCCCAGCTTCCATTCACTCTCTGTCAGCCTGCTTTGCCACTTGGATACCAACCTGCCCAGGGCCTCACCACCAACTTCATCCACGTTCACCTTGCCCCACAGGGAGGTGACGGCAGACTTCTCCTCAGCAGTCAGGTGCACCATGGTGTCTCCTTGCGGTTGCTAGTGAACACGGTTGTGTCAGAAGCAAGTATAAGGAGCAGCTGGCCCTGTTCTTCCTTTTATATCCAGCCCTGATCTGCCCTCCCTGCTGCTATGAGCAGATTGGCCCATGACAGAGCAGAAGCTTATTGGTTTGTGAGAACGTAGGTTACATCCTCATTCCTCAGTTCCCTTCAGTTGCCCTGAGGGTGGCGTTCTAGGTGTCCTGTCTTGACTCAGAATCCCTGCTTTCTCTCCCCAGTTCATCCCCCTTCAGCAGTGGCTTCCATAAATATACTACCACTCTCATTCATGTGCAAATGCTATAGTCTGATATAGTGGGATGTGTCTCAGCATTTAACTCATCTAGTTCTTCCACTTCATAGATAAGAAAACTAAGGCCTAGAGAACAGAAATGTTCTCAAGTATACTCTGTGTGGGTCTTCACTTTGTCTCTAGGGATATTTATAAGTGGTTGGAATGAATAAATGTTTTGCCATACTTTTAACTTGGTTTCTTTTTCCTTCTTTGGATAAATACTTCTAGTAACAAAATTTTTCCTTTTCATTCCTTCACTGAAATAAATGTCCATTGAAAGAATGAAAAATTAATGAATGTTTTTCTCTACCATCTACTGAAATAAATCGGGGAAGCATGGATTTAGCTGAAACAATTTAATGAGAGAGAAAGAAAAAAAATATCAGAAACCTATAACATGATTATTTAAAACCGTGATATGACTAAAGAAAGAATGCAGAGGATTTGCAATGAAGCTTTATCATTAACAACCAGATTAAGCCAGACAGGGTTTCTGGGAAAATGCACGTGCAGAAATTTCCAACTGTGTCGTCAGGAAAAAAGTAGAGTTAGATCTAGAAGTGAAGATTCAGAGGGAATTTTTTGTCTTTTTTGAATTCAAAATAATATTAATTGATCTACAGATACATGCTCTCTAGCACAGCTAGATAAAAGGAGGGAGGTAGAGAGGGAGGGAGAGAGGAAAAAAGGAAGTGAGGAAGGATGGGAGGGACTCACCAACAGAATGGAAGAGAATGAAATGGAATGAAAGTCAGAAGGCAAAAAATATAAAGAACAGGAGGGGAAAGATAAGCAATTTCAAAATTTATGAGGATATAGACCAAGAAAACTCTCAGGCTTTGCTGGCGACAGTGTAAAATGGTATAACTGCTTTAGAAAATATTTGGTAGTAGCTAGTAAAGCAGAATATATGCAAAACCAAAAAGCTAGTGATTATTCTTCTAGAAATTCAGAAATGCATGCTTGTGTGAGTCCAAAAACTGTAACAACAGTATGCATGAGGATCCCAAGCTTCCAGCAACTTAAATGGTCTTCATTCAGTGGAACAGATAAATTATGATATAGAAAAAGAATGAAATATTACACAATAAAAAGAATCAACTACTGCTTCACTTGCAGAAATACAGATGAATTGTGCAACATAACATCAGTTAAAAGTAATCACAGGGGTTCCTGGATTGCTCAGTCAGTTAAGTGTTCAACTCTTGGTTTTGGCTCAGCTCATGATGGTTGTAAGATCAAGCCCCATGGTGGGCTCCGTGCTGAGCATGGAGCCTCCTTGGGATTCTCTCTCTACCTCCCCTCAGCCCCCCTCCTGCTGCAGGCACAGGCACACTGTCTCACTCTCTCTTTAAACAACAACAACAAAAAAGGTAACCAGAGACAATGATTCAGTGTATATGATTTATATGCAAAAATCAGGAAATGTAACTGTAATTCAGCTCACAAGGAGGAGTGTTATATGATAGAAAGGTGCAGAGGAGCCATGAATCAACTTAAAACTGTTATAGATTGGGGCGCCTGGGTGGCTCAGTGGGTTAAAGCCTCTGCCTTCAGCTCAGGTCATGATCCCAGGGTCCTGGGATCGAGCCCCGCATCGGGCTCTCTGCTTGGCAGGGAGCCTGCTTCCTCCTCCTCTCTCTCTGCCTGCCTCTCTCCCTACTTGTGATCTCTATCTGTCAAATAAAAAAAATCTTTAAAAAAAAAAAAACTGTTATAGATTATCTGTCTTTAACCTGAAAGCCAAGAAAAACTATAGAAAACTGCAAGGATGTGGGTGACATGATTTGATTTGTATTTAAAAAAATTATTATGGCCTCCATATATTAATAGATTTAAGGGGTAAAATAAATGGGAGACAAATAAGATGATATTATAATCAGGGTGGGATGGTTAAAAACCATTTCTATTTTCAGGCTCAAGCAATGGAGGATGTGTTATTCCCTAGCCGGGAAACAGATTAGCAGGGATAGATTAGGAAAGAGCTGAAGGTTTTTTGGACATACTGTATTTGATGCACTCTTGAGCAATCAGATATGGACATCACATAGTTAGAAATATGGGTCTTGAGCTCATAAGGAATATAGTCAGGTCTAGAATACGCAGTGGAACAGAGCACAGAGGAACAGATCAGAATGTATTATATAAACTGCTACCATTACTTCTCGATAATGACAGACAAAGCACTTTACAGTGATCTCCTTAAAACCTTGGAATATACTTGTGAGGTAGGGATTTTTATTCCATTTTACAAACAAGAAATTCATTCTGGAAAATGTTAACCAAACTTTTCAAGGTGATTGGGGCTGGTTTCATCTTTTACTGCTAATCCCAAAGCCCTGACTTTTCACTTCTATGCCAGGGACTAGGGCGCAGACTTTGAAGTGATGGCCACAAAAGTGGACGTGCATAGTTGCCAGCTCCACACAAGAGACCTCTAGGTGTTTTCTGTCCTGAGAATAGACTTTCCTCTTCTCATTCATGAGACAGGAAGCCCGGCTCTCATCAGTGACCTCTCCACTCTCTACTGCACTCGGTTCCAAGTCCAGTGGTATCTTGGTCACAATGGCCCCTTATTTGAGTTATTCTTAGTATCAGTGCTTCTGCGAAGTTTAGTCCTTTGACCTCATTAGAATCTCAGTACATTCCTGTGGCTAGATCCAAGCTAGATCCTGCCTTGTCAGTTCTATATCCACATGTGGATCAGTTCCCCTAAAATTCGCTATTCCCTATATTACTCTTGTGTGCAAGAAATTTCACTTTGGTACTTTGCTTATAATAGCTTCTTTTCCTGCTTTTCCAGGCAGTGGTGTCCCTAATTCTATACCACTGCATTGCTTTTATTTTTTTAAAGCTTTATTTATTTGTCAGAGAGAGAGAGAGCACAATCGGGGGGGTGGGGGGCAGGCTTCCTGATGAGCAAGGAGCCAATGCAGGACTCGATGTCAGGACCCTGGTATCCTGACCTGAGCTGAAGGCAGATGCTTGACAGACTGAGCCACCCAGGCATCCCCACTGCATGGCTTTTAAGGGCCTAATTTCTCTTCTGTCACTTTGACCCAGCATGCTAATTCCTAAATTTGTCATTTTCCACATAAATGACCTTTTATCTCCACCAAAGGCTTAATGGAATTGGAAATATGTTCCAGGTCACAGAGCTAGTAGATAAGGTACAGATTCAAACCAAGGCAATTAGTTCCTATGCTTTAGGGATAGTTCCTCCATTAATACCACTGAAGACACTAGGGAAAGTATAGAGCATGGTCCTTGCCTGGGACAAGCTCCCTCACCACTCTCTTACAGCTAATAAAAATGTGTTTCATATATTACTTAATATAAGTGAAATACAGCATCAAAAACTCTGAGATTATAAAAATAGAAGCATAGACAGGTCCCCTACTTGAAGTTCTAATGTTCCCCTACTCACTATGTCAACCATCTTCTTGCGTTTCCCGAGAGTACCTCCACGCACTCCCTTGTTCTGAAGACACTATTCAGCTCAAGTCTACTTTCCCTTCCTAGAAGTAACTGCCCCTTGAAGCCACTCAAATACTGCAGAATCTTCTATTTCCCCAAATAACCCCCTTCCCTAAAGAAGTGCTTTTAGTTGAATCAACATAAAAGGTAAAGACAGAGAGAGAAGACAAAGAAATTCATTACAGAGCACAATTTTTATTTTATTTTTATCATATAGCAGGTAAGTCTGGAGGCAGGGCACTGTGCCTGTCTTTGGGAGAAGGACTCTTGGAACTCAGGCCCTCCAGTAGGCACTTAAGTAGTTGGATCGGCGCTTCAGTGGTACTTGTGGGCAAGAGCGTTAGCCACAGCTGTTGTCAGTTTCTGCCAAGCAGCCTGCATCTGGGGGGTAAACTCCTTGCTGAAGTGGGTTGCCAAGACAATCAATATCATGTTGCCTAGAAGCTGGGGAAAGAGTAGGATAAAAAGAAAATAGTGCCTAGAGAACAGAAAGCTTCAAGCTGGCCACATTGATTTCCTTCCTGATAAGAGACTCAGCAACTTTCAGGACCTTGATCCCACAAATGTATACCATGATATGCCGGACATTGGCATCAATATGACTCCCAGCCCTGTACCACCCATCATGCTCTATCTTTCTCTTATTTGCCCTATCAACTTCTGAGCCCAAAACATTGCCATGGATGGCTTCTGTTTTCTAGAAACTCTGTCTTTTTTAAAAGTAGGATTAGAGGACTTCAAGGGGCCTTACTATAGATAGTCTTAGTCCCCAGATAATGTATTCATTCAAATTGTTTGGACCCTCCCATGACAAAGAATCTTGAACCATGTATACAAGAGCATTTCGTCACTGCTAAAAGGGGCAGGGGACAGAATTGTTCATTGAAAAGATTAATCTTATTTTGTCTTGCTTAGTCCTGGTTCTAAACTCAAGAATCATTCAGAAATGTATTCATCATTTTTAGAGAAAATTTCAGTTACCAAAAGTAAGATATTCTTGCTGTAATTGTATTCTCCCAGCCAAAAACATTTAACTCAATTTCAGCCAGTGTTCTTCACACATGTATTTTTTTAGAAATGTAAGATGACCGGTGGACTCCACTGGTCACAGTAATTACCCTGCTTGGCCTTACCTATGACCTTTGGAACAATCTAACTACCAAAATCAAGCCTTTCCTTGAAATATAATGTCCCAAAGAAATGCTTTTATGGGATCAGACTTAACTACGTGTGTTTTCTAACATACCTACACTGTAAATATCGAGAATGAAAGAACAAAGCACAGGCATGCCCAGACCTCACCTTGAAGTTCTCAGGATCCACATGTAGCTTGTCACAGTGCAGCTCACTCAGCTCAGCAAAGGTGTCCTTGAGGTCATCCATATGTTTAACAGCATTTCCAAAGGAGGTCAGCACCTTCTTGCCATGGGCCTTGACCTTGGGGTTGCCCATTATTGCAGACTCAGAGGACAAGTTGCCAAAACTGTCGAAGAACCTCTGGGTCCATGGATAAACAACCAGGAGCCTATGGGATGTTCACAGTCACAAACGAGATGGGAAGTCAGAGTAGGTAAGAAAACTGACCAGTACCCCTCCAGGAATACTTTCTTCCTTTCTTTCCCCCTCCAGGGCCTACCTTCCCAGCACCTCGCCTCCAACCAACTCCACATTCACCCTGGCCCACAGGCTAATAACTGCAGCCTTCTCCTCAGCAGTAAAGTGCACCATGGTGTCTGGGAGCTTGCTGGTGACAAGTAATGTGCCAGAAGTGAGTCTGTGTTGCTACTTCTCTGTGTGCCTTTTATTCCTCATTTCTAGTTTCCAAGCCCTTACTTCTCCCAATGAAATGAAACCATTGGTCAACAGTGGGTTGTCACCACCAGGGGTGTGGTTTGGACAAGGGAGGGTCAGCAGGATGGACATCTGGGTCTCTGATAGCATTAGAAGGCTCTATCAGGGGGATTCTGCTGTCCTTTCCCCACCATCTACTAGGCATCTCCTATCTCAAGCTCCCTACCCCATTATCTCTGAGGTGACCTTGTGGGCTGACCATGAGGCATGACTAGAATTAAGAGGGGTAAGAATTATAAATCTGTTGGGCATTGTGTCAGATGTTTACGAGATATCATTCAGTCATTCATCTTGGATATAAAAGAAGCCACAGCTTTTCCTGGTCACCATTTTTTTTTCTAAAACTTAGATGGGGCTCATGCTTTTATAGTCCTTGTAAGAAGAAAAGACTCTAATCTGGCATCAGTTCAGAAACAGGGCAAGTAAAAACTGGGTAATTTAGAGAACTAGTATTATATAATTATGGCTAAGTTCTATTAAAATACATGTACTTGTTTGAGGACCTTTTTTTCCACTCTGACTATATAGCACTGGCCAATACCACATATCCCCTCCTTGTGGCAGAAAATGCACAATTGAGTATTGGGAAAAATTGTGTGTTCAATGGAGTGAATATTAGGCTCTGTGGCAATAGCGATTGATTAAGGCAGCTGTCTTTGGCATTTGCTGGATCCACTGCCTTGTTGTGCTTAACTATTCCTCATATGTAATGAGGCAGAGGCAATATTCACTGATAGAATTCCACACACGACTGTCCCTGTCACTTAAGGTACTTTGCTCTTGTGCAGCTCAAACAAGCATTCATTGGTCTAAACAAGGCACACTTCTGGGGAGAGAGGGAATGACTTACTTTATCTTATTTTTTTCTTTCAGAGTTTATTACTCTCATATTTTGAGCTCTAGGAAACTGGTTGATTTGTTTCTCACCAATCTCACAAAAAAAAAAAAAAAGAAAAGAAAAAGAAAAAAAAACAGTTTAAGAAATAATCTCCCTGCATATTTACAAAGGTACATTAAAATTTAAAGAGTTCAACTCAATAAATTAATGTTGAATTTCTGCTATTAGAAAAGAAATCCTTTGAGATAGTGAAAGTTTTTATCAATTCATCTTGGAAAAAATTTACATTTAAAATGTGGATTGTTCTGTCATTACTATGCTTGGTAGTTTACTGCGGTGCCCCTAAGATGAAGAATTTTTATTATCACAACCTCTGTCATTCATAAAAAGCTAATTGAATTACAGCATTTGGAGAAATGTCTTTGAAAAATATCTTTTAGGGACGCCTGGGTGGCTCCGTGGGTTAAAGCCTCTGCCTTCGGCTCAGGTCATGATCTCAGGGTCCTGGGATCGAGCCCCACATCAGGCTCTCTGCTATGCAGGGAGCCTGCTTCCTCCTCTCTCTCTGCCTGCCTCTCTGCCTACTTGTGATCTCTGTCTGTCAAATAAATAAATAAAATCTTAAAAAAAAAGAAAAATATCTTTTAAAAGTAGCAGAATGATCAAAAGAATAAAATGGAGAAAAAACAAAACAAAACAAAAAAATAAAATATGGACAAGAATTGCTAAGGTGCCAGAATCTAGTTTACCATGACAGACTTGATGATCAGTGAGCTCTCAGACCCAAGCTGTGATGATGTGAACACTTGGTATATTAATATAAAAAAAGAAAAAGAAAAGGGGGGGGTGCCTGGGTAGCTCAGTGGGTTAAAGCCTCTGCCTTCGGGTCAGGTCATGGTCTCAGGGTCCTGGGATGGAGCCCCACATCAGGCTCTTTGCTCAGTAGGGAGCCTGCTTCCTCCTCTCTCTCTGCCTGCTTCTCTGCCTACTTGTGATCTCTGTCTGTCCAATAAATAAATAAAATCTAAAAAAAAAAAAGTGTGAATCAATCCCCAAAAGATTTCTTCAAGAGAATAAGTCAATGAAAGGAAAAGAAAAGCGAGGAAACTTTGACCACAGCCAGCAATCCCACTTCCTTTCAGCTGTGGGCATGGTCTGAGGGAACGGCTCAGGGTCCATACTCTCTGACGGCCCTGGTGCTTGTCTCCCTGGTGTGTTCACACTGCAACCCCTCAGAGTCAGGGACATTTGCAACTTGAATGTTGGCAAACAGCCTTCCATCTTCCCAGAAAACCAGATAGTGATTGTGACAATTACCTCCACCCTGCCTTTCTCTCATCTTCTCTAGACAATTACTTTCCAAGACTTTTGATTGCTCTCCTTCATGGCTGTTCCACACTTTCACTTGACCGCCGTGCTCACTGTTCCCAGTTCCCAGTTGTCTGGAGACTTATCACATCAGTGCTAGCTCATCATCATGGTCATCTAACAGTTTACCAGTCATTCATCACATATTTAAAAAACACCTATCGGGGCACCTGGGTGGCTCCGTTGGCTAAGTGTCTGCCTTCGGCTCAGGTCATGATCCCAGGGTCCTGGGACTGAGCCTTGTGTCAGGCTTCCTGCTCAGCTGGGAGCCTGCTTCTCCCTCTTCCGCTGCCTCTCCTCCCAGGCTCATGCACTCTCTCTCCCTCTCAAAAACAAAAAACAAAAAAGGGTAAAAAAATAAGAAAATGAATATTTACTGAGGTTAATCATGCCATGCATTGTTCTAAAAACTGGGAATCTTAGAAAAACAAAACAGCATATATATTGTTGTCATGCTCACATTCTAGGGGCTGGGGTGAACAACACTAACAATTAAATCAATGAGGAAGAGAATCTCAGATGGGTGTTACATGACAAGAAAAAAATGCATCTGATGACATGGTAGCAAGTGACTAGAGGAAAAAAAAATAAGGATAGAGCTCCTAAAGGAAGTTATATATGAAGAGAGACCTTAATAACAAGATGGAGCCAGGCATAAGTCATTTGATGAAACAAGTTCCCAGAAGCAGGGATGGGCAGGTGCAAAACCAGAGGCTGGAGAGAAAAGGAAAAAGAAAGAAAGTAAAAACGAATCTGACATTTCCTTTAGAGAAAGCCGTGACATGGTCCAAGAGAGGTGCTAAGGAGAAGAGCAGGAGGGAACAGAGTTGGAGAGATTGGCCTGGGGCCTCACTGTTTGGGCACATGAGGGTAGAGTGGGTATTTTACACTAAGGCATAGGCAACCAGTAGAGATTTGTAAATGTGGCATCAGCATGATCACTAATCTACTCAACACCCACAGCCAGGCTAATCTCCTAACTGCCCTGTTCAACACATTACAGCCTTGCTTAGATTCCCGAGTTAACTTCCAGCCTGACCAATATTCCTGTGATCTATCCTCGCAACTGCTCTATGCAATTTCTTTCATTTTCCTCTTGATCTTGTAGCGTTCATCTGCTGCTCTGAGCTGCCTTCTCAGCCTCCTCTTGTTCATCTTCCCCACCTAAATCCCCTCCTCTCTGAGCACTTTATAGGGATGCTCCTTCTCTAAATACTGCAGCAAATCTGCCCTCTGGGACATGGTCTCTCCTGATGGCATGTAAGCATTCCTCAGCAGCTCTGACCACTTAAACCATAAAATTCTTCCATAAAGCCCAAGGCTAGTTCTTTGGAGTTGATTTCAAAAAGAGTCATCCCTCGCTTGGACCTCCAACCCCTCCCACCCCTAATCTATCCTCACAAGGGCTTGTGACAAATAAGCAGCTTTTAGAAAATTCTTCCCTCTTATCAGAAGAATAGAATTACAGTCCTTGCCTAGACCTTGCCTTTTTAAGACTTGGGTTAATTTTCTTCTGAAGAATCCCCACACTCGTACTCGACTTCCATCCAGATCCTAGTCCTTCACTGGATTCTTCACCAAGGCCCATAAAATCATCTGGTTTGGAGGACTTCTTGTCCCATGACACCATCCTCTCTCTTGACATCACCCCCGATGTCTTCAGCTTTAACCTGAAAAGCCCACAGTGTATGTTCTCTCCAGACATATGTCCCAGGTACACACGCCTTTCATTGTCCTGCTGTTTTTTTATTTTCTTGCCAAAATCTTTACTTCATACAAAAATTGAATGGGGAAATTGTGTACACACACACGTACATGAACAGTTCAACATATAATTCCTGGGACTCTCACAAGTATAGAAGCAATAGAAAAGTAGAACTGAAGGCAATTACTGAAGAATTCTTTAGCAGAATACTATTATTACCCTTATTCTTGTTGCTACTATTATTAATACCACCGCTGCCATTGCTATTGTTTGAAAATAAAAGCTGTTCCTGGTGACTTTACGCTACCAGATCTCAGTGGGCCAGGGCCTTAGCTGCTTCAGCCACCATCTCCTGCCAGGCAGCCTATACCCGAGGGGATGAATTCCTCTCCAAAATGGTCTGGCAAAGTATTCAAGAGCATATTTCCCAGGAGCTGTGGAGGCGGCAAGAGGTAATAGATACATACAATGAATAGAGTTCCAGGTGGGTCTCTAGGTTCCTGGCTACCCAACTCCCATTCAGAACCATGGCCAATGTCAGTTTCCCTCATGCCTGACATCTTGCTTGGTCACTAAACACAAGTGTGTTTTTGCAAGACTAATATGTAGCCATGATTTCACTTTTTCTTTCTTCTCACCACCAACAACTTTTCACATATTTTGTGGGCTAAAAAAACAAAAATTCACAGCTTTCTTTCCATGTACACTCTAAGCCCCATATTCTTGCCATTTCCCTCTCTCAGGAACACTCTGTGCCACTTCAGGATTTATAGGATGTAAGGTTGAAATGGGTCTCTGGGAACAATTTTGTACAAATATCCAGCCAGTATATGAAAACCTTAGCAATATATTCATGAACCCTAGGTTCCTTCTTTATATAGAGCCAACATACGCCTGCATAGATATTTCTCCTTGGCCTTGTATGTTTCCCTGTTCTTTCCCTGTTCAACTCAGTTATGCCAAATTTCTCTAGTCACTTTTTCTTTTAGCTACTCTTTGTCCACCCCACAAAGGAAAATTTCAGTGCTCTTCACCAGTCTTCCCTGAAATTCTTGTCACTCTCCCAGACATGTCCTTCGATGAAAGCTGAAGCATGCGTAAGAATCTGCAAAGTTCAGAGATTTAGGATTTCTTTGGTTACCAGAACAGGAGCTGTGATGGTTTCAGTGTAAGTCTCCCTCAGTTAGCAGTGACTGCCACAGGCAGTGATCTATTGAACTTGAGTAGATCTGTGGGTCAGATCTGGCCCATATTGTCCACATCGTCAGAGAGAAATGGTTCCCATAAAGCACCAGTTTGGTTGCAAGAATAGAGTAGGGTTAGGTAATAAAATATAGAGATATACATCTTATTATGTAAGTGCCCATTTAAAGTAAAACATGTCTGTTTGTCTAGGAAAAATGGTTTACCTCTGTATTTGTGTCTACAACTGACTATGTATATTTTCCACAGCACAAGAGTGTGTTCTGGCTGGGGGCGCAGGGTTTTGGTTTGGTGTAGCTCTTCCATCTCAGTGAAAATGATGGTAGAAGATTCACTGGCAAGTCATGTTGATTTTAAAAGAGCCAATTCTCATAAATGCTGGGTCCACTTTTCTGCTGGTCTTAGGCGGAGAATTACATCAGGAAGCACTTCCTTTGCTTTCACTCATGTGTTGTAAAACAGCTCTAGGGGCACCTGGGTGGCTCAGTCAGCTAAGCATCTGTCTTTGGCTTGGGTCATGATCCAAGGGTCCTGGGATCAAACCCTCCATCGGGCTCCCTGCTCAGCAAGGAGTCTGCATCTCCCTCTGCAGGTCCCCTGCTCATGCTCTCTTGCTCTCTCTCTGTGTCAAACAAACAAACTCTCAAGGGGAAAAGATTCTTTTTTCAATGACCAATAGTCTCTATAGTCGTAGCGGTGCCATCACTGCACTTTAGATCATTTTATCTTCAATTCACTACAGTTTTTGACAGGACACACTTCCAGTATGACAGAATCAGTGTTCATACTAATTGCTTTCCTTTGAAAGTGACGCATGATCTCAGATGCTATCTGATCAGAAGTCTTGAAACTTCATAAATCTGGTTTGATTATTTGCCCCTGAGACTAGAGAACTGCTGGTCGAATAAAAATGCAGATCAAGAAGTTACCTGTGAATTTGATTCAAGGGAATCTCTATCTTCAAATGATTTTTCTCCTAACATAACAGATTATATGAAATTGTATTATTATAAAATTGTGAAATCTTTTCAGTCCTGATGTTCTCATGTGAAGCCTATGTCTGTTGACTGATGGGGACTCAGGAAAAGTTTAAAGGCCAGAAAAATGAAATGTGTCAACAATTCAATAGCTATTTTAGGGTTGTTAACAAAAATTTGTGAATTCTCACACCCTAATGATGAGATGGGAACATTTTTATTGGAATTAATGCATAGGGCACAGAGTCTAAGGGAAACTCAGATTAGAGTCTCTTCAAGTGTGGAGCTTTGTGGGTTGAGTGTAGACCTTTGATCACATCTGATGTATTCAGTGCAGAGCCTCTCTTAGAAGCACCGTTCAAAGGCTGGTGTGCCACAGATTTTGAACTGTTGTGTTTTCATTATCATTTGTTTCCATGAATTTTTTCAATTCTTCTTTAATTTCCTGGTTGACCCATTCATTCTTTAGAAGGATGCTGTTTAGTCTCCATGTATTTGGGTTCTTTCCAGCTTTCGTCTTGTGATTGAGTTCTAGCTTCAGAGCATTGTGGTCTGAAAATATGCAGGGAATAATCCTAATCTTTTGATACCGGTTGAGACCTGATTTGTGACCCAGGATGTGATCTATTCTGGAGAAGGTTCCATGTGCACTAGAGAAGAATGTGTATTCTGTTGCTTTGGGATGAAATGTTCTGAATATATCTGTGATGTCCATCTGGTCCAGTGTGTCATTTAAGGCCTTTATTTCCTTGTTGATCTTTTGCTTGGATGATCTGTCCATTTCAGTGAGGGGAGTGTTAAAGTCCCCTACTATTATTGTATTATTATTGATGTGTTTCTTTGATTTTGTTATTAATTGGTTGATATAGTTGGCTGCTCCCACGTTAGGGGCATAGATATTTAAAATTGTTAGATCTTCTTGTTGGACAGACCCTTTGAGTAGGATATAGTGTCCTTCCTCATCTCTTATTATAGTCTTTGGCTTAAAATCTAATTGATCTGATATAAGGATTGCCACCCCAGCTTTCTTCTGATGCCCATTAGCATGGTAAATTGTTTTCCACCCCCTCACTTTAAATCTGGAGGTGTCTTCGCGTCTAAAATGAGTTTCTTGTAGGCAACATACTGATGGGTTTTGTTTTTTTATCCATTCTGATACCCTGTGTCTTTTGATTGGGGCATTTAGCCCATTAACATTCAGGGTAACTATTGAGAGATATGAATTTAGTGCCATTAGTAGCCTGTAAGGTGACTGTTACTGTATATTGTCTCTGTACCTTTCTGATCTACTACTTTTAGGCTCTCTCTTTGCTTAGAGGACCCCTTTCAATATTTCCTGGAGAGCTGGTTTGGTGTTTGCAAATTGAGGAAGACACAAAAAAATGGAAAAATGTTCCATGCTCCTGGATTGGAAGAATAAATATTGTGAAAATGTCTATGCTACCTAAAGCAATCTACACATTGAATGCAATCCCTATCAAAATACCATCCATTTTTTTCAAAGAAATGGAACAAATAATCCTAAAATTTATATGGAACCAGAAAAGACCTCGAATAGCCAAAGGAATATTGAAGAACAAAGCCAAAGTTGGTGGCATCACAATTCCGGACTTCAAGCTCTATTACAAAGCTGTCATCATCAAGACAGCATGGTACTGGCACAAAAACAGACACATAGACCAGTGGAACAGAATAGAGAGCCCAGAAATCGACCCTCAACTCTATGGTCAACTAATCTTTGACAAAGCAGGAAAGAATGTCCAATGGAAAAAAGACAGCCTCTTCAATAAATGGTGCTGGGAAAATTGGGCAGCCACATGCAGAAAAATGAAATTGGACCACTTCCTTACACCACACACGAAAATAGACTCCAAATGGATGAAGGACCTCAATGTGAGAAAGGAATCCATCAAAATCCTTGAGGAGAACGCAGGCAGCAACCTCTTCGACCTCAGCCGCAGCAACATCTTCCTAGGAACAACGGCAAAGGCAAGGGAAGCAAGGGCGAAAATGAACTATTGGGATTTCATCAAGATCAAAAGCTTTTGCACAGCAAAGGAAACAGTTAACAAAACCAAAAGACAGCTGACAGAATGGGAGAAGATATTTGCAAATGACATATCAGATAAAGGGCTAGTATCCAAAATCTATAAGGAACTTAGCAAACTCAACACCCAAAGAACAAACAATCCAATCAAGAAATGGGCAGAGGACATGAACAGACATTTCTGCAAAGAAGACATCCAGATGGCCAACAGACACATGAAAAAGTGCTCCACGTCACTCGGCATCAGGGAAATACAAATCAAAACCACAATGAGATATCACCTCACACCAGTCAGAATGGCTAAAATTAACAAGTCAGGAAATGACAGATGCTGGAGAGGATGTGGAGAAAGGGGAACCCTCCTCCACTGTTGGTGGGAATGCAAGCTGGTCCAACCACTCTGGAAAACAGCATGGAGGTTCCTCAAAATGTTGAAAATAGAACTACCCTATGACCCAGCAATTGCACTACTGGGTATTTACCCTAAAGATACAAACATAGTGATCCGAAGGGGCACGTGTACCCGAATGTTTATAGCAGCAATGTCTACAATAGCCAGACTATGGAAAGAACCTAGATGTCCATCAACAGATGAATGGATCAAGAAGATGTGGTATATATACACAATGGAATACTATGCAGCCATCAAAAGAAATGAAATCTTGCCATTTGCGACGACGTGGATGGAACGAGAGCGTATCATGCTTAGTGAAATAAGTCAATCGGAGAAAGACAACTATCATATGATCTCCCTGATATGAGGACATGGAGAAGCAACATGGGGGGGTAGGGGGATAGGAGAAGAATAAATGAAACAAGATGGGATTGGGAGGGAGACAAACCATAAATGACTCTTAATCTCACAAAACAAACTGGGGGTTGCTGGGGGGAGGTGGGATTGGGAGAGGGGGAGCGGGCTATGGACATTGGGGAGGGGAGGCGAACCATAAGAGACTATGGACTCTGAAAAACAACCTGAGGGTTTTGAAGGGTCAGGGGTGGGAGGTTGGGGGAACAGGTGGTGGGTGATGGGGAGGGCACGTTTTGCATGGAGCACTGGGTGTTGTGCAAAAAGAATGAATACTGTTACGCTGAAAAAATTAATAAAAAGGGAAAAAAAAAAAAAAAAAAAAAAAAAAAAAAACAAAGGCTGGTGTGCAAGCCTCTGAAAGCCTTAACAAGATTAAGATGTGATTATTAATCACTCTTCTTCAGGCTATTGCACTTCTGTGATCCCTCATTTCTGGGAACAGCCTCCCTGTGCTCCCAGAAACACAGTCATCTGTAACCACCGCTTCCTTCTTTGCTTTCAGGAAAACCTCTTTCCAAGGTATGCTGACTCTCCTTCATGCCCACAGCCATTCCACACTTCCATCCTTCCATTTCTTTCTTTTGTTGTTGTTGTTTTTAGAGATTCTATTTTTTAAGTAATCTCTACACCCTACATAAGACTTGAACTCACAACTCTGATATCAAGAGGCACATGCTGCCCTGACTGAGCCACCCAGGTGCCCCCTGTGTCACTCCTTCTGACATTGCCTAAATTCTCACCTATGAAACTGGTTCTTCACAAAAGCCCCCATGGGTGTTTTTCAAATAATCTTTTGACAAATACATTGAACTTCTATGCATCATTGATTGTTCTACGTACTGGTGATTTAAGATAAATAGTTCAGAGAGAAAAACTGCTTTCTTGGAACTATATTCTATAAAGGGAAACATAGATAGAATGAGTAAATTAATCAATCAGCAAAATCATTTCATATATTATTATTTGCTATGAGGAAAATTCATATTGGTGTGAGTAGGATACAATTATGTTAGCAATGATCTCTTAAGGGGGGCACTATTTGATCTGTGGCCATAATGACATGAAGATGTTGCCATGGAAAGACACTAAGAAAGAAAAGTTCTGGCAGTTGGCATAGCAAATTTAAAGTTCCAAGGGAAACACACACACTCACACACATGCACAACCTACACATATACCTAGTTAGAATATAGACAAACACTGGGTCAGTGGGGTTGATATGGAAATAGTAAGGTGAGAATGGTCAGAGAGGATGTCAGAAGTAGCACCTGCTTTAATCTCTTCAGGATTATCTTCATTATCTTGAGTGAGAAGCCATTAAAGAATTTTAATCGTGATAAGGATATCATTTCTAATCCATTTGTACTCTTGTCTAGGTTAATATTGCAAGAATATCTTGTTCATTACCAAAACATTTTGCTCAAGTGGCTTGTATAGACTAGTGAGAAATATTACTTTTGCCACTATTATTCAACATACTACTAGAAGTCCCAGCATCAGCATTCAGACAACAAAAAGAAATATAAGGTATTCAAATTGACAAAGAAGAGTCAAACTCTCTCTCTTAGCAGATGACATGATACTTTATGTGGAAAATCCAAAAGACTCCACCCCCAAAACACTAGAACTCATACAGCAATTCAGTAATGTGGCAGGAAGCAAAATCGATGCACAGAAATCAGTTGTTTTTATATACACTAACAATGAAACTGTAGAAGGAGAAATTAGGGAATCAATTCCACTTACAATAGCACAAAAAGCCATAAGTTACCTTGGAATAAACCTAACCAAAGAGGTAAAGGATCTATACTCTAGAAACTACAGAACACTTATGAAAGAGATTGAAGAAGACACAAAAAGATGGAAAAAATATTTCATGCTCATGGATCAGAAGAATAAACATTGTTAAAATGGCTGTGCAGGCCAGGCAATCTATACTTTCAATGACATCCCAATCAAAATACCAATGACATTTTTCAAGAGCTGGAACAAACCATCCTAAAATTTGTATGGAACCATAAAAGACCCTGAATCACCAAGGAAATGTTGAAAAAGAAAACAAAGCTGGGGGCATCACATTGCCTGATTTCAAGCTATATCACAAAGCTGTGATCATCAAGACAGCATAGTACTGGCAAAAACAGACAGATCAGTGAAACAGAATAGAGAGCCCAGATATGGACTCCCAACTCTATGGTCAAATAATCTTTGACAAAGCAGGAAAAAATATGCAATGGAAAAAATACAGTCTCTTTAAAAAATGATACCGGGAAATTTGGACAGCTATATACAAAAGAATGAAACTCAACCATTTGCTTACACCATACACAAAGATAAACTAAAATGGATGAAAAACCTCAATGTGAGACAGAAATCCATCAAAATCCTAAAGGAGAACATAGTCAGTAACCTCTTCGACATGGGCCACAACAACTTCTTTCAAGATATGTCTCCAAAGGCAAGGGAAACAAAAACAAAAATGAACTTTTGGGACTTCATCAAGTTAAAAAGCTTCTGCACAGCAAAGGAAACAGTCAACAAAACAAAGAGGCAACCCACGGAATGGGAGAAGATATTCACAAATGACACTACAGACAAAGGGTTGATATCCAAGATGTATAAAGAACCTCTCAAATTCAACACCCAAAAAACAAATATTCAAATCAAAAAAATGGGTAGAAGACATGAACAGACACGTCTTCAAAGAAGACATACAAACGGCTAACAGACACATGAAAAAATGTTCATCACTAGCCATCAGGGAGATTCAAATCAAAACCACATTGAGTTACCACGTTACACCAGTTAGAATGCCAAAAATTGACAAGGTAGGAAACAACAAATGTTGGAGAGACTGTGGAGAAAAGGGAATGCAAGTTGGTGCGGCCACTTTAGAAAACAGTGTGGAGGTTCCTCAAAAAATTAAAATTAGAGCTATCTTATGATCCAGCAATTGCACTACTAAGTATTTACATCAAAGATACAGATGTAGTGAAAAGAAGGGCCATGTGCACTCCAATGTTCATAGCAGCAATGCCCACAATAACCAAAGTGTGGAAAGAGCCGAGAGCCCTTCAGCAGGCAAATGGGTAAAGAAGATGTGGTCCGTATACACAGTGGAATATTACTCAGCCATCAGAAAGGATGAATACCCAGTTTTTGCATCAACATGGAAGGGACTGGAGATTATGCTGAGTGAAATAATTCAAGCAGAGAAAGTCAACTATCATAATGTTTCACTTACTTGTGGAACATAAGGGATAACATGCAAGACATTAGGAGAAGGAAAGGAAAAGTGAATTGGGAGAAATCAGATCGGGATACAAATCATGAGAGACTATGGACTCCAAGAAATAAACTGAGGGTTTTAGATGGGAGGGGGTGGGGGGATAGGTTAGCCCAGTGATGTGTATTAAGGAGAGTATGTATTGCATGAAGCACTGGGTGTTATACACAATGAATCCTGGAACACTACATCAAAAACTAATGATGTGGGGCACCTGGGTGGCTCAGTGGGTTAAACCTCTGCCTTCAGCTCAGGTCATGATCTCAGGGTTCTGCGATCGAGCCCCATGTCTGGCTCTCTGCTCAGCAGGGAGCCTGCTTCCTCCTCTCTCTCTCTCTACCTGCCTCTCTGCCTACTTGTGATCTGTCTGTCAAATAAATAAATAAAATCTTAAAAAAAAACTAATGATGTACTGTACGGTGACTAACATAACAAAATAATAATTTAAAAAGCAACTAAAAAAGGATGAATTGTAAATGTCATAGTCTTTGAGTGAGGAGTTTGTGACAATGTATCATTCTGTTGTTCAACCAGTTTTATAGGGAGGAAGCCACAGCCCTTCTTTGTTCTCAATTCATTTAAGATTGTACTGTATATTGACTAATTGAATTTAAATTAAAAAATAAATTTTAAAATTAAAAAAAGGATTACATTGGACAAACAATTTAAGATTTCTTAAAATAGTAATAATGCCTCTATCCAACATCACAAGGAAGGAAAATAAGTAAATTAGGGCAGGGTTGGATGTTCCTCCACTGTTTTTTAATCCATTTAATAGTCAGCACACTTATTGAAGCAAAAGGTATTCTCTCCGAGTCAACAGACAACTGTCTGGCAGATTTCATATATCTACCAATTTGTCTCAAGAAATACAGGTGTTTGGGAGGTTGTGGGGGGTGTTGCTATCATGTGTTCTGTGCACAGAGTAGCAGAAGATTCCATGGCATGGGCTTCAGATTCAGGGAGTTGTCTCTGGCATAAGTTAGATCTATCCTCCCCTGCTGTTTCACTTCTCTTCATTTCTAATCAGGCTGAAGCCATCTTCTTTGAGAATTCCACATGGGAAATGGATAGGCAGGAAATGTTGCTGCAGGAAGCAGAAACCTAATAAACTTGGGATTTGTCTTCAATGGTAGAGAGTGAAAAAACACTGTAAGGTTTTCACCCTGGTAACGACATCAACTCTAAATCTCCAAGAATGTCCTGGTCATCATGATATTATTTTGCTTACATGGTTCTTATTGTCTATCAATAATAGATAAGTCTTTTTTTCATCTATTTAAAGTCTGAGGAGCTCCTAGATGGCTCAGCTAGTTAAACATCTGACTCTTGGTTTCAACTCAGGTCATGATCTCAGGATCTTGAGACTGAGCCCTGTGTAGAGCTCTGCACTCAGTGGGGAGTCTGCTTAGAACTCTCTTTCCCTCTCCTTCTACCCCTCCCTCCTGTGCTCACTCTGTCTCTAAAATAAACATATAAATCTTAAAAAAAAAAATTAATCTGAGTCATCCAGACCTGTATCTGGGTGTGCATATGCAGGTGTGTGTGTTAATTATGAAGTTGTTAGCATTTAAATGGTCTTAAACTGTTAACATTGAAATTGAAATCTAGACCCTTAAGGGATAAAGAACATATCTTTATCCACCACCACTCCATCATCACCATCCTTGACGGGTGTGACAGATAGAGTAAGAGTTAAAAGCAAGAAAGAGGAAATGAGACTGATCAATTAAAAAATGCATGTTTGTTATTGACTGAGACACTGACTGACTCACAGACTGGGTAAAAGGTGTAGCACCAGGAACAGCTTCTGTTTCCTTTGCTGAGGGGCATAAAGAGAGGCTACAGGGCTCAGGGACCAGTGCTGTTGACAACCTGCAACTAAGTAATCATTTGCCTATCATCACTGTTGTGGAGACAAGAGCCCAAATCAGAAGGTAGTTCACAGGACAAATTCTGATCAATGCATGGGGGCAATGAAATGCCAGAGAACTTAATTTGCCAAGATATGTCACACTAACTTGTAAAATATGAAGGTCTCGAGCCTTGATGTGAAAATTTGACTCAAGGCCTCGAGGTCAGGATTCCCTAAGCAACCTAACAATGACTCCCTCAAAAGTAATTCAGTTCATGCATTTCCTCACAAGTGTCCCCAAGTCAGTGCAGTGGCTCTTGTTAGATTTTGCCCCTCCCCTTCCGCCCCCAGGCTGAGAGATTTCTGTCATCGACTACCAGCTCCTTCCTTCCTTGTCATCCACAGTCGGATGTCATCTTTTTCTCACTCTACTTCTGGTCGCCCTTCACATTTTTTGCAGCTGTCACTGCTTTTCTTGTGTTTAGGCCATTATGTCTGTTGCTCTGATTTAGTCTCTGCAATTTTAAATTCATTTTGTGTGAATTAAGTTGATTATTTCCCCCCACCACCACCTACCATTCCTTGAGTCGTTATAGTTCTAAGGATATTTATTGTTTACTCTTGCCAAAAGCATAATAATAGTTTTTATTTTTATATTCATGGCCTAACATTATCTTGTCTTTCCTAATGCTCTATCTATATCTCACTGTTGCCTTTATTTCCAGAAAGCCATTTTCCTGTAAGTCACCAAGACCTAACTTACTGGTTTTAAATTAGGAGGTTTTATTAGAATCTCATCTGCTATGTGAAGTCTTGGTCATTCTCCCCTACCTCAAATTCATACAATATTCTAACTCCAACATTTGATTATAAAATAACATGCAATGATTTCATGTGTCTTAGCCTTGGATCCCCATTGAGACCATGGAATCCTTTGGGAAATAAGAGGTTGTTGTTGGTTCATGGAAATTTTCCGGAAAGCTCCTAGCCATCCCTCAACTCATCCTGCTATGCCCAATTCAGCCTCACAAGATATATGATAAGTTAGCTCATGCAATATGTACATTAAAGCAAATTGAAAAGTATCTCTAGCCTAGACCTTAGGTCCCTGAAATGGTTTTAAAACTGAGACATGTACCACAAATCTGAGGCAATGCTTAACACCTCCTTCCTTCCCCATCTGCAGTAACTTTTTGCCACACTTCCCTGTAAGTCCCTGACATTTGACTAACCATCTCCCCAACCCAGAAAACTTCTGCATTCTAGCATTCACCCAGATCCTCTAGAATCCTCCCATAATATCTGTCTTCCCAAAGAAGCTCTTATTTCTTCTGTCTTCTCCCACCCCTCAGCCAATGACATTTCTCTCCTTTAACATAAGAGTGAAACACAGAGAAGACATAACATTAATTTCTGATTATGGAATAGAATGAACTTTATTAAACAGAAGCTGTGCTTTCAAGGGCAAACCCGAATCCCCATATGCAGAAGGAGAACACGGGGGGCACAGAAGGGTACTGTTGAACTGGAAAGCGGACTCAATGGTACTTGTGGGCCAGAGCAGTGGCAACACCAGCCACGAGCTTCTGCCAAGCGGCCTGCACCTCAGGGGTGAACTCCTTGCCAAAATGAGAAGCCAGAATGATCACCAGTACGTTGCCCAGGAGCTGTTAAGTGAAAGACAAATGACAAATAGGCATGTTGAGTAGAAGTTCTCAAAAACAATTGCATAAAAAGTGGCTCAATATCTACACTCCCTGCCAACCCCACACCTTAAACTGCTCCAAGGGGTGTGCATTTTAGTGCATAAAAAGCCCAGATAAGCTAGTCCCTAAATTCAATGTAACAATTGTGAGCTTTCCATTCAACTCCTTGCCTACCTAGATTCCCATCCTCTCTCCCACACCACCATTTTTATTTATATCTCTCTCTCCCTCCCTCTCTTATCTACCAATTGGCTAATTCCTATAATAATGGGACTTTAGGGCTGCATGGGTTCCCAGACCGAGTTTATTTAAAGTCTCCAATCATTGCAGGAACAAGCCTCCATTTGGTAACAATATTGACAGGTAATTTAGTATATTTTAGAGAAGTTGTTGTATATTTCTTTGAGACAGTCTGTCTAAAAATTCCCCCCCCGAAATCTTTCCCTAAACTTTCATCATCAGAACCGACATAAAATAAGACATTTCTCCTTTATTGAGATGGGGCCTTTATCTACCAAACACCAAATTCCATTCCTCCTTGAACAAGTCTGCTATTCTCTGATGTTATTCTCTAGGATGAACACTTCCAGTTCAGACAAAAGTTCTTGAAAAGTTTTAAGCTAACTCTGGCTGCTAATAGCCCTTTATTGTCACTAGTCTTGAATCAAGATGGTCCTGGTTATTCCCATTGGAGGTTAGTCCTTCTACCACCAAGTTGGACTCATAATTTCTGAAATTTTTATTAGTCATTCCAATCAAAGACTTGACTTGCTTTACTATATCAAAGTGAAAAGTAATACAAGAGCACATGAACACTTCCTGACTCACCCTAAAGTTCTCAGGATCCACGTGTAGCTTGTCACAGTGCAGCTCACTCAGCTTAGCAAAGGTGCCCTTGAGATTGTCCATGTTCTTAATAGCATCTCCAAAAGAAGTCAGCACCTTCTTGCCATGGGCCTTGACCTTGGGGTTACCCATGATGGCAGAGGCGGAGGACAGGTTGCCGAAGTTGTCAAAGAACCTCTGGGTCCAGGGGTAAACAACCAGGAGCCTATGTGATGGGAAATTAGAGACTTTCAAAAATCTTGAAGAATTTCCCAGTCAATTGGCCAGGCTCATATTCACCACCCTTTCCCATGCCTTGAAACCCAGTGCCTACCTGCCCAGGGCCTCGCCTCCAGCCTCTTCCACATGCACTTTGCCCCACAGGCCAGTGATAGCAGCCTTCTCCTCAGCACTAAAATGCACCATGATGGCAGGTCTCTGGAGCGAACAGGTGGTCAGAGAGAGAAGCAGGTATGTGCTGCTACTGGAAGCTGTCACGTTTTATTCTTTACGGCTGACCTTCTGGCCCCTTGTCCCTCCTAGTTCTTTGAAGTCATTGGTCAAGGCTGAGCTGTGTCCCTCAGGGGTGGAGTCAGGTTAGGAAAGGGTCATCAATGAGGAATGTACACTGAACTTGTGATAACGTGTCTTGGTTCCTGAGACAGCCTTCCATTGTTGGCTCCTCCTCTGCCCTCAACACAATTTTGCTTCCATTTTCCTTTTCACCCTCTTTCCCCCTGATTTGATCCTCCAAGGTAACATCCATCTCTCCCTTTCTTCTTGTCCAAGGAAGACCCGTAGAGAGGAGCTAAGCCCAAGACAGGGAAAGAGTTTCAGTCAAAACAGTTTTAATATTTGAGTTAAAGATGGTGTCAGGGACAAGAACAGAGTCAAGAAGAAAAAAATACAGTTGTTGACACAGCATCTCAGCCAGCTTTAACTCACTTGAGTGGATTACAACCAAGCCTCTGGTTTTTAGTTTTCCAAAGGAGACAAAACACATGTGTTGTTATTTCAGAAAGCTGAACAGGGTAACAAAGGATTTACAATAGGACTAAGACCTCAATCCCAAAGCACAATTCCTGAGGGCAATTTCACAGAAAGAACAGAAAGAATAAACTTACGTCCTGTGCTTCCCCAGAACCTTCTCTCTGTCCATTTCTCTCTTACTTCAAGGGAAACTGGCTACTTTGGGGAGATTTCCCTGAGCTCTTGTTGATTTTCTGCCCCACTAATACTTCTTTAATCAGCGAGACAGCTCAGGACTCTGCAGTTATTTAAAACCAGGACTTGTGATCAAGCTGAAAAATAAATGAACTGGCAGGTTAACTAGGCTAGAGGTTGGAGTATTTTTAATGTTTGTTGCAGCCATAGGTGCCAGAGGCTTCAAATGCCTCTAGTGTCCTTTTGTCGTTTGTTTGTTGATGCCACTCTTGTCTTTGGGCTTCCCTAAAAAACTCAGCATGAATTAGAGTCTGCATCTTTCAACTTTTTCAATTGTAATCCCCTGTTGTTAGTCTGGAGTCCTGTTGGTATGGTGGTAAGGAATGTCGAAGGAGGAGAAGCATTCTGTAATTCTGTAATTGTATAATTAAGTTCCAGTCTTTAATGCGCTGTGACTTTCACAGCGTTTGTTAGCTTTTCTCCTCTTAAGAAAGTCAGGAAAACCTCCCTGGGCTAGACTGTATATATTACAGATTGAAAGACAGAACATCTGTGGCTCAGTGTGAGGCTTATGAATTCTGATTCTGAGGTCAGTCAGGTTGGTTTAATGTAGTCTCTAACTGCTTAGGTGCTTGTTGAGTCAAGCTAAATTATCTTAGCTGCTCATTTTGAAGTATTTTACTTATTTCTCCTATGAAATATCATTATTATCTCCCTTTCCTGGATGAAAAACCCAAAGTTTAGGGATAAGTGAAATGGTTATCCAGATAGATCAGAAAGATTAAATCATCAGAAAAAACAAACAGTATGAGTATTTATTACATATAGCCAAACTGTGGAAAGAGCCAGGATGCCCTTCAACAGACGAATGGATAAAGATGTAGTTCATATACACAATGGAATATTACTCACCCATCAGAAAGGATGAATACTGGGTGTGGTGCATAAACAATGAATTCTGGAACACTGAAAAGAAATTAAAAAAAAAAGGATGAATACTCAACTTTTGGATCAACATAGAAGGGACTTAAGGAGATTATGCTGCGTGAAGTAAGTCAAGCAGAGAAAGTCAATTATCATATGGTTTCACTTACTCGTGGAATGTAAGAAATAATGTGGAGGACATTAGGAGAAAGAAAGGAAAAGCGAAGGGGGTGGAAATCGGAGGGGGAGATGAACCATGAGAGACTGTGGACTGTGAGAAACAAATTGAGGATTTTAGAGGGGAGGGAGGTGGGGGGATGGGTAAGCATGGTGGTGGGTATTAAGAATGGCATGGATTGCATGGAGCACTGGGTGTGATACATAAACAATGAATTTTGGAACTAAAACTAATGATGTATTGTATGGTGACTAACATAACACAATTAAAAAAATTTAAAAATTAAAAAAAACACTAAAAGACAGGTTGGGAGCACTTCCAAGTTGGTGCATGGATCAATCTGCTAGGAAGGTGGTGCACCCGGACGGTGCATAGAAGCTCTGTGCCATTCCTATCCCTATATCTTGTCCTATGCATCCCTTCCCTTCGGCTGTTTCTGAGTTGCATCCTTTACAATTAACCGTAAGCATAAAAAATAATAATAATAAAATTAAAAATTAACAAGTTAAAAAACATGTTATGTCTTAAGGTATTTAAATTAAAAGGATTTTTACAAAGAAATTCTAAATTTTGATAAACATTAATACCTGCCTTTCAGGTGTTCTGTCGTCTTTGCACCTTTGTAAGCTCTCTGAAGGATTTTATGAAATTTAAGATGCTTCTTTTCAGCAGGGAAAAATAAAATGTTAAATCTTGCTAGTTAACTTACAACATGTATAAATCCTGTGAATCAAATATTATATCTTTAGGTGCTTTTCTTATGAATTATATAAGTTACACTGTTGGTAGGTAAACTAGGTCTTTGGCCCCACTACATGGTTTTCATAGCATTATCTAAGAAAAATTGCTCCAAAAATTATTCTTTACCACGAATGAGTTTTTTCTTTTAATTTTTTAATTTTAAAAGTGGAAAACCATAGACAGGGTTTATAAACGACTGAATTATTAGGGAGGCTGTCTGTTTCCATTACGCATCTGAATTTAAAGTCTCATTACAGAAAAAGATGGTATCTATCAATGTTCCACGAGGTGTTGTATCCACCTAGAATAAATTGGTTACCATGAGGAGAAGGAGATTCTTGTGGCTGCCATGCAGGAAGCCAGATGAACATCTGTTCACGGAAGGAATGAGAGAACAGACCATACTGGTGTCAGGCAATATGGCTGCTTTCAAAGTTTTATGCCCCCTCCTCGGCACCATCTCTCACAAAGACTGTAGGTTAGTCAACCAGAGCTGGGTTTTGTTCTCAGAGTGATTTCTCCCAGTTGACAGCTCATGACATGGACATCAGTGTTTGACTGGACTCTGGGATCACTGTGGCTAAAGTATAGCCAGAAATGTGTGTGAATGCTAATTAAGCAAGAGGGAGAGGAATTGGAGAGCCAGAACCAGCTAGTTACTGGACACTCTTCTATGTGATGGACCTGGAAGGTTACAACTTGAATCTGGCAGCTTAGACAGTAGTAAATTTCTCATTCCCTCTGAAATGTAGCTCTATTTTCTTGCTTTCCTTGATGCTTTATCACCTTAAGTTGTCTTCATCTATTTTTGTGATTTGTTTTCAAAAACAGGGAATTCCTGGGTTCTTTTTCCCTGTTTATTGCAAGTAATATTGGCCAATATACTCTATGAACTAAGAAAGACAAAGAAAAAATACTGTGAAGGAGTGACTCTATTATTAGAGCCAGTGTTTTCTAATCTTCCTTCCCTTTAGTTTACTGCACTACCATGGGTTATTGGTCCATATCCCATGGCTTTGACCTGAGTTTTAATAAACTATGTTCAAGTAGGGTACCTCTGAGGCATTCATAAACCCAATATTTAGGTTTCTTCCTAGGGTTGATTCAAATGGGACTCTTCTAGGTATATACAGGGCTTAGAATCTTGTATACAGAAGTAATGGGAAAATATCCAGTTTAAGGCTAAGCTTCCATGTCTGCCTTTCAAAGACTGGGAAGTCTTCGACTTGGTGACTTCTTCTACAAAACATTTAATGATTTTTTTTTTAACGTAGGCATGCTATCTTCAGCACTTTGGGTATTCAGTATTGAAGCTATGGTATAGCATGTTTCTGGAATAGAAAATTTACGTCTCTCTGGAAAAGGATAAATTTGAGGTTTGGTAAATAAGCAGGGCTTAACTGGAAGCAGTAATGGTTATGGTTGGACCCTATCCATTAACAAGATCATCCACCAATAGGAATTATGAGCAACTAGCACCCTTTGTTTTGTAGTCCGAGTTGGGGTAGCTCATAATTGCTCCTCCCCTAAAGACTTTGTAGCCTTTGCTAATTCTAGACCCAGGGGGGTTCTTTCTGAAACCAAGTTCCCAGGACCCCTATTTTACTGAGTTTGAGGCATCTGTGAAGGTAAGGAATTTCTCCTAGATTCCTAAGACCAATGAGCTAATGTAGCACTTCTCTGTACTCTAGCCGATTCAGGCCCTAAAGTCACCAATCTTTTCCTGTCCCTGTTTGACTGATTGATTGATTTTTTTTGTGTTTTGTTTTGTTTTTATTTTTGTTTTTCTTCATCCCCCGTTCCCTCCTCCCCCTCCTCTTTCTCCTTCTTCCTGCTCCTCTTCTTCCTGCTCCTCCTTTTCTTCTTCTTCTTCTTCTTCTTCTTCTTCTTCTTCTTCTTCTTCAAGTTTATTAATTCATTTGTCTTCTGGAATTTGAGGGGCTTTTATTTCATTTTGTTTTCTTTTTTAATCAACAGAGGCAGGCAGATCCCCTGCTTTTCTCTTCTAGTGACTTGAGCTGGTGATACCTGGGTGGGGTCAGAACCTGTGGGCATAGATAAGAGCTTAAGACTACAGAGAGCTGTGGCAAGGGAGGGACCTAAGACACTAAAGACTGTAGAAGCCAGAATTTGTCAGAGTATTGTCTTCAAAGACCCCATCCTTGCTTCCTACACAAGTCATAAATGCAAGAGATTGTAAACTAGTGTTTGAAGGTCCTGCAAGGTTAACTGCTCAGAAATGCCTGATAAATATGTTCTGGGTAAAATGTGTGTGTGTGTGTGTGTGTGTGTATGTTGTCACAAACATGTGAGTATTGTCAGAACATAAAGGCCGCAGTAACTAGATAATGTGCAAGACCTAGGAAGCCAGGAGAATAAATCACATTCTCTAAATTCAACTGAGATTAGAAAGATAAATTTAGTGACAAAAAGAGAGATTCAACATCATTTGAAAGAGAGAGAATGGCTTTCAGGCCAGAAGCTCTTATTTATAATCTTATGAAATATCCTGATGTATAAAGAAAAGATGCCAATCATTACAGAGTTGACCAATAAGGAAAGAGTAGGAAAAGGAAGATCTCTTTTGTTGGCTTAGAGTCTAGAGATGTTCTGAACCTCACATAACATTTATGTCCACACCATGGCTAGACTGGCTATGGCAATGGATGAATAAGCCACATCTGATCCATTGGCAAGAGAGCTACTTGGCACAATTGCATCCAGCTACCTGCCTTTGCACAATTTGTTCCCTCTCCTTTTATCTGATTATTGTAAGGAAAGGACTTATTATTCAATAGATATGAGTATTCTAGTTGTAAATCTCAATGCAGAATAATAAACAAGCGCCTTGGTTTCTATATTGGTCTGTGTGCCTTTTATTTTGGCCAGAATAAGCCTCCCAGAGTCTATCTCGACCTACAACTGGGCCACATCTTGGAACCCAAGAATCAGATCAAGGTCTTGGCTGCTGGGGTCTGACTAGCTTTGGCTGTCCTTCCTACTTCCAGCACTGCTCCGCCAGTTGCTTTGTACATACAGCAGTGGGTATGTGTCTATACGCTTTGTGCTTCTAGTTGTGTGTGTGTGTGTGTGTGTGTGACCATTCATTCAACACTGCAAAAGTGCTAAGAACACAGAGGTGAGAAAAGCAGAATCCCTGGTTTTCATGGAGGGCATAGTGGGAGGAATTAGACAAAAGTAATTGAACAAGTAGAACACAGGGAATATGCCAGTGATGCTCAGCGAACAGAGGAAGAGAAGACTGGATTGAAGGGCAGAGTGTGATGGGAACAGGGGTGGAATGCGATTGCTATTTTAACTAGTATGTCAGGAATGTTCTTATATAAAAGGACACGTGAGAAGATAACAACAGATGATGAGGGAGCAATTCATACAGAACCATCGTGAAATGTTTAAGGCATTGGTAATTGCAAATAGAAAGATTCTAAAGTGGGAGGATGCTTAGGATTTTCAGGGAATGAAAATAAGTCCAATGTAGGCACAGATGAAGTAAGGGAGAGGTCATAGGCTAGTCTATAGAATTTGCAACAATAATAATTCCTGTATCAGAGTTGTAAGAAAAAGAATAAATGAAGTGTATATATATGTGTATATATATATATATGTATATACATATATATATATGTATATATATACACTTCATTTATTCTTTTTCTTATTGACAGGGAATGTATATCCCCTGTCAATAAGGGGGACGGGCAACTGTATAAATACACACAC
The DNA here is from genome assembly GCF_922984935.1 of Meles meles. Classification (NCBI taxonomy): domain Eukaryota; kingdom Metazoa; phylum Chordata; class Mammalia; order Carnivora; family Mustelidae; genus Meles; species Meles meles. The sequence continues at coordinate 57,327,415 of NC_060073.1, read as the reverse complement.
ACACACACACACACACACACACACACACACACACATATGCATATGATTAATGCACTCGTTATAATTATATCTACATATATATCTACATATGCATATATGATACATATATATATCTACATATGTATACATATGTGTGTGTATGTGTGCGCCCCCCCCTTATTTACAGGGGATGTGTTCCAAGGCCCTCAGTGGATGTCTAAAACTGCAGGTAGTCCTGACCCCTATGTGTACTCTGTTTTTCCCTATATGTAGATACTTAATGATAAAGTTTATAAATTAGTCATTTTAAGAGTTTAACAACAATAACTCTATTTAATAATAAAATAGGACAATTATAACAATACACATAATAAAAGTTATGTGACCTCAGAGGGATATGAAGTTTCTTTGGGGAATGAATAAATGTTCTAAAACTGATTGTATTGATGGCAATACAACTGTGAGTATACTAAAATCACAAAACTGTATATTTCAAATGAATCAGTATGTGAATTATATCTTAGTAAAGCTGATATACTTACAAGGTTTCACACTGATAGTTCAGATTGATAAACTTAGACATTTCCTTGAAGGCAGTAGGGAAATTTTGATTCCCCTTGGTGCCCCAGAAAGATATTGCAGGACCATGTCAGAAAGTTAATTCTGGTGTTGGTAGGGACAGACCAATGTAGGTAGGAATAATAGTCGGGAGACAGTTGCTGCTGTTCAGTGAGGAAATTGTAGAGTATGAAGGAGCTCAGAGGCCTGGGGTTGGACAGGTGGCCTGGGGAAGGAGGAACACTTTTCAGAGGCACAAAGGGAGATCTCTATTGGAAGTTTGGGCAAATGGTTCCTCTGATGGGCTGGGTCCAGATCCAAAAACATTCCCTAAGACAGGGAAGAATCAGGAACAATTACATTTATTTCCCCATCGCTTTATCTTTGGGAATCTTCCCTTTTTCAGGCCCCTAAAAAGCATGTGATCTCTTCTTCTGGTTTACTATACTTTCATGTTTATATCCTAAATAAATGTCAACTCTGCAGACACTGCTGTAAACCACATTCCTCTGATGATTCTAAAGAACTATAATAAGGTCTCCTAGGGAATTGTATAGAACTTTGATCTGAGCCTTTCGTTAAAAATCCAGCTGTTCTGGGGCTGCCCTGAGAAAGATGGTCAAGATGGTAGAAGGGTCAAGACTGATCAGAACTTTGACCTGGTGGTTCAGCTACAGACAGTGATCTATACCAAAAGAAGAGGGCAAGTCAAAACCTGTGGTGAGCACAGAACAAAGGTGGTGGGGTTGAGTTCTCAGAAAGTCCTTCCATCTTTATCTTTTACTAAGAGAATAAATGAGGACTGTATTTCCTCAGACTGTGGTGTAGTTTCTGCCACGACTGGCCAAAGCCATATCCTTCAGAGTCCTTCTCTGATAGTAAGTCCTCTGTACCAATCATCTCACCACCTACATTGAACCACTCTTCAGGGGTGTGGGGATCCACAGGCAGATAAACAGATAAAACATAAACAAACAAATACAAAAATGCTGTGAGTTCTTCTTTACCGAAAGGAACCCAAAAACATGTGTGGTTGGGGGGGTGGGGAGTGGGGGTGGGGTACCACTGGTTCCTTGGGAAATATGAAATTAATTTATTCTAAGGTGAATAAATTTTAGGATCTAAGTTACATACAGGTTGAGTAACTTCTTTATAAATTTTAGAGCCTGAAGTCCACACAGGTTGAATAATTTCTGTGAGAAAGACTAGCTTTGCCTGACTCAGAATCCTCAGTCTTGAGGACTTCCTTCTTTCTCTAAGTCTTGAATTTCCAAGAGCTCTGAACTTTCTGCCTAAGACTGAATTCTAGCTGGTTCCCCCAGTTCCTATATTCTCATCCAATTTTCCACTAGACTATACTAGACCCTCCTTGGGCCTTGATGAAATAGGGCCTCATTCTTTCTCCTGGTTCTGTATCAGAACCCCATCATTTCTAACAGCTGTAATTATAATCACCTACTAACCTCCTCTCTTAACCTCAATAAATATTGGAAGAATGACTTGCTTCTGTGCCTCCTTTTCCATCACAGCATCTGCTATTTTGCAGTAAAAATTATGTGTTTATCTGAATGATTATCGGTCCACACCAGAAAAGATGAATTCCTTGAGCCCAGGGACATTGCTTTATCTACATTTAATCACATTTGTAAACTAGAGTCTAACTCAGAGCCTGTTGTAGAGAAACACTCTGGAAATGTCTGCTGAATGAATAAATGAATGACTCTTGTCCAACTCTCATTTTGTGACCCAAATTATCTTCCATTTCCACAGACGTGATCCGATTCTTTGGCTCAAATCTCTAATCCTCATGTCCTCACTCTTCACCTGTAGGGTAATACTGAAATACCTTGGTGTGGAATGAAAATATCTTCTCATATTAGCTCTGATCCATCTGCAGACTCTTTCCTACTGAGTCTACTCACATAACTCACCTGATTACCATAAGGGGATATGCACAGTTTCTGGTCCTGTGCTATTTCTTTCTGCATCACTATATCCTACTGTATTGTCTGGCACAGAGCAGCAATGAGAGCAATAATGATAGCAATAATAGTGTTCATTTCTTCAGTATGTGATCTGCTTCTGGCATTTTTTAAAGAGATTTACCTATTTATTTTAGAGGGAGAGAGGGCACATACATGAGCAGGAGGGAGGGGCAGAAGGAGAGGGAGAGAGAGAATCTCAAGCAGATTCTGATTCTGGCTGAGCACAGAGCTCAAAGTGGGGCTCAATCTCACAACTCTGAGATCATGACCTGTGTCAAAACCAAGAGTTTAAGGCTTAACCAACTGAGCCACCCAGGTGCCCCTGTTTCAGACATTTTTAAGTAGTTTATTATATGTATTATTCCATAGCCATCAAAAGAAACAGATGACCTAAGTATAATTACTACTCCCATGTTATGTATGATAAAAGATGTTAAGTGATGCTTTAATTTTCCCAAGAACATAAATCAAGAATGCCTGACTCCTAAACTCTTTGTCCCCAACCACCAAGCAGCATCTTCTTATTCATACTGTGAAGAATGAATGAATCTCTGATTCTTTAGCTAACTTTCAATTTCAGTCCAATACCACTTTTTTAAGCATGTCTCTCAATCCAAACTATACTATTCTCTCCAATCCCATGCCCCAATTTTTTCTGTCACTTTTTTTATAGTAGTTTTTTTTACTCTCTTTTTTTTAATTTATTTTTTTTCAGCGTAACAGTATTCATTGTTTTTGCACAACACCCAGTACTCCATGCAATACGTGCCCTCCCTATTACCCACCACCTGTTCCCCCAACCTCCCACCCCCGACCCTTCAAACCCCTCAGGTTGTTTTTCAGAGTCCATAGTCTCTTATGGTTCGCCTCCCCTTCCAATTTTTTTTTATAAACATATAATGTATTTTTATCCCCAGGGGTACAGGTCTGTGAATCACCAGGTTTACACACTTCACAGCACTCACCATAGTTCTGTCACTTTTTTAATGAGTTTTGACTCAAGTGGTTCATATTTCAGCCCCTCTCTCAGTTACTGCACACATAAATCCCTGTGTTCTACTGCCTCCATACACATTCTTTAGGTAGATTTCCTTTCTTAATGACTGCACTTACATTAGATATGTGTCATGTTGCCTGTCTCTACTTCTGTACTTGAATCAAGAAGAAAATTTTAACAAAGCATCACTGAATCTTTCTGGGTGCTCCTATCAGAGCCAAGTAGACTGACAAGGGGTCACTCATTTACCAACAAAGACCAAAAACTATGCCAAGTATGTACCAGGGCTGGTAATGCACCCTGGATGTCTAGAACCAACACAGCTTGGGACCTCAAGAAGTTCAGTGTCATAAATGAATCAAATGTTCATCTGAAAATTCTTGATGGGTCAGTGGAATTAACTGATCTGTCTCTCATTTTAAATTTTTTTCCCAATTGTGTAATCCCTTAAGTCTGACACATTCATTCCGCATTTCTGAAACACCATTCTTCAACATCCGTCTACTTGACCATACTGTTAACAAAGGTCCAGTGCTTCAAATCACTCTGATGGAATTAGATTAATGGCTATTTATTTTATGAACTAAAAATCCATATGCATGTACTAATAAGGGATTTTTTCCTACTTCTAGGTTTGAAGGACAATATGCAAGATTAATATTTGCTGGCCAATGACTGCTTATTCTATGGTATCTATTGCGACAACCAGAAATAATATTTTAAATCAGAAGGGAAAATATTTTAGGAGGTGTCACACTCTTCCTCAGGGATCCCTTCTTCTTCATGATGCTGGTTGGGGTGGAGTTGCAGTCACTCAGCAACTTCTCCTTTTCTTACCATCTGTCCTGTAAGCCTCCTGCTGGGGGTCCAGATAGCAGTCATCACTCAAGGCTGAAAACATCTGTCTACACACCCTAAGAATCGATTTGACTCAGCATGACTCAGCATGGCTGACCTGGGGCCAGATCCTACTCTAGAAGGCTATGCAGACCAAGAAGATAGGGACCAAGGCATTGACTCAGACTGGGGCCCTGGCAGAAATGTATATGTTTGCACTATGGAAAGGCAGCAGTGGAGGCTAAGACAAAAATGGAATATGAATTAATGAAAAATTGAAGTTTATTTAATGAAAGACAAGGAGGAAGGAGGGGTTGGAGGAGGCTGGGTTTATAGAAAGTACAACCATCCAGTAAATGTTTTTGGAGTACCTGCTATGTGCTAGATATTGATTTCAGTCCTTTAATTATAAATAAGACATGCATCTTGCCTTTTAAGAGTCCTAGTTGGACACAATAGTTAAACATAATATAATACTACACTATTTTCTATGCTTAATGGAGTTATATATGTGGGGGTTATGACCCTCTTGGTGTGGTTCCTTTCAGGGAATAAGTAATGGATTAAAAGATTTTATAAAACTAAGGAAATGTAAAATGGGCCTTGAGAGATGAACATGGATTTTTTTTTTTTTTTTTTTGATGGTGAATACCTGCCCCATCTCCCTTTAGGCAAAGTGCCTGGAACTAACTAAAATATAATGAGACAGAGTAATTTCATCTTAGAGAGGAGTCCCAGTGATGCATGGTCAGGAAAAAAGACTTCATCACTCACCGTAATGGCTCTCCCTTCCTCCTCTGTTCTGTATCATAGGCTTAAGTTTACTTGGGTCAGGAAATCACATAAAGGAACCAGGTGTCAGGTGGTGTCTACATACCTAATAGAAACAGGACTGTTAATGTTTTAGCTAGGTGTTGCCATGAAGAATTGAGAAGAACTCAGTGACATCAATACCTCCTGCTTCTTAGATAACCTTGGGCAATTTGCTTAATGTCTCCATGTCTCTGAACTATAAGATGATAATACGACTTAGCTCATAAGGCTGTTATGAGAATTAATTGAGTTCATGGTGTAGAGATAGGAACATACTAGATGCTCAGTTAGTATTTTCTATTGTTATAATGTTATAAAAAAACATACACATTAAACCATTAAGGTCACATCTTACTTTCAAAGGATGATTGGAAATACAGATATTATGAAGCTATTTTCTTTCTTTCTTTTTTCTTTCTTCCCTTCTTCTTTTCTTTTACTTTTTATTTTTTTAAATAAAATTGTGCATATTTAAAAAATTGTGTATATTTATTATAAAATTGTGTAAATATAAGATGATTTGATACACATGTACTTATTAAAATGAATGATTACTACAGTGAAGCTAATTAACATCTTTTCCTCAGAGTTACCTTTTTTGGGGGGGGTGATGAGAACACCTGAAATCTACTCTGAGCAAACTGCCAGTATTCAATACTGTATAGCTAAATGTATACAATATTATATCACTAACTGTATACAGCATGCTTAACATTAGATCTCCAGCCGTCTTCATCTTATGTAACTGCAACTTTGTACCCTTTGTCCAACATTTCACCGTCTCCCTTCCCTCCTCCAGCCCAGTAACCACTATTCTACCCTCTACCTCTATATATTCAACTGTTTTTAGATTCTACATATAAGTGAGATCATGTAATTTTTTCCTTTATCTCTGGCATTTCTTGATTTTCGATGTTGGCAACAGATTTGGTTTATTTTGAAACACTCTTCGACCTCCCCCAAACAATTCTGTTGGGATATTTAGACAATAGGTCATCATGTTGTAACTTCTGGTCTACCTTCTCCCTCTCTGACCCTCCCATTCACCCATTCCCTTTACTTTCTGTCCCCATCACACTCCTTCTTGGATCAGTGAGTGTCTCCCCAGATAATGGAAGACCTTAAGTGACAAAACACTGATGGCTGATTTTTGAGAGAGAGAGAAAAAGCAGAATGGCTTATTCCAACACAGATGCTATAGGGACTTCTAAAGAACTAATGCTGACTAAAGAACTAAAGCTCTCCTCTCCTGCTTGCAGATGAGAAAAAAAATGTGAAGTCCAAACTGATTTTGGAGAAGTTAACATAGAGAACAGGGTCTTGCTCTGGTAACATTTGGGAAGATGCTTATCAGACTCTGCAGAAGGTCTCATTGTATTCCTAACTCATCACCATAGCACTGCCCCTAGCATGGTTTAGTGTCCTCAATGCTCGGCTCTAGTTAGTATGTCACAGAATTGTTTGGAGCAGTAAGGTTCCAGGTTACTGCAGGGCACAGAGAGAAGCGGTGGGTTAGGCCTGAGAAGAAATGGAAGAATATAATACATGAACGCTGTCTTTCTTAACAAACTTGCAGCTCAGCCAAGGGGTCAAGGAGTCATTTGGGCAGATACGGTCCAGCTTTCTCGGGATCTACCTATAACCTATAATCTGACAATCTCCAATCCAAACTAGGTCCTCTTTTTTTTTATTTGTTTATTTACAGCATAACAGTGTTCATTGTTTTGGCATCACACCCAGTGCTCCATGCAGTACGTGCCCTCCCTATTACCCACCACCTGGTTCCTCAACCTCCCACCCCCCTGCCCCTTCAAAACCCTCTGGTTGTTTTTCAGAGTCCATAGTCTCTCATGGTTCATCTCCCCTTCCAGTTTCCCTCAACTCCCTCTCCTCTCCATCTCCCCATGTCCTCCATGTTATTTGTTATGCTCCACAAATAAGTGAGACCATATGATACTTGACTCTCTCTGCTTGACTTATTTCGCTCAGCATAATTTCTTCCAGTCCCGTCCATGTTGTTACAAAAGTTGGGTATTCATCCTTTCTGATGGAGGCATAATACTCCATTGTGTATATGGACCACATCTTCCTTATCCATTCATCCGTTGAAGGTCCTCTTTTTATTCTCAACTTGTTTCTAAATTTTTCTTTACTTTTCTCTTTCAAACTTTCCAAAGGAGATGCAACCATGTTGAGGACGTATGGTATGCAGCCGTGGCTTAAACCCTCTTCTCTAACCTCCGAGGTGTGGAAGTGGGAAGCAGGGGTCAGGAGTACTCTTTTGTATTTCTTGAGTCCATAGTGGATGTCTGTGTAAGTATTCTGCTGTGGAAGGGGCACTGTCTTCCACAGCAGCAGAACTGGGCCTACAGCTAGCCTCATCTCTTACTGGCTCTGTGAGTTGGGACAATTATTTTATCTCTTTGTCTGTCAATCCCCCACACCAGAGAGAGGCAGTGTAATGTAGACAGTAGAAAAGGGCCAACCACCTGGGTTCAAATCACAAACTGGCTACTTATTTATTAACTAAGCACCTTCAAGACATTTTCTTACATTTTCTGTGCCTTTTAACTGAGACATTAATTCAATTCTGAGTATTGGTGTAAAGATAAACTAAATTAATCTATATCAGGCACTTCAATTATATCTTAATATACACTAAATGCTCAAGAAATATTACCTATCATTAACATGAATTGTAATATGTTTTCTATATTTTGCATAACTATCATACTAAGTGAGACTATTTAAATGTCCTAGAAAGGCATCTGTCATAGAGAAAGATTTCAGGGAAGTATTAATTCCCATTCTCTTTTCATTTTGCTATAGTCTACATGTCCTCTATATTTTTTATGTGTCTCTCCTCTGGTTTTTGGTCCCTTAATTAACCTATTTCCTGCTCAACTTCTGGTCAGAGTCTTAGTGGACTTTTTATGCTTCAGAATCTTGAGTTGTACATACTCCTAGTGAAGTGAGTGCTTCTTAAACTGCAAAGTTGCTGTCAGCTGGTTTCCTCTGTGTCCTAAGGCTTCAGGTGTTCATCCCTTAAAGTGAAGCTCTGCACTTGGACTTGAACTGCCATATCTGGGAGGATGGTCTTACTGGAAAAGGGGTAGGCTTCTGTTGTACATCTCAGACCATTGCAAAAATTAAATATTGGGCTTTGAGAGTACCTCTACATCTTTACGAGTGGTTGGTGTTATTTTCTAGAACTTTCCTTTTGCTTTGAGGCATCTGTTCCTAGGGAACCCATAGCTCTGGCCTGAATCTCTGGCACTGGTCCAGACTGTGCATATCTCTATTGATCTTCATAATAACCCCATAGGATAGATATAATTATTACCCTTATTTTATAGATGTCAAAACTGAGCTCAGAAGTGTTGAGGCATTTGTGCCTAATTGAAGAGATGGGGAATTTTATGTGGTAATAGAATATAAAATGCTGCCATGCTGTGCCTCCCTACCCTAACACATGCTTGCCCCTAAACTTGCAGTATATCTCCCCTGAGAGTCCTGGGCTCCACCCAGAGCCACCAACCTGAGCTGGCCACCTATCTAAGCCCACAGACTTCTAGTCCTTCTGGTCCCTGATAACTGGAAGCTAATCCTGCCCTCTCTGCAACCTCTGATAGACACATTTTACACACCAGCTCTCAAAGCACTTACGGGAACCTTGAGTTTGCTGAGTCAAAGTTCACTGAAGTCTAAACCTAAGAGACTCCTGTTCCCAAATTTATAGTCACTGACCTCTCCATCCTTCCTCCTTCCCCCTTCATCTACAGGCCATTTTCCTGCTCTCCTGAACCCATCTATCTCATGGTCTTCAGCAGTTCAGCAAAGGGGTTATGAACAGTAGATTGAGTCTGACTTGGGTCCTTACCTCTTACATGTCTGACCTCAGGAAAATGCTTTAACTCTTTTGAGCTTAGTCTTGTCCTCTAAAAACAGGGATAATAATTGTATCACCTTAAAGAGTTGATATGAGGATGGAAGAAAATTTGACACACTGTCTGCAAAGCAGTAACTTCATTGATTAAACTTTAGAACATAAAAGATCTCAATAAGTTACAATAGATTGTGTCACCCACTAGTCCTGTCCTTCCTTTCCCATGACTCTCCTACCTACTCTCCCTCACCTAACTCTGCTTCATTCCCCTTCATGCTCTGTTTTTTATCATGCTTCCTTTTATTACTTACAGTGATTCCATATATTTAGAGGGAAACTTGGGGATAAGCAATTAAGAGGTATTTCTTGAAGAGCTGTTCTTACCAAATGGACCAAATGGACCAAATGGGGGTAGGGAGTGGGTCAAGGTCAATGACAAGAGCCAAGGAAGGAACACTGAACAACTGGATTCAGGGCCTCCTAGATGCTGAGGGTAGGGATTTGCTGTCCAGCTTCTAGGTGCTCAGAGGGTCCCTTCATAGGGAACTCCTTAAGCTAACAGGTGCATAGACTGTGTAAAACAGTTCCTGGGTGGAGGTGAGGACATTCTGATAGGAGAGAGTGAAGAGGGGGGCTCTGGAGGTTAGGATAGAGGGCTCCATATTACATGAAGAAACCTTGCTTAGTGTGGACACTGGGTCTCTGTCTTCTTCCTGTTCTCTGGGACTAATGATTTTAAAGCCCTAAATTCCCATCTCCTGGACCACTGTGGGTTTTTTAGTGCATTCAGAACACTTTCTTCCTCTGCTTCCCCATTTGCCTCAACCCATACACTTGGTCATTTGATTCATCCAGTCAAGAAGTATGGGGAGTTCCCTTTCGTGTGTGTTCATCACTGTTTATATGGCAGGGGAGTGAAGAATAAAATATAACAACATAGGCCTCCACAGGCTATGTGAATGGAGGAATTCATTAAGACCAACCTTCTGCATAGGGCAGGAAACATCTCTGTCATATCCATGCAGTCATGGGTGAAAAACTTTCTATCATGGGGAGGAGCCCCTGGCTCTGGCTATTCCCCTGAGCACTTGTTGTTGTTAGATGATTTCATATTTACAAAATTCTTACATGAATAAAAGTCCTTTCATCCTATGTCACTTAGTATAACTCAAGTCTGTATTTCAAAAGGTAATTTTTCCATATTGGAGCAATTCATACATTTGGCAAACACAAATTGCATATACCATAGCAAGTGTTGGAGGCATCTTGGGAACCAGAGAGCCACTGTTCTTGAATTCACAAAGCCAACAATTTACCTGAAGACAGTGACCACAGCCACCACTTCTCCCTTTGGTCTACTCATTCCTGACCTCAGAGAAATGAACTAAATGATGGGTCATGCCAAGTACAATGCCTGGCACAAAAGTAAGTCTTCAATTAATACCAGTTTTTAAATTATTAAATTATTGTTGTTGTGATAAGTGAACTGATGTGCAGATAAAAATGGCCTTTGGCTGTAGCAGGAATGATTCTAGTTAGAAACAATTAAAAAAGCAAACATTTTAGAGTACTTAGCATATATAAGACAGCACTTTAAGCTCTTTGCATATATGTGCTTTGTGTTACAGCAGTCTTATGAAGATGTTAAAACCCCATTTTACAGATGGAAGAACTGAGCCATATAGCCAGTACAAGTGCTGCGTTGCCAGCCTACCTGCATGGTAGCCCAGCTGGCAGTCCGGCCCCAGAGTCCTTGCTCCTAACAACTGCTCTCCTCTGCCTAGGACATCACTGCAGCAAAGAGTTTGAATTTCTGAAATGGATTAGTGAGGATGACTATGTAGGGAGGGTGTTGTGTTCTTTCCTAGAGGTGTATGGGAACAGGTAGGAAAGGGGCATCCTCTCTTCTTCACACATGAGCCAGCACACACACACACAGCTGGTACTGAGTGGGCCTGGTTAAAGATGAGAGCATCACTGCTGAATGAAAGGCCCTGAGGGCATCTTGCCCCTTGAACAGTATTGGGTTCAATGGCATGCCTGGTTTAGAAGTTAAGGAAAGTTATGAATTTAATCAGCAGAAATTCTGTGTTGGAAGAAGGGCTATTTACCTAGCCTGCTACTTACAGAAGAGAAAACTGAAGTTCAGAGAAGGATAGAGCTTTCTCACTATGATTTGATTTGCCATGTATATGTCCAGGCTAGGACTCAAAGCTCCTGACTTGCTGTACAATGACTTGCACTGAGCCCCTTTTCTCACTCAGGGAGAAGGAACAGATGTAATCTAAAACATCTTAAGCAGTTTCCATGCCAGAGTCAGGGTTAGGCGGGCTTCTGGTTATTTCTTTTAAAAATAAATATATAATTTAAATACATAAATAAGCAAATCCCACTCCAGGACTGGGAGGGAGAGACTGCCCCTCCTGGGCCCTGGCCCTACAGATAAGACTATCGGAGCCTGGGCAGGGCCCTCTGCCGTGGATGAGTCAGCCTAACACAGGGGATGACAAGCTATGTCATTCTGACCTGGATACTGAGGGGGAGAGACGACAAAACCTTCAGAGTCCATATACTCAGGCTATGACAATTCTCCCCCTGAGCAAAGAAGCAACACCCAGAGGTCTATGTACACCCTGCAGCCCCTTTTGTGTGAGCTCAAAGTAATGGCAAGGCCCATCACACTGTATTCTATCCCATCCAAACTTCCCACCCCACATAGCCTCCTCCCAGGTCCACAAGCCTGTGTTTGCATAATAGCCAGGAATCAAAGAAAATTTTTCTCTTTTAGTTTTTTTTCTTTTTCTCCTGATTCAGTGGCTCAGTGGGAGATATGTGCATGGGTTTTTATTGTTTTTTTTTTTCATAAATTGGCTTAATTTCAGAACTTTGTTGTGTTTGCGTAAATTCCCAATCGTTTTTAATTGTTAGTGTCTGGGGAATTACATTATGGCAAAAAAAGAGGGAGCCGGTATGGGTGCAGAAAAGAAAAACTATTATCTCTAACCTTCAGGTTTTTAATCTATAATAAAAACATTATAAAACTAACCAAATGTTGTGACATAGATAGATAAAGAAATAGATAGTTAGCACCCAGTCCTATGCCTGATACATGGGAGAAAATCAAGGAAAGGCCCTGTAGAGTATTTTAATGAACAATTCCTGACCCTGCCTGAAGGAGAGTAAGGAGTAGACTTAAAAAGCTAATGTTCCAATGCCTAGTGTGGGCTGGGATGGAGGTGAGAATTCAATTGTTTATAACCAAAAAGAGCTTAAATCACAAACAGGAGCTTTGATCTTTCCAACAGTAGAGACTGGGTTGAGAGAGTATAGTCAGAGGCCCTATAGTTGCTGGTTAGCTGTCCTCAGGTAGGAATCTCTGCAAAGAACTAGTAGTGCCAAAAGGGCACTGCCTGGTGGTCGATATGGCCTGGGGAGAAAAGTGTGGGTAGTCTTATCCCCTTCTCTGAAGGTAGCAGAGAAGTGACCCCTGCTTACCTGCAGGGTTAGTGAAGACTTGAGAAGTTTGGGGCTGTGTCTTTGGGGAGTTAGCATACTTCTCTCCCTGGTCTCTCAAAGTTGTTCTGAATAATTGCCAGGCCTGTTGCAGTAAGAGAGGCTCTGAAAGGGCTAAGACATTAGGATTAGATTCAGGCAAAAGAGAAGATATGAGTGCTCATTCCCTATTAACATATTTCTGATCTCTTTTAGTCCAATCATCCATGAAACGTGAGTTATGGTCAGAAATTGATTTCCCCATCTTTTGACTGTTTTTAAATATGCATTTATTTAGCAGAGAGATAACACACAAAAGCAGGGGAAGGGCAGAAGCAGAGGGAGAAACAGGCTCCCCACTGAGCAGGGAGCCCTATTCAGAACTCCATCCCAGGACCCTGGGATCATGACCTGAGCGTAAGGCACATACTTAACTGACTGAGCCATCCAGACGTCCCTGACTATTGTGAACATCAGAATCTAACCTATGCACTGAGGAAGTAAACAAAGCCAGGAATCCCATCTGGGACAGGCACATATAAACAAAAAGGCTAGAGTGTAGTATTTAAATGCCCAGGGTTGTGTTTGTGTGTGTTTATGTGTGTTTGAGGGTGGAACTAAAGTAGAAGTACAACTCTGCCACCCTCTGTGGCCCCAGACTAGCCTGGAAGTCTCTGTCACCTGTTAGCATAATTTTGAGAGTGTCTGGGGGAAAGAGACTCTGTCGTCTCTGTGTTTCAATATTCTCATAATAACCAGAAAATAATAATTTATTTATTTTTCTTTTTTTAAAATTTATTTATTTTTTTTCAGCATAACAATAATTTATTTTTAAATATAATAATAATGCTGGGGCACCTGGGTGGCTCAGTGGGTTAAAGCCTCTGCCTTCGGCTCAGGTCATGATCCCAGGGTCCTGGGATTGAGCCCGGCATCAGGCTCTCTGCTCAGCAGCGGGCCTGCTTCCTCCTCTCTCTCTCTCTCTCTCTGCCTGCCTCTCCGCCTACTTGTGATCTCTGTCTGTCAAATAAATGGATAAAATATTTTTTAAAAAAAGAATAATGCCATGTGTAAGAGGATGGTATCTAAACTAAGACAAACCACAGTATGAGCTCAGTCTTTGGAACATATATATGACATCGAGCAACTTAATTAAGTTCTATGAGTCTGGAGGCCTCCAGTATGAAATTGAGATACTAGTGTCTGCCTTCTAGTATTTAAATTAGTCCTTAATAATTGAATGAATCAATGGACTTACTATAAACTAGCATAAATTAAGAGCCCTATAAATGTCACTTTTGAAAAAAATACTTAAATTCAATTTCATTAACATATACTGTATTATTAGCTTCAGAGGTAGGATTCAGTGATTCATCAGTTTCACACTACACCCAGTGCTTATTACATCAAGTGCCTGCCTAAATGCCCATCACCCAATTACCCCGTCCCCCAACGAACCTTCCCCCGCAGCAACCCTCAGTTTGTTTCCTATAATTAAGAGTCTCTTATGGTTTGCCTCCCTCTCTCTTCTCATTTTATTTTTCCTTCCCTTCTCCCATATTCATCTGTTTGGTTTCTTAAATTCCACATATGAGTGAAATCATATGGTATTTATCTTTCTCTGGCCGACTTATTTCACTTAGCATAATACCTTCTAGTTACATCCACATCATTGCAAATGAGAAGATTTCATTCTTTTTTAAAAAGATTTTATTATTTATTTGACACAGAGAGAGAGGAAGGAAGAGAGAAGTAGAGCACAAACAAGGGCAGCAGCAGGCAGAGGAAAAGAGAGAAGCAGGCTCTTGTGAGCCAGAAGCCCAATGCGGGGCTTGATTCCAGAGCTCTGGGATCATGACCCAAGCCAAAGGCAGACACTTAACTGACTGAGCCACCCAGGTGCCCCAAATTTCATTCTTTTAAATAGATGAGTAATTATATATGTGTGTGTGTGTGTGTGTGTGTGTGTGTGTGTGTACCATTGTTTCTTTATCCATTCATCTGTTGATGGACATCTGGGCTCTTCCAATAGTTTGGCTATTGTGGGCATTGCTGCTATAAACATTGGGGCACACGTGCCCTTTCCAATCATTGTATTTGTATACTTTGGACAAATACCTAATAGTTAAATTGCTGGGTTGTAGAGTAGCTCTATTTTTAACTTTTTGAGAAACCTCCATGCTGTTTTCCAGAGTGGCTGCACCAGTTTGCATTCCCACCAGCAGTGTAGGAGGGTTCCCCTTTTTCTGCATCCTCTCCAACGTCTGTTATTTCCTGGCTAGTTAATTTTAGCCATTCTGACTGGTGTGAGGTAACACTTCATTGTGGTTTGATTTGTATTTCCCTGATGCCGAGTGATGTTGAATATTTTTTCATGTATCTGTTGGCCATCTGCATGTCTTCTTTGGATAAATGTCTGTTCATGTCTTCTGCCCATTTCTTGACTCTATTTTTTTTTTTGAGGGGGATGTTGAGTTTGATAAGTTTTTATAGACTTTGGATACCAGCCCTTTATCTGATAAGACATTTGTGAATATCTGCTCCCATTCTGTAGGTTACCTTTTAGTTTTGTTGACTGTTTCCTTTGCTGTCCAAAATTTTTTATCTTGATGAGGTTCCATTAGTTTCCCTTGCCTTTGTAGTAGTTATTGCAGCCAAGGTCAAAGAGCTTGCTCCCTGTGTTCTCTTCTAGTGTTTTGATGGATTCCTGCCTCATGTTTAGGTCTTTCATCCATTTTTAGTTTATTTTAGTGTATGGTGTAAGAGAGTGATCTAGTTTTTTTTCTTCTGCTGTTGCAGTCCAATTTTCCCAAAACCATTTCTTGAAGAGACTGTCTTTTTTCCATTAGGTATTTTTTCCTACTTTGTCAAAAATTAATTGACCATAGAGTTGAGAGTCCATTACTGAGTTCTCTATTCTGTTCCATTGAGCTCTGTGTCTGTTTTTGTGCCAGTACCATACTGTCTTTATGATGTCACTTTTTAAT
Source organism: Meles meles (assembly GCF_922984935.1). Classification (NCBI taxonomy): domain Eukaryota; kingdom Metazoa; phylum Chordata; class Mammalia; order Carnivora; family Mustelidae; genus Meles; species Meles meles. The sequence goes on along the minus strand of NC_060073.1, from coordinate 57,311,881 downwards.
ATCTATTTTTAAGCACAGGCTAGGTGTCAGTCTGACCTGAGCTTATTTAATCATTAATACATTATATAGCAAGTATTTATCTCCCTTTTCCAAGGGAGTAAAATATGTCAGTTTATGTAAGGAAATATTTGAACATTATATAGTTAGAATATTATTTTATCTTATATAATACTCCAACAATACAGATACATATAAACTAAAAATTGAAAGGTCTCATGCAACTATAACTCCTTGTTTTAAGATTTATTTATTTATTGGAGAGAGAGAGAACACAGGGGGGCATGGCAGAGGGAGAGGGAGAAAGAAATTTTGGAAGACTTTGCACTGAGTGGAGAGCCCCATGCAAGGCTAGATCCCATGACCCTGAGATCACAACCTGAGCCAAAAACAAGTCAGGCACTTAAAGGACTGAGCCACCCAGAAACCCCAACTCTACCTTCTAATAGAATTCCTCTCCCTAAAGGTAATGAGCTTTAGGAAGTGTGAGTCCTTCCAAAGTATTTCTGGAATGAGGGAGGAAGGTGGTGGGTGAGAGTCAGGAAGTGAAGGAAAGGGAGTGGAAGGGTGGGGAAGAGATTTAATATTTGTTTATCTCTCGAAAAAAAATTTCCATTATGTTAAGTTGGAGGTAATATTATCATTTCTGCAATCCTAGGATAAATAAAGATAGACTAGTATGTAAATCATTTTTAAAGTCTGACATTTTGAAAAATCCAAGCTCATGTTTTACTTTCCCTTGCTTTACTATTAGATACGGGGAAGGGAGGGTAGATGTTTTTTCAGGTGATACGACTCGGAAAAAGGGAAAATGACAGGAGGACCCAGAGGTCCCATCTCTGCAAGGTGGGGGCTCCCACCTTCAATCAAGAGACCCCTTCCCTCCTATAAAGCTCCACCCATCTCGGCTCTTAACTTCATGGGTGTCTCCTTCCCTCTAGTGGTCAAAGCAACAATTGCAGCCTACTTTTCTAAATAGTTCTTCCAGGTATGTGTAAGAGAACATAATACACGAATACTTGCCATTTGCATTGACATGGATGGAAATGGAGGGGATTATGCTGAGTGAAGTGAGTCAAGCAAAAGACTATTATCATATGGTTTCACTCATATGTAGAACATAAGGAATAGCGCAGAGGACGACAGGGGAAGGGAGGGAAAACTGAATGGGAAGAAATCAGAGACAGAGACAAACCCTGAGAGACAATGGGCTCACAGCAACAAACTGAGGGTTATAGAGGGCAGCAGGTGGAGGGATGGGGTAACCAGTGATGGGTATGATGGGTATTAAGGAGGGCAGGTGTTGTGATGAGCACTGGGTTATACACAACTAATGAATTGCTAAACACTGCATCAAAAAATAATGATGGCTAATTGAACATAAAAAAGGAACCTTCAAAAAATAATACATTAATATAAGAAAAAATAATATTTTGATTGAAATCATCCATTTTCTGCCATTGTGATCACCAATTCTCAATCTTCACAGAAATGACAGATTCTCCTGAGTGTGGGCCACGACACTGTGAGACATTAAATCTAAGAAGGTACCCTAGTGCGCACTGGTCTAAGCTAAAATGACTATAGCAGAGTAAACTAAGAAAGTTTATAGATATTTTTCACAAAGGCTGAAATGATTGGACACTTTTCCAGATCAGTGCACAGGAAAAAAATAGTGGACAATGGGTCCCATATTATTTATTTTTTTAATTTTTTATTTATTTCTTATTTTTTTTATAAACATATAATGTATTTTTATCCCCAGGGATACAGGTCTGTGAATCGCCAGGTTTATACACTTCACAGCATTCATCATAGCACATACCCTCCCCAATGCCCATAACCCCCCTCCCCCTGTCCCAAACCCCCTCCCCCCAGCAACCCCCAGTTTGTTCTGTGAGATTAAGAGTCACTTATGGTTTGTCTACCTCCCAATCCCATCTCGTTTCATTTATTCTTCTCCTATCCCCTAACCCCCCATGTTGCAACTCCACATCCTCATATCAGGAAGATCATATGATAGCTGTCTTTCTCCAATTGACTTATTTCACTAAGCATGATACCCTCTAGTTCCATCCATGTCGTCACAAATGGCAAGATTTCATTTCTTTTGATGGCTGCATAGTATTCCATTGTGTATATATACCACTTCTTCTTTATCCATTCATCTGTTGATGGACATCTAGGTTCTTTCCATAGTTTGCCTATTGTAGACATTGCTGCTATAAACATTCAGGGGCACGTGCCCCTTCGGATCACTATGTTTGTATCTTTAGGGTAAATACCCAGTAGTGCAATTGCTGGGTCATAGGGTAGTTCTATTTTCAACATTCTGAGGAACTTCCATGCTGTTTTCCAGAGTGGTTGCACCAGCTTGCATTCCCACCAACAGTGGAGGAGTGTTCCCCTTTCTCCGCATCCTCACCAGCATCTCTCATTTCCTGACTTGTTAATTTTAGCCATTCTGACTGGTGTGAAGTGATATCTCATTGTGGTTTTGATTTGTATTTCCCTGATGCCGAGTGACGTGGAGAACTTTTTCACATGTCTGTTGGCCATCTGGATGTCTTCTTTGCAGAAATGTCTGTTCATGTCCTCTGCCCATTTATTGATTGGATTGTTTGTTCTTTGGGTGTTGAGTTTGCTAAGTTCCTTATAGATTTTGGACACTAGCCCTTTATCTGATATGTCGTTTGCAAATATCTTCTCCCATTCTGTCAGTTGTCTTTTGGTTTTGTTAACTGTCTCCTTTGCTGTGCAAAAGCTTTTGATCTTGATGAAATCACAATAGTTCATTTTTGCCCTTGCTTCCCTTGCCTTTGATGATGTTCCTAGGAAGATGTTGCTGTGGCTGAGGTCGAAGAGGTTGCTGCCTGCATTCTCCTCAAGGATTTGGATGGATTCCTTTCTCACATTGAGGTCCTTCATCAATTTTGAGTCTATTTTCCTGTGTGGTGTAGGGAAGTGGTCCAATTTCATTTTTCTGCATGTGGCTGTCCAACTTTCCCAGCACCATTTATTGAAGAGGCTGTCTTTTTTCCATTGGACATTCTTTCCTGCTTTGTCGAAGATTAGTTGACCATAGAGTTAGGTCTATTTCTGGGCTCTCTTTCTGTTCCATTGATCTATGTGTCTGTTTTTGTGCCAGTACTATGCTGTCTTGATGATGACAGCTTTGTAATAGAGCTTGAAGTCTGGAATTGTGATGCCACCAACTTTGGCTTTCTTTTTCAATATTCCTTTGGCTATTCGAGGTCTTTTCTGGTTCATATAAATTTTAGGATTATTTGTTCCATTTCTTTGAAAAAATGGATGGTATTTTGATAGGGATTGCATTAAATGTGTGGATTACTTTAGGTAGCATAGACATTTTCACAATATTTATTCTTCCAATCCAGGAGCATGGAACGTTTTTCCATTTCTTTGTGTCTTCCTCAGTTTTTTCATGAGTACTTTATAGTTTTCTGCATATAGATTCTTAGCCTCTTTGGTTAGGTTGATTCCTAGGTATCTTATAGTTTTGGGTACAATTGTAAATGGGATGGACTCCCTAATTTCTCTTTCTTCTGTCTTGTTGTTGGTGTAGAGAAATCCAACTGATTTCTGTGCATTGATTTTATATCCTGACACTTCCCTAAATTCCTGTACAAGTTCTAGCAGTTTTGGAGTGGAGTCTTTTGGGTTCTCCACATATAGTATCATATCATCTGCGAAGAGTGATAGTTTGACTTCTTCTTTGCTGATTTGGATGCCTTTAATTTCCCTTTGGTGTCTGATTGCTGAGGCTAGGACTTCTAGTACTATGCTGAGTAGCAGTGGTGATAATGGACATCCCTGCCGTGCTCCTGACCTTAGCGGAAAAGCTTTCAGTTTTTCTCCATTGAGAATGATATTTGCGGTGGGTTTTTCATAGATGGCTTTGATAATATTGAGGTATGTGCCCTCTATCCCTACACTTTGAAGAGTTTTGATCAGGAAGGGATGCTGTACTTTGTCAAATGTTTTTTTCAGCATCTATTGAGAGTGTCATATGGTTCTTGTTCTTTCTTTTATTAATGTGTTCTATCACATTGATTGATTTGTGGATGTTGAACCAAACTTGTAGTCCTGGAATAAATCCCACTTGGTCATGGTGAATAATCCTTTTAATGTACTGTCGAATCCTATTGGCTAAGATTTTGGTGAGAATTTTTGCATCTGTGTTCATCAAGGATATTGGTCTGTAGTTCTCTTTTTTGGTGGGATCCTTGTCTGGTTTTGGGATCAAGGTGATGCTGGCCTCATAAAATGAGTTTGGAAGTTTTCCTTCCATTTCTATTTTTTGGAACATATTCAGGAGTATAGGAATCCGTTCTTCTTTAAATGTTTGTTAGAATTCCCTTGGGAAGCCGTCTGGCCCCGGCTTTGGTTTGTTTGGAGTTTTTTTTTTTTAAGATTTTATTTATTTGACAGAGAGACAGATCACAAGTAGGCAAAGAGGCAGGCAGAGAGAGAGAGGGAAGCAGGCTCCCTGCTGAGCAGAGAGCCCAATGAGGGACTTGATCCCAGGATCCTGGGATCATGACCTGAGTTGAAGGCAGATTATTTAACCCACTGAGCCACCCAGGTGTCCCTGTTTGGAGATTTTTGATGACTGTTTCAATCTCCTTACTGGTTATGGGCCTGTTCAGGTTTTCTATTTCTTCCTTGCTCAGTTGTTGTAGTTTATATGTCTCTAGGAATGCATCCATTTCTTCCAGATTGTCAAATTTGTTGACGTAGCGTTGCTCATAGTATGTTCTTATAATTGTCTGTATTTCTTTGGTGTTAGTTATGATCTCTCCTCTTTCATTCATGATTTTATTTATTTGGGTCCTTTCTATTTTCTTCTTGATAAGTCTGGCCAGGGGTTTATCAATCTTATTAATTCTTTCAAAGAACCAGCTCCTAGTTTTGTTGATTTGTTCTATTGTTTTTTTGGTTTCTATTTCATTGGTTTCTGCTCTGGTCTTTATGATTTCTCTTCTCCTGCTGGGTTTAGGGTTTCTTTCTTGTTCTTTCTCCAGCTCCTGTAGGTGTAGGGTTAGGTTGTGTACTTGAGACCTTTCTTGTTTCTTGAGAAAGGCTTGTACCGCTATATATTTTCCTCTCAGGACTGCCTTTGCTGTGTCCCACAGATTTTGAACCGTTGTGTTTTCATTATCATTTGTTTCCATGAATTTTTTCAATTCTTCTTTAATTTCCTGGTTGACTCATTCATTCTTTAGAAAGATGCTGTTTAGTCTCCATGTATTTGGGTTCTTTCCAAATTTCCTCTTGTGATTGAGTTCTAGCTTCAGAGCATTGTGGTCTGAAAATATGCAGGGAATGATCCTAATCTTTTGATACCAGTTGAGACCTGATTTAGGACCCAGGATGTGATCTATTCTGGAAAATGTTCCATGTGCACTAGAGAAGAATGTGTATTCTGTTGCTTTGGGATGAAATGTTCTGAATATATCTGTGATGTCCATCTGGTCCAGTGTGTCATTTAAGGCCTTTATTTCCTTGTTGATCTTTTGCTTGGATGATCTGTCCACTTCAGTGAGGGGAGTGTTAAAGTCCCTTACTATTATTGTATTATTATTGATGTGTTTCTTTGATGTTGTTATTAATTGGTTTATATAGTTGGCTGCTCCCACATTAGGGGCATAGATATTTAAAATTGTTAGATCTTCTTGTTGGACAGACACTTTGAGTAGGATATAGTGTCCTTCCTCATCTCTTATTATAGTCTTTGGCTTAAAATCTAATTGATCTGATAGAAGAATTGCCACCCCAGCTTTCCTTTGATGTCCATTAGCAGGTTAAATTGTTTTCCACCCTCTCACTTTAAATCTGGAGGTGTCTGTACGTCTAAAATGAGATTCTTGTAGGCAACATATAGATGGGGTTTGTTTTTTTTATCCATTCTGATCCCCTTTGTCTTTTGATTGGGGCATTTAGCCCATTTACATTCAGGGTAACTATTGAGAGATATGAATTTAGTGCCATTGTATTGCCTGTAAGGTGACTGTTACTGTATATTGTCTCTGTACCTTTCTGATCTACTACTTTTAGGCTCTCTCTTTGCTTAGAGGACCCCTTTCAATATTTCCTGTAGAGCTGGTTTGGTGTTTGCAAATTCTTTCAGTTTTTGTTTGTCCTGGAAGCTTTTTATCTCTCCTTCTATTTTCAATGATAGCCTAGCTGGATATAGTATTCTTGGCTGCATGTTTTTCTCGTATAGTGCTCTGAATATATCATGCTGGCTCTTTCGGGCCTGCCAGGTCTCTGTGGCTAAGTCTGCTGCCAATCTAATATTTTTACCATTGTATGTTACAGGCTTCTTTTCCCAGGCTCCTTTCAGGATTTTCTCTTTGTCACTAAGACTTATAAATTTTACTATTAGGTGATGGGGTGTGGACCTATTTTTTTGATTTTGAGGGGGGTCCCAGATTTTGATGCTTGTTCCCTTTGCCATATTGGGAAAATTCTCTCCAATAATTCTCTCCAATAGACCTTCTGCTCCCCTCTCTCTTTCTTCTTCTTCTGGAATCCCAATTATTCTAATGTTGTTTCGTCTTATGGTGTCACTTATCTCTCAAATTCTCCCCTCGTGGTCCAGTAGCTGTTTGTCCCTCTTTTGCTCAGCTTCTTTATTCTCTGTCATTTGGTCTTCTATATCACTAATTCTATCTTCTGCCTCATTTATCCTAGCAGTGAGAGCCTTCGTTTTTTATTGCACCTCATTAATAACTTTTTTTATTTCAACTTGGTTAGATTTTAGTTCTTTTATTTCTCCAGAAAGGGCTTTTATATCTCCAGAGAGGGTTTCTCTAATATCTTCCATGCCTTTTTCGAGCCCAGCTAGAACCTTGAGAATCCTCATTCTGAACTCTAGATCTGACATATTACCAATGTCTGTATTGATTAGGTCCCTAGCCTTCAGTACTGCCTCTTGTTCTTTTTTTGTGTTGTGAATTTTTCTGCCTTGTCATTTTTTCCAGATAAGAGTATATGAAGGAGCAAGTAAAATACTGAAAGGTTGGCAAAGACCCCAGAAAAATGCACTTTAACCAAATCAGAAGAGACCCCAAATCGTGGGGGGGAGAAAGGGGATAAAAAGCAGTTCAGAAAAAAAAAAAAAAGAAAAAAATTAAAAAAAGAAACAAATAAAGAAAAAATATAAAAAAGAAAGAAAAAAATATATATTAGATAAACTAGTTAAAAAACGTTAAAAAAGAAAAGGGTAAAAGTTTAAAATATTTAGCAGAAGAAGAAAAAAATATTGAAAAAAAAAATAAATTAACCTCAAGACTAAAGAATCATGGAGAGAAAGCCATGAGTTTCCTGCTTTGCTTTCTCCTCCTCTGGAATTCCGCTGCTGTCTTAGGTATTGAACCTGCTTTTCTTGGTAGATGAACTTCGTCCTGGCTGGATTTTTTGTTGATCTTCTGGGGGATGTGCCTGTGGTAGTGACTCTCAAGTGTCTTTGCCCGAGGCATTATTGCACCACCTTTACCAGGGACCAGACTAAGTAATCCACTTGGGTTCACTTTCAGGAGCTTTTGTTCTCTGAATGCTTTCTGTAGATTTCCGGAGGATGGGAATGAAAATGGCGGCCTCCCAGTCTCTGGCCCAGAGGAGCTGAGAGCCCGGGGCCCCACTCCTCAGTGCACCCCCAGAAAATAGCGCCCAATCATTCCCATATCCCCAGCCTCTGGCCACGCTCTGAGCTCACCCAGCCTGCGACCAGTTCAAGGCAACCCCAAGCTGAGAGCTCAGTCCTTGGCTCTGTCTCTGTAGCCGGCTTCCCCGTTCTAATACCTGCGAGCACTGCAACAGTCCAACACCCCAGATCCTTCTATGACCCTGTGGGACCTGGGGCCACACTGACCCCGCGTGGGCTTCACCCCAGTTTAGCCTCTGGAGCAATGTCCCTCAGTGGAACAGACTTTTAAAAGTCCTGATTTTGTGCTCCATCGCTCCGCCGCTTGCCGGGAGCCAGCCCTTCCCCCCATGGTCTATCTTCCCATCGCTTTGGATTCACTTCTCCGCCAGTCCTACCTTTCAGAAAGTGGTTGATTTTCTGTTTCTAGAATTGCTGTTCTTCTTCTCTTTGATCTCTCATTGGATTTGTAGGTGTTTGCAATGTTTAGATAAACTGTCTAGCTGATCTCCTGCTACCTGATGTAGTCTCAGCCTGCTATTTCTCTGCCATCTTGACTCCTCCCTCTGGATCCCATATATAATGAGCAACACTAGCAAACCCTGTATCAGTTATTAGTCCAGACAAAAGTACAGACTGAGTAGATCAGGTCAAGGTGCAGGCAAGAAGGATGAGAAGGATGGTGGGAACAAGAAACAAAAAGCCATTTGATAAGAATGATAGAAAAGGACAGGCAGCACCTACCACAAATGATGGTGATAATCACTAGTGTCGATGACTCTGTGCATAAAGATGGAGGCACAACACACATAGCAGGAGACAGCCGCCTGGCGATTAAAGGATTGGGCCATCAGTGTAGAGGATTTCAGAAAGACAATCCAAAGAGGAAGCATAAGTGAACATAAGCTTAAAAGACAAACCCTGAGGCATTGCAACACAGGCTCCCCATGACTGGGAAGGATGTGGGAAGGTGAAGACCAGACCCATCTGAGCCAACATGGAGAGGAGCCTGGGCTCATCAGGCAAGGGTTCCATCCTGATGTTGGCCAGGGGGACAGGCTGGAGATAACAGAAGGGACAGGATCCAGGCAGCAAGGTCTAGGGAAGCTGTGAGGATGAAGTAGAAGCCTATCAGTGTTAGTTACCATGGGTGTGTTGGTTAAAGCACTGCAGAAACTAACACCTTTGTCTTTTTAAAAAATATATATTTTTAAATTTTTTATAAACATATAATGTATTATTAGCCCCAGGGTTTTGTCTTAACTCCACTGAGTGATCTGGGTCATAGTTAACATGTAAGATGTAGAAGTTTGCAATAATGGATTTAAGAAGCATCCAGTGATTCTTTACAATTCATGAATGATCATCAGTCTAGGAGAACTTGAGGAAATGGGTAAATTTGGGAAATATTTGTCATTTTTGGAGGTCTGGAACTGATCGTCACTTTATCTCAGCCCACGAGGTGAGGATTTGAAATGGCATTTAACAGAAAACAGAACTGAAGTAAAAGCAACTAAATAAGCCACAAATAAATACAAATGTGCATCAGAAACATGATTTGCCTCGCTAATTTTAGGCAGTTTCTCACACAATTCAGGTTATTTATTGCTCAGGTGAATTATCAGTCAGTTTTTCTGGGTGTTCACAGAAGCGGAAGCACAGGAATGCAGACTCTTTCCAGCTTTTGAATTCACCATCTCACAGTCTTTTATTTCTCATCACATGGAAGGAAAGAGCGCATGATAAGATACTGGCTTGGATGTCTTGAATGATTTCTTCAAATTCCTTCATCCAGAACCAGCCATGTGGCCAATGTGATTGCAAGGGTTGATGGGAGAGATCGAGGAACACATAGATTCCAGTGATCTGTCCTCTGTCTGCCACTCTTGTGATGAGTGGTCAATATTACCTCACACATCCAAAAGCAACAGAAGTATTGATGGTAAAATCAAACTCATGAGAAAGCAAGTAGGTATTACTCAGAAGCAGTGAGGATGAGATGAGTGCCAAAAGCTCACTCAGTGCAGCCTCTCTTATTTCAAAGTGTATCTTAGTCCAGAACAAATAACTTAGGCTTTTAGTTAACTCTCTCTTGTCTGCCCCTGGCCATGTGAGCTGATCATCTTTTCTGTGATCCCAAAGGCCTTTTGTGAATACGCTACATTTTCTTATAGGTAATTTCTACAGACATCAGTTCTGTGTTTATATGTCTTCCTCCCTAAATAAACCACCCAGTTCTTTAATTAGGGACTATATTTTGTTCACCTTTATTTCTCTAGTACTCACTATAAGACATGGTACATATCAAGCACTTAATGAATTTTGTTGAATTGACAATATTAAATGATTCCTTAGGTATTATTAGATATTTATTATGATACACACTTATCACTGGAATTTAAGTAGAGATATCCAAGCATGTTATAGAGGAATGGATACCCACCAACTGAAAGTAGTAGACACTTCCAGACAGACTGAAACACGCATAAGAAAACAGGGACACTTCCTTACACATATTATTAATAAATATAGCCCATTGACACAGAGAAACATAATGTAGATTTTACATATACTCTCATAAACACAAATTTTGCCAACCTCCTTCTCTTTCCTCTTAGGCTCACCCACCCTCCCTCATCTCCCAGATGCAACAGTTTGAGTTACCTAACCCCCCAACAATTCTTCAGCAGATATGCAGGATCCCATTTAAGGTATGGTTGATGGACTAAATATTTTATTTGTTTTCCTCTGATGAGAACATGAAGGAGGGAAAATTTTCCCCTCACTTGGACCACAAACTGTGTTTGTATAGATATATCTGATTAAGTTCCACATTGTATGATTTTTGGATACAATACTTAATCTTCCTAGATAATCTACCTACATCTCAGTCTCTTCGTTTGACAATTAGGAATTATCATGAAAATTACATGGCGACCAATTAGATTAAAGTGTGAAGTTCTCAGGACATCAAGGAGCAACAGAAAGATCTTAATATACAATTGATTTTCTTCTATCATTGGTAGACCCTGGACTCATGTAAGTATTCAGTTTCCAACATCTAAGCTCTTCGAGCCACTTTAGAGAAATACCTGTATCTCCCTCCCACTTACAGTTATAAAACTGACTCTTAATCTTAAGTGTAGTATCTGTGCTTCTTTTTCCTATTACAATTCATTTTGCTAGTTTTGTTCCCTGGCCCCATATGTCAACAATACTTTCGGATCCAGCTGTTCAGTAGTGATAACATTTGATAATATGCTAGGAGGCTTGGGTGAGCTATCAGAAGAGGCAGGGCCAGTGAACCCAACAAGGGCATCAGTGTGAAGTCAGATAAAGGGAGTGGTTGAGGAAGATGTCTCCTGAGGGAACACTCACAAGATACACAGAGAATAAAGAAAGGAGAATGATAGATCTAACATAGAGATACCAAGGCACTTGTGATTTCTATAGGTATATGAGAAGAGAGATGGAAAGACAGGAGATCCAGCTACTTACACTTTAGATGTGGTAGAGTTCTTCCTGAGGGAATTGTCTTAGGAATGGACACGAGAAAGGAAGGTCAAAATGGAACATAATTGGAGGCTAATAGTAACCCATAGAAAATTATTAGGAAACACCAGGAAAACAAAGTCCAGGTAATGGAATATCCGCGTAAGAAATACCACTCAACAGGAAAAACGAACTGTTGGTAAACACAACTTAGATGAATCTCAAAGGCATTATGCTAAGTGAAAGAAACTAATCTCAAAAAGTTACACACAGTCTGATATTGTTACATGACATTCTCGAGAAGACAAAACAATAGTGATAGAAAACAGATTAATGATTTGTAGGGGTTACGGATGGGATGTATAATTCTACAAGGTAGGGTGAAGAAGTTACTTTTGGGGTATTAACAGCTCTCCCTCCTGAACAACTCAATTTTTCAGTCTGCTAATTAAGACAGAGAAAGAGAAAACCAGGTCTAACAATACCTTTGTTTTTCAAATGGAGAAACTAAAGATTGAGGTGAGATCTGGAGAGAATCACAAGACTACAGAGTGTTTCCAGAGATTTCTCCCTCCCTAAACCCACATCTACACACACATACGCACCCATGCAGGCAGCTTCATGTTTATGCCCACAAACCACTTATGAAGGAAGGGGAAGAGGATAAGACCTAGAAAAAGAAGACTTTTAGAGGTTTAGTAAAATATTCAAAAATACTGGGGTAAAATGTTTTTGTTTTTCAGATTTCAGACAAAAAGGAAATGGCAAAGAAAGAAAAATTGCAACATCTTCATTATCATGTTTAAATTATTAAGTGTCTAAAACTATCACCTTTTATCCATAAATCAGAATTTGTAAGTAATTGCCAAATACTGTGTCCCTAAACAGGATGTTTGAAAGCTGTGTGTTGCTTAGATTTTCTTGTCCCTTCTCAGAAATTGCTGTGTGGACGTGAATATGCAACAAGTAAATGCATGGAGAGCTCTTAGAATACCTGAAACAAGAAGTTTGCTGTGACTCTGAGACATTGAAGTCTGTCGTGGATTAAATAAATCAGCTCTAGCCATACCTCACAAATAAAATTGTTTATCTTTTTCTAAAGAACTGCATTAACAGCTTTGGAAGTTTAGAGAATGGCTTGCAGTCATCCTTAAGGAGGTCATAAGCTGATGGGAAACAATTGCTGCCTTTGCTGAATTCTGAATGCCACCCAATATTCTTTCAATAAATGCCCTTTACTGGCTTAGGAAAGTCAGAATCAATTTCACTAACTTGTAACTTCTCTTACTTATAAAGATTTCTAAATAATACAGTAAGTCTTATCAATGGTATTTTTCATATTGGAGATACTCTTCATTGCTAGGGAATGAATCTCCAGATATAATGCATTTAGGAAAGGATGATGAAAAGTGTAATGCCGGTGGCAATTAATATATGTTTTTTCTAGTGAAAATGGCAGATGAGGTTTTTCCGTGTTGAAGTTAATGGAATATTCTTAAAGTGCTTACTCCCTGGATATGACATCAGCACAGAAAGTTTCTCAGGTGAGGCAGACTGAATTTAGATGGGCTGATTGTTCCCTGGTCTCTGTATATATGCTTTGAATAAGAAAATAAGGGTTTGGAAGGGGTCCAACTAAAAGAACCAACTTAGGGAAAAAAACAGCAACTTTTTCAGAATATAGAAATATTTAGGTCACATAGCTATAACTAGTCTAGCTCCACATAGTAGCATAGAGCTAACAATAAATGGGTAAGATAATTATTATTACCTATAACATGAGCAAAAGACAATTAACATCTCTCAATCAAAATGAACAGCATAAAACTGTACAAGATTTTAAAAAAAAATAGAGGGAAGAAACTATTCCATAAGTGCATACCATTACTTTTGCTGGGTTTTCTGACTTGATTAGCATAAAATTTTCATCAAGTGAAAAAGCCCTGAGTTCTTTATGTTGAGAAGCAAGCATGGAAGATGGAGACAAGAGATATCTAAATCTATACTCAGTTTTTACAGAAGAAAAATATCATGAGGTAAAGTAGAAAGCCAGAAAAAGGAAAATTAGTATGTTAGTGTTCAGCAGCCATGGAAAGAGAAGAAGGCATGCTAGGGGATCTGTCTTCAACTGGCTAATAGGAAATGGATGGGTTGCTATTTTGCTTTTGATCTTTATCCATTTCCATTTAATAATAAAACCCACTGATATACTGAGAGAAAATGAAGTTTCGGGTGTAAGCTTTCTACAGCTCTATACATTTGCTAGGTTTCCTCAGTGAAATTTATTTACTTTTAGAGCAACATCATTTCCAGTACAGTTAGATTCAAACATAGAGATGGGAAAATGAGAAAGAGATCATTCTGATTTCCTTTTTGTAACACACAAAACATACTTCCAGGTGCACATCTTCCTTCAGATTAACTGTCTTTGATCCAGGCTATGTTTCTTCATTTACCTGACATTTTCTGAAGTACTACTTTTTCTCTCTTCACATATAAGATCTGGAATTCCCCATCTCACCTTTTTCCTATATCCCTTTTCCCCAAGATCACCAACCTTTTCTCTTGGGGAAATATTCAATTCTAATTAATAATCCAATAATCCAATATTCATTCTAACACACATATTGGAATACACACACAGTGTATATACATGTGTATATATATATATTCTTTATATATTATACATAATATATATAGAATATATGTTATATATACTCTAATAAAACATTCTATACATATTCTAGTCTAATATATATTCTAATACACGTGTAATACTAGAATATATATCTGCTCATATCAACTTATAGTTTTATGTAATAGTTAAAATGTCATCTAACTCTGAAAAAAGACACTGAGTATAAAACCAAGCTTCTTTTCCAATAATGGGAAATTAAAAGCTCCCAGAGATCTCAAGACGGTGAAATAAAAGCTCAAGCCCTACTGTGTGCAGAAAACAGCCGAAGGATGCTTCTCTGAATTTGCTTGGTCTTGATACTATATATAATGGGGTTCATGAATGGAGGAAACAGAAAGTAGACATAGCTCATAGTAATGCGGGCCACACGTGGTGCATGTTTCCCAAACCTGTGGATGAAAGTCAGGCCAATCACAGTAATATAAAACACCAGAACACAGCTAATATGGGAGACACAGGTGTTAAGGGACTTAGCTCGCTCCTCTCCAGAGGTGATGCCCATAACCATCTTCAGGATTAAAATATAAGAGAAGAGGATAATCAAAGCATCTAGGAAGAAAGTCAAAGCAACAAGAATCACAGGGTATACACGATTAAATGTTATATCAGCACAGGCGAGTTTCATGACATCTTGGTGAAGGCAAAAGGCATGGGAAAGAACATGGGAACGGCAGTATTGGAACCAGTAGAGTGGCATGATTGGGGGCACAAGGGATAAAAAACCTCTCATTAGTACCCCCAATCCTGCCTTCATCACCCAGGAATTGGTAAGAATGGAGTTATACCTCAGAGGTGCGCGGATGGCGATGAATCGATCATAGGCCATGGCAAGCAAGACACCTGATTCCACAATGGAAAGGGAATGAATAATATAAGCCTGCAGGAAGCAGGCTCCGTGGCTTATCTCCCGGTGGTTCATCCATAAGACGCCCATTACAGTAGGCATAGTGGTCAATGTCACCATTAGATCTGTGCCTGCCAGCATGGCAAGGAAATAGTACATGGGTTCATGGAGACTGTGGTCATCCTTGATGAGGTAGAGGAGAGTACCATTGCCAAGAAGCACAGAGACATAGACTGCAAAGAAGGGGATGGAGATCCAGTGATGAGCAGCCTCCAGACCAGAAAAGCCAGTCAGCAAAAAGGGGGCAGTGCTAGTATTGAGCCACATAGTATGTCCACAGGCGGAGAGCAAGTTTATGGAAGCTACAAACCCAGAAATCCAGAGTTTTCTGTTTGCACTGCCTCCCTATGGGAACATATTACATCAGCCTCAATCATCTTTGTACTCAGGATAATTAATTTGTATATACATGGTTTTACAACTGTTGTTTTTTTTTTTTTTTTTTCAGAAGAGCAGTAGAGATTTCTAAGCTATAATAATGATGAAGAATCATGGTCTTTTCCCACATTATATATAATATCAGGTTCATGGTTAAAATTTTCTCAATTAAAAATTTTTTTCAAAACATGAGGCCACATTTTTAGATATATGTTAGAAAATGTTTGAAGCAATAAAGTTAAAAAAAAGATAAAAACATACAAATAGATATTTATATTACTTAGTTACACTGTCTTTTAGTTTGGTTGTAAATACATTGATATATGTGAAACATTTAAATTTGATTTAATTTTGTATTTGCAATCATGATAGAGACATTTTTTGTTGTTATCAGAAAATTTTGCTCTGTTTTGAAATTAAATGTCAGCATTTTAGGAATTCTTAAGAAAGTCAGAAAGCCTTGATTAAGATAAATGGATATTAGCAGACACTGTCACATTTAGTCTAAACCCATTCACAGTTTTCTTGAGGCCCACCCATGGATCCCCCACTAAGAACTTCAAACCTGCTGTGATACATCTGTCCAAAGGAGGTCTGTGCTATTTTGTTGTTCACATCAGGTGGGATATGTCCCCTATGCAGCCCTCTGAAAAATCTTTCTATCTTCTCTTGCCAGCATCTATCATATTTCTATTCCTGGAACTCACCCACTACACAGTCGTATTGCTGGAATGGTTACTTTCTTTCTGTCTTCTTAGAGTACTTATCCCAAACTCTTCCTTCTCAAAAAAGTTTGGAAGAGACCAAGTTGAAGAGTTTATGCTTGTGGAAATCACCTCCCCAGAGTTTCACCTTTCCACCCACTTGGGAGATTCTTTGATTCTCCTTCCCTTTCTTCTTTTTCTCTAAGTGGCTGTGTCATTAAACCACTTTGGGGAAAAGCCATTTGTGCATTTCCCCAAGGGTGAGTTAGGAAAACTGGAAAGTCAAATACCACCCTAATGGGCATGTCAGGGCTTAATTATGTGACCCCAAGATCCTCAACATCAGCACTACTGTCTGTCTCAAATTCAGGGAGTCATATGTGCCTTTGTTACTCCTAGAATTTGTGAATTCCAATCACATTTTTGTCTTTTTTGTCACTTTGGAGCAATCAGTTCTGATTCACAGGAACCTCAATGGGTCTGTGAACAGCCAGGTGAATGAAAGTTTTCTTATATTGTATCTTAAAATTACTTCATTTATCATTATCTATTTTGTGACAGGATCGGGGTGACAGACATGTTCATTTCATTAATGAAACTCAAAAATCTAGTGGGAACCAGAAAGTATATTTGCCATGAATTTATAAAGCACTGTCACTACTCTGTGAATGTCAGTGTGTTAGGAAGAGCACATAGAATACATCTCTGGGATCTGAGCAAGGTTCCTGGAAGTGCTGTTTAAGCTGAGAACTGAATAATAGAAGCATAAGGAATATAATATTTTTTTCTAAGATAGGGCACTAATTCCATGCAGAGAAATAAACAAAAAACAAACCAGTCAAAGAAAAACATGTGCATTAGTCATGGTACAAGAAAAAAATATGATGAATTTAAGCCAAAAAAATTTTTATTATAAATTTATACTAAAAATTATAGCATCTCTAGAACAACTTATGAAAGAAAGCTTAACATAAAATGAATCTTTGGTAGCAGATTTTGATCACATAGAGTGTTACGATTCATGTAATGAATTCTGACTTTACTCAAATGACAAGAGTATGCAATAAATGATAGGCCATGCTTAGGATCAGGTAATCCTTGTTTCAAGGTCACTTGCTATAGTATGAGGAGCACACTGGAAGAAAGATAGAACAAGTAAGAAGAATCAAGACACAGCAATCCAGATGATAAACTGTGTTGGTGTGGATGTGATGGGGTGTTATCAGTAGGGTTCGATAGAAGTGGACACACTCCAGTGAAGAATCACTGGGTAGACATTTTAATCTATCCTTTTTTCTCCCTGGTAAGAATGCAAAGACCCATGTAGTCTATGAGCTTCTCTTAGTGTCAAATTCTTCAGGATTTTTGTATTGTCTTGTACCCCTATCCTTTCAGCATATGCTCATACAGGTCTAGCTTTTACTGTGATCATTAATAATCAGGAAAAAAGATACACATATTAAAATTATTTTTAAAATGACTAACTAATGAATATATTACTGTCTTCTCTTAAAAGCTCAGTGCTGCAGCATAAAATATTTCCTCAGTAATTTAAGGGGTCAAACTTCATTACTGGGACATTTACTCATCTTCAAATTAACAGAGTATTTTTCAAACATGGATTTTATGAATAAACAGTAATCATTTTGGGGTTGATGACATTCATATTCTTAAAATAATCCAGATTTTTTTATTTGTTTCTTCCCAAACTTTTCTTTTATATGTTTTTCTAAAATCTATCAATTTTAGATCTTAGACATATTTTATATATATCCAATACATTTATCTTTGCTTTAATAATTTTAGTTACTAATATCTCTGTCTCTGAAACTGGCACAGTTATCTTTCTGATTTTCTTATTCCCCTCTTACTGTACTAAAATCCACATCATACCTGAACATATTAATTGTAAACATCACAGAAATCATATCACTCCCTTGGTTGGAACTAATTCAGTAACTTCTTGTGACTCTCTGGGTAGACACTCAAAACACTTGCCATGGCCAAGAGGATGCTATTGATTTAACGTCCTTTTCCCTGCCCACTCTCTCCTTAGAGCTGTCACTCTCTTCACGTGAGCCACATTCCCAGAAGTTTCCATGAACCATTCAACCTATAGCCTTCTCACATACTGCTTTCTGCTTAAAACATTCTTATCTCTATCTCAACAATTAACTACTCATCTGCCCTCTGGTCTCATCTAAAGACATGCTCTTCAGAGAACCTTACCCTTACCTCAGTCTAGAGGTGATCCTTTTTGGAACCCACATCCTCAAAACAGTTTGTCCTTCACATGTTGTCACTAATCTCAGAGATAATTTTAAATGTAGGTTTCTTTGATTTTTGACACCCCCCCCCCGCAGTGGGTTGGATTTAAGTAAGGCAATATTGTGTATTGATTTGTTTGCTATTAAACATTTTTGTTTAGCATCATTCTTGCCTCATGCCTTAAAATATCAACCAAATGAATAGCTGATTACTGTTACTATTTTGAAGATAGAATCAATGAGGACTGGCTTAAATTTCTTAATTTTCTCCAAATATTAACCTTTTATAAAATAGAATGTGCAAACAGAAGATATGTAAAAAAAAAAAAAGAAAAAGAAAAAGAAAAAAACCTGGAAATCAAGGAAGTCTTTATCATGTGGCCCCCAAAGGTCAATAAAGTAAATAAAAAATGAAGTTACTTATATATAAAATTTTAAATTCTATCTATAAAAAGACAAATAGAAACTGGTACATATTTGCAAAATAAATGGCTCAAGAGGGTTCATTTATAATGAATCCTCAAAATAAATTAGGAAATGATGAGCTCCCTGATAGGAAAATGACAAGAGATATGATCAGAAAAGTCCAAAGTAAGCCATGGAAATGGCTACAACAAATTGTCCATATGTTTTAGAATAAAAATTAACTTGAATATACAAAAAACACAATATCAGAGCTGTACTTTTCCAAGAAAATAAAAACATTTCTATCTTTTACTTATAATTTGAAGAGAAGAACACGGGAAAACAAGGAAACAAATCAATTCATAAACTTATAACTCATAAGCTTCATAAATGGCACTGTATCATTTGAAGAAATGGAGATTGCCACAGTAGGTTTTAAGACTTGGTGGAATTGGAATTCCATGGTCCTCTGTTCAGAGAAACCTCAGATCCCTACCATCTGCGTTTAACTTCCAAATCGATCTTTGGATAAAAGGCGGAGAATGCCATATTGAATTTGCTTGGTCTTGATGCTATAGATGATAGGATTCATTAAAGGAGGAAAGAGGAAGTAGATATAGCTCATTATAATGTGGACCACTGGTGGCACATTCTTCCCAAACCTGTGGATGAATGACAGACCAATCACAGTGACATAAAAGATGAGGACACAGCCGATGTGGGAGATACAAGTATTGAGGGCCTTGGTTCTCTCTTCACCAGAGGCTATGCCCATGACAGTCTTAAGAATTAGGATATAGGAGAAAAGGATGATAAGGGAATCTAGGAAGACTGTTAAACAGACCAAAATTACTGGGTAAAGTCTATTGAAAGTTATGTCAGCACAGGCCAGTTTCATGACTTCTTGGTGAAGACAGAAAGCATGGGAAAGAACATGAGAGTGGCAATATGGAAATGAAAAGAGACGCAAGATTACAGGGATGATGGACATAAACCCCCTCATAAAAGCTCCCATCCCTAACATTACCACTCGAATACTGGTAAGAATGGAAGTATATCTCAAGGGATTGTGGATGGCAATAAAACGGTCATAGGCCATGACAAGCAAGATACCTGATTCCACAATGGAAAGGGAATGAATGCAGTAGGCCTGCAGGAAGCAGGCTCTGTGGCTTATCTCCCGGTGGTTCATCCATAAGACGCCCATTACAGTAGGCATAGTGGTCAATGTCACCATCAGATCTGTGCCTGCCAGCATGGCAAGGAAATAGTACATGGGTTCATGGAGACTGTGGTCATCCTTGATGAGGTAGAGGAGAGTACCATTGCCAAGAAGCACAGAGACATAGACTGCAAAGAAGGGGATGGAGATCCAGTGATGAGCAGCCTCCAGACCAGGGAAGCCAGTCAGCAAAAAGGGGGCAGTGCTAGTATTGGGCCACATGGTATTTCCACAGGTGGAGAGCAGCTTTCTAAAAACCTTTAACCCAAGAATTCAGATTCTTTAGTGATATTATACCACAGAAGTCTTAATCACAATCTTCATACTTGAAGATAATTAACTGGTATGATAAATGGAACTCCACAAGTATTTTTCTACAGAAGAAGATAGAGAATTTGCAGGTTATACTTGAGATAAGGAAGGTTAGTCTTCTCCTAAGTAGAAAAAAAATTAGGTTAATATTTAAAATTTCCTCAAATTAAATGAAACATTTTCATTAATCTTTCTTATAACATCAGTTCCAATTATTATGTTTACGCTTAAAATTTTTCTAGTAACAGTATATAACAATAACAAATAAGTACAAATAATAACAAATAAGAAAATAAGTACAAGTGGTTAATGATCTTACTTAGCTGCTTTCTTGCTATGCGCACTCATGATAAATACATAGTTTTCAGTTAGGAAGATTTTCCTTTGTTCCTGAAATTGAATGTTGGTGCTTTATAGAACACAGGCCACCACCATCACTTTTGATTGCTCCAATAGTTGGTTACCCCTTTTTACAGGTTGGCTACCAGAAGTGTGGGCCACAGACCAGCCACAGCTAACAAGCACAGGAACTTGTTAGACATGTGGCCTTAGACTCTACCTCCAACCCACTGAACTAAAATTTGCCCTTGAACATGATCCCTAAGTGATTCAAGTGTACAGTAGTATCTTTTTTAATTATTATTTTTTATTATATTATGTCAGTCACTGTACAGTACTTTGTTCGTTTTTGATGCAGTGTTCCAAGATTCATTGTTTGTGTATAACACCCAGTGCTCCATGCAATATGTACCCTACTTAATACCCGTCACTGGGCCAGGTATACAGTAATATCTGAGAATCACTGCTGTAAACATTTCATATCCATTCTATCTTTGGAGATTCATGCTTTTGGATTCTTCCACATGGGTGTTTCTTTGTTCTGCCAAATGTCCTCATGTAATTTTTTTTTCATAGCTGCTTTATTCACTAGTTCTCTTTCTGCTTCTTGTCAGAAAAATCATTTGACTTAACTGAATATTCAGATTCTTTCTGTCTCCTCTTACCTCTTTTTTTTAAGATTTATTTGACAAAAAGAGAGAGGGTAAGAAGCAGGGGAAGTGGGAGAGGGAGAAGCAGGCTTCCTATTGAGCAGTGTCTCCTCTTACCTCTTAGCTCCTCCTTCAACACTTCACTTCTTTATTATTATTGTTGTTATTATTATTATTATTATTATTATTATTATTATTATGTTCCATTATCCAGCATATAATACATACAGTGCTTTGGAAAACAGGATGGAGATTCCTCAAAATGTTAAAAATAGAGCTACCATATGACCCAGCAAGTGCACTACTAGGTATTTACCCCAAAGATACAGATGCAATGAAAAGAAGGGTACATGCACCCCAATATTCATAGCAGAAATGTCCATAATACCCAGACTGTGGAAGGAGGTGAGATGCCCTTCAACAGATGAATGGATAAAGAAGACGTAGTTCATATATGCAATGGAATATTACTCATCCATCAGAAATGATGAATACTTAACTTTTGCAATGACATGGATGGAACTGGAGGGGATTGTGCTAAGTGAAATAAGTCAAGCAGAAAAAGAAAATTATCAAAAGGTCTCACCAATATGTGGAACATAAAGAATAGAGGGGAGGACTACAGGAGAAGAGAAGAAAAACTGAGTGGGAAAAGATCAGAGAGGGAGACAAACCATGAAATACTCTGGACTCCAAGAAACAAGCTGAGGGTTATGGAAGAGAGGGGGTGGGAGGATGGGGTGACTGGGTGATGGGTATTAAGGAGGACACATGTGGTGATGAGCACTTGGTGTTATAAGCAGCTAACGAATTGTCGAACACTATATCAAAAACTGATGATGTCTTGTATGTTGGCTAATTGAACATAATAAAAATAATAGAAAATGCTTTGAAGTTACATCTATATGGCATGGCACTAACTGAGATAGAAATCACCAACACTAGGAGTTCCCTAAAATTAAATCATATCAAATAATATAGAAGTTTAAATTAGTATTACTGTACAAATGTTGTATAGTAAAAATAAAATCAAAATTGCCTGAGTTTTACCCCTGGGGATAAAAATACATTATATGTTTATAAAAAAAAAAATTGGAAGGGGAGGCGAACCATAAGAGACTATGGACTCTGAAAAACAACCTGAGGGCTTTGAAGGGTCAGGGGTGGGAGGTTGGGGGAACAGGTGGTGGGTAATAGGGAGGGCACATTTTGCATGGAGCACTGGGTGTTGTGCAAAAACAATGAATACTGTTATGTTGAAAAATAAATAAATTTTAAAAAATTGCCTGAGTTTTAAAAAACAGGGGTGAAGACCCCGGAAAAATGCGCTGTAACCAAATCAGAAGAGACCCCAAATTGTGGGGGGGAGATGGGGGGGTAGGGGGATAGGAGAAGAATAAATGAAACAAGATGGGATTGGGAGGGAGACAAACCATAAATGACTCTTAATCTCACAAAACAAACTGGGGGTTGCTGGGGGGAGGTGGGATTGGGAGAGGGGGAGCGGGCTATGGACATTGGGGAGGGGAGGCGAACCATAAGAGACTATGGACTCTGAAAAACAACCTGAGGGTTTTGAAGGGTCAGGGGTGGGAGGTTGGGGGACCAGGTGGTGGGTAATGGGGAGGGCACATTTTGCATGGAGCACTGGGTGTTGTGCAAAAAGAATGAATACTGTTACGCTGAAAAAATAAATAAAATGAAATGTCCAAAAAAAAAAAGAAAAAAAAGACAGGGGTGAGAAAACAACATGTCAGAGGAAGAGAAAGGTAGTTGGGAGAGGTAGTGAATTAGAGATATGTATTCTGAAGGGGAAAATAGCAGAAACAAACCAAACAAAAACAAAAACAAAAAACAAAACACAAGGTCCTGAATTTATTTAATTTATTAAAGAAAAAGAATTCAGAATGAATAAACCATATTTCCAAACTGTAAGCTTCTCCTTAAAAGTTAATTAGGTTTCTTCAGAGACTGGTAATAAAATGTCCAAGATCAACAAGAACACAAGCTTTCAATATTTTTATGAGCACACACACAAAAAAAAATGTTTAAAACAAGAGGTTATATTTTCTTCTGTAGCTAGGTTTTCATCAGAAAAATAACAACATACAGAAAGGCTATATAATACCTCTAAGAATACAAAACCAGGACATATTTCTGAACCTTTGGAATAAAGGGAAAACCTGTCCAAGATGAAAAGAGAACCTTGATACTTGTCCAGGAGCAGGTGTTTGGGGCTACCAGGAGTACAAGATACTGTCATCAAACTGAGGCCACCATAGACAGTTTCTTCAGTCCTCGGACAATCCTGCATGCATACTCCCAAGCCTATATTATGTAGCAAAATTCCATAAACATGGCTTGGCTATATGGCTTTGTTTACTGACAGATGTTGAGAAAATTACATCAGGTGCAGAAGAATTAATTTGTCTAGGTGGAGAGAGGAAAGCTATGGTCTTGAAATGGATAGGCAGCTCCCAACTCAGAACATGTATTTTCTTCATTGACTTCCTAAAGTTCTGAAGGAACTGTCTTATCAATATCTGATGAACTGTCCTCAAAGGATGCTGTATACCTGAAGGTATAGACAGCCAGTGGGAGCACCACCCCTCAGTATCATCTGGGACAAGTGGAAAGATTATTATTTGGAATGTGCAGAGAATTAGCGAGCATACACCACATGGCTCCCACTATGTTGATTGCTGAGAAAATCATTTCATAAGCACAGTCTCTGTCCTTAAGAATCTCACAATACACACCAGTAGAGTTTATATTGTTCTTGGTCATTGCGCAGTTTTATGCAAAATATTGCCAATGAATGTCCCAAAAGGGTCCCTAATGCTGAAAAAATCTAAATAATTTACCAACCTGATTTTCATGTTATGATGGTTTTCTAGGTAAATAGGATTTCTAGACTTGTAACAACAACAACAACAACACACACACACACACACACACACACACACACACACACATCCATAGAAATAGACCAAACTACTCAGTCTGAGAGCACAGCTTGATGCTCAGTGGATATGGGGTAAGGAAAGAAGCAAAGGGGGCTTGGTGTATGAGGAAAGAAGGGATAGGAAGGATATGTGGGCTTCAAAAGGAAATAGAGGAAATAGTGAATAAAGAATCCATCACAAAGTTGAAATGCACAGGTGACCAGAGAGGAGACCCTGAGTCCTGCTCCCCCTCATCTCTCATCTACTCCCTTCCTCATTAATGGAATGAGGAATAGGCCCTATAGGTACAAGAGTAATGGGCCAGAAACAGAGTCTCAGGTTTTCTATTTTTCCTAGGGAGTCTCACATGCCCTTTCTAAGACAGTAGTGCTAAAGTGTAAACACACACACAGGTAAGCATGCTAGCTATTAAGATCTAATAAAAACTATAAACTGCCTAGAAAAATGGATAAAAGCACACAATGTCACACTTAATTTAGGGCAATCATGGTTATGGTGATGCCAACCCAACCAGGATCACAGATTAGAAAGCCAAATCTGGCATAGTTTCTTTTATATACTTATTGAAATAAAAAAGGAAGACGTCTGTGCTGTAGATGTCTCTCACCTCAGCTGGGATCTTCTGTCTATGCAAGCCTCTGGAAAACCTTCTTAAATTCTTCTCTTGACTACATGTAACATCAGAAGGGAAAAGAGTCATTCCTTATTTCTGTTCCCAGTCCTCTCCCACTCCAGTCTTGTTGCTGTAACACGGACTTGTTCCTGCCCTATTTGAAGACTAGGTTTAGATGTTTCCCTCACATAGCCACCTCAGGAGGCCCCATTAGAAAGCTTATATATGTAGGAATCACTTCCCCAGAGATTTAAAGCCACTCAGGAGACCCCCTGATCTCTTTCCTCTTTCTGGGAGTGGTTGGGCCTCTTAAACAATATCCTCAGGTCATACATGCATTCCCCAAAGAATGTGGGAGGAAGACTGGAAACTCAGATACCAGCAGAGGTAGAATACCAGAATTTGCTTATATGATCCCCCCCCGCAACCAAATCCTCAGCATCAGGGTTTAAGAAATCCATGCATATCCTTCCTGTTGTCCACCTTAAATGACACAAGTATACCTATTTCTCTCAAGGGTCACATGTGCCATTGTTGATCCTAGAGCTTATGAATTCCAATTGCATTTTTGTCTTTTCTATTCCTTTGAGGAAATAAGTTCTGATTTAGAAGAACACAAGTGAATTTCTTAATAGCTATGGGGGCAATTAACTTTTTGTCTTAAAAATTACCTTATTTGGGGGGCATGTGGGTGGCTCAGTGGGTTAAAGCCTCTGCCTTTGGCTCAGGTCATGATCCCAGGGTCCTGGGATCAAGCCCCACATCAGGCTCTTTGCTCAGTAGGGAGCCTGCTTCCTCTTCTCTCTCTGCCTGCCTCTCTTCCTAGTTGTGATTTCTCTCTGTCAAATAAATAAAATATTTTTAAAAATTATCTTATTTTTAGATCATTAATCTTTTTGCATCAGCTTCACAATGAACAGAGTATAGTATGATGGGTATCAGAAAGAAAATATCTATCATAAATTTTCTTTTCTTTTCTTTTTTTCTTTAACCATACATTTCCATACCACTGTCATTACTGCATTGATGATAACATGCTAATGGAAGCACACAGGTACTATCTCTGGGATCAGTGAAAACTTCCCAAAGGAAATGTGAACAAGGAGGAAGATAAGGAAAATGGTAGTTGTGAGTAGGATAGAGTCCAGTTCCAAACAGAGGAAAAATGTGTACAGGCCAAAGGCAAGAAAGGAATATGATGAATTCAAACAAAAAGAATTTTAGTATAGCTAAAAAAAAAAAATGTGGCGAAGTGTGATACAAAATGAATCTGGGGCAGCAGGTTCTAATCATGTTGGGCTTTACAAATCATGTAAGGAGTTTGACTTCACTCTAAGAGCAATGAGTATGAGGTAAAGGGGGAGGGGACCACGATCAGATAATCCCTTTTACAAGTTTACTCTGGTGAAAGCTTGAAGGATTTGTTGAAAAAGTAGAAGAGTGAGTGAAGAGTGTGTAGGACTAACTTACAATAATCCAGGTGAGAAGGAGTGTTGATGTGGATGTGATGAGATTTTGTCAGTAGTGTGGCATAGCCGTGGACCGGAGAAAGAGTCTATGACTTAGAAAGAGGAGAAATTGACTGAAGGTGGTAGATTAAGAAGAGAGAAAACAGGAAGATGACATCTGCCTCTGATTTTATCTGAGTGAAGAGCAGCTCCACTTATTAAGATAGGGATCACGGAAGAGACTGACTTTATTAGGTAATCAGGAACTGTTGTTTGACTCTTGTGCAGTAAGCATTGTTTTTCATGATGGATTTGGAAAAAAAAGAATGAAGAGAATCATTCAGGTTAGGGTCTTATATGTCTGTAAGCAGTCGGGTAGAAATGTCTCCTGGGCCGTTTATATGTGTGTATTGAGTTCAGAAAACAAATATGAGAACAGGAGGAAGGACTTGAGAATGATCAATAGTCATATCAAATTAGATTAGATTGGAAACTTTGTTTCAAATTACTGTAATTCGTGGATAAGGGCAGGGGCCCTGGAGTATGAGTATGATCCCAGTCTTACTTACAGGTTCTGTGTCTTTACACACACAGCACTGGAGCTTCCTTATCTGTAAAAAGGGTGTGATGGTAGTCATTGAAATGATCTTCACAAAGATTAAGTAAATACCCCTGAGAATGATGGTAAATATAGTGTAAGTTAATTTATGTTATGTGTTGGCACAAGGTCTAGAAAATGTTAAGATCTACATCAAGGGTCACCTTGCTTTGTTTTGTTCCGTTTTCTCAGAAGACTATAAAAGAATGAAATGTTTAGGATTAATTTAAAATAAGCCAAAACAAAAAATTAAACACACAAAATACATAGGATACTGGCTAAAGTTTCCAAAGAAGTGAAAATAAAACCGTCTAGGTTGTCAAGGTACATGAAGACAAGAAGGAATCAGAAATACAAGTCAACAGACTGGATGTCTTTGTGTCCTCATAAGAGAAAACTATATTGAGAGTGATGGAGGGAAACGCCTGAAGAAGCACCATCATTTCCAAAGGCTATTTAAAACTTATAATTTTTATTCATATTAACTATGTATTTCATCATGAGAAAGAATCATCATATATTAAATGATTTCCTACTGGCTGAATGTTCTTCCCTTCTATTTTAGTTCTGACAGGTTGAAATCTTCAGATGTCTATCTTTGCCAATACAATGATATTAATGTAATTAACAGGACATATGGATGCCAATAGCATGCATTTTATTATTCTTAATTGATAGATAACTGGGGCTCAAAGATTTAATGACTTTTCAAGATCACAAAGGTTGAAAGTGAAGGAAGCAAGTGTAGATGTGATTTTTTCTTCGAAGACTATATTCTTTCTACCATACTTGGCTTTTTTTCTTTTTTTAACAAATTTTCCATTTTCCTAAGAATAAATTGATGCTAATAAAATTACTATAGTCAATGGTATAACATGATTACAGTTTTAGCTTTTTTAAATGTAACAGTATGCTCCATATGTCTAGATAAACTCTACCCATTTTATTTGGGAAAGTTTGAGAACAGAGTATATACTACAAAAGAATATAACTTTATAGATAATAAGATGGCATGGTAAAATTGATTATTAACTATATTTCTATGAAATCTTAAATTTTTAAGATGTTTTTGCACATATATAAATAGATGATAAAAAATAAAGATCATGCCCATTACATCTTCTTTAAATAGTTTATAACTATGGAATTACCTTGTATATTTCATTGTTTTTCTCTGAATTCGTTTCTAGGTGTCACTCTATTAGAAACACTTGTTATGTTAGACTTACTTATATCACCATTGCTTTGTTTTTTTAAATGTACCTTTTCCCTTGCTTTTAAGTTCTTGTTATATATTCTTTTATTTTTAATTTTTAAACTTCCCGGACTGTACAGGCCAATTGATCTATTATTCTCTTCTTGCTCATAGAATCAATGGGGAAGCCTAATTAAAATAAGAAAAAAAGCTGGTTGAATTAAGAATGGAAACATGGGGCACCTGGGTGGCTCATTGGGTTAAAGCCTCTGCCTTCAGCTCAGGTCATGATCCCGGGTCCTCGGATCGAGCCCCGCATCAGACTCTGCTCCGCAGGGAGCCTGCTTCCCCATCTCTCTCACTGCCTGCCTCTCTGCCTACTTGTGATCTCTGTCAAATAAACAAATAAAATCTTAAAAAAAAAAAAAGAATGGAAGCAAACAGTGATGGAAGATCTAAATCAATGGTTTTCAAAGATAATTTTAGAAATAACCATTTCTAATGGAGAAATAAATTCCTTTAGAAGAGAATCTGTTGGTTATAGGAAATCATTCCAGTGATCCAGTAAGACATAGGGATATGCAATTCCTTCTCCAGTTAGAAAAAAAAAGAAAAAAAAAACGGCATGGACTAATTATTGATTGACTACATTGACATTCTATTTTCCAACATATTTTCAGTTATTTTGTTGAATGTACATCATTCTCTCTAGCCCTCTTTACTGTTTGATGAGTTAATAAAACTTTTCTTCCTATATTGCTGATGTACAGATTCTCATCATGTTTACCTCTGCATGGAATAAAGTGTAGGGGAGGCCCTGAGAGAACTTTCCTTAAATGTTTTATGTGTTTCAAGTCCATATAAATATAATATTTCCTGAAAATATTTCACTATCATCCCCTCAATCCAGAAAAAGATAAAATGTTGCCCTGTGCACATATTAGAATGTTTCTTTGACAAGTATCCTTTTTCATTAAGTGTATGTCAAGGTTATGAACTGCAGAACACAAAACAAAAATTCAGGTATGCCAGAAATGGAACTTTATTTTATTGTACTGGTTTGATGTCTTCATCCCCTAAATTTGAAGACATCAGATATCAGCAACTCAGAGGCTTCTCATTAATCTACCTAGAGTGGGCATCTTGTTATACTGGCATCTGCTGGAATCAAAGTTCTTCTTTGGCCTTGAGAGGTTTTGGCAGTGAGCCCTCTCTTGGCCTGAATATCTTATTTTCATTTCTCTCTCTTTTTTTAATTTAAATTCAATTAGCCAACATATAGCACATCATTATTTTCAGATGTAGTATTCAGTAATTGATCAGTTGCATATAACACCCAGTGCTCATTCTTCTTTATTTCTTATCCACTCTAGCACCATATAATACTAATAGAGTTTTCTAAGACTCCCCCATCATCTCTGATGTGCTTTCAGGCATACAAGAAATGTTTAACTATTTTCCACAAAATTCCAGGGAACTCTTGCAAGCTATCTCATTCCCTTCTCAATGAATAGACTCTGCAAACATTTCAAGTATCATTGGCTTCAGGTAATCATGAAGACAATTCTACCAGATGAGAAAAATGGCAGTATATAGCAAACCAATCTACCAAACAGAGCAACAGGACTAAAGTCAGTGTCCTTCAGAGTATGATGGTGGTAAGGGGCTAAGAATTAGAGTAATAAGGCTGTGTTTTAAATGACAGGAATGCCAGTTTTTTTTTTTTTATTGCAAGCCACATTGGCCTCACATAGTCCATAGTCCATTCTCCCAAGAAACCCATCCTGTAGTGGGGAGAGACCCCAAGGTAAAGAGATCAGAATTAAATTCTATGAAGAGAGAGAAGGCGATTGATACCATTCCTTATCTGCTTGGTCTTAATACTATAGATTATTGGATTCATAAATGGGGGAAAGAGGAAGTAGATATAGCTCATGATAATATGAACTATATGTGGTACATATTTCCCAAATCGATGAATGAGGGTCAGCCCAGTAACAGTGACATAAAAAACCAGAACACAGCTAATATGGGAGACACAAGTGTTTAGAGCCTTAGCCTGCTCTTTACCTGAGGCAATTCCCATCACAGTATTAAGGATTAGAATATAAGAGATAAGGATAAGCACAGAGTCCAAGAAACCAGTTAATGAGACCAGGACTATAGGATAGAGTCTATTGAAGGTGATGTCAGCACAGGCCAGTTTGATCACATCCTGATGCAGACAGAAAGCATGGGAGAGGACATGGGATTTACAGTATGGGAATCCAGAGAGGGTGGTGATTATGGGAACAATAAGTATAAACCCCCTCATTAGAACCCCCAGACCTATCTTCACCACCTTAGCATTGGTGAGAATGGAGGTATATCTCAGAGGATTGCGGATGGCAATAAAACGATCATAGGCCATAACAAGCAAGACTCCAGACTCCACAATAGAGAGTGAATGGATTAGATAGGCCTGAAAGTAGCAAGCTCCATGGCTGATTGCCCTATGATCAAGCCACAGAACACCAAGCACTGTGGGCATCGTTGTTAAAGTCACTCCAAGGTCCGTGGCTGCCAATATAGCCAAAAAGTAGTACATCGGCTCATGGAGGGTGGGGTCTTCTCTGATAAGGAAGAGGAGGGTGCCATTGCTGAGGAGTATGGAGACATAAATCACAAAGAAGGAGATGGAAATCCAAGGATGAAATATCTCCAGACCTGGGAAGCCAGTCAGTAGAAAAGGGGCAGCACTGATGTTGGACCACATGGCAGATCCCTGTGAAGAAACAAAAAAGCTCTCTCTAGACCAAACTGTTCAGTAGAACTATAATTTGAGCCATGTACTTGATTTTAAATTTTCTAGTAGCCACATTAAAAGAGTAAAAAAGAAAAAAAGTTAAAAGTAATTTTAATTCCTATCTCTTAAAATACAGTCCATCTCTAGTTCTGCCATCTGGTTTCTTCTCACTATATTTTATATTGTAGGAAAGAAGTTGGTCCTTCCATTTTGGATTCACCATTTATATTCTGTTCATTGATTCAACAAACAGGAATTGATGATACCTACATAAATTAGGAAGTTGACTTGTCATCAAGGACACAAACCTCATGGTCTTTTCAGAAAAATTGTCTCTCTTGGGATGATACCATATTTACTGGAGTTGTAGTTCACATTATAATACTTTGTATGGATAAGTATATTATGCAACTCCACAGAACCAACACACTCAGGAAGCCCCAGAGAGGGGTGCTTGAAATCTTTCCAGGTGTCTCCTAACCTCCTGGGACTGTTACATTACTAAACTTTATGGAATTTAGAACTTTCTGCTTCAAGGAAGCATTGCATTTGGTGCTGAAGACAGCAGATGGAAATTTAGAAGTGATTATCTCACTAAAATGAAATGAGATAGCAAGCCATGAAAAGACAGGGTAGACCAAATCTAATCACATGAGCCCTCAAAAGAAAAGATTTTTCACAAGCAAAAATTTTAAACTAGTGGTGGAATGGTAACCCAAAATGATTCAATGCCTGAGAAGCGCTTGACAGATAGTTACTAGTTTGAAGATTTAGGGGCCCACATGAGAAAGAATTCAGGCAGTCTCTAGGAGCAGCAGAGAAAGGGTCCCAGCTGACCGTCTCCAAAAAGTAGGAACATCATTCTTAGTGCCATAAGGAAATACATTCTGCCAACAAGGTGAATGCCTTTGGAAGTGCATTCTTCCCTAGAAATTTCATACAAGACCCTAGCCCAGCCATCACCTTGATGGTGGCCATGAAAGCCTAAGTGGAGAACCACTGAAGCCTACCACACTCTGACCTACAGAATGGTTGTATTATAAACAAGTGTTGTGAGCAGTGCAGTTCATGGTCATGTATTACACAGCAGTAGAAATGCACTAGCAATACTGAATGCACTAGCATTAAATATTAAACTAATATTTGAAGAGTTTATGCAAGTTATTTATTGTGTCAATTGGCTAATGAAAAAAAATACCACATGAAAAAGCACTGTGCAATGTCAGTGGCTTACATTACACAATTACTTTTCCACCCGTACACATGGTACAGCTAATTCTGGTTGGCTTTGGCTAGGCACGTCTAGTGATTTCTGCCTTTTCTCCACATGCACCTAGGATTCAGCTAGATGTTATCTCCATTCTGTCATTTTCCAATTCCCTTCTTCTTCGTATGTCCATTACACTTTTATTGGGTTTAAATCTCATCCCTCACTTTGCCCCTTCCCTGTAACTAAGTTCCATATGTCTCTTCCCCATCACCCAAGCTCTAGCCTAAACCTTAAGGTAGAATGTTTTGTCTTTTACATTTTATTACCAGTCTTTCAGATCTAAGGGCTCTAATTAATTCATTCCAATTAAAACATGGAGGTATTTTCCATCCAATGCTAACATTGCTTTCTTTATTGAGTGTTCTATGAATACATCAGTCTTCCTGGAAATAATGAGAGATTTTGACATAGATTATCAGGTCATTAATGAAATATCAATGGTCTTATTTTTAACATGGTGACACACTAACTGGCTGGTAAGCTGATAATTAAACTAATTTATGTATTGAAATTGACTTCCAAATACTACTTACTGTTACACTAATTGGTTAATGTGTAAGCTGCTGATTGAAGCCCAGTTTTTTCCCAAACAAATGTCCAGTTAAGAGTCACCAACAACTCACCAACACCCTGCATATGTGGTCATCAGCAAGCCCTCCAGACTCCACTATTTTCTCAATGGTGGACATTCTTGACCAGTCCTGATTGTATCTTATCCCAAGTGGAACTCTTACACTATGACCATTCCCAAGACTTAAAGGAACAACAACTCATATGGATAAGCATTAGGGTAAGAACACAAACACATACAGTTTTGTCCTATAACTGAGAATTAGTCAAATTACCAAAGGTATAAGGCACAAAGAAGATGAAAGAAAGGGCAGAAAGATTACATAAGGGGATGTGTGAGAAAGAAAACTGAACATTGAGAATAGCACCAAGAGGAGGGAAAGATGTGATATTGAAACCTGTATGTTATGTGACCTTGCTTTGAAACTGTGCTCTCAAAATCAGTCTCTCTTCCTCTGCTTGCCTCTTCCAAAGAATATTCCTACTGTAGGAAAAATACTCTTGATAGCTTTGGGTTAACAAGAAAGTCTAGGTAGCAACCTGGATCTCTTGATTATTCATATATGCACCCATGATTTGAAACAATAACAAAAGACAACAAAACAAAAATGCACTGGGTATCTTGGGGAGTCAGTATGTCCTAGGGAGTTGAACTTTTATGGGGCAATCTTTTACACTAGACACAGCCCAGTCCATGCATACACACAGCTTTCCCCTCTCCTGTGTTCACCACCTTGCAGTATCTGCATGACAGAAGAGGAGTCCAAGAAGAGCAGTTATCTTCAATTTCTTCTCTATTACCTCCATCTCATCCTTTCTTTCATGGTCACCAGAGTCTTACCTGGGGCACCAGGAGCTAAGGGGAGAGGTAACTGTGGTCTTGATATAGAACCTGATGCAAATGTTATCTTTGATAACCTCTAATAGGATTAATTGGTGAAGTTATTTGTATAGAAAAATGCTTCCCCAGGGTCCCTTTGGCTGCTGGATAATTACGCTTCTGGGATATCTTCTCCTGGCCTTCTGGGGAAGAATGAGGGCCCCCAGAACTGTGCCCTGTAACTCCACATTGTCACTACAGACAAGAAGCAGAATTGTAGCTTTATCTAGCAGATGGAAATCATGCTGTCAAATCACCTTTGTCCTTTCTGATCCCTGAATAGCGAAGATAACATCAAAATTGCATTTGGCTTTGCCTTTCCTGAATCTGGGAGCAAGTAATCTCACAAAACTTAGATGAAGTTTGATAATTCTCTGACAATTACCTTCCTCTGGTTTCAAATGAGATCACTTATTACACTTTTTCAAATATGCATTCTTAAAGGGATATTATCTCACCAATGAGTCCCAATTACTGATAAATTCTTTCAAACAAAGCTTTATATCTTCCTCTTAGTAAGTCTTATCCAGAGATCATAGTTCTTGTGTTTGGAACCATAAAAATCAAGTAAAAAATCTTCTTTTACTTTAAGTAATGATGAAGCGAAGTAGTGGACATGGAGAATTATCCTCTGATAATTCATCCTTGACTTGAAAGGACTGTATTCATATTCTGTCATGGATATGGATCTGATGAACTGTCTTGTCTTGTATTAGCTTTGTCTCCTAAATTTGTCCTAGAACTTCGACCAACTGTGAGACTTTAAAATGAGGATGGGTGCAATGTGTTAAACCATGTAGGTAACATTTTGGTTTCTGACATCTCAGATTCAGTTAACTTTGTCCTGAACTCTCCTCAGTCCATAGTCTTTCTGAAAGTCAGTAGGATTTGGGAAGTCATGATTAGGAATCAGTCTCTAAGAATGACTTGAGTCTGAATTTCCTTTCCCTGAAAGCTGTTCTAAATGCATACTTACGATGACTTGATTTGGGAGAGCCATATTTTGAACTGAAAATGAAATAACGTAGTGAGCACCTGAGATAATCCACATGATTTCAAGCTTTCCCCGTGTTTCATCAGTACTAAGATTTACCCTCTCGTCCACAGAGTTCCCTACCTGTGTATAAATCCATTCCTGGAAGCACCACTTCCTCTAGAATCTTAGTGAAGGTATTCTAAAACATTGAATCATTTTGGGTTATCATTCTACCACTAGTTTAATTTTTTTGCCATTAATGAAAAATATTTTCTTTTAAGGGCTCACGTGATTAGATTTAGTCCACTCTGTCTTTTCATGGCTTGCTATCTCATTTCATTTTAGTGAGATAGTCACTTCTAAATTTCCATCTGCTGCAAGATGCCCCAGTCAGGATAACTTTCCATGAAAGGCATAGGACAAATCCCTGGAGAACGAGAGCAGCTGTTAGCCATATCAACCAACACTCTAAGCAGCCAGGTTTGGGAGCTCAGGGAGGAGGTGAGTGGGGCATCATTTTCTTAAGTGGCTTTTATGGCTCTGTCATACATGTGTTTTCCAAAACTTATTCATTCGTTTCATATTCCTACAACACTGCCTCAGAAGTATAGGATCACAGTAGCATCATCTTTTGGATTTGGAAGAATCTCCCATCTCGTGTAATGAAAAGGCTTTCTTTGATGTAGTGCTTCCTGACAAGGGTCATACAGTCAGTCCTGTCCCCTTCTGGGTTACAGAGCTCAATCTTCATGACAATATATGTTTTGAAGATATTCATTCAGCCTCACCAGCAAAAATATCTTACCTTTTGAGTTAAAATATTTTCCTCTGACCTTACCTACCATTCCCCAGCAATGGATCAGAGTCATGCAGTTTAAGTCCTATTTCTACCCCATCATATTTATAACATATATGAAGGTAACATTCAGGCATTCTAAATACCTTCACTAAGGATTCAGAGAATTCTTTTTCCTAGGATTTTGTTTTTGTTTTTGCTATTTGTTGAGCAAGCTTGTGTTGATTCAAAAGCCTTCTTTTCTATGAAAAATAGAAAATTTTCTTTCTATGAAAAATAGAAAAATTTTTCTATGACAGATATCTCTCAGCCTTCAGCATCCCACTCTAGACCATGCAGATCCCATCTTTTAAGTGTTTCCTCTGAAGGTATAGCTCATCTTACCCACTGTTTTGGTGCTTCTTTACTATTCCTACCACCTGTCAGCTTGGTGACAAGCCATAGAACTATACGGGCATAAACTTCCAAGTTTCCCATAAGAATACATTTTGTTTATAAGCTTATTCATAACAATGATACTTTCTGAAGATTTAGGCTACAAAGGAAAAATTGACATGATTGGATATAGAGACCCCCTAGTCCTTTGAACATCTCTAATAGCTCTGAATATCTAATTTAACATAAAACCTAGTATAGGTTTTCTCCTTTCATTTACCCTATAAACATCTGCGTCTTCTGAGAAAAAATCCAGCAATTATTTATTAATTAAAAGAATGAATTCATATACCTCTCACTTGCCATTAGTTCATTTTATATTTGCAAGAGGAATAATCTGCTGACTTTTTAGATCAGATTAGTCTTTTCAATATATCTCTAATATTTCAGACTCTCTTTTTTATTTGTTTGTTTATTTATTTATTTATTTATTTATTATTTCTTTATTTACAGCATAACAGTGTTCATTGTTTTGGCATCACACCCAGTGCTCCATGCAGTACGTGCCCTCCCTATTACCCACCACCTGGTTCCTCAACCTCCCACCACCCACCCCCCGCCACCCCTTCAAAACCCTCTGGTTGTTTTTCAGAGTCCATAGTCTCTCATGGTTCATCTCCCCTTTCAGTTTCCCTCAACTCCCTCTCCTCTCCATCTCCCCATGTCCTCCATGTTATTTGTTATGCTCCACAAATAAGTGAGACCATATGATACTTGACTCTTTCTGCTTGACTTATTTCACTCAGCATAATTTCTTCCAGTCCCGTCCATGTTGCTACAAAAGTTGGGTATTCATCCTTTCTGATGGAGGCATAATACTCCATTGTGTATATGGACCACATCTTCCTTATCCATTCATCCGTTGAAGGGCATCTTGGTTCTTTCCACAGTTTGGCGACCGTAGACATTGCTGCAATAAACATTGGGGTAAAGATGGCCCTTCTTTTCACTACATCTGTATCTTTGGGGTAAATACCCAGCAGTGCAATTGCAGGGTCATAGGGAAGCTCTATTCTTAATTTCTTGAGGAATCTCCTCACTGTTCTCCAAAGTGGATGCACCAACTTGCATTCCCACCAACAGTGTAAGAGGGTTCCCCTTTCTCCACATCCTCTCCAACACACCTTGTTTCCTGTCTTGCTAATTTTGGCCATTCTAACTGGTGTCAGGTGGTATCTCAATGTAGTTTTAATTTGGATCTCCCTGATGGCTAGTGATGATGAACATTTTTTCATGTGTCTGATAGCCATTTGTATGTCTTCGTTGGAGAAGTGTCTGTTCATATCTTCTGCCCATTTTTTGATATGATTATCTGTTTTGTGTGTGTTGAGTTTGAGAAGTTCTTTATAGATCCTCGATATCAACCTTTTGTCTGTACTGTCATTTGCAAATATCTTCTCCCATTCCGTGGGTTGCCTTTTTGTTTTGTTGACTGTTTCCTTTGCTGTGCAGAAGCTTTTGATCTTGATGAAGTCCCAAAAGTTCATTTTTGCTTTTGTTTCCTTGGCTTTTGGAGACATATCTTGAAAGAAGTTGCTGTGGCTGATATCGAAGAGGTTACTGCCTATGTTCTCCTCTAGGATTCTGATGGATTCCTGTCTCACGTTGAGGTCTTTTATCCATTTCGAGTTTATCTTTGTGTACGGTGTAAGAAAATGGTCGAGTTTCATTCTTCTACATATCACTGTCCAGTTTTCCCAGCACCATTTATTGAAGAGACTGTCTTTTTTCCATTGAATATTTTTTCCTGTTTTGTCGAAGATTATTTCACCATAGAGTTGAGGGTCCATATCTGGGCTCTCCACTCTGTTCCACTGGTCTATGTGTCTGTTTTTATGCCAGTACCACGCTGTCATGGTGATCACAGCTTTATAGTAAAGCTTGAAATCGGGTAACGTGATGCCGCCAGTTTTGTTTTTGTTTTTCAACATTTCCTTAGCAATTCGGGGTCCTTCTGATTCCATACAAATTTTAGGATTATTTGCTCCAGCTCTTTGAAAAATATCGGTGGAATTTTGATCGGAATGGCATTAAAAGTATAGATTTCTCTAGGCAGTATAGACATTTTAACAATGTTTATTCTTCCAATCCAAGAGCATGGAACAGTCTTCCATCTTTTTGTGTCTTCTTCAATTTCTTTCATGAGTGTTCTGTAGTTCCTTGAGTACAGGTCCTTTACCTCTTTGGTTAGGTTTATGCCCAGGTATCTTATGGTTCTTGGTGCTATAGTAAATGGAATCGATTCTCTAATTTCCCTTTCTGTATTTTCATTGTTAGTGTAGAAGAAAGCCACTGATTTCTGTACATTAACTTTGTATCCTGCCACGTTACTGAATTGCTGTATGAGTTCTAGTAGTTTGGGGGTGGAGTCTTTGGGGTTTTCCATATAAAGAATCATGTCATCTGCGAAGAGAGAGAGTTTGACTTCTTCCTTGCCAATTTGGATACCTTTTATTTCTCTTTGTTGTCTGATTGCCATTGCTAGGACTTCTAATACTATGTTGAACAAGAGTGGTGAGAGTGGGCATCCTTGTCGTGTTCCTGATCTCAACGGGAAGGCTGCAAGCTTTTTCCCATTGAGGATGATATTTGCTGTGGGTCTTTCATAGATAGATTTGATGAAGTTCAGGAATGTTCCCTCCATCCCTATACTTTGAAGCGTTTCCATCAGGAACGGATGCTGGATTTTGTCAAATGCTTTTTCTGCATCCATTGAGAGGACCATGTGGTTCTTCTCTCTTCTCTTATTGATTTGTTCTATCACATTGATTGATTTGCGAATGTTGAACCAACCTTGCAACCCAGGGATGAATCCCACCTGGTCATGGTGGATAATCTTTTGAATGTGCTGCTGGATCCTGTTTGCTAGGATCTTGTTGAGAATCTTTGCATCCATATTCATCAGTGATATTGGTCTGAAATTCTCCTTTTTGGTAGGGTCTTTGCCTGGTTTGGGGATCAGGGTAATGCTGGCTTCATAAAAAGAGTCTGGAAGTTTTCCTTCTGCTTCAATTTTTTGGAACAGCTTCAGGAGAATTGGGTTATTTCTTCTTTGAAAGTTTGGTAGAATTCCCCAGGGAATCTGTCAGGTCCTGGGCTCTTGTTTTTTGGGAGGTTTTTGATAACTGCTTCAATCTCATTACTAGACATCAGTCTATTCAGGTTGTCAATTTCTTCCTGGTTCAATTTTGGGAGTTTGTAGCTTTCCAGGAATGCATCCATTTCATCTAGGTTGCTTAGCTTATTGGCATATAACTGTTGGTAATAATTTCTGATGATTGTTTCTATTTCCTTGGTGTTAGTGGTGATCTCTGCCTTTTCATTCATAATTTTATTAATTTGGGCTTTCTCTCTTTTCTTTTAGATTAGTGTGGCCAATGGTTTATCGATCTTATTGATTCTTTCAAAAAACCAGCTTCTAGTTTCATTGATACGTTCTACTGTATCTCTCGTTTCTACCTCATTGATCTCTGCTCTAATCTTGATTATTTCCCTTCTTGCGTGTGGAGTTGGTTTGATTTGTTGTTGATTCTCCAGTTCTTTAAGGTGTAGAGACAGCTGGTGTATTCTGGATTTTTCAATGTTTTTGAGGGAGGCTTGGATGGCTATGTATTTCCCCCTTAGAACTGCCTTTGCTGTATCCCATAGGTTTTGGACCGAAGTGTCTTCATTCTCATTGGTTTCCATGAATTGTTTAAGTTCATCTTTGATCTCCTGGTTGATCCAAGCATTCTTAAGCAAGGTGGTCTTTAGCTTCCAGGTGTTTGAATTCCTTCTCAACTTTTCCTTGTGATTGAGTTCCAGTTTCAAAGCATTGTGATCAGAGAATACGCAGGGAATAATGTCAGTCTTTTGGTATCGGTTGAGTCCTGCTTTGTGACCCAGTATGTGGTCTATTCTGGAGAAGGTTCCATGTGCACTTGAGAAGAATGAGTATTCTGTTGTTTTAGGGTGGAATGTTCTGTATATGTTCATAAGGTCTGGTCCAATGTTTCATTCAATGCTCTTATTTGTTATTAATTTTCTGCTTCGATGATTTGTCTATTTCTGAGAGAGGCGTATTAAGATCTCCTACTATTATTGTATTCATATCAATATGACTCTTTATCTTGATTAATAGTTTTCTTATGTAATTGGGTGCTCCCATATTGGGGGCATAGATATTCACAATTGTTAGATCATCTTGGTGGATAGTCCCTTTAAGAATTATGTAGTGTCCTTCTGTATCTCTGACTATAGTCTTTAGTTTAAAATCTAATTTATCTGATATGAGAATCGCTACCCCGGCCTTCTTTTGAGGCCCATTAGCATGAAAGATGTTTCTCCATCTCTTCACTTTCAGTCTGGGTGTATCCTTAGGTTCAAAATGGGTCTCTTGTAGACAACATATGGATGGGTCCTGTCGTTTTATCCAATCTGCAACCCTGTGTCGCTTTATGGGCGCATTTAGGCCATTCACATTGAGAGTGATTATTGAGAGATAGGTTTTTGTTGACATTGTGTTGCCTTTGAAGTCTTTCTGTCTGTAGATTGTTTCTATATTTCTGTTCAATGATATTCTTAGGATTTTTTCTCTTTTATGGGACCCCCCTTAATATTTCCTGCAGTGTCGGCTTGGTGGTTGCATAGTCTTTTAAGCCTTGCCGGTCTTGGAAACTCTTGAGCTCTCCATCCATTTTAAATGTCAGTCTTGCTGGATAGAGTATTCTTGGTTCCATGTTCTTCTCGTTTAGTACTCTGAATATATTTTGCCAGCCCTTCCTGGCTTGCCAGGTCTCTGTGGAAAGGTCTGATGTTATTCTAATGGGCTTTCCTCTGTATGTAAGAAGCTTCTTTGTCCTAGCTGCTTTTAAGAGGGTCTCTCTTGAAACATAATTCCTCATTCTAACTATTAGGTGTCATGAGGACTTTCGAGAATCTAAAATCTTGGGAGGAAATCTTTCTGCCTCTAGTACATGAACGTTGTTTCCATTCGTGAGATTGGGAAAATTTTTATAGACAACTTCTTCCACTATATCTTCTAGACTTCTTTCTTTTTCTTCCCCTTCAGGGATTCCAATAATTCTGACATTGAAACGTTTCATGGCATCGTTTATTTCCTGATTCTGTTTTCGTGGCTTCTGAGCTGTTTGTTCCAGGCTTCCTCCTGATCCTTTCTCTCTATCTGTTTGTCCTCCAGATCACTAATTCTATCTTCTGTCTCAGTTACCCTAGCTTTTAGAGAATTTAGATTAGATTGGAACTCATTGAGAGCATTTTGAACATCGTCCCTGGTGGCTTTCAGTTCTGCCCTAACATTGTGAACATCATCCCTGGTGGCTTTCAGTTCTGCTCTAATCTATTTTGTTTGATCATCCATGGCTTTCTCCAACCTAGCTATTGCCTGGATAATTGTTAGTCTGAATTCCTTTTCTGACATATTGTCTATGTCGATAGCCATTAGCTCTTTTGCAGAAGGCCCATCCTCTGTATTTTTCTTCTGTTGGGTATTCCTCCTCCTAGTCATTTTGGTAAGAGATGACTGAACAGATGCAGCTGGACTTATCGATTGTGGTGCAGTCAATGTGCACCCTGGAACGCTTCTGTGTAGTCAGGGTTCCCCACCCAAATGAGAGTAAAACGAAAAGAAAAAGAAATAGAGAAGAAGAAAGAAAAAAGAAGGGGAAAGAAAAAAGGAAAAAAAAAGGGAAGATAAAAGAGAAAGCTCAGCCCAAATGGGCCACAAGGTAAGATTTGTGAAGTATACAAACAAAAACAGACAAACAAAAAGAGTGATAAAAGTATATGACAAGAGAAAAAAATATGTATATATAAGCAAAAAAAAGGGAAGAATCTCATCAGACAGAACCCCAAGTATAAGATTTATGTATTACCAGGACAAACACAAATTCACAGAAACACTGACAGAAGGAAAAATTGGGAGAGTGGTTATAGATTCTCAGTGTGGGTGAGGAAGGTTATTTTGATTCTTCCTGAAGGTATCTTGATGTTTTTGTTAAGGGACTCAACTTTCGTAAGTTATAGGGGGATTAGAAACTGGTTTGCCTATAGGGGTAGCATTGATTGGGGAAAGGGAATTACCTTGAAGTTTAACTCTATATGTATATTAGAAAATAAAAATTAAAAAAGAATAAACTAGACTAAACTAATTTAAAATTAAAAAAGAATTAAAAAAATAGAAAAGCAAAAGAAAAACCTGGGTGTATGTATCAAAAAGTTCAGGTTAGAAGGTTATTAAAGAATTTGATGTACTGGACATCTCAGTGTGATGGTAAATAGGTTAAAAAATTATCTGTATGTATAAAAAAAAAAAGAACCAGAATATTGGTAAAGAGTTAAAAATAAAAGTTGTATTTATGAAGTAGTGGTGATTGCTCTCTTGTAGTCTTTTTTTTTTTTTCTTCCTTCCTGGTTGGTTTTCTGGGGGAGGAGCCTGCCACATGGGTTTTCAGACAATGATGTTCCCTGAGTTAGGTCCTCCCGCTCCCCTCAAGGGGGTGAGCTCTGAGGAAACCGTTTTTTTCAGCCTTTTGTTCTCTGGGGGTTTTATGTTCTTTCATCTGCTTTCTCTTGCCTTGACAGCTTTTGATGATTTTTGGAGGTTTAGAGGAGACTAAACTGCACCCCGACCTCCCTCTCAGAGAGAAGCCTCAGAATGTTTTGCAAGAGCTGCTGGCAGAGTCGGTTCTGAGTCACTGTCCCTGGGGATGCAGGAGCTCCTCGTTGTACCCAAAACCAGGGCAGCGGTGGCTGTCTAGGCAGCTCCAGACCGCCAGAGAGGTTCCGAGCAGAGATCGCACACTGAGATTTTCCCGCTGTCCGGGGCTGGGAATGTCTGGTTTTTCCAGATGCCAGAGCTCCAGGCTAGCGCCTATGAGCACCTATCCCAAGGGAGGGTGTGGGACGCGCGTGTTTCAGGATTGCCGTCTGGCCAGGCTCCCAGCCCCTCACGGGAGCCAGACCCCACTCATTCTCGGGCACGCTGGTGTTCAGGTGCACTGGCGGCTCAGGGATGGAGACCTGATTTCTCCGCCGCACTCTCTCTGGCTCAGCGCCAGGGGAGACGGTCCTGGGTCCGGGGACTTAGGTCCCTGACCCTAACTGCCCAGGTTCCCACTATTACCCGCCGCGATCCTTTGCTCTTTGTTTTTTGAGTGCTTTCAACCAGACTCCAAGTTAATGCTGGTCCCCAGATGCAGAGCACACTCATGTTGGGGTATTACTTTCCAATTGGTCACCTCTGGTGGCTCCCTCCCCGTTTTGTTTATCTTCCGATATCAGTCCGATACTCCCAGTCTGCTTTACCTGCCACTGGCGTCTTCTGCTCCTGTAGAGATCCAGACGTGTATAATTCTGATCTCAGGCTGATTTCATGGGTGGTCGGAGTTCTTTGGTAGGTAATCAGCTCACTTTAGGGTACAGGTTGAAATGGTGCCTCCTCCTATT
The DNA here is from genome assembly GCF_922984935.1 of Meles meles. Lineage (NCBI taxonomy): Eukaryota > Metazoa > Chordata > Mammalia > Carnivora > Mustelidae > Meles > Meles meles. The sequence goes on along the minus strand of NC_060073.1, from coordinate 57,268,866 downwards.
TCCCCGCCATCTTGACTCCCCCTCGGACTCTCTTTCTGATCATTTTTTTAATCATTTTTATGTGTTTCATCCAGAAGAATGCATAATTAGCCTCTCATTTCCTAATTCAAATTCAGTATCCTTATGGTAGATTATCTTTTAAATTATAGTTTATGCTATGTACTTAAAACACTCTTTGGAAGAGAGAAAATGATACTTGCAAAGGTTTTTTCCTAATATATGTTCTTATAAACCTTAGATCTCCTATAACTATGTGGTGATTATTCATCTCAATAGGCACTAGTGAATTTATTTATTGTGAAGTCCTCCAATAGTAACCCCATACAAGTTCTTTTTTTTAAAGTATTCAGTGATGATAAGCTAAATTTCAGACTTAACCAAGCTGTTCTGATGGAGATTCACTGATTGAGATTCACTGATGGGTTGGTGCATTGGTCCAACAGACCACTCTGAAGTCCACCTTGTTTATGAATACAAAACATATTTGCAGTATTTCCTGGGATATGCTGTTGCAAATAGGTTGTTTTTAGTGCCCTGTATTTTACAATAGATATACCTCTGTGAGATCTATAGGAAACTAAATTTTGTGATGACAGTAACATACACCCAAGGAAATGATATGCTTATATTGATTCATAAAATAGATGTTTAAGAAAAATAAATGTCTGGGTGGATTGCAGTCATTTGTAGTTCCTTTGCACAGATAAATTTAAGTATTCTTTTAATCTCCTCCCTGGTCTCCCCATTTCTGTTTTCCTCTTCTGGCCTCTTTTAAATGATTTTGTTTCCTCAATTACTTGCAAATAAGAAATTTCCTAAACAAGGGCAATCATTTCATTAATCATTGACCAAATGGTCAACCAGATTTGCTTGCCTGTGATTTTTTAGCTTTCATTTCCTGTATTTTGGGAAAATGAACAATGGGAAACAGAATGTAACTTACCATCAAATGCATGTTGCTTGTGTGCACACATACACACACACACACATACGCACAGTTTAGTATTCAAGCTGTGTTACTTAGATATCATCAAGTGATAAGGATGAAAAAAGTGAATAAAACATATAGTTTCTCTCTTTCTATAAGTTCAGTTCTATCGCAGTTAAATCTCTTGCTGAAAAAGGAAAGAGATGAGAGTTGTAAGTGTTCTTGGGCTGGGCTCCCTGTAAACAAAACCTGAGACAAGTATTTAGATGTATGCAATTTATTAATGTCACTGTCTAGAGACAGGGAGTAAGAAACAACAGGGTAAACAAGGGAAGGAGATGGGCAAGGATATAGTCCCAGGTGGAGTTTAGCTTTAGAAGGGAAAGAGTTGTTATTCACCTGTGGGCTGCCTCCAGGAAAGCAAGGGTTATAATATTGGTGAAGCAGTTCTGACTGACTTGAGAATAATAGCCTGACGAAAGCAGCAAGTGTGAGTTATGAGCAGCTAACACTCACAGGAACAAGGAGAGGGTGCACAGTTCTGTAAAGTGGTCTGGACAAAGCACCAATCACATCAATAGCCTCTTCTATATATTCCTTCTCCTGGCTCACTTTCTCCCTTCTTTGCCCTAATTGAGGTGTAATGAAAACACAGCCTCCACCCTTGGAGGCTATTTTTGACTTGAGTAGCAGTCCCTTCAGTCCCTGCCCAACTCATCAGAAAATTTCAATCAAAACGTAGAAATCTATTCCTTCTGTCCCTCAAGCCTTTTCATAGTAAAAGGATGGAGAGGAAACCATCTCTTCCACTTAACTACTGGTATATGTTCTGGAGATGGTACCAACATCACAGCTAAAGTTGGAGTAGTAGAATAAGAATGAAGGAAAAGAGCAAAGGAGTATGGGGTATGTCTGTTACCTCTCTTTTATCCTTGGTTCCTCTTATCACAAATTAGTTTTCATAAGTAGGTGCTGTCTTGAGAAATAAATATAAGCTTATAGTTCTTGAGACAAATTCATGATCATTTAATGGAAAGGGGAGACATCAATGATATGTTTGGGGTGATAAGTGATTATAACACTCAGTGAGGAAGAATTCATAATTCTTTTCAGGAAAATTCCAGACCATCAGTGGCCAAACATATAGGTTGCCACAATTTATATGAATATCTGTGGGGCAATTCATGGGAGTTAGATTGGATTAGCTATGAATAGACCGAATTTAATCTATGCAAAATAACTATTATTTTATATCCTTACAATTCTATTCCTATCCACCATCTTCCTAACCCCCCAAAAATATATTTTAGATACATTATAGACATACCTTTAAAAGGACATACCTTTGTTATCACAGAAATTGAGTGGCAAACAGTACACACAAATTTTCTCTTAAAAAATTGCACCAATTAGCTTAGACCAAAGACCTGAGCTTACAGAGATAATGTAGGGCCAATTGTAGTTCTACTTTCACAATTATTTACCAAGATATCTGATCATCGGTGTTTGATATGAGACTGTTTTGCTCCTCTGCCAAAACCCAGAGTTCTCACATTCTGTGTGAGGGACTATGATAATCAGAGATCACACTTCAACTCTATGTGTAGTAAAAAGGCGAAGAATGCCACTCTGGATCTGCTTGGTCTTGACACTATAGATGATAGGATTCATTAGTGGAGGGAAAAGAAAATATATGTAGCTCATGGTGAGGTGGACAATATGTGGGACCTGCTTCCCCAACCGATGAATCAGAGACAATCCAATGACTGTGACATAGAAACCAAGACACAGCAGATATGGGAGACACAGGTATTAAGGGTCTTGGCCCTCTCCACTTTGGAGGCAATCCTCAGGACACACTTGAGTATCAACACATAGGAGATGAGGATAATCAGAGAATCCAGCACAAATATAAGGACTACAAGCACAACTGGATACAGGCGATTGAAGGTGGTATCAGCACAGGCCAGTTTGATGACATCCTGGTGAAGGCAGAATGCATGGGAGAGGACATGGGAATGACAATAGGGGAAAAAGTAAAGGGGTAAAATTGGAGGGATAACAGATACAAACCCCCTCATCAGAACTCCCAGCCCAATTTTCAGCACTTGATTATTAGTGAGTATAGAAGTATATCGAAGGGGGTTGCAAATGGCTATAAAATGATCATAGGCCATAGCAAGCAAAACACCAGACTCTACAAAGGCAAGTGAGTGTATAAAGTAGGCTTGAGAAAAACAGGCTACTTTCCTAATCTCCCTGTGATCCAACCAGAGGACTCTCAGCACCGTAGGCATTGTGGTCAATGTCAACCCTAGGTCTGTGGCTGCCAGCATGGCCAGGAAATAGTACATAGGCTCATGAAGGTTGTGGTCCTCCTTAATGAGAAGAAGGAGGGTGCTGTTGCCTAAAAGGATAGAGATGTAGATGAAAAAGAAGGGTGTGGAAATCCAGTGGTGAACTGCCTCCAAGCCTGGAAAACCAGTCAACAGAAAGGAACTGGAACTAGTGTTGGGCCACATGTTGGGTCTATCCAGAAGAGATGTCCTTTTTTTCTCAGTTATAATCACAGAAATGAAACTCCACTTTCAAGGTATCACTCCAATTGTATCATCTCAGAATTCTCTCTTCAAGGTAATAATGACATCAGTATAAGCCGTTGTTTCTCAAAACATATTCTTAAGACAACTTATAACTTCTGTGTTCTTAACTGCATATTCCAGGGTTCCAGGGACCATCCCCTACCTACTTAATTAAATCCTTGATGTTTCATATGGTTATCTGCATTCTGATAAGCTCCCCAGGAATTTTATGATACACATTACACTTAGAAACCATTTCCATCAACTATGCAGAAGAATCCATACTTGAAGAATTTCAAGGAACTCAACCCCCTCGCAGGGATTTCTAACTCACATACCCTGCATATGTAGGTCTTCTCTGAATTGTCAAAAAAAAGTCCCAGGAGTCTAAGAGAAAAAGGATATGGAAAGAAAAGCTGTACCACTATAACCATTGCTAAGGAGCAGACAGATCAGAGGAAGAGGTACTTTGCCTCCCTACTTCATGGATTAGTTTTGGGAAAACAAACGTTATGTGGTTAATAGCCTCCTCCAAGTCCCTACAGAGCTACTCACTATTCATTACAATAGCCTGGACTAATTGGAAGTTAGGTAGTTATAGACCCTGGAGTTGGAATAAATGCTTAGGCCAGCCAAGGAGATGGCTCATAATTGACTTTATCCTTCAGTTTGATAAAATTTAACTTATTTCCATGTAATTTCTTTCTCTTTCTTATTACTTTTCTGTAGACCCATTATCATAACTCCCTCGAACCTGATTTCTCCCTTTTCAAGTTCTCCATTTGTATTTAAACATCCAACATCTTGGTCTTCTTCCTTTTATATCCAGGCTTGCACTTCTGAACCTGTCTTAAGCAATAATAAATGAGAGCCCTACTGCTGCTTACAGAGTTCCCTGTTAGTAGAGGAAAGAGGTATGTCCTTTAAGAAAGTCTCAACATCTCTTCTGCCACTAGATTATGGACTACGTGAATATAGAAACCGTGTTTTATTTGCCTTGCTCAACACCTAGTGAAGTACCTAACATGCTATGTATATACATGAACCCATTATATATATATATATCAATTATATGTAAATACATGTACATGCATACATGTACATATAGGTAAATGTACACACACACACATGCATTTATACAATTATATATATAATATATATTATTTCACCCAACATTTTTTTAAGCATCCACTGTGTGATAAGCATGACATTTTAACTACTGGAATTAAATGCTAATAAAACAGTCACTGATCCTATAAGCCATAAATTAAGTTAGAAAATAAATAAGAAACATTTAGATAAATAGAAGTACAATTTGAAAATAAAATAGCACTATTTAATAGAGATTGATGGGGATGATATTGCATACATTTTAGTAATTTGGATGATCTGGGACTGCATCTCTGAGGAAGTGACATTTGAGCTGAGACCTGAATAACAAAGAGAGCTGGCCACATGAAGATCTGGAGGAAGATTGTTCCATTTTAGAGGGGGAAATTAGCATGTCTGGAGCTTGGTGAGCAAACAGGAGAGAGAAAAAAGGTATGTACCATCAGGGACCCAGGCAATGGTACAGTCTCACAGGGCCTTATAGATAACACTGGAACTTTGTTTTACTACAAATGTGATGAAAACACATTGGAGAATTTAAAAATCACAATGGAGGAGGGCCTAGTGACATACTGAAATTTGCATTTTTAATTTATCACTTGGATTGCTTTGTGAGGAATAGATAATCAAGCAAGATCAAAGAAAAGATAAGTAGTTAGAGCCATCAAAATAATACAGCTGAGAATGCTGATTTTGACTAGGAGGGCAGTGAAAATAAAGAAAATGTAAAAGGATTAAGATATATTTTTTAGGTAGTACCAAGATTTGTTGATATATTGGAAATGGGAAAGAGGGAAAAACAAAATGAGATTAGCTTATTTCTTTGTGTGTGTGATTTCTGGCTTAAGCAAATGGGAGAATGGTGAGGTCATTTACTCAAAAGGGGAAGATTGAAAGACATATATGTAATCATGAGGAAATCAAGAGTTATCAGTAAATATGGATGAATTGAAGCAAATAGATATCCTATATTTTTTTGTTACATACCATAACAGTGTATTCAAGCTGCTTTTTCTCCCCTAAGGAAAAAAAAAAAGATATTCTCATTTAGTTATTCTTCTTTGAAGTGATTTTGCCTGTGGAAGTCACCACACCTAAGACGCTCTCAAAGGAAACCATGTACCTGTGTAGATAAGATTAAACTCCAAGTTTCTAACAGTGGAAAGGTGCCAGACAACTGGGCATGAGGCAGTAATTCAGCCCTTTTGGGCCGACACTAAGTGATAGAGAATTAGTAGAATCATTTCTCAATGTCCATATTCTGTCTTCAGGATTCAGATATATAAATTTAGTGTTTATTGAAAATATGATGACTATTGTTTATTAACCCCACATAGTATGTGTTCTAAATATAGCTTCATAATGACATACTGCATGGTGACTAACATAACATAATAAAAAAGCACTGGGTGTGATGCCAAAACAATGAACACTGTTATGCTGTAAATAAACAAATAAAAATAAAAAATAAAATAAAAAATAAAATTAAGACAGCTTCATTCTCCCTACTTCTCTGACTTTTAAACAGCTATTTTGTGAAGAATTCACCTTATAAAAGAATATGTAACACAATAATAAATCATGATAGAGGAATCTACTCAAAGTGGAGGGGATCCATTCTACTTTGCCAATAAATTCATCTCAGTTTCATCTTCTCTATTTCTAAGAATTCCATTCAGATCTACCTTATACTCCATGCTGTCAGAAATTCACATGTCTTCACCTAAGAGCTTCTTGTAGTTTCTAAGAAAAACATTTAGAAGATTCAAAGGCTGAGGAAAGACCATAGGGAAGGAAAGAGGTTTTGAAGATTTAGAATAGAACTAAGAAGAATCTATAGTTGAGTTTGTTGAAATTCAGGTAATCGTCTACCTTTTAAAGCTATAACAATTCTCTGCTTCATTTAAATATCTTGTAGAGGGGTGCCTGGATGGCTCAGTGGGTTAAAGCGTCTGCCTTCGGCTCAGGTCATGATTCCAGGGTCCTGGGATCGAGCCCCACATCGGGCTCTCTGCTCAGCAGGGAGCCTGCTTCCCCCTCTCTCTCTGCCTACTTTGATCTCTCTCTCTAAATAGATAAATAAATAAAAATCTTAAATATCTTGTAGAATAAGAGATGCCTCTGTGTTCATCCCCTAGAAAGGATAGGAGGTGAGAGGGTCAACCATATTCATACCACTGAGCATGGCAAGTCTGATGTACTCATGCCTGAATCTCTTTCCAAGTGCTACCAACTTCAGGCTGAGATTTGTGCACTCATAGAGAGCCAAGAGCTATAAAGATCCTTCCCTTCTTTCCCCTGTCTTCTCTCTAGACAACTTCAAGGAGGGTCCAAGTACCCTTTTCCTGTATATACTAGGTGTTTCCCCATACTCACATGAACCATCTCTTGGATGTTAGGGATAAGGAGCAGGGTTCTTGAGTCCTGCCTGAGGACTCAGATCATATGGCTCCTTCTTAAACTCAGCTAAGAGATGCAGTCAGTGAAGTTATTAATGAAGAAAGCACCTCCCCAGAATTTTTCCTTTTCCAGCCAACTGCAGATCTTAAGAAACATTTTCTCTATCTTAGCCCCTCCTAATGAAGGAGAGGGAACATTTAACTAATCTCCCCAAGGTTTTAAAACATCTTCTCCAAATAAGGAAAGGAATTAATAGAGCCTCAGGTGACAGTTTTGTGTGCAAGAAATCAGAGTGTTTGTCTTTATGTCCCCAGTAGAACTTATCTCCTATGGGAGACCATTTATCTTCCACATCTACTTCAAAGGTCAAATATTTCCCAGGAGGAAACTAAATGCATCTTTTTAGCCTGAGACATTTGAATTCTCTCTCTCTCTCTCTCTTTTTTTTAAGATTGATTTATTTATTTGGTAGAGAGGGAGTGAGTGTGAGAGCAGGAGGAGGAGCAGGGGATGGGGGAGAAAGAGAATATTAAGCAGACTATGCTGAGCACGGAGCCCAACACAGGGCTAAATCCCTGCAACTCTGAGACCATGACTTGAGCCAAAAATGAAGAGTCAGATGCTTAACTGACTAAGCCACTCAGGTGCCCCTAAGTCTTCTGGATGCTAATTATATTTTCTGCTTTATTTATCTCAAAGCTAGCTTGAGAATGGAAAGTTAGATGGACTGGAGTCAACATGGTGAGAGCCAATCAGCCTTCCCTAGTAATCAACATGAACCTACTATCTGCAGTCTTCATCATTCCTTTATTGACTTCACTTCACCAGTATTTTTGCTTCCTGAAAATGACATGAAAATATTTACAACACAGTGGTTCAGTCAAGCACATCTCATCACTTCAGTCCCACAGTTGGTAATATCTGCAGTTTCTCCTTTGACCATGCATGTTTCCTGTTACTGGTTTTAGAGGAAAATAAACATATAGTACCCTTGAACAAATTTCCTGTCCCTAAAGATCTGTTTGGGTTTCTACTATGCTTCATTAGAATTAAAGTTTAATGTAAATCAGAGATGCAAATTATTACTCCTAGAATCATCAACTGTTACTAATTATAGGGTGAATTTTGTCAAACTCAAAATATTCATATGTTGAAGTCTTTCCTAACTCTCAGTACCTCAGAATATGATTGCATTAGGAGATATGGCTTATTAAGGAGGTGACTAAGTTAAAATTGAGTTAAAATGAGGCTATCAGAGTGGGCCTTAATCTAACTAGTGTCCTTAGAGGAAGAGGAAATTTGGGCATATAGAGAGGTAGAAGTGTGCACAGGAGAAAAGCCATGTGAAGACATGGGGAGAAGATGGCCAATTACAAGCCAAGAGAGAGGCCTCAGAAGAAATCAACAATGCTAGCGCCTTGATCCAGGACACCTAGCTTCCAAAACTATGAGACAATAAATTTCTGCTTTTTAAGCCATACAGTTGGTGGTACTTGGTTATGGCAGCTCTAGAAAACCAGTACACTACCCATGTAGACATGGGTAAGTTACATAACCTCTTTAATAATGAATGTGTATTTAGGTATAAACTTAATAAAATTTATACAGGACTGGATGATAAAAGTTATAAAATTCTGATGAACAATATCAATGAAGACCTATGTAAAAGGAGAGACATACTGTGTTCATAGATCAGAAGATTCAATATAGTAAACAGGTCAATTTTCCTCAAATCGATCCATAGGTTTAATACAATTCCTATCAATCCCAGCATAGTTTCTTATAGACGTAGATAGGCTTATTATAAAATGTATATGGAAGACAAAAGAGCTAAACTGCTAAAACAATTTTGAAAAATAATAAGATGGGAAGAATAACTCTATTCAATGTTAAGGGTTATTTTACAACTATAGTAATCAAGGCTGTGTGGTATTGATGGAGGGACAGACATATAGAAAAATGGAACATTATAGGAAACCCAGAAATAAAATAGACTGACATAGATATGCCCAACTGATTTTTAAAATTTTCTTTTCACTTTTACTTTTTTAAAAACTCCCCCAACGTTATGGAGCTATAACTGACATAATACGTGGCATAAATTTTAAGGTATATAAGGTGAGGACTTTGTACACATATATATTGTAAAATGATTAACACAATAAGGTTAATAAACACCTCCATCACCTCATGTAATTACCACTTGTGTGTGTGTGTGTTTGTGTGTGTGTGTGTGTGTGTGTGGTTGTGTGTGTGTATGTGACGGAACATTTAAGATTTACTCTCTTAGCAACTTTCAAGAACATAATACAGTACTATTAACTGTAGTTACTATACTGGGTACCCTCTGATCAACATTTGCCCATTTCCCCCAACTCCAAGCCCTTGTCAGCCACTATTCTACTCTATTTGTGAGTTTGTTTGTTTGTTTTTTAAGATTCCATGTATAAGTGAGATCATACAATATTTTTCTTTCTTTATTTGACCTTAGCATAATTTCACATAACAGAGTGCCTTCAAAATTCATCCATCTTAGCACAAAAGACAAGATTTCCTTCTTTTCTCATGACTAAATAATACCCCATTATATGTCTATACAGATATAGATAAAGAAAACCTGATATACACATTTTCCTTATCTATTCATCTGTTGGTGCTCGCTTCGGCAGCACATATACTAAAATTGGAATGATATTCATCTGTTGTTACATATGTAGGTTGTTTCCATGTCTTAGTTACTATATATAATGTTACAGTGTACTTGGAAATATGGCTATTTCTTTGAGATAATTATTTCACTTCCTTCAGCTATGTACCCAGAAGTTAACTGCTGGATAATATGGTAGTTCCTTTTTTTTTTTTTTTTTTATTTTTTGAAGAACCTCCATAGTGTTTTCCATAGTGGCTATACCAATTTACATTTCTACCAACAGCACACAAGGGTTCACTTTTCTCCACATCCTCACTTACCTATTATCTCTTGTCTCCTTAATGATAAACATTCTAACAGATGTAAGATATCTCATTTTGTTGATTGTCTTTTGCTGTGCAGAAGCATTTTGTTTGATGTAGTCCTACCAGTTTAATTTTTCTTTCATTACTTGCTTTTCTGGTATCATATCCAAAACTTCTTACTGAGATCAATGTCAAGGAGCTTTTCTCCTATATTTTTATTCAGCAGTTTTAGGCTTTCAGGTCTTACATTTAAGTCTTTAATTTATTTTGAGTTACTTTATGTGGGTAGTGTAAGATGGAGGTTTAATTTCATTATTTTGCATGTGAATATCCATTATTCACAATGTCATTTATTGAGAATTTCCCCATTGAATATACTTGACTCCCTTGTCAAATATTATTTTACCATATATGTGTGAGTTTGTTTCTTGGCTCTTGATTCTGTTCTATTGGTCTGTTTTTCTGTTTTTATGTCAGTACCATACTTTTTTGATTGTCCTGGTTTCATAATAAAGTTTGAAATCAGTTAAGTGTGATACTTCAAGTTTTATTCTTCTTTCTTGGGATTGCTTTGGCTAGCTGGAAATTTTAGTGGTTCCACATGAGGAAATAGGCAATAAATAAATAAATAACACCCATATTGGACAGGAAAAGATAAAAATATCTCTATTTGCAGATGATTTGATCTTATATAGCAATAATCCTAAATACTCCACAGAAAAACTATTAGAAATAATAAACAAATTTGGGGTGCCTGGGTGGGTGAGTCGATTGAGAGCATCTGCCTTCAGCTCAGGTCATGATCCGAGGGTCCTGGCATTGAGCCTCACACCTGGCTCCCTGCTTAGCAGGGAGTCTGCTTCTCCCTCTGCATCACCCTTTGTTTTTAGTATTTTTTTAAAATTTATTTGACAGAGAGAGACACAGTGAGAGAGGGAACACAAGCAGGGGGAGTAGGAGAGGGAGAAGCAGGCTGCCTGCAGAATAGGGAGCCTGATGCAGGGCTCCATCTCAGGACCCTGAGCCAAAGACAGATGCTTAATGACTTAGACACCCAAGTGCCCCTCCCCTTGGCTTCTGCTGTCTCTCACTCACTCTCTCTATCAAATAGATAAGTAAAATTAAAAAAAAAATAAGAAAATTCAATCAAGTTTCAGGTTACAAAATCAGCATGTGAAAATGTTCATTTCTGTACTGTACAATGAACTATCTGAAAAAATGAAAGAAAGAGAGAAAAAACAATTTATATTATACTCACAATAGCATACAGAACCATTAAATACTTGGGAATAAATTTAACCAAGGAGATAGAAAATCCATACACTGAAAACTATAAGACACTGATGAAATAAATTAAAGAAGACACAGATAAATGGAAAGATATTTCATGTTCATGGATAGAAATAATTAATTTTGTTAAAATGTCCATAAAAGGGGCACCTGGGTGGCTCAGTTGTTAAGCGTCTGCCTTTGGCTTAGGTCCTGATCCCAGGGTCCTGGGATTGAGCCCTACATTGGGTTCCCTGCTTAGTGGAGAGCCTGCTTCTCCTTCTCACACTCCTTCTGTTTGTGTTCCCTCTCTAGCTGTGTCTCTCTCTGTCAACTAAATAAATAAATCTAAAAAAAAGAAAGTCCATAAAACCCACAGACATTGTAGATTCAATGCAATCCCTACCAAAATTCCAATGATACTTTAGAATTATTCTTTTTACAAACTTACAAAAGTAATTCAATGAAGGAATGATAGCCCCTTCTACTAATAGCGTTGGAGTAATTAGCCATCTCTGGGGGAGGGGGTGGAGGGAATACTTCCAGTTTGTACAAAGTTAACTCAAAATGGATATGGACCATTAGCTTAAATGTAAAATATGAAACTCTAAAACTTGTACAAGACAAGAGAAACCTTTGGGGCCTAAGGCAAAGTGAAGAGTTATGCTTGACATGGAACAACCCTGTTAAGAGAATGGAAAGATAACTACAAACTGGGAGAAAATATTTACAAGCAACATATCCGACAACAGATTCGTATATGGAAAATGTAAAGAACTCTCAAAACTGCACAATATATATAAAAAGATCAAACAATAAAATTAGACAATAAGCAAAAGGGATGAACAAACATCTCAGTGAAGAGAATGCACAAATGGCATATAAATTCATGAAAAGATGTCAATATTATTAATCATTAGGAAAATGTAAATTAAAACCACAATCAGATATTGCTATAATGTTATAGAATAACCTGAATGAAAAAATAGCATTAAATGCTGTCAAGGATGCAGAGGATCTGGATCATTCTTGCATTACTGGTGGGAATAGAAAGAGTCTTGGCAGTTTCTTATAAAACTAATCATGCACTTGCCTCATGGCCTACCAATTGTACTTTTGGGTTTTTATCCCAGGAAAAAATGAAAATGTATGTTGATACAAAAACTTGTATGCAAATATTTATAGCAACTTTTTAAAATAATTGCCTAAAATTGCAAACAACCTAAGTGTTCTCCAATCATCAAATACTTAAACAAACTGGTGAATCCATACAATGAATTGCTGCACAGCAAAGAAAGAAAACAAAGGATTGATAATGCAACAACTGGACACTTTTAAGAAGATTTTGTTGAGGAAAGAAAAGAGAAAGAAAAAGGAAGGAAGGAAGGAAGGAATGGAGGAAGGAAGGGAGGAATCCAGCCAGCCAATAATTCTACTTATGTAACTTTCTTGAAATAACAAAATTTTAGGTATGGAGCTTAAATAAGTAGATCTTAAAGGTTAAGAACGAGTGAAAGAGGAAAGGAAAGGAGGTGAGTAGGTTTATAAAGGAGTAACATTAGATAGCCTTATGGAGATTAAACAGTTTTGTCCTTCAGCTGTGATCATATTTATAAGAACCTGCACGTGATGCAGTTGCATTAAGCTAGCCACATACAAATGAGTGCATGTAAAACTGATGATATTTAAGTCATCTCTGTGGATTCACCAATGTCAATTTGCTGGTTTTCAAATCGTACTGTAGTAATGCTAGATGTTACCACTGGAAAAAACTGAATGAAAGATCAATAGGATGTCCCTATATATATTTTTGCAATTTATGAATCTATATTTATTTCAGAATAAAAATTTAAGAAAACAAAGACCTTTAAAATATAAGGTGTGTTTTATTTGTCTGCTTATTGAACTTGTATTGAAACACTTAAGTGTATGTTCCCCTAGAACTTAGGAAACCACCTGTGCTGATGGGAGCTAGTGAAACCCTGGAGATACTCCTTTAATATCTGCATAATATTCTCCAACTATCTATCAGTCAGTTAGTGGGAGTGGTGGGAACAGTGATTAGATTAGAAGACATAAATCTGAAAATTTTTGCAAAATAGACTCCAAATACAGGGTATCAATAAGGAAATTATTCTAAACCTGTTGATCTGAAGGCCAGATTCCCCTTCAAGGAAAGACTTGCTGCCCAGCTCTGGGAGTGTGGTCAACAGACAGCCTCAAACTCAGCTTCTGCAGGGTCTCTCTCGGCTGCAGGGTGCTATAGATCAAGGTCATAACCTTCCCTCTTAGGTGAAAAGAGGTCTTAAAAATTCTGGTCTTTTCATAATCGTCTCTGTCAGAAGAGTTGCCTTCCATCTACGGCCATACCACCCTGAAGGTGCCCGATCTCGGTCTGATCTAAGAGAAGCTAAGCAGGGTCGGTCCTGGTTAGTACTTGGATGGGAGAAGAGTTGCCTTCCCATTTCATTCCTGTTTTTCTTTGCTAATTCCAGTTTCTACTTCAATTTCACCTTAAAATTAATTACCTTAGTGGGACTATCCTGGTCCCTAAAACTGTATAATTGTGTTCTCTGGAAGGTAATCACTGTGTACAACTTGACTGCCTAACTCCTTGAGGGCAGAGAATTTAAATGACTTGGAATTCTACTTCATGAGAGATCTCTCCATTCTCCCCCATTAATGAGTGAATTAATAAATAAATTTTTATTTAAAAAAAATTCTGATCTTTTCAACTCCAACAAGTGGTAATACTGTTGGGTAATAAAAAGCTGCTCCACAGCTTTCTGCTGTGTTGGCTGAGGCTTTGTCCACCTTTATCTAAGTTTGAGTTCTTCCCTAGCCAAGTTCTGTTTCCTTCTTTCTTTCAAAAGTCTAACCTCTAGTAAATGACTTTCACCGCAAACTTAATCTTCATATCTATTTCTGGAGAACCCACCCAGTGACAGGTAATACTCAGTTATCAGGAGTCTCGACCATCTGTGAAAGTATAAGATTCATTGCTCCACAAGAATGTAAAATGTTCTGGGTAGAGAGTGACTGTAGGGAATACATTAATATCATGAATATCTGCTAACAAAATTATGCGGTGACTGCCCTCCTTGCTCTGTCTTCTTAAGAAGAACATGGAAATGGAGGACGAGACAGTGGGAAAAGAGGAAATCAGGGACTGGACTGGGGAGCTCCCTTCTGTGAGACAGTGTCCATTGGCTTCAGCCAGACTTCGAGACTAGGGGAAAGATAATGGGTTGGGGAGAACTCTTTAGCAAAGTGATAATTTGCACACATTCCTCATTTTAGGGATAAGGATTAGGAGTACCCGTAGATGAGTAGGGAGTTCTCAAGAACTCTGTTTCAGTCCACATTCTTAGCTAGGCTACTTTTCCTTCCATATGCTGATAGATATAAACAACTAATCACTCTCCTAGCAACAGAGCTTTTACTTAAACCTTTTTTTTTTTTTCCTACAGAGACAGAGACCTTGGGGACTGCTGTTCAAAGTCCCAGATCTCCAAAGTCAAGCATTCAAATACATTTTAAAAAAGATGAAAGGAGGGACAAATGGGATGGAGGGATACAGAAAGGAAGAGGCAATGAGTGCCCAAAATCCAGAATGGACTCCAGAAATGAGTTTCTGAAATAAATGTTCTTACCTGCCAAGATTTTGTGCAGACTGAAAAAAATGTCATCATAACGGAGTTCTTCATAAGGCTAAGGACTCCAGATTCATGCCTGTGGAATGAAGAACGAAAGAGAAACAAAATTCAGGTCGGTGAGGCTCACTGCAGATATCAGGGTAAAGATGGCAGGAAATAGGGAGCTGATTTTTGGGCAAGAGAACATGATAGCATCCTCTGCCAAGGATGTGGAGAATCGTCATGGGTCTTTAAGTCTTTCCAAAATCTCTAAAACTTGGCTTCTTTAAGGATTACCTCCTCAGATGTATAAAATAAGGCCAAGGACAGATTCTGGAACCTGTGAAGCAAAGAAGACTTATGGGAACAAACCAGATGATGGGTGTAGACTCGGGAATGGATTGTACATCTCTAATTCTTGCCTCTCCCCATGTTTCCACCTCCAGTCTCTCTGATATCCATTCTAACCTTGTGATTTCCTGCATGGTCTTTTCCTCTAGAAGCCCAGATAAGTGACAAGAATAGAATCTCTCCCAAAAGAGTGAGAAGGGGTAGCTCTGTAATTATCAAAGGTTCAAACACTTTCTGGAGAATAGTCACTCTCATCCAGGACTAATAGACCAAGTCAAAATCAATCTTGGATGGAGCTTGGCCCATGTGTGTACCTTTAGATTAGGGACAGCTATTTGAACAGCTGTGTATCTTCAGCACCTGGGAAAACACACAGACTGCAATAGGCATTCAACTCCCTGAACTGACGATAGAGTAGTTTTTCTCTCCATATCCCTTATAACAGCCCTCACAATGTTTCCATGTGCTGGGGACATACAACTATGTATTCAGAATCAGTCAGCAACTGAGTACCAATCAATCTATGTGCTCTGATGATTTGAGAACCTGCTCAAAATCAGGCATGTAAGATAGTCAGAAAATCAATTTGTATATGTTGGCAAACCAATCATTCAGTGACTAGAAAAGAACACAAATTATGTGCAAGACATTCTCCTAAAAACTATGTATTGAGAATGGAGCCATGGGAAGCCCTGCAAATAGAACAAACAGAATAATGGCTTATAACTTTGAACTATCCAGAAAAGAAGGATAATAGACAAAGGTTAGGAGATTTTTTTTTTAATGGAGGCTGATTAGAGGAAGTGTCAGGAAAAGAATATAAGGGAAGGTGAGGGAACTGGTAAAAGATAAAAGTCTGAGCAGGATCTCTGGGTTGTCTGCTCTGAGCCCACAGCTTACACAGCAGGGTTTGAGACTTTGGGAATTAGCTTCTCATTAATGAAAACCCAGCTCCACTCTAAAACAGACTCTGGGAGATGACAGGTGGCTGCAGGGATAAGGCAAAAGTCTAGGATTTTTAACCACAAGAATTTACAGATAATCTCATGTCCAACAAAAGTAGCTCTGAGTAAATCAAGCAAAATGTTCATATTTTCAGTATGAAAACAGAAAAGAGAGGCAGTGACCTTGGTTGTACTCCAAAATACTGCAAAGATTTCACCATTCTGTAGTCTTTTAATCCTTAGTGCATAAAAGGCTTCTGCCATTTGCTTTATGTATAACCTTGGACAAATAACCAATATGACTCTGTGGAAAGGGGGAAATAAGCTATTGTAAGGTTTTACCAAAAATGAAAAATAAAGATGAGACCTATGCAGTGTTCTAATGTCCTGACACATAATGGAAGCTCAGCAAGAAGAGAGCAAGGAGGCTCTTCTCATTAACAAAGCTTCAAAAGTGAAGAAAAATTTACCCCTTGCAAAGCAATTCCCCATTAGCAACGCATTTCATTCTTACAACCTGTATCAATAGCATTGCTCAACAAGGCAGAAATTGCTAGTATCATTTAAATATAATGAAACCAAACCCCAAGATTAATTGACTTTCCCAATGTCATTATTGTTACAAAGCTGCAGAGAGGGAATTCAACAAAATTCTTCTGCAGGTGAAAGCACAGTAATCTTGTAGACCTTTTTTTCATGGGCAAAAAAATGTCCTTAGATTCATATATTAAATTCACACAAAGGTATTCTTTTTTTGTTTGTTTGTTCGTTTACAGCATAACAGTGTTCATTGTTTTGGCATCACACCCAGTGCTCCATGCAGTACGTGCCCTCCCTATTACCCACCACCTGGTTCCTCAACCTCCCACCCACCCCTGCCCCTTCAAAACCCTCTGGTTGTTTTTCAGAGTCCATAGTCTCTCATGGTTCATCTCCCCTTCCAGTTTCCCTCAACTCCCTCTCCTCTCCATCTCCCCATGTCCTCCATGTTATTTGTTATGCTCCACAAATAAGTGAAACCATATGATACTTGACTCTCTCTGCTTGACTTATTTCGCGCAGCATAATCTCTTCCAGTCCCGTCCATGTTGCTACAAAAGTTGGGTATTCGTCCTTTCTGATGGAGGCATAATACTCCATTGTGTATATGGACCACATCTTCCTTATCCATTCATCCGTTGAAGGGCATCTTGGATCTTTCCACAGTTTGGCGACCGTAGACATTGCTGCAATAAACATTGGGGTACAGATGGCCCTTCTTTTCACTACATCTGTATCTTTGGGGTAAATACCCAGCAGTGCAATTGCAGGGTCATAGGGAAGCTCTATTCTTAATTTCTTCAGGAATCTCCACACTGTTCTCCAAAGTGGCTGCACTAACTTGCATTCCCACCAACAGTGTAAGAGGGTTCCCATTTCTCCACATCCTCTCCAACACACGTTGTTTCCTGTCTTGCTAATTTTGGCCATTCTAACTGGTGTCAGGTGGTATCTCAATGTGGTTTTAATTTGAATCTCCCTGATGGCTAGTGATGATGAACATTTTTTCATGTGTCTGATAGCCATTTGTATGTCTTCATTAGAGAAGTGTCTGTTCATATCTTCTGCCCATTTTTTGATATGATTATCTGTTTTGTGTGTGTTGAGTTTGAGAAGTTCTTTATAGATCCTGGATATCAACCTTTTGTCTGTACTGTCATTTGCAAATATCTTCTCCCATTCCGTGGGCTGCCTTTTTGTTTTGTTGACTGTTTCCTTTGCTGTGCAGAAGCTTTTGATCTTGATGAAGTCCCAAAAGTTCATTTTTGCTTTTGTTTCCTTGGCCTTTGGAGACATATCTTGAAAGAAGTTGCTGTGGCTGATATTGAAGAGGTTACTGCCTATGTTCTCCTCTAGGATTCTGATAGATTCCTGTCTCACGTTGAGGTCTTTTATCCATTTCGAGTTTATCTTTGTGTACAGTGTAAGAGAATGGTCGAGTTTCATTCTTCTACATATCGCTGTCCAGTTTTCCCAGCACCATTTATTGAAGAGACTGTCTTTTTTCCATTGAATATTTTTTCCTGTTTTGTTGAAGATTATTTCACCATAGAGTTGAGGGTCCATATCTGGGCTCTCCTCTCTGTTCCACTGGTCTATGTGTCTGTTTTTATGCCAATACCACACTGTCTTGGTGATCACAGCTTCGTAGTAAAGCTTGAAATCGGGTAACGTGATGCCGCCAGTTTTGTTTTTGTTTTTCAACATTTCCTTAGCAATTCAGGGTCTCTTCTGATTCCATACAAATTTTAGGATTATTTGCTCCAGCTCTTTGAAAAATACCGGTGGAATTTTGATCAGAATGGCATTAAAAGTATAGATTGCTCTACGCAGTATAGACATTTTAACAATGTTTATTCTTCCAATCCAAGAGCATGGAACAGTCTTCCATCTTTTTGTGTCTTCTTCAATTTCTTTCATGAGTGTTCTGTAGTTCCTCGACTACAGGTCCTTTACCTCTTTGGTTAGGTTGATTCCCAGGTATCTTATGGTTCTTGGTGCTCTAGTAAATGGAATCGATTCTCCAATTTCCCTTTCTGTATTTTCATTGTTAGTGTAGAAGAAAGCCACTGATTTCTGTACATTGACTTTGTATCCTGCCACGTTACTGAATTGCTGTATGAGTTCTAGTAGTTTGGGGGTGGAGTCTTTGGGGTTTTCCATATAAAGAATCATGTCATCTGCAAGGAGAGAGAGTTTGACTTCTTCCTTGCCAATTTGGATACCTTTTATTTCTCTTTGTTGTCTGATTGCCGTTGCTAGGACTTCTAATACTATGTTGAACAAGAGTGGTGAGAGTGGGCATCCTTGTCGTGTTCCTGATCTCAACGGGAAGGCTGCAAGCTTTTTCCCATTGAGGATGATATTTGCTGTGGGTCTTTCATAGGTAGATTTTATGACGTTCAGGAATGTTCCCTCCATCCCTATACTTTGAAGCATTTCCATCAGGAACGGATGCTGGATTTTGTCAAATGCTTTTTCTACATCAATTGAGAGGACCATGTGGTTCTTCTCTCTTCTCTTATTGATTTGTTCTATCACATTGATTGATTTGCAAATGTTGAACCAACCTTGCAACCCAGGGATGAATCCCACCTGGTCATGGTGGATCATCTTTTTAATGTGCTGCTGGATCCTGTTTGCTAGGATCTTGTTGAGAATCTTTGCATCCATATTCATCAGTGATATTGGTCTGAAATTCTCCTTTTTGGTAGGGTCTTTGCCTGGTTTGGGGATCAGGGTAATGCTGGCTTCATAAAAAGAGTCTGGAAGTTTTCCTTCTGCTTCAATTTTTTGGAACAGCTTCAGGAGAATTGGGTTATTTCTTCTTTGAAAGTTTGGTAGAATTCCCCAGGGAATCCGTCAGGTCCTGGGCTCTTGTTTTTGGGGAGGTTTTTGATCACTGCTTCAATCTCATTATTAGACATTGGTCTATTCAGGTTGTCAATTTCTTCCTGGTTCAATTTTGGGAGTTTGTAGCTTTCCGGGAATGCATCCATTTCATCTAGGTTGCTTAGCTTATTGGCATATAACTGTTGGTAATAATTTCTGATGATTGTTTCTATTTCCTTGGTGTTAGTGGTGATCTCTCCCTTTTCATTCATAATTTTATTAATTTGGGCTTTCTCTCTTTTCTTTTGGATTAGTGTGGCCAATGGTTTATCGATCTTATTGATTCTTTCAAAAACCCAGCTTCTAGTTTCATTGATACGTTCTACTGTATCTCTCATTTCTACCTCATTGATCTCTGCTCTAATCCACACAAAGGTATTCTTTTCAAAGCATGGGAGATATTCAGTCCATACCAGCCATAATAGAAGATGGCCCTCATTTCTTTGGATGATGCCACCAATGCATGCTTTCTTTACTCCCAGAATTTGGCTACCTATACCAGGTGATACCTGAAATTTAAAGGTCAGAGAGCTGTCTTGTTTTTGTCATCAGACTCCATAGCTTTTAAAAAATATCCTACTTGAACTTGCCAAAATAACTAATTTCTCTCCTTGTATTTCCAAATAGGTGATTTGTGCAATTAACAAATAGTGCTCTCAAGTGCTTATCATAAAATCTCCTTTTTATTGCTCATTTTTTGTATCAATAATGAAATTTTGAATTCTTTGAGACCACAGTACACCAACAACTAATGTATTATGGTTCTGGGCACCATATAGATTTTGAGGTAAATATGTTTTGGAGATAAACACATATAATTAACTCATATCATTTTTGTAGACTCTCCAAAGTCTCTAGAGATTCATTTTTTCCACCCAAGTATAAGGATTATTATTCATTCCCTCAAATCAACTAAGTCTATTTTATTTATTGATTAATTGACTGATTTTTCTTTCTTTGTGTTTGTTTTCCCATCTGATGTTCATACTTGCTTTTCCAGCATTGCGCAGGACTAATTTTCTACTGATCTTTTAGATTTCATAGATTCTAGGGAACCTTTCCATCTACCTACAAGATCCCAAGTCAAGATAAGGAGCACCATGAAAAACATACTGTAAGTCCCACCACTATTACAGCACTATTCAAATATACCTTTATCTTCTTTCATTTTGTCTTTATTTTATTGATTATATAATTTATAAGGACATCAACCAGGTCTACTCTGTCTACATTGGTCTACATTGCTGTATCACCAGTATGTTGTCCAATAACCCTGAATGATACATAGAGTTCTTAATACATTCTATTCTCCCATTACCTAGGAATCTCGAAAGAATGACTAAATTATTATTCCTGCTATCACTGGAAGTCAAGACTGGTAAACATCTTATGAACAGGTAGCACACTCAGGGGCAACTTCTACAGAAGTTTCTACTGCATTACCCAAAGGGAGTATTTTCCTCTTTGCA
Organism: Meles meles; assembly: GCF_922984935.1. Taxonomy (NCBI): domain Eukaryota; kingdom Metazoa; phylum Chordata; class Mammalia; order Carnivora; family Mustelidae; genus Meles; species Meles meles. The sequence continues at coordinate 57,247,791 of NC_060073.1, read as the reverse complement.
AGGCCTGCAATGTGGCCCAACACTACTGCCTCACCGTTTCTGCTTACTGGCTTCCCAGGCATGGAGAAGGCACACCAGTGGATCTCTATCCCATTATTAGTGGTTTATGTCTCCATACTTCTTGGTAATGGAACCCTTCTCTTTCTTATCAGGGATGATCATAGCCTTCATGAGCCCATGTACTATTTCTTAGCTATGTTGGCAGCCACAGACCTTGGAGTGACTTTGACCACGATGCCCACAGTTCTGGGCGTCCTATGGTTGAATCACAGAGATATTGGCCACCAGGCCTGCTTCTCTCAGGCCTACTTTATCCATACTCTTTCTATCGTGGAGTCTGGTGTTTTACTTGCCATGGCCTACGACCGTTTCATTGCCATTCGCTACCCCTTGAGATATACTTCCATCCTTACCACCACCAAGGTAATGAAGATTGGGATGGGTGTATTGATAAGGGCTGGTCTATCAATTATGCCAATTATTATTCGCCTTCACTGGTTTCCTTATTGTCAATCCCATGTACTTTCTCATGCTTTCTGTCTACACCAAGATGTTATCAAGTTAGCCTGTGCTGACATCACCTTCAATCGTCTCTATCCAGTTGTGGTTGTATTTGCAATGGTCTTGTTGGACTTTCTCACCATCTTTTTCTCCTACATTCTGATCCTCAAGACTGTCATGGGCATTGCTTCTGGAGAAGAAAGGGCCAAGGCTCTCAACACATGTGTCTCTCACATCTGCTGCATCTTGGTCTTCTATGTCACTGTAGTTGGTCTGACATTCATTCATAGATTTGGAAAACATGCTCCTCGTGTGGTCCACATCACAATGAGCTACGTCTACTTCCTTTTCCCCCCTTTTATGAATCCTGTTATCTATAGCATCAAAACCAAGCAGATCCAGAGTGGTATAATTCGCTTATTCTCTCTGCCTAATTCTAGAGCATAACTTTGACACACTGCTCTCCAAGATTAACTCAGGGAACTTGAGCAAGCTGACAGCTTCATTGGTAGGATCAACTAGGGAAAGACATGTCAGTGGAAACCTACTTCTCTCTGGTATTTAGAACACAATCTTATGTGGTACATTTATTGCTGGATTGTGCATGGCACAATATATATGCAAGTATATATTATGTTATATATATATATAACACTAATCATTTCTCTCAAGTGTCCAACTGATTTACTCTTTTCTCAGGTAATTCATGCTATTCAATGAGACAAAGCACCTGATATATGATTCTTAGATCTGCAGTATGGGTCTCTTACTATTTGAGTCAAAGCCCATTGATTTTCCATACAGTCTACCTGTCTTGACTCTGATATAGCTAGCTGACACTCTTAATACCAAACACTCAGCTATTTTTTTTTGCTAATATAGAAATAGTTGCTATTTCTAGAAAATTGCACTAAGTGAAACAATGAGACTTACCCTATCATCAGCTCAATATGGTAACCCTAGGGAAACTGTATCTAAATTCATTCAGTTAAATGTTTGATACACACTTATTAAATCTTATTATTTTTAGAAACATATATGTGAATATATGCAAAAAATATAGCAACAGAGATATAATACCTAATCCAGATGACCAATGTCTTGATGAGTTGTCCCAGGTATGGGGAACAGAGATCTGTATTCTCAAATAGTAAAGTGGTATTAAAGCTCCAGCTTGACAGTACACCACAGATAAGGCGAGTTGGGGGTTCCTGGAATGTGAAAAATATCAGCCCCGACCAACAGTTGACCATATGTGTGAGTGTGGAGAAAGGGAGAGGAGAGAGGCAATGCTGGTGACTAGAAGAAAAAAATGACCCTTTCTGGCTCCAAATAGCTGCCAAAGTTGATTTTGTACATAGTCTAGACATGCAGAGGAGTTCACCTTCCTATGGCCACCTGAAGACTGGTACTTATGATTCAGCTAACAGGCATTTCTTGTTTGTTTTGTTTTTGACAGAGAAATAGAGAGAGAGCACAAGTAGGCAGAGTGGCAGGTAGAAGGAGAGGGAGAAGCAGGCTCTCTGCTGAGCAGGGAGCTCAACGTGGGGCTCCATCCCAGGACCCTGGGATCATGACCTGAGCTGATGGCAGGCCATGACATGACCTGAAGGCAGCTGCTTAACTGAATGAGCCACCCAGGTGCCCCTCAGCTAACAGGTTCAAAGTGAATCTGAAAAGATATTATTATGAATAGAAGATCAAGTATGAAATGCTAGGATTACACAAGGGGCCACCCAGTGACTAGTCACTTCCCTGCATACAGATGGAGCCTGTCTCTGGGCTCTGTCATGCTGGCATTCAAAGTGGTCTCTGACTCCTGACCTACTCTTGTCCATAGGAAGGTAAGAATTTCCCAGAACTACTGGGATTAATGACTAGTATGGAAAAAGCAAACATGAAACCAGACCTTTAGAGCAGCTTCCAGCCTCATAAATAATCTTTACCAGATCAGCTTAATGGACTGTTTCTTTGTTTGTTTATTCATTCATTTATTTATTTTTATTGAATGCAGCTGTGTATCTGTCTGCATGACATTTGTCTTCCTCCTTTCATAGTTTCTAGACAGTGTGCTCCAGGAGTTTAATGATATTATAGGTCTTATCTCCTACTGTATTACAGAAACTACAGCATGGATAATCTTGAATAAAATATGTTTTTGATCAAAATGAATAAGCTTAAAGTGACCCATGTCTCTGTGTGTCTATTGGTTCTTCTGATTATGTTTCTGAATCTATATGTCCTCTGAATGTTTTATTATATCCTGTAATGCCTTCAAATACTGGCCATCCTAAGTTGTATTTTCATGTAATGCCCTCAAAAATATAAGTTCATAACTATGCCAGAATGCATCTTTTCCTTGTGCTCTTGAGAATCAATTCAAGGGGATCTAAACTCCATCAAAGGAAATCTTTCTTGACTTTATCTCTGGGCCCAGTGATCCTGGAACCTGCCATAGCAGACTAATAGAAAACACATTAGGATAACAAGATGTTTTAGAAAGTCTTCAAGTGGGTACATTTGATTGACACCTCCAGAACTTTCTCTCTTCCTTTTTCTGTCCTTCCATAACTTGCAGAGATTGTATGGAGAGATGAGTGAAAGGGCTCTTAAGAAATAAAGGACTGGGGAGTCAGTTTTACTTAGATGGAGGTGAATCTTATGAAAAAGAGACCACAGCTCTGGGATCATGATGGACCCCGCTGAACATCTGGGTCAAGGGAGTTAGGGTGGACAATTTAATGCCTTGCTCTGGTCCTTATATCCACATATGCTTCAATACAGAGGCAAAGTCTTGGGAGTTCTCCAAAAACAAACAAACCAAGCATGGAGCAAAAACTCCATCCTCCTTAATTTTTCTCTCCTACCAGTATGTAATGTTTGAAATTAATCACCTTCCTGGTGCTCAAACCAGGAAGCAGCTCCAGACCTTGGGGTATCACTGTTCCAAACCTTCAAATTCCCAAGATTGGTAGAATAAAGGTTGGAGGAGGCAGAAGGGGAGGACCTTCTGAAACAAATGTTCTTGAAGCGTGGCTTCTGGGTATGATCTAAAGAGGTGGTGTTGGAACCAAGACCTTGGCCGAGGTCGGGGTCCAGGCTCATATCTGTGGCACCAGTGAACAAAAGACTCATGAAGGTCAGTAAGAAGCTCCAGGGTATCTTATATTAGTATATGTAACAGGTAATGGCAGAGCAGGGTAGGGTGTAGAGACTTGGCTTAAACAAACTTACAGAGAAAGGCAGTAATATGTCAGTCAAGAGGTGATGAGACATAAGAATATATACCAAAGACTCTCCCCAAAACTGGGCTTCCAAATGACCTTTTCTTGAAGATCTCTGAAATAGGGAAAAGCCAAACTCTGCCTTCCCCTTCCTCACTAGACAGATACGCGCTGGGAGAAAAAAAGCAGAACCTCCATGGGAATAGAGGCAGGTACCTCTAGAATGATTCAGAGCTCTGGGATGAATTATCTGTTTCCTTTGCTGTGCTCTTCAGCTCTTAACCCCTGTCTGTGCCACCATGTATTTACACCCCCAGAGTTTAAATCAGGTTGAGGAGGGGAGGCACTATAATGACCAAGAGCATAGACTAACAGAAAGAAAAACTTGCCAAATAGACCAGCCTTGGATTAAGGCAATGGCAGAATTTGAGAAATCGGGCATTAGATACTCTGCTTTAAATGGCTTCATATTCCCAGAAGTGAGCCCATTATCTATCATAAAATAAGTGTGCAAATTCTGTAACCAAAGGCAGAGCAGAGCTTCTTTCATTATTCCCTTCTATACTGAAGTATTGGTACTGTTGATCTTGAGGATCTCAAACCCCACACAGACAGGGAGTAATAGTGGATCTGTTGTCAGGGAGCTGTGTGTAGGGGAAAGTAGTCACCATTTTTACTAACAAGGGATGCCACCCAAGGAAAAAAGTTGGATGCTTTGGGTAGAAAGACATTCAAAGCCGGTATTCACTGGTAAGAAAGTCAGGAATTTATTGCCTGTATAGGTTAATAAGAAGTTCATGGCTTTGGAAAAGTATAAACATATGTACTGAGACTTATACTGAGTATTTGGTGATTAAGTTACATGTACTGGATACCATGTATCAGAAAGAGATGGCATTGCTAGGTATATGTCATCTTGTCAGATACCACAGATGATGTCAAGAATGTAGAAGATAAGAATAAAGCATACAAGGCAGACAGGTATTGGGGGGAATGAAGGCTGGAAACAAAAGGGAGAAGGATCCCAAAGAAAGACAATTGTAAAGTTTGTTACTTGAATGTCCCGGTAGTGCTCCTCCAAGAGAACACATATAAGAGAAGAGAGACTCAGAATATCTTCTTGAAGACTCCATGTTTCTGGGATGGAAAGATTAGATTGGGAAATAGCTTTTAATCAATACAAGATCTTAAGGGTTCCCCAGGAATGAATACCCCCATGAGCTGATGGATATATTTTCCACGGTCACGAGGCAATAGTTAGAGAATTATAAGTCTTTGCAGCATTAAAAAATGATTTACAAGGACCATGTAGATGACATCAACAATTTTTATTTTTTTATTGTTATGTTCAATTAACCAACATTCATTAGTTGCATATAACACCCAGTGTTCATCACACCACATGCCCTCCTTAATACCAGTCACCTGGTTACTCTATCCCCCACCCATTAGAGACTCTGGACTCCAGGAACCAAACTGAGGGACACCAACAAATTTTTTTAAAGATTTTATTTATTTGAGAAAGAGAGAGAGAGCATGAGCAGGGGGAAGAGCAGAGGGAGAGGGAAAGGGAGAAACAGATTCCCTGCTGAGCACAGAGCCTGAAAGTGATCCATCTCAGGACACTGAGATCATGACCTGAGCTGAAGTCAGACACCTAACAGACTGAGCGAGCCAAGTTCCCCAACACAAATTTATTTAACACTTCATGAAGTGGATAGTCTCTGCTTGGAGGACTGAAATATGGGGTATAAGGCAGAGGATTTTTACAGGATTAAAAACTAAAGAACAATGAACAAGGAAGAAAAAAACAGAAAATACCTTCTTGTCTGAAGCCACATAGTCTACCTTGTGTCTGGTGAGAAGGCCCGGAGTTGTTTTGGTGTTTGGGATCTGGCTGATGGCTATACTGTGTTTCTAGTCAAGTGGGGTATTTACAGGGACACCAAAGTTTCAGTTTGCTGATGTGGCACCCTCTCTAGGAGTAGCCCCATCTTGGGCCTAGAAAGTTTATTTCAACAACACCAAACTGTGTCATTGGGTACATGGTCCTAATCACCAACTAACTGTTCCTCCAACCCCCAACTTCTGGACACACACACACACATTGGCAGCACCCAGCTCCAAAAGTATGTTCAATTACTTTGATTGAATTAAGCACAGATTCTTAGTCTTTGAGTGAAAACACATAAAGGGACCCATTTAGGCTTATTTTCTTCACAGATATGACTGGGTAGATCATCATTTCTGAAATTCCCCTTGTCTAGCATGGTGCAGGACCTTGTGAGGGCATCTGGACCTTGTGAAGACCTCTTCATCATCTTCAGTATCAGTTATAGAAAAATGGGGAAAGTAAGACGTTTGTGGGGGAATCTGTTAAATTAATAGGGCACATTGGCACCACATCCAACTGTGTCTGTTGGATACTAGGAAGCTGTTGTGTCTCCAGCTCTTTTTCTCCTCTCCCTGTCTGGATCCCCAACCCCTGGGTCTCAGCATGGCCTAGCAAATAGCCCAGGTTAGACTTGTGGGGATAGGCAGCTTGGACCCATCCCTGTCAAGACAAAGTTTTTTAGTGTTGGGTTTTGGGTTTTGTTTTTTTGTCCTTTGGGTTTTGTTTTGTCTGTAGGAGCTTGGTGCATATTCCTCAGGTGTGCAGAACAGAGGTTAACGAAGGATAGATTATGTGTGTGCAATTATGGGGAAAGAAAGAAAATGCACGAGACACATGCGTCAGGGGCAGAAGTAAGCCTGGCCTGGAGAAAAAGGTTTCATGGCAGGCTGTAGGGATAGATTTAACCCACATAGCAGGTGAGGAGGGATTCAGATAAGATCCCATTCTCAAGGGTGGCAGTAAGGGTGATTATAAATTCAATATAGGAAGAGAAAGGAATAAATTTCCCAAAGTTCAACAAGCTTGTGCAGGCCATCAGAGGCAGATTATTTCCTTAAAGGTTGATGGAATCAGAGCCAAATGTAAATGAATTTCTAACCTCTTGCACATTCCCTAGCCCTTGATCGCCAAACCACAGAATCACTGAGATTTGGGGTAATATGGAGGTAAGTCAAATATGCAAATGTGGTACCATGGCAAATGCTCTGGAGCAGTTTACAAGCTATATAATGTGTCCTGTGTGTGTCAGGTCCATGGATTGGCACAATTTTCTGTTTAGAAACACCAACCACACTTGAAAAAAAAAATTTTTCATATCTATCTCTCCTCCTCTCTTACTGGACTGTGGAATCCACTGTATAACAGCTTCAAGCACAATGCTTCAGTTGAGTAGAGTAGGAGCTTAAGAAACTGTTCTTTATTAAATCAAATAATAACTAAGAGAGGATGATGTTCCTGTGTCTATTTCTCTTAATTTTACATCTTTATATGTAAAGATTTTAGAGAGAGAGATAGAGATCTAAGTCCCTGTCTTTAGGGCATTTCTCCAACATTTTGTCCCCTTCTATGTAACAGGAGACTTCCCAAAGTAAATAACAGAAGTCTTCTGTGTTCAGGGCCTGCCTGTTCCTTCCTAGGCATATATTCTGAGTACACTGGAGTCAACATCATAGGACATCTTTCTCAACTTCCCAAAGTTTCCACTGGTGAATTTTCTTTTTAATGCAGTTATATGAAATGTTCATTTTTAGTGAACAATTTTCAATCATTGTAGTCTCCACATTTTCCTATGAGCTCCAGGATATCCAAGGAAAGAAAGAAGAGAAAGAAAAAAAGATACAGAAGAGGAGTTTAGAAGCGAAAGGAAAAAGATACAGAAGAAGATACATTTATAAGAAAGGGGAGTGCTCAAGCCATAACTTGTTCTTCACCTCCTTGCCATAGCAGCCCATTCAATGTGGAATAGATAAGAGACCCTCAATAAAATCAACTGTGTTAATAATGATATTTGTAATAACCTTAAATCTCAGTGATGGCGTATTGCATCTGCCAAAGAACATTTATTTTGGGTCTGGTAAGGAGTTCTGTAGACATTTATATCACTAGGGCAGGAACTGGGCCAGAACTGAAAATAACATATTTATTATATATTAACAGTCCATGGAGGTATCTAGGTAACTAGGGGTCTGTCACTGAGCAACAGGTTCTGTGCCTTGAAAGCGGTGTTATCAGAATACCACTGGTGTCTGCCCAGTATGGAAACCATGGAATCAGAACATACAGTGATGCCAAAGACAAAACAATGCCAGGCTTGTTCCAACCCAGCAATAAGTTATCAACATTATCTTTTCCCTCCTCAGGGGATGAGGAGGCATATGAGGAGGCATATGGTAGAAAATACCAAGAAGACAGGCATTTAAAGATATTTATTTATTTATTTATTTGACAGAGAGAGACAGATCACAAGTAGGCAGAGAGGCAGGCAAAGAAAGGGGGTGGGGGAAGCAGGCTCCCTGCTGAGTAGAGAGCCTGACGTGGGGTTCGATCCCAGGACCCTGAGATCATAACCTGAGCTGAAGGTAGAGGCCCAACCCACTGAGTCACCCAACCGCCCCAGGAGAGGCATTTAGATAGAGAATCACAATCCAGTATTCTGCTTTCCCAGGCAGCAACCATCTTCTCCTTTATCCACAGGCATGGATTGGTTTTACTATGCTCAAAGTCCTTCCATGAAGTGTATTCATACATTAAAACATTAGTGAGATACATGTCACCTTGTGGCCTAACAGGGCTCTAGGTGAGCCTGACTACTGGCTTCACACCATTCTGGGTGCATTAAGGCCCTGGTGAGGCTTAACACTGCAATAAAATGCACTGGATTGTATTCAATGCAACCTGATACATTTAAATTATGCAGTAATTTTTTAAAAACCTGTAGGTATAAACTCTGAGGACAAAGATTGCAGCCCAGACATACCCTCCACTTTAATCAACGTTCTCTATAATATCACTGATATTCAATATCCACTGGCTTGAAGGCAGGATGAAGTTCATGTCTCTAACCATACTTGGAGGACCTCTGCCTATTTCTCTGGGGATGTGAGAGTCTGACTGTAGCCAGAAGACCAGGCAGGTATGCAGAAGAAGGGGGCCCAGCTTCACCACCAGCACTGGGAACCATACATATTGAAGCACTGACAAGTGCCAGTTAGAGGAGGACTTAGCATAAGCCGAGCATCCATGGAGGAGCCAGGCAGTCAGCTTCCATGTGCAGAACAGCTGTGATACAAGGGTACCCCAGGGACATGCATGGCTTGTCCAGCTTCGTGCTGAGGACTGAGTAGCTCAGAGGTGAGCCCAAGTGGGCAAGATGAGAAACAGTAAGTAAAGAGGACAGAATAAGTCTCAGGTGGAAGAGAAGTTCAGTGGCATAGATGGGAAAGAAAATGAGTGAATTAAAGTTAGAAGACAAAGGAGAGAGAGCCAGGGAGACAGGAGTGAGGGTCAGAAAGGGAACCCAGGGGGAAGGTCTCTTCGTGTGTTGGTTGTTAAAGAGGGCAAGGAAGTTAGGTGTTCCCCTGGGACCCAAGATCAGCGAAATCATTCTTCATCAGTGACTAACCGCTACCTGTACCCAAGCAGGAGTTCCTATGCATGCAGGGCTGAGAGAACTAAGATGGGGGTACTAGCTGATCCATGAGACAACAGGCCCAAATGCTTAGTCACTTCCCATTCTTGGAGTCTTTATCTCACAGGCATAAGCTTCTGCTCTCCAAGCATTCCCCTCCCAACTTTGCAAAAACTACCACCTGCCCCCTTAGTGAATGAACCAGGAGACAGCCTTTAGGAATGGGGCAGAGGGCTGTCCCTCAAGTCTCTACATGGTTCAGATGGAAGAGAAGATGTACTACATATACCTTGAGAAATCACTTAACCCTGAGTTTTTGTTATTTCTCTGTTACCTAGAATAAAACCATTCTCAAAGGTGAGTTTGGAAGTTAAAATGAAAGTGAAATGAAAGTGAAAATGAACCCTCTTACATTGTTGGTGGGAATGCAAGTTGGTGCAGCCACTTTGGAAAACAGTGTGGAGATTCCTGAAGAAATTAAAAATAGAGCTTCCCTATGACCCTGCAATTGTACTACTGGGTATTTACCCCAAAGATACAGATGTAGTGAAAAGAAGGGCCATCTGTACCCCAATGTTTATAGCAGCAATGGCCACGGTCACCTAACTGTGGAAAGAACCAAGATGCCCTTCAACAGACAAAATGGTAAAGAAGATATGGTCCATATATACAATGGAATATTACGCCTCCATCAGAAAGGATGTGGCTCAGTGGGTTGGGGCCTCTGCCTTCGGCTCAGGTCATGGTCTCGGGGTCCTGGGATCGGGCCCTGCATTGGGCTCTCTGCTCAGCGGGAAGCCTGCTTCCTCCTCTCTCTCTCTGCCTGCCTCTCCAACTACTTGAGACCTCTGTCAAATAAATTTAAAAAAAAAAAAATCTTTAAAAAAAAAAAAAAGAAAGAAAGGATGAATATCCAACTTTTGTATTAACATGAACGGTACTGGAAGAGGTTATGCTGAGTGAAATAAGTCAAGCAGAGAGAGTCAATTATCATATGGTTTTGCTTATTTGTGAAGCATAAGGAATAACACAGAGGACATGGGGAGATGAAGAGGAGAAGTGAGTTGGGGGAAATCAGAGGGGGAGATGAGCCATGAGAGACTGTGGACTCCGAGAACAAAACTGAGGGATTTGGAGGGGAGGAGGGGAGGGAATGGGTGAGCCTGGTGGTGGGTATTATGGAGGGCACGTATTGTATGGAGCACTGGGTGTGGTGCATAAACAATGACTTTTGGAACACTGAAAATAAAATAAAATGGGAAAAAAATAACATTTCTGATGTGCTGGTACAGCACAATACATGCATTTTAATGTCTTCTTTTATTAAGTCTTCTGCCATCTTGACAAAGACCAAGCATTTCCCAGTCTTTACTCAGCAGTTAGCAAAATGTCAGAGATTCCTCTAAGTTTTACTTCACCAAGGCCCCTCTTCCAATTATACTTCACAAGTAACCTAAGCTTCACTTGGTCCTTTGCCCCTCAGGGAGTTCCCACTCTTACAGCTCTTGTTGTCCTTGGAAGGGAGGTTTGGAATTTGTATTTGTATGCAATCTGAATGTCCAGAATAGTGAACAAAGCATTACAATTATAGATATTGAGAGAGTTCTTGACTTTTAAGTCATATCCCGCTCACTTTTCTAACACATTCAATGACAAGAATTTGTACTTAGCTATACTGTTTCCATCAGGGACCAAGACCAATCATATAATCCTTTTATGAAAACAATCAGGCCAGAAGAAACTATAAGTGACTCATTCCACTTCACCAAAAGTCTAGAAGGAGCAATAGTTATATTGTCACTTTCCAAATGATGTGATCCAGAGAGATGGGACTTGATTATAAAGTCTTTTTAAGCAGCAAGGCAGAAGATGATAAAGCCAAAAACAGTGAAAAAACATGTCTGACTGAGGAGCCTACGGTTACAGTCAGGGAAGCCATAAACTCATGTTACCTGATAGATAAAAATAGTACTGGCTAAATAGAATTAAGAGTTAAAACAGACCTGTACCCCTGAAACAAATAATACATTATATGTTAATAAAAAAATTATGAGTAAATGTAAGCAAAAAGAAAAAATTGATGTTCTAAATGAAAGATTCACAGTACCCATACTCTAGGTTTCAAAGGAGAAAAAAGCACTTTATTGATATTATAAAAACCTAATAGAAACAGAAAGAAGAAAAGGGAAATCTTCACAGAGATAGAAGCAATAGTAAGCAGTAAAGGAGAATAAGACAGAGTTACATCAGATTGGGTACTTACAACATCAAGTCTCATTAGCTGGGGAAGCTCCATGGAGACAGACAGGCTAGAGTCCTGATTGAGATGCCTGGACAGAGGGTCCTACCCTCAGGTGAGACTTCCAACTGACCATCCCATGAGGGCCATAATTGTAGTGCAGATGACAAGGTTTGAAGCTAAATATTGTTTGCCTACATGCAATTTGGAGCGAGCTGCATTCCTATGTTATCATGTCTTTACATGTTCAAGGAGACTAGGCCATATGTGCTTGCCTCCCCTCCCAGATTTCATTCTGGGGAGCCAGCCCAGCCTAGAGCTGAGGCTATATAAGGCAAGATTTACAGCTCTTGGGGGCACTTGAGTGGCTCCGTTGTTAAACATCTGCTTTCAGCTCAGGTCATGATCCCAGGGTCCTGGAATTGAGCCGTGCATGGGGCTCCCTGCTTAACAGGAAACCTGTTTCTCCCTCTCCCCACTCCCCCTGCTTATGTTCCCTCTCTCGCTGGGTCTCTGTCAAATTAATAAATAAAATCTTAAATATATATATATATATATATATATATTTAAGATTTTATATTTATATTTTATATTTATATTTATATTTAAGATTTTATATTTTATATTTAAGATATATATATATATATATTTACAGCTCTTGGCATCCAGACTGGAAGGGCCAGTTATGACCTGGAGGCTGAATGATGTCAACTAACCAGGCTCCCAAGGTCACTAATGCAGCATGAACTAAAAACAAACAAACAAACAAACAAAAAACATTTTTAGCCTACCTGTGTACATGCAGGTCAGGGTGGTCTATTTTGTAGGACAAATCACAGAAACTTCCATCCATATAATACAGTTGAAAATTATAGCTTTGAGGAACTTGTTATGCAAAAATCTCATGTAAATGGAGCAATTACACAATGGGTAGATGACTCAGCTTAAATTACCAATTCAGGGAGCACAATAATGTACTTGAAGCTCATTCCTGCTTTGTGATTCATACATGATTAGACACCCAAATCATAACTTTCCAAGTTTCCCAAGTTCCTTTTTTAAGGAACAGTACCCACAATCCACTTCTTCACACTCTACTACAATTGTCTATGACAAAAGAGGTGAAGAATGCCTTGACGGATTTGTTTTGTTTTAACACTGTAGATAATGGGATTCATCACAGGAGGTGCTAGTATATAGATGTTGGTCATGATGACATGTACAATTGGAGGGGCATGTTTGGCAAAGCGGTGAGTCATGGACGATCCCACCATGGGCACATAGAGGACCAAAAGAGCCAGAATGTGGGACAGACAGTTATTGAGTGCTCGGAGCCTTTCAACCTGGGAGCTGATTCTCAAGACACTTCTTAGGATGAGTGCATAGGAGAACACAATGAGCAGGGGATCCAACGTAATAATGACCAGAGCTAGAACAAATCCATACCAATTATTGACAGTAGTGTCAGCACACACCAGGCGAATCATATCTTGATGGAGGCAGTAGGAGTGAGAGAGATGGTGGGAGCTACAGAAGGGAAGCCGTTTCAGCAGGAACAATGGGGGAAGAACAGCCAGAACACAGCGGCAAATGATGGCTAACCCTATTCTACTGATTACTTGATTGGTGAGGATGGACACATAACGGAGGGGGTGGCAGATGGCCACATAGCGATCAAAGGACATGGCCAACAACACAGAAGATTCCATAAAGGAGAATCCATGGAGGAAGAAGAACTGGGCAAAACAAGCCTCAAAGCTGATCTTTGAGGCATCAAACCAGAGGACCCCCATGACTGTAGGCAAAGTGGTAAGGGTAAGCCCCAGGTCTGTTAGAGCCAACATAGAGAGGAACAAGTACATGGGCTCATGTAGAGAGGGCTCTGTCCTGATGACAGCCAGGATGGTGGTATTGCCCATGATGGAGAGAGTGTAGAGACAACAGAAGGGGATGGAAATCCAGGTATGGAAAACCTCAAAGCCAGGGATGCCCATGAGGATGAAGAAGAAGGGGACTTGAGTAGAGTTAGTAACCAAAAACATGACTGGAAGAGGCAGCCTCAAGACCAGAGTTCTTTGCCAAATCTGTGAAAAGTGGACAACATAAGGATTCAAGTAAATGTTCTATGACTACTTGAAATCACTCTGATAGATTGTCAAGGAAGACCTGGGGGAAGGGAGCTAGCTGGGAAATAAGTTTACAAATGTCTTATCAGTTTTGTTTGTTTTAGCTCTTAACTTATCATCTCTTATCAACCAGTGAGTTGAGAGCTTGAAGTTCTCCTTAATTTTAATCCAAAAACTTCTTTATCTGTGCAGAAGCAGTTATACCTTTGCAGCAGGAGGGTGTAGGGGTACTTTATAGATGTTGGAAAGAAGAGCTGTGGAGAAAAAAAATTACTGTAGGACATCCTTGGATGCCATAAAGTTAGGAGAAAAAGACAAAGTTAAGACCAGTAAATATCCAAAGCAATTCCAATATGCCAATTGACTGTTTTGAACCAACCAAACCATAGAGAAGTAAACTCAGGTAAAGGACTGGGAAAAGCTAATGCCTGTCTTCAGAACCTAGGAACCCTAAGAAAGAACTTTTAGAATCAGATGGGTGCAGGGAATCTGTTAGAAAAGACTTTACATGAGCTAAATGGGTAAGACTCGGGTGCTCAATATCTGTCAGAAGAACATATATCAAAAGACTAACCAGGGGATGCCTGGGTGGTTCATTGGTAAGCATCCAACTCTTGATTTTGGTTCAGGTCATGATCTCAGGGTCCTGAGATCAAGCCCCCACATGGGGCTCTGTGCTCAGCAGGGAGTCTCCTATAGATTCTCTCTCCCTCCCCCTCTCCTTCTGCCCCTCCCCATTGCCCTTTAAAATAAATAAGTAGATCCTTTTATAAAAAAAATAAAAGACTAGCCTAGGAAGCACATTTTTGGAAAGACTCCAACAATAGGTAGGAGCATCTCTGTGGGAACAGTCTTATAGGGTTGGATTAAGGAAAAATATCCTCTTCATAATAAAGCAATTGGATCCATTGAATCAGCCAGTGGTTTTCTGTAAAACTGTTTAAGTTCATATTAATAGATGTGAAAGGGAGCAGAATCTGCCACCCCCAAAATACGTCTGTTTGGTTTACAGATTATCTCTGAGCTGATTATTTCTAAGAAACAGCAGACATAGAAAAATCTCTGAAAGCTGAGGGGATGTTAATTTTTTTTAAGATTTTATTTATTTATTTGACAGAGAGAGAGGCAACATGGAGGAGCGGGAGAGGAGAAGCAGGATTCCCGCCAGGCAGGGAGACTGATGGGGCTCTGGGATCCTGAGATCATGACCTGAGCCACCTAGAAGCCCTGCCTTTTGGATCCTTATATTGACCTGAGATATTTATATTTATAAAGGAGACCTGGAAGAGGAGAATCAGTAAATCTTTGAAGACTCTTATCAAAGAAGAAGGCAGTGATGTAAATCTGCACAACCATTCATTTGTTTACTGTGCTTTTCCTCCCATTAGAAGCCCTCCCTCCTACCCATCCAGCCCCCCAACATCTTCCTTTGTCTTTATCCAAAGAAGGCATTTAATGTGATAGTTTGGGCCATTACTCACTTTTCCAAGGTAAGTCCCATGTATACAGGAGGTATATATATGTTATTAAATTCTGCTTATTTTTCTCCTGATAATCTTTGACTATAGGGAGGCCTCAGCCAAAAATCTAGAAGGGTAAAAGGGAAAATTATTTTTCCTCTCTTATAGTTGTTTGGATAAACTATTTCATCTGTTTGTTTTTAACATTACTATCTGGTAACACTTCCCTCCACCTTCTGTAAACTCACTCTTGATAAAGTCCAGATGTCTTGCTATTTCTGTCCTCCACCAGAAAATTGAAAGCATTACTTAGGAATCCTTTTATGACTTAGAGTGATCATAGGTGTTATCTCATCCACTATGAAGACTAGTAGATTAAGGAAGCAGAAGAGAATGGGAAGGGAGGAAATCCTGGGCTATGGAAGCCAGAATCTCTTCCTATTCACTCATCACTCTCCAGCCTCTATGATAGTATCAGGGTTCTAGCAGTTTTTCCATCAGTGAAAGACCCCTCCCCCTTTTTATTGCCCTTTCTCAAAAAATAGTGTTACCCAGAGAATGCTCTCTTCAGCAATCTATGCCTTGGCACAGCACCATAATGTAGTTTTAGCTCCTGTCCC
This sequence comes from Meles meles, assembly GCF_922984935.1. NCBI lineage: Eukaryota > Metazoa > Chordata > Mammalia > Carnivora > Mustelidae > Meles > Meles meles. Next base: position 57,232,099 of record NC_060073.1, on the reverse strand, counting down.
TCAAGCTCCCAGATCATCCATCACCCTTCTTTCCTCCAGCCCAGTGGTGATGTATATCTCTATGTCCTGTTCACAGAGGTAAGTCTTCCTGCTCAGCCTCTCTGTCCCATCTTTCTGGTAATCCATAATCATATACTTCACCTGTGTCTGTTAGCCAAGTGCCTTGCTTTTTCTGTAGAACTCCTCATTCCGCTGAGCAGAAGGATTTGCATAGGCTCCTACAGGTCCTCAGGGAAGGGAGAAGCCCTTGGGCCTTACAGGAACCCAAGGGATGGAAGCTAGAAAGATTTTTGTGGAAGAGTCTGCCCTGGACCACATCTAGTTAAGGACACAGAAGTTCATACAGATTACAAGCTGATTTTCCAAGCATAGTCTGACCAACATTAAAACCAAAACAACCAAGCAAAAACTTTGTGTAAATAGTTTCTCTAGAGATTTTTTTGCTTGTTTGTTTTTACTTTAAGTAGGCTCCATACCCAACAAGTAGCCCAAAGCCAGGCTTGAACTCACAACCCTGAGATCATTACCTGAGCCAAGATCAAGGGTCCTGACACTTAACTGATTGAGCCACCCAAGCACACCTCTCTAGAGATGTTTTTGTCTGAGAATTTCTGGAACTCTTTGGACAGAAAAACAATTTCCAAAGAGAAAATTCTTTTTATGAAGTATTTATTATATGAAATGCTGGACCTGGGACTTTCCAGCACTCTTCTCTATTACACACTGTTTTTGTCTGTTTGTTTAACCACTAATAGTAAAAATAAATAAAAGAGTCAGAGAAGTGTAATGATAGAAGATGGAATTAAGGATGAGGTAACTCTTAGCTTATTCTATACTAGGACAATATTAGTATTTTTATTTATAAAACAGAATTGTTTTCAAAATTTTTATATCCTTTTCCCTATTATGTTGAGTAATTCTTTTTCTTTTTAAAGAAGAACAAATATTGCATTTTCCTAACTTAAGTGGTTGTGAATTAAACTAATTTGGATTCAAAATCTAATTTGAATACTCACTAGTTGCATGACTCTGGGTTGCTGACTTAAACTTTCTTTGCTTTAATTTAATTTTCAGTATGTCAAAGATGAAAATCATATTTGGAAAGTGTTAAAGACACTTTCTGAGATGTATCAAAGCCTAAATAATTGTTAGCTCTAAATGCTAATTGTACTAACTATACTGTTATGATACTCATTGTTATTATTATTTTTATTATTGTTTATTTCATTATCATTATTATCCAAACTTTCCAAGATGCAGTTATTTTATTTATTTTTTCAATATTTTTTCCTAATCTGTAGACATTAGGTCAGAATCTTTGATAAGAAAATTAGATTATTAAGAATGTTCTCATTAACAACTTAAAAATAGTTTGGGGACCCTCATGTTGTTCTCAGAAATTTCAGCAAACCTATATTACTTAACTCTTTAATGCCAGAGACAGTGTTATATCTTGGTAATGCATAAACAAAAATGATACATCTTTGCTTAGAAAGAGCAGGCAAATAACTAAGACTTAAGGAGGAACCCAAAAGAAATGTTATCAGTTACATTTAGGTAGAGGGAACAGGAGAAGAGGAGATCTATATTTCTAATAATTCAAATCCATAGTATTATTTCAAAGTATATACTCTCCTAGCAACTAATATTAAAGACTGAAAAACACAGACTTTGATTAATACGCCGTTGACTTGCATTTTGGTAAAGCATCGAGCTCTGATTCTAGACCTCTTAATTCAAATTCTGACTATGTCCTCTGAGGCGGATAGAGACTCTGGGGCCCCAGCCCCTTCCTGTCCCCTGCTCCCCATTGTTCCTGCTGGGGCAGAAGACCAGATGCCCGTCCTGTTTGATTAAGAAAAGAAAAAGAGGGGCGCCTGGGTGGCACAGTGGGCTAAGGCCTCTGTCTTCGGCTCAGGTCATGATCTCAGGATCCTGGGATCGAGCCCCTCATCGGGCTCTCTGCTCGGCGGGGAGCCTGCTTCCTCCTCTCTCTCTGCCTGCCTCTCTCTCTGCCTGCCTCTCTGCCTGCTTGTGATCTCTCTCTCTCTCTGTCAAATAAATAAATAAAATCTTTTAAAAAAAAAGAAAAAGAAAAAAAAAGAAGTCCCATGTCTTCCCCCCAACCCGCCCCCCGCCCCATGATTTAGCACTCTTCTGAGACACCTCCACATAGATTCTACTTCCACATGAAGGGGCCATTTGGTCTTGAGAGACTACGAAAATGCCTCTTTACAATCCCCCATCACCCATAACCATAAAAACTCACTCCTAGGGACATGTGGGTGGTTCAGTGGGTTAAGCCTCTGCCTTCAGCTCAGGTCATGATCTCAGGGTCCTGGGATAGAGCCCCCTCATCTGGCTCTCTGCTCAGCAGGGATCCTGCTTCCCCCTCTCTCTGCCTGCCTCTCTGCCTACTTGTGATCTCTCTCTCTCTGCCAAATAAATAAGTAAAATCTTAAAACAGTACAAAACAAAAAAACCCACCTCACTCCTACCCTGTCGGGTGCTCAGACTTTGGGAGTGATCCCGCTGGGCCCTCCTGCAATAATAAAGCTAAGTTTTCCCTGATTTCCCGTGTGCCGCTTGAGTTTCCTCGGTTGCTTCAGATTTTCTGCAACACCTCTACCAGCTATGCGACCTTGAGTTATTTAGTGAAACACACTGTGCCTCAACGTTCCAACTCTCAAGTATTTCCCACAACTGTTGGATAATTTTACTCTTCCACAAGCCACATATGGGCATTCCAAGTACTTTACAACCATAACAACACATGGTACTGACTGTGGTTTTAACTGTAGTTATTCTAGTGTCTCTAAGTCATTTCATGGTGATTTAAATTTGCATTTCCTTTTTATTTTATTTTTTACTTCTTTACCCTCCTCCTAAATTTGCATTTCCTTCATAATTAATTATTTAATCATCTTTTCATATGCTTCTTAGCCATTAACATATCTTCTGTGAAAATATTTAGATTAAAAGTTTGCCTGCTTTTATTAGATTGCCTTCTGATTATTGAGTTGTAAGAGTTCTTTATTCAATCTGCATACAAGTGGTTTTTCAAATGTACATGTTATGAATATATATATTTTTTCAATCTCTGGATTGACTTTCTTTCCTTAACAGAGTCTTTTGAAGAGCAGACTTTGTTACTTTTAGTGAAGTTGAATTTATCAATTAACTTTTCTTTCCTAAAAAGATCACAAAGACTTTTTCCTCTGTTTTCTTCTAGATGCTTTACAGTTTTGGTATATTTTTTATTATGTACATATAGGTCTTTGCTGTGCTTAATTTGTGTTTAATTGTGTTTAAATTAATTTCAAACACTAAAGATGGGATCAAAGCTATATACACACAGTTGTACCAGTACCATTTACTGAAAAGATATTCTTTCTTACAAAAATAGTTGGTGACTTTCCTTAATGTCAATAACTTATCTATGTGAAGATCTCTTTCTGGACTCTCTTGTCTCTTTGGTTGATGTGTTTGTCTCTCATTATGGTTATTTAATACTATCTTTTTACTGAAGATTCATAGTAAGTTTTGAAATCAAATAGTATATGAGCTCTAAAAGACTGTTCTTTATTTTCAAGGTGTTTAGTTACATTAGTTCTTTTGCATTTCTGCAAAAAAAAAGTAATACAACCTATGAAATTCTATCAAAAAATGCTAAGATTTTGTTATTGTTTTACCCTAACCTCCAAATGAATGGTGCTGAGGTCTTACTCTGTTTTTATTGTTACTGGATTAATTTACCATTATTTCCTAAAGACCTTAAACAAACAAAAACATGTTCAATGGATGGACACTATAGGACAGTAATTCTATTTACTCAGAAGTGTCAATCTGCCTTGGAATCAGAAATGTCTTGACCCAGTGTGCTGGTATGTTTCCTTTTTGTCTATCATACTATCCAACCTATTCTTTGTACTCCAATTCAGATATATTTTACTTCTGCTTATATAATAATGCAACAATATTTTATTATTATTTTCACTTTAATATTCAATTGTTTTAATGAATTTAATAAGAAGAACAGAAATAAAAGTCTTAATCTCAACTTTTTTATTATGTTATGTTAGTCACCATACAATACATCATTAGTTTTTGACGTAGTGTTCCATGATTCATTGTTTGCATATAATACTCAGTGTTCCAAGCAATATGTGGCCTCTTTAATACACATCACTGGGATAACCCATCCCCCACACCTGCCCCTCTAAAACTCTCAGTTTTCTTCTTGGAGTCCATAGTCTCTCATGGTTCTCCTCCCCCTCCAATTTCCTCCCTTCATTTTCCCCTTCCTTCTCCTAATGTCCTCCAAGCTATTCCTTATGTTCCACAAATAGGTGAAACCATATGATAATTGACTTTCTCTACTTGACTTGTTTCACTCAGCATAATCTCCTCCAGTCCCATCCAAGCTGATGCAAAAGTTGGATATTCATCATTTGTAATGGCTGAGTAATATTCCATTATATGTATGGACCACATCTTCTTTATTCCCTCATCTGTTGAAGGGCATCTTGGCTCTTTCCACAGTTTGGTTATTGTGGACATTGCTGTTATGAACATTGAGGTGCATGTGGCCCCTCTTTTCAGTACATCTGTATCTTTGGCTAAATACCCAGTAGTGCAAATACTGAGTCATAAGGTAGCTCCATTTTTAATTTTGGGGGGAATCTCCACACTGCTTTCCAAAGTGGCCGTACCAACTTGCATTCCCACCAACAGTGTGAGAGTGGTCCCCTTTCTGAAAAATGTTTATTTTACATTAGTTTTTGTATGTTGACAGGTTTTATTTCTACCATGTCACAAATGAAGTTCCATGCTTTTTTTTTCCTTTGAGCATCCATTGTTTCTGAATAAAAGTCAGACAAAATTCTTCTCCTTGTTTCCTTGTATGCAATATTCTATATTCACTTTTTCTATATTTTTTCTATAGTCTATATAATTTTTCTGTATTTCTACATTCTATATTCATTTAGATTTTCTACATTCACTTAGTTGCATGTTATCTCGGACTGACCTTGCTCAACATTTGCTAAGCATCTGAATTCATGGGTATCTTTTATGTAATTTTAAAAAATATTTTCTTTATTTATTTGGAGAGAGAGAGAGATCACAAGTAGGCAGAGAGGCAGGCAGAGAGAGAGGGGGAAGCAGGTTCCCTGCTGACCAGAGAGCCCAATGTGGGACTCAATCCCAGGACCCTGAGACCACGACCTGAGCGAAAAGCAGAGGCTTAACCCACTGAGCCACCCAGGTGCCCCTTACATTCTAATTTTGAGAAATTTCAGCCAATAGTTCCTCAAAATTTTTTATCCTTTTTTCTCTCTTCTTCACTTTTAAAACACTAATTGCACATGTGAAAGACTCTGGGAGTCTGGAATTTTTATAAAAAATCTTTGTGTTTCATTCAATGCTTCTGTTTGGGTGATTATGTTGATGTATCTTTTTTTTATTTTTTTATTTACAGCATAACAGTGTTCATTGTTTTGGCATCACACCCAGTGCTCCATGCAGTACGTGCCCTCCCTATTACCCACCACCTGGTTCCTCAACCTCCCCCCCCCGCCCCCCCCCCCCCCCGCCGCCCCTTCATAACCCTCTGGTTGTTTTTCAGAGTCCATAGTCTCTCATGGTTCATCTCCCCTTCCAGTTTCCCTCAACTCCCTCTCCTCTCCATCTGCCCATGTCCACCGTGTTCTTTGTTATGCTCCACAAATAAGTGAGACCATATGATACTTGACTCTTTCTGCTTGACTTATTTCGCTCAGCATAACTTCTTCCAGTCCCATCCATGTTGCTATAAAAGTTGGGTATTCATCCTTTCTGATGGAGGCATAATACTCCATTGTGTATATGGACCACATCTTCCTTATCCATTCATCCGTTGAAGGGCATCTTGGTTCTTTCCACAGTTTGGCGACCGTAGCCATTGCTACAATAAACATTGGGGTACAGATGGCCCTTCTTTTCACTACATCTGTATCTTTGGGGTAAATACCCAGCAGTGCAATTGCAGGGTCATAGGGAAGCTCTATTCTTAATTTCTTCAGGAATCTCCACACTGTTCTCCAAAGTGGCTGCACTAACTTGCATTCCCACCAACAGTGTAAGAGGGTTCCCCTTTCTCCACATCCTCTCCAACACACGTTGTTTCCTGTCTTGCTAATTTTGGCCATTCTAACTGGTGTCAGGTGGTATCTCAATGTGGTTTTAATTTGAATCTCCCTGATGGCAAGTGATGATGAACATTTTTTCATGTGTCTGATAGCCATTTGTACGTCTTCATTGGAGAAGTGTCTGTTCATATCTTCTGCCCATTTTTTGATATGATTATCTGTTTTGTGTGTATTGAGTTTGAGAAGTTCTTTATAGATCCTGGATATCAACCTTTTGTCTGTACTGTCATTTGCAAATATCTTCTTCCATTCCGTGGGTTGCCTCTTTGTTTTGTTGACTGTTTCCTTTGCTGTGCAGAAGCTTTTGATCTTGATGAAGTCCCAAAAGTTCATTTTTGCTTTTGTTTCCTTGGCCTTTGGAGACATATCTTGAAAGAAGTTGCTGTGGCTGATATCGAAGAGGTTACTGCCTATGTTCTCCTCTAGGATTCTGATAGATTCCTGTCTCACGTTGAGGTCTTTTATCCATTTCGAGTTTATCATTGTGTACGGTGTAAGAGAATGGTCGAGTTTCATTCTTCTCCATATAGCTGTCCAGTTTTCCCAGCACCATTTATTGAAGAGACTGTCTTTTTTCCATTGAATATTTTTTCCTGTTTTGTCGAAGATTATTTCACCATAGAGTTGAGGGTCAATATCTGGGCTCTCCACTCTGTTCCACTGGTCTATGTGTCTGTTTTTATGCCAATACCACACTGTCTTGGTGATCACAGCTTTGTAGTAAAGCTTGAAATCGGGTAACGTTATGCCGCCAGTTTTGTTTTTGTTTTTCAACATTTCCTTAGCAATTCAGGGTCTCTTCTGATTCCATTCAAATTTTAGGATTATTTGCTCCAGCTCTTTGAAAAATACCGGTAGAATTTTGATCGGAATGGCATTAAAAGTATAGATTGCTCTACGCAGTATAGACATTTTAACAATGTTTATTCTTCCAATCCAAGAGCATGGAACAGTCTTCCATCTTTTTGTGTCTTCTTCAATTTCTTTCATGAGTGTTCTGTAGTTCCTCGACTACAGGTCCTTTACCTCTTTGGTTAGGTTTATTCCCAGGTATCTTATGGTTCTTGGTGCTATAGTAAATGGAATCGATTCTCTAATTTCCCTTTCTGTATTTTCATTGTTAGTGTAGAAGAAAGCCACTGATTTCTGTACATTGACTTTGTATCCTGCCACGTTACTGAATTGCTGTATGAGTTCTAGTAGTTTGGGGGTGGAGTCTTTGGGGTTTTCCATATAAAGAATCATACCATCTGCGAAGAGAGAGAGTTTGACTTCTTCCTTGCCAATTTGGATACCCTTTATTTCTCTTTGTTGTCTGATTACCATTGCTAGGACATCTAATACTATGTTGAACAAGAGTGGTGAGAGTGGGCATCCTTGTCGTGTTCCTGATCTCAACGGGAAGGCTGCAAGCTTTTTCCCATTGAGGATGATATTTGCTGTGGGTCTTTCATAGATAGATTTGATGAAGTTCAGGAATGTTCCCTCTATCCCTATACTTTGAAGCGTTTTCATCAGGAACGGATGCTGGATTTTGTCAAATGCTTTTTCTGCATCAATTGAGAGGACCATGTGGTTCTTCTCTCTTCTCTTATTGATGTGTTCTATCACACTGATTGATTTGCGAATGTTGAACCAACCTTGCAACCCAGGGATGAATCCCACCTGGTCATGGTGAATAATCTTTTTAACATGCTGCTGGATCCTGTTTGCTAGGACCTTGTTGAGAATCTTTGCATCCATATTCATCAGTGATATTGGTCTGAAATTCTCCTTTTTGGTAGGGTCTTTGCCTGGTTTGGGGATCAGGGTAATGCTGGCTTCATAAAAAGAGTCTGGAAGTTTTCCTTCTGCTTCAACTTTTTGGAACAGCTTCAGGAGAATTGGTGTTATTTCTTCTTTGAAAGTTTGGTAGAATTCCCCAGGGAAGCCGTCAGGTCCTGGGCTCTTGTTTTTTTGGGAGGTTTTTGATCACTGCTTCAATCTCATTACTAGATATCGGTCTATTCAGGTTGTCAATTTCTTCCTGGTTCAATTTTGGGAGTTTGTAGCTTTCCAGGAATGCATCCATTTCATCTAGGTTGCTTAGCTTATTGGCATATAACTGTTGGTAATAATTTCTGATGATTGTTTCTATTTCCTTGGTGTTAGTTGTGATCTCTCCCTTTTCATTCATAATTCTATTAATTTGGGCTTTCTCTCTTTTCTTTTGGATTAGTGTGGCCAATGGTTTATCGATCTTATTGATTCTTTCAAAAACCCAGCTTCTAGTTTCATTGATACGTTCTACTGTATCTCTCGTTTCTACCTCATTGATCTCTGCTCTAATCTTGATTATTTCCCTTCTTGCATGTGGAGTTGGTTTGATTTGTTGTTGATTCTCCAGTTCTTTAAGGTGTAGAGACAGCTGGTGTATTCTGGATTTTTCAATGTTTTTGAGGGAGGCTTGGATGGCTATGTATTTCCCCCTTAGAACCGCCTTTGCTGTATCCCATAGGTTTTGGACCGAAGTGTCTTCATTCTCATTGGTTTCCATGAATTGTTTAAGTTCATCTTTGATCTCCTGGTTGATCCAAGCATTCTTAAGCAAGGTGGTCTTTAGCTTCCAGGTGTTTGAGTTCCTTCTGAACTTTTCCTTGTGATTGAGCTCCAGTTTCAAAGCATTTTGATCGGAGAATATGCAGGGAATAATGTCAGTCTTTTGGTATCGGTTGAGTCCTGCTTTGTGACCCAGTATGTGGTCTATTCTGGAGAAGGTTCCATGTGCACTTGAGAAGAATGAGTATTCTGTTGTTTTAGGGTGGAATGTTCTGTATATGTCTATGAGGTCCATCTGGTCCAATGTTTCATTCAATGCTCTTATTTCTTTATTAATTTTCTGCTTCGATGATCTGTCTATTTCTGAGAGAGGCATATTAAGATCTCCTACTATTATTGTATTCATATCAATATGACTCTTTATCTTGATTAATAGTTTTCTTATGTAATTGGGTGCTCCCATATTGGGGCATAGATATTCACAATTGTTAGATCGTCTTGGCAGATAGTCCCTTTAAGAATTATGTAGTGTCCTTCTGTATCTCTGACTACAGTCTTTAGTTTAAAATCTAATTTATCTGATATGAGAATCGCTACCCCGGCCTTCTTTTGAGGCCCATTGGCATGAAAGATGCTTCTCCATCCCTTCACTTTCAGTCTGGGTGTATCCTTAGGTTCAAAATGGGTCTCTTGTAGACAACATATGGATGGGTCTGTCGTCTTATCCAATCTGCAACCCTGTGTCATTTTATGGGCACATTTAGGCCATTCACATTGAGAGTGATTATTGAGAGATAGGTTTTTATTGACATTGTATTGCCTTTGAAGTCTTTCTGTCTATAGATTGTTTCTATATTTCTGTTCAATGATATTCTTAGGATTTTTTCTCTTTTATGGGACCCCCTTAATATTTCCTGCAGTGGCAGCTTGGTGGTTGCATAGTCTTTTAAGCCTTGCCGGTCTTGGAAACTCTTGAGCTCTCCATCCATTTTAAATGTCAGTCTTGCTGGATAGAGTATTCTTGGTTCCATGTTCTTCTCGTTTAGTACTCTGAATATATTTTGCCAGCCCTTCCTGGCTTGCCAGGTCTCTGTGGAAAGGTCTGATGTTATTCTAATGGGCTTTCCTCTGTATGTAAGAAGCTTCTTTGTCCTAGCTGCTTTTAAGAGGGTCTCTCTTGAAACATAATTCCCCATTCTAACTATAAGGTGCCGTGAGGACTTTCGAGAATCTAAAATCTTGGGAGGAAATCTTTCTGCCTCTAGTACATGAATGTTGTTTCCATTCGTGAGATTGGGAAAATTTTCATAGACAACTTCTTCCACTATATCTTCTAGACTTCTTTCTTTTTCTTCCCCTTCAGGGATTCCAATAATTCTGACATTGGAACATTTCATGGCATCGTTTATTTCCCTGATTCTGTTTTCGTGGCTTCTGAGCTGTTTGTTCCAGGCTTCCTCCTGTTCCTTTCTCTCTATCTGTTTGTCCTCCAGATCACTAATTCTATCTTCTGTCTCAGTTACCCTAGCTTTTAGAGAATTTAGATTGGATTGGAACTCATTGAGAGCATTTTGAACATCATCCCTGGTGGCTTTCAGTTCTGCCCTAACATTGTGAACATCATCCCTGGTGGCTTTCAGTTCTGCCCTAATCAATTCTGTTTGGTCATCCATGGCTTTCTCCAACCCAGCTATTGCCTGGATAATTGTTAGTCTGAATTCCTTTTCTGACATATTGTCTATGTCGATAGCCATTAGCTCTTTTGCAGAAGGCCCATCCTCTGTATTTTTCTTCTGTTGGGTATTCCTCCTCCTAGTCATTTTGGTAAGAGATGACTAAACAGATGCAGCTGGACTTATCGATTGTGGTGCAGTCAATGTGCACCCTGGAACGCTTCTGTGCAATCAGGATTCCCCATCCAAATGAGAGAAAAAAGAAAAGAAAAAGAAATAGAGAAGAAGAAAGAAAAAAAAAGGGGAAAGAAAAAAGGAAAAAAAAGAGAGAGGGATAGGAAAAAAAAGGGAAGATAAAAGAGAAGGCTCAGCCCAAATGGGCCACAAGGTAAGATTTGTGGAGTGTACAAACAAAAACAGACAGACAAAAAGTGTGATAAAAGTATATGACAAGAGAAAAAAATATGTATATATAAGCAAAAAAAAGGGAAGAACCTCATCAGAAAGAACCCCAAGTATAAGATTTATATATTATCAGGACAAACACAAATTCACAGAAACACTGACAGAAGGAAAAATTGGGAGAATGGTTATAGATTCTCAGTGTGGGTGAGGAAGTTTATTTTGATTCTTCCTGAAGGTATCTTGATGTTTTTGTTAAGGGACTCAACTTTCCTAAGTTACAGGGGGATTAGAAACTGGTTTGCCTATAGGGGTAGCATTGATTGGGGAAAGGGGATTACCTTGAAGTTTAACTCTATATGTATATTAGAAAATAAAAATTAAAAAAGAATAAACTAGACTAAACTAAGTTAAAATTAAAAAAGAATTAAAAAATAGAAAAACAAAAGAAAAACACGGGTGTATGTATCAAAAAGTTGAGGTTAGAAGGCTATTAAAGAATTTGATGTACTGGACATCTCAGTGTGATGGTAAATAGGTTAAAAAATTATCTGTATGTATATATATAAAAAAAAGAACCAGAATATTGGTAAAGAGTTAAGAATAAAAGTTGTATTTATGAAGTAGTGGTGGTTGTTCTCTTGTAGTCTTTTTTTTTTTTTCCTTCCTTCCTGGTTGGTTTTCTGGGGGAGGGGCCTGCCACGTGGGTTTTCAGACAATGATGTTCCCTGAGTTAGGTCCTCCAGCTCCCCTCAAGGGAGTGAGCTCTTTTTTTTCCAGGAAACTGTTTTTCTCAGCCTTTTGTTCTCTGGGGTTTTTATGTTCTTTCATCTGCTTTCTCTCGCCTTGACAGCTTTTGATGGTTTTTGGAGGTTTAGAGGAGAGCAAACAGCACCCCAACCTCCCTCTCAGAGAGAAGCCTCAGACTGTTTTGCAAAAGCTGCTGGCAGAGTCGGTTCTGAGTCACTGTCCCTGGGGATGCAGGAGCTCCTCGTTGTACCCAAAACCAGGGCAGCAGTGGCTGTCTAGGCAGCTCCAGACCGCCAGAGAGGTTCCGAGCAGAGATCGCACACTGAGATTTTCCCGCTGTCCCGGTCTGGGAATGTCTGGTTTTTCCAGATGCCAGAGCTCCAGGCTAGCGCCTATGAGCACCTATCCCAAGGGAAGGTGTGGGACGCACGCGTTTCAGGATTGCCGTCTGGCCAGGCTCCCAGCCCCTCACGGGAGCCAGACCCCACTCGTTCTCGGGCGCGCTGGCGTTCAGGTGCACTGGCCGCTCAGGGACAGAGACCTGATTTCTCCGCCGCACTCTCTCTGGCTCCGCGCCAGGGGAGGCTGTCCTGGGTCCGGGGACTTAGGTCCCTGACCCTAACTGCCCAGGTTCCCTCTATTACCCCCCGCGATCCTTTGCTGTTTGTTTTTTTGAGTGCTTTCAACCAGACTCCAAGTTAATGCTGGTCCCCAGACGCAGAGCACTCTTGTGTTGGGGTGTTACTTTCCAATCGGTCACCTCTGGTGGCTCCCTCACCCTTTTGTTTATCTTCTGATATCAGTCCGCCGCTCCCAGTCTGCTTTACCTGCCACTGGCGTCTTCTGCTCCAGTAGAGATCCAGACGTGTATAATTCTGATCTCAGGCTGATTTCATGGGTGGTCGGAGTTCTTTGGTAGGTAATCAGCTCACTTTAGGGTACAGGTTGAAATGGTGCCTCCTCCTACTTCCCCGCCATCTTAACCCCCTCCATGTTGATATATCTTTAAGTTCAGTTACTCCTGCTTCTATGTTGTCCAATCTACGCTGGATCCCATCTAATGATTTTTTAAATTTATTTTTCTCTATTTGTATTCTCATTTATTTTTTTTTTTAGACTTTCCAAATATTTCCTGAAATTCCTAATCTCATGTATATCTAAATTCCTCATCTCTTCACATCCAAAGTAGAGATATATTAGGAAAAAGACAATGTTAGCTTGGTGGAAGATAAATAGCAAATTTCAGCTGAACTTTTTGGAAGAACACTTCTAAGCTAGAAGAGAACTGAGGAATATTCTTCAGATATCACTAAAAATAAATCCCTTCTGGGTTGAAGCTAGAATGGAACTGAATAGAGCCCATCAAAACTGAAAACAACAGATGGTCACCATTCCAAGATTCTATTGGAGGTTAGCTTGTGACATCTCTTTTTCTGCTCTTTTGGTATCCACAGAATAAATAAGTTATGAACGGTCTTCTGACTCCTGCTTGTAGTCTGATTTTTGGATGAGAGGTTATTCTTTATGTGCTGGAATTACAAACAGACAGATGTGAACAGACCAGAAAACAGAGAAGGCTTGGTCTGACCAGCTGAAGCTAGGAAGCTCACATAAGAGCTATTGATCTGCTTGGTGGTTTTTAAGAAGGCTGCTCTCCTGTTTCCACAGCTTTGTTTTGTATTCAATGTATCTATACAGGGTTGATGTAACAAAAATGCCTCAGAAGACTTTGAGACTCATGAGGGTAGATACCTTACCATTTCTCCACTGCTCTATCTTCCAGCTTTATAAGGTGCCTGGAGTATAGTATGTGCCTATTAAATATTTATTGGATAAATGGATATTTGTGGGGCTCTCTGAATTTCTGTATGTAAGCCTGCATGTTTCTGGGTACAAGAGTATGATCTGTTGAACTTCCTTAGTTTGGCTAAAAAGAGGCTTTCATTCTCTAGCTTTAACAAATTGTATTGTTCTTGGAACACATCAGAACATTCTCTAAAATGAGTACTTAGGGCCACAGGTCAGTGGCAATGGTTGTTACCAAGTGGTGAGTGAAGTTCCTTGGGATCAGAGTCAAAGTGCTCCTGCTGGCAGAGGAAACTGGAGCAGCAGACATCCTGGAAAATGGTAGGGCCCCAGTAAGCAGTATATTGTTACTTTGATGTCAGCCAATAAGCTGAGCTTCAAAACTAGGAGGAAGGGTAGTGCAGAGTCTATTGGACAATACTATGATAACAAGTGCTTACAAAGAAGGAAAGCAATAGGCCAGTCCATTGTCATCAGAAGAAAGTCCAACTCCTTCCTCATTTGCCTATTGGAAAGGCAAAGGCTCCAGGTCTAAACCATCCGACTGACTACTTAGCATAAACACTGCAGGACACAGATAAGGAAAATTACCTCTTAGGCTTCCACAGTACTATAAATGAGGCAGCACGGAAAGAGAGTTTGACTCTTTCTCAGGCTCCAAAAGAAAGTATATGTAGAGCAATTTGTGTTACTTCAGGAAACAAATAACCACTATTTTTTTTTCAGAAATTATACTTTCTTGTTACATTTTATTCTTTCAATAGCTGTCTGAATGTTACATATTTTACTTGCTAAAAAACAAAATTCAACTAAGTGAATTTGAAGATCTAATTGGCTTTATTCAATAATTCATGAATCAGGCAGCATCTCCTCTAGCAAGTAGAGGGGGAGCTCCTAGGAGGTGGTGTACAAAAGGGAGGGTTTTTATAGGAAGGAGGGTGGGGCAAGAAAGCTGTAAGGAAAAGAAAAGAAAGAATTATTCCAAGCAAGGTCATTTTCCCTTAGGGGAAACAACAGGGGATCTTGTCATGCAGCTGACCTTATCTTCCTTTGGGGAGTGGAGAGGGCCGTGTGACAGACTTGTTGGTGCCCTTCAGACAGTTACTGACTGACCAGTTAAGACTGCATTTCTGGGGAAGGGTGAAACTGAAATTCAATTAGGTATTAAAAACCAGTTTACTGACTTAGGGCCTTAAACTCAGTGATGCTAATTTGGGCCTCTGGTTTTCTTTTTAACATGCTGAGAGTGGGGGCACCTGGGTGGCTCAGTGGGTTAAGCCTCTGCCTTCGGCTCAGGTCATGGTCTCAGGGTCCTGGGATAGAGCCCCGCATCAGGCTCTCTGCTCTGTGGGGAGCCTGTTTCCCCCTCTCTCTGCCTGCCTCTCTGCCTACTTGTGATCTCTCTCTGTCAAATAAATAAATAAAATCTTTAAAAAAAAAACATGCTGAGAGTGAAGCTGAAAGAAATTAAATCACTTGCTTATTGTTACATGGGTGGGATTCATTTAAGTAATCTGACTAAATTTCAAAGTCCTATGAGCTTCCATTTCTTCATGCCATCTTCCAAAAGGATGAGTTCATCATCATTGGAAAAGAGTCCAGTGGCTAGCTGTGTGTTGGAAAACCATATCCCACCCCCCTCTTCTTTCCCTGGCAAATGTGCTATTTTATCATAAATTGATTTATCCGGTTATTCCTTTAGGAAGTCTCTTGTAAGCCCTCAAGTCTCATTTAACTTCTTATTTCTATGTGTCCATTTATACCATTCTGTTGCAATTGACTACTGATGTATCTGTCACATCCAGGAGCATGTGGCTCCCTAAGATCACTTCTTAATTACTGTGTATCCTCAGTGCCTAAATATAACAGGTACTCAACAGGACCAACATGGGGCAAATTTAGAGAGGCACCCACTCTCAGGTTCTGTAATTGCCAACCTTGCCTTTGTACAACGGGAATGGGCATCTCCTTAAATTTTGCTCTTTAGTTGTATACCTTGCTTATCTTTGGCCTGGCCCTGATGCTCAGTATTTGTTTGCAGGGAAAGGAGAAGACCTGCCTCTCACCAAGGTTTTATAAGAAATTCTTTTCTTTTTAAAAAAAGAAAAAAGAAAGAAATTCTTTTCTTTTGGGGTATTTCATATGGGAGGGGCCTGGGGGAGCTCAGTCAGTTAAGCAGCTGCCTTTGTCTCAGGTCATGATCTCAGGGTCCTGGGATCAAGCCCCACATTAGGCTCCCTGCTCAGCTGGGAGTCTGCTTCTCTCTTTTCCCCCGCTTCTGCCCCCTACTTGTGTACACTCTCTTTCTCTATTTCTCTCTCAAATAAATAAATAAAACACCTAAAAAAAAAAAAAAGAAAAAAATTCACACAAATTCTGAGATCCTGTTAAACTGATGCTACCTCCTTGATCCTGGCTCAGCTGATAATATGCTATTAATAAGGAGGAAAAAGAGAAATGCAGTGAGAAGCCTGATGAGGAAGACTAAATTAGCAAAATATCTCAGAATAGAATAGTTCTACCTGGGCTCAAAATATAGATTATTATATGGGGACTAGGAAGTTTCAGTAGTTAGACAAAATACCTGAGAATACCTCAGATACAAAATAATTTGAAGAGGTATCCATTGGCCTCAGGAAAATGGTTCCAGACTGCTATGTTAGGGAAAAGAGGTTTCAATGTGTTGATGTGTCAGAATTAATTCATACCTTGATAATCTTCAGGTTACATAGATTGCATACTCTTAACATGTGTCTCATTGGTCTCCTCTCTGCTTGTATCCCATGACTTTGCTCATCTCCCACTGGAATTTTTATGAGTTCCCCAGATATTTTCCATTCTTCTAATATTCTAACATGAATATGTGTTTTTATTATTGTCCTTAAATTATTTTAAAGGTTTCCAGGAGTACCTGAGTGGCTTAGTCAGTTAAATGTCCCACTTGATTCCATCTCAAAGTCATGAGATGGAACCCAGTGTAGGGCTCTGTACTCACAGGGGAGTTTCCTTTTTAAATTTTTCAATGAGGATGAAAATTGTTTCCTCTTTAGAATGAGGGGGGAGAGGCAGGATATAAGGAAAGAAGAGCTTGATAAAAGGATTGCCATGGGAAGATGTGGAGTCTTTCTCTATGGAAACATTCCAGACTTTCTATGCTTACATAGACATAGACAAACCAGAAAGGAGAGGAGTAGACAAAATAAATTCCAACATGAAACTTTCTCAAGGGCTCAGACCAAGCTATAGGATCCCTTTGATAATCCCAACATGTGTAGGTCTTTCCAACCTGAAAGATCCCTATCAATCACATTCCATAAAGTGGAGTTCATCTAGGAAGGCCTGGGCTCACCAGGATCACTAGAAACTTGGATCAGAAAAAAGTGTGCTGAGCTTTCTGGGATGGGGGGAAGTAATTTTTTCTACCCTTAAAGGTTCAAGACTGGGGGACGCCTGGGCGGCTCAGTGGGTTAAGCCTCTGCCTTCAGCTCTGGTCATGATCTCAGGGTCCTGGGATGGAGTCCCACATTGGGCTCTCTGCTTAGCAGGGAGCCTGCTTGCCCTTCTCTCTCTGCCTGCCTCTCTGCCTACTTGTGATCTCTCTCTGTCAAATAAATAAATAAAATCTTAAAAAAAAAGTTTTAAGACTACGACCAATTCCCTCCTTCCATAATAAAATA
The DNA here is from genome assembly GCF_922984935.1 of Meles meles. Taxonomy (NCBI): domain Eukaryota; kingdom Metazoa; phylum Chordata; class Mammalia; order Carnivora; family Mustelidae; genus Meles; species Meles meles. The sequence continues at coordinate 57,215,065 of NC_060073.1, read as the reverse complement.
ATAAAAGGCAGAGTAACCTGAGAAAAACAAGTTTAAGAACATGCACACCTCCTGTATATATGGCAGGTTTCAGGAAAACTGAGTAACTCTCCAAAATGGCACAAGACACCACTTTAAATCCCAGATCCAGCTAAAGACAAATGATGTGTGTGTGTGGTGGTGGGGCGGGGGGAAGCCCAGTTATGGGAAGCTATTAGAAAAGTACAGTCATCAAGGGTAAGTTTATTATATAGATTTAGGTCTTTTTCTTCTCCATTGGTAAGTTTCTAGAGATTTAGCCATTCTCTACTTCCTGGTACACACAGGGAGACACCATTACAAATGGAGTTTTTCTTTCAAATGTAAATGTCTCTTAAAAAAAGACAACCTCTACCTGGTTGGTTTTCAGAGCTTCTCCCTATTTCTTAAAAATAATCAGCCTTAAAATCATCCTTATGCCAAAGAGGCATATTTTGGAGCTGCAAATTCTGCTTAAGGCTACAGCCATTTTCCACAACACAAGACAACCCTCCCCCGCCTCCTCCACCAGCCAAATTGAGTCTAAGTCTAGATAAACTGAAAACCCTGAGGAAGAATTTCTTTTAGTTCTGTGTCTGGTCCGACTGGGAATTCAAACCTTGGTCTATATGATTAGAACTAAAGCACACAGAAACATCTGCAACTTCTGAGGTTATCTTTACTGTATGTAGAGAAAAATATCATGTCTCCATTGTAAGGGCCTATTTAGCCAGAGCAGCCCCACCTTGGTTGAACAGCCATTTTGTTGTTTATGCAGTAAAACTTAAGCTGACCCTGCCCCCCACCCCCAGGGGAACTCACTTAAAAGCAAGTCCAGGAAACCAGTGCCAGGTAACAAAGCCCAAATACAAGGGTGGGTCAGGTCAGGTGGAGATAATGGCCAGAATGCAGGGATGAGTTGGGCCAGGTGGAGACATCCAATCAGTAAAGCACACATACTGTCTCCCTAGCTACCAGGGAGGGTGGGCCCCACCTTTTGGGCACCAATTCTGACCAAGGTGATAAGCTAGTTCAAATAACTACTATGGGGTGAATTGTAATTCAATTGGCGACCCATGTGTGACCTAGCATGACTGTGCAGCTTTTTCTCTGTGTTACAATCTCATTGGCCACCTGTGTGTGGCCAGGCCCAACTACATGGCCTTTGCTCTATAAAAAGTTAGTCTGTGAGGCAGGGAGGAGTCGCCCTCTCTGTAAGGAGCAGCTCCGACCAGTCTGTTTGACGGTCGGTTTGATTCTTGATGCTTGGCGTGAAATAAAGCTTTGCTTGACCTTCGCTTTGTATCAGTCTAGCTCCTTTGACCATGGACCTATTATTGGTGGACCCAACATCATCAGTTTCAGGATTTTATGTGGGTTATAGGGTGTGGATATGTCTGCTGTCTCTATGCATGAGACAGAGAGGATCATCTTCAGAGGAGGAATGCAAAGTTGGCATCTTTCAAAGCTATGTGGGAGATAAAGAGGATGTGGGAAGATGAAGCTGAAGATCTACTTCCTTAACCTGCGGGAAATAGAAAGGGGTTTGAATTTAAGCCCATTTTCAAGTTGAAGGCTCCCCCTGGTGGTTATATTGAAAAACGACAATAAGCATATTGACCTGACTATTCTACAGTTATCTCTTACCCCACTAAGTCTGACTCTGTAGGTTATATAAGGATACTGGGTCGAAGCTCCCTTGAATATAACTTATATGGGGACCTTGAAAAGCATGCTAGGATATAATATATCCCTGTCTTCCCCACAGGTTTTTTGCAATCTCTGATACAGAGTAGGCTCAGTTGTTCTTATGCATAGGGTGTGAGCTAAGACAGTCATATTATCACACACACACACATCACCGGAGACAAAATATCTTTGTCTCTCTATGTCTTTCTCACATATGTACACACATACACACACAGGCACATGTGAAAACAATTTTCACAGGTACATGTGAAAATAATGCACTAAATGCCATTATTAGCACATACATAAATAGGCACACTCTTACACTAATACTTTTAGTAATGCATTTAGATACTTTAGTAATGGATTCTAATACATTCAAGGTTAGGGCCTGAATGATTCACACCAATACATGGATACAGCACCTCCCCAAGCATCACCCATCTACATTCACTTCACTTTACAGTCACAAGATTTCATTGTTGGGGAGGTGAAAAATTTTATTCTACCCTTTGAGATTCTTCAGGCTAGTCTAATAATTAAATTGTCACGAAACAAATTAATCATTATTTAATCATGAGACAGTAGAAAATCAAATTTAATTACATATAAATGGGGGTTCCATAAGTATAAGAGGTCTACAGGCAGTCAAGCAATTTGAGTCTTATTTGCCCTTCAGAACTAAGGAGAAGTGGGTAGGGATCTGGGACTTTAAAGGGAAGAAAGATAACTTGCAAGAAGATGAAAAGGGTAAATATTTGGTCAATAAATGTTTGCTAGGCCTTAAGGAAACAATGGAACACAGAGAGGAATTTTGACAAACAGACCTTGCTAGGTTCCTCCTTGTCTATAACATTGAGTTCATGTTACACTGTAGTTATCTACTGTAATAGCTCTCTTCCTAGAACAGTTGCTCTATCTAAATCCTTTGAGGCAGGCAAAAAGAAAAAACTTCTTGAGTCTTCTGTTTCTTAAAAATAATCAGCCTAAATAATTCATATCCCAAGGACACATTTTGGGGTGGCAAATTTTGTCCCCCTACACCTTCAATACCCAAGGGGTTAGAGACATGCCCAAGGACTATTCCTTTGTTGTTTTCTGCCACAACTTTCAGAAAAAATTCTGCCTTCTGAACCTAGGCTAGTCTTACTGTTTGGTAAACTCTGTTTAACAGTCTGTTTTCTTTACCAAATATGAGCTTCATAAAGGCAACACTATGTCATATCTCTTTGTGCATCTGCAAGACCTTGCTCAGGGTTTTTTAGAGTAGGCACTTAATAGATGCATAGCAAATGAAAATGGATGAGGATGTTTAATGTAATTTCAATCTTCATTCAAATAGATTTCTTTGGGGGTACCCAGCTGGCTCAGTCCTTAGAACTTGTGACTCTTGATCTCAGGGTCATGAGTTCAAACTCCACGTTGATTGTCGAGCTTACTTAAAAAAAAAATTGTGATATGATAAAATCAATTTAAAGATCATTGATGGAAATAAGGAAAAAAAATCTAAGAACATTTTGTATTTTTTTAAAATAACAATTCCTTGGGCACTAGTCCTTAAATTATTATAAAATTCAGAGAAATGGATGCTAGTAAAAAGTATAAGGCAAAAATTTGCCTTGAAAATATCTCTAGATAAATGGCAGGTTTTCTGTTACATAGTATTATTTAGTCATGTGAAAAGCTCTGAGTAAAATAATCTCACCTAGCTCCATACACCAAGCAATGTCTGTTTCCAGTGCAGATTTTAAGTATTTTCTACATATTGCTAATAGTATATTTTATTAAAAATATAATAAGGTCATTCCTTGTCCTCTCAAACTCAATCATCAATATGTATAGTCTTTCAGAGTCTTATCTCTACCTACATCTACTCTCTCATTCCATAGTATGACCTCTCTCAAATTTTATATTTGTGTATTGGAGAATTTTGTAGTTCTCAGAACAAATATCTTCACCTCTGTGCCCTACCTTATACTACTTCTTCTTGGAAATCCCTTTCTATAATGCCCCATCTCATGAATAATTCTTACTTCGTCTTTCTAGATCAATTTGAGGGCTTCCCTGGGTCTCCCAGGTGGGCTAGTTCCTACCCACCCAAACTCACATAATTACTATGTCCATCATTTTGGTTACACATATGACAATTGTTATATCATCTCATTTGTGATAGAAGCCCCAAACAATAGCAATAGTTGTTGATGGTAGGAATAGCAGCATTGTTCCCTAACCAGGCTCCCTCTAGGACACAGCCAAAATCATGTTCTCAATAAAGACAGAATATTCTCAAATTTTTCCAGTAAAGATTTCCTCTCCTACAAACCGAAATGAGGATTTTCAACTCTTTCCTTTTGTTGCCTGAGCCTGAACTCTTTTTCAACTTTCAACAACTCTTTCAACTACATTTTGAAAGATGACCTATTCTTTGCATCCTGTCTTGTCACCCGAACTCTGCATGCCTACAGTCTGTCCATAACCACTGGTTATTTACCTGATCTAAGGTAAACAGATCTTCTATCTAGGTGTGTTCTGATCACATTGGTATATCATAAACTCCATGGGCATCTGTCCTTACTTTGGATCTGTTTGTCCCATTTCAGGGGTTCTGCTTCACACAATTCTGATCAACCATCCCTGGCTTATGATTATATTATATATATATAATCTCACAGACCTCTACGTCTGTGTATGTGTGTGTGTTCAGAGGAAAGAAAAGTGTGCATATGACCTCATCACATCAATCAATTTAGATTTTGTAACATAGACTGAGGAAGAAATACACACTGATTTTTCTGAAAGATAATGGTATTCACTACCAGAAGGGGGAGTAAGGCAAGAAGAGAGGAAATGTTGGGGAAAGGCTGCTTATTTTAGGGCTGGTTGAAGTGGCATTCCACACATCCAGAGTTGAGTGGAGAGCCTTGGGAAAGCCTGAGAAACTGGCTAGAACATGTATTTGGGACAGGTGTATATATGGAAGGTTTTCACTGGGCCAAACTCTAGGCTCAAACATGCAGTGACTGGCAGGAACAAAGAGTGAATGAATGATCTTACACAAGGAAACAAATATGTAAGCCTGAAAATTAGTGCAAGAGTGGGAGGATGTTGGGGCGGTGATGACTCTGGTGCTTCTAGGAAAATGAGCAATGTAAACTGATCTGGGAGTTATGTGCATAATCTTCATATACCACATCCAGCCTCTCTGGCAAATTGTGGGTCCATCCTAATGAACAAAGGAAGGGAGAGAATAAGGTAGCAGGAAAACAGGATGAAGCCAAACTACTTTTCTTTTCCTGCAGTAGAGATTTGTCAGCAGCTGAAGCCTGAATTAAATTCTATAAAAAATCCTATAAAATCTTCAGCCTGAGGTAAAGGAGAGAGGGCTGCAGAGGGAAGAGGAGTCATGATAGCTCTTGTCTACAAGGGTTCCAAGCCCTGGGGACTCCTTGTTTGTCCTCAGCTTCTCCCAGCTGCTGCCATGGTGCTTCACATGCACAGAGGAAAAAGAAGAATAAATCCTTCTCTGGCAGCACAGCCTGACACCTCTCACCGACCCTGGTGCCATCCTGTCTACCTGTTTCCTTTTCCAGTATAGATCATCTGAGCTTCACTCTTTTTAAAATTAGCAGCTGCTGGTAAGTCTCTATTTCTGTCTTGTGTCAGGGTTTCAGGGGTGAGGATTAGGAGGTCATATGGGAAGAGAGAAAGAATACAGGGAGAAAGGGGTACACAGGGGTCCAGGAAAGCAGTAGCCCTGGTAGAAGTTGGTCTAAGGTCTAATTCCAGCTCCTGCACTAAATCCTTGAATGACCTGAGGCAAGTATATTCCCTACACTGGGCCTTACTTAGTGTTTTTCAGGGCAAAATGAAGTCTTGGACTTCATGGTCCCACAGAAACTTTTTCACTTCTGACACTCTTAAAGTCTTTGCAAAGAACCAGAGCCAGGAAAAGGAACAGGAACTGCTCTCCCTGAAGAAGAGAGAATATCTATAATATTCAGGTGCCTGGCTCCTTGGACCAGGGCTGACATGCCCAGGTCAGGCTTTTCTTGGATTATGTCTGGAAGTCATGGATACCATAAACCCTCTGTTCTCCATAGACTCCTCCCTGCCAGGCTCTCTGGTATACCCAGCATTCCCTCATCTTCTTATCAACCAAACATCATTCATTGCTTCAACCCAGATATTAAGTGCATTTTGTGTGCCAGACCCGTGAACATGGCAGGGAAGATCCTGCCCCCAGTCTCTTCTATTAATACAGCCAGCCCTCTGGCTTCCTTGGTATCCAGGATACACCATCCCCCCCAAAGTCCTCTTCTACTCTGGTCACAAGAGTCATGTTTACACAGGAGTTTGACCATTGTGGAAATGCTCTTTGGTTAAAAAATGAGGTTTTCTTCAAAACTAAAGTCTAAGTCCTCTGTGTCTTTTCCTACTCATAAGAAACAGTAACCTCTACCACTATTCATTTTTTAATAGCAGATATTAAATTGAAACAAAAATATTTAGGACACAAGTGTGAGGTAGAGAGATCTACTTGCTCATTGCATAGTGAAGAATCTCTCTTTTCAGGAATTTCCTCTTCAGGGCTCTGCTGTATCTCTGCCATGAATACTGTAGTTATATTTTCATTAACCATAACTGTGTGCTGACAAATGGACTTCCTGGTTTGTTTGTTTGTTTCCATCTGGAGCTTTAAAAACTTTAGTCACTTCAAAACCTTTATCAGAGTCATGATTCTGCTTTGGATTGGAGGTGACTCTGATGTTACCCCTTCCACATAAGACAAAGCAGACCGCCTCCTCCCCAGCAAAGGGATGCAGGCTGGAAGTCAAGGCCAGACTGGGGTGGAGACCTTGGGCCTCTGAGTGCTCACCCCAGATGGAAAGATTTGGCCCACTCCAAAGGTGGGGCTCCAGTTTCTCCTTACCCTGTTAGAGGGTAGGGCTTGGTCTCAGGGAAAACAAGTGGCTGCCTCTCCATCTGGCTGCAGGGAGCTGGGACAGAAACCAAGAGGGGCTTATCTGTTTCCTTTTGTTCTGGACTGCCAGATTTTTTGAGTAGGCTGGGCTGGGAGATGGGGGTGTGGTAAGCTCTCTGACCTGGGTCTTTTCAGGTCAAGATGGGAATGGGGACCACTTTAGGGAGGTGGGAATTTGGAGTGTTTTTTTGGTTTTTGTTTGTTTGTTTGTTTTTTATTTTTTTATTTTTTTAAGGAGAAACACCTGTTACTCCCTAACACCAACAATTATCTCTCATTTCCAGAGAAACTACTTAGGACTTCCTTTCAAGAAAAATAATCACAGCTCTGCATGGTCTCTCTATAGACTTCTCTCTTCTCCCAGGTCCCTCTTCCTGTCCTCAATCTGAAGTCAGTGAACACAGGCCTCAATGCTAAACTCCAGGCACAACTAACTCACAAGAGGTGAGCACTTGATTCATTCACTTATTCAGTTTTTCATGCAAAAGCATATGGTGGTGCCTAAAACATCAGACACTGTTCTGGGCTCCAGGTGTATTTCTCAGAGAGTCCCACTCTACCTATACAAGAAAGTGAGTCAAAACCATAAGTTACAAATACACACACAAACAATATATGTATAAGGAGCATATATAAGGTATAAATAATATATACATATATAATGTATATGAGAAATATATGTATCAGTATATAACTATGTGTAAGTATGCTTCTATATAAAGAATAGATGTATGTGAAGAATACATATTATATTATATAAAAACATATATAGGTAAATATACTTATGTTTGTTATTTATATTATACATATTTGTTATTGTATATACTTATACATAACATCTATAGATTCTATGTGTTCATATAAATATGAATTTTATGAATATTAATTACCCCTCTGCATACACCCTCATATATAAATATGTGTTCATATTTATATAGAATATATATTCATATTTATATAGAAGAATACATATATATGTATAATATAAAGGATGTATTTGTGATTTATACTTTAACAGTGCTGCAGCAAAGGTATTATATGAATACTGAGAAAGATATGCCTAACTCTACACAAGAAATTCAGGAGAGATTTGTCAGAGAAAATGATATTTGCGTTGTCTTAAAGGATCAGCCAAAATTCACTGGACAGGAAAACAAGATTTTTTTTTTTCAGGAAAGAAAGATAGGAAGTGATAAAAATAATAGAAACAAGAAAAGTAGGGGCTCCTGGGTGGCTCAGTGGGTTAAGCCGCTGCCTTCGGCTCAGGTCATGATCTCAGGGTCCTGGGATCAAGTCCCGCATCGGGCTCTCTGCTCAGCAGGGAGCCTGCTTCCCTCTCTCTCTCTCTGCCTGCCTCTCTATCTACTTGTGATCTCTCTCTGTCAAATAAATAAAATTTAAAAAAAAAAAACAAGAAAAGTACATAGAGGGAATTGTAGAAAGAGTTGTAAGGATTTTTTGACTGCAGGAGAAAAAATAAGTTGAGAAAGAACAAAAGCCTTGCTACAGACAGAGTATTTGGGAATATTCAGAATGCACACTTGGAATTAGGCAGACATGGGCTCAGATCCCATCTTTGACATTATTAGCTTACTGGGAAGCTTGAGGAAAGTTATTTACCTTTTCTGTGGCTTCCCTCTCTGTGTAGTGGGGATGGAATACTTCATGGTTATGAGAAATATACACGATGATATTAAGTTTCCCCAGTGTCTGAATCATTCATAGGCTCAATAAATTGAAGCTCTCACCATAGCTCTTCACAAATCTGAACTGCATTCTGGTGAAAAGGAGCAGTGAGGGACTGGGGACATCCCAGCGACTCAGGGAGTTAGCATTCTCTGGACAACCCCAAGGACTGCAGCAGCGAATAGATCAAGGCCAGGAGAGGGTGGTTGGGCAGGTAAGTTAAGCGACAGAGAGTCAGTTAAGCAGGTGTGGAAAAACTAAGAACTATGACAGTGAGCACAAGGGTGGAGACAAAACAATAGATTGTAGGGATATTTAGGAGGTAAAAAATACTTTACTCAGTTACAAAATAGATCTGGAAAGAAGGAAAGGGTCAAGTAAAGTGTACATTCCAAAATGTTGTCTTGGATGATTAGAAAGTAGTTGGTAAATGGTACTGTCAAAAATGTATAAATAGGAGGGGAATCAGGTATGTAGAGGGTCAGTGATGGGCTCAAAATTAGATGTGTTGGGTTTAACTGGCATCCATTTGGAAAGACTAACAGGAAGGAGGAAAGGTAGGCCTGAGGCATAGCAGAGTTGTCTGGGCTAGAGTTAAATATTTAGGGGATATCAGTATACAAGTAAAATAATAATAGATCATGTTATGAATAAGAAAGTGTTCAACATCAGGAGACTGGGTAACATGAACACATGAATATTTGAGCAATGGACAGAAGCACTGAATAAGAGCTGTAATAAAAATTAGAAGAGAATCAGCTGATAGTTGCATCAAGAATTTCAAGAGAGAACTTTAAAAGGAAGGCATTTCTATGGAGATCGGATGTTGACTTAAGATTCTCCATTGAATTCCAAGCCTAGAGATCACCAATGACTTCTAGATCATTGCTGGGGGCACCTGGGTGGCATAGTTGCTTCTGACTCTTGGTTTTGGATCAGGCCATGATCTCAGGGTCTTGAGATTGAGCCCTGTGTTGGGTTCAGCAAGGAGTCTGCTAAAGTTTCTCCCTCCCTCTCCTTCTGCCCCTCCCCACCTCACCCTTTCTCTCAAATAAATAAGTCTTTAAAAAAAAATAGAGAGAGCATTGCTTTAGCTAAATTTAAAAAAAAAGTCATCGGATAGTTGGTTGAGTACTGAACTTACGGGTGAAGAATGGAGAGAGTACAAGGGGATAGTTCTTTCACCCTCTTGTCAAAATGATAAAGGGTTGGCACTGGTCTTCCTGAACCTTCTTCCTTTTCACCACCTCCTGCCTCATTCTTTCCAGTGCATGGCCACATGCATTATCACTGCTGCCACCCCCTCCTTGTTGCCTCCCTGCTGCCTTTCCAGTCAGATTTTATTCACTGAAGATTTTAGCATTGACTCCCTTTGCTCTTTTCACTACCGATCCAGACAAAATTTTTATGGTTCCCATATTCCCTCCCTTGATCCAATCAGCGGCTGCCCTCTCAGCCTCTTGACCTCCTCTCAATAAATATTGTGTCCTTTACCATAAATTGGCAACCCTGGTCCCTTTTACCCGTCTCTCACTCCTTCATGCTTTTGCTATTCTTTTTACTCAGTGGAGTTTCCATAGTACATCATCATAATTAGCCCTCTGCATACACCCTTAACTTTAGTCCTGCTAGCCTACCCTAATTTCAGTAGGGGTAAATGCCACTCTCCACATACTTCTTTTCTGCCCTTGAGCACATAAGTGTAATGATTAAAAACATACCAGAGTGCTGATTGGATCCACTCTGATGTTATGAATATCCAATGAGCCTCATAACTGCCTGGAATCCTACATCTGAACACAGTAGAATCAGATTTTATTCCCGACCACTCCACCGAACTACTATCTCACCATCAGCTAGGATTTCCTCATTGCTAAATCTTCTGGTCATTTCTCAGTCCTTTAGTACTTTGACTCCTTAGCAGCATTATATATAATTGGTTTATCCCTTATGAAACTCACACGCAAAACCACACTTTCCTGTTTTGTTTTGTTTTGTTTCTCTATTCAACTGGGATTTCCCCCCCTCAAGCTATTTTAGTGGAACCTTTCTTCTTGACCTCTAAATTTCAGATTTTCCCAGGACTTAGTACTAGAAACTTCCCTCTACCCTCATTTTTTAGATTTTGTCCAAGCTATTTACTAATATATCTCAAATATACATCTTTTCCTCAACTTATTTTGAAGTTGATATTTTTCCTCTACTGAGAACAAGATAAATGAAAACTCTATTGGGAGAAGTGATTCTAAACTGAATTTTTAACATGCTTTTGAAACAACTAGATACAGATGCTCAGGATACTGCTAGATAGATGAGCCTATAATTTAAAAAAAAAAGAAATTATGGGGTTATATATTTGATATTTTCCATGTATAGATGGTAAATAAACTCATGAGAACAATGATTTTCCAAGGTAAATAATAAAGTATTCTGGCCAAAAAAATTGCCCAGAATGGGAATGGCTAAACAATTGTTTAAGGATAAACAATAAGGGAAGCCAGCAACAGAGATTGGGAAGGAACAGAAATTATAAAAATACAGGAAAAAAAAAAGTGACAGTTGCAGAAAGGGAGGTGGGCAGGGAGATGGGATAACCAGGTGATGGGCATCAAGGAGAGCACATGATGTGATGAGCCCCCACATCAATGATGTGATGAATCATTGAACATTATATCAAAAGCTAATGATGTACTATATTTTTGCTACTTGAATTTAAATAAAAAATTCTTCTATCTTCAAGGAAAAAAAGAGAAATACTGGAGAAAATCTGGTGAGCGAGGTGCTGTAATACAGTTTAGAATAGCTAGTCGGGTGGTAGAATTGATGATAGTAAATTAGATGATATCAAAGATAATGATGATCATGATTCTGCTTATGATGGTGTGACTATTAGGAAGACTGAAAAATTAATAACTAGAAATATCCATTTATTTTCAGCTCCATCTCTGAGGAATGCCAGCCCAATATCCTCTTAGTCCTCAATTCATGCTTTTGTCCAATATTACTCAGTTTAACCCCATGTTCTACCTCACTGGTTTTCCAGGATTGGAAGCCATCGAACACTGGATTTTCATCCCCTTTTTCCTTATGTACCTGGTGGCTATCTCAGGCAATTGTTTCATTCTGATAATTATTAAGACCAACCCTCGTCTGCACACACCCATGTACTATCTACTCTCCTTTTTGGCCCTCACTGACCTGGGACTGTCAGTGTCGACCTTGCCCACTACTGTGGGAATCTTTTGGTTCAAATCTCATGGTATCTACCTTGGAGCTTGCCAAATCCAGATGTTCTGTATCCACTCATTTTCCTTCATGGAGTCCTCAGTGCTCCTCATCATGTCCTTTGACCGCTGTTTGGCCATCTGCCACCCCCTTAGGTACTCAGTCATTATCACTAGCCAGCGAGTGATTAGGACAGGTCTTGCTGTCATATTTCGGGGGCCTGTGGCCCTAATTCCTCTTGTCGTCCTCCTGAAAACTTTTCCCTACTGTGGGCCTCGAGTCCTCTCCCATTCTTTCTGCCTACACCAGGAAGTGATACACTTGGCCTGCACAGATACCACCTTCAACAACCTATATGGACTGACGGTAGTGGTATTCACTATGATGCTGGACCTGGTGCTCATCGCACTGTCCTATGGAGTCATCCTGCGCACTGTGGCAAAACTGGCCTCCAAAGAGGAGCAGTTCCGAGCCTTCCAAACATGCACCTCACACCTCTGTGCTGTGTTGATATTCTTTGTGCCCATGGTGGGGCTGTCTTTGGTGCACCGCTTTGGGAAGCATGCCCCACTTGCTGTCCACCTTCTTATGGCCAATGTCTATCTCTTTGTGCCTCCCATGCTAAATCCAATCATATATAGTATTAAGACCAAGGAGATCCGCCATGTTATCAGCAAGCTCCTGGGTCTTAAGAAGGTCAGTGCTGGATCCAGGGGCTAAAAATTCCACTGGGTACCTGAGAGAAAGTCCCAAATCAAGCCAAAGATCACTAGCATTAAGAACCTACTAGCATTAAGAACCATGTGTTTCCCCAAGATTATTTTCCATTTCCCTAAATAAAATATATATGAGTTTCTTTTCCTGAGTTATGAGTTAAGAATACTGATATGGGAGCACCTGGGTGGCTCAGTGGGTTAAGCCACTGCCTTCAGCTCAGGTCATGATCTCAGGATCCTAGGATCGAGCCCCACATCGGGTTCTCCACTCAGCAGGGAGCCTACTTCCCCCTCTCTCTCTGCCTGCCTCTCTGTCTACTTGTGATCTCTCTCTCTCTCTCTAATAAATAAATAAAATCTTTAAAAAAAAAGAATACTGATATGCCCTTGCTTAAATTTTAATGCCTCCTCCTATGTAGGAGACCTAGCTGTTTTCATAGCACCTAAAACTGCCCAGATGAAGACTCTGTTGAAGGTCATCATCAATGTACAAATATTAAAACTAAAACTTAATGGAGCAAAAATGAAAACAGAACAGTAAATTTAAATAAATAAATAAACCTGGCAGAGAAGAAACAAATTCACCGCAGGAAATGTACCTTCTCCCATGGCTCCTTAGGACTGCTCCTCTCTTCTCTACCCAGCCAAGACCTTCTCTTCAGTTTCTATCCTGACTATCCTTTGCACTCTTCAATCACACTGGAAGAAGAACTTGTTACTCTTCCCTAATAGCTGATTTAGTTAGAACACCTTCATGTGTTGTATGGATGTGCCCCTTCTGATCCTTCTACCACTTTACTTCATTAGTAGAAGCCCTTGACCCCAAACTTGACTCATCTCATCTCTGATTTTACCTTTCCTGTGGACTTTCTGACAGTAAGCAGAAGTCAGAGTTTGCCCCCAGGCACCTCAGTGGGGAGATCTTGCATAATGACATGAAACATGGCAAAGTTACAATGAAGGAAAATATCACAAATATTTGTAAGTCATAATCCCATTGCTCAGGAGACTGTGGACCTAAAGCTGGCAGAGAAGATTCCCAATACCATTGAATAAATGAGTCTCAGCATTGGGATCACTTCCTCACATACATTTCCCTCAGAGTCCCCTCTCCAATATCGGAGCAGATGCTCCCTCCTCTGCTCCCTCAGAACCCTGCATTTCCCAGTGTAACATCTGAACATATGTCACATAGTAATGTACTGCTTCGTGTTTCCGTTTTGCTTCTTTTTTCTCGTTCTTTCCTTCTTCCTTCTTTCCTTCCTTTCTTTCCCTCCCTCCTTCCTTCCTTCTTTCCTTTCTTTTTCTTTCCTCCTTTCCTTTTCCTTTTCTTTCCTCTTTTTTTTTTTTTTATTCCAGAATGGATTACTAAATTAAGCCCCTTGAAGGAGTTATGCCTTGTTATGTCTTGCCAGTACATCTCCATAAATACAATGACTGGCAGAGAATAGATGCTCAATGAATACATACTATCGATTTCTAGATACATGAAAGCAGAAATTCAAATTCAAAGCTAAGAAAGAGGACTTCTATTCTAGGGAAGTTTTTTCTCCTTACACTCAGGAAGCCCAAGAAGACCCCCTTGTGATAGCAACCCTCAAAGAGTATTCCTCACCATTACCCTAGTTCTGCATCATTCAGTCCTCTGGACCCCACAATCTCCTCTGCCACAGATTATTATGACCCAGAAGCGCTTCCCGAGAGTTACTCTTCATGGGTCTGGGGCATGGGAAACCTTGTATATAGTCTAGCACTCCTCTTCCCTGATCCAGGCTGAATAGAAACCTTGCTGGGTCTCTTTGATAAACTCAATTGTCACTTTCTTTCCATGGATTTAGGAGTTGAGCGGTTCCTGGGGCCAGAATAACCATATCCTTGCCTCCACACAAGTCAACTTCTCTTGGTTTTATATTCTAGCATTCCCCATCTCTTCATTTGTTTTAGTTTATATGAAGTCTGAGATAATTCCTTTGGATGGGAAACAGATGGTTGATACCTGCTAAACTAGTTTCTGATTTAATTTTTTTTTCTGTTCGCCTGGTCAAAATGGGAAGAGGAATGGTCGTGGCAGCAGACCAGACAAAGATCCTCAGATATAATGGCTCTTGAAAAAGATACTAGTAAAAACAGCTAGGAAAAATTGGGTTATTCAAAACACAGTGCTAGCCAAATTTCTTATCCATTATGGAAGATAAAATTTGATCTTTACCTTATAATATACACAAAAATGTATCAAAGATATAAATGTTAAGAGGAAAACTTAAAAATGTTTTAAAAAATACGAGAGAATGGATGCATAGGCAATTGAAATATAGTAAAACAGAATACACCAAAAACAAAGAGACAATACAAATCAGACTAAGAGATGAAGTCTGCAATATGTATCTATATGGACAACTGATGTTTAATGTTCAGAATATATGAAGAACCTCTATAAGTTAGTAAAAAATTTAAAAGACAGAAAATCCAATAAGAAATTAAGCAAAGATAGGAATAGGCAATACACCTACACACAAAAAAAATATGCCAATATATCTGAAAACACGTTCATCTTGACAAGAAACTTGGAAAAGAAATAACAAAGAGATGCCATATATTTTACCAATAAATTTAGCAAAACTGGAAATAATACATATCATAAATATAAATACACACATATATACACACACATACACACATATTTTCTTTTTTTTTTTTTTTAAAGATTTATTTATTTGACAGAGAGAAATCACAAGAGAGGCAGGAAGAGAGAGAGGAAGGAAAGCAGGCTCTCCGCTGAGCAGAGAACCCGATGTGGGACTTGATCCCAGGACCCCGAGACCATGACCTGAGCTGAAGGCAGCGGCTTAACCCACTGAGCCACCCAGGCGCCCCATACACACATATTTTCAAACATATGCACAGGAAAAATTAAAAACTATGTGGAGATTGGTAAACTCTGAAAACAGCTCTAGGGAAAAAAAGAAACAAATTAAGTGAGCCATGTTACATGGAAGGTTTTAATTCTACCTAGAAAAAAAAAATCTGAGGCAAATAAGCAAAATGTTAAGATTTGTTAAAACTGGGTAAGCCTAGAGATGTACACTTACTCACGTGGTTATTATATCATTCTCTATATTTTATAATTAAAATAAGCCCCTATTTAAATACAAACAAAAGCACAAAGTGAAATTTTTAAAAGAACCAAATTCTAAAACTGGATATAAATGTTCTTGTGTTTGTGTGGTATCCTGTGTGCCTGCTTGTGCATTTGTGCCTGCGCATGCATTTGGGAGGTCTTTGGAATCCCAGCCATTTAGGCTTGGGAGGCCCTAAGGAGCACTAGAGTCTTTCCAGTCCTAAAGTCAGGCACCCCTTTTACATGGGTTCCATTTTGAGCTTTAACGGAAGTCCACATAGCAGGCCACACCACCAAATAGCAGCTGTGAGTCTCAAAATGGTTTTCCCATACTGAATGGAAGGCATACTGAAGGAGAAAGCAGAATGTGGATTTAGATTACAGTTTAAGTCCCATTTTTACCACTTATCAACAAATAGGCCACTACCATCTAAATTTCTTTTCAAAATGAGAAAAACACATATAGATAATGACATTTTAAAACTCCTACCTTTCTGGAATTTAAAATGCAAATTAAAATTTTTAATCTTGTTAATAAATATTAAAAGTTCATAATCAGGCATGAAGTGAAAAAGGGATTTCCATATACTGGTGTGAGAGCATAATTTGATTTGTCTTTTATAGAAAGCAAGATGCACTGAAAGACTTAAATGTACTCAGATCCTGTGTCTCAGAAGCACAACTTCTAGAAATCTATCCTAATGAAATAATTGTGAAGGAAAAATAAAGTTTTTAGAATGTATGCTCCCTGAGGATGAGGATTTATCTTTTTCTGTTTGGTCACAGAGTTACCTCAGCACCTGTGCTGGTGCTGGACCTCCTCTCTATTCAAGACAAGGGCCTGCATTGCTGAAAGAAGTTCAAGTAAAAACCAACCAACAAACAAACAAACGAAAAAAATACACAATCACACAGCTTCTCCTTCTTTGCTACAGAAGTGAACTCCTTTAGTTTTAAGCTCATAGAACTTCTTTACTCATGCAGTGTCTATGTTTTCAACCCCCCAAGCCCCCTCTTCAGTAAAAAAAACAAAAAACAACAACAAAAAAAACCCCACAAAACTCATCAAAGCTAGATTTGTTCACACATATGACAATATTTGGTGTAAACTGTGTGGCCCATTCACCAGCACGATTCTATGCTCCCACATGCAAAGTTCTTTACAAACGTGTCATGTTTTTTAATATCCTCATGCCTCCCTAAGACTTCGAAGCTAGCATTGTGTTTGTAAAATACATATTTTTATGTAATTAAAACGTGTTTCTCAGGTGCTTGAAATTCACGTGATTTTATAATGTCTTGCTTTGTGTCAGCTCTGAGACTTCATCCGTTTCCCTCGCTATCTGGAATGTTGGATCCAGTGTGAGAGCCATTAGTAAAGAATACCTGTTACATCTTTATAGTTCCTGTGAATCTTTTTGGTTTTTTACTCTGTCAGGAAGAGTTAGTCATTTTTCAGATCTGTCTCCTGCAAAAGACAAATGACTTTCACAAAAGCTGAGATTGTGTTTTTTTGATCTTTGCACTTAAGTATATGTCCCAAAGCTTGTAGTGTCTACATATTTGCTGAATGAATGAGTATGAATAACTACCTGGTGGGGAAGAGAGTCTCAAAGGGAGGCTGGACGGAGGAAAAGAGGATCATGGAGAAGAGGACTAAGGGTCAACCAGTAAATTTTCTTGCAACAATAACAACTAGTGGGAGAAGAGAATGAAGACTCATCTGACTGACAAAGTATTTAATGGTGGGACTGAAGGGTCACTACGTTTCCATCAAAGATAAATGGGGTACCCAATGACCAAGTTCTGGGAAGACACTGATCCCTCTTTGGTGTTTACAGGTCTACATCCATCTAAGGAGTTTCCTCTGAGGGCCTAAGACCCAAGGGAAAAGGACAGAGAGCCATAAAACTGCCATTGCAGCAGATCCAGACGGGCATCTTGATTGAGTCAGAAGAGGCTGGGGGGGCAGAAAGTGAGAAGTGCTGCAGGACTGGGGAAAGAAGCCACAGACTACAAGGACCAGTAAGTTGTTGAAGATGGGCAGAGGCAGCCAACGCAGTGACCTCTCTGGTACCTCTTACCTGAAAGGTCTGTAAGTAGGGTGATGAGATAGGGCAACTTCCAGCATTATGGCCATCTGCAGTATGTTATCTCCCCGTGACCTTTTGGATTAGAAAAAGATACCAAAATTTGTTCCTGGGTGTTTATTTGCAAACATGGCAGCTTCCTGCTTAAGATATGAAACTGGCCCTGGTACACGGAGGGGAGGGAGAGATTGAAGAAAAAGGCCATCCACTGCAGATTGGTAGATGGCAGGTCTGGTAAGCAAGGGAACTTATATACAAGGGATGTCTTGAACACCACAAAGAAAAGTAGCTCTCTGCACTCACCACCAGCATCTTAACTTGATTCAGTCACATATACCATTCAGATGGGCTCAACTTATTTATTTTACTGATGAGGATACAGAAGCAAGTATTATATCAGATACCAAGATCTGGAATAGAAGGGCTTGTCTTGTCAGCACCTCGCCAGGTAACCCTGTTTTTAATTTTTAATAAACTAGTTTGAGCAAGGAACAAGCTTTGTCATTACTGGTTCTGTTTCAAGGTACACTATTGATCTGCCTTTTTTAAAATATATTTTTTTATTTATTTGACAGAGAGAAATCACAACTAGGCAGAGAGGCAGGCAGAGAGAAAGGAGGAAGCAGGCTCCCCGTGGAACAGAGAGCCCGATGTGGGGCTCCATCCCAGGACCCTGGGATCATGACCTGAGTCGAAGGCAGAGGCTTTAACCCACTGAGCCACCCAGGTGCCCCTGATCTGCTTTTTTTGCAACACCTATTTCAGAAATACTACTCTAATAAGTTGCCCTGATTCATTAAATCTGTATCAGGTCTCCATCTTGATTTTGGAGGAGAGATAACCTTTAAAAACATGGAGATGTAAATAAGCAAATAAAAATAAATAAATTTAAAAAAAAAAACATGGAGATGAAGGAAGGAAGGAAGGTAAAGGAAAGGAAGAAATAGAAAGAGAGAAAAGGAAAGAAGGAGGGAGGGAAGGAGGAAGGGAGGGGGAGGGAGAGAGAAAGAAAGAAAGAGGAAGGAAGGGAGAGAGGGAAAGAAAGAAAGAGGGGAGGAAAGGGAGGAAGAAAGTAGAAGACATGTCAGTGGACTCTCAAATTTGATTTGAAAATAATGAAATTCCTGGGTGCCTGGGTGGCTGAGTCAGCTAAGTAACTGACTCTTGGTCTTAGCTCAGGTCATGATCTCATGGGTCATGAGATTAAGCCCCACGTTGGGCTTCCCACTCATCAGGGAGTCTCCTTAAGATTCTCTCCCTCTGGGGCGCCTGGGTGGTTCAGTGAGTTAAAGCCTCTGCCTTCGGCTCAGGTCATGATCCCAGCGTCCTGGGATCGAGCCCCGTGTCGGGCTCTCTGCTCAGCAGGGAGCCTGCTTCCTCCTCTCTCTCTGCCTGCTTCTCTGTGATCTCCATCTATCAAATAAATAAATAAAATCTTAAAAAAAAAAAAGATTCTCGCCCTCTGCCCCTCCCCCTATGCACACCCTCTTGTGTGCTTTGTCTCAAAAATAAATAAATAAATAAACCTAGAAAAAGAGAAACAAAGAAAGAAAGGAAAGAAGGAAGGAAGGAAGGAAGAAAAAAAGTAAGGAAGGAAGAAAAAGAAAATAAATTCCAGGAATTAGAGTAAAGGTAGCAGCTCCAAAGATACAGATAGTGTAGGATGAATTAGTGTGACTTCCCAGAGACCTGAGGTGCTTGAGGGATGAGGTACTGCAGAGTGAGTCATGGTTCTTTAAGAGGGGCTGGGTTTGGAGAAAAGCAGGGTATCTCTTCTCCCAATCATAGGAACGTGGGCAGGATCTCGTAATGGCAATAAGGATATAAAGTGGAGAACATAACTGAATGAGGAAACTCTCTACATGCATTCTTGATTTGCTTAGACAAATTAGATAGAATTTCTGCTACAGGAAAAGCTTGAAGGGATAGGGTCATACAATCTGGGAGTAACAGAATTTCAGAGAATCACAGCATTCTGTTAAGGTCAAGCTCTATCTTTCACAACTGGTTGAGAACAAAAGTAGAGAAAACTTGTTGAGGCTCACTGTCATGAGGTAAGTAAAGGTTTGGTTGGGAATAAGAGAAAGAAGGGAGGAAGCAGGAGAAGGACAGGTTGCTTGTGTGGGCAGTGGTTAATCAAAAGGTCACTGAGTTCACAGTGTGCAGAGAGGCCAGACCGGCCCCCAGGGGATTGGTGTTCAGTGATAGGAGTGCTCATGCTTAATGGCCTAGTAACCCTCAATATATTACCGCCTTTTCCTAGAACGAACAGACTTGAGAATGAGGACATCTGCTCCACCAAATGACAATGTGAGCTTCTCTACATTTCTCCTGACAGGCTTCCCAGGCCTCGAATGGGCTCACCGCTGGATCTCACTACCCATTTTTGTAGGATACTTGGTGGCCCTCGTCGGTAACGTTAGCATCTTGCATCTGGTACGAACTGACCCTTCTCTCCAGCAGCCCATGTACTACTTCCTGGTCATCCTGGCTGTGACAGACTTGGGCCTGTGCATGTCCACGCTGCCCTCTGTGTTGGGCCTGCTGTGGTTTGATGCCCGGATGGTGGGCCTGGTGCCCTGTGTTCTGCAGCAGCACTTCCTTCACTCCTTCTTCTTCATGGAGTCAGCCGTACTCTTTGCTATGGCCCTGGACTGCCTGGTAGCCATCCGGTTCCCATTGCGTTATGCATCTGTGCTCACTGGTCCTCGCGTGGCACTGGCCGGGGCTGTATTGGGCATACGCAGTGCCGCCATCACTGCGGCCCCCTCACTGAACCTGCTGAAGTTTGGTTACTGTCGCCGAGGGGCGCTCTCTCATGCCTACTGCCTTCACCAGGACATGATCCGCCTGGCCTGCTCGGACACACGCTTCAACAGACTCTATGGGCTGTGCATCATCATGCTGGCTATGGGCTCTGATGTCCTTTTCATCCTGATCTCCTACTCTGTCATCCTCCGCGCTGTGCTGGCCATCGCCTCTGCCAGGGAGAGGCTCAAAGCCCTCAATACTTGTGTCTCACACATCCTGGCTGTGCTCTGCTTCTATGTGCCTGTGCTAGGCCTGTCCATTGTGCACAGATTTGGGCACCATACCTCGCCCTTGGTGCACATCCTCATGGGCACTATCTCTGTGCTTTTCCCACCCCTGATGAACCCTATTATCTATAGCATCAAGACCCAGCAGATCCGCAGGGCCATTCTCAAGGTGGTTTCACTGGGGAAGATACAGTGAGACACTGGCAATGAACTATAGTGATTCAAAATAAGGAATGAGTTAACGCTTCTTTATTAAGCCTTCATACCACAAAGCAGGTTCTGTTTACCCACTTTAGTTTGACTTGACTCTACTGTTAAATCAAAAAACTCTATGCTCATTACTATGTATGTATGCATATACTTATAAATATATAGCCACTACTTTCTTACATTAAAAAAATGATTTTTTTTTACTTAAATGTTTACATGTTCAAAGTGATTTTTATATTTGCTCCTCTACTGATTTGGTAGAACTCTAATTCCATAATAATGTCATTAGTGATAAGTTACTCTGATGATGTGGAGAGTTAAATCTTCACTTCAGATTCTTTGGATTAACAAATGAGTTTATTTCTTTAAACAAATGAGTATATTTCTTTAAAATATAATATTCTATAATATACATTCATCAGGGATAACTTTAGTGCATGTACCTAAGAGGAATTTTCCAATGTTGCCTTTTTTGGTCCATTTCGTAGTCTGGGACAGAACTAAGTCCAGGGGAGGCATAAAAGCCTAATTTATAGGATGCCTGGGTAGTTCAGGCATTTAAGTGTCTGACCTTTGATTTTGGCTCAGATTTTGATCTCAGAGTTGTGAAATTGAACCCTAAGTCTGGCTCCACATTGGGCATGGAGCCTACTTAGGATTCTCTCTCTCTTCCTCTCCCTGTGCCCACCCCCCAACTTATGTGCACTTTCTCTCTCAAAGCAAATAAACAAATAAACTGTAGTTTATAACCAGCATGAGAAAAAAATGGGGTCAACAGTGTGTCAGATCTGTAGGTAGTGATATGACAGAAGCATGTCCTTGAGTCAATAACCTAAGGAAAGAACCCCCAGATCCGAGTACAAGGTGCAAATTCAACAGGCCATTTAGATCATACTTTGCCTGTTTCAGTACGGGGCAATTTCTGCTGTCCCCAAAGTACACAGTAATGTCACTGACCAATGAAGTTTAGGATATAAGACAATATCAGAGTATTTTAGAAGTATCTTTAAGCAACCATATACAGTCATACAATACATAAAATTGTAGAGAAATGCAAGACATTCATGCACATATACAGACATGAATGGATATTCACTTCCACCTTATACTCAGATATGAGGGTCCTTTCCTTGGGTTAGTGACTCGAGGACACACATCTGTCATATCAATACCTACATGAATGTACATTCCATGGTAAATAAATTTGTGGGAAGATATACATGCTCATAGATTCATGCAAACTTTCAAAAAGGATTCTACATGAGGGAATGTGGTTATGCATACATCCACACACACACACACAGACATACACACAGGCACATATGCACACACATGCACATGCACGTGTTCAGATACACATTCACATGAATTTACACACTTGCAAATGCACATAAAAGCATGCTCACACAGGCATGTATATCCACACATCCACACATTCATGCACATCTTGTATATTTTCTCAGAATCTGATGTCTATTCCCCAGAAGGCATCTCCTGGGCTCCTCTGCTCTTTTTTTTTTTTTAAAGATTTTATTTATTTGACAGATAGAGATCACAAGTAGGCAGAGAGGCAGGCAGAGAGAGAAAGAGAGGAAGAAGCAGGCTTCTTGCCAAGCAGAGAGCCCGACGCGGTTCTCGATCCCAGGACCCTGGGATCATGACCTGAGCGAAAGGCAGAGGCTTTAACCCACTGAGCCACCCAGGCGCCCTTGGGCTCCTCTGCTCTTGACCCAATTATTCCTACAGGCCTCAAAGACGCAAATTCTTCTGGGGCCGGTTTGCCTGTGTCACCCAAGGGACTGACTGATAAAATTGAGGGAAGAAAAAGGCTAGTTCTGAAGTCATGATACATAAGAAGGCCAGTCAGCTCCTGCTTCCAGGTAGTGAGCTAGAGACCAGGTCTGAGACCAGCTATCTTGAAGGGCAGGTGGGCCTGCATAAAGGAGGAGTGAGTTGGCCTGAAAGTCCAGTCTGTGGGATCAGGAGGATGGGAAATCTGTTCAGGTGAGCAGAACCTGGGGTTTTCTTTCAGAGATGCAGCTTATTTCCAGCACGGGTTTTATGTTCCCCTTCCCTCATATCATAAAAGACCCCTCCTGGCAGGACACAGTCTTTTATCCAGAAAGCTTCAGGTGGCAGAGAAATACTTGATCTCTTTTATTCAACTTTTCGCTGTTGATTCAGGAAAACTGGGGCAAGAAAAACTCCATTTTGTCCCCAAATCCAAATCTTTTAAAACTAGATATGTAATTCCTTTTAAAAATCTTTGTGTTTCTTAAACCTATTCACTCTCCTCTCCTTTACCTTCCATGCCAATCAATATTCCTTGTCCTCTCCATCCCAGGCAGGCAGCCACATAGCCTGGTCAGTCTTAAACCCAGCTCCTCCATGACCCATGCTTTTCACGGTCCTTCCTCCCCATCTGGCTGACTCATCCCCTCTCCCATCCCATTTGTCACCACAGTCTTCCTTGTATCTCTTTTGTTCAAGCTTCCTTCTCTCCTTTTTAACTACAGTTTTACCAGTGTGACTTGGCAAGTCACTTAAAATGCCAATTCCTCATTCTCCCATGTTGTAATACGTGTTTGAGTGGGTCGTTTTGAGTATTTTGAGGATAAGTTAGATGACCTCTATACAAAGATAACAGAGGGCACCCTTCCACAGTACCTGATACATCATACTAAATCAATGTGATTTTTTTCTTATAAACTCTAAGTAAAAATTACCAAATTCTAAGTAAGAATTACCTTTTCCCTACCAAATGGCAGGCTTTAACCTCTTTTTCTATTATTTCCCTCTTAATGCACACACCTCTTTCATCAGCATTAATCTCTGATTTCCTACAATAATGGATTTTAAGTAGTTAAATTTTAATTACTTAAATTCCTACACAGCGAAGTAAAGGGATATTACATGATTTATTTATTTTTTTTTTTTCTTCAGTGAGGCTCTCATTTGATAGAAGAAGACAAAGTTCTTCCCTGGCTTCCTGCCCCAAGTTCCCAGCCTAGACTAAATTACCATACATCAATATGTACCTTCTATATTGCTCTCTGCCTCCCTGTACCCCTTCCCTTTTATTAAACCCTGGTGACATTCTCAAAATATAGGCTCCACGTCTTCTTTGGAAGAGCTTATGAACAATTAAGAGAAGGCACACAAAAAATTAAACAGAAACACAGGGGACAGAGTGCTAGATTAGGGGGAGGTGCTACTGCAGAAAGTGGTTAACCACATGCTCAAATGAGAAAGACATCACAGGACTGACATCTGAGCCAGATGCTCTCAAACAACAGTGCAAGTTGAATATGGTTTTTGTTTTAAGATATTTATTTATTTATTTATTTATTTATTTATTTATCAGAGAGAGGGAGAGTGAGCACAAGCAGGCAGAGTGTCAGGCAGAGGCAGAGAGGGAAGCAGGCTCCCCAGTGAGCAAGGAGCCCAATGCTGGACTTGATCCCAGGACCCTAGGATCATGACCTGAGCCAAAGACAGAGGCTTAACCAACTGAGCTACTCAGGCACCCCTGCATTTGTTTTAAAATACAACTTTCAGTTGAGCTATATGCTGAAGTACTTAAAAAAGGGAAGGCAGAAAAGAAAAACAAAGTAAACAATAACAAAACCAAAACAAAAATCACAAGAATGAGGAAGGAAAAGAGGAGTTAGGGTGTGTCAGGATTTGCAGACAAGTCAAGTTAAGCAGGTGGATTTCACAGGAGTTTTGTCGTCATTAAGAAGTGTGCCATTCAAAAAGGATGCATGCATGGGATGTAAAGAGTTTTCCTTTATCTTAAACAGTGCAGGGGAACAAAAATCACCATTCCTCTTATCATTTTAAATTGATGGATGACGTTCAGATGCCACTGAATTCCTCTCCACCAGATCATTTTGAAGTGCCAGGGAGCACCATGCATTTTAAAATCAATTCCTATATAGGTTGCCTTTCCAGGCAGGCTTTCAGAAGACATCAGCACTATTGAAGTGGACCATCATGAATAAAAAGACTTGTTTTGGTTGGGGGTGTCTGGGTCAGTTAAGTGTCTAACTTTTGGTTTCTTTTTTTTTTTTTAAAGATTTTATTTATTTATTTTGACAGAGAGAGATCAGAAGTAGGCAGAGAGGCAGTCAGAGAGAGAGAGAGGGAAGCAGGCTCCCTGCCGAGCAGAGAGCCCGATGTCTTGGTTTTGGCTCAGGTCATAATCTCCGGGTCATGAGATCAAGCCCTTTGTCAGGCTCCACACTCTTCAGGGAGTCTGCTTGGGATTCTCTTTCTCCTTCTGTCCCTCCCCCAGTTCTCTCCCCCTCATTCCCACACTCCCCCCACAACCAACCAAATAAATAAATAAATAAATATACAAATAAGAAAAAATCTTTTAATAAAAAGCTTTTGTTTTTATATGTGCAGTTTCAAAAACTTGGTCTAAAGGGACTACTCTGGGACTACTGCCCATCATTTCCTTAGGCTACAGTAAGTATTGATTAAGCATGCTGTGTGTGGATTGACAATGGGAGAGCAATTCTCCATCGGGCAGAATACTTCTTTCTTAATAGGAATTCCAGTGGGCAAAGTATTTCTTTTCATTAACCTTTATAACATTGACTTTTTGTGTGTTCTACCCCACTATGGGTAAAAGCCAAAATTATCATCCAGAAGGCTATAGAAAGAACATGGAGGACTGAGACCATTTTAGAGCTGTTTTATCTGGTAAAACTACGTAAGTCTGTGTCTCCAGTGAAGAGCATTCTTTTTTTTTTTTTTTTGCAAGTATCAACAAACTAAAATATAATTGAGTGAAAAAACAATAAAAAATGATAAAAGTAAAAATAAAAATGAGAAAAATAATAGGGGAAAAACAACCCAACAACCAAAATAGACCAAAGTGCCAAGGAGGAAACAAGCTAACCTTGGTCAAAGTCCTTCAGGTCACTGAAAAGCAGCTTCCTGAGCTTGAAGAATGGTAGCCTAGGCACAGCCAGAGATTCCTTTGGTTGTTAGAACAATAGTACAAGGTCATAGGAATAAATGGACCTAGTGTGACAGAGGATCATCCATAGTGATTTTCTCCTTTTTTAAATTTTTTTATTTATTTCTTTTTTTTTTATAAACATATAATGTATTTTTATCCCCAGGGGTACAGGTCTGTGAATCGCCAGGTTTACACACTTCACAGCACTCTCCATAGCACACACCCTCCCCAATGTCCATAACCCCACCCCCCTCTCCCAACCCCCCTCCCCCCAGCAACCCTCAGTTTGTTTTGTGAGATTAAGAGTCTCTTATAGTTTGTCTCCCTCCCAATCCCATCTTGTTTCATTTATTCTTTTCCTATCCCCCTAACCCCCCATGTTGCATCTCTACCTCCTCATATCAGGGAGATCATATGATAGTTGTCTTTCTCCGATTGACTTATTTCAGTAAGCATGATACCCTCTAGTTCCATCCACGTCGTCGCAAATGGCAAGATTTCATTTCTTTTGATGGCTGCATAGTATTCCATTGTGTATATATACCACTTCTTCTTTATACAGTCATCTGTTGATAGACATCTAGGTTTTTTCCATAGTTTGGCTATTGTAGACATTGCTGCTATAAACATTCGGGTGCACGTGCCCCTTCGGATCACTACGTTTGTATCTTTAGGATAAATACCCAGTAGTGCAATTGCTGGGTCATAGGGTAGTTCTTTTTTCAACATTTTGAGGAACCTCCATGCTGTTTTCCAGAGTGGTTCCACCAGCTTGCATTCCCACCAACAGTGTAGGAGGGTTCCCCTTTCTCCGCATCCTCGCCAGCATCTGTCACTTCCTGACTTGTTAATTTTAGCCATTCTGACTGGTGTGAGGTGATATCTCATTGTAGTTTTGATTTGTATTTCCCTGATGCCAAGTGATGTGGAGCACTTTCTCATGTGTCTGTTGGCCATCTGGATGTCTTATTTGCAGAAATGTCTGTTCATGCCAGTGGAGAGTATTCTTCAGTGCTGCTTGGAGTGGCAGAGATAGGCCTTTTGAATCTTTATCTCCTGAACAATTCTCTGCTAACTTTGAAGTAGTTTTATTCTAACCCCTGTCCCCAGTGATTACTTAAAATCCAACATTCTTTAACAGGGGATTTAGGGAATGTCTGACAGATTATAGCTTTCTTTGTGTTAGTGTCTTTCCGATGATGTCTTTTTAAAACTACACAATGCCATGTCTTGATAGAAACATGGAAAACATTCAATTCCTACCAGATAAACACAGTGAATCCACAGTGGAGATTAATTTTAAATATGAGTGATAAAATATTCTACCAGATTCCCTTATTCTAGAGATAAACTTATTTGCAAGTATGACTCCACATTTTTGTTTAGCATCGAAGACCAAAAGGAACTGGTCGTGAATGGGAGGAGGGACTTAAGTTGGCAGATCATATGAGGCAGAGGAAATTGCAGGCTCTCTTAGTTTCTAATAACGTTCATGTGTCTCACCCCAGGCTGTGTCTCTGACACCCGCCCAGGTCAAAATACTCAGACTCCATAGGAAAATGTTCAACAGCAGTAAATTCAACCCCAAATATTTCCTGCTAACTGGTCTCCCTGGTCTGGAGGCCATGTACTCTTGGTTTATCTTCCCATTCTGTTCCATATATCTTGTGGCACTTGTGGGCAATATCCTGGTCCTTGCAGTGATCAGGAAAAACACCATTATGCACCAGCCGATGTACCTTTTGCTAGCTATGCTGGCCTTTGCAGAACTTGGTGTCTCTGCATCTACCCTGCCCACTGTGTTGGGCATCTTCCTTTTTGGTGCCAATGAAATCTGCTTTGAAGCCTGCCTTTTGCAGATGTTCTCCATACATTCATTTTCCATCATGGAGTCTGGAGTTCTGCTGGCCATGTCTGTGGACCGCTTTGTGGCCATCTACAAGCCACTGAGGTACACCGCCATCCTGACCAGGCCCCGTATTGCCGCTGCTGGTGCTGCCCTTGGACTGAAGAGTGTGATGCTCATGTTCCCACTGCCCTTCCTCCTGAAACGTCTGCCCTTCTGTGGCCACAACGTCCTCTCCCACTCCTACTGCCTTCACTCAGATCTAATCCAGCTGCCCTGCAGAGATACACGTCCCAACAGCATTCTGGGGCTTTGCATTGTTACTTCCACTTTTGGGCTGGACTCGCTGCTCATTGTCCTCTCTTACGTGCTGATCCTTTACACGGTGCTGGGCATTACCTCTGGGGAGGGGCAGCGGAAGGCCCTTAACACATGCGTGTCACATATCTGTGCCGTGCTTGTGTACTATGTGCCCATGATCAGCGTGGCTCTCATGCACCGCTTCATGAAGCATGCAGCCCCTGCGATCCGTCTACTCCTGGCCAATGTCTACCTTCTGGTGCTTCCTGTGCTCAACCCCATCATCTACAGTGTTAAGACAAAGCAGATTCGCCAGGGGTTAATCCAACTCTTTCTTCCAAGAAAGCAGTAACGGGGTTAAGGCCAGTGAGATGTCACCCACGAGCCAGTCCTTTTCATCACCAAAAGTGGTCCAGGGAAGCACAGGATGCTCATCACCTTGTCAAAGTCAGAAAGCTTGATAAGGCTGCATGTTGATGAATGTTTTGAGAATTCATATTTCATACACAAGAGGTCATAATCTAAATCCATATTGTATAGTATTTTGTCAGCTCCTCTGTTACATGTGTCAGCTTAAAATGCATCTACTCTTTCATCCAGAAATTCCAGTTCATAGCACTACCTTAGATTTATACTCTGAGGTTTGTTTATGAACACAGAGACTTGAATAAGAATTTTCACTTCAGGGGTGCCTGGGTGGCTCAGTTGACATCTGCCTGTGGCTCAGGTCGTGTTCCCAGAGTCCTGGGATGGAACCCCACATCAGGCTCCCTGCTCCTCCCTCTCCCACTTGCCCTGCTTGTGTTCCCTCTCTGGCTGTCTCTCTGTCAAATAAATAAAATCTAAAAAAAACAATCTTCACTTCAGCAAGGTTTGAAATAACATAATAGTAATAATAAAAAAAACCCTGACTGGCCATCAATAAGTAAATAGTTAAATGACTTGATACCAGTCCACAAATGGAGTATTCCACAGCATAAAAAAGACTTAGATTGATAAGCATTCAAAGTTTAAGCGAGAGAAAGTTTTACACACTCACATATTTGATAACACTTTTCATAAAACAATTTAATCATATAAATATCAGTTTATGTATTCAAAAATACATGCTACATTGATAATAATAATAGCTTCTTTTGGTAGAGACTGTGATGGTGAAGAGAAGAACAAACAGACTTTTCCTTGACCTGTGTTATTTAAAAAAAAAAAAAGAATAAGGCATTCCACATTTTCCTTCATTATAAAAATAAACAGCTTTATGTATAGATACATATGCTTAGGTTTATACCGAAAAACTATTCAAACCTTAGAACAATTAGAAGCAAACTAGATACTAAGAACAAAGCCCTAAGATTGGGAATAAGCCCAGAAGGAATAATTTTGCAAATCAGGAATCTGTATTGTTCTTGAGGATTACGGAGGGAGGAATAGAACTAATTCTTACTGCAAAGCCCTCATTGGAAAAATCTATTGTACATGGGCATTGAGATGATGAAGTGGAAAGCAGAGAGCATAATTTGCTAATGCTAAATATCCCTAGTCATCCTGAGAATTAGAAATGTGAAATTCCAGAAGATGTGCTAAGTTGAAGTCTTGCACCTGGAGTATTAGTATGGAAACATGGGAGGGGCAGATTCTGAGAGGTGTGTTTTCCTTGTAAGGACCTGGATTTACAATGTCTCTCTCCGTCTCACGAGAGGAGCTGTCCCTCGCTTGAATTTTTGTTGTTTGTCTCATACCGTACATCACAATTGTAATCAAGTAATCGTCTTTATACTGTTTTGTACTGTTTTATTTTTCTACGTCCAGTACATATTAAGTTCAGTAAGGTAGGATGATATCTTTTTGTTCACTGAGAATATACTAGCTATTTGATAAATACTTGGTGATGAACAAATTAATCCTTGAGTGAATTAATACAAGTCAACAAATTCTTCCTTGACCTTGTGATTTTCTGTATGCATGAACCCCATTTGATGACACTGTATCCCTATTATTCTTTCTTTCCCCTCTGTTTTCTGCATTGACTACCATTTTTCTCTCACTCTTACTTTTTCAGGTTCTCTTTCTAAAGTCAAAAGATATGCTCCTGGCAGATGCTAAGTCCTTTAACTTCTCAGTAAAACATCAATGGTCTCAATGCAAAATCCATCCTCATTCTGAGCACATGTGTTTAATTAAACATTCCCAGTAACATTTGGGAGACTCTTGGCAAATGCATGTGTGGTTTAATCTTAATCATATATAGAAAAACTACGGTAATATTTTAGATATGGTATGTGAGATATGATTACATTTGGAAGAAAGTTTGAAAATAGGTTTGGTTTTGCTTTTGTTTTAGGTTGGTTGGTTTGTTTATTTGCTTTAATCTATCGCACACCAACCCCATGGGTCCAACCAACCTCATCAGGTCCAAAAGATCTGATTTCCTTTTTAGGATAACAGGTATCTCACCATTGTCCTATTGCTGGCATTTTCATTTTTGTCGAAAGCAAAACAAATAAAAAAAATAAAAATAAAATGATATGGGGGTAGATGAGATTCAGATATGTATGAAGTCGGCAGTGAGCTGACAGACTCGGAGAGAATGCAGGGACTGAGTGAGACCTGGCCTTATCAAAGTCAAATAAATCTAGTGTGAGTAAGAAAACAAGGAATTGGAAGTTAAGTATCTGCTGTCAGAAAATAGGCTTGTAGAGGTCAGGAGACACCATGGAGTGAGCAACATGGAATTAAACCCACTGACACTGAAGATGAGAAGCAAGATCGAATGTATTTATTAAGAATTTTTCTCAAGTAAGGACACCCCACACCTTTCTCAGAAAGACACATTTCAGACTATTGCAACTAATGGAATGGGCAATATTTCCAATGTTTCCATGAGAAATATTTGCCCTCAATTTTTTTTTTCAGTTTTGTTGGAACTTCTATATAAAAATCTTGCTGCCGACTTCATACATATCTGAATCTCATCTACCCCCATATCATTTTATTTTTATTTTTTTTTTTATTTATTTTCAGCATAACAGTGTCCATTGTTTTTGCACCACACCCAGTGCTCCATGCAGTACGTGCCCTCCCTATTACCCACCACCTGGTTCCTCAACCTCCCACCCCTCCCCCGGCCACTTCAAAACCCTCTGGTTGTTTTCCAGAGTCCATAGTCTCTCATGGTTCATCTCCCCTTCCAGTTTCCCTCAACTCCCTCTCCTACCCCCATATCATTTAATGCATTTGCACACCAATCACACAAAACTCTCTTCTCTCTGGTTAAACCAGCAGCACAAACAATTTAAGAACTTTTTAATTAAAAGTCCTATAAAAATGGGTCATAGTGGATTTTGAAACCAAGAATTTTTTTTCCCCTTGCTGGTCAGAAAATTAGCCAATGAACCAGCCATCCACAAATAAACGAAACTCATGTTTGGTTCAGCAATTTTAAATCCTCTTTAACCCTGGTCTGGAAAGGCTCACTCTGCCAGCTCTCTGTAGTCATCTTATGCTGGTGATATTTCTGATCAATCTTTCCCTCCCCTGCCCCCCAAACCAATCTGAAACCTTTCTCACAAGAGCTTAACCCCTTGAATTTCATGTCCTTTTATTAAACACCTTTGATATTTTATGAATACCATCACCTCTGTGCCCTGTTCCTTACTCATTATCTGCATATTTATAAAAGTGGCAGC
Source organism: Meles meles (assembly GCF_922984935.1). Taxonomy (NCBI): domain Eukaryota; kingdom Metazoa; phylum Chordata; class Mammalia; order Carnivora; family Mustelidae; genus Meles; species Meles meles. The sequence goes on along the minus strand of NC_060073.1, from coordinate 57,183,511 downwards.
TGATGACCATTGTAAATTAATACAATTTATTAATTATTAATAATTATTCTCCAAGATACAATTGTTCTATAATTGTTAGAATAATAGCTAATCCTTATAACGTACTTTTTATAAGCCAGACACTTTTGTACACAATTTACCTATATTAATTATTTTATTCTTGTAGTAGATGTTTATGCTCATCTCAAATAGGTACTGACTCTGCCATTGCCTGTTTCCTCTAAGGGCCCCTGGACATGGAGAAGGAGTGATGAAATTATCTGGGCACTCCTCCTCAGGGAGTCCCTCTCCAACAGGAAAGATCATTATTAAAAGAAATTTGGAGGCAATTTGAATTTGACTGATCCCTTCTGAGGATAACTGAGAAGGGAGGCAGGAAGTGTGGGGATGCTGATAATCACTGGTTGCTAAAGGTCCCTGTTTAATGCTCAGAGCCATTCTGAGGTAGGTATCAACACCTCTATCTTTAAAAATAAAGGAGTTTCATAACGTTTAAGTACATAGAGTTGTCCTGCACACAGCATTCACTTCCACCTCTGCCCACCTCCAGAAATGTAGTATTTACTGTGCCGTACTCTCCTTTCTCTGCTGACCTGTGGTGTTCCACTGTGTATTACATTGGGCTTTGGATTAAACAATCCCTTTTTTCCTCCTCAGACTTGAAATGTCCTTGTCATATGAATCTGAAGCTGAGGGGAATTGTTGCCTTTTAATATAACTTTAAAGGAGACTTTGAAGGCTGTTGAAGGAGGCTTGCTTGGCTGGGGAGATTTTGAAGGACCAGGACAAAAAGGATGCAAAGAAGCAAAAGGGATAAAAACAGAGAGAGAGAGAGAAGGAGAGAGAGAGCAAGCACAAGGAGAACCAGAGAAGACAGCTGATAACAGGAGAGGATAGATCCTAGCTGCAAGTCTCCCTCAAGATTTGTTTCTTCCAGTATCAAGTCATCAGGGTGGCATAAACTAGAAATAGGAAGCAGTGGAATCAAGGTTACGATGAGGCTACACACAGGAGAAACAGCTGCTGGACCCAGAGGCAGACCAACTTTGGTCCACTGTAAAGGTTAAGAAAGACACGTTGGGCTTTGGGCAGAGAAGGGAGAAAAGAAGCTCTCCATAGCTAGTGGTAAATGTTAGTGTCCTCCAAGTCCCCAGCCATGCGACGCTCCAACATGTGTGGTCATGTCTTGAGGTCAATAACTTGTCCTAACAAGTTGTTCAATGGGATCAGTATGAAGTTGGCTATGTTTGTGTGCCCTTGTCCCACAAAATTCTGTATAACTGTGCTTATAGTAGTAAACTCCACCACCTTTGTAAGCTAATGCAATAAGTTTAATAAAATAAGTCACCCATGTACATATTAATTTTTACTCATATTAGTTCTTGACTTAGCCTGCAGAGAAGAACTAAATAACAACCGGCATATAATAGTGAGGTCCCTAAAGCTCAGCAGTGGCTGAGTGAGGACTCCTCATCAGAGAAGATGAAGACAAGATTTCAGCATGTGTGGAAATTATTGCATATGCAAGTGTGTGAGCAGGAGTGTGTGTGTGTGTGTGTGTGTGTGTGTGTGTGTGTGTGTGTTTGGATAAATTAATTGAAAATACCTCTCAAGAGGTTCTTCCTGCCCTGTCAGCCCAGAATTCTACTGTGATACCTGGTGCCATCCCAGATAGAGCTGAGCTCAAAATATCCCCACTCTAGAGAGGTGTTTTTCTTCTCCTCTCTGGTGCCTTTCTCCCCTGCCCAGCAGAATCTTCCTTGAAAGTCTGTTTAGGTTCCCAGTGTTGTTGTTGCAGTATATCACAGGTGTGTCTGAGTCAGGAAGAAGGTCAAGTGGATCAGGTAAGTTGTCCTGGAGAGCTGTGAGTTGAGAGATTGTGTATATTATGGTGACAGAATATTTTCATGAACTTTAAAGTCTGCATGCAAATCCTTCAACCTTGGTTCTTGACTCATTCTATCCTTTACACATCATCTTTTCAGTTGTTTCCTAGTCCTTTCAAAGCACAGAACAGCTAAACCTAGTGTGAATTCATACCCCATTGTTTTCTAGTTTATTTTCCAACCATTTGCTCCAGGTTCTTCACTGCCACTTGTTAGCCTTGCTTTGGACCTCAATTATTTCACATGTCTAAATTCATTCCACAGATATTTTTAGCTGTTTTCATGTACCATGCTGCTTGTGTTACAGCCATATTTATCAACATCTTTGTCCACCTATTCCTGACATTGGTCCATACCTTAAAACTGAGATTGCCTACCCATGCCTTTCTCTCCAGCAGCTTTCTGAGACCAAAGCAGCAGCACACCAAGACAAGACAGACACTTTTTCCTTGGCAGATCCAAAGTGAAGTAAAATTTAGAGGGATAATCTTCTATCAGCTTTAAACTTTACTCTCATGGAGAGTGTAATCCCCTTAATCCCTGGGCATTTCCTGATGGTGGCCATCTTGTCAATTTCTGGCAGGAGACCTATGGTCACCTGAATCTCTAAACTTTGTTTTCTTCTTCCCTTCCACAGAGTCCAGATGACTTTCTCCATTATAATGTGATCTCACTAGCTTGTTTCTAATTTTTAAGGTCGCATGGGATGAAATTTCAACATGAAGAACTCCAATAGCTCTTTGGAGTTCTTACCTACAACGTTCATTCTGGTTGGCATCCCAGGACTGGAGGCAGAGCACATCTGGATATCCATCCCTTTCTGCCTGATGTACATTATCATCTTCCTTGGGAATGGTACCATTCTTCATGTCATCAGAACAGACCCTGCCCTGCACCAGCCCATGTACCTCTTTCTTGCCATGTTGGCACTGGCTGAGGTTGGTGTCTCTGCATCTACTCTTCCCACAGTGCTAGGCATCTTCCTTGTTGGCATCACTGAGATTACTTTTGATGCCTGCCTTTTTCAGATGTTCTTTATCCATTCTTTCTCCATTTTGGAGTCAGCAGTGTTGCTGGCCATGTCTGTGGATCGATTTGTGGCCATTTATAACCCACTGCGCTACACAGCCATCCTCACCTTTCCCCGTATCTTTGGTGCAGGAACTATCATGGGGCTGAAAAGCATTATTCTCATGGCCCCATTGCCCATGCTCTTAAGGAACTTGCCCTTCTGTGGCCATAATGTCCTCTCCCATTCGTATTGCCTCCACCCCAACCTTATCCATCTACCTTGTGGGGATGTTTCTATCAACAATATCTATGGGCTTTTCATTGTTACCTCCACTTTTGGGCTGGATTCACTACTTATTGTGGTTTCTTATGGGCTGATACTCCACACTGTACTGAGTATCACCACTGGGGAGGGGCGGAGGAAGGCACTCAACACATGTGGATCTCATGTCTGTGCTGTGCTTGCTTACTATGTGCCTATGATTGGTTTATCTATGGTGCATCGCTTTGGATTCCATGTTTCCCCTTTGGTTCATGCTATGATGGCCAATGCTTATCTCTTTTTCCCACCTGTTATCAACCCTATTGTCTATAGCATTAAGACCAAAGAGATCTATCATGGCATTGTCCGAATGTTCTTCCAGAAAAGAGCCAGAGTTTAGACAAAGGAAAAAGTAGGAGGGGACTTTCCTCTATAATCAAAGGTGGTCCTCGTTTGCATGTTATGCAAATGGTGTTCTTTAAAATATGTTATCTGATGAAGGTTCTGCATAATCTAGAAAAAAACTGAAGTGGGGTACCAGCGAGGGTGGATACAACACTATAAAGCATTGATGTTATTTTTTAAATGTTATCTCACCTAGCTGGAGCAGGAGCAGGAATGCTGGAAGCAGGAATGGAGGAAGGATCTCTTATGAAAACATAACTCTTCCCATAAGTGAAAAGTAATAAGGAGTTGGATGGTGTCCTGGGAAATCTACTGAGCTCTTCATTCTAGGGAATGGGCATGTGAAATGGATTATGTTCTCTTGAGTTTTTGGTGCCTGATCTCAATAGCAGGAGGATACACTAACTAGCTTAAAGGAGGCTTCCGGTACTGAGGGTACTGACTCCGACTGGTACTTGCTCAGCCACCAGGGCTCCCAGTTGAAAGTGACAAAGATTACAAATCTTGTTTGTTATGTAAACAACATACAAATCTCCCTCCCAGGATGCAGAATCTTTTAAAAAGGCAAGCATGCCCTTTACATATATTCGTATTTTTTTGTCTGGTTGGTTATTTATTTGCAGACATTTGAAATAATGTAGAAATTTCACATTTGTATTTTCAGGGAAAGGAACTAAGACTTTTGAGATGCAAATGTATACTAAACACTCTATATTTATTATTTCAATCACTTCCCACAACCCCCACTTCCCACTCAGTATTAAGATTATTTTTTTAAAGATGAAGAACTGGTGCAAAAAAATAAATAAAAGAAGAAAAAGAAAAGAAAAACTGGTGCTTAGATAAATACGCATTTTGCTCAAACCCATCCATCCAAAACCAAACAGCATTAATTGAGCACATGCATGGATCAAACACAAATCTAACCTCTAGAGATAAAGTGGCGACAAAAGAGACGTGTTCCTTCCCTTATGGAGCTTAGAAATTTCTTTCTACCTCTGTCTCTGCTCTACTTTGTATTTTCTGAAACCAAGTTGAGAACCAACTTAAGATAGACCCTGTAATCCTCCCACACACAAATAAAGCTTTGAATGTGTCTTTTTAAAATGCTATGCCAGTACCATATTGTTTTGATTATTACAGCTTTGTAATACAATTTGAAGTCTGGAATTGCGATGCCTCCAGTTCTATTCTTCTTTTTCAAGATTGCTTTGGCCATTTGTCTTTTGTGGTTCCATACAAATTCTAGGATTGTTTTTTCTAGTTCTGTGAAAAATGCTGTTGGCATTTCAGTAGGGATTACATTAAACGTGTAGTTTTCTTTGGGTAGTATAGACATTTTAACAATATTTGTCCTTGCCATCCATGAGCATGAAATGTCTTTCTATTTCCTTTTGGTATCTTCAATTTCTCTTATTGTTTTTTAGCTTTCAGAGTACAAGTTTATCACTTCTTTGGTTAAATTTACTCCTAGGGGGCGCCTGGGTGGCTCAATGGGTTAAAGCCTCTACCTTCAGCTCAGGTCATGATCCCAGGGGCCTGGGATCAAGCCCCACATCAGGCTCTCTGCTCAGCAGGGAGCCTGCTTCCTCCTCTCTCTCCCTGCCTGCCTCTATGACTACTTGTAATCTCTATCAAATAAATAAATAAAATCTTTTAAATAAATAAATAAATAAATTTACTCCTAGGTTTTTATTATTTTGGATGCAATTATAAATGGGATTTTTTCATAATTTTTTCCTGATGCTTTATTATCAGCCTATAGAAATGCAATGGATTTCTGTACATTGATTACCCTGTGACCTTACTGAATTCACTTATCAATTTTTGCAGTTTTTTTGATGGAGATGTAGGGTTTTCTGCATATAGCATCATGTCATCTGCAATGATATGATGGAATTACTAATTCAGATGCCTTTTATTCCTTTCTCTTGTCTGACTGCTGTGGCTAGGGTGTGGAGAAAAAGGAATTCTCATGCACTGTTGGTAGGAATGCAAACTGTTGCAGCCACAGTGGGATACAGTATAAAGGGTCTTCAAAAACTTAAAAATAAGCGTGCCTGCGTGGCTCAGTGAGTTAAGCCTTTGTTTCTGGCCCAGGTCATGATCCCCAAGGTCCTGGGATCCACCCCTTTGTCAAGTTTCCTGCTCAGTGCAGAGTCTGTTTCTCCCTCTCTCTCTGCCCTTCTCCCTGCTCATGCTCCCTCTCTCCTTCAAATAAGTGAATAATCTTTAAAAAGTTTTTAAAAATGAAAACTTAAAAATAGGACAACCCTATGATCTAGAATTGCACTACTGGGCATTTAGCCAAAGACTACAACAGTAATTTGAAGGAATGTATGAACCCCTATATTTATCACAACATTATTTACAATAACCAAATCAGGGTAACAGTCTAAGTGCCTGTCAATAGATGATGAATATATAAAGATAATACACACGCACACACAGAATAGAATATTATTCAGCCATAAAAAGAATGATATCTTGCCATTCGCAACAATATGGATGGATCTGAACAGTACAATGCTAAGTGAAATAAGTTAGTCAGAGAACAACAAATACCATATGATTTCACTCATATGTGGAATTTAAGAAACAAATAAACAAAGAGGGGGGGAAGACAAACCAAGAAACAGACTCTTAACTATAGAGACCAGAGGGGAGGGGAGGAGGGAGTTGGGTGAAATAGGTGAAGAGGAGTAACAGGACACTTACCATGATGAGCCTAAATAATGTATAAGATTCTTGAATAACTGGGGCACCTGAGTGGGCAGTTGGTTAAGCGTCTGACTCTTGGTTTCAGTTCAGTTCATGATCTCAGGGAACTGGGAGTGAGCCCATGTCAGGCTCCATGCTCAGTACAGAGTCTGCCTGAGATTTTCTCTCCCTCTCCCTCTACCCCTCCAGCTTGAGCTCTCAAATAAATAAATCTTAAAAAAAAAGAAAAAGAAAAAGAAAAGAATTGTTGAATCACTATATTGTACACCTGAAACTAATGCAACACTATTTTTTTAAGATTATATTTATTTATTTGACAGACAGAGAGAGAGAGTTCACAAGTAGGCAGAGAGGTAGGTGGGTGGGGGGGGCGGGGGCGGGAATCAGGCTCCTTACTGAGTGGAGAGCCTGATGCAGGGCTCTATCCCAGGACCCTAGGATCATGACCTGAGCCGAAGGAAGAGGCTTAACCCACTGAGCCACAAAGGCGCCCCCGCAACACTGTATGTTAACTACACTGGAATTAAAATAAAATACAAAAATAAAAAATAATTTTAAATGGTGTTCTTGCATTGCATTGCAAAGGTGCCAAAACAACCAAAGATTTTTTTGTAAAATTTAATTCTGTGACTTTAACTCCAGGTTTCCAGACTCCCATGTTTCTGTAGATTCTGACCTAGGGATCTTAAGTTGCCTCTAGCTATGCCCTAGATTCATAGCCCACTGATGGGTGACTGCACTCTGCAGGCAACTGTGACTTAGAATTATCAAATGAAACCAAACAGGCAAACCATAGGAAGGGCCATCCCATAGATGACCAGAGAAGTGAGAGTGGCAGTTCCTTGGGAGAAAGGAGAAGAGGTATCTTTAGAGTGTCTGGAGAAAGGCATCCTATAGCTGGAGAAGTACAGGAAGGAATGATGAGACCAGATTGTCAGGAAGCTTGACATAAAATGAGAATTTTAGGTCTCACTTTCATTCCCTTTCTGAAATTTCTGATGAACCCTCAGGCTCAGGCTTCCTCACTGTGATTACTCTTATATTTAAGGATATCAAAGACACTGAGATTCTAAATGTGGCATAGTTTGTCAGATCATGGCTAATTTAATGGCTGCCTTTCAAAAAGTTCCATCCAGAAAGGACTCCATGCATAACGCCCCTTTTCTAGCTTCTTTCTTTCCAATATTGTTCACTTTGTTTCCCTGAGGTCCAGTCTCAGAGATGAGACAAAATCCTAGAAAATCACACAATGAAGAGTATAGAAGTCTCTGGGTGTCTATGCAATTAAAAAATAAGCAAAGTCCAATATGACTGGGAAAGCATCAAGTTTGGCTCCATCTTTTTCTGACATAGTCACTATTCTGATTAAAATTTTAACCAGGTGGTGGGTAATAGGGAGGGCACGTACTGCATGGAGCACTGGGTGTGATGCCAAAACAATGAATGCTGTTATGCTGTAAATAAACAAAAAAAAAAAATTTTTTTTAATTTTGACTTTTTTTTTTATTTTATATTTTATTTATTTGACAGAGAGAAATCATAACTAGGCAGAGAGGCAGGCAGAGAGAGAGGAGGAAGCAGGCTCCCTGAGGAGCAGAGAGCCCGATGTGGGGCTCGATCCCAGGACTCTGGGATCATGACCTGAGCCGAAGGCAGAGGCTTTAACCCACTGAGCCACCCAGGCGCCCCTAAATTTTGACCTTTTAATACCAAATTTATTCTTGATTTTGCCAACAGAACAAAATGATGTCATTATAGTAAACTAGGCATGAAGCTAAATTATGAATTAGAACCCTTGAGAAAAATGCATGACATATTATAAGCATTTCCACATTCATAAAAGTAAGTATTAGTTTGTTTAGACCAATTCTCCTGCCAAGAACAATTAGAAAGGTTTAGAGAAATATTTCATAAGTGACTTCAAAGAATATTTCACTAATTTTTAATTTTTAATGAAAGGATGAAGCATAACAAAATAAATAAATAAAAACCTTAAAGAACATATGGTATTTGCTGGAAAGGTCAAGTACACATGGAACTAGAACCCCAGAAGTAGAGTATCCTGGGGCAAGAGCAACATTAGAATATGATAACTTACATATTTTCTAAAACTGATATAAAACATGAGCCAAAAATTCAAGAAACTCAATAAACTACAGAGAGGATAAATATAAAGCAAACAGTAAACTCTCTGGGAACTTCAAATTCATATAGTTGAAAGGCAAATGTTAAAAGAGAACATATTAAAATCAAAGCAAAGAAAAAATTATTGATATAAATCTGTCAATTTTTCAAACAGCAACATCTCTTTTTTCCAATTTTCTAACAAAACAAAAAACAACAGAAACAAGAATGGACTGATGTCGTCAAACTTCTAAAATAAAACAAGTCCCAATATGTGTTTTATATACAGAAATATAATACCATTTAAAAATAGATGCCCCCCCCAAAATCCAAAACCCAGAAAAGCCATCACTAATGTTAATTTATAGGGCAATCATCTGGTAGACTATGGAGCTGCAAGAACAGGAGCAATACAGAACAACACCTAGGTAAATGTAAATAGATACTGACATATGAAAAAATAGAATATTCTTAAATTAGCAAAAGCCAAATATATATTGTCAGAAAGACAGAAGATGGGAAGAGGTAAGTGGAACTAAATTAGTTCACTTCATTTCCTTCAGTTCCTAAATGGTCTACTAAGTATTAAAGATCTAATATAAATTAGACAATCAACTTGAGTTGCCATAACCAAAATACTATAGGCTTAGCTTATACAACAGAAATGTATTTCTCACAATTCTGAAGGATGAGGAGGTTGAGGTGAAGATGCCAACAGATTTGATCCTTGCAAATCTTTTTACTGGCTTGCAGATAGCCACCTTCTTGCCATGTCCTCACATGGTAGGGGGAGAGAGACCTCTGATCTCTTTTCCCCTTTTCATAAGGACACTAATTCCATAATGGAGGATTCACTCTCATGACCTCATCTAAAACTAATTACCTCCCAAAGATTTACTTCCAAATACCATCACATTGAGGTCTGAAGAAACAAATATATTTAATCCATAGTACTTGATAAGTAAAAGATCCCTATTTTAATTTCTATGGAAACCATTAAAAATTAGTGAAATACTATTCCACCAAAATCTTATAGAAATGAAAATATAATAATAAAATAATAAGTAATCTAAAAAAAAGTATGAGGAAAGAGTATGGTAAATTTTTAAAATGGTAAGATGGCGAGTTTAAATGCATTCAAATCATTTAACTTATTGAAAATACGTGGATAATGCTCCAATTAAAAGTCAAATGCTGTCATACAGAACTAAAAGTATATGGGTTTCCTTTAAGACCTATCTAAAATAGGGGCGCATGGGTGGCTTAGCGGGTTAAGCCTCTGCCTTCAGCTCAGGTCACAATCTCAGGGTCCTGGGATCAAGCCCCACATCAGGCTCTCTGCTCAGCAGGGAGCCTCCTTCCTCCTCTCTCTCTATGTGCCTCTATAAAAAAAAAAAAAAAAAAGAAAAAGAAAAACTATCTAAAATATAAGGATACAGAATTCAAGTAAAGATATTTAGAAAGATATTCCCTGTAATCACCAACTAAAAGAAAGTAGGCTTAATTTTGCCTAGAATCACATAAAGTAAGTTTCAAGGCAAAAACATCATCAGAGATAAAAAGGGACATTTCATAATGAAAAATAACATGCAAGATAGGTAAAAAGTTTCTAGGTTTTAAATACAGAACAAAATACCTGGAGTCAAAGCTGTCAGAACCACAAAGAGAAGTAGATAAATCACAGTGATAGATTTTATTACAATTTTCAAAGTAACTGACATAATAAGGAAGTCAAAAATTAAAAATCAAAATGACTTAAAAGAATTGAAAGACATGATTTAAAACCTTGATTTAACCAACAAAGAAAAAGAAAAGAACTACTACATACTATATATTCCTTTAGTGCATTTGGAACAATCAACCACAACTGACCATTGAGGCATAGTAGTGTTTTTTTGGTTATTTATTTATGTATTTATTTATTTATTTTTTACAATCAAAATATAGTTTTTATTTAATGAAAATCATTCTTCAACTATCAGTGAAAGAAATGGTTATTGTAAATTATATGTGACAACAGATACAAAACAAAATTGAACTGAGTTTTACCACTACATTCTTATTTTTTTTTCTTTATTTTCAGCGTAAGAGTGTTCATTGTTTTTGCATCACACCCAGTGCTCCATGCAGTACGTGCCCTCCCTATTACCCATGACCTGGTTCCTCAACCTCCCACCCCCCTGCCCCTTCAAAAGCCTCTGGTTGTTTTTCAGAGTCCACAGTCTCTCATGGTTCATCTTCCCTTCCAGTTTCCCTCAACTCCCTCTCCTCTCCATCTCCCCATGTCCACCGTGTTCTTTGTTATGCTCCACAAATAAGTGAGACCATATGATACTTGACTCTCTCTGCTTGACTTATTTCGCTCAGCATAATCTCTTCCAGTCCCGTCCATGTTGCTACAAAAGTTGGGTATTCATCCTTTCTGATGGAGGCATAATACTCCATCGTGTATATGGACAACATCTTCCTTATCCATTCGTCCGTTGAAGGGCATCTTGGTTCTTTCCACAGTTTGGCGACCATGGCCATTGCTGCAATAAACATTGGGGTACAGATGGCTCTTCTTTTCACTACATCTGTGTCTTTGGGGTAGATACCCAGCAGTGCAATTGCAGGGTCATAAGGAAGCTCTATTCTTAATTTCTTCAGGAATCTCCACACTGTTCTCCAAAGTGGCTGCACCAACTTGCATTCCCACCAACAGTGTAAGAGGGTTCCCATTTCTCCACATCCTCTCCAACACACCTTGTTTCCTGTCTTGCTAATTTTGGCCATTCTAACTGGTGTCAGGTGGTATCTCAATGTAGTTTTAATTTGGATCTCCCTGATGGCTAGTGATGATGAACATTTTTTCATGTGTCTGATAGCCATTTGTATGTTTTCATTGGAGAAGTGTCTGTTCATATCTTCTGCCCATTTTTTGATATGATTATCTGTTTTGTGTGTGTTGAGTTTGAGAAGTTCTTTATAGATCCTGGATATCAACCTTTTGTCTGTACTGTCATTTGCAAATATCTTCTCCCATTCCGTGGGTTCCCTTTTTGTTTTGTTGACTGTTTCCTTTGCTGTGCAGAAGCTTTTGATCTTGATGAAGTCCCAAAAGTTCATTTTCGCTTTTGTTTCCTTGGCCTTTGGAGACATATCTTGAAAGAAGTTGCTGTGGCTGATATCGAAGAGGTTACTGCCTATGTTCTCCTCTAGGATTCTGATGGATTCCTGTCTCACGTTGAGCTCTTTTATCCATTTCGAGTTTATCTTTGTGTACGGTTAAGAGAATGGTTGAGTTTCATTCTTCTACATATCACTGTCCAGTTTTCCCAGCACCAATTATTGAAGAGACTGTCTTTTTTCCATTGAATATTTTTTCCTGTTTTGTCGAAGATTATTTGACCATAGAGTTGAGGGTCCATATCTGGGCTCTCCACTCTGTTCCACTGGTCAATGTGTCTGTTTTTATGCCAGTACCACGCTGTCTTGGTGATCACAGCTTTGTAGTAAAGCTTGAAATCGGGTAACGTTATGCCGCCAGTTTTGTTTTTCTTTTTCAACATTTCCTTAGTAATTCAGGGGCTCTTCTGATTCCATACAAATTTTAGGATTATTTGCTCCAGCTCTTTGAAAAATATCGGTGGAATTTTGATTGGAATGGCATTAAAAGTATAGATTGCTCTACGCAGTATAGACGTTTTAACAATGTTTATTCTTCCGATCCAAGAGCATGGAACAGTCTTCCATCTTTTTGTGTCTTCTTCAATTTCTTTCATGAGTGTTCTGTAGTTCCTTGAGTACAGGTCCTTTACCTCTTTGGTTAGGTTTATGCCCAGGTATCTTATGGTTCTTGGTGCTATAGTAAATGGAATCGATTCTCCAATTTCCCTTTCTGTATTTTCATTGTTAGTGTATAAGAAAGCCACTGATTTCTGTACATTGACTTTGTATCCTGCCACGTTACTGAATTGCTCTATGAGTTCTAGTAGTTTGGGGGTGGAGTCTTTGGGGTTTTCCATATAAAGAATCATGTCATCTGTGAAGAGAGAGAGTTTGACTTCTTCCTTGCCAATTTGGATACCTTTTATTTCTCTTTGTTGTCTGATTGCCATTGCTAGGACTTCTAATACTATGTTGAACAAGAGTGGTGAGAGTGGGCATCCTTGTCGTGTTCCTGATCTCAACAGGAAGGCTGCAAGCTTTTTCCCATTGAGGATGATATTTGCTGTGGGCCTTTCATAGATAGATTTTATGATGTTCAGGAATGTTCCCTCTATTTCTATACCTTGAAGCGTTTTCATCAGGAACGGATGCTGGATTTTGTTAAATTCTTTTTCTGCATCAATTGAGAGGACCATGTGGTTCTTCTCTCTTCTCTTTTTGATTTGTTCTATCACATTGATTGATTTACGAATGTTGAAACAACCCTGTAACCCAGGGATGAATCCCACCTGGTCATGGCGGATCATCTTTTTAATGTGCTGCTGGATCCTGTTTGCTAGGATCTTGTTGAGAATCTTTGCATCCATATTCATCAGTGATATTGGTCGAAATTCTCCTTTTTGGTAGGGTCTTGAGGCATAGTAATGTTTTATTTCTTGATCTGGATTTCTTGATCTGTCAAGCCCTATGTTGGCTCCCTGCTCAGTGGGGAGCCTGTTCTCCCTCTTCCCTCTGCCCCTGCCCCTGTTCATGCTCTCTCTCTCAGATAAATTAAATATTTTTTAAAATGTGTATAAAAATGTAATCTGACATTCTGAGAATGTGCTAATTATGTGCTTGTGTGATGACAAGGAGTGAATTTTTGCATCTAATTTATCTTCACATTGATTCTCACAGAATCTCTAGTTTGGAGTCCTATACACTTGCCTTGCTGAGTTCCAAATGCCTCAAATTCAGGAAACTTTCTGTGTTAGTAGAATTGTTTAGCTTCTTGTGCAGTTGTTCCTCTGTAGTCAATCAAGTCAATTTCCCTGTTCTATAAAGTCAGTTGCCAGTAATCTATATGCTTTCTATATTTCACTTTTGAAAACCTTCCTGCCCATTTACCTGTCACTGTGAGTCTATACTTGCATTATTATTACTTGAAAAAAACACATTTATTCAACCTGATTTCTATGTTTTGACTGCATATTTTTTCTCTTTTTCTCTTCTCTCAGATTTGAAGTATTTTTTAAAATATTTCCCTATTAACCATTTTTATGTCTTCATTGGAGAATTGTCTGTTCATATCTTCTGCCCATTTTTTGACATGATTATCTGTTTTGTTCATGTTCAGTTTAAGGAGTTCTTTATAGATCTTGGATATCAGCCCTTTGTCTGTACTGTCATTTGTGAATAACTTCTTCCATTCCGTGGGTTGTCTCTTTGTTTTCTTGACTGTTTCCTTTGCTGTGCAGAAGCTTTTGATCTTAATGAAGTCCCAAAAGTTCATTTTTGCTTTTGTTTCCTTTATCTTTGGAGACATATCTTGAAAGAAGTTGCTGTGACCGGTGTCAAAGAGGTTACTGCCTGTATTCTCTTCTAGGGTTCTGATGGATTCCTGCCTCACGTTGAAGTCTTTTGTCCATTTTGAGTTTATCTTTGTGTATAGTGTAGGAAAATGGTCGAGTTTTATTCTTCTACACATAGCTGTCCAAATTTCCCAGCACCATTTATTGAAGAGACTGTCTTTTTTCCACTGTATATTTTTTCCTGCTTTGTCGAAAATTATTTGACCATAAAGTTGAGGGTCCATATCTGGGCTCTCTACTCTGTTCCACTGGTCTATGTGTTTGTTTTTGTGCCAGTACCATGCTGTCTTGGTGATCACAGCTTTGTAGTAAAGCTTGAAATCAGGTAATGTGATGCCCCCAGTTTTGTTTTTCTTTTTCAACATTTCCTTAGCAATTTGGGGGCTCTTCTGATTCCACACAGGTTTTAGGGTTGTTTGCTCCAGCTCTTTGAAAAATGCTGGAGATATTTTCATCAGCATGGCATTGAAAGTATAGATTGCTCTAGGCAGTATAGACATTTTAACAATGTTTATTCTTCCGATCCATGGGCATGGAACGGTCTTCCATCTTTTTGTGTCTTGTTCAATTTCTTTCATGAATGTTCTGTAGTTCCTTGAGTACAGATCCTTTACCTCTTTGGTTAGGTTTATTCCCAGGTATCTTATGGTTCTTGTGCTATAGTAAATGGAATCAATTCTCAAATTTCCCTTTCTGTGTTTTCATTGTTAGTGTATAAGAAAGCAACTGATTTCTGTACATTAATTTTGTATCCTGCCACATTACTGAATTGCTGTATGAGTTTTAGTAGTTTGGGGGAGGAGTCTTTTGGGTTTTCCATATAAAGTATCATGTCATCTGCAAAGAGAGAGAGCTTGACTTCTTCATTGCCAATTTGAATACCTTTTATTTCTCTTTGTTGTCTGATTGCTGTTGCTAGGACTTCTAATACTATGTTGAACAAGGGTGGTGAGAGTGGGCATCCTTGTCATGTTCCTGTTCTCAAAGGGAAGGCTGTCAGCTTTTCTCCATTGAGTAGGATATTCGCTGTGGGTTTTTCATAGATAGATTTTATGAAGTTCAGGAATGTTCCCTCTATCCCTATGCTTTGAAGCGTTTTAATCAGGAAAGGACACTGTATATTGTTGAGTGGTTTTTCTGCATCAATTGAGAGGACCATGTGATTCTTCTCTCTTCTCTTATTTTTTGTTCTTTCACATTGCATCCTATGGATAAATCCCACCTGGTCATGATGGATAATCTTTTTAATGTACTCTTGGATTCTATTAGCTAGGATCTTGTTGAGAATCTAAGCAGCCATATTTGTCAGGGATATTGGTCTGAAATTCTCCTTTTTGGTGGGGTCTTTGCTGGTTTTGGGAGCAGGGTAATGCTGGCTTCATAAAAAGAGCCTGGAAGTTTTCCTTCTGCTTCAATTTTTTGAACCAGCTTCAGGTGAATAGACACTTCTCCAATGAAGACATACAAATGGCTAACAGACACATGAAAAAATGTTCATCATCACTAGCCATCAGGGAGATTCAAATCAAAAGCACATTGAGATACCACCTTATACCAGTTAGAATGACCAAAATTAACAAGACACTATACAACATGTGTTGGAGAGAATTTGAAGAAAGGGAAACCCTCTTAACACTGTTAGTGGGAATGCAAGTTGGTCCAGCCACTTTGAAAAACAGTGTGGAGATTCCTTAAGAAATTATAGAGCTACCCTATGACCCTGCTATTGCACTACTGGGTATTTACCCCAAAGATACAGATGTAGTGAAAAGAAGGGCCATCAGTACCCCAATATTCATAGCAGCAATGGCCACATTCGCCAAACTGTGGAAAGAACCAAGATGCCCTTCAATGGATGAATGGATAAAGAAGATATGGTCCATATATACAATGGAATATTTTGCCTCCATTAGAAAGGATGAATACCCAACTTTTGTATCAACATAGACAGGACTGGAAGAGATTATGTTGAGTGAAATAAGTCAAGCAGAGAGAGTCAACTATCATATGGTTTCACTTACTTGTGGAGCATAAGGAATAACATGGAGGACATAGGGAGATGGAGAGGAGAAGGGAGTTGGGGGAAATCAGAGGGGGAGACAAACCATGAGAGACTGTGGACTCTGAGAAACAACTGAGGGTTTTGGAGGGGAGGGGAGTGGGAGGTTGGGTCAGCCTGGTGGTGGGTATTATGGAGGGCATGTATTGCATGGAGCACTGGGTGTGGTGCATAAACAATGAACTCTGGAACACTGAAAAGAAATTTAAAAGAAAGAAATAAAGAAAAGAAAAGAAAAGAAAAGAAAAAAAAAGAATTGCATATTCTTTGGTTTATCCCCTCCCCCAAAACAAAGAATATAGGGATCGACATACAGGGAGGGTACTGAATTACTCATACAAAGATCATAAGGCAAAACAGAGTTCTGAATGTGGCTTATCAGCCCAAGAAAAATTCTGAGAACTTTATTCAATAAGGGATATATAAAGTATTGTATTTGTGATGGACTCAAAAAAATATTTCCTTATTTGTTTTGGAGTTACACATGGTATTTTTATTCTACAAGTAAAATGTAAACATACATAGTTTACAGAGTCAAAAGTTATTCAAAATGTCTTCATCTTCAAATAAAGAATTTAGCATGCTTTATTATCCATTCAATCCCTTCTGTTGTCATTTTTAATATTAATAATCATTAGTTGTATCTACATTTTAACGTAGATATTATTGGCAATGTTAGACATGAACACAGTTGAAATATTGGCAATGTTAGAGATTCACAAAGCTGAATTTTCCTATTGAATACATATATATATATATGTATGTATATATATGTATATATATGTGTGTATATATATGTATGTATACATATATATGTATACATATATGTGTGTGTGTGTGTGTGTGTGTGTGTTTATATACACACACATATATATATATTCACTACAAGTCTCTATTTTGGTTATTCTTGTTTCTCTCCCCAAAATCAACAAATATTTTCAGTGTTTTAAATTTCTCTTAATAAGAGCATTTATATATGTTGGCTAATTGAACATTAAAAAACGAAGAGATGACCACGAGAGACTGTGGACTCTGAGAAGCAAACTGAGGGTTTTAGATGGGAAGGGTGTTGGGGAGATGGGTTGGCCTCGTGATGGGTATTAAGGAGTGCATCTATTGCATGGAGCACTGGGTATTATACATAAACAATGAATCATGGAACACTACATCAAAGACTAATGACATACTGTGTGGTGATTAACACAACATAATTTTTAAAAATAGTGAAAGGAGACAGACAAACACAACAAAAGGAAGAAAAAGAAAAGCATTTATATATAAACAAGAAATTGTGTATTTATACTTTCCCCAGTGAACATTGTGCACTATCCTCTAGTTGATGTTTCATATGCTTGTGTATCTTTGAAACCATTTATAACCTGTGCATGAAGAGCACAACCATTTGTTTTCATCTACCTAAATTCCATTGTGTTGACTCTGGTATATTGCAGGTTATGGGAATTTATTTACCAGTTCTCACTTGATGAATACCTAGCTTGCCTCCACTTTTTGTTTTCTTGTTAACATTGATGTGAATAATCTTGTATCTATGTCAACTTGCCTACATGTAAATATGTTTGTATGTTAATTTTTTAAGTTTTTATTTAAATTCCAGGTAGTTAGCATTCAGTGTAGCATCAGTAACCCAGCACTTCCATACATCAGCCTGTGCTCATCACAAGTGCATTCCTTAATCCCCATCACCTATTTCACCCATTTCCCCACCCACCTCCTACCCTCATCTCCTCCCATAGCCATCAGTTGGTTCTCTATAGTGGAGAGTCTGTTCCTTGGTTTGTCTCTATTTTCTCCCCTGTTTTGTTTCTTAAATTCCACATATGGGAAATTCATAGTGAACTCATATGGTATTTGTCTTCCTCTGACTGACTTATTTTTAGAAGTGGAATTAAATTGGAGCACTTGGGTGGTTCAGTCAGTTAAGCATCCAGCTCTTGGTTTTGGCTCAGGTCATGATCTCAGGGTCCTGATCTCAGGATGCACTGTGTTGTGGGATTCCCCACTCAACAGGGTGTCTGCTTTTCTCCCTCTCTCTGCGCCCCTCCCCTGTTTGTGCTCTTTCTCTAAAATAAATAAATAAATAAATAAATAAATCTTTTTAAAAAAGAACAGAAGCAGAATGAAGTTGTCAAGTAAAGGATTTCATGCATTTATAATTTTGACAGTTGCAATATTGTTGTTTACCTCCATATAAGTCATACTTATTAATAGTCTTGTCAGCAACTATGAAAGTGATTCAGCAGAACTTTGCCTATCACTGTTTTAACATTTTTGGATTTTGCTAATAAAGTGCATAAAAAAAAACTATCTCAATCTGATTTCAGTTCTTTTCTTTTTTTAATATTTTTACTTATTTATTTGATAGAGAGAGATCACAAGTAGGCAGAGAGGCAGGCGTAAAGGGGGGAGCAGGCTCCCTGCTGAGCAGAGAGCTCCATGACCCTGAGCCCCATGATCCCAGGACCCTGAGATCATGACCTGAGCCGAAGGTAGAAGCTTAACCCACTGAGCCACCCAGGTGCCCTGATTTCAATTATTTTCTATAATAAGTGAGAGTGAGCATCTTTTCACATTATCAAGAAATTTTATTATTCCATTTGTTTAACTCTTGTGTCCATATCTTATTAGGTCAGAGTTTGGCAATTTTTTTCTATGAAAGACGAGATAGTAAATATTTTAGCTTTCTGTGTTCCATATAACTTCTTCCAAAACAGCTCAACTATACCACTGTAGTATGAAAACAGCCATAGGCAACATATAAATAAATGAGTATGAGTGTATTCCAATAAAACAATATACAGACACTGAATTTTGAATTTAATATAATTTTCATGTGCCACAAAATGTCATTGTCTTTTTTTTAGTCATTTAAAAATGTAAAAACAATTCTTATCTTGTGAGTCATACAAAAACATACAGATTTAATATTATATTTTAGACAATATCTATTAATCTCTTACTATAAATAATAATGAAATTAATGAACTTCCCAGTCCACCACCATCTTCTATCTACTATCTTATTTTAAAGCATTTTATTAGAGCGATGTTTGAATAGAGTACATTGAAAAAGAGAACATTGTAAAGAATTCCCATGTACTCTTCATTCAAACGCAACTTGAAGAATTATCAGTATAGTCAATATTTTATCAATTTTGACATTTTTCCTTTCTACCGATTAGTGTATAGCTTAAAACTTTAGTTTTCAATTTTAAATTGTGTCTTTTGGCAGTAGCCTTAACTACTAAATATGGAGTAATCACGTACCTAATACTGCATCACAAATGTAATACTACCATCCCAACTAAATTTCTACATTCTCAACATTTATAACTTTATGTTCTGCTCTATAATCATAATCTCCTTTTGAAACAGTAGAAATGGTATAGAGGTGGATATTCCTTGAAACTGATGAAGTTCTAGAACCTAGGTGAGGTTCGGTGGGGTGAGGTCCGGAGCGGATGACCAAGAAAGAATTCTTGAGACATCTTTGGTGCAAAATGGTGGTTTATTAAAGCACAGGGACAGGAACTGTGGGCAAAAAGAGCTGCTGCCCCAGGGATGTGAAGAGTGGTTGGTTATATACACAGGAGTTGGGTAGGTGAGGACAAAGGGGGTGTTCAGAAGGCCTATCAGGGTAAAGAAGACTCAGGATATTGAAGGCCTGGTTACTATCAAGCCAAGGCCGTTTTCCCTCTAATGAGGCACTAACCTAAAGACAATTGGGAGTCTCCTGGTGGAATGTCACATTCCTGCTATCAAGCGTCCTTGTTAGTGAGATTTAGGTTTAGAAGAAATTTAACTTTATTTACTTACCCTTCTACCTCAGCCTCCTTCAGTTTTGTTTATGGAGGGGAGGGTGATGTTAGGACTTGAGGAACTGAGTTATGTGCCTCTGGAAATTGGGCTATTGATAAGGTAACTTCTTTGTTGTAAATCTCAAGGACATTTGTAAACCAAGGGAGACTCCTGCCTTGCAGGATTTTGATCTCTGCAAGTTAACTATTTGTTTTTCTTTTAGGGCAGTCAGAGGTGCCTGAGGAATGTCACACATATTACTGAGGGGAGAGGGTGGAGAGGGGGTGCAAGGTACCAGCTTTTGCTTTGTCCTCAGCCAGCCTCCTGCTCCCTCATCAAAACCAGAATAGATCCCAAAATCTAAGTAGGCCAGATACAGAAGGAATCACAAAGCCAACGCACATTTGCAGAAACACTGTGCCTTTAGGGGTAGAAAACAAAGGAGCCATTCACAGTGAACATGTGAATAGCTGCCGCTTTCCACTGTCTAGAGAGAAGTATAAGCTAAATAAAGTCACATATTAAACCTTAGGTCAATTATCTCTAGATGACACTGATCACAGCCCCTTCTTGCCTGAGAAGAGAGTCAGACTCCCTGGGGAAGAAGGAAAGGATGATGTTGAGGCTAGCACCTGTAAGACACAGGAAGAAGAAATTCCATTTTGCCTTTCTGACTTTTGAATCTATCAAGAGATAAGGGATACCTTCCCCCAAATCTTCAAGCTGTATCAAATCTGAGTTTGACCATATTCAAGGTGACAACAAATGGTAATCCTGCCAAGAAGTAGTCCCTCTTAAAACCACATAGCTATGGCAGTAAGCAGAGGGGAACTAATAATCATTGAGGAAAAAAATCTGCCAAGATATGGACTGTGTCTTTCACATGTCACCTAACAACATCTTCACATTTCTGTAAGTCGGCTAGCTCAGTTGTTGGCACGTGCTGAACACTAAATAAATGTTAGAAGCTATTATATTCATCATTACTGTTATTACTGTTAGTACAGAAATAATGAATATAATAGCTGGTTCTGTTCCTGGTTCTGTTCCTTAGGGCCTCAGGTCTCAGGGCACAATATTCACTTTCATGTAAGATCTCTCCAGGGGTTTTGCTACCCACCTCCTGCATTAGAGCCTGGATCTTCATGAGCATATAACCACACTCAGCCACAGGGCAGAAAACAGATGCCCCAGAGAGCCCTGAAGAAACAAGAAAGCACAAAGGTGAGGCTGGACTGCTCCATGGGTGGTCAGTGATAAGATGACCTCTCACTGGCTTCTGCAATTTATTTACAGTTTAGCTCTCTCATTACATTTCATTTCTAAATATTTTCCTATATTTATTTTTCTTGGTCAGACTTGCCAAAAGATTTCAAATTACATGGATCCTTCCAAAAAACAATTTTTGAATATTCTATATCCTTTTTAATTTTTATAATTCAAAAAATCCCATATCTATATCCATTTTCTTTTATCCCATTTTACCTAAATTTTTTTTTTGCATTATTTTCTAAAGTCTTGGGTTTAATGTTTTTCTGGGGATTCTTCATTTGGCATTTATAGACACTTTAGGGGGAAAATAGTTAGACACCATGAATACTGGGAACCCAGTAACTTCTGTGTGTATTTCCTCAAAAGAAAGTTCACAGCTTTCCATCTCAGAGCACTCCAAAATTAGTAAGTATTCATTTACTCTCATTATATAAATTATTTTATTTAAAAAATAAAAGTCGTATTCACCCCCTAGGGAGCAGTATAACTCCAGCTTTGGAACACATGGTCCTCAGAAACTGTCAAATTTTTTTTGTCCACTCCTTAGGCCACTTTAATTCAGCTGCTTCTCCCATCATTCTATTGAAATGTCTTTTCAAAAGCTTACTATTGACATTTACATCCTTAAACCAAATAGGTGCTTTCCAGCACTGATTTTACTGAGTGGTTGAGCAGCACTGAACTGTAGTGACCACACCCTTTACCTTCTTTGCCTCTGTGACTCCCATTTCCTTTGTTTTCCACCCACTTCTCCAAGCAGTACTTCATTGTTTCCTTTGCTTTTTCTGCCGCATCTACACAATTGCTAAGTTTTACACTTCTTTAAAGGGATGAGTCCTCCACCTTCTTCCTTTATCACCCTAATTCTTGCCTAGATTATCACATTAACTTCCAGATTTACAGTTACCCTGAATATGTCAGAGACTCCACAACCCCTAGTTAGATTTCTCCTCTGTCCTGCTGGGCCTCATATCTGTCTGTCCAATGGTCGTTTCTCCTGGATAGCTCCTACAAACATCAAACTCAAAGAGCACAAACCAAGCTGTAGTCCTTCCTCTACAGGTGCCTGCTTCTCTACTGCCCAGCATAAAATTGTCGCTATCATCCATATTGTTGCTCAAAGACGACCCCTGGACATACTTCCATCTGAATAGAAGGAGGTTGTCTCCAGAATCTTATTTGCCTGCCTGTCAAGTGTAAGGTGAACTAAAAAAAAAAAAAAAAAAAAAAAAAAAAAAAGTCTCTTGATTTGGTTACTAGAAGGTGTTTTTGAAATATTGATGACTAACATTTCAGTTAGTAAGCAGGTATCTGTAAGTTTATGTGTACAAAAGCTCATAGGAAGTGTATTATGAGGCTTGCAGAAAGCTGAATTTTAGTACATAGTGTTAGAAAGTTGGAAAAATAAGATTATTTTAAATAGAAATTTATGGCAGAAGAATCCATAATTATTTGCTACCACTCTGGTTAGCGTACTGCTCAATGGTTTTATGAAAAACAATTCCAGGGGCACCTGGATGGCTCAGTCAGTTCAATGTCTGACTTTTGATTTCAGCTCAGGACATGATCTCAAGAGTTGTGGGATGGAGTCCCATGGGGGGAATATGCTCAGATTCTCTCTCTCCCTCTCCTCCACCCCCTGCGAATAAATAAATAAATCTTAAAAGGAAAAAAAAAAACTTAAAAAAAATCCATTCCAGACACCTATTTCAGTTCTAGATTAAAAAATAGATGGCCAACAGACACATGAAAAAGTGCTCCACGTCACTCGGCATCAGGGAAATACAAATCAAAACCACAATGAGATATCACCTCACACCAGTCAGAATGGCTAAAATTAACAAGTCAGGAAATGACAGATGCTGGAGAGGATGTGGAGAAAGGGGAACCCTCCTCCACTGTTGGTGGGAATGCAAGCTGGTCCAACCACTCTGGAAAACAGCATGGAGGTTCCTCAAAATGTTGAAAATAGAACTACCCTATGACCCAGCAATTGCACTACTGGGTATTTACCCTAAAGATACAAACATAGTGATCCGAAGGGGCACGTGTACCCGAATGTTTATAGCAGCAATGTCTACAATAGCCAGACTATGGAAAGAACCTAGATGTCCATCAACAGATGAATGGATCAAGAAGATGTGGTATATATACACAATGGAATACTATGCAGCCATCAAAAGAAATGAAATCTTGCCATTTGCGACGACGTGGATGGAACTAGAGCGTATCATGCTTAGTGAAATAAGTCAATCGGAGAAAGACAACTATCATATGATCTCCCTGATATGAGGACATGGAGAAGCAACATGGGGGGTTAGGGGGATAGGAGAAGAATAAATGAAACAAGATGGGATTGGGAGGGAGACAAACCATAAATGACTCTTAATCTCACAAAACAAACTGGGGGTTGCTGGGGGGAGGTGGGATTGGGAGAGGGGGAGCGGGCTATGGACATTGGGGAGGGGAGGCGAACCATAAGAGACTATGGACTCTGAAAAACAACCTGAGGGTTTTGAAGGATCAGGGGTGGGAGGTTGGGGGAACAGGTGGTGGGTAATGGGGAGGGCACGTTTTGCATGGAGCACTGGGTGTTGTGCAAAAAGAATGAATACTGTTACGCTGAAAAAATAAATAAAATGGAAAGACCTGAAAAAAAAAAAAAGAAAAAAGAAAAAAAAAAAAGTTACCATCACAAGAAAAAAAAAAAAAAAAAAAATAGATAATGATTCTATGGCAGTAGCACACTGATAAAATTTCTTATTGTGAAACACACAGATTATGGTTTTGCATTCAACAAGGCATGGCTGAAGTAACTAACACCACCCGAGCCCCCTTCTACTTCATCCTCATTGGCATTCCTGGATTTGAGGCCTCTCACATCTGGATCTCCATTCCCTTCTGCTGCCTCTATACCATCTCCATTGTGGGTAACACAACTGTTCTCGCTGTCATCCGCACAGAGCCATCCCTCCACCAGCCCATGTACCTATTTCTCTCTATGCTGGCCCTGACTGACCTGGGCCTCACCCTCACCACCCTGCCCACAGTCATGCAGCTCCTCTGGCTCAACATTCATAAGATCAGCTTTGAAGCTTGCTTTGCACAAGTATTTTTCATCCATACATTCTCCTTTATGGAATCTTCTGTGTTGTTGGCCATGTCCTTTGATCGCTATGTGGCCATCTGCCGTCCCCTCCATTATGCCACCATCCTCACCAATAAAGTCATTGGCAGAATTGCATTAGCCATCATTTGCCGCTGCATTCTGGCTGTTCTCCCTTCCCTTTTCCTACTCAAGCGCCTGCCCTTCTGCCGCCCCCACCTTCTCTCTCACTCCTACTGCCTCCACCAGGATATGATCCGCCTGGTCTGTGCTGACATCCGGATCAACAGCTGGTACGGATTTGCCCTGGTTTTGCTCATTATTGTGATGGACCCTCTGCTCATTGTGCTCTCCTACACATTCATCCTGAAGAGTATCTTGGGCACAGCCTCCTGGACTGAGCGGTTCCGGGCCCTCAATAACTGTCTATCCCACATTCTGGCCATTCTGGTCCTTTATGTCCCCATGGTTGGATTATCTATGATTCATCGATTTGCCAGGCATGCCTCTCCACTGGTCCATGTCATCATGGCCAATATCTACCTGTTGGCACCTCCTGTGTTGAACCCCATCATTTACAGTGTAAAGACGAAGCAGATCCGCCAGGGAATCAACCGCTTCCTTTCCAAAAGAAATATGTGCTTAAGATGAAAGAATGAATTTATTTAGATTATTCAGCAGTTGAGAGTCACAGGCTTATGGGGACAGTATAGTCACAATGAGAAATGATGACTGTACAATAATACCCCATCATACTTTTAAAACAGTATGACATGGTCCTGGCTTTTCTCAAAGTTTTGTCTGGGAGGACCTATTGTCCAAAAGCGATGTGGGCCTGAGTTGATTCAATTCTAGCACATTTACCAACAGTGGGATGAGCTTCATTAATTGAGTAAAGTTTTGAGTTTCATCTTCCTTTCTGGATATACTTTTCTCCTGTGGGCTTGGTTAGATAAGTTTGAAGAAATCCCTTACTTGTTGCCCCCACCACCCATTCTCATAGGCAGCTTCACTCAGACATCCAGGTAAACTTGAGGTCCACTGTACTGGCTCACCTTCCTGCAAAAATATGCTCCAATTTTCTCTTGCAAAAAAAAAAAAAAAAAAGTGGCAAATCTTCCAGGAAGGATGTATACAGTTCAAGTTTCTTGGCTATTCCAGTATACCTAAAGACCATGATTTCAGCAGACCAAATGAACACATGTAATCTGAAGATTGGAGTGGAATGGTTAGTTAGGTCCCCCACCACTAGAATTAAGGTTCTTGTCATGCTAGAGGTCCTTTAGTGTTTAGAATTAAAATTTAAGTGATTTTACATATAATAGTTGTGGGAATAAGGACTCAATTTTCTGACCAGAGCAGACTCTTTTGCTTTGTTTTGTTTTGAAACCTTAATGTCTTTGATGTGGCTCAAATTCTTAGGGGCAATTTCCCTTTGTCATCATGAATTCTGTACCAGAAAATGTTCTGAGAGAAGGAATATGGCCTTCCTGATCATTATTTTGTAGAATGAGATTGGATCTCAGACATATCAGTTTGAAAGGCAGCTATAATTATGGTCACAACTTCTGATTCCTGAACTCATAATGCAGGTGGCCAGTAGGAAGACTGACTTAGATTTGAATCAAAACGGGCAGGACTTCAGTGAGAGTGTAGTGGGGTGTAGAGAGTGTAGTGTAAGCAGGGGATGCTTGGGAGAAAAAAGTCAGAGAACAAGTGGGGAAAGGATGTCTTTCTCCACTGATACCCTTTTCTCCCTTATTTTCCCCCTTCTTTACCAGAGCCTAGAAGTTACCATGTTTCTCCAGAGAACCATGGGTCAGGTTGCATAAGGAAACAAATTGCAGAATGGGAAGCATGTGCAATCTCAGAACAGGGGAAATCAGGACCAGGAATTCCAAATATTTTTTTAAAAAGTCAATAAATGGGTTAGGAGATGGGTTAAAGAGGGCACTTGTTGTGATGAGCACTGAGTGTTATGTGTAAGTGATGAGTCACTGAATTCTACTCCAGAAACCAATACTGCACTAAATGTTAACTAACTAAAATTAAAAGGAGAAGAAAAAGGAGAAGGAGAAGGAGACTTTTTTTTTTTTCAATAGACAATACAGGCTTGAGAATCTCCCAAAACATCATGAGGGGAAAGTAAGTCTTGGGATTATGCCAGATTTTCAAGTGGAGCACCTGACACCATTAATAATCCCTTCCCCCCCCCATTATTAATTATATGAATTTCTGACCAGCTAATAAAACTCTGAGTTCACTTTTTGGATTTCTAAAACTGGGATAATAATACCCATCTCACAAGGTTAAGAATTTTCAATGAATCACAGTATGTAGAAGACACAGGTTTGCAAACCGAGGTGCTCAGTTTATGTGAATTCTTTTCTTCAGCTCCCTTCCAAAAAATCACACTGTGGATTATGGATGGGAACATCTATGGAAACATCTATGGTTCCATCCCCATGAGAATAGGAACTGGAGTAGCTAGATGGTAACTGTCCACACAAACAGATACTTCCACTACCCTCTAAAGACTTCCCCGATGGGAGGATGGGTTTCTGAGGTGGAGATGACAGAATAAAATTCAGCTCAGGACAATGAGAACTACCAGTGTCATGGGCTGAATTGTGTCCCCTGCAAATTCATATGTAGAAATTGTAATCCCCATATCTTTGCATATGACAGTATTTAGAGATAGGGTCTTTAAAGAGGTAATTAAGTTAAAATGAGTTCACTAGAATGGGCTCTACTCCAGTATGACTGGTGTCCCATGAAGAAAGGGGTGATTAGATATAGATAAGCACAACCACAGTGGGAGGACAATGTGATGACATAGGGAGAAGACAACCATTTGTAAGCCAAGGAACGAAGGCCTCAAAGAAAACCAGAATGGTGAGAAATTGTGCAAGGCCTTCAGAGTTGTGAGAAAATAAGTTGTTTCAGCCACCCAGTCTGTGGTACTTTTTTTTTGGCAGCACTGGCAGACTATTCCAACCCATGGCCTATGTTTCTGTAACTGTAAAACTAAAGTCAGCTGTAGAAGAGAGTAGGAATATTTTGGTTACACTAAAAAGACTAGAGTTTGGAAACACAAAGAGGAATTATTGGGCAAAGTATGTTGTTCAATGACCGGTGAATGATCTGGCTGACTGTCCGTGTTATAAAGTATAGTCTAAGTAATGGAAGACAAGGCACCCATCGACTCTAAGCTCATAGGCTTGCGAGGGTCATGTCTTGGTGTGCTGCCTTTCCAGCAGCTATTGAGAATGAAATAATCTCTTAGTGAGAGCTTTCTATCTGATACTGAATATTATAGTCACCAAACTCCCAGACAACTGCCAATATTTAAGTGGAAACTAAATGAAGATTAAATGAAGAAGTCTGCCCTAATTCTTTATTCAATCTTTCTGTTTCCTTTCCCTGGACAAAGCTGTTCTTTCCTTTGTGTATTTGTGCATGTGTGTATGTGTGTGGCCTTCACGACTTAAGAAATGACATGTATGTTTAGATTTCAAAATAGATTTGGCTTTGGAAAATTTTTTTAGCTATTGTGAAATGTTTCTACATAAGTTACTCAGTGCCCAGAAAGTAAATGACTCTAATAGTCCCATGTCAATATGGATATGTGCTTGTATCTCATAAAATTCAGAAGGTGGTCTTCTTGATCCTTTTAAAATTATTTTAAATGAGATATATAAGAGGAAGTAGGATTGAATATCAATTTTTTAGGGATGTGAAGTGGATTGTATTAGTTCAAGCAAAAGATAGGTCAGGCTGCTGCTACAGAAAAAGGGATCTGATTCTAACTGGGCACCTAAGAATCTTCTTGCAAATAATGAGCAAAAAAGCAAAGACAGAGAAAAATTGAAGCAACGAATTTGCCCTTCATCAGGTAAATAGGTTAAAAAAAATGTGGTACATCCAGATGATGGGATATTATTCAGAAATTAAAAAAAGGAATGAGATACCAAGATACGTAAAGGCATAGATGAACCCTAAATTGTGTATTGCTAAATAAGACAATCCTTAAAAACATACATGTTTGCTTTCATTTATATGAAATTCTGAAAAAGGCAATACTAGAAAAATAATAAACTAATCAGTGATCACCAAGGATTTGGAAGAGTAAGGTGCTGAATTGGTGAAGCACAGAGGATTTTCTAGAGGGATAAAATCATTCTATAATACTGGAATGGTACATACATGACACTATGCATTTGCCACATACCATAGCAGTTTATAGCGGTACAGAAAGAACTATAATGTATGTTAATGTTGATAAATCACTTATGACATCAGGGATTCCCAGGAAGGAATGCAGAATATGGCAAAAGAATTAATTCAATTTATATATTAAAATTTTATTCCAACATTATATTCCATACTGGAAAAATATCAGGGAAAAAATATTTAAACATTTTTTAATAAAAATGCTAAACTCATCTAATTTGTCCAACAATCCACTCTTACCAGGACTAAATGTGGATGTACATGCTTATACAATCCTTCTGCATTCGTTTGCAAAGGGTAAAACATTTGACATGCTGTTTATGTCCTAATATGAGCATTTCTATAGGTGGATTTTTATGATTATGGAATTATAGCCTGGTATCTGTTTGTATTTCTTTGCCTCTCACCTTGGGAGCTAGAGTCTAGTCATAGCTTGAGGTAAATATATGCACATATATATATATATACATATATGTATATATATGTGTGTGTGTGTGTGTGTGTGTGTGTGTTTACTGACGGTGATATCTGCATGGTATATTGAACAGCAGGTAATATGTGCAAAACAGAGGACTCCAGCGATAACTTTTAACCTGTGAATTAGCAGGAAAAAGGTAGTGGCATCATATGTATTAAAAATTGGCTACTATTAAGTTACTATAGATATCACATTCATTATGCTACAGTATTGCACATATTTTTCTTAGAAGTTATCTATCTGTGTATCACTATTTGTTTTTTTGGGGGGGAGGGTGTATTTTTTTTTTTTTAGATATATTTATCTGAGAGAGAGAGAGCACATGTAAGGAAGGGCAGAGGGAGAGGGAGAGAAGCAGACTCCATTAAGCACGGACCCCCACAAGGGTCTCCATCTCATGACCTTAAGATCATTGACCTCAGCAGAAATCAGAAGTCAAATACTTAATAACTGAGCCACCCAGGCACCCAGATGTGCCTATCAACTTGTTACTAACACATTGTTATGTGAGAAATGTTGCTGGGGAAATAGATCAGTCCTTTTTCTTTTTTTAGTGAGCATATAGAAATTCTAATAGCAAGTTGATAGAGTATTTTTGTATGTGTTGAATCTAAGACACAATATAATCTTGTGTTTTGTCTTTTAGAAATCAACCTTAATGAGTTATAATTTACATAAAATTAAATGCACACATTATCAGCGTACAGTTTAATGATGTAGACAAATACTTGTACCCACCACCCAATCAAAATATGGAATTTTTCCATCACCCCCAAAACTTCCCTCTTAATCACTTCCAGTCAATTCCCTGCCCTGCACCCAGTCCTAGGTAACCACAGATCTACATTCTATCATGATAGATTAGTTTTTGCCTTTTTTAGAATTTCATATAAATGAAATTATCATGTGTAGTCTTTTGTGTCTTTCTTGTTTTGCAAACCATGTTTTTGAGGCTCATTCATGTCTTTGTATGTATGATAGTTTGTTCCTTTTTATTGCTCAGTGATATTCCACTATATGGATATTCACATTTTGCTTATCCATTCACCTATGAGTGGACACTTCAGTTGTTTCCATATTGGGGCTATTATGAAAAAGCATTCCTGTGTTAAGCTTTTTCATGAACACATGTTTTCATTTATCTTGTGCCTGCCATGCATTTTTCCAAAGCACTTGTACTATTTTTACATTTCCACCAGCAATGTGTAACATCTTTCTCAGTCTTTTCAATGTTAGTCATACTAACTTGTTAAGTCTTAGCTCACTGTGGTTTTAATTGCATTGTATTTTATCATATTATAAAAGATCATTATTTACTCTGTATGTAAATCTTTTGTGAGATTCGTGTACTATAAATAATTTCCCTGTCTTTAACTTGCTTTTTCATTTCCTTAATAACGTGTTTTGAAGAGCAGACATTCTAAAATTCTGAGGAATTGTATGCCTGTTAAATCTAATATAAAATTTAGGTTTGTATTTCTCATGTCCTTTTAAAAATTAAACTTTTTAAAAAGGATTTTATTTAATTATTTTGGGGGGTGCAGAGAGAGTCTTTGAGCAGACATGGGGTCCAACTCAAGCCTTTATATCATGACCCTGAGATCCTAACCTGAGCCAAAAACAAGAGCCTGAGAATTAACAAAGTCACCCAGGAGCCCCTAAAAAGTAAATCTTAAAAAAAAAAAAAAAAAGTAAATCTTTTGTTTGGAGATAATTGTAAGTGCACATGCAGTTGTAAGAAATAATCAGTCACCCAGACTTTATAGAAACTGTTATTGGTGGGCATGTCATCTAGTAATTAGTGACAAAAAGTAACCATCACCTAATGAACTGGATGAAGTCAGGAAGAACTGTATATGGTGAGGAAAACATTTGCATTGTACTTGGAGGCCCTGAAGTAAGAAAGGCTGAAAACCTGAGACCAATTACTGGTCAACCAGCCCAGTCCTATCAATGCAGGCTACACAAAGCCCTGTCTGTGTTCCTTAAGAGGTGTGAGAATGGTCTTTTTCATTTGACTAAAGGTTTCCAAGAAACCCTAGAAATGCATAGGTAGATACAACCAGCTCCATGCTGACAGGGCTGAAGGCAGGGTAAGGTCAAGAAACATATAAAAATAAATCCATCATACCATAAGCTGAGGTTACTGAAGGCTGAAGGGAGGGGAGGAAAGAAAAACATGAATATCCAGGCACAGTGACACCAGACCTACTTGGCCCTGCAAATATGGTCTGAGAGTGTACTGGAGCAGAATTTGGGCTTTTGGTAGAATTCTCAGGATCTGAAACCTGGGCAATCTGAGATTGCCTATATTTTATTTTGTGTCTAAACTGAGGTAATTTAGTCAGCTGTTCCTCAACCTCAGAGTCTCCAAGTACATAAATTCTAAGGGTAGAGATCATTGGATGTGGATTGTACAGAGTCTGGTTCCTTACATACCAGGATGGAGGCTGCCTCATAAGTAAGTTCCCATACAAGTTATTGTTTAAACAAGGACATTCTGGGGAGGGAAAGAGAGTGCTATATAAATAATGATGCTGAGGAAAGTAAGTGTAAACCATGATTATCTCAGGCAAACCAAAAAGTATGCTCACCTTACTCAGAGCACATTCCTAGGACAATCTCTTTCTTGGGGGATATTCTTAACCCCCCCCAACCTCTCAAAAATAGCAATTTATTTTGTTTCAATCCAAACATCAAGACCCCAGCCTTAATGTTAACTTACTAACTTTACTGTTAACTTATTATTTATCGGGCTTTTTTGTTTAGGACGTTTGGGGGTAAATAAAAAGTGAAATTCACGATCTCTGCCCTCAGGCTGATCACATCTGGTGAGAGAAGACATTCGCATACATACATACAGAGGCACACAGATGTTGACAGGATGTGAAATAAAAGGGGCCAGGGATGACTCATGATCCAGAGTCAAGCCTGTGACAATGCTTAGAATTGCTCATTCCTATTCCTCCACAAAATACCTGGTGTCCAGCTTTGCTCACAGCAGAAACACCATCAGAGTTTATGGAGTGGCTTGAAATCTTTGCCCTGTTAGAAGGATTCAGAGCTATTTCCTCTTGCAGGAGAACAAGTTGAAAATTCCCTGTCGGATTGGCTTGGTCTTGACACTGTAGATGATGGGGTTGAGGACAGGAGGCACAAAGAGGTAGATGCTAGACATGAGTGTGTGGACCAAGGGTGAGGCATGCTTGGCAGCTCGATGCATCACAGACACCCCAATCATGGGCACATAGTACAAAAGCACTGCACAGATATGAGACACACATGTGTTGAGGGCCTTCCGCCGTCCCTCCCCAGAGGCAATGCCTAGCACCGTGTAAAGAATCAGCACATAAGAGACCACGATGAGCAGTGAGTCCAACCCAAAAGTGGCCAGGACAATGGACAAACCCAGGATGCTATTGAGCTTAGTATCAGCACAAGGCAGCTGGATCAGGTCTGAGTGGAGACAGTAGGAATGGGAGAGGACATTAACATGGCAATAGGGCAGTTGCCTCAAAAGGATTGGAAGTGGGGTCATGAACATCACACTCTTCAGTGTGATTCCCAGACCCATGCAGATGATACGGGAGAGGGTTAGGATGGCTGTATATCGCAGTGGATTGTAGATAGCTACAAAGCGGTCATAACTCATGGCCAAAAGGACCCCTGACTCCATGCCTGAGAAGGTGTGGATGAAGAACATCTGAGCCAAGCAGCCATCAAAGTCAATCTGGCGAGCATCAAACCAAAGAATACCCATGACAGTGGGCAGTGTAGACACAGAAACACCCACCTCAGTCACAGCCAGCATGGAGAGGAACAGGTACATGGGCTCATGCAGAGCAGCGTCCACATGCACTGCTGCCATGATTAGGCTGTTACCCACAATGGCCACAATATACATGGTGAAGAAGGGGATAGAAAGCCAGCCATGTTGAGCCTCCAATCCTGGGATGCCAGTTAGGAAGACAGACAGGACATCAAGACTTTCATTGCTTTCAGCTCTCATGTCACCAAAAGCAGAGATGTCTTCACCTGACATCTGGAACAAGAAAATTAAATTAGCTTCCTCCTGAAGGTCTTCTGCCTTAGCAGCTCACCTCAAAGGCTGAAGGAGGGAGAAGGAAGGACGTGAGGGAAGTTGCAGCCATCTACATCATTTTGGGTAAAAATATAACAGACACTTTCTTCTCACCTCCTCTTTCTCTGACCTCTAAAAGCCTAAAATTTTACATGTAAAGGAAATATTTGAAACTGCCCAATCTTAGGAGAGATAGCGTAGCTTAAAAATTGAGAGCAGAAACTGAATAAATCATATCTGTCAAAATCCACACTCAGCCGATTACTAGATGTGATGTGGGCAACTTACTTATACTCTGATCCAAAGGGGATTTTGTTTGTTTTCAGTTTTTTACTTGTAATGTGGAGATAAGAATAGTATTTAATTGTGTTTAAGAAGGGAAATTGGAAGGGGAGGTGAACCATGAGAGACTATGGACTCTGAAAAACAACCTGAGGGTTTTGAAGGGGTGGGGGGTGGGAGGTTGGGGGAACCAGGTGGTGGGTATTGGGGAGGGCACGTATTGCATGGAGCACTGGGTGTGGTGCAAAAACAATGAATACTGTTACACTGAAAAGAAAAGAAGAAGAAGAAGAAACAGAAGCCACCTAAGGGAGAAGAATGAGGCGATGCTGGATAAGTTGGTCTCAATTTTCACAGGTGGTGAAAAGGACAGAGTAACAGATGCACATTTTTTTCCCAACCTTCTATGCAGACGGTGGGATGGTGGGGGGGCAGGTGGAAGAGGCCAGGAAACCTTCTAAAGTGGCCCCACTCAGATATCCATTGATTCAGTTGCCAACAGTCTCTCTAGGACCTGAAACCAGCGTCCAGTTTTGCACCAATTGATAGATTCTCCTCCACTGCATCCTTATCAAACTGTCACCCACAATCAGCTTGAACACTCCCAGTGACGGGAAGCTCACTGCACTTATTGCCGCTATCCTCGTTAGATGCACTGACTTCTGAAGTGCTTTCCTACCTGGGGCTTAAAGATGCTTCCTCCATATTGATGCAACTGCTGCAGACACAGAGAAACAATCTCTTTCATATTTCACCTGAATATTAGTCTTCCTGGTATCTGTTAATTGCTTGCAAAATACATCTGAACTCGCACACATGTATTTACTTGTGTAGTTATTTGTTTAAGAGTCAAAGCTGCACAATAGGGTGATAATCTTCTGGTCAGCAGAGATGTTCAATCAAAGACTGAATAATCTTTGCTGGGAATGTTGGCAGGACAATCCCAGCACCTGCTGCATTGGGACTAAAGGCCCTTTCTGCCTTTTTCAACTGTCTTTCTGCCCTCAGACCTGAGGTCCAGCCTGCCAAGATCTCTCTCTCATCCTGTGACACTGAGAATATCAGGGCTGTGAATCTGTGTAGGGCCCAAGAGAGGCCAGTCCTCACCTGTCGTGAGTTCATGTGTCTTTTCCTAAACCACTTTCTGGCACCCTATCTGAAATTGTGTGGGAGGACCAGGAAAATTTGAATAAATATTACTCTTTTGTAGGAAACCTACACAAAAATAAGATCTGGAGATATTTTTTTTTAAACCTCTCCATCACAGACCATACAAGTCACAGCAAATACACAGCCCATATGTGACCTGACAGAGACTCACTCAAAGATACAGAGACGTGAGAGACCGGGAGAACCTCAGAGGCCCAAATGGAATTATAGACCAAAACATACTCTTGTACACAAGCCTTGGAGAGGCAAACAGACTCAGACTCACCTGAGAGAGCTTTGTGAAATGGCAGTGAGACTGAAAGAGCATAGGCCAGAGCTCATGAAGGCATGGAAAAAAAGCCTTAGGCAGGCAGGAGTAAGAGGGGAGGAGGACTCTATATGTCTCTAAGTGAGAGTCCCCAGGGACCAGGACCCTGGGGCCCTGGTGTGCCTGAGGGTGATGCTGAGCTGGTGATGAGAAAAGGAGGGGGATTATATCTCCCCTTGGGAAGAGAAAGGAAAGAAAAATACATCCCCTAAATATACTTCCCTCTCTCTGCACAGAAAATAAAAATCTCAACAGCTTCCCTGTGATGTAGAGGATGAAGACAAATCCCCCAGGCTCCATGGCAACATCCTCTTGGCCCCCAATAATCCAGTCTCGAAACTGGAACTCTCAGCCCAGAACCGGGAATCTGCATCCTCAAATTCTGGACTTAAAACCTGTATCACAGGCAGAACCTAAAATTTAGACCCCAGTGGGCGAACTCTGGGACTCAGAGCTCAAGAGAAGAGAGCTTGGAGTCCAGGATTTAACCAATAAGGGATATGACTGAGCTTCCTTCACCCATTCATCGTAGCTGTTCCCTACTCAATTCTCACTCCCATCCCTTACACTCAACCCCTCATCAAATTCAGAGGTCTCATTCAGGAGAGACATCCTAGGATGCTAAAGACTGTAGGGTTCACAGTCACACAGAGGTAGGTTTGAGTCCTAGTTTTACCATCTACCAGCTTCATGATTTCAAGAGATTAGCATTTCTTGAACTTGGAACTCAATTCATAAGGGGTTAGTACCTATCTATAGGGGTAGATATTCAAATGAAAAGAAGAAAGTAACAGTTTTTAATGTGATTGTACCTCACATGATAATTACCCTTATCATAAATTCTGCTAGAGTCCCCAATTTCAAATACCCCTAATAAATTCTTTCCCAAATATTTAATCTTCCCACTAAGTATTTCAGTTGGCCTCATCCTTGTTTCAGTTTCAAAAAGGATAAATATATATTTAAAGACGGCATAACAGGAAAGCGAAATAAGTCAATCTGAGAAAGAATTATCATATGATCTCTCTGATATGAGGAATTTGAGAGGTAGGGCAGGGGATTGTTGGGGGTAGGGAAGGAAAAAAATGAAACAAGATGGGATCGGGAGGGAGACAAACCATAAGAGACTCTTAATCCCACAAAACAAGCTGAGGTTTGCTGGGGGGTGGTGGGTAGGGATAGGGTGGATGGGTTATGGGCATTGGGGAGGGTATGGGCTATGGTGAGTGCTGTGAAGTGTATAAGCCTGATGATTCACAGACCTGTACCCCTGGGGCAAATAATACATTATATGTTAATTTAAAAAATAAAATAAAATAAAAAAGAAGGCATAGCAGGAGAGCTCTCTCCCCTTTACAAACTGAGGAGTGGGATACTTAGGGAAAGCAAACAGAAGATAGATATAGAGAAAATTTCCCCTTCTCTATGAGGAACTTGGAAATATCTCCAAGAGAAATATCTTCAAAGAGCACTTTTTGCTTTCCACTATTGTAGAATTTCTTGGATCAGATGAATGTGTTGGGAACCCGGAGATGGAATTCAAGAGAATGCAGATGACAACCTTGTGAATGAAGTCAGAGAATCACAGGAGAAAAACAGAGACCAAAACTATGCAGATTGGGCATAAGCCCCTGGTGAGAAGGGGCAAGACTTTGAGAAGTCATAGAGTCAAGCGACTCTAGGTATGTCATTAGGGACAACATGATGGGGAACAGGCATCAGATCAGATCCAATTCATTCATTTATTTAATTAGTCATTTGGTTGTTCATTGAATTAACATGTACTGGGTGTACCAAACACTGCTAGGCACAGGATTTTAGGTTTAACTGTCATTATCTCATTTGGGTTTTTTTTTTGTTGTTGTTGTTTGTTTGTTTGTTTGTTTGTTGCTTTTGTTTTTGTTTTTTACTTTTAAAAAGTCTTTTTTAAAGATTCAGTTTCTGAAGATTTGTTTCCATTAATTGACAGGAAAAGTCAACAGAAACCCTAAGTACTGGTTTGGAGTGACAATAGTAAACCTAGCATCTGTACAAATCCCAACAAAGGGGTCTTTTATAAGTGTTAAATGTTATCTATGGGAAATTATGCAACACTTTCCCCCATAAAGCTTAAATAGAGAAATAAATGTGCCCTGTGGAGTATAAGTGGAATTTTCCACAATAGAGCAAAGCAAAGCAGGTACATGTTCGGTGTAGAAAAATATAACCAGAGTAAGCATATCCCTTCTAAAAAAGAAATACACTGTTTAGAAAGAAGTTCATAGACTTTGTAGAAAGGAGAGAGAAGCCGCAAAAGAGGTGTTAGGCGACTTATATACATTGAAATCCTACTGACAACTGGCAAGGTCCCACATCTCACTGTGACAAACAACTGATTTTTTTTTTTCCCCTCTAGGTTCTAATTGCCTAGAGGACAGCCTTAAAATTAGAGCTTGCCTGAATTTTGGATTCCAGGTATGTTGTGATGGCAAGGGGTGAGAACTGGGGGTAAAGAAGGGTTTACAGGGTTGGACAGGGGCCTCAGAGTGACTGTTGGATGGCTGGGGGATTGTTCATCAAATCCTTCTGTGACGCTGTTTCAGTGTTCCACCTGCACCACCTCGTGGAGATAAAAGGCTGTAATCTGCATTTTCCTGTGCCCCTGCCCTTCACTCAGTCTCCTCCCAGCTTTCAAAACCACCCATGGGGCCTCTGGAGGACTCAGTTGATTAAGCCTAAGTGTCTGACTCAATTTTGGCTCAGGTCCTGATCTCAGCATAAAGTCTGCTTCTCCCTCTCCATCTTCCCCTGCCCCTCCTCCTGCTCTCGCTCTCTCTCTCTCTCTCTCTCTCTCTAAAACAAATAAATAAAATCTTGTTTGTGCACACTCTATCCTTGGAATAACCTTCTGGGCAAGGGTGTCAGGGGAAAGGGGGCAAGTTGGCACTCCTCGGAAGCCAGGAGCCCTGTGACTGGATCTCGGTCAAGCAGAACAATTAGAGCAGGCCCTTGCTGGGATTATTTGAGGACTTTTAATTGTGAGACACCATGAGAAAATACATATATGCCAAAGTGCCCTCAGACATTGTGTGCTCACCCACAGTGCAATAACTTCTCTGCTATCTCTGATCTTGTGTTAATTCAAGGGTGTGCACATGGAGAGAGTTTTCATAAGACAGAGCAGACCCACATGAGCAAATGCTGGAAACAGTTCTAGTCCTCAAAACCCAGGGAACAGTGTTTCTTACTTAAACAGGTGGAACATTTGCGTTCTTTCTTCATGGAATGCTTTTGTGGCATCACAATATACAGAATCTTCAACTAAGTTTTCTGGTCTACAAGTATAGGTGACTATCAGAACTCCATTCTCCCAGATCACCACCAACACCCGTAGTTGATTTTATCCTTCATGGAATCACCTATACCAAGTTTCATGGAATAACCTTCTCAGGGATGTTTTGTTCTTTACTATGAAAACCTCATGTATATTCAGATTTACTCATGGCACAAGCTTGACTCTACTCAAAACACTCTTTATCAGTTGGGTGTTCAGTATGCAGAAAAAGTTAACATAGCAGGTCCAAGACAGCATATGCTTAGAACGGTCATGTTGCAAAGAGCCCTCATTTGGCATCGGGGAACTTGGATCTCCAGGGGGTTTCCATGACCCAAAATTTGAAAGTGACTCACTAGGCGTAAACTGTTTATGCAAACAATGTGGTTTATGTTGAGCACCTGATTTCCTCCTGGAGGTCTCCAATTTTGATATTACCAATAGAAGTTGCCTATCTGACTTGCCCCCAACAAAAACCTTGTTAAGCCTTTAAAGATAAATAAATAAATAAATAATAAGTAAATAAAATATTAAAACACACACACACAATCTTCTCAAGATTGTACTTCCCAAATTTCTCAATATGAAATTTCCCCTTTGTCTAAACAAATCTGTTTGCAATTCTTCTTAATATTCTAGACTAATATTCTAGGTTAAAGCTTCTCAACCTTTGAGAATTATATCAAAATTACCTGGAGGATTTATTAAAACACAGCTTATTAGACCTCACCTCCCAGATTTTCTGGTTCAGGAAATCTGAGGAAGGGCCAGAGAATCTTCTTGCTTAACAAATTCCCAAGCATGGCTGGTGATGCTGGTCTGGAAATTACACTTTGAGAACCACTTTTCCAGACTCTTATAACTCATGAGTCTTGTTATTTTGCTACAGATTACATGGAAATTACCTGAGAGGTCTTTGAAAGAGTAGCACTTGCTTCTCAAGCTTTAATCACCCATGGGTCTTACTAAAACAACTTGAATTTAGTAGGTCTGGTGTGAGGTCTAAGATTCTGTTTCTCTAAAAAACTACCAGATATACCAATGCTGCTCTTCACTGGGCCATACTTGGAACATAAAGTTCTAAGCTTTCTTTGCCTAAAGATTTCTTCTCAGGCAGTTACTTATGCTAAGACCACAACCTTCTCTTTTTCCTATCACCCTGAACCAAGTACCCTAACCCTTCTCATCCTTCACAAATTACTTTATATAAGCACACACGCACACACACACACACACAGAGTCTTATCTTGATCTCTGAACATGAAATGGGTCTTCTCTTGAACATGAAGCACCAAGCCTCCACAGAATTTGCTGTCTAATGTCTATCATTTCCCTCACTCTGAGTGGTAGTAGCATTATTTGTGCTCAGCCTGTTTGCTGGGTAAAATTTCCATTGTTTCCATATATACCACACATTTTTCAGGGCATCTGTTACTCATTTTTATGTTTTTTTTCTTGATATATCTTTTACTTAACAACATGCCTTATTCACCATTATAACATTCTTAGCAACTAGCACAAAATTTTCACATGGTAAATATTCAGTATATATTTATGACATTTTATTGAGTCAGATGTTCTCTTATTAGTTCCATATTCCAGCTCTCAAGATCTTGGTTTCCCTCCCCGTGTTTTAGCATTCCTAAAGCCGGAAAACCAGCCCCAGTCTTTTCTCCAAAGGACTTTTCTTAGTAGCCTTCCTCAACTCTGGGATTTATGGAGGATTTTAAAGATCCCTCTGCGTATATCCTTTGTCTTCACACTGTAGATGATGGGGTTGAGCATGGGAGGTACAAACAGGTAGACATTGGACATCATGACATGAACAACAGGTGGGGCACTTTTCCAGAAACGATGGATCATGGAGACAGCAATTATGGGCACATAAAAAGCCAGCACTGCACAGATGTGTGACATGCAGGTGTTGAGTGCCTTGAGCCGCTGCTCCTGGGATGCGATGGCCAACACAGCTCTCAGGATCAATGCATAGGAAAGCAGGATGAATGCCGAGTCAATGCCATAGGTGAAAACGACAACAAAGAGCCCATAGATGTTATTAACGTGGATGTCTCCACACGCCACTTTCATGAGATCTGGATGGAGGCAGTATGAATGATGCAAAACTCTGCCCTTGCAGAAGGGCAGTCGTTTTACCAGAAAGGGGAAAGGGAAGAGTGTGATGAAACTCTTGGCAAGGATGCCCAGGCCCATAGCCAAGATGCGGCTGTTGGTGAGCACAGTGGCATAGCGTAGTGGGTCACAAATAGCCACAAAACGATCAAAGCTCATGGCCAGCAGTATGCCTGATTCCATGAAAGAGAATGTGTGGATGAAGAACATCTGAACCAAGCAGGCATCGAAGCCAATGTGGCAGTAGTTGAAGCAGAAGGTAGCAAGCACAGTGGGAAGTGTAGAGAAGGACACTCCCAGATCATTGAGAGAGAGCATAGAGAGGAAGTAGTACATGGGCTGGTGCAGAGCATGTTCCCGAACTACCAGAGTGAGGATGCTGAGGTTGCCTATGATGGAAATCAGGTAGAGGATGCAGAAAATCAGGGCAACCCAGGCATGGCCTCTCTGCATCCCCGGAATGCCTGTCAGCTGGAGTGTGGCTGGCTGGAAGGGGGTATCATTGAGGCTCAGCATGGCAGGCAGGTGAGAGAATACAGATGGGGGGTGACCCCCAGTGGGTGATTTGGGGGAGTTCTTCACTTTCTTTCAGACCTCCTGTCTCCAACACAAAAGGTTAGAGATTGAAAGTGTTTGTCTATGTTCCTGCTTCTCTCATTAGACTATGAGCTCTCTGAGGGTACTGGGTTTTACTCGTTTCTCTATCACCGGTGCTCAGTACCCTGTCTAGGCCATGGTAGAAACTCCATGAAGATGTGATGATTAGGTGAGTGCCATGGCATGGCAAGGCAATAAGTAAGAGACAACATGAATGATGCCCCTAATCTTTACCTTAAAGTGCATCATTCCTTTGCTTCCCCCATCTCATCCTAGAAGCCATCTTTTGGAAATCTGGGACATACAGAATTTAAAATAAACAGGGAAAAAGAAACATCACCCATTCCTTTGGGAATCCTTTGGTTGATGGTGCAGATGAAACTTCTATCCTGTGAACTTGTAGCTTCAATAACCTTTACTCAGGTCTCCTCAGACTCCCAAACCCACAACTACCCCTGGACCTGCCATCACCAAAAAATATTTCACCTCTGCAATCTTAAATTCCTTTATTTTTTACTTTATTACAATAGCCTTCTACCTTCCACCTCTCCTACCTTCTCAAACCCATACAGTGCTCTCAGTATCTCAATAACTCTCCTATATTATCCTGGCTTATTTGTCTGTGAGTTCCTCCTCACTTTTTCTTTGACCCACTCTCCCACTGGGACTGGTACCCTTATCTTCTCTTTGTTTCTCTTTTACATTCATACAGGAAACACCAACCTTTGATAACTTCTGTAACCAAACTTCTGGGTGTACAGCTGGATAAAACCAAAGAAGCAAGTGTTTTATTGGAAAACAGAGAGGCAGACTTACAGAGTCATTTTAACACTACTTAAATTTTAAACTCACATCTTTATCTGTTCTTACCCACTGGTTTCCGAGAAAGAGGTATCTCCCCTTGTCCAAGGCCAAGCCCACCACCTCCAGAATACCATTTCTTGCTATCTCTTTCAGAAACCTCTCCCATTAGTCTACTGTACTGCAAGTTCAGTCTCTCCTTTTCTGTCTCTTTCCCTTCAGGCAATAAGCATGTATAAGACCAGACAGACCACCATAAAAATATAACTGTCCCTCTCTTAATTCTTCCTTAATTCTTAGTCAAACTCCCTGAAATACTATCTCCCTATCATGGAAAGGGAGCCTGTTTATATGTCTGCTTTTCCAGTTCCATTCTGAGATCCTGAAAGTCAAGGTTTCAAATTTATTTTTTTAATTATTTTTATTAACATATAATGTATTATTGGCCCGAGGGGTACAGGTCTGTGAATCATCAGGCTGACACATTTCACTTCAAGGTTTCAAACTTATTGGCCTTACCTTCTATCACTGTTCAATTTATTATACTGTGGTTGCCACACTTCCCCCTACCAACTAAAATGAATTGCTCTGTGCTCACCTCTCTGCTCACCAGTCACCTCTTTGTTGCTCAACTGGATGAAAACATTCTCTCTCTTCATCCAGGTGAGCTCTCCATCAGAGTTAATATTGTGGCAACTTAGTTTCCTCCTACTTCACATCTCTTTTTACAGCTTCTTTACTGACTCTTTCTTTGTCTTTCTCCTTAAGCAGCGGCAGTCTAACTCCAGGAAATGTAAACAGTAGTCAGAATGGTGCAGATTGAGAAAACCATACCATGAAAGACTTCTTTTCATCCTTAGGGCACCTGGGTGGCGCAGTAGGTTAACTGTTCATCTCTTGGTATCAGCTCAGGTCATGATCTGGGCATTGAGATGGAGCCCCACATTGGGCTCCATGGTAACCATGGAGTCTTTTTTATAATCTTTTTTCCACTCCCTCTGCCTCTCCTGTTCAAGCTTTCTCTGTCTCTCTCAAATAAATAAATAAATCTTTAAAAAAAAAAGATTTCTCAACCTTAATCCAAAATATCTCTGTAACTATTTCCATGGTACTTGATATCTCAAATTAAAGCTCCAATCTTTATAGAACAGAATGGTGCTTGTCAAAGGCTGAGAGTGGGGGTGATGAGGGAAATGGGAAGATGTTAGTCAGTGGATACAAGCTTCCATCTCCAAGACAAATAAATTCTGTGAATATAATAATAGCAGAATGACTATAACTCACAATACTATAACATATACTTGAGAGTCATCAAAAGAGTAGATAGTAAATGGCATACCCCCCCCACACACACACAAACAGAAAATGGAAATTATGTAAAGGAATGGAGGTGTTAACTAATCTTATTGTGGTGCTCATTTTGCTGTATATCCATGCATCCAATCATCACACTGTATACCCCAAATTGACACATGCTATATGTTAATAATATCACAATAAAACTGGAAAAATCTATATTTGAAATTAAAAAATAAAATAAATTCCCCTGTGGAATTTAGGCATAATGACTCCCCTATTTTCTTATAACAAACTCCTTATTCCTTTGATTTTCTAGTATTTCCATCTTTTTCCCTGTCTTCTTTTTTTTTTTAAGATTTTATTTATTTATTTGACAGAGAGAGATCACAAGTAGATAGAGAAGCAGGTAGAGCGAGAGAGAGGGAAAGAGGGAAGCAGGCTCCCTGCTGAGCAGAGAGCCCAATGCGGGACTCGATCCCAGGACCCCAAGATCATGACCTGAGCCGAAGGCAGTGGCTTAACCTGCTGAGCCACCCAGGTGCCCTTTCCCTGTCTTCTTAATAAATCAGTGAAATTAGATGGTGCCCAGAGACTGGAGAACCCCCAGATGTTAGGAATAATCTTGAAAGTACGTGGACCATGAGAAGGAAATTTGTGTATTCCTTCGTTTTTGCTCATCCAAATGAGAATCCAAAGGAATCCTTTAATGAATAGGGTTTCTTTTCCCTATTCCCCCTCTAAATGTCTCTCTTTCTCCTGACCCAGATTCAAAGAAATGTCTCCAAAAAGTCTTCTCAAATCCAGTCTATCCAGATTTGTTTTTTTTTTTTTTTATCATCTTCATGTCAAGATTATTTTCACATACTGGAGAAGTGGAAAGACTCTTAAGAATGCCAGGCCAGGAGCGCCTGGGTGGCTCAGTGGGTTAAAGCCTCTGCCTTCGGCTCAGGTCATGATCTCAGAGTCCTGGGATCGAGCCCTGCATCGGGCTCTCCGCTCAGTGGGGAGCCTGCTTCCCTTCCTCTCTCTCTCTGCCTGCCTCTCTGCCTACTTGTGATCTCTGTCAGATAGGTGAAGTCTTTAAAAAAAAAAAAAAAGAGTGCCAGGCCAACAGATACTATGGTCTCTCTCACAAGATATATATCCTCTATAGTCCTTAAATACTGGTGTGCAAATTTAGGTAAACCAGAAGGTCATATTTCAGGCAGATGTTTCAGACTTTTCTCAGTCTAGAAAGCAGCTCTGAAAACTTCTACTCC
The DNA here is from genome assembly GCF_922984935.1 of Meles meles. NCBI lineage: Eukaryota > Metazoa > Chordata > Mammalia > Carnivora > Mustelidae > Meles > Meles meles. The sequence goes on along the minus strand of NC_060073.1, from coordinate 57,139,399 downwards.
AAATAAAACATGTTCTGCCACCACCTAACAAACATTTTTCATTGTTAAATATACATCTTTAAACTCCTACACACACTTAAACATTCAGTTCTATCCGTGGGGACTATCTCACATCACACACACAGAAATCATTGTGCACTCCTTTGGTCACACTCAACACCCTCACAACCACAGAATTTAGGGAGACTCATAGCTACTCACTGACATTATACAATGTTTCAGATATCCTCTCATATGTACACTCTCCAGAACACAGATTTAAAAACATACACACATGCACACACTCACATGCACATGTGCACACACAGTGCCACAAATAATACATCAGTATTAACAGACCCATAGTAATATCCCCATCAATTACATTCCCATGACATATTCAATCTTAAAAATCTAGCTAAGATCGAATACCATGAGGTTGAATGACTTCAATTCATTTGGTTCTTTGATCTTGTCTCCAGCTGCATATCCAACAGTTAGGTATATGAGACAATAATTCAAATTGCAGGCAAACAAAAGCATGGAATACACAGAAGATAAAATCTAGATCTGATGCATTTAAATCTCCTTAACTTTAAGGGTATATGGTTTGGTATTAAGATTTTTGTTAAGATGATACTTGGCATCAGAATCTGTGATCCTTGACTTTGTCAGCAAACAGATTTGGCTGATGTTTGGAGGGGAAAAATGAGGGGCAGAGTCTATGTGAAGTTGCAGTAAGAGTATCAAAGTTTGGGACACCTTCTAGATAAGGAGTCCACATGGGCAATCCAAAGGAAGGACACTCACTGGGTGGCAGATGGTTCTTCTCCCTGTAGCTGGATGTACTGGTCTGTGAGTACCTCGCTGGCGAGGAAAGTAACATCAGCTCATTTTCCTAGGACTCACAAATTTATGACCATCCTGGAACCCCAGGGTTGGTTTGTGGTGGGAGGTGGGAAAGTGTAAATAATAGAGAAGGTGGTATCAATGAGTAGTAAGCTAGGCCATATGAGAATCGCTCCCAGAAGAATCCCATTCTTGGCCTCATCATCCCTGATGTCATCATCTATATCCATTACTATGTGAATCTGTCCTTGATCAGGGGATGCAAACACATGTATGCACACAAACATGCATAGTCTTGGACATTCTAAGACTCCCACAAATATGGAGCTAGTCATATTCAGCCATTTATTTACTAGTATTTGCTGTGCCTCTTTTCAATCCATACACATACAGATAAACACAATTATGTTTAATTGCCCAAATCTCTAATCAGTCACCTATCTTGACACACCAAACACACCAGACTCTCTCTATTCTTTCATTAATTATAGAGACTCATGTAGATTATGGACATGATCTTATAAATCATTGGAGACTCATATGCATCCTTGAAGAAATAATATATTTCAAATATATCCCTATGATTACATATCCAAAAGTATACATTTCAAAACTATCCACATTCTCATTAAGAGATCAACAAGACATTCAATGACTGTCCACCAGATCTATTCACGGATTCATATACAGAATTTAAATGCATTGCATATTTTTGTACAAATGTATGTCAGCATCCACAAGTCTGCTTCCTATTTAAGCATTTCCTTGACTCCAACACTGTATGGAGCCTAAAAATTACAAACTTACTTCCATTCAAATAAAACCAAGGAAAAAAAAATTAAACCCTACATTTTTGAGCATTATTCTCCTCCAGCTGTTATTCTCAAAACTGATGCTATACAGAACAACAGTGCCTATTCTTGCAAAGAAGCTAAATATTGAAAAACCGATCCATTCAACAGTGCAAATATGCCTCAGAGACTTCCTAGAAATAGGTCATAAACATATTTCACAAGAAAATCAATGCATTTATCAAAACTTATTGAATGTAAGTTTGTGCATTATATGTCTGAAAGAAATCAAAGGACTATACAAAATACTAAACTTCAGTTAATGATAAGTATGCTGAACTCTTTAGGGTGAAATGCATTGATGCTGCAACTATATCAACCAATTAATAACAAAATCAAAGAAACACATCAATAATAATCCAATAATAGTAGGGAACTTTAACACTCCCCTCACTGAAATGGACAGATCATCCAAGCAAAAGATCAACAAGGAAATAAAGGCCTTAAATGACACACTGGACCAGATGGACATCACAGATATATTCAGAACATTTCATCCCAAAGCAACAGAATACACATTCTTCTCTAGTGCACATGGAACCTTCTCCAGAATAGATCACATCCTGGGTCACAAATCCGGTTTCAACCGGTATCAAAAGATTAGGATCATTCCCTGCATATTTTCAGACCACAATGCTCTGAAGCTAGAACTCAATCACAAGAGGAAAGCTGGAAAGAACCCAAATACATGGAGACTAAACAGCATCCTTCTAAAGAACGAATGGGTCAACCAGGAAATTAAAGAAGAATTGAAAAAATTCATGGAAACAAATGATAATGAAAACACAACAGTTCAAAATCTGTGGGACACAGCAAAGGCAGTCCTGAGAGGAAAATATATAGCGGTACAAGCCTTTCTCAAGAAACAAGAAAGGTCTCAAGTACGCAACCTAACCCTACACATAAAGGAGCTGGAGAAAGAACAAGAAAGAAACCCTAAACCTAGCAGGAGAAGAGAAATCATAAAGATCAGAGCAGAAATCAATGAAATAGAAACCAAAAAAACAATAGAAAAAAATCAATGAAACTAGGAGCTGGTTCTTTGAAAGAATCAATAAGATTGATAAACCCCTGGCCAGACTCATCAAAAAGAAAAGAGAAAGGACCCAAATCAATAAAATCATGAATGAAAGAGGAGAGATCACAACTAACACCAAAGAAATACAGACAATTATAAGAACATACTATGAGCAACTCTACGCCAACAAATTGGACAATCTGGAAGAAATGGATGCATTCCTAGAGACATATAAACTACCACAACTGAACCAGGAAGAAATAGAAAACCTGAACAGGCCCATAACCAGTAAGGAGATTGAAACAGTCATCAAAAATCTCCAAACAAACAAAAGCCCAGGGCCAGGCGGCTTCCCAGGGGAATTCTACCAAACATTTAAAGAAGAACTCATTCCTATTCTCCTGAAACTGTTCAAAAAAAAAATAGAAATGGAAGGAAAACTTCCAAACTCATTTTATGAGGCCAGCATCACCTTGATCCCAAAACCAGACAAGGATCCCACCAAAAAAGAGAACTACAGACCAATATCCTTGATGAACACAGACGCAAAAATTCTCGCCAAAATACTAGCCAATAGGATTCAACAGTACATTAAAAGGATTATTCACCACAATCAAGTGGGATTTATTCCAGGGCTGCAGGGTTGGTTCAACATCCGCAAATCAATCAATGTGATAGAACACATTAATAAAAGAAAGAACAAGAACCATATGATACTCTCAATAGATGCTGAAAAAGCATTTGACAAAGTACAGCATCCCTTCCTGATCAAAACTCTTCAAAGTGTAGGGATAGAGGGCACATACCTCAATATTATCAAAGCCATCTATGAAAAACCCACCGCAAATATCATTCTCAATGGAGAAAAACTGAAAGCTTTTCCGCTAAGGTCAGGAACACGGTAGGGATGTCCATTATCACCACTGCTATTCAACATAGTACTAGAAGTCCTAGCCTCTGCAACTTATTTTGAAATGCATAGTAAGATAAATGGACTGAGGGATGATAGAGGAATGGTTACCTAAGTAGATACATGATAAAGCAAATATTTATCTGTGGTAAGTTGAAGGATGTTCGCTGTAATATTTCAGTTTTGTGTGTTTGAAATTGTACCTGATAAAATGTTCAGTATTTTTTTTTAACTACTTGGGGGAACAGCCTACTCCAACCTGAGGTCTACAGTATGCCGATCCTCATCAGAGCTCATACAGAGGGGGTGCAGAGGAATTCCCCCAACCCTCAGCACCAGATTCCACCCAATTCCTGACTTGCTGGGAGAGACTTGGACATTCAGTCAGAGCCAAAGGTCAACCCTGCTCAGCTCTGGCGTCCCTGGCCCATTTTCTACCACCTGGCAGGGACAAGGGACAAGCAATCAGAAGCCAAGTGTCCTGCCATGAGGAAGGAAGTTGCCCCAAGCCAAGGGCCTGATAGAACAAGGCGCCTCCAAGAGATGGCTCAACATGGTTCTCCATCCCTAATCCCATCCAGTAGCTTTGACGCTGGCCCTGCCCCCTAGATGGATACAAGAGATGGTGGTAGGAGTAGAGAAACTGAGGCAAAGGGTGTTTACCTTATGATGCCAAATAATATGAATAATAAAATAAAAATCAAATGAAGCAAGACATAGACCATTCTTTTGAGAACATGCCACATTAAAAAACCACAGTGAAAATTCAACCATCTCAAGTCCCCATTGAAACCAACTATGATCATCCCTTGTATAAACTCAGTACTTAGATGTGTTATGCGATACATTTATGTACTTAGGTAATGGGTATCTTTTCATCTGGTTAAAGAATCCAATTTATAGTGGGAGCTTGTTTTGTCCCAAGGTCAGCTTCTCATGTTTAACAAGTAAACACTCATGCTATCCCTGTGACCCACCCTAGAAGCATCCGGCTCCTTCCCCAGACTGCGCTCCAAGTGGAGACTACAGATCCCCGTAGAGGCAACTGTAACAGTGCTACCACTGCTTTCATGGCAGAAATAAACAATGCTATAATGAGAGAGTCATGAATGCCACTTGAATTTGAAAGGCTTTAAGAATTTCAGGAGTTTTGATTGTGTGCCAGTCTTGAAGTAGTTACCTGAGAAATCTGGTTATCTGACTTTGAGAGAAAAGATAATCAAAATCTCTACCCCTCAGAACACACGAAGTATAACAACTTTCCTCCTCAATGTGTTACAGTGAGTCCACCCCTTGCACAGTGCTGGCTATGAGGGTGAAAGTCCATGAGAGATCCTGGAGCTTATAATGTTAGTGATACCATCACCCTGCAGTGAGTGAATAAATGATGCTTCGATTCAGTACCAAGGATGGGCCTCTTTACCCTCAGATCCAGTACTCACCTTTCTGCACCTCTTCATTACATGAAGAATAATCATGTAATGATAATTTGTTATCATTATATGAATATCCCAGACTCCTATCATTACATGACTATACCAGACTCCAGCATGAGATGGGTTCAGGTGTTAACAGCATCAGCAGACAGGGGGAATGTCACTCACTCCACTCTCCTGCCTGAAGCTAAATAACCAGCAGGGGTCTGCCTCTGTGCCATGGCTCAAGCTTCTGCTGGCCTATGACTCTCCCCTCTAAAGGTAGCAGTCAGTGGCTTCCTGTTCCACAGATCTCTAGGTGTTTTTCCCTTCTGCTGGTCAGTTTCTCTCCTCTTTTGAAAACTGTGTAAACAATTCCCAGGATGAAGCTCATTATTTTATCATTCCCATTATTACCTTACTTTTTCTCTGACTCAATTCCACTATTTATGTTATTCTTTGTAATTCTGGGGCTGGAACTCTGCAATTGACACTTCTCCTTTGCCAGCTAGTTCCCAAGATCCTGCTAATGGGGGTAAGGTAGCCCCAGTGAGAAGGAATTCTAGAGCATTATTGGTTCCATTTTGCACCTTCCCACATTTCCAGAACATGTCTTACCATGACCTATGAAAGACCTCAGAACAAGCCAGGGAGGTCCCCACCCACCCTTGCTCCCCCCCTTGCTGCCCCATCCAGGGGATTGTGTCCCAGGCACACAGGCCTCTTGTCTGAACTCTTGAGACCCCAGAACCACCTAAATAGCACCCACCTTTCAAAGTCTCAGTTTCAGCTTCACATTAAGAATCACAGATCAGGGGTGAGGAGTCAATATGGCGGGGAAGTAGGAGGAGGTGCTGTTTCAACTTGTACCCTAAAGTGAGCTGATTACCTACCAAAGAACTCTAATCACCCATGAAATCAGCCTGAGATCAGAATTATACATATCTGGATCTCTACAGGAGGAGAAGAGGCCAGTGGCCAGGTAAAGCGGAGTGGGAACGTTGGACTGATATTGGAAGATAAACAAAAGGGGGAGGGAGCCACCAGAAGCGACCGATTGGAAAGTAATACCCCAATATGAGAGTGCCCTGCCTCTGGGGACCAGCATTAGCTTAGAGTCTGGTTGAAAGCACTCAAAAAAAAAAAAAAAAAAAATGGAGAGGACCACGGGGGGAATTTGTGGGAATTGGGGTGATTCGGGACAGGGGCTTAAGTCCCCAGACCCAGGACCCAGAGCAGCCTCCCCTGGTGCTGAGCCAGAGAGAGTGCGGCGGAGAAACCAGGTCTTGGTCCCTGAGCCACCAGCGCACCTGAGGCCCCAGCGTGCCCTAGAATGCGTGGGGTCTGGCTCCCATGAGGGCCTGGGAGCCTCACCAGAAGGCATTCCTGAAACATGCATGCCCCACACCTTCCCTGAGAGAGGTGCGGGCAGGCGCTAAGAGCCTGGGGCTCTTAGACCCCCTCCCCCACCCCGCAGACGGATCAGAGCCTGAGACGCACGCCCCCACACCCTACCCTGGGAGACGTGTTCACAGGCACTAGCCGGGAGCTCTGGCACCTGAAAAAAAACAGGCACTCCCAGCCCCGGCCAGCGGGAAAATCTCAGTGTGCGATCACTGCTTGGAACCTCTCTGGCAGTCTGGAGCTGTCCAGACAGCCGCCACTGCCATGGTTTTGGATACAAGGAGGAGATCCTGCATCCCCAGGGACCGTGACTCGGAACCCACTCTGCCAGCAGCTCTGCAGAGCATTCTGAGGCCTCTCTCTGAGAGGGAGGTCGGGGTGCAGTTTGCTCTCCTCTAACCCTCCAAAAACCATCAAAAGCTGTCAAGGCGAGAGAAAACAGACGAACAAGCATAAAAACCTCCAGAGAACAAAAGCCTGAAAAAAAAATGGTTTCCTCAGAGCCCACCCCCTTGAGGGGGGCGGGAGGACTTAACTCAAGAAACATCATTGACTGAAAACCCACGTGGCAGGCCCCTCCCCCAAAAAACCAACCAGGAAGGAAGAGAAAAAAAAAAAAAAGACAACAAGAGAACAACCACCACTACTTCATAGATACAAATTTTATTTTTAACTCATTACCACTATTGTGGTTCATTTTTTTTTATACATATAGATAATTTTTTTAACCTCTTTACCATCACAGTGAGATGTCCAGTACATCAAATTCCTTAATAACCTTCTAACCTGAAGTTTTCGATACATACACACATGTTTTTCTTTTGCTTTTCTATTTTTTTAATTTTTTTAAAATTTTAATTTAGTTTAGTATAGTTTATTCTTTTTTTAATTTTTATTTTCTAATATACATATAGAGTAAAACTTCAAACTAATCCCCTTTCCCCAATCAATGCTACCCCTATAGGCAAACCAATTTTTAATCCCCCTTTATCTTAGGAAAGTTGAGTCCCTTAACAAAGACATCAACATACATCCAGGAAGAATCAAAATAACCTTCCTCGCCCACACTGAGAATTTATAACCACTCTCACATCTTTTCCTTCCACCAGTGTTTCTGTGTATTTGTGTTTGTCCTGATAGTATATAAATCTTATATGGAGTTCTTTTTGGCGAGGTTCTTCCTTTTTTTTGCATATATATATATATATATATATATATATATATACATATATACATATTTTTTTTTCTTGTCATATACTTTCATCAGTCTTTTTGTTTGTCTGTTTTTGTTTGTATACTTCATAAATCTTACCTTGGGGCATATTTGGGCTGAGCCTTCTCTTTTATCTTCCCTTTTTTTCCTGTCTCTCTCTCTCTCTCTCTCTCCTTCTTTCTCTATTTCTTTTTCTTTTCCTTTTTCTCTCATTTGGGTGGGGAATCCTGATCGCACAGAAGCATTCCAGAGTGAACCTTGACTGCACCACAGTCGATACATCCAGCTGCATTCATTCAGTCATCTCTTACCAAAATGACTAGGAGGAAGAGTGCCCAACAGAAGAAAAATACAGAGGATGGACCTTCTGCAACAGAGCTAATGGCAATCGACATAGACAATATGTGCGGAAAAGAATTCAGGCTAACAATTATCCAGGAAATAGCTAGGTTGGAGAAAGCCATGGATGACCAAACAGAATTGATTAGGGCAGAACTGAAAGCCACCAGGGATGATGTTCAAAATGCTCTCAATGAATTCCAATCTCATCTAAATTCTCTAAAAGCTAGGGTAACTGAGACAGAAGACAGAAGTAGTGATCTGGAGGACAAACAGATAGAGAGAAAGGATCAGGAGGAAGCCTGGAACAAACAGCTCAGAAGCCACAAAAACAGAATCAGGGAAATAAATGATGCCATGAAACGTTCCAACATCAGAATTATTGGAATCCCTGAAGGGGAGGAGAAATAAAGAAGTCTAGAAGATATGGTGGAACAACTTGTCTATGAAAATTTTCCCAATCTCATGAATGGAAACAATGTTCATATACTAGAGGAAGAACGGTTTTCCCCCAAGATTTTAGATTCTCAAAAGTCCTCACGACACCTGATAGTTAGAATGAAGAATTACAATTCTAGACAGACCCTCTTGAAAGCATCTAGGACAAAGAAGCTCCTTACATACAGAGGAAAGCCCATTAGAATAACGTCAGACTTTTCCACAAAGACCTGGAAAGCCAGAAAGGGCTGGAAAAATATATTCAGAGTACTAAATGAGAAGAACATGCAGCCAAGAATACTTTATCCAGCAAGACTGATATTCAAAATGGAGGGAGAGATAAAGAGTTTCCAAGACCGGCAAAGCTTAAAAGACTATACTACCACCAAGTTGACACTGCAGGAAATATTAAGGGGGGGTCCTATGAAAAAGAAAAAATCCTAAGAATATCATTAAACAGAAATATGGAGACAATCTACAAACAGAAAGACATCAAAGGTAACACGAGGTCAATAAAAATGTATCTATCAATAATCACTCTCAATGTGAATGGCCTAAATGTGCCCATAAAATGACACAGGGTTGCAGATTGGATAAAACGACAGGACCCATCCCTATGTTTTCTACAAGAGACCCATTTTGAACCTAAAGATACACCCAGACTGAAAGTGAAGGGATGGAGAAGCATTTTTCATGCCAATGGGCCTCAAAAGAAGGCTGAGGTAGCGATTCTCATATCAGATAAATTAGATTTTAAACTAAAGACTGTAGTCAGAGATACAGAAGGACACTACGTAGTCCTTAAAGGGACTATCCACCAGGATGATCTAACAATTGTAAATATCTATGTCCCCAATATGGGAGCAGCCAATTACATAAGAAAACTATTAATCAAGATAAAGAGTCATATTGATATGAATATATTAATAGTATGAGATCTTAATATGCCTCTCTCAGTAATAGGCAGATCATCGAAGCAGAAAATCAATAAAGAAAAAAGAGCATTGAATGAAACATTGGACCAGATGGACCTCATAGACATACACAGAACATTCCACCCTAAAACAACAGAATACTCATTCTTCTCAAGTGCACATGGAACCTTCTCCAGAATAGACCACATACTAGGTCACAAAGCAGGACTCAACTGATACCAAAAGACTGACATAATCCCCTGCATATTCTCAGATCACAATGCTTTGAAACTGGAACTCAATCACAAGGAAAAGTTCGGAAGGAACTCAAACACCTGGAAGCTAAAGACTACCTCACATGAAAATGCTTGGATCAACCAGGAGATCAAAGAAGAACTTAAACAATTCATGGAAACCAATGAGAATGAAGACACTTCAGTCCAAAACCTATGGGATACAACAACGGCGGTTCTAAGGGGGAAATACATAGCCATGCAAGCCTCCCTCAGAAAAACTGAAAAATCCAGTATACACCAGCTGTCCCTACACATTAAAGAACTGGAGAATCAACAACAAATCAAACCAACTCCACATACAAGAAGGGAAATAATCAAGATTAGAGCAGAGATCAATGAGGTAGAAACCAGAGATACAGTAGAACATATCAATGAAATTGGAAGCTGGTTTTATGAAAGAATCAATAAGATCGATAAACCATTGGCCACACTAATCCAAAAGAAAAGAGAGAAAGCCCAAATTAATAAAATTATGAATGAAAAGGGAGAGATCACAACTAACACCAAGGAAGTAGAAACAATCATCAGAAATTATTACCAACAGTTATATGCCAGTAAGCTAAGCAACATAGATGAAATGGATGAAATCCTGGAAAACTATAAACTCCCAAAATTGAACCAGGAAGAAATTGACAACCTGAATAGACCAATAAATAATAACGAGATTGAAGCAGGGATCAAAAACCTCCCAAAAAACAGGAGCCCAGGACCTGACTGATTCCCTGGGGAATTCCACTAAACTTTCAAAGAAGAAATAACACCAATTCTCCTGAAGCTGTTCCAAAAAATTGAAGCAGAAGGAAAACTTCCAGACTCTTTTTATGAAGCCAGCATTACCCTGATCCCCAAACCAGGCAAAGACCCTACCAAAAAGGAGAATTTCAGACCAATATCACTGATGAATATGGATGCTAAGATTCTCAACAAGATCCTAGCAAACAGGATCCGGTAGCACATTAAAAAGATTACCCACCGTGACCAGGTGAGATTCATCCCTGGGTTGCAAGGATGGTTCAACATTTGCAAATCAATGAGTGTGATAGAACAAATCAATAAGAGAAGAGAGAAGAACCACATGGTCCTCTCAATTGATGCAGAAAAAGCATTTGACAAAATCCAGCATCCGTTCCTGATGAAAACGCTTCAGAGTATAGGGATGGAGGGAACATTCCTGAACTTCATAAAATCTATCTATGAAAGACTCACAGCAAATATCATCCTCAATGGGAAAAAGCTTGCAGCCTTCCTGTTGAGATCAGGAACACGACAAGGATGCCCACTCTCACCACTCTTGTTCAACATAGTATTAGAAGTCCTAGCAACGGCAATCAGACAACAAAGAGAAATAAAAGGTATCCAAATTGGCAAGGAAGAAGTCAAACTCTCTCTCTTCGCAGATGACATGATTCTTTATATGGAAAACCCCAAAGACTCCATCCCCAAACTACTAGAACTCATACAGCAATTCAGTAACGTGGCAGGATACAAAGTCAATGTACAGAAATCAGTGGCTTTCTTATACACCAACAATGAAAATACAGACAGGCAAATTAGAGAATCGATTCCATTTACTGAAGCACCAAGAACCATAAGATACCTGGGAATCAACCTAACCAAAGAGGTAAAGGATCTGTACTTGAGGAACTACAGAACATTCATGAAAGAAATTGAAGAGGACACAAAAAGATGGAAGACCATTGCATGCTCTTGGATCAGAAGAATAAACATCATTAAAATGTCTATACTTCCTAGAGCAATCTATACTTTTTTTTTCTCTCTTTTTTTTCCATTTTATTTATTTTTTCAGCGTAACAGTATTCATTCTTTTTGCACAACACCCAGTGCTCCATGCAAAACGTGCCCTCCCCATTACCCACCACCTGTTCCCCCAACCTCCCAGCCCTGACCCTTCAAAACCCTCAGGTTGTTTTTCAGAGTCCATAGTCTCTTATGGTTCGCCTCCCCTTCCAAATTTTTTTTTTAATAAACATATAATGTATTTTTATCCCCAGCAGTACAGGTCTGTGAATCGCCAGGTTTACACACTTCACAGCACTGCAATCTATACTTTTAACGCCATTCCAATCAAAATTCCACCGGTATTTTTCAAAGAGCTGGAGCAAATAATCCTAAAATTTGTAAGGAATCAGAAGAGACCCCGAATTGCTAAGGAAATGTTGAAAAACAAAAACAAAACTGGCGGCATCACGTTACCTGATTTCAAGTTTTACTACAATGCTTTGATCACCAAGACAGTGTGGTACTGGCATAAAAACAGACATATATACCAGTGGAACAGAGTAGAGAGCCCAGATATGGACCCTCAACTCTATGGTCAAATAATCATCCACAAAACAGGAAAAAATATACAGTGGAAAAAGGCAGTCTCTTCAATAAATGATGCTGGGAAAGCTGGACAGCTATATGTAGAAGAATGAAACTCGACCATTCTCTTACACCATATACAAAGATAAACTCGAAATGGTTAAAAGACCTCAACGCAAGGCAGGAATCCATCAGAATCCTAGAGGAGAACATAGGCAGTAACCTCTTCGATATCAGCCACAGCAACTTCTTTCAAGATATATCTCCAAAGGCTAAGGAAACAAAAGCAAAAATGAACTTTTGGGACCTCATCAAGATCAAAAGCTTCTGCACAGCAAAAGAAACAGTCAGCAAAACAAAAAGGCAACCCACAGAATGGGAGAAGATATTTGCAAATGACAGTACAGACAAAAGGTTGATATCCAGGATTTATAAAGAACTCCTCAAACTCAACACACACAAAACAGATAATCATATCAAAAAATGGGCAGAAGGTATGAATAGACACTCCTCCAATGAAGACATACAAATGGCTATCAGACACATGAAAAAATGCTCATCATCACTAGCCATCAGGGAGATTCAAATTAAAACTACATTGAGATATCACCTTACACCAGTTAGAATGGCCAAAATTAGCAAGACAGGACACAACGTGTGTTGGAGGGGATGTGGAGAAAGGGGAAGCCTCTTATACTGTTGGTGGGAAGGCAAGTTGGTGCAGCCACTTTGGAGAACAGTGTGGAGATTCCTCAAGAAATTAAGAATAGAGCTTCCCTATGACCCTGCAATTGCACTGCTGGGTATTTACCCCAAAGATACAGATGTAGTGAAAAGAAGGGCCATCTGTACCCCAATGTTTATAGCATCAATGGCCACGGTCGCCAAACTGTGGAAAGAACCAAGATGCCCTTCAACGGACGAATGGATAAGGAAGATGTGGTCCATATACACAATGGAGTATTATGCCTCCATCAGAAAGGATGAATACCCAACTTTTGTAGCAACATGGACCGGACTGGAAGAGATTATGCTGAGTGAAATAAGTCAAGCAGAGAGTGTTAAGTATCACATGGTTTCACTTATTTGTGGAGCATAACAAATAACATGGAGGACATAGGGAGATGGAGAGGAGATGGGAGTTGAGGAAAATTAGAAGGGGAGGTGAACCATAAGAGACTATGGACTCTGAAAAACAACCTGAGGGTTTTGAAGGGGCGGGAGGTGGGAGGTTGGGGAAGCCAGGTGGTGGGTATTGGGGAGGGCATGTATTGCATGGAGCACTAGGTGTGGTGCAAAAACAATGAATACTGTTACGCTGAAAATAAATAAATTTAAAAAAAGAAAAGAATCACAGATCAGGGGTGCCTGGGTGGCTCAGTGGGTTAAAGCTTCTGCCTTTGGCTCAGGTCATGATCCCAGGGTCCTGGAATTGAGCCCCCCATCGGGCTCTCTGCTCAGCGGTGAGCCTGCTTTACCTTCTCTCTCTGCCTGCCTCTCTGCCTACTTGTGATCTCTCTCTGTCAAATAAATAAATAAAATCTTAAAAAAAAAAAAAGAATCACAGAGCAGATAGAGCTTAGAGTGAATTTAGAGCTGTGGGATTCAGCAGGAATAGCTTAGGTGGCAGAATTCCATTCCATGCAGAGGAAATGATGGGAGCATAATGATGGAAGCACAAAACCTGAACTAGAGCACTGTTTGGCAACCTACCCAAGGTACAGTAATAATTCTTCTTGAACTGTGTTGTTAAATTTTCTACTTGTATCTTATTTGTTGGACTTGGTCAACAAATGACATAATCCTGAACTCTTAGACCTGTGCCCAGCCATTACTAATAGTGTCTTGTAGTGGGTACAGAATTGGACAGGCAGATTAATTGCTGGGTTCTTTTCAGAAACAGGAACACATGGTCCTTAAGGACCTCTAGAGGCTAAAACCGTCCTGATGCATTTTCAGACACAAAGCAGTATCACCCTGCTCTCTCCAGAGGCTTCGAATTAGATACAAAAGGGACAGGTATGAATTCACTGGAGCAGATAGAAGGGTTTGTTGTTCCTCCAGTGTGTCTCTCCTCTGTCTGGCTTCTGGTAAGTTCTGAGATGCATTAGGGTGCAGATACCTGACTTCTTGAACACTGCTCTAAGAAAGAGTGCAACTGGGAAGACAGTGTGGGGAGAAGAGGGAGAGAGTGCCTGGAGGTTAGTAGGGCCAGCAGTGCAGGTACAAAGGCCCTGGACTGGGGGTTCCTTCATGGGCACTGCCACTAACTATGGAACTCTGGTTAATACACTCTGTTTCTGCACACAGCTCAGCTTGCAGCTTCAGTGTCCTTGGGATCCATGTTGCTAGGACTCATTAATATTGTAGGAGTTCAGGGAGGAAAGTCAGCTCAGGACAAGGACAAATTTCTGAAATTGTGGAGTAAAGTGCTCACAGTCTACAAAATGGATCGACTAACATAACAGAAGACCACTATGTTCATCCTCCAAACTTTGCATTTGATTATGAATTCTTTTTTTTTTTGCTTTTCTTAAATTTTAATATATTATGTTAGTTACCATATAGGATATCATTAGTTTTTGATGTAGTGTTCCACGATTCATTGTTTGCCTATGACACTCAGTACTCTATGCAGTACATGCCCTCCTTAATACCCATCTCCCAGTTACCCCATCTTCCCACTCCTCTGAAACCTCTGAAATCCTCAGTTTGTTTCCTTTAGTCCATACTCTTATGGTTTGTCTCCCCCTCTGATTTCCCACTCTTCATTTTTCCCTTCCTTATGTTCCACATATAAGTGAAACCATATGGTAATTGTCTCCCTCTGTTTGACTTATTTCACTTAGCATAATCCCCTCCAGTTTGCTCTATATCTATGCAAATGGTGACCATGAATTCTGATATAAAGTATGTAAAGTTACCCAGGAGATAAAAGAATAAAGAAAACAACTAGTCCCAAACTGCACCAGAGCGGAGCTTAGCCAAACATCTCTACACTTCTATTTCTGCCCTTGGTTTCAAGGCTGTTTGATCAGAAGACCACTGTGTTCATCCTCCAGCTGTTCATCCTCTGTCTATCTGAGCCTTCTAGCACAACAAACTTCCATATGCATTGTCTTTGACTAGAAATTTAATTAGCAATAATCGCGCCTCGGATAAACCTCATTGGCTACGATACTGCCACTGCGCAAAGCTGACTAGAAATTTAAAATGTGAAAGAACATCAGAGCTTTAAATGATCATAGAATACATCCCAAGAAAGAGTGATAAGGGGAAAGAGGCTCGGAGTAGAAAGAGAATTAGCCTCTCCTAAGCTCACACAGACAGAGCAAGCTCACACGGCCAGGGCAAGCTCACACATACAGGGCAAGCCAGAGCAGGTTAGTGAGTCCAGGGCTCCTCACCCTCTCCAGCAACCCTTCCCCTAAACCACCTGGTCCCCATGTAGTGCCAGAGAAAGGAAAGGTTCTGAGTTCTCGAGGCTCAGGAGCTTGAGTCCAGCATTGGACAGGGGCTTCCGCATCTTCTTTGCCCCATGAATCTGCCTGTGACCATATTCTTGGTCCAAGAGCACCTTTGAAGTCTCCATCCAGAAATGCAGATTCTATTTCCCCTTTCAACTTCTCTCCCCACTCAATGGTGCCTCCAAGACTGAAGAAGATATTAGAGTCTTACACATCTTGACTAAAATCAAGGCATTGCCATCTACTGGCCATGCTCTGAGAGGCCTACTCACAGCCAGGAACCTCCACCTCAAGGTCAAGGATGAACTGAGGAAACAGATAGAAAGTTCCTCGAAGATTATCTGACACACAGTGTGCTCAGTACACGTAGTTTTCCTGTGACTGATTTCCTTTCCTCCCATGCTTCCAGAGAACCCAGGATGTGAGTCACTGCTGGGAATGATCAGGAATGTGATCCTGGGACTGTCAAGCAGCCCTTATTTCCACAGATACTAAAACTTAGATGTCTACACACAGATTGGTTTAGGCCTGCCCTGCAGAGAATCCTGCTCATTGAAGACTGGCTTCTCCATTTTTTTTTTCTGTTCCCTTCACTTTTGCTCCCTCATTTTCTGGTATTTCTCCCCTAAATTCCTTTACTGAGGGTTGTATGAAGAATAGGACTTGTGGTCAGGGGAGAGGAAAAAAGTGAAGAGTGGGGTTGTTCAGACAAGCAACCACACGTGTGGAGGGAGACAGGCCTGTGTAGACTGAGCTCTGTGACCAGAAGGGATGCAATCCATCACGTAGAGCAGTGGCCGCTGACTTTTTGTCAACCACAGAGCTATCCGAGTCCTTTAGTACCCCCAGATAATGCAGGAATGTTCCCCATGTGATGAGGCTGCATGAGTCCTCAAGGGAGCATTTCTGGGGCCTTCAGATACCTGGGCCTCCTGTGACCCCTTCCTCCTCCATCTGATCAGCAAGGACTCTGAGATCATACTCTGGCCTTGCTTTGCTAGGGCTGGGAGAGGGAGGGGAAATGGAAAGTATTTCAGGAGGGTGCCTTAACCTGAAACAGTTCTGCCTGAGAAAGCCTTCCAGCTCTGTCTATCTTCATCCATCATGAGCAATGAAGGTGAAAGAGCTTCCAGAACATCCAAATAACAGGACAATGCAAACTGTAATCACACTCACAGAGAAATCATTCTGATTAAGGTCTGGGAATGCAGTCAGTAACATGTGTCACTGTCCGAAGAGCTGAGTAAGGCAGTGCCCAAGGCTGTGTCTGTCTGGTGAGGGCTTAATAATATGAGATCCTGATGACTCAAATTCTGTGTTCTTCCTACTAACTACCTATGAATTGGACTTATTTCTGTTCAGTGCTCCTTCAAGGACACATTAAAGTTGTGGATAACATAGCTTAACATGATAGGACCTGAACATTTTCTTGTACCTAATGGAGATCTGTGAAACACTGATCATTGTCTCCTTTCATGTGTAAAGCAGAAGGTTATTAGCCCAGCTTGTAGCCTGATGATGGGGAAACATGAAGAAAAGAAGTTTGCCAATGTTTTTGCCTAACCAGTGATTTCAAGAAGGCATCAGTTTCTACTGTAGACTTCATGCCCTGTGCGTGCTACTCCCTGGCTTCGTGTACTCCAGTAAGGGCAACTCTCAGAAGTCCTCCAGGTCCGATCCTGTTAGGTGCCGTGGCTGACTTGCCCCTGCCATGGGACTGTTCAATGTCACTCATCCTGCTTCCTTCCTCCTGACTGGCATCCCTGGTCTGGAGAGCGCTCACTCCTGGCTAGCAGGGCCCCTCTGCATGATGTATGCTGTGGCCCTCGGAGCCAATGCTCTGATCCTACAGACTGTGCGAGTGGAGCCCAGCCTCCACGAACCCATGTACTACTTCCTGTCCATGCTGTCTTTCAGTGACATGGCCATGTCCTTGGCCACATTGCCCACAGTGCTCAGAACCTTCTGCCTCGATGCCCGCAATATTGCTTTTGATGCCTGCCTCATCCAGATGTTTCTCATTCATTCTTTCTCCATGATGGAGTCAGGGATTCTGCTGGCCATGAGCTTTGACCGCTATGTGGCCATCTGTGATCCCTTACACTATGCCACTGTGCTCACCAATGGAGTTATTGCTGGAATAGGTATAGCTGTGACCCTTCGGAGCTTTATCATCCTCTTCCCCCTTCCCTTCCTCTTCAAGAGGCTGCCTATCTGCAGATCCAATGTTCTTTCCCACTCCTACTGCCTGCACCCAGACATGATGAAGCTGGCCTGTGCTGATATCACTATCAACAGCATCTATGGATTCTTTGTTCTTTTATCCACGTTTGGCATGGACATGTTATTTATCTTCCTCTCATATGTGCTCATTCTGCATTCAGTCATGGCCATCGCTTCCCGCAAGGAACGTCTGAAAGCTCTCAACACTTGTGTGTCACATATCTCGGTTGTGCTTGCATTTTATGTGCCGATGATTGGGGTCTCAGTAGTGCACCGCTTTGGGAAGCATGCCCCACGCTTCGTACATGTCCTCATGTCCAATGTTTACCTCTTTGTCCCTCCTGTGCTCAACCCTCTCATTTATAGCGCCAAGACAAAGGAGATCCGCCGAGCCATTATCCGTATGTTTCGCCCCATCAAAATGTGACTGTCATGTTTGCTTATAATATCTGCTGTTGACTGTATTCATAAGTTGTCATCCATGGTGTCATTTTCATCATCATCATCAGTGTCATCATCATCATCATCGTCATATCCCAAACGAGATAGGCTTCTGTGGTGGAGGAAAAGTAAACAATCAGGAAATGGGGCTACTGAACTTGTATTGCAAAACCAGTGATAGTACGTTGAGCAGAACTCCGGCGCATTCAGAAAAGGTAAATATCAGAGGTAACTGAGTGATTTGACACTGAAAAGGAAGATTAATCTAAGCTATTCATTTTTACACAAAATAAATGTTGTGGCTATAGCAATAATTAATATATTGTTCTTAAAAGTGTCTGTTTAAAATTACTGATGTGCACTAATTCATGTTATTTTCTTAAAAAATCTCAGGAGGTGTAGAGAATTAAGTCAGGTTTTCAGAGTAACAGAGATAGTATGTGACCCAGATGAGACTCAATACTTATCTGTCTCCACTGTGTGCACCTGGCGCCAAGGAATCCTCCCACCTTGTGCATTGTTGGCCTAACTACTAATCATACCCCCAGTCTCCTTGCCTTCACCTCTCCTGCTTCAAGTTCACAGAGCGAAATGTGATGGACTATCAGAACTTGCCATAAGATGTGTGCACAATTATGGCTCAGGAGAAATGATAAAACCTGACATCTAGAAGAAACTCCAGATACTTCTCTTCTTCTCTTATCTGATCACCAATCCATCCTCCCACAGGGAAAACAGTACTCAATAGCTGAACCATAAACCCTTGCAGTTTTTGATATTGTACTAAGTGCATTATTTTCTTGATTTTCTTTTTTGGGATTTTAAGTTTTTCCACACAATGACAAAAGACATTCAAAAAGTATGCCTTTCTAGAATTTCCAGCTACAAATCATGGAAAAAGCAGAACAAAGAATATATGATTGAACACTACAAACAAAGTATTTTGAAATTTCTGTTGGGTTGGTTTTTCTGCATGCTCTTTCCTTGACAGCAAAGTGATTTCCTGGCAGAATTGGAGTGCTCTCAGATGAGGTTTGGGCTCATATAGACCAAATTAAAGCAGATCCTCTGGAGGCTGAACTACGACTGGGGAGGCTGAGCCAGAGACCTCAAGCAACTGAACATAAAGTCCTCTAGAGTTTTCCTTTCCATGTATCTCTTTTAACCTGACTTGAAGAAGAAGTATCAGGGGCCAGAGGGAAGGAAATATTTCTGAATGGAAACGATGTAAGTATTTGTGATCCAGGTTTCCAAACATGCCCATAAGTGAAACAGGAGACTCCTATAAGTGACCTTGTCCACTAAATAAAGTAATTTACAAGTCTGACTGAGTACCATCACTGACCATGATTTCAAATGGAAAATAAGGAGTCAGACCATGGCCTTCAGTCAGTTTAAATAGTGACTTTTTGATTCTTACAAAAAGCTCTATATTGTCAAATCAAACAAACATAACATGGAGGACATTAGGAGAAGAAAAGGAATAGTGAAGGGGGAAAACGAACCCTGAGAGACTGTGGACTCTAAGAAACAAACAGAGGGTTTTAGAGGGGAGGGACATGGGGGGATGAGTGAGCCTAGTGGTGGGTGTTATGGAGGGCACATATTGCCTGGAACACTGGGTGTGGTGCATAAACAATGAATCTTGGAACATTGCATCAAAAACTAATTATGTATTTATGGTGACTAACATAACACAATAGAAAATAAAAATATACAAAAATTTAAAAATTAAAGAAAAATGTTTATCATCACTAACCATCAGGGAGATTCAAATTAAAACTACATTGAGATACCACCTGACACCAGTTAGAATGGCCAAAATTAGCAAGACAGGAAACAACATGTGTTGGAGAGGATGTGAAGAAAGGGGAACCCTCTTACACTGTTGGTGGGAATGCAAGTTGGTGCAGCCACTTTGGAGAACAGTGTGGAGATTCCTCAAGAAATTAAAAATAGAGCTTCCTTATGACCCTGAAATTGCACTGCTGGGTATTTACCCCAAAGATACAGATGTAGTGAAAAGAAGGGCCATCTGTACCCCAATGTTTATTGCAGCAATGGCTACGGTCGCCAAACTGTGGAAAGAACCAAGATGCCCTTCAACGGACGAATGGATAAAGAAGATGTGATCAATATACACAATGGAGTATTATGCCTCCATCAGAAAGGATGAATACCCAACTTTTGTAGCAACATGGACGGGACTGGAAGAAATTATGCTGAGCGAAAAAAGTCAAGCAGAGAGAGTCAAGTATCATATGGTCTCACTTATTTGTGGAGCATAATAAATAACATGGAGGACATGGGGAGATAGAGAGGAGAAGGGAGTTGAGGGGAATTGGAAGGGGAGATGAACCATAAGAGACTATGGACTCTGAAAAACAACCTGAGGATTTTGGAGGGGCGGGGGTTGGGAGGTTGGGGGAACCAGGTGGTGGGTAATAGGGAGGGCATGTATTGCATGGAGCACTGGGTGTGGTGCAAAAACAATGAATACTGTTACGCTGAAAAGAAATTTTAAAAAAATAGTACCAATGTGTATGCCATGAAAGTCTTGATGGGGAGGGCACGTTTTGCATGGAGCACTGGGTGTTGTGCAAAAAGAATGAATACTGTTACACTGAAAAAAAATAAATAAATAAATAAAAAGGGGAAAAAAAATGAATATAGAAATGCAAAACAAGAGGGGGAAACTGCAGTACATGAAAGTGTGGAAAACACTCACTGATCCCCACCCTGGGGAGAGAGAGGAAGACTGTCCTATGACCACAGGCTTCACATTGACAGTCAAGGGTGGAAAGGAAAAAAGACAAGGAGCACTGAGATAGGAGCGTCCTATGAGCACCTCTGGCTCCTCTCCATATTATTTCCACCCTTCTTCCTCCATCATCTGTTAGAAACGGGGCTTGTTTGAGGGGATAGAGAAATGATGCTTCTAGAGTTCTCTTCCTCTTGTGAGGCAGGTGCCATAACTTAGAGGCAGTCCTGCATCCTTCAACCTGAGAAGGCCAATAAGAACACCATGTTTCTGGTTTATGTACAGTCTCTCTTTGCCTCTTTGTATATAAGAAGTTTTCTTTGAACTTACTACTTTTCCCTATCAAAATGGGAAAATACCCAGATTTTGGGCAACCAAAAAGGAGAAAAGAAAAATTGCATACTTCTTTTGTTATCGACCCTTTAGGTCTACCTCCTAAATTAAGTCATCTTCGAAATTAGCTAATAACCATGGCTCAGCTAAGCTTGCAGGAGAACTACAATGAGGTTTGTGGGGGAAAAAAAGCTCTGAGTAATAAAAGTCATGTTTTTGCATGGTCTTGTCAGGAGTGTCAATCTCATCTCCCAGGGCCTGTGTTGGCTGGGTCTATGAAGGGACAGACAGAAGAAACTAGAACAAGACTTATGGCAGGGTTGGATTCCTGACCCCCGTGCCTCATAGTAAGACTCATAGGAAAACCCATACAAGTAGAATGTAATGCAAAATTGAGAAAACACACATCCATTGTCAGGGGTCCTTCTATGGGATTAATATCTGTGTGAGCCCAGGAACCAGGAGAACTTGCAGAAACAAGAGCGTGGTAGCAAGGGTCAGGGACAGGCCCCTGGGCATGGCTGACCATCAGCTCCACTTGCTCAGTATCCCTAAGGTACAGCCCCACCTCCAGGAAGCCATCCTCAGACCTGGTCAGTTCTGCTAGGAGGAGTCAGCTTCATGCCACAGCTGTGATTCAGCGGGATGAGAAGCTCTCCTCCCTAGATACCGTTATGCAAAAGGAGACCTTGGAGCAGGGGCATAGATTGTTTCTTCTGATTTACAGTTCTCCACAGCAAGGGCATTGCCTCACTGGGAGGATAGCCCCCATGCCTTTATCAGCTGCACACGCTCTCTCGCTGTGCCCATGTGAGGTGGGCTCAGGATGCTGCACTGTGCTATTTCATTTTCAGAGAGGAGGGGATCCATGTGCTGGGGACTCTGCCTTGAGCACAGGCAACCAGAGGTCCTCCACACAGCTGAGTGGGGTGTGTGCCCTGAAGACGGCTCAGGTTTCATAGACACAACAAAGGGTTCATGACGTCAGCCATCCCTTTGTGAACTACCATCCTCCTGCCTCAGACAAGTAATTGAGTCCTGCTGAAGCATCACCCCATGCAGAGGAAGAGGAAGACCATTATCAAGCAGTGCCTGGATGTGAATGTTTACAGGGAAGGTCGTGGAGAGGATATGACTGCTAGTTGACCCATAGGCTGGACCTCAGCACTCAAGGCTTCTCACCGCTGACCCTGTCCTTGGAATGTGCCTAGCATTTGTTTTATCCCTCTTAAAAGCTGTCGCAAGGACATGACCTTGAGATAGTCCTGTGTTGCTGAGACCATGTGAATAGCATAGAGGCTGAGCCCATATAAGGCCTCTGCAGAAACTCTTCTTCTGGTACCCAGTGCAGGAGTCTACCCCTCAAACAAGCCTCCTATTTGAGTTCCCTTGCTCAGGAACTCTGCCACCTAATGATCAGGGGCCTGCCTTACTTTGGCCTTTCCCTCCCCTCTAGTTATGGTGGTGGGTTTCTGATGACACCTGGGAAGTTTTGAAGGACCTTGAGATCCAACAGTTCAAGTATCTGGAGCATTGGAAGACAGGGGTATTGTCACTCGCTCACTCCACTCTGCCACCTGAAGCTAAGTAGCCGGCAGGGGTCTGTGTCTCTGCAAGGGGTTCCGGCTTCTTCTGGGCAAGGTCATCTTGGCCGCAGCTCCAGCAACACTACCTGTGACTCTCCTGGCTGGGGTAGCAGTCAGTGGCTTTCTTTGCTGCAAATCTCTAGGTGTTATTTCCTTCTGCTGGTCAGTTTCTCTCCTCTTTTGAAAACTGTGTAAACAATTCCCAGGATGAAGCTCATTATTTTGTGGTACCCATTATTATGTTACTTTTTCTCTGACACAATCCTACTCTTTATGTTATTCTTTGTAATTCTGGGGCTGGAACTCTGCAATTGACACTTCTCCTTTGCCAGCTAGTTCCCAAGATCCTGCTAATGGGGGTAAGGTAGCCCCAGTGAGAAGGAATTCTAGAGCATTATTGGTTCCATTTTGTACCTTCCCACATTTCCAGAACGTGTCTTACCATGACCTATGAAAGACCTCAGAACAAGCCAGGGAGGTCCCCACCCACCCTTGCTGCCCCCCTTGCTGCCCCATCCAGGGGATTGCGGCCCAGACACACAGGTCTCCTGTCTGAACTCTTGAGACCCCAGCACCACCTAAATAGCACCCACCTTTCAAAGTCTCAGTTTCAGCCTCACAATAAGAATCACAGATCAGATAAAGTTTAGAATGAATTTAGAGCTGTGGGATTCAGCAGGAAGAGCTTAGGTGGCACAATTCCATGCAGAGGAAATGATGGGAGCACAATGACGGAAGCTCAAAACCTGAACTAGAGCACTGTTGGGGAACCTACACAAGGTACGGTAATAACTCTTTCTGAACTGTGTTGTTACATTAGGGAGTGCACCAAGATGATGGGAAAGAGGAACAATGAAGGCATTGTCTGCACTCAATCAGCAATCCTGGCAGAGGGAGGGGTTTGATAAAGAAATTAGGCAAAAAAAAAAAAAAAGAAAAAGAAAAGAAAAGAAATTAGGCAAATCGCAAATTGCACAACTGCAGCTCCGAAAATGGCCGTTGGGGAAAACATATTCCAATCTGCCAATAGTTTGAGATGAACACTTACACGGACGAGAATGTTTAAATGATTTCTTCATATCTCAAAATGGCTAATACGTGGAGACAGTGGGTACTATATTCTCAATGAACAACTGAGGGGAAGTTTGGAATTAGTTTTCAGAGAATAGTTATGTAAACTTTAAACTCCTTCTCAGAATTCAGTGGTTCTCCACCAGGGTGCTTTGTCCCTCAGGGGATATTTGGCAATGTCTGAGAGCATTTCTGGGTGTCATGAGTGGGGTGGAGCTCCTGCTGCATGAAGGGTTCCTCCACACAAATGACATCATATCACAACAAAGAATTATCTAACCCCGAATGTTATTTGTGCTGTGATTGAAACATTCTACCCTAATTAAAGTTATGAGTTGTGAATTAGAGGATTTGGATAGGGATGGGGATACATCCCAGTTAACTTTGGGTCAACAGAGAGGCACCTCAGTGATTCTACTAAGGTACGATATGTTCCCTCAGAAGCTGGGGAAAGAGAGACATGGTGGACTCTGTCTTACTCATGCCTGTAAATTTAAATGAAGAGATGACAGTTCCCATGCTGTTGGAATGAGAGACTGGTGCTTGTTTCAGGTGGGTATTTGTTGCAATAGCGGGAGGTTGAGCATCTCCTGGATGAGCTCTAAGCTAGAGATGGCTGTCATGGTGTGGTCTTAGATCCAGTCCAACAGAGCATAGGGTTCCACAAAGGTCATCTCTGTTTGAACAAAGTTCTAAGCTGCCATACAGAATAAAGAGACATTCATTTAAATCAAGTAAAGAAGAAGTCAATTAGGGAAAGAAGTTTCCTGGACAATCTATGAAATACAATATGACAGAGTCAAGTCTATACATTCAACAACACATAGTAAACCTGATAGCTGCCAACTGAAGCACTCAGGGATTGTGAATCATCCACTGTCCATTCTCTTTCCTTCTCAAAGGAGACTTCAAAGCCATGGTTAGGAAGTGAAGGATGGGAGAAGAGAAATGCTGTACATCTGAATGCTGGACAGTCTGATCACTACATCAGCCTGAGCATTGTGAACACCTGCAGCCTCACCAGAGGATGTGCTGTCATCTAAATGTGACCAGAAATCTTAGGAAACTCAGTTTTCATCCAGGGTAGAAGAAAGAACCAGCCTGAGTAAATCCTTTTAAACAGTGAGTAAAGCCAAATTTTCTACTTCTCTCTTATTTGTTGGGCTTGGTCAACAGATGGCACAATCCTGAATTCTTAACACCTGTGCCCAGCCATCACTAATGGTGTCTTGCAGTGGGTACAGAATTGGACGGGCTGATTAATTGCTGGGTTCTTTTTCAGGAGCAGGAACACATGCTTTATTCTCAATGGTCCTTTAAGGACCTCTAGAGGCTGAAACCCTCCTGATGCATTTTCAGACACAAAGCAGCATCACACTGCTCTCTCCAGAGCCTTAGAATTAGATACAAAAGGGGCAGATATATATTCACTGAAGCAGATAGAGAGAAGGCTGTGTTGTTCCTCCAGTGTCTCTCCTCTGTCTGGCTTCTCGTAAGTTCTGAGATCCACTAGGGTGCACCTAGCTGACTTCTTGAACACTGCTCTAAGAAAGAGTGAAACTGGGAAGGCAGTCGGGGGAGAAGAGGAAGAGAGTGCCTGGAGGTTAGCAAGAAGGAGCTTACAGTAGAACCAGCAGCACGGGTGCAAAGGTCCTGGACTGGGGGTTCCTTCACAGGCGCTGCCACTAACTGTGGAACTCTGGCTAATACACTCTGTTTCTGCACATAGCTCAGCTTGCAGCTTCAATGTCCTTTGAATCCATGTTGCTAGGACTCATTAAAATTGTAGCAGTTCAGGGAGAAA
Organism: Meles meles; assembly: GCF_922984935.1. Classification (NCBI taxonomy): domain Eukaryota; kingdom Metazoa; phylum Chordata; class Mammalia; order Carnivora; family Mustelidae; genus Meles; species Meles meles. The sequence goes on along the minus strand of NC_060073.1, from coordinate 57,113,762 downwards.
AGTCAGCTCAGGACAAGGGCAAATTTCTGAAATCCTAGAGCAAAGTGTTCACAGTCTACAAAATGGATCGACTAACATTACCAAACTTTGCATTTGATTATGAATTTTTTTTTGCTTTTTAAAAAATTTTTATATGTTAAGTTAGTCACCATACAGGACATCATTAAGTTTTTGATGTAGTGTTCCATGATTCATTGTTTGCCTGTAACACCCAGTGCCCCAGTGCTCTATGCAGTACATGCCCTCCTTAATACTCATGTCCCAGTTACCCCATTTCCCCCCACACCTCCCCTCTGAAAACCTCGGTTTGTTTCCCTCAGGCATATGGTCTTATGGTTTGTCTCCCCCTCTGATTTCCAGACCTTCACTTTTCCCTTCCTTCTCCTAAGGTCCGCAGTACTCTTCCTAACGTTCCACAGGTGAGTGAAACCATATGGTAATAGTCTTCCTCTGTTTGATTTATTTCACTTAGCATAATCCCCTCCAGTTTGCTCAATATCTATGCAAATAGTGACCAGGAATTCTGAGATAAAATGTAAAGTTACCCAGGAGATAAAAGAATAAAGAAATCAGGTAGTCCTAAACTCCGCGGGAGCTGGGCTTAGCCAACCAAGCATCTCTAATCTTCTATCCTTGCCCTTGATTTCAAGGCTGTTTATCAGAAGACCGCTGTCTTCTGTTCATCCTCTGTCTATCTGAGCCTTCTTGCACAGCAAACTTCCATACTCATTCTCTCTTTGACTAGAAATAAATGTAAGAGAACATCAGAGCCCTAAAGGATCATAGAATACATCCCAAAATAGACTGATAAGGGGGAAGAGGCTCCATGTAGAAAGAGAACTAAGGTCTCCCAAGTTCACACAGCCAGGGCAAGCTCACATGGCCAGGGCAAGCCAGAACAGGTTAGTGAGTCCAGGGCTCCTCACTTCCTCCAGCACCCTGTCCCCTAAACCACCTGGTCCCCATATGGTGGCAGAGAAAGGAAGAGCTGTGAGTTCTGGGGGCCCAGGAACTCGAGTCCAGCATTGGAGACAGGAGCTTCCACATCTTCTTTGCCCCATGAATCTGCCTGTGACCATATCCTTGGTCCAAGAGCACCTTTGAAGTCTCTATCCAGAAATGCAGATTCTATTTTCCCTTTCAACTTCTTCTCTTCCTCACTCAATGGTGCCTCCAAGACTGAAGAAGATAATAGAGTCTTACACATCTTTACTCAAACTAAGGCATTGCCACCTACTGACCATGCTCTGAGAGGCCTGCTCATAGCCAGGAGCCTCCACCTCAAGGTCAAGGATGAACTGAGGAAACAGATAGAAAGTTCCTACAGATTATCTGACACGCAATGTGCTCAGTAAACGTAGCTTTCCTGTAACTGATTTTCATTCTTTCCATGCTTCCAGAGAATCCAGGAGGTGAGTCACTGCTGGGAATGATCAGGAATGTGATTCTGGGACTGGCAAGCAGCACTTTTTTCCACAAATACTAAAATGTAGATGTCTATACACAGATTGGCTTTGGCTTGCCCTGCAGAGAATCCTGCTCATTGAAGACTGGCTTCTTCTTCCTTTTCTTTCAATTCACTTCACTTTTGCTCACTCGTCTTCTGGTATTTCTCCCCTAAATTCCTTCACTGAGGGTTGTATGAACAATAGGATTTGTGGTCAGGGAGGAGGAAAAAAGTGAAGAATGGGGTTGTTCAGACAAGCAACCATATGTGTGGAGGGAGACAGGCCTGTGTAGACTGAGTTCTATGACCAAAAGGGATGCAATCCATCATGCAGGGAAGTGGCCGCTGACTTCTTATCAACCACAGAGCAATCTGGGTCCTATAGTACCCCAGATAATCCAGGAACATTCCCCCACATGATGAGGTTGCATTAGTCCTCAAGTGAGCATTTCTAGGGCCTTCAGATAACTGGACCTCCCGTGTCCCCTTCCTCTTCCATCTGATCAGCAAGGTCTCTGAGATCATACTCTGGCCTTGCTTTGCTAGGGTTGGGACAGGAAGGGGAAATGGAAAATATTTCAGGAGTTCCTCTCCCAAAGGAGGGTGCCTTAACCTGAAACAGTTCTGCCTGAGAAAGCCTTCCAGCCCTGTCTATCTTCATCTATCATGAGCAATGAAGGTGAAAGAGTTTCCAGAACATCCAAATAACAGGACAATCACTGTAAATCACACTGTAAATCACAAAAACTGTAATCACACTCACAGAGAAATCATTGTGATTAAGGTCAGGGAATGCAGTCAGTAACATGTGTCACTGTCCGAAGAGCTGAGTAAGGCAGTGCCCAAGGCTGTGTCTGTCTGGTGACGGCTTCATAACATGAGTTCCTGATGATTCAAACTCTCAGTGTTCTTCCTACTAACTATCTATAAATTGGACTTATTTCTGTTCAGTGTTCCTTCAAGGACACATTAAAGTTGTGGATAACATAGCTTAACTTGATAGGACTTGAACATTTTCTTGTACCTAATGGAGATCTGTGAAACACTGATCATTGTCTCCTTTCATGCGTAAAGCAGAGGGTTATTAGCCTAGCTTGTAGCCTGATGATGGGGAAACATGAAGAAAAGAAGTTTGCCAATGTTTTCGCCTAACCAGTGATTTCAAGAAGGCATCAGTTTCTACTGTAGACTTCATGCCCTGTGCATGCTACTCCCTGGCTTCGTGTCCTCCAGTAAGGGCAACTCTCAGAAGTCCTCCAGGTCCAATCCTGTGAGGTGCCGTGGCTGACTTGCCCCTGCCATGGGACTGTTCAATGTCACTCATCCTGCTTCCTTCCTCCTGACTGGCATCCCTGGTCTGGAGAGCGCTCACTCCTGGCTAGCAGGGCCCCTCTGCGTGATGTATGCTGTGGCTCTCGGAGCCAATGCTCTGATCCTACAGACTGTGCGAGTGGAACCCAGCCTCCACGAACCCATGTACTACTTCCTGTCCATGCTGTCTTTCAGTGACATGGCCATGTCCTTGGCCACATTGCCCACAGTGCTCAGAACCTTCTGCCTCGATGCCCGCAATGTTGCTTTTGATGCCTGCCTCATCCAGATGTTTCTCATTCATTCTTTCTCCATGATGGAGTCAGGGATTCTGCTGGCCATGAGCTTTGACCGCTATGTGGCCATCTGTGATCCTTTACACTATGCCACTGTGCTCACCAATGGAGTTATTGCTGGAATAGGTGTAGCTGTGACAGCTCGGAGTTTCATCACCCTCTTTCCCCTTCCCTTCCTCTTCATGAGGCTTCCTATCTGCAGATCCAATGTTCTTTCCCACTCCTACTGCCTGCACCCAGACATGATCAAGCTGGCCTGTGCTGATATCAGTATCAATAGTATCTATGGCCTCTTTGTTCTTGTATCCACCTTTGGTATGGACATGTTATTTATCTTCCTCTCATATGTGCTCATTCTGCATTCAGTCATGGCCATCGCTTCCCGCAAGGAACGTCTGAAAGCTCTCAACACTTGTGTGTCACATATCTTGGCTGTGCTTGCATTTTATGTGCCGATGACTGGGGTCTCAGTAGTGCACCGCTTTGGGAAGCATGCCCCACGCTACGTACATGTCCTCATGTCCAATGTTTACCTCTTTGTCCCTCCTGTGCTCAACCCTCTCATTTATAGCGCCAAGACAAAGGAGATCCGCCGAGCCATTATCCGTATGTTTCGCCCCATCAAAATGTGACTGTCATGTTTGCTTATAATACCTGCTGTTGACTGTAGTCATAAGTTGTCATCCATGGTATTATTTTCATCATCATCATTGTCATCATCATCATATCATCATTATCTTTCTATCATCTAGAAGAGAATAAATATATAGGGGGAAAGTAAAATATCAAAAAATTTTCCTATGAAATAACAAATAATAACTAGTACATTCACCAAACCTCAATGGCTTTCATTGAGAGGTAAATATTGGAGTCCTTAGGTGATTAGACAACATTTTACAGAGGAAGATTGATGTAAGCTAGGAATCATTTTCTATAACAATAACTATTGCCGATATTATAATAACTAATTCATTGAGTCATTAAAATGTCAGGTTCTATTAGGAATTATGATGTGATTCAATGCATTAACCTTCATAACAATCTCAAAAGGTGTAGAGAATTATATCAGTTTTTCAGAGTAACATTGCTAATAAGTAATCTAAATGAGACTCAATGCTTTTCTGTCTTCGTGGTCCTGGATGCCTCAGTTGGTTAAGCTAATGAATCATTTTTGTCTTGGGTCATTATCTCATGGGTCATGAGATATAGCTGAATGTCTGGCTCTGCACTCAGAGGGGGGTCTGCTTGAAGTTTTTATTCCTCTGCCCTTCCCCAGACTCCTGTGGGTGCGCTCTCACTCTATCTCTCTAAAATAAATACATCTTTAAATTAATACTTGTCTGTCTCCATCATGTGTATCTAATGCCTACAAACACTATCTCTCTGATGAGTTGACCTCACTACTAACATTCCAACTTTTATCCTTCCCTTTGCCTTCACTGTCATCTCATTCATGAGTGTTTCAACTTCACAATGTGACATTTAATGTACTGTTAGAATCTGCTACAAGATGTATGACCCTGGGAAAACCGAAAAAGACTGACATCTAGAAGAAACTCCAGATTGTTCTTTGCTTCCTTCATCTTCTCACCAATCCATCCTCCCACAGGGAAAACAATATTCAACATCTGAACAATAAAACTTTGTTCATTTTGACATTGTACTAAGGGTATGTTTTCTTTTTCTCTTCCTTTCTTGGGATTTTAATTTTTCTATATAATGATGTGATGACTAATGTCAACTACTATTTCTTTCTAGATTTTTTAGCTAAAAAGCCCTGGGATACACAATAGAGAATTTATGATTTAGACAATACAAAATAATTTTTTTGGCCTTCTATTAAATTGTTTGGTTTTCCTGCTTGGTCTTTCCTTGATACCTGGGAGGTACAAAACAATAAAAATTCCTTGGCAGAATTGCAGTGTTCTCAGGTGAGATTTGGGCTTAAATTTGGACTAAATTAAGGGAGATGCCCTGTGGAGACTGACCTACTCACCAGAAATACTGGGTAAGAGACCTCAAGTAGCTGAATGTAAAGTTACTTAGAGTTTTCTCTCTGTGAAGTTTTCTTGAGAGAATATAAAGAAGTAGTATCAGGTGTCCGAAGGAGAGAATTATTTCTGAATGGAAACAAAGTATTTGGGATCCAGTGTTCATATATGCCCATAAGTGAATAAAGAGTCTTATAATGTAAGTGCCCTTGTCCAAGAAATTAATTAATTTAGGGGCATGATTGGGTAACATAACTCAGCATGATTTCCAATGGAAAATAATGAGTCAGATGATGGACTTCAAAGTCAGTTCAAGTAATGACTGTTTTGATTAATACAAGAAGCTCTATACTGTCACCTCAATTAATAATAATAGTAGTAGTAGTAGTCATAATAGTAGTAATAGTAATAATTTATCATGCCTTGAAAGTAGGGAGAAATGATTATGTAGATGCAAAGACAAAGCTTAAGAAATTTTCTGCATACGAAAGTGTGGAAAACACTCACTGATTCCCGCCCTGGGGAGAGAGAGGGAGACAATCCTATGACCACAGGCCCCACATTGACAATGAAGGGTGGAAAGGAGAAAAGACAAGGAGCACTGGGATAGGATCCTCCTTTCAGGACCCCTGGCTCCTCTCCACATTATTTCCTCTTTTGTTAACAAGCTTTACTTTGAACTCAAGATTTTCCCCTATTGAAGTAGTAAAATACCTGGATTTGGGCCAACTAAAAAGAAGCAAAGATTATATACTTCTTTTATTTTAGGCCCCTTACTTCTGCCTTAGAAAATTAGATACTGAACTTGGGTTAGCTAAGCTTGGATGAGCCTATATTGAAGTCTGTGGGGAAAAAAAACTCTGAGTAATAAAAGTCATGTTTTTGCATGGTCTTGTCAGGAGTGTCAGTGTCATCCCCCAGGGCCTGTTGACTGGGTCTATGAAGGGACAGACAGAAGAAACTAGAACAAGACTTATGGCAGGGTTGGATTTCTGACCCCCGTGCCTCATAGTAAGACTCATAGGAAAACCCATACAAGTAGAATGTAATGCAAAATTGAGAAAACACACATCCATTGTCAGGGGTCCTTCTATGGGATTAATATCTGTGTGAGCCCAGGAACCAGGAAAACTTGCAGAAACAAGAGCGTGGTAGCAAGGGTCAGGGACAGGCCCCTGGGCATGGCTGACCATCAGCTCCACTTGCTCAGTATCCCTGAGGTACAGCCCCACCTCCAGGAAGCCATCCTCAGACCTGGTCAGTTCTGCTAGGAGGAGTCAGCTTCATGCCACAGCTGTGATTCAGCGGGATGAGAAGAGCTCCTTCCTAGATACTGTTGTGCAAAAGGAGACCTAGGAGCAGGGGCATAGATTGTTTCTTCTGATTTACAGTTCTCCACAGCAAGGGCATTGCCTCACTGGGAGGATAGCCCCCATGCCTTTATCAGCTGCACACGCTCTCTCGCTGTGCCCATGTGAGGTGGGCTCAGGATGCTGCACTGTGCTATTTCATTTTCAGAGAGGAGGGGATCCATGTGCTGGGGACTCTGCCTTGAGCACAGGCAACCAGAGGTCCTCCACACAGCTGAGTGGGGTGTGTGCCCTGAAGACGGCTCAGGTTTCATAGACACAACAAAGGGTTCATGACGTCAGCCATCCCTTTGTGAACTACCATCTTCCTGCCTCAGACAAGTAATTGAGTCCTGCTGAGGCATCATCCCATGCAGGGGAAGAGGAAGACCATTATCAAGCAGTGCCTGGATGTGAATGTTTATGGGGAAGGTCATGGAGAGGACGTGATTGTTGGTTGACCCACAAGCAATTGAGGCTTCTCACCCCTGACCCTGTTTTGGAATGTGCTTAACGTTTGTCTTGCCCCTCCTAAAAGCAGTTCCAAAATATGACCTTGAAATAGTCCAGTGTTGCTGAGACCATGTGGATAGCATAGAGGCTGAGCCCAGATAAGACTTCTATATAAACTTTTAAGATTCTGACAGCAGGTGTAAAGATGTACTGGCTTTCAACCACACAAGATAAACCTAGTATGTAAGCTCCTTTGGTTGTTAAGTCTGCCGCTTACCAATCTGGAGTGGCCTGCCTCTTTTCTTGGGCTCTTCCTGAATACAGAGACCAGTTTCAAATAACACTCGGGACTCTCCTGAGGATCTTTCAAACCAACATCAGTAGCCAACATTTTGTTTCATGGGATTTGTCTTACTAGGAGTAGGTGGATGTGGTTTATGTTTATATTTATATTATGAAGTGTTTTTATTCCTTTTATTTCTTTTTTTATCCTTGGAAACCTTGTTTATCAAATATATGTAAGAAAATAGAGGAAGATACATTATTTGTTAAATGATATATTACTTTGTTTTATACATGTGTCAGTCAGGAGTCAGCTGACACCACCCAAATATTGGATATTTCACTGAAATTTGCATAAGCCCCCAACAATCTTCAAATAGAACGTGTAACCCCAGCCAACCCTACACATTTCCACAGTTGTGCCTCACTCTCTGAAAGCATGGACGTGCGGCAAGCTTTACTAAAAGTTTAGATTATAAACAGATCTCAGCTAATGGAAATACAACAAACAGCTGGTGATTGGACAATCTTGATCTTACATCTTTTATTGGCAGTCATGGTGCTCAGAAAAATTTCTTTCTCAGGTGTTTCTCAGTCTTCTTTTCCCCAGCAGAGATATTTAGACACTCTCCTTTATTCAACCCCAAGTGAAAAAGAAAACAAAACAACAACAAAAAAAGTACTGGTTTTGTAGGGGATTTGATATAATTCTGGCAACACATTATTTTCCTTATAAGCTTTACTGTTTATTTGCTTAAAGGAAACATAGCAGCGCTCCTTTATTTGTTCCTTCAGCAGTATTTATTGTGACCTACAATGTGGGAGCGACTGTGTTTGGTTTGAGGGCTCCGTGATTACAGAATTTAGTTGTTAGGGTTTGTGAGCAATACCTATCTGAAGGGAGCTGGAAGGAATATGCCAAAGTCTCCCAAGATGTATTTACTAACTATTCCTTTTAAATACCCCCTTGCACAGCCACACCACATTTTGAATGGCTACAGTGTGACAGAGAATGTGACTGATGTGGATCTGGTCCAAGTTCATGCAAACTGGCAGGGCAGAATGAAGACTGGGAATCTCCAGCTGTTTTTTAAGCAAGTATCCCACATTGCAAGCCAGGAGAAATGAACTTTCTAGGTGGCCATCAGTATTTTTACCACAGAAGACAGCCTATAAGCAAGAGTGGCTCAGTGAACTTTAAATATTCGTATTGACAGTCAGGTGCATTGTCTCTGATGGAGACGAAGTCTTCTGTGAATGTTAAACAGGTTAGAAGTGGTAGAACGCTAAGTGGCTTTTTCTGTATTTGACATTTAACATGACATGGTGTAAACTAAATCTACTCTGGATTTTAACACAAAACTCTGGGAGTCAGCAACTTCATAAACAGGTCTTTGACTAAAATTTCTAAAAATGTAGATGCAAGTAAAATAAATCTGAAACTCAAACAAAGAAATTTCTGTGAAACGGATATCCAAACATTGTATGCTTGGGTTACAAACACTGGAGTGGAAATATTTCCCAATTCATTTATTCATCAAGGATGGAGATTAGTGATAACATTTCTCAGGAAATACCATTCAATATTTAGAAAATCCAAATATGTGCAAGAACATGTTTACAAATAATGTAGAAAAACAAGTTTATGGTTTTCAGGGGGAAAGAAAGTTATAAGGCAAAATTCAGGTATAAATTGGAAAATTGGACCCTATTTTTGAAACTGATTTTGATTTATTTTCAATGTAATTTCTTAACCATGTTAGTCTTCAGACCACACAAAATATTGTAAATGGGTTTATAAACTTATCACTTATTTAGATATCAGTACATTTAGATATCAGATTGAATACTATATCTTTCCTGTTTGAACAATTGCAGTTTATGTCAGAGAGAAAAGCCTTTTTTTAAACATACTGCTAATTAAGGACTTGGCTAGTATTTTTTAGGCAGTCATTAAACATACATATGCACATGTGTTTATATTGGATTTTTTTTCTACACTAATAAATTAAGGTCTTTTCATTTTCTGCCTCCTCAATAAACTTCTCTTTAACCCATAGTCAATATAAACAGGTTATATTTACTGTGTGTGTATGTATGTGTGTGTACACCCAAGTAGCCCTTATCCAACTAGGAACTGGAGGGTGAATAGTTCTAACACTGAAAGGAATTTCTATCACTTTTTTTGTGCTTTTTGTCCCTTATTTATTTCAGAGCTCATCTCAGCATGTTCATATTCAACTGCTGAGACAGGCACAAGAAAGCATCTCCCAATGTTACCTGCTCATTGTTATCAGTAACCTGTTCAATTAGCCACACACCCAGTGCTTATCACAGGTCCCTCATTCCATGTGGGTTTGCTAAAGGAATATAGAAGGCATCACTGCACAAAGCGATGACAGAAATACTTTGTGTTACACCTGGCACTCACTTTGCTCCTTATTCTGTGACTTTTCAATTCTCTGGTTGAATTCAGAGATAGGATTAAAAAACAAAAAAGAAACCTAAGAAATACTGGAAGTCAGTCATATGGTTTCTAATTTTCGGTTATAGAAACCAGAGCAGTAAGCTATAAAACATTTTTTGAAAAAGAAGAAAGATTCCTGTCATAACCATGACTGTAAGGGCCATGAATTAATCTTTGTCTTCTCTCTCTCTCTCTCTCTCTTCCGTTTTTGCTCGTAACTGTGTACAGAGCTAGCTCATATCCAGTTTTTGGACCCATATATACAGAAGGATAGTTTTCCAGGTGACTGGGAGGGAAATTCTCTGGACTGGGTGGAGATGGCAGGTAGCATTTCCAGCTTTGTGGCTCTGGGGTTCCTTCTGTTGCGCGAACAGCTCCAAGGAACACTTCTCTTGGAGGCCGCTTGTGTGTCTTAGAGCTAAGGCTGTTTCTAGAGGATGTGTGGCTCCCTCCCTCTCTTCCAGCTCTAGACCTCTACAAGCCTTCCTTCCAAGGGTGGGGGGGGGGGCACACCTTTGAGAATTATAGTGCCATGGCACTGTCCTGCACCTGCTTCCTTCAGAGCCTGCATCTGTCACCAGCACCTTCTTTCTTACTCTGTGATCTTTATTTGGTTTTATCTGTGGTTTCCTTCTGGCTGAGGTCAAAGCCTCCCGGAAAAGCTTATATGCTGAGCATTTCAGATATTCTCAAATGCTTAGGAGCACCATAGCATTGCTTGATCCTTTCAGGTGCATAAGGACTTAGATCTTATAAGGACTGTTCCCAGTTTCACCAGTCAATCTCAAAGCCACCACCCAGGTTTCTGCCTAGGCTTCCATTCTCTCCTACTGGGGGTGAGTTTTTGTGATTTGGGGGGGGGTTGTCATTTCCTATTGGACTAAGTTTGGTTATTTGCCTTCACTACACTTCTCCCTACCATGTATTTCTAACTCGGTTTTTGCTATACCTACCTTGATCTAGGGTACTAGTCATTTCTCCATCATCTAATATTGTTGAAGATATTACCTCTAGGTTTTTATTCTGTTTCATTTTTTTTTTGGTAATGATTGGTTAATTTGACATCTAAGTGTTCACAGGAGATGCAGATCTATATTGCTGCTGTTTAGGGCAATATCATGTCACTCAGTCCTTACGGATTTATTTTAGAAATGCTATTTCATGATCTTTTGAGGGAAAAAAACATGGAAAAGGATATTTCTCTAAAATTGATATGTTTCTGCCTCAGTGTCTGCTTTTACCAATCATCCAACAGAGTCAAATTATCCCATAGCCTGTGCACCGTCCAATGAAAGCCGCCATGTTTGTGTGTACCTCTGCCAACTGATCATATGACTGTGCTATGTGTGTTTTGCATGACTTTGCCGAGTATTCCTCTCGCCTCATGGCTGTTATTCTAAAGGGATTGTGCTCTCTGAATGTTCTGATATTCTTTAGCCACTCTAGCAAGTGCTAAGTCTCTGGGCTTGGTGCTCACTACAGGCCATGAAAATCCATGTTCCAGCAAACTGTGGTCAAAAGTGGCATTGCCACTGAAGCAGACTCGCCCCACCATCCATCACTGGTGTCTGTTAACCTTCCAGATAGAGGGCTTACTGGCTCCCTAGAAGAAAGTTAATCATCCCCTCATTCTACCCAAGGGATGACAGCATATGATCTTTTCCACAAAACTTTTCTCCTGGTTTGAACTTGTAAATTTCAAGTATTAACATTACTTATATTGCTTAGTCAGAATGAAAAGTATATACATTTCTTTTTCCAAGACTCGGGAATATTCGTATTTATTTTAATAGTGAAAAGTTGGTCACAGTTACTGTGTATTTTAATTTTTCAAGTTTAAAGATACTCAAAAGAATTACTCCTTTAAAATATATTCAGTTATACCATTGATCTCAAGTAACATAATCTCCAGTTATAGTGTGGTTTACGTAAGTTTTTCTCTGTTTTGAGAATTACTGGAAAGCATAGGTGTAATTGGTTATTGGGACAAATAAAAGAGTCTAACTGAAGACCCTCTTCCTTGTTAGCTCTGACAGAAATCACCTATGAGAACCTGTGACACAGTTAATTGCAACAGGCTGTACCACACAACTAATGGAGGGTACCTCATCATAGGTCCATTTACAGAAGGGGACTGAAACCCTCCAGGGCCAAGAATACCCAAGAATCAGCAATAACAACAAATTTCTAGGGCACCTGGCTTTCCAGAAGATCTCTCCTTGATCAGTGCTTAGTCTTCAAAAACATTTTGTATAGCCTCTTACGAATTTCTTTAGTTTTAATAGAATAGATAATTGGGTTGAGCATTGGAGGCACAAAAAGATATACCAGGGACAAGAACTTGTGCACATACTCAGGGGCATGCTTCCGAAACCGATGAACCATGGACACACTAACCATGGGTACATAGAAGATGAGCACAGCACAGATGTGGGACACACATGTGTTGAGTGTCTTCAACCTCTCCTCCTGGGAGGCAATGGCCAATACAGAGCGCAGTATAAGCACATAGGAGATGAGAATGAGCACTGAGTCTACACCAAAGGCAGAGATAACAATGAACAGGCCATACATGCTGTTGATGGTGGTATCTCCACAAGGCAGGCGGATCAGGTCTGGGTGCAAACAGTAGGAATGGGTTAACACGTTGGCTTTACAGAAAGGTAGCCTCTTCAGAAGAAAGGGCAATGGGAAGACCATGCAGAAGCTGCGGATGATGATGGATATGCCCATGTGAGCCACACGGATATCAGTGAGCACTGAAGAATAACGCAAGGGGTTACAAATGGCCACATAGCGATCAAAACTCATAGCCAGAAGGATCCCAGATTCTGTCCAGGAGAAAAAGTGGATGAAGAACATCTGGATCAGGCAGGCATCAAAGGCAGTCTCTGGGATATGAAAGCACAAGGCAGCCAGGACAGTGGGCAATGTAGAAAAGGATACACCTAGGTCATTGACAGACAACAGAGACAGGAAGTAGTACATTGGTTGGTGCAAGCTTTGCTCCTCCTTTATGATGAAGAGAATTAGGACGTTGCCCAGGATGGAGATAGCATAAAGCAGCAAGAGGAGGGCAGCTAACCAGTGCTGCAGGCCTTCCATTTCTGGGAAGCCTGTTAGTGTGAAGCTGATAGTGCTAGAGACGTTAGTCCCAAAACTTCCCATGAGGGTCCTTGAGTAGCTTTTGAGGAAATAGAACCAGAGTAAAGTGAAGTCAAACAGTGGAAGACCAGGAGTGGTCACTGCCCTCAGGATAGAAAGGGCAATGATACTTAGCTTCTATGATTGTTAGATCATGAAAGGGTCAGGAAGGAACAGGTTAAGGTTGTTTGTTACATCTCAGACTTTCTGCAGTTTGACCATATCGACGGATGTGTCTTGGGGTCCAAATCCTCCCCCACAGATATCCTTTGACTCATTTTTGGCAGGGAGAAAGGGAAATTATCCCCTGTTCATCCTGCCTCTGTGTTCTTTACAGAAAGATCCAAACATTTCTCCATTTGTGGAAGGCGACTATGCCCCTTCTCCCTACCAGTTCTTAGCTATCACCTTCTTCAAGAAGTGAGGTACGGTATGTCCTTCCTTCCTCTCTGCTTACTGATGGATTCATTCCTGTGCAAGTGATGACATCTCCATCTAGACTCTGAGCTGTCTCCTCTTTTGCCTGCATTCAACCATCACTCCAGATACTCATCCTCTCTTTGTTGCTCAGGCCCTCCTCCTATTCACTGAGGGTCCAGAATCTCATGCTCCTCCAAATCTGATTGCTTTAGGTTTTCCTCTCCTGCATGTTCACACTTTTTTGTCCTCTGTTTAGATTAAGGATTCGGAAACTCTGAGATTCATTTGAAGAGGCTTAGAAAACTCCTTTGTCTGGGCCTCACTCATATCAATTAAATCAGACAAGTGGGACTCAAGAATCAGTTTTTTTTTTTTTAATTTCCCAGGTGATTCTGATAGGCAGCCAAGTTTGAGAATCAGGGGTTTCGATCACTCCCATAAGCTTCAGATATGTCCTACCTCACACCAACTTCTTCTTTATTGAGGAAATATTTCATGATCCTTCATAAGAAATAAACAAGCAAACAAAAAACCCTCTGTATTGTCCCCCCACGATCTTCTAGTAACTACTTGTTTCTCAGTTCTCTTTCATAAATAATATTTTCAAAATTATTTTCACTCATAATGTTCTTCTTTATCACTTTTCTGTACATCAGTGATCCCAAATTTATTTCTCAGCTCAGATTTTTTCTAGCTATAGACACAAGCATTCAATTCTCTACTGGAGAATTGTAAAATCAATTGTAATCGCTCATCTGTATCTCAAACATAACATGCAAAGTTGAACTTCTTGTTAATCACCATACTTGATCCTCTAATATTTATCACCTCATGGAAACCCATTGCTACCTATTCATGCACTTAAGCCAGAGCAACCTAGGAAACATTTCTCACCCTCTCCCATTCTGAGATCTAATTAATTTATTACCATCTTTCCAAAATATACTTAACATTGCTTCTGCTCTCCAACTTACTTCCAACTGTCATTCACCCATCAGCATCTTCAACAAGGAGGTCTGCAGAACCCTCCTTGATGATTACCCAGCTGGGTGTCATGCCCCTTTCTGTTCTCCACAAAAGCAGTCAAATTACTTGTTTATAATATAAATAAATAAAATGGTGCTACATTCTCACTGAAAATCTTCCAGTGGCTTCCCTTACTTTTTGAAATAAGAATTCATACATCCTGGGATGCCTGGGTAGCTCAGCCGGTTAAGCATCTGCCTTCGGATGGGGACATGATCCCGGGGTCCTGGGATCGAGTCCTGCATTGGACTCCTTGCTCAGTGGGGAGCCTGTTTCTCCCACTCCCTCTGTGGCTCCCCACTGCTTGTTCTCTCACTCTCTCTGTCAAATAAATAAATAAAATCTTTAAAAAAAAAGAATTCATACATCCTTACTGTGAAGCATCATCAGCATCACCAGGAAGTTTTCATCTTTCAGTTATTTGACTCACTCATTACTTCTCTGCTCATGGTTGTGTGTCACTGTTACACTATCTCTTACATAGTTTTCTTCATGACTCATCATCCTTCAGAATCATAGTGAATTATTGTGCATCTGTTTGGGTATTTGATTAGTATCTTTTCTCCCCATATAAGTGCACATAATTGTCTCTTTTACTTTTCTTCTTATTCTCAATGCTTAGCCAAGTCACTGAGCATAGAGACTTGGATTAGGACTCAAAGATTACCAGTTCTAGTTCTAATCAGTAAGTATTAATAAAGTAGATAAATAAGCTATCTGAAGAAGAAGGTATTATAAGCTATACATTATTAAGTGTAAAATGAATTTGATAAGTAACTCACCTAACATCGATAACTGAGTTTTTATCTCAGCTTTGCCATGTACCAGTTGTGCATTTAGTTTATGTCTTTGTGCCTTATTTTGACATCTACAGTATAGGGAAAAAAAAAAACAGAATAAAACACTTAAAATTCATATTCAGGGCCCTGGTGAAAATTATGTACTGAATAAATGGCAACCAAGAGAGTGGTGATGAAAAGAGTTATTAAGGGGGTAACATCTTCTGGTCTTCTTTCCACATTGTTTTTCCATTTTTGGGTTCCCAGACAAAAGCTCTCGCCTTTTGTCTCAGCCTTTATCCACCACTCAATTAGAATATTGGAGTATGAATTAATTACACTGAAGCATTTGCATTGAAAAAAGTTTTAGAAACTGCCTGGTAGGTCTATACAAGCTAGGAACCATTGAGTAGCTCTGTAAGAAGGAGACCAAGATAGAGGGATTTCAGACATCAAGGGCTATAGATGGGAAGTATGGGTTTGAAGAAGAGGAATGCAGGTAAAATCTCTAAATTTAGATCATAGCCTTTCCTTCTTCAAATATCTATATCCTAAATGACTTAGGATTTTAAAGCTTGTAATGAGTGAGGTTCTTACGGACCTCTTTGTGGGAAAAGCTGAAGTCCCAACTTACCTCCCCAGGGCAGCTCTGCTGGAAGGGAGGAGAGTGGTGGGTGAAGTATTTACCGGGGAAAAAACACCAAAGACTCTGCACACTCTGCACACAGCCTCCCAGACTTGATCTCTGTAAAGCTGCCTCTTAAGATTCCCCTGGGCCCAGTGAGTCCTGGGGCTCGGTGGTGGCTGGGGCAGCAGACAATGCAAAAACTCTTGAGAGGGTGGCCCCTCTGTGCCCTAGAATCTCTCTCCTCAGAGGTTTCAAAGAAATTAAGAGTTAGAACTGTGTTGCTCTTTATTTTAGAGAAGAGGAACTGAAGCCCTGAAGGAACCCATTCAGTAAGCCAACAAATAGCTGGATTCTAACCCTCTGACTGACCTTCTGACTCTCACTGCTTCTCAAATTAGAGCTTTTTGTACTAACTATCCCACAACCCAAATAGATTTCAAGAAGCAAAATAGCATAACCACTAAAAACCTAATGATCTATAGTCAGAAAATAGAGTGATTATCCTGATTGGCCTGGAAATATACTGGTTTTAGCAGAGAAAATCCTGCATGGGGGAAACCCCTCAGTCCTGCAAACTGGGACAGATTGTCACCCAACATCTAGTTCTAGATTCAAAACTACCTTCTTCCCTGCCCAATTGCGTATTCTTCAAAAAAAATTATTTAATTGGTTCAAGTGCCTAATTCCTCATTTGTAAAATTACAGTACAGATGCCTGTAGATTCAGTTGACTATGGCACTTAATATCACATGCTTAGAGCTTATAAAACAAGAACTAGTGTGATGACTTGTCAGTGTTTCATCTGCCAGGAAAGAACTGGAGTAGAAGATGGGATAACATTGAGCTCTGGGGGCTCTGAGGGCTGTAAGGGCAGGTTGATTCCTAAACTAAGA
Source organism: Meles meles (assembly GCF_922984935.1). Taxonomy (NCBI): domain Eukaryota; kingdom Metazoa; phylum Chordata; class Mammalia; order Carnivora; family Mustelidae; genus Meles; species Meles meles. The sequence goes on along the minus strand of NC_060073.1, from coordinate 57,097,276 downwards.
GAGTCTTTGGCCATGTTGTGTCACACCCAAACTTCTGCAATGAAGAAATGGAGGCTCTAAGGGAGAAGAGGCTTGCTGTCATGCCTAGAAAAATAGTTATAGAGTCAGAACTTGAACAGAATTTTCCTGATCCAGACCCAAAGTCTATGTCCACTGCCCATGCTGTCTCTCATTACCAGGTTTGGAGAGGGACAGAAGAATAACTCATATGTTGTAAGCTTTCACCAAATGTCTGGAACTATGATAGGTTATTTGATATAGGCTGACTCATTTAATCCTTACAGAAAACCTGATGAATGCATTTTATTATGCCTAAAATCAGTACTGGATTTTTTGGTAGGCAGACTACACATACGAAATACAGCAGTGAAGAAAACACTAAAAGTTCTGTCCATCCTAAAAATTATACTATTACATATATTTTAAGTAATAAATAAACATTACATTAATATACATTAAAATGTAGTGCTTGCTTCTGCAACACATATATTAAAATGTATAAATATATTTCAATAACAAATAAATGCATAGGGCTTTATATACATAAAAATCACACATGACTCCAATGGGGATCTAGAAAATGAGAATAAATGTCTGTTTCTTGAAAGTAAACACTAAGAGAGCAAGAGAAGACGTGTTTGTCAGTTTTACACCCATAGTCTCCAAATACTCTGTCATTTGTTTTAAACTAATGATCTCATATGATCCTTTGGCCACACAGTAAACATTTGGGTTAGCACAAGCTTCTGGTGAAGAGGGGTACAGAGAATGGAAGTTCCACGTGCTCTGGGTATATACCAAGTGGGGTGAGTCTCTCGGGACCACATTAGGTCTCCATAGGTAGTGATGGCATGAGCACTCCACCATCTGGCTCATAGCCACATCTGGAAAGGAATGGCTCCCCTAGGAAAAGGAAATGGTTATCCCTTGAGATGAGCAGAGCAGAGCATTCGGAAATCACCTCTGTGGGGATCCAGCAGGGGAACCTGGGCTCGGATTCTGGCCCTGGGAGGCTCAAGGCCTCTGTGGACTCTCAGATCCGTGGGACACTCAGATTATTTTCACCTGCCTGCATCTCTCTCTCTTTCCTCTCTCCTTTATTTTACTAAAAACATAAATATAGATTTTGTAGAAAAGTATAGATGATATAGATAATTAGAAAAATAAAGCTTCCCAATTCTCACTAACCAGAGACAATTACTACTATAATTTATTATTCTTTCCAAATACTTTTTCTATGCAAATGTATGAATGTTTAACAGTAATATTACATCAGTGTTTTTACTAAGAAAAAAAGTGACAGCATGCTATAAATTCTATTTGATAAGATGTTTTATTTGAAATACTACTTTACAGTGGCTTATATATATTCTCCAAAACTGTACTGTGCTAGAAATCTGGTGTCCCAACCATAGCCTCCATTTCAAGTAGTATAGCTTTCTAATTATTTTTTTCCTTCGTGTTTTAACATTTGGGGGGTTGACTCTATTCCTGTCCCATTTGCCACTTTCAAAAAAGATTTATTTATTTGTTTGTTTGTTTGTTTATGAGAGGGGGAGAGAGAGCGCACAAGTGGGGGGGAGGGGCAGAGGGAGAAGAAGAAGACTCCCCACTGAGCAGGGAGCCCATGCCAGGCTTAATCCTGGGATACCAGGATCATGACCTGAACCTAATGCAGATACTTAACTGACTGAGTCATCCAGGTGCCTTCCCCACCCTCCCCAGTTGTTTCTCATTTTTAAAATACTTTGTATAAAGTAATCTCCATTGTGTAAAAATTCTAAATGAGCTTTAAAATCATGTTGTTGTATTCCCCAGAATACTCAGAATTAAGTAAATTGAATTGGGAAGAAATGACACTTTCAGTATTTATTTAACCTTTCAACCTAGTCACTAGTTTAACTAGTAACCTACTTTAACTAGTAACCTAGTTACTTTTTTAGGGTGGTTGGGTCAGAAAGAGAGGGAGGGAAAGAATCTTAAACAGATCCCACCCACAATATGGAATCAGACCCAGGGTTCATCTCACAACCCTGAGATCATGACCCAGCAGAAATCAAGAGTAACTGACTCTGCCACCCAGGCAACCCTCAAATTTATTTTTAAACACATCAATCATACATGAAGTTTTGTTCCATAACATAGATCATTGCAATATTACTGACAGAAATTAAATTTTTAAGTTCAAGAGTTGAATTAAAATATTTGTTGTTTTAGAAATTGCCAGTTTTGTATTACTATATTTGGCAATTTTTTTCAATTTTTAGTGATTTTTCTTCTCAGATCTTTGTGGGTTTTATTTTTTTTTAATTATTATGTTAGTACATTATTAGTTTTTGATGTAGTGTTCCATGATTCATTGTTGGTGTATGACACCCGATGCTCCATGCAACACATGCCCTCCTTAATACCCATCACTAGGCTAACCCATGCTCCCAAACCTTCTCCCCTCTAAAACCCTCAGCTTGTTTCTTGTAGCCCATAGTCTCTCATGGTTCATCTCCCCCTCTGATTTCTTCCCCCTCATTTTTCCCTTCTGCCTCTTAAATGTACTCCATGCTATTCCTTATGTTCCACAAATAAGTGAAACCATAGGATAATAGACTTTCTCTGCTTGACTTATTTCACTTAGTTTAATCTCCTCCAGTCCCATCCATGTTGATGAAAAGTTGGGTATTCATCTATTATTATGGCTGAGTAATATTCCATTGTGTATATGGACCACATCTTGCCCATTCGTCTGTTGAAAGCCATCTTGTCTCTTTCCACAGTTTAGCTACTGGGGACATTACTGCTATGAACATGGGGTGCATATGGCCCTTCTTTTCACTCCATCTGTGTCTTTGGGATAAACACACAGTAGTACAATTGCTGAGTCATTCAGTAGCTCTATTTTTAACTTTTTGAGGAAGTTCCATACTGTTTTCCAAAGTGGCTGTACCACCTTGCATTTCCACCAATAGTGTAAGAGTGTTCCCCTTTCTCCACAGCCTCTCCAACTCTTGTTGTTTCTTGTCTTGTTGTTTTTTGCCATTCTAACTGGTGTAAGATGGTATCTTAATGTGCTTTTGATTTGAATTTCCCTGATGGTTAATGATGTTGAACATTTTTTCATGCATCTGTTAGACATTTGTATGTCTTCCTTGGAGTGTCTATTCATGTCTTCTGCCCACTTTTTGACTTGAGTATTTGTTCTCTGTTTTTCAACGGAGTTTGAGAAGTTCTTTGTAGATCTTGGTTATCAGCCCTTTGTCTGTAATGTCATTTGTGAATATCTTCTCTCATTTCATGGGTTGCCTCTTTGTTTTGCTGACTTTCCTTTACTGGGCAGAAGCTTTTTATCTTGATGAAGTCCCAACAGCTCATTTCCACTTTCCTTTGCCTTTGGAATCGTGTCTTGAAAGAAGTTGCTGTGGCTGATATCAAAGAGGTTAGTGCTTATGTTCTCTAGGATTTTGATGGATTCTTGTCTCACATTGGGGTCTTTAGCCCATTTAGAGTTTATCTTTGTGTATGGCATAAGTGAATGGTCAAGTTTCATTCTTCCCTATATAGCCATGCAATTTTCCCGGCACGATTCATTGAAGATGCTGCCCCCTCCCCTAATTGGATTTTTTTCCTGCTTTGTAAAAGATTAGTTGACCATAGAGTTGAAGGTCCATTTCTGGGCTTTCTATTCTGTTCCACTGATCTATGTGTCCATTTTTGTGACAGTATAATGCTGTCTTGGTGGTCACAGCTTTGTAATATAGCTTGAAATCAGGCAACGTGATGCCCCCAGCTTTGGTTTTCTTTTTCAACATTTTCTTGGTGATTCGGGGTCTTTTCTGGTTCCATACACATCTTAGGATAGTTTGTTTCAGCACTTCAAAAATGTCATTGGTATTTTGGTTGGGATGGCGTTGAAAGTATAGATTGCTCTGGGAAACATAAACATTTTAACAATGTTTATTCTTCTGATGCATGAGCATGGAATGTTTTTCCATCTCTTTGTGTCTTCTTCAATTTCTTTCATAAGTGTTGTTGGTCTCTAGAGTATAGATCTTTTACCTCTTTGGTTAGTTTTATTCTAAGGTATCTTAAGTTCTCTGGTGCTATTGTACATGTGATCTATTCCCAAATTTCTCTTTCTACAGTTACATTGTTAATGTATAGGAAAGCAACTGATTTCTGTGCATCGATTTTGTATCCTGCCACATTTTTGAATTGTTGTATGAGTTCTAGTAATTTAAGGGTGGAGTCTTTTGGGTTTTCCACATGAAGTATCATGTCCTTTGCAAAGAGAGAGAGAGAGTTTGATTTCTTTGCCAATTCGAATACATTGTATTTCTTTTTGTTGCTGGATTGCTGTTGCTAGTACTTCTAGCACTATGTTGAACAATAGTGTGAGAGTGGGTGTGCTTGTCATGTTCCTGATCTTAAGGCAAAGGCTCTCAGCTTTTCCCTACTGAGAATTATATTTGCTGTGGGCTTTTCATAGATTGTTTTTATACTATTGAGGAATATTCCCTCTATCCCTATACTCTAAAGAGTTTTAATAAGGAAATGATGCTGTATTTTGTCAAATATTTTTTCTACATCAATTGAGAGGACCATATTGTTCTTCTATCTTCTCTTTTTGATGTGTTCTCTCACATTAATTGATTTACTAATGTTGAACCACCCTTGCATCCCAGGGATAAATTTCACCTGGTCATGATGGATAATCCTTTTTATGTACTGTTGGATCCTATTAGCTAGGATCTTGCTGAGGGATATTGGTCTGAAGTTCCCCCTTTCTGATGGGGTCTTTGCCTGGTTTGGGGGTCAAGGTAAATGTGGTCTCATAGAATGAGTCTGGAAGTTTTCCTTCTGTTTCTGTTTTTTGATACAGCTTCAGGAGAATAGGTATTATTTCTTCTTTAAATGTTTGGTAGAATTCCTCTGGGAATCCATCAGTCCCTTGATTCTTGTTTTTTGGGAGGTTTTTGATCACTGCTTCAATTTCATTACTGGTTATTAGTCTACTCAGATTGTCAATTTCTTCTTGTTTCAGTCTTGATAGTTTATAGGTTTCCAGGAAGGCATCCATTTCTTCTGGGTTGATTAATTTATTGGCATATACTTGTTGATAATAATTTCTGATAATTGTTTCTATTTCCTTGGTGTTAGTCATGATCTCTCCCCTTTCGTTCATAATTTTATTAATTTGGGTCTTTCTCTTTCCCTTTTGGATAAGTCTGGCCATGGTTTATCTATCTTATTAATTCTTTCAAAGAAGCACCTTCTAGTTTTGTTGATCTGCTCTACTGTATTTCTGGTTTCTAATTCATTGATCTCTGCTCTAATCTTAATTATTTCTCTCCTTCTGCTTGGCTTATGCTTTATTTGTTGTACTTTCTCCAGTTCTTTAAGGTGTAAAGTTAGCTTGTGCTTTGGGAATTTTTCTATTATTTTGAGTGATGCTTGGCTGGTTATGTGTTCCCCCTTAGGACAGACTTCACCACACCCTATAGGTTTTGAACTGATGTGTTTTCATTCTCATTGGTTTCCATGAATTGTTCAAGTTCTTCTTTGATTTCCTGGTTGATTCAAACATTCTTAAGTAGGATGGTATTTTAGCTTCCATATGTTTGAATTTCTTCCAAATTTTTTTCTTATGATTGAATTACAGTTTCAAAGCATTGTGGTCTAAGATAATGCAAGGGATAATCTCAATCTTTTGGTATCAGTTGAGCCCCAATTTGTGTCCTGTATGTGGTCTATTCTGCAGAAGAATGTGGTCTGTTCTCAAGAAGAATGAGTATTCTGTTGTTTTAGGGTGGAATGTACTGTATATATCTATGAGGTCCATCTGGTCCAGTGTGTCATTCAAAGTTTTTGTTTCTTTGTTGATTTTCTGCTTAGATTATCTGTCTATTGCTGAAAGTGGAGTGTTGAGGTCTTCTACTGTTAGTGTTTTATTATCAATATATCGCCCTATTATGGTTAACAGTTATGTTAGCCCTAATAACTAATGTTAACTTATGTAGTTGGCTGCTCCCATGTTGGGAGCATGAGTATTTACAATTGTTAGATCCTCCTGTTGTATAGAACTTTTAAGAATGATACAGAGACCTTCTGTATATATATATATATATATATATATATATATATATATATATATACATACATACTGGGGAGGAAGAAGGGACTCCACCCGCAGTTGACCCCAGGCACCTGCGACCTGACGCGGCGGGGCGGGGATGAGTGGCACATGGGGCGAGGCTTGTAGCAGCGAGTCCCCCCTCCCCTCCTTTCGGACGAAGAAGGAAGACTTGGGCCCCGCAACTGGGGAGGAGAAAAGGGAGCGGGCAGCCTCTCCTAGCATGCGGCCCGGGAGGGAAGCCCTGCTCCCTTCCCGCGGGGAAAGGGCACCCATCTCCCATCGGAAACTGATGTATATACATATATACATACATATATATATATATACATATATATATACATATATATGGCAAATTTTAAAATTTTAACCAGAAAGTATACGATATAACACATTAAGAAAATATACGGAAAATTTTATTTTATTTTTATATATTTTTGGATTTTTGGTCTCATTAGTTACCCTTTCTGGAATCTACTATTGCTTACATATTTTTTTCATGATTCCACTCATTAATATGATGAATTATACTGATGAATTTCTGAAAAATGAGTCATTCGTTTAATCCTAGAATAATGTTGATTATTCTTGGTTTATATTATTAATTGTACTCACAACTTTCAGTATTTACACATATGTTCCCATTAATGTGTTTTGTCTACAGGATTGTTTGCTGACATGTGTTTTTTTTCTATATTGTTTATCAGGATTATATGTGCTTTTTTGTAGTTTTCTAATTTTATTTATGACAAGATATATAAAATGCATAATCTATTTCTTGAAATGTGGGGAGAAAAGGAAAGAAAAAGATCTCGTACTATAATATGTTGGAGATGTGAGAGTGTAATTCTTAAGTTTTAATTTCTTCCTCAATTATCAGTTAAGTCTTCATGGATTTACATAATATAATTTTCCTTGAAACACCCATCCATCCAAGACTTCATATTACTTATAGGACATGCTTCTGTAATTTAAAAAGATACCTCTAATCTAGTATTATATATGATTCTTAAGTTTATTTTTCATTTCATTAGATTTTTGGAGGTTGGTATATTTGGGGAGTTTGTTAAAGATTGATTATTGGACTATTTTTAGTATTTCTCTTTCACTGTCATTCAGTCTTTTTAACATTTTTGTTTTAAAATAATTTTATGTAATATTTTATTCTTTTACAATGTCTTAAATTGAATGCTTAATTTCTTTTTTTTTTTAAAGATTTTATTTACTTATTTGACACATAGAGAGAGATCACAAGTAGGCAGAGAGGCAGGCAGAGAGAGAGGGGGAAGCAGGTTCCCTGCTGAGCAGAGAGCCTGATGCGGAACTTGATCCCAGGACTCTGAATGCTTAATTTCTTATCTTCCTCTCTTTTCTTGTCATAAAAAGTATCACTAACATTTATAAGACCATGGATTTAGGGAGAATATATTATTGCATAGGTCTCATGTTTTGCTATGTAGTGTGCCCACTTTCATTGTTTCTTTATTGTTTGTTAATATATGCATTTCTATTGTTCATATTTATATGAACATATATGGTGTGCATGTGAACATATATGATGTATATTGTAATACACACTTTACTGAATTTTATTTTTGAAACCTACATTACTTAGTACAATTTATATCACAATTGTCTTGATTTCATCTTAAAAGTTGGTAAATAGGGGCGCCTGGGTGGCTCAGTGGGTTAAAGCCTCTGCCTTCGGCTCAGGTCATGATCTCAGGGTCCTGGGATCCAGCTCCACATCAGGCTCTCTGCTCGGCAGGGAGCCTGCCTCCCCTTCTCTCTCTGCCTGCCTCTCTGCCTACTTGTAACTTCTGTCTGTCAAATAAATAAATTAAATCTTTTTTTAAAAAGTTGATAAATAGTGTGTATTGTATGGAACAAATGCTGACATTAAGAGCTATAACATATATAATTTTAACTAATATTCTTTTGCATAATCTTTATAAAAACCTTTATTTAAACACTTACCATGAGATCTACCCTCTTAACAAATTTTTAAGTTCACATTATATTATTGTTGACTATGGATACAATGTTGCACAGCAAATCTCTACAGCTTATTCATCTTGCTTAACTACAGTTTTATGCCCATCAATTAATAACTGGTTATTTCCCTCTTTCCCCAGCCCCCGGCAACCACCATTGCACTCTTTCATTCTATGAATTTGACTATTTTCTGTAACTCATGTAAGTGGAATCATGCAGTACTTGTCTTTCTGTGACTGCCTTATTTCACTTTAGTGTAATGTCCTCAGGGTCCTCCATACTGTCACATAGTGCAGAATTTCCTTCTATGGATGAACAGTCTTCCATTTTATGTATATGATACATTTTCTTTATCCCTTCGTTGGCTGATGGACATTTAGGTTATTTCCACATCTTGGCTATTTTAAATAGTGCTGTGACACAGGCATGGCAATATCTCTTTGACATCCGGGTTTCAATTCTTTTGGGTAAATATCCAAAAGTGAGATTGCTGGATCATATGATTATGACAGCAAAAGCACAGGTAAGAAAAACAAAATAAACAACTGAGACTACACCAAACTAAAAAGCTTCTGCATAGCAAAGGAAAAAATCAAGTGTAAAGGCAACCGTGAAAATATTTGCAGACCATATATCTGATAAGGGGGGTTAATCTCCAAAATATATAAGGAACACCTACAATTTAATAGGATAAAAACTAATAGCCTGATTTGAAGATGGGCTATGGAGTAGCATAGGCATTTCTCAAATAAGACTTTACAAACGATCAACAAGACATACAATGGCTCAACATCACTCACCATTAGGGAAATGCAGATTGAGACCACAATGGGATATTACTTCACATCTTCCAAAATAGCTGTTATGAAACAGAACAAAATAAAACAACAACAAAAAAAGACAACACATGTAGAGAAATTTGGACCCATACACACCATCGGTGAGAATGTAAAATAGTGCATCCACTATAGAAAACAGTAAGAATATTCCTCAAAAAAATTAAAAAATAGAACTACATCTGACATAATCTTGGGGAAACAAATTCCTTTACCCATTATGACAGAGGTTCCACAATTTCTTTTGTGCTGATTCACTTTCAGCAAAGATAAGACAAATATACCACACTGAAATGAGGGACTAGTTATGAGAATATATATTTTTGGATTAAAAAAGGGAAACTGAGCAAATGTTTTGTTTTCTTTATTTGTTTTTGCTAAATTATGACCCAGTTTACCTGGTCAAAGCTGTTGGTTTGGGTCATAACTATTGTCAGGCAGAAATCCTAATATTGTTTAGTGACTAAAAAGAAATTTAAAAAGCCTCGTCAAAGCAGTTTTTAGAAACTCAAATTTGTGGAATAACAACATATATCCTCTGAATCTTGGAATTTTAACATTTCTCCTGCTTAAAACTTTTTTCCTAGTAGTAATCTGCAAAGTCTCTGTCGAATCTCTTTGGTTTTGATGGAATAGATGACCGGGTTGAGCATAGGAGGCACAAAGAGATAGAAAAGGGACATGAGTGTGTGCACATACTGTGGGGCATGCCTCCCATAGCGAGCAGCCATGGACACACCAACCATGGGCACATAGAACATGAGCACAGCACACATGTGTGACACACATGTATTGAGTGTCTTAAGTCTTTCCTCCCGGGATGCAATGGCAAGTACAGAGCGCAATATGAGCACATAGGAGAGGAGAATGAGTGCAGAATCCAGACCAAAGTTAGAGATGACAATGAATTGACCAAAAATATTATTGATGGTGATGTCACCACAGGGTAAGCGGATCAGATCTGGATGCAGGCAGTAGGCATGGGAGAGTATGTTGGCCTTGCAGAAGGGCAACCTCTTCAGAAGGAAAGGCAGTGGAAAAATCATACAGAAACTGCGGATGATAACAGCCATGCCCATGTGCACCACACGGGCATCAGTGAGCACTGCGGCATAACGCAATGGGTTACAGATGGCCACATAGCGGTCAAAACTCATAACTAGCAGAATTCCAGACTCCATGAAGGAGAAGAGGTGAATAAAGAACATTTGAGCCATGCAAGAATCAAAACTGATCTTTCTTATGTGGAAGCAAAATGTGGCCAACACCGTGGGCAGTGTGGAAAAGGACACACCTAGGTCATTAACTGATAGCAGGGATAGGAAGTAGTACATAGGCTGATGCAAACTCTGTACCTCCTTGATAATGAAAAGGATAAGGGCATTGCCCACAATGGAGACAATGTAGAAGATACCAAGGAGCAGAAACATCCAGTGTTGGGAGGTCTCCAGCCCTGGGAGCCCTGTCAGGGTGAAGGGAGGTAACTCTGAGTTGTTGTGGGGCTTACCTCCCATTTTGGCACTACTGCTTAGGTTCTAGGACCACTAGTCTGTAAAGAAAACAAACATACAGTTTAATTCAAGGCATAGACCTAATATTTTAAGACTCTCATGTATCATCCAAGCCCGTACTTTAGAGTATTAATCAATCTTTTTCACCAAATCACTTATCCATCTCTCTCTTTGCCACCAGAATCTCTGGAATTGTCTGAGTTTTCTCAGTTTATCCAGTTGACTAAATAGGTCACATTGCCTTCCTTTACACCTGTGCCTACTGACACAATTCTCCTTCTCGTATTTAAAGCTATGAACTCTTTTCATCGATCTCTGGGCATCACTTTATTCAAGACCTGTGACAAAATAGACCTGATCACTACTTCCTTGCTAATTCAGTCCTCTTTCTTAGCATGTCTCTTCTTCATCAAATCATAATCTTTTCCTCGTTCCACTCTCTCATGCTACTGAAACTTTACTACTTTATTTTGACTCTCCAACTTCTCTACTCTTATATAGTCTGTCAGTTCTTCTATCCATTCATCCTGACAGAAGATAAATGGGTAGAAAAATATCCATCCATAGAGATAACCTTCCACACATTCAACAAGATGCACTAGACTCCCATATTCCCACTCATCTTTCCATTCTATCCAGTTAACTTGTATCATCACTTTTCTCCCTGGATAATTTAATTTACTAAAAGTTAGTTCTTAATAATGTCTTTCAGAACCAAATGGCACCTGACTTTTGGATCAATAATCATTTATTTATTCCATGAAGTTGCTTCTTATCTATGTTCTCCATCCCTTTGAATAATACCATCATTATGCCTAAGATTGAGACTCAAAATCCAAATATCATTTTGACTTTCTTTCTTGTATCTACTGCATGAAACCAGGTAAGATCCAAGGAAAATACTGACCCCAAAAATGCCTCTGTCAGTACCTTCCTCTATTCCCTTTCACCTGCAGTCTCCCCTGCAGACCCAAGCAATCACATTCTTGTACCATAATGACAGCCTCCTAATAAAGCTCACGCCACTTTCTATTTCATTCTGGAGTAGGACTACCTTAATCTATAGTAGAACTAATATTTTTAAAAGGTAGGATCTGAAAATGGCGCCATTCCAATTAGAAGCCTTGAATGCTCCCTCATTACCAAAGGATCAAATCCAAACTCATTAGTCTAGAATTGAAGGCCTTTGTAGTCAGTAATAAATCAGTAGTTCTAGCCTCAGTCCTCAAAATTCCCTTCCTTGTACCTCAAGGAAACCAAATGGATAAGAACTGCAGCCCCTCAGCTCTCAAAGGCTGCCCTGAGCGTGAGATCATACCCATTCAATCCATCTTCCATGGTCAGGACCAGCGATGCCCTCTGCTATGAAGACTTGCTGGTCATGGCCAGCAGTAGTAATTTGTCTCCCTGCCACAACTCTTGTAACTGTAAGTTTGCATCCCGTTTTGTGCCCATTTCTCTGCCTGGTCTCCATGAAAGCTTTGTGAATTCTATCTTATCGTCTGACTTGCCAGCTCCAAGAACTCAGCCCTGACTCTCTTTTGTCATTGAGTCCCTCTTGTGCTTTAGTGCAAGGTCTCTCACACAGGAGACGTACCCACTGAGTCACTGATCCCTCCTGGGTTTTTGGTCTCTTTGTTGTAAACTAGAGATGCTAAGAAGCTGAGTTCAAGGGGTTGTGAGGATCCAAAAGTGGAGAGCTGTGAAAACTTTCAGGGCTTTGCAACTCTGACTTCTAGAGCTGCTCTCTGCCCTCATCTCCAGCCATTCATCTACCTTTGGCCAATCTCCATCTGACTCAGGACTCCTCTAACCTTTCCTCACAGGATGCATTTTCCCCTCTCTTCATATTTTTAGGGCTGCTTCATCTTCCCTACCTGAAAACTCTTCCTAAACATGTTTGCTGTCCCTGCATGCAATATGCAGATGCCCTTGATTGATCATAGGATCTTTTAGCACTAAGTAAGGTCCTGCCAAGTGGATTCCAAAACAGCCAGTATCTTTTTATATATGCACCTTATGCCAGATATTTGGGGGGGTGCTTGTTCATATCAAAGCATCTATATCCAGGTATAGCCTGATGAGAAAGTCATGTCTAAAACAGAAAGCATGGCAGGATTTAGAGAACAAGAGCAACAACTAGCAAATGTAGAACTGGGAAGGTGATGAAGGTAAACATGTGCAGAAAATAAAACAACCTGACTCAAATTAGGGACAGGCTTTCCTCCTTCAGACAGTCATATTATACCACTCAGGGGCAGAGCACCTTAAGGCTTGAGACTGGAGTATCTGACCCTCCCATTGACGTACCTGTGAGACCTCCACAAACAGAAGGTGCAGAGGAGGGAAGAGGGTTATGGGGGCTCTGCGTGCCTTGCCCCAAGCCCGACCCAGTTACATCCACCAGCTCCCTGGCCTGAGAATATAAGGCCCCACCCAGGAAGTCCCTTGAGCTTCTATCAGCTCAGGTACTCATGGACTGCTGGGAATATGGAACATCTACATTTGTTTTCATGGGAGGACAGTTAAAGAAGTTGGGTTTAGAAAGAAGCCCTCAGATTACCTAATGATTGTCTGGGACGAACCAGACTGAAAATAGAGTCATCACTTCCAAAAACTCCAACTCGTAGATAAGTCAGACCAAAGGATTCAGTGTGTCACCTAATCCCCTCCTGCACCTTCTTGCAGTCACACAGATGGTCATGGGAAAAGGTCAGGAAACCACCCAAACCCCAATCAATATGCACGGATTTATCGGTATTCTGTGTCTACGGGACTTTTGTCATAATTCTTGCTCTTTAATTTCCCATATAAAAAAATGCTGTCTTTTCATTTAAACAAGGTCACAATTCTTACCCTAAATTTACGTCTATGGTATAAGGTATAAGGTGTATGGTAACAAAAGTGATTATAACTCAAGTCGTTTATTCAATAGTAAACATGATTTTGGTCTTGGGGAATGTGTAGATAAATAAGCATAACAGCTCATAGTCCAGTTAGGAAGACTCCTAAGGAAACACTTATGTATATTTCAGTGACTGAAGATAAAAGACACAAGGTAGGATGGAACAAAGGAGGGGGATTTGTAATATTCTAGGGCAGTCAGAGAAGATTTTCAGGTGCATCTCTTGACTCTCAAATTATGAGCAAATATTATTTAAGAGAATGTGGTAGGCAGAATGCCCCCCACAAAGATGTCCAAGTTTGGTACCTATGAACATACACATCTCATGGCAAAAGGACTTTAAAGATATAATTAAGATTATGGACCTTAAGGATTTTTTTTTTCCTTTTAGATGATCCATGCAGACCTATTTGATTTACATGAGTCCTTAAAATTAGGGAACTTTCTCAGGCTGGAATTAGAAAAATATGACAGAAGAAGTCAAATTCAAAACGAGAGAGGTGGTCTGTCCATAATGACTGGACAGAATGAACAGTCTGGGGCAGAATGAACAGCATGAGAGTAGTGTGGACAATGTTAAGGAGCAGTTGCAAGCCCCTAGCTAATAGTCAGTAAGGAACTTGAAACGTCAGTCCTACTTTTATGAGGCACTGAATTCAACCAACAGCTTAAATGAGCTTCAAAGCAGCTTCTTCCCCAGACTCTTCAGTAGGGAACTCAGCCCTGCCATAACTGTGATCGCTTTGAAACACCTTAAACCTTTAGAGTTTCTGGATTTCTGACCTACAGAAACTATGGCATAAGAGATTTTCATTGTTTTATTGTTTGTGATAATTTCTTTTCTTCTTTTTCTTTTTTTTTTAAACATTTTATTTATTTGAGAGAGAGAAAGGGCATGAGCTGGCGTAGAGGGAGAGGGAGAAGCAGACCCCCAGCTGAGCAGGGAGCATGACGTGGGGCTCGATCCCAGGACACTGAGATCATGACCTGAGCCAAAGGCAGATGCTTAATCGACTGAGCCGTCCAGATGCTGCTGTTTGTGGTAATTTCTTAAAGCAGCAATATACAGTGAGTCTCAGGCAGAAGGGAAAGGACAAAGAAGGAACAAATGAAGGATCATTTCTGGTGGCTGTGACATACCTGCGCAGGTCTGAGGGCTTGAGAAGCAACACTGAGGAGGAGAATGGGAGACAGAAGGGCTTAGGAGGGTTAACAAATAAGTTGGATATTACTGAGAAATTAATCCATCAATGTCAGACAATAAATAGCCTCAATTGTGAGTCCAAGAAATTTGGAGAAAAGAGATGCTTATGGCATTGCTATACACAGGAGAAAGTAATGTTAAAAACAAAGCAATGTGGTCAACATTGAGTCACTTAGGTTAAGCCCCACATCACCAAATAGAGGCTTAGTTATAGATTTGCTATTCCAGGAATGGAATCTTAAACCAGTCAGTCAGGAATCCCCTAATCAGCACTACTGCCTGATAGACGTCTGTCATCCCCTAAAGGAAAGTAATGGCATACAACACCCAGCTCTTATGCCATCACAAGTCCTCCATAATGCCCAGTTACCCCATTCCCTGATCCACCTCCCCTCCAGCAACCCTCAGTTTGTTTCCTATAGTTAAGACTCTCTTGTGGTTTGCCTCCCTCTCTGTTTTGTATTATTTTATTTTCCCTCTTTCCCCCTTGTTTATCTGTTAATACCATATGATTTCACTCATATGTGGAATTTAGTTATTAAATGCTTTTTGATCTTCTAGGTAACTTCTCCTTGAAGCCCTCTGTTCTGTTGGTTCTCAAGTCTCTTATGCAGATAGCAGCAAGGAATTTTTCCTTCTCTTCTCTTTGGGTTGGAATTCCACTTCCTGGATTACATTTTTTTTTCCATCATCCATATTTGTTTGCTGGGGGTGGAGGAGTCTTTCTTCTTTTTACTTTATCTTAGGAAGATATTCTTATTCAGTTCCTTACCACTTTTTCATTTCTATGCAATATTGTCTTTCTCTCTTTTCTCTGTAGAGAAACCTTCCTGTGCTGTACATTGTGCTAAGCACCCTAAATGTTTAGTAGCAATTGCACTGAATATATGCGGGATGGGGAGAGGATTTCCCCCAATATCCAAGCAACTCTCTGACATTAGTTCGGTATCCTACAATTTAACTCATTTCTGATGCTATCTACCTAGAGATAACCTCAGATCCAAGGTGAAAGGCTCAGTCCCACAAAACTGCCCTTTACTTCAGATGCCAGTAGCAAGCCAGGGTTGTTACCTGTGCTTCTGATTCACTGGCTATAGACTGGAGTTTCATGACCTGTTCCTTGAACTTCAGACACTGGAAATACTCTATGAGGTTGAGGTATAGCACCCCACATATTCTCAAACAGCAGTGTGAGATGCTGTGTAGAACCAGAGGGAGTTAGGCACAGAAGGGACTGTGGGACCTCACCGGAGTTTCCACAATCACATACAAAGGCAGATGGTCAAATAACCCCTCTAGGACTCAGATCTCACTCAGAGATACCTCCCATGCCCTACACTCCTCCAACGTATGCGTCCAGGAGGTTCTCCATGAACCAGCACCAAGGTGGATTTTGCCTTCACGTTCTGTTCCACAAAATAAATATCCTGCCATTTGCTTCCAACAACTCAAGCAGATGCACAGACTGGACACCCCTTGGACCTGCTTCCAGCCCATAACAAGTGGGTGACTCTAGTTTAGCAATTCATGTTATAGTTCTAAAATAATGAAATAAGATGTGATGCCTGGGTGGCTGAGTAGTTGAGCATCCAACTGTTGGTTTCAGCTCAGGTAATGATCTTGGAGGTCGTGAGAGGGAGCCCACGTGGGGCTCTCTGCTCAACAGGGAGTCTGCTTGAGATTCTCTCCCTATGCCCCTCATGATCTCTCCCATGCCCACTCATTCTCTCTCTTTCTCTCTCTCTCAAATAAATAAATAAATAAATCTTGAAAAGAAAAAGAAAAGAATAGAATAAGAAACCACACAACTACCCAAATAATGGAAACTGCATCATAGGAAGAGATTAAAAAAGCTAAGGACTCAGATTAGATGTATCTGATGACCTGGATAACCAGAGCCCTGTGATGGTGAGAGTATTGGTGTAATCACAGCTCTCATTAATAAACTAGGTCACAGTCTGAGAAGTATTTACATCCATATTGGCAAGTTACATATCCAGGCAGAGTCATGAATCTTCTCTTTAATGGACTAAATAGAAGACATAGACAGCAAATATCTACTGAGCTTCTTTTAGGCTAGGCAGATATCTTAGTCCAAGAGAAGTCCAAGAGATATCTTAGTCCAAGAGAAGAATACTAAGTATTTTTATTTCTAGAACGTGATGTGGAAAATAGCCCAGATGTTCCCAGAGAGCTTGTCACAAGTACATAAATGAGTCAAATAGTTTCAAAGTCCTTCAGATTTAAAGAAGAAAGCAAAAGTATTTATCACTGAAAGAATATTGTCCACTTATTAAGGCAATAACCTCATTTTAAGTCATATTTGTGGCAGAACCAAGATCATTAAATAGCAACAGTGTTTCAAATATATATATATATATATTTTTTTTTTTTTTTCCCACATGTTAAAGGTCAGGCACAGTGCTGGCATTCTATTGAAATTTCTATGGGCCCACTCTCCCTACAGTATGTAAGTCTGAGCAGTATAAATATGCAGGGTACATTTGTGAAAAGCTTGAAAACTTCAAGTACCATTTATTTTTTATTTACTCTGGTCATATCCATAATTCATATGGTATTTAGACCCTGAATAATATGCAAGTATTCCTACAAAATTGTTCTTTGATAAAATTATTATTTAATTTAGAATAAACATTTTAGGATATGGTAAGTCATTGAAATATAAAGAGATAGTTAGTATGTAAATAAATACAAATATAATCACTTACTAATTCATTTCTTAACTTTTGTAGGTATGTCTGGTATATTTCAGGCCCTATGTTAGAGACTGAAGAGTATAAACATGAATAAAATAAGTTCCTGGGCATAAACTGTTTACAGTCTGGGGGAGTTTGTTTACAATCTGTTTACAGTCTTACAAACTACCCAAACTAATGGATATGATTAAAGTACATTCCGAGTACAGTGGAGTCATAAAGCAGATATAAAGAGCGCTACTTAGGGCTCAAGAAAAATCTTAGATGAAATATTTATTCAGACTCTGGTTCATATTCATGATGCTTTGAAGCTAAGCACTGAATTTTGTATTTATTCTTGTTGAATCAAAATAATATGAGTAAATAAATTATATGTATCATTATATAATTCTAGAGCAGTTTATTTTACTCACTCTTCAAAACAAACATATAAGGTAGATAAATCAAAGATTGGTGTCCCATTTTTGCAGATAAGAAAATTAAGACTGAGGGACACCTGGGTGGCTCAGTGGGTTAAGCCTCTGCCTTCGGCTTGGGTCATGGTCCCAGGGTCCTGGGATTGAGCCCCTCATCGGGCTCTCTGCTCAGCAGGGAGTTTGCTTCCACCTCTCTCTCTCTGCCTACCTCTCTGCTTACTTGTGAGCTCTGTCTGTTAAATAAATAAATAGAATCTTTAAAAAAAAGAAAAGACTGAGAGATGCAGCCCCCTTACTCAAGAAGTCACTTCTCTGGATGGGTTAAGTAACCTTAATGTGGTGATGTTTTCACAATATGTACATACAGTAAATCATCATATTGTATACCTTGAGCTTATATAATATGTCAATTTTAACTATATCAATAAAGCTGGAGGAATAAAAAAAAGGGGGGGAAGATGTCATCTTTAATTTACACTTCCCTCTATAGAGAGAATTATGAGGTAGAGAGGAGAAGGAAGTGTTTCCTGACATGAGATTCTGACTTAAGAAAATGTATTATGGGGTGCCTGGGTGGCTCAGTCAGTTAAGCATCCAACTCTTGATCTCAGCTGAAGTCTTGATCTCAGGGTTGTGAGTTCAAACCCCACATCGGCCTTCATACTGGACATGGAAACTACTTTAAAAAAAGAGAATGTATTATTAGTTCTTAGGTTCATTCAGTAATTTATTCACTTATGATTTTCTTCTCTTATTCATTCATCATTATTTATTCAACCATTTTTCGCTTACTCTTTCATTATTGCTCTAGCATCATCAGACATTATCTGAATGGAGGGCCTAGAGTCTGTCTGATGTATATGGACAAAGTTGTTGACAAAATTGCTGCCTTAAGGAGCTCAGATTCCTTGAGGGGAAAGCAGATAGATATAAAAGAAGGAAAGATCATGGCAGAGAGATAAAAACAGGACTGTCAGGTTCAGTGAAGGTTGGCAGAGCCATGTGCCTACATATTTCAGGATTTCCCATGTGAAAAGAACATACCAGGAATCCTAAAGTCTAATGTTTACTACTTAAATATTGTAGCTGTTGGATTAGTCAGGGCTTTCCAGATAAACAGA
This sequence comes from Meles meles, assembly GCF_922984935.1. Taxonomy (NCBI): domain Eukaryota; kingdom Metazoa; phylum Chordata; class Mammalia; order Carnivora; family Mustelidae; genus Meles; species Meles meles. The sequence continues at coordinate 57,078,447 of NC_060073.1, read as the reverse complement.
ACCAATAAGATGTGTCTATAAAGAGATTTATCATATTTATTATAAGGAATTGGCTCTCACAATTATAGAGACCCAGGAGAAGTGATAGTTGCAGTCCAGAGTTAAAGACCCGAAAACCAGGAAAACCAATGATTAAAGTTTCAGGCCAAGCCTAGGACCAAAGACAGAGAATACTAATGTCCATACTTAGAGACAATCAGAATGAGATTTCTTTCTTTCATACTTGGACTTTTACTTAATTCAGCATTCAATGGTTTGGATCAAGCCTACCTACACTGGTGAAGGCAATAAGCTTTACTTAATTTACCAGTTCAAATGCTAATCTCATCCAGAAACACCCTCACAGATACAGACAGAAATATTGTTTAACCAAATATCTAGAAACCTTGTGGCACAGTCAAGTTCATATGTAACATTAACTATCACTGATATCAAACTCTAAAACTTGATTTTTCAAAGAGCATGATGAGAAGAACTCTGGCTCCTGGCAGCATCAGAAACCAATCACCCAATCTAAACCTGCATACTGGTAAAGATGTGATATCTAGGCCATAATTATTCCTCTTTGCCCTGGTCTTTTTCAGAATTGTGCAGGCCTATTACCAGAAGTCCAAGTATCATGTCACCAAGCATTTTGAAGATATTTCCCTGTTCCTCCAGAAAATAATCTCACTCTGGAGTGATGTTTGACATTCTTTGGGTTATTCTTGAAAAGAGACCATTTTTCTCTGTCTAAAGGGCATTGAAATAGTTGATTTATGGATAAGATCTGAGATAGACTTGGCAGGTGTTGACCCAGTATACCAGACTACATGTTTGATCATTGATCCTACAACTTAAAGCATAGGGATTGATCCTCTCCCCCTCTGGTGTCTAAATGGTTCTAACTCCAACACCAAATTTTCCAGGGCTTCTAGCTCTTCAAGAGACTCAGGACTTAACCCTAAAGAGCATCTTGAGGAGCCTGCGACGTATCTCCTTTGTCTTAATAGAGTAAATGATAGGGTTGAGCATGGGAGGCACAAATAGGTAGAGAATAGACATGAGGATATGAACAGCATGGGGCAGGCCAGCACCAAAGCGATGTACAATGGACACGCTCACCATGGGCACATAGAAGATGAACACAGCTAGAATGTGGGACACGCATGTGTTCAGTGTCTTGAGGCGCTCCTCTCGGGAGGCGATGGCAAGCACTGATCGCAATATTAGTACATAGGAGATGAGTATGAGTGTGGAGTCCAGGCCAAAGGTAAACAGCACAATGGACAGCCCGTAGTGGCTATTGAGGGAGACATCAGTACACGCCAGCTTAGTCATATCCACGTGAAGGCAGTAGGCATGCGAGAGGACGTTCTGGGGGTGGCAGAAGGGCAGTCTGTGCAGCAGCAATGGAAAGACTAGGATGAGGGCAGAGCTTCGGAGGACAGTACACAGACCCATTGCCACAATGCGGGCACTAGTGAGCACTGTAGCATAGCGCAGGGGGTTACAGATGGCCACATAGCGATCAAAGCTCATAGCCAGAAGGATGCCAGACTCTGTCCAAGAGAAAAGGTGGATAAAAAACATTTGGGCCAAGCAGGCATTAAAGGAAATCACCCGGGCGCGGAAGCAGAGGGCAGACAGCACAGTCGGCAATGTGGAAAAGGATACTCCCAAGTCACTGACTGAAAGGAGAGACAAGAAGTAGTACATGGGCTGGTGCAAGCTTTTCTCCTCCTTAACAATGAGGAGGATCAGGGTGTTTCCCACAATGGAGACAGTGTAGAGCAAAAGGAGAGGGAAGGATAGCCAGGACTCCATGGCCTCCATTCCTGGGAAGCCCGTAAGGATAAAGGTGGGAGCATCAGAGACATTGATTCTGAAGTTACTCATGAGAAGCTGGGGATGTTTGTTATCAGCCAGTTCAACGTTTTGAAGAAATTATAACTTGTGTCTAAGACTATCGTTGTTCCTAGGAAGGAAAAACAACATAAAAGTTTATAAATTGTGATTACACATAGATTTTATTTCTAAAACACACTGGGAGGATGAGGAGAAAGTCATAAAATGCTGGCCATTGAAAGAAAGACTTCTTTCTTAGACATCTTTCAGAAAAACAGTAGATTAACTGTTCTTCAGGGTGGTTGACTAGCTCCTTAAGTCTAATCAGTAGCCCTCTGGACGCCTTCCATGTAATCATCACAGCTGTCCTCCAAACGTTTAAACTTACATAGTCATGATATTAGCTACTCCGCAACAGATGTCCACACTTACATCCAGTCTGACATATGAGGAACCACGTATCCAAAAAAGGGAAAAGAATTAGTCCAGGTCTTCTTGGAAAACAGTTACAGGGCTTGAACTAGATTTCACTGATCCAGTCTCCACCCTGAGGTGCTTACATGGTCTACAGCCCACATATCACACTGGAAGTGTCCATGCAGGACCCCTGGAAAATCAAAATATCTCAAGAGGCATCAGAGAATACTAATTAAGAGCATGGCACCAGAACACCCTGGGTTTGTGTTCCAGTGACATTAGGGAAATTTCTTAAACTCTCTTCCCCAGTTTCTTTACTTTTAATAAAGGGGTAAAAGAGAGTTGCCATATGCATGAGGATACAGCCTTATGTAAGATAGAAAGAGGGAAACAGAGAGAACTTGGACTTGAAACAGGTCCCGCCCACAGTAAGCATTATAGAAGCACTCCTATTATTGTTATTATTGAAAAGTTATTATTTTAAAAGCATGTTTAGATGGAAAGTAAATAGTACATTGTGCTTTACAAAAGCACAAAAGTCAATGAATGCATTTATATTAAATATATATTTTTTTAAAACGCTTGTTGTCACATAAAAGCTTTTGGTACAGACAAGTAGAAGTCAATTTGCAAAATCTTGAGAATTACTAAGAAAGGAAACCTGTAATGCTAAAAACATTCTTTCCACTCCTTTTTTTTCCCTATGAATTGTTAAAGAATAGCATTCTTTCATTTCTGAGATGCTTTTCATCTCAGAGTCTGTCAAAATTCAACAGGAGTAGAAAATGAGAAACACTGCCTTACACCAGCCCAAATGAGGTTGTGAGAGGGGGTGATAAAAAAGGGGTGGTATTGTGAAGTGGGATAATAAAGGATAATCTATACATTTGTCATCTTTCTTGTCTACTGTGGAATTTCAGAAATAACCATTTGGGGAGGGAGTTACATTTAGGAATATTTCATAATGTCTAAAACCCCTTGCATACTCTGTGATAAGTGGCTTCACCTGTTAGTTTTGGAATTCAGGTGTTAGAGGCTCTCTCTCTCTCATGGTTAGTTGAATTAAATTACTCACCACTGAGTAATTTATTATTGTATGTATCTTTGGAGTTAGGGGGAACTTGCTTTCTCTCTCCCATAAAGCCAGCTTTACATCAAGGAACAATCAGATTAGAAACCAGAGAGAAATTCCCTGCTAAAGGGATTAAGAGTCTGGGACAAAGTTTCAGAGAACCGGGACTGAAGGCTGGGGATGCTGAGCCCCAGGCCTGGACTGGAAGAGGTAAGAGGATGAACCAGATAAGCCCTGCAAGCTGTGCACATTATAATTATAATGAGCTCTCATTAGAACCACACAAAGAAACTGATGGAGGATTTTAGAAGAGATGATCTTAAGGAGATACCATGGGTCACACTCCCTTCCTGAGAACCCACCCCTGGATTTTGATCCATCCTGTCACATGTTCCACTCTAAGGAAATCTAAAATTGTCTTAAGTAAGAGCCTCCAGCGGCAGAAGGCCAGTTTCAGTACCTCCTACCTGTCCTAATTAGAGATATTAGAGTTCAGCTGAGTGTTCTACTCTGTTCCTTGTTTTCTCAGAGTTCATGCAAAGCAGAAAGTGGGCCAAAAGATGAAGAGAGACATGGTAAAGAGAAAGAGGAAAAACCAAAGGGCGGGAAAGAGACAGAGAGAAGGGGATAAAGAATATAGAGGAAACACTATGGAAATGGGAGTCAAGTGAGGGAAGGGGAATGACAGACCCGAGAAGGAATTTTAGAGAGACAGTACCAAGAACATTAAACATGGAGAGGAAGAAAGAAGAGAAATAAGGCCAAGAACTCCTCTTGAGAATAATGAGAACATCAGAGGACGATGTGTTCCACGAGGATGGCCTTTCTTTTCCCCAAACTAGGTCAAGTCTGTCGAAGGCCCTACACACACCACATTTCACAGGAGCTACCTGCCGGGCTCTGAGCAGTGGAGGGCCACCCTACGGTAAGCCCTTAATATCCCCCAGTCAAACCCTACTGGGAATAGGTTCCTCACAGCAGAATCCCAGCGGACTCTGCTTGCTGTCTATTCCCATGGGAGATTCAGATCTGACTGCCAAGGCCAAGGCAACACCTCCTCTCCTCCCAGCTGAGCAGGGCTTACCTGTCCCCACACCATGTTTTCATGGCTTCTGAGATCCTCTTAAGGATGGGTTTTAAGAAAGCTCTAGCAGTTGATGAGAGTGAGCACCAGGGGTCCCAGTGCGAGTAATTGGGAAGCTAAGACTATAAATCAAGCTTCCTGATCCTTAGTTCCAAAGTTTCCTTACCCCATAATAAGTCTCCACTCCAGGACCCTCTTCTTAGGGGACTTTCAGAAAGCAGAATGTAGGGATAGAAATGTAATAGTCATCAGTGATACTGGGTGTTTACAATGTTCCCTAAACTCCAAGAACTTTATGAGCCTTGTCTTGCTCTATTCTGACAATCACACTTAGAAAAAAATGTTCACTTCTTTTTGTTTGTTTGTTTATTTTTTTGACAGAGAGAAAGAGAGAGCACAAGCAGGGGGAGCGGCAGGCAAAGGGAGAAGCATGCTCCCCGCTGAGCAAAGAGCCAGACGCAGGACTCAGTCTTGGGACGCTAGGATCATGACCCAAGCTGAAGGTAGACATTTAACGAACTAAGCCACCCAGGAGCCAGAAATGTTTACTTCCCATTTTACAGATGAAAAAAATGAGTGCTAAGAGGTTAAATGAGGTCTAAAGTTATAATAGCACTGAGTGGCAGGGCTGCATCCAAACATATAGACTGTTCACTTATTCACTTAACATTTTCAGAAAACCTAATAAAAACTTTTATCCAGCAATGCCCCTGGAACATACATCATATACCTGTTAATCACTACCATCTTTATCTCTTTCCCCATTTATCCTTTCTTTCATATTTGATTACCTTTCTTATCGTTGCCTTTCTCTGTGCAACCTCCCTCAAAAACAACTAGAGAACACAGAAGGAAAAGAAAAGGATAAAATAAATGAAAACTATTCTTTTTCATCCTATGACTGTAAATGTCTGGCTTGCTACTGGCAACTATCTGGGAGACAAGCCTGACTCCTTCCTCAGTACCCCTAGCCAAAGGGCTTACATGTGCTTTAGGTATGGTGTCACACCTATGGTGTCACATAAACAGCTGGGTCCCAGACAGATGAACTTCTAAGTTTCAAAGATTACATGATTTTATGATTTCCTTTTTAAAACTTTGCTATTACCATATTATACACACACACACACACACACACACACATTTGCTATTATATTTATTTATTTATTATATATTACCATACATATTTTAAATATTACCATATTTGTGTATATATATATCTGTTAATAGTTATATATATCTGTTATATACATGTTATAAAATATATATATTTGTTATATATATATTTGTTATAGTTATAAATATACATATATTTATAACTGGGTTATATGGTAATAGCAAATTATATATATTATATATGTATATATTATATATAAAATTCAATTTTCAAGTGTATAAGTCAGTGATCTTTAGTGTATTTGGAAAGTTGTGTAGTCATCGTTAATACCTAAGTGCAGAATGTTTTCATCACTCTGAAAAGAAGCTTCGACACCACTAAATTCACTGCCCATTCTCATTTATCTTAGCCCCCTGGCAACATCTCATCCACTTTCTGTTGCTTTGGACTTGACTATTTCTGAACGTTTCACTTAAATGCAATAAAATGTGAGGCTAGTTATGTCTGGCTTCTTTCACTTAGCATGTTTCCAAGGTTCATTTGATGTGTCAGTGCTTCATTTCCGATATAATTTTCCATTGTATACATAGACTACATTTTGTGTATTGATCACTTGATGGGTATTTGAATTATTCTCAATTTGGGCTACAAATAATGCTTCTTTGAATATTAATGTGTAAGTTTTTGTGCGGAAATATGTCCTCAGTTCTTTAGAGTATATACCCAGGAGTAAAACTGCTGAGTCATTTGATAACTCTACGTTCAACTGTTTGAAGAAAAGCCAAATGGTTTTCCAAAGTGGCTTCATCAATTTACATTGTACCAGCAATGTTTGAGGGTTCTGATCACTCCACATTTTTACTAATATTTGGTATTTTCTGTTTTGTTTTCCTAATATGTGTGCAATGGTATCTCATAGTGATCTTGATTTGCATTTGCCAAATGACTAATGAAACAACATCCATGTGCTTACTGGCTCTTTGTATGTCTGTTTTTAGCAGAAATGTCTATTCAAATCATTTGCCCATTTTAAAATTGGTTCATGTGACTTTTTGTTGTTGAGTTATAAGAGATCGTTATATATTTGGATATGAAACTACTGTCAGACTTATGATTTGCAAATATTTTCTCCCATTTTGTTGGCTATCTTTCCACTTTCATGATACTGTCCTTTAGAAGCACAGAAGATTTGTTGTTATTTTTTTTGGTTACTTGTGCTTTTGGTATTATATCAAAACAACCATTGTCTAATACACCTAAGTTTTCTTCTAAAGGTATTAAGTTTTATACCTTACATTTAGATTTTTTAATCTATTTTGAGTTAATTTTTAAAATTTTCTTTCTTTTTAAGTTTTTTTGTTTATTTGAGAAGGATAGAGAGTGAGACACAGAGAGAGAGCATAAGCAGGGGAAAGAGAGAGAAGCAGGTTCCCTACTGAGCAGGGAGCCTGATATGGGGCTCAATCACAAGACCCTGGGACCTTGACTCAAGCCAAAGGTAGATGCTTCACCAACAAAGCCACACAAGCACTCCAATTTTTTTTTTTTAATTTTAGTTAATGTTTATATGTAAGTTGAGAGATGGGTCCCACTTCAGTCTTTTTCATGTGACTATCCAATTATCCCAGCAACCTTTGTTGAAAAGATATTTTATCCATTAAGCGGTCTTAATACCATTGTTGAAAATCCATTGACCATAGATGTGTGGGTTTACTTGTGAACTGTTCACTCTTTTCTATTAGCCTAGATGTTTACCCCTTACATTACCATACTTTCTCTATTAATCTAGATTTGTATAGAGAAAGCAGACAGCATGGGAATTTGAGACACTGTTTCCAGTCAGCACAGGATTTTGGGGAATGCTCAGGCATGGACAGTAAGAACCAAAAGGAGTCTTCTGATTTTACCAAGGAAGGACAGTCAAGGGCCCACTATTTTCTTTCCCCTGATTTCTTATTAAGGGCACTGACATTATCAGCCATGACCTGAACATTTCTATGCATCATTAATTATTTTGTCTCAACTGTGTTGTCTGATTAATTGTCCCATCTTATAACACTTCTTCAAATTGCTTTGCCATTTCATGATACCATATCTGCCCAAGAGTAGACCTTCAACATCTGAATTCCCAAAACAGACTTCTGTTGGCCCCTGCACCAAATCTGCCAGGACTCAGCCATTCTTTCCTTCCACTGGCAGAGTGATTTTTAAAAACCCGAATCTTTCTGCTTTAGCTCTTCAAAACAGATCTCCCTTAGTTTAAAAGCTAAACAATGATGGAGACATGTATAGTTCTTTAGGTATTTGTCTTAACTCCTCTCTCTACTTCTTCTGACCTATTGTCTTTTTTAGCTGGAACATTCAATCCCTTCTATTCTTCAAGTCTTATAAGGAGAAGTGGGCTTTCTACTGCTTGGGCAAAGTGGCTGCCTTGTGACCCACTAACCCACATGCGCATAGGCCACCCCTCTTCTCACCGTCTCTTCTTTTTTTTTCCTTGTTAACTCCATAATGGACTGTATTTTAGTGATGTCACACCACAAAACTATGCCTTCAATGTCACTGCTGATCTCAGCATTATTAAATACAATAGACTCTTAGTCCAGAGACTGATACAGTCAACCTTGCTTTTCTTGATTTTTTTTCTCCTTTCCTGGATCAGTCATGTCACTCCTTCCAGGTCCTCCACCTATGTCAGTGGCTCTCTTCAGTTTCTGTTATGATTGGCTCTCCCTCTATTCTCTCCTAAATATTAACATTATCCATGGTTCTTTCCTAAGCTAGCTTCAGTTTTGACTTTGTGTACTCTCTCTGCATGACTTGGAAGAAAAATCAGATTTTCATATCTTTGAAACACACTAATCAACTCATCTGTGTATCCTGCTCTAATTTGCTTCTTGTTTTCCAGCTGACCGCTTGGCATCTTCAATTGGCTGTTTCATAGGAACTTCAAGATCAAAAAGTCCAATATATATGAATACAAGATTTTTCCTTTCCTCTTCTCAGTGAGTGGTATTACTTTGATAGCTAAGGCTAAAACCTAACCATCAATCCACATATCCTTTCTCTCATGCATTTTTCATAAGTAGTCACAAAAATCTAAATATTCCACCACTTATTATAAGTTGTGCAGCAAGTTCTAAGAGAGGAGTGGGTGTTTGAAATGGCAGTTAAGGGGAATGATAGAGAAAATTAACTATCAAATAGAATAATTGCTTGGTAAAGCTGAAGTATGAGGCTGCATATTCACGTTGTGTTACTTTGTGGCTATTTGTGATTTTTTTCTAGAGTATTAGGCAGTCCTAGGGGTACCATCAGAGAAGCTGGATGATAACATTGGCCCAGAATAGATACCAAGGAGCTAGTTTGATGAAAGAACAAAGTCTAAATTGCCAGGAAAAAAAAAAATCTCTGGTAGAAAAAGATCAGTCTTTATGATATTGATTTTAACTTTCTTAGGATTACGATTGTAAACTTAGTTATAAAAATTCAGTTATCTGAAAAGGAAACATTTAAAATTCAATTTCATGCTTTTTTGTGTTCTGCTCTGGCTCCTAAGCAGCAAGTAAAGGGAAAATTTCAATAACTGACTCAGAGCAAGCCACTTTATCAGTTACATCACCACATATCAGCTAGGGTTTGCTTTCCCTGCCTTATACATTTTATTTTAAGAACAATAGGTGGCTTTAGATTATAGTATTTTGGCAGAATCTGAAAGTTCTAAAATTAAATATATTGTTAGGCTGTGCCAATAGGAGCCTTTAGAAGCTGACTAGAAGCTGAGAGAAGGGATTTACTTTTCCTGTTAGCTTTCTGCTTCTGTCTTATCACCCAAGCAACAGTTTTATCCTTGGCAACAGCAGCTGATTCTTTATAAAAGCAGCTGGTTCCAGTTTGCGGTGTTTTTTTCTACACTTACCTCCAAACAGCCCTGTCATACAACTCAAATATACCAGAGCCAGCTTCAGGTGGCCCATTCTTGAAGGTCTTAGCCCCAGCTCTTTGGGCACTCTCCTTTGTGCTGATTCCAACACTTACTGAATCTCTATTAAGTCAGTGTGCCAGGCAATTCAAACTCCTTACACTCATAGCTATTGATTTAAAAACAAGGGTTCCTAGAACTTAGTTTTATAGAAATTAAATGGAGATAACTAAGGGTGAAACTTGTCTCTTACCATCAATATTGATTTTTGAATATATAAATTCCCTGAAGGAATAATAAGAAAACCCCCATCAATCTTATTAAAAACTTTGTATTAAAAAATAAGTTTATGTGTAATAATTCATGAAATTAAAGCTCTCTATATTGCTTGTATTAATGCATACTTAAAATAACTCTAATTGTAGAACATTTTAACACTCAGAACCTAATGATTGAAGAAAATAAAATAAATAATTCCAATTTGCATATACATTTTTACTGCAAACAAGGAAAGAATGGTGATCACTACAAGATTTTTAAGTACAAAAATTAATTTGTGGAAAAATGGACCAACTTCGAGTAGACAAAGCATTAAGGTTAAATTTATGACAGTTACAGAGAGCCTGGGTGGCTCAGTAGGTTACACGTTCAACTCTTGATTTCAGCTCAGGTCAAGATATCAGGGTCATGACACTGAGCCCCACATCAGTCTCCTTGCTTAGTGCACAGTCTGCTTTGACTTCTCTCTCCATCTGCCTCTAGCCCATACACCACCCCCACTCATGCTCTCTCTTTCTCTAAATATATATATATATATATATGCATTCATTTTTTTCATTCATTAATTTCATTCATATATATAGAGAGATATATATTATATTTGAATGACAGCTATGGAAAAATTATTCATTTGTTCATGTATTTTTAAGTGGATAATAAATGAGGGGAAGAAAATTTCAAGGCTGTCTATATTCCATAGGGTACACTTAAAGACTGATGTGGTATTTTTATCTTTAAAAAAATCAAAATTCACACTATACTGTATGTTATATTTTTTCTAACATTTAAATAGTAAGTGACAATTTTTGATTTCAATTTAACATTTTTGAGGGAGTATATTCTATTGAAAATTTCTTTTGGAAATTATCTGGGCAAAAATTTTTGAAGACCACTGCTTTGTATTAACACAAGAAGAGAGGTGCCAAAGTGGTTCAGTAGATTGAGTGTCTGGCTCTTGGTTTCAGCTCAGGACGTGATCGTGGGTTCATGGGATTGAGCCTCGCATAGGGCTGTTGCTCAGCATGGAGTCCGCTTGAGATTCTCTCTCCCTCTCCCTCTGCCCCTCCCCCCACTCTCTTGTGTGTCCTTGCTCTCTCTCTCAAATAAATAAATCTTAAAAAAAAAATTAGAGAGGAAACAAGTACAAACAAGGGAAAAGAGTGCAGCACTCTGAAGGTTTTGATGGATGGAACCCTTTGTGTGAAGGCTTGATAGATGTGGTAATGGCAAAGGATCTGAGTGCATCTGACTAGAGAACTGATGGCTTCACTCCTAGGGCAAGCTCTGTGGGTGTGAAACATAATGCCCATGCTCAGAAGGTCCTGTATTTGGTTTAATATTCTACTGGCATGTTCTTAAAATTCTTAGTAACTTATTCTTTAAATTATGAAAGTTAATGGGACAGTGGAGCCTGAGCCTCTCCACCACCATATTTACATATAGCATTGATGATGCCATGTGTACACAGAATACCATGGGCCACTATATATGTAAATTCAGAGAGATACCACAATTAAGGGGGCGAAACAGAGAAAAGGAAGAAAAGGAAAGAAAAGGAAAAATAAGAGAAGAGAAACATAAAACTTAATAGATTTTATGCTACATTCCTTGAAATTTTCCTAGGGAAATGTTCTTTCCTCATTTCTTTTTTCAACCCCGCTGTATTGTCTCCCTAAGAATGAGCACCATGGATCAAATCTCTAGAGCAAACAGCCTTGGGTTTTCATAATTAGCATCAGAGAGAGTCAATAAATAACCGCACTTATCAAATCTCTTGACCAGAGGAACCTGCAAGTCAGAACCAAGCTGAAGACCTCAATGATCTCACAAAAGTGAGGGAAGATCAGACTTTTGAACTCAGATTCCACACTCAGCCCCAATCATCCTCCAAATCACATCCATCCATCCTGCATAAGAACACAGCTTTCACATCCCTGAAGTACTCTCCACACAGCCCCATGCTCACAGGTGACACCCATCACAGAACGCCAGCTTCAGCATGCTCAGCTTGTAAACAAATGTCACCTGACACAGGTATGTTTTTGAAATCAAATCACAGAAAAAAGAATATGTGAAGAAATAACTCAGAGTTCAATTACTAAAGTCTAGGTCTCCAAGGCATCATAGTGATCCAGAGCCAAAGCCAAGCGGGGTGAATTGGAAGGATGCCTGAATTCCACCCAGAGTGTTCCTCCAGCTCAGTGTCTTTTTCACATTGTTCCCCTGGAAAACAACCTTGTTTGGACCTAGGCTTTCTGGTACATACATAGTGTCAGAGTAGCTCACAAAGTAGCGACTTCCTTACAGTAGTCTTTGGAAATCTTACTTTGCTGGCAAGAATAGGCTGGGAAGGGAGAACAGGAGAAGGTGGTACTGACTCCAGCTCTCCACTCCCCCACCCATGTTTCTTTCCTCCACCGCCTGTGGCCATCACTGGAAGTCCCCAGGCAAATAGGAGGAGCTTTCACTAGTATCTGTCCCTTTGAAGGCCAGATAATGAGTAAAGGGTTTGCCGCATTAGTTACTGATATTAGAGTTATCTGGCAAGGAAAAGAATTCAAGTATTGACCATATAAGTGAGGCTACTGTGAGGTGAAAACACCAGACTTTGAATTGGGAGATGTGAGATGTAATTTCAGTCTGACAGTAACACATTTTGTGATCTGAACTGCATTAGTTTATTTCTCTGAACTTGGACTTATCCTTGGTAAAACAGATGTAGAATAATTATAATACTCAATCACTCCAAAATATGACTACAGGAAAAAGAGCTTGCACAAATGAGAAGGACATTATTTTTGGTGTTCAAACATTTTAATCCTACCATATATCTAAGGTTTTCCTACCCCCAAAAAAACATGTGAGATAAGGAAGCCAGGTGTTGTCATTTCCATCTTATAAATAAGAAAATTGAGTATCAAAAATATTGTGGGGGGCGCCTGGGTGGCTCAGTGGGTTAAAGCCTCTGCCTTCGGCTCAGGTCATGATCCCAGGGTCCTGGGATCGAGCCCCGCATCAGGCTCTCTGCTCAGCAGGGAGCCTGCTTTCTCCTCTCTCTCTGCCTGCCTCTCTGCCTACTTGTGATCTCTGTCTGTTAAATAAAATAAATAAAATCTTTAAAAAAAAATATTGTGGAACTTATCCAATGTTAAAATAGTGAATACACAGAAAAGCTGTGACTAGGATTCCAGACTCATTATTCTTCATACTTGGAGATTGTCCAGAGAAAAGATTTTTCTCAAGGCTCAGCAACATTTTTGTGACAGATTACGACTAACGTTTAGGGGTGCAGGTATCCTACAAAGATTCTGGTAGGTATGGTTGGCACTTGGAATGTGGAAATCAAAAAATAAATTTTGACTATAGAAAATAGATGAAAACAATGGATTATACGTGATGTAGTATTTTAAGATTTGGAAAAAGTTAAAAACAATATATGTTTTTCTCAGCCTAAACAAGATTGTTTCAGAGAAGGGTCATCATTTTATGTGAATGAACCAAAACCCTGATTTGAGAGGGCAGTCAGTCATACAATCACCCCTTGGACAGAGCCCTTTATTTCCATGCAGAATGACAGCTTCCAACCTCAGTGATGACGGCCTCCCAGCCACTCTGTTCCTGACAGGGATCCCAGGGGTGGAGTGGGCCCACGTCTGGATTGCCATCCCCTTCTGTGCTGTGTATCTGGTAGCTCTGGCTGGGAATGCTGCTCTCATCCTGGTCATTGTGACAGACCGTGCTCTTCATGCACCCATGTACCTCTTCCTGTGCCTTCTCTCACTCACTGACCTGGCTCTCAGCTCTACCACTGTGCCCAAGACTTTAGCCATTTTGTGGCTCCATGCTGGTGAGATTTCCTTTGGTGGATGTCTAGCACAGATGTTTTCTGTCCATTCTATCTATGCTCTGGAGTCCTCGGTTCTTCTTGCTATGGCTTTTGATCGTTATGTGGCTATCTGCAACCCACTGAGATATACAACCATTCTCAACCATACCATCATAGGCAGAATTGGCCTTGCTGGCATACTCCGGAGTATAGCTGTTGTCTCTCCATTCATCTTCTTGCTGAGGCGACTGCCTTACTGTGGTCACCATGTCATGGCACACACATACTGTGAGCACATGGGCATCGCTCGCCTGGCCTGTGCCAACATCACTGTCAATATTGTCTATGGGCTGACTGTGGCTCTGCTGGCCGTGGGTCTGGATTCCATCCTCATTGCCATTTCCTACGGCTTTATCCTCCATGCTGTCTTCCGCCTGCCATCTCAAGATGCCAGGCACAAGGCTCTGAATACCTGCAGTTCCCACCTCGGAGTCATCCTGGTCTTCTACATTCCTGCCTTCTTCTCCTTCCTTACCCACCGCTTTGGGCAGCACCGAGTCCCCAAGAATGTGCACATCTTTCTGGCAAACCTCTATGTTCTGGTGCCTCCTGTGCTTAACCCAATCATCTATGGGGCTAGAACCAAGGAGATTCAGAGTCGACTTCTGAGACTGCTCCACTTGAGGAAGGGCTCAGTGTGAGTTCTGAGTAGGACTTGGAAATGATAAAGAAAGGTAAATGAGCAGAATAATTGTCTAGAAGCTTTTACATTAATGGGAGCCTATGAAGTGAGATAAGGGAGAAAGAGAAATAGTCAGATAAATTGGATATGTTGAATATGATGGTGAATGGTCTCCTTGAGCAATTCTGAATTGCCCAGAACGAGATTATATTTTTTCTGTCATCTCAGTTAGGGGCTATAATTTGTCAAGAAGAAAGACATTCCTGTCTGGAATTCACACTATACCTCATGGTTGCAATATTCTATTGGGAAGTGAGGTGAGAAACAAAAGGGATAACCTTCAGAGTGCGTTTGAATCTGAAATCCAAAACTTTGGGCAGTGGCTAAGAACATGAAAACTAAAATTAAATCATAGTGATTATGTTTAAGTGGTGTCTCCTCTATCAGTTTTGTGCTTTGAGCAAGTTGCTAAATACTTTTCTCCTTATTCTGGTTAACTGTGAATGGGGATAATGATCATTTTTAACTCTTGAGGTTGTGGTGAGGATTGACAAATCACTGAATGTATGTAGAAATCTTACAATAGTGTCTGAAATATAAAATGCTAAATAAATACATAAGTGTAAGATGTAAAAGTTGGAAACTTCTCAAAAGATGTAACTTCTGAAAACATTTCATTTTTATAACTTATCTAAGTCTTGTAGTATCTGAGCTCACACTATTGTAATAACTGGTGTCTGAAAGTTAGACAGTACTGGGGATATGATTAGTGCTCAATAAAACCATGTTATCTCCCTTTACTATCCACTCCTCTGATAAGTTCATTTCCATTTTGCCATAATTTTACCCCTTATTAAGTTATTATAGAAGCCTGATTAGAGTTCCAGTACCTTTATGGATAGTCCCTTGTTGACATCAGTAACTGTGCCTTTTTAAAGTTTATCATATTGAAATCTGTTGAAATTTTTGTATGTAAAAATTAATGTTTCTCAGCAAAAATCATATATAGATATATTTCTTCCCTATTACTGCCATCCAAGCATCTATTTTTGTCTTTGGTGATAACAATCGATTCTAATAGAAGCAGTAGGTTCTGAGTGGAGCTTTTTTATTGTTCCTTACTTTGAAACAACCCTGTCATGCCCCTCAGATAGACCACCTGACTGGAATCCCTCCTCACAGGTCTGGGTCCAGACATAAGGACACTCTCCTTTTCCCAAACCTCCTCTCTTAGGACCATTGCTATTTACAGCTGTTACTCTCAATTATGATTTCATTGTCACAATGTGGAAACAAAACTCTCTCCACTCCCAACTATGTATTTACAGAAACAAGGGTCCTCAGTGTTTATTTTTATAAAAATAATATTACAAATAAATAAATATGAACACATTACATTGACTCCATATTGACTTGTAAATACATGAGGTAATTTGAAAGGAAGTATCATCCATCTACCTCACTGAGGAACAGACACTTCTCCAACACTTCTCGAAAGAAGACATACAAAAAGCTAACAGAAACATGAAAAAAAAAATGTTCATCACACGCCATCATGGAAATACAAATCAAAACCATAATGAGATACTACCTTACACCAGTTAGAATGGCAAAAATTAAAGAGGCAGGAGACAATAAATTTTGTGGATGTGGAGGATGTGGAGAAAAGACAACCCTCTTACACTGTTGGTGGGAATGCAAGCTGGTACAGCCACTCTGAAAAACAGTATGGAGGCTCCTCAAGATGTTAAAAATGGAGTCTACCTTATCACCCAGCAATTGCACTACTAGGTATTTACCCAAAAGAGACAGATGTAGTGAAAAAAAGGGGCACATGTTCGTAGCAACAATGTCCACAATAGCTAAACTGTGGAAGGAGCCAAGATGCCCTTCAACAGATGAATGGATAAAAAAGATGTGGTTCATATATATTATGGAATATTACTTAGCCATCACAAAGGATGAATACCCACCGTTTGCACTGACATGGATGAAACTGGAGGGGATTATGCTAAGTGAAAAAAGTGAAGAAGAGAAAAACAATTATCATATAGTTTCACTCATATGTGCAATATAGGAATAACACAGAGGACCGTAGAAGAAGAGAGGGAAACTGAGTGGGGAGAAATCAGAGAGGGGCAGGAACCACAAGAGACTATGAACTCTGGTAAACAAGCAGGGTTTCAGAGTGGGTGGGTGGTGGGGAGATGGAGTAGTCAGGTGATGGTTCTTAAGGAGATGGAATGTGTTGGGATAAGCACTGGGTGTTAAATGAAACTAACGAATCATTGAACACTAAATCAAAAGCTAACGATATACTATACAGTGGCTAACTAAACAAAATTTTAAAAATGGAATAATATTTTCAAAGCAAATTTAAAGATTTTCATATTGCATTTATTAATGTGTGATTATAATTATTATAATGAAACACTTGAACACTTGGAATCCATTCTATTTTTTAAGATTTTATTTATTCATTTGCAATAGAGAGATACAGAGGGAGAGCATGAGCACAGGTAGAGGCAGAGGGAGAGGGAGAAGCAAAATCCCTGCTGAACTGGGCGTCTGGCACAGGGCTCGATTCCACGACCTGGAGATCATAACCTGAACCGAAGACAAATGCTTAACCATCTGAACCACCCAGGTGCCCCTTTAGAAACCTATTCTTTTTTAAAGATTTTTTAAAAGATTTTATTTATTTATTTGACAGACAGAGATCACAAGTCAGCAGAGAGGCAGGCAGAGAGAGAAGAGGAAGCAGGCTCTCCACTGAGCATAGAGCCCAATGTGGGGCTTGATCCCAGGACCCTGGGACCATGACCTGAGTTGAAGACAGAGGCTTTAACCCACTGAGCCACCCAGGTGCCCCTAGAACCTATTCTTAAAGGAAATAAAATAATTCATTGTATTATTACAAGTATGTAAGAGTTATCATCCTGAGATATTCAAGCAGAATTACACACATGGGAAAGTGAACCAACTTCAAAGAAGGCGGCAATAATTTAAAGTTTCTGAAAGTTAAGAAACTTGTTCATATACTTTTTAAAAAATTAACATATAATGTGTCATTTACTTCAGGGATACGGGTCTATGAGTCATCAGTCCTATGAAATTCACAACACACCACAGCACATACCCTCTCCATTGTCCATCACCCAGACACCCTATCCCTCCTACCCTCCTCTCCTCCAGCAACCCTCTGTTTGTTTTCTAAGATTAAGAGTCCTTATGGTTTGTTTCCCTCTCCAGTCCCATCTTGTTTCATTTTTCCCTCCCTTCCTCCCATGACTCCTCACCCTGCCTCTTAAATTCCTCATATCAGAGGGATCATATAATAATTGTCTTTCTCTGATTGACTTATTTCACTTAGATAATACCTTCTAGTTCCATCCATGTCATTGCAAATGACAAAACCTGGGATTTTTTATGGTTGCATAATATTCCGTTATATATATTTTTTTTTAAAAAATGGAATATATATAAAATGGAATATATATATAGGTTCTGCATTATGCATATATGCATAATATATATGTATAATGGAATATTTTATGTATATGTATGTATGTATATATATATGTGTGTGTATATATATATATATATATATATGCCACATCATCTTTATCCATTCATCTGTTGATAGACATCTAGGCTCTTTCCATAGTTTGGCTATTGTGGACATTGTTGCTATAAACATTCATGTGCATGTGTCCCTTCAGACCACTACATTTGTATCTTTAGGGTCGATATCCAGTAGTGCGATTGCTGGATCATAGGGTAGCTCTCTTTTCAACTTTTTGAGGAACTTCCATACTATTTTCCAGAGTGGCTGCACCAGCTTGCATTCCCACCAGCAGTGTAGGAGGGTTCCCCTTTCTCTACAGCCTCACCAACACTTGTCATTTCCTGGGTGATTATTTTTAGTCATTCAGATTGGTGTGAGGTGGTTTCTAAACATGGTTTTGATTTGTATTTCCCTGATGCTGAGTCATGTTGAGGATTTTTTTCATGTGTATTGGCCATTTGGATGTTTTCTTTGCAGAAATGTCTGCTCATGTCTTCTGCCCATTTCTTGATTGGATTATTTGTTCTTTGGGTGTTGAGTTTGGTAACTTCTTTATAGATTTTGGATACTAGCCCTTTATCTGATATGTCCTTTGCAAATATCTTCTCCCATTCTGTTGGTTGTCTTTTGGTTTTGTTGACTGTTTCCTTTGCTGTGTAAAAGTTTTTGATTTTGATGAAGTCCCAAAAGTTCATTTTTGCCTTTGCTTCCCTTGCCTTTGGTGATGTTTCTAGGAAGAAGTTGCTGTGGCTGAGGTCAAAGAGGTTTCTGCTGTGTTTTCCTCAAGGATTTTGATGGATTTCTCTCTCATAATGAGGTCTTTCATCCATTTTGAGTCTGTTTTTGTGTGTAGTGTAAGGAAATGGTCCAGTTTCATTTTTCTGCATGTGGCTGTCCAATTTTCCCAACACCATTTGTTGAAGAGACTGTCTTTTTTCTATTGGACATTCTTTCCTATTTTGTTGAAGATTAGTTGACCATAGAGTTGAGGTCCATTTCTGGGTTCTCTATTCTGTTCCATTGATCTATGTGTCTGTTTTTGGGCTGGTACCATACTGTTTTGATTATTACAGCTTTGTAACAGAGCTTGAAGTCTGGAATTGTGATGCCACCAACTTTGATTTTCTTTTTCAACATTCATCTGGCTATTCAGGGTTTTTTCTGGTTCCATAAAAATTTTAGGATTATTTGATCCATTTGTTTGAAGAAAGGTGATGGTATTTTGATAGAGATTGCTTTAAATGTGTAGATTGCTCAAGGTAACATAGACATTTTTACAATATTTGTTCTTCCAGTTTATGAGCATGAAATTTTTTTCCATGTCTTTTTGTCTTCCTCAATTTCTTTCATGAGTACTTGATAGTTTTCTGAGTACAGATTCTTTGCCTCTTTGGTTAGGTTTTTTTCCTAGGTATCTTATGGTTTTGGGTGCAATTGCAGGTAGAATCGACTCCTTAATTTATCTTTCTTCTGCAGTGTATAGAAATGCAACTGATTTCTGTGCATTGATTTTATATTCTGACACTTTCCTGTATGAGTTCTGGCAGTTTTGGAGTGGAGTCTTGGGTTTTTCCACATAACGTTTATCATATCATTTACAAGGAGTGAGAGTTTGATTTCTTTGCCAGTTCAGATGTATTTTATTTCATTTTTTGTCTGATTGCTGAGGCTAGGACTTCTAGTACTATGTTGAACAGCAGTTGTGATAGTGGACAGCTCTTCATGTTTCTCAGCTTAGAGGAAAAGCTCTCAGTTTTTCCACAGTGAGAATGATATTCACTGGGGGTTTTTCATAGCTGGCTTTTATAATATTGAGTATGAACCCTCTATCCCTCCACTGTGAAGAGTTTTGATCAAGAAAGTATGGTGTACTTTGTCAAATGCTTTTTCAGCATCTATTAAGAGTATCATATGATTCTTGTTCTTTTATTAATGTATTGTATCACATTGATTTGCAGATGTTGAACCAACCTGGCAGCCCAGGAGTAAATCCCACTTGGCTGTGGCGAATAATCCTCTTAATGTACTGTTTGATTCTATTGGCTAGTATTTTGGTGAGAATTTTTGCATTCATGTTCATCAGGGATATTGGTCTATAATTCTTCTTTTTGATGGGGTCTTTATCTGGTTTTGGGATCAAGGAGATGCTGGCCTCATAAAATGAGTTTGGAAGGTTTCCTTCCATTTCTGTTTTTTGGAACAGTTTCAGGAGAATAAGTATTAATTCTTCCTTAAATGTTTGGTGGAATTCCCCTGGGAAACCCTCTGGCCCTGGGCTTTTTTCGGGTGGAGGGAGATTTTTGGTTACTGCTTCAATCTCCTTACTGGTTTTGGGTTTGTTTAGGTTTTCTGTTTCTTCCCAGTTCAGTTTTGGTAGTTTATGTGTCTCGAGGAATGCATCCATTTCTTCCATATTGTCAAATTTGCTGGTGTACAGTTGTTCATAATATGTTCTTATAATTGTTTGTATTTCTTTGGCTTTGGTTGTGATCTCTCCTCTTCCACTCGTGATTTTATTAATTTGGGTCCTTTCTCTTATCTTTTTGATAAGTCTGCCAGGTGTTTATCAATCTTATTAATTCTCTCAGAGAACCAGGTCCTGGTTTCATTGATCTTTTCTACTGCTCTTTTGGTTTCTATTTCATTGACTTCTGCTCTGGTCTTTATGATTTCTCTTCTTCTGCTGGGTTTAGGCTTTCTTTGCTGTTCTTTCTCCAGCTCCGTTAGGTGTAGGGTTAGGTTGTGTATTTGAGACCTTTCTTGTTTCTTGAGAAAGGCTTGTGTGCTATAGACTTTCCTCTCAGGACCACCTTTGCTATACCCCACAGATTTTGAACAGTTATGTTTTCATTATCGTTTGTTTCCATGAATTTTTCCAATTCTTTAATTTTCTGGTTGACCCATTCATTCTTTAGTAGGATGCTCTTTAGTCTCCATGTATTTGAGTTCTTTCCAACTTTCTTCTTGTGGCTGAGTTCTAGTTTCAAAGCACTGTGGTCTGAAATATGCAGGGTATGATCCCAGTCTTTTGGTACTGGTTGAGAACTGATTTGTGACCCAGGATGTGATCTACTCTGGAGAATGTTCAATGTGCACTAGAGAAGAAAGTCTATTCTGTTGCTTCAGGATGGAATGTTCTGAATATAACTGTGATGTCCATCTGATCCAGTGTGTCATTTAAAGCCTTTATTTCCTTGTTGATCTTTTGCTTAAATGATCTGTCCATTTCAGTGATGGGGATGTTAATGTCCCCTACTATTATTGTATTATTACCAATGTGTTTCTTTGATTTTGTCATCAATTGGTTTATATAATTGGCTGCTCCCCTGTTAGGGACATAGATATTTAAAATTATTAGATCTACTTGTTAGGCAGACCTTGTTAGACAGAACTAGTTTCTTCCTCATCTCTTATTATAGTCTTTGGCTTCAAATCTAATTTATCTGACATAAGGACTGCTTCACCAGCTTTCTTTTGATATGCATTAGTATGGTAAATTGTTTTCCACCCCCTCACTTTAAATCTGGAGGTGTCTTTGGGTCTAAAATGAGTTTCTTGCAGACAGCTTGTTGATGGGTCTTGTTTTTTTTTTCCATTATGATACCCTGTGTCTTTTTATTGGGTGATTTAGCCCATTTACATTCAGGGTAACTATTGAAAGATATGACTTCAGTGCCATTATATTGCCTATGAGGTGACTATTACTGTATATTGTCTCTTCCTTTCTGGTCTGTTACTTTATTCTCTCTCTTCACTTAGAGGACCCCTTTCAGTATTTCCTATAGGGCTCATTTGGTGTTTGCAATTTCTTTTAGTTTTTGTTTGTCCTGGAAGCTTTTTATTTCTCCTTCTATTTTCAATGACAGCCTGCCTGTATATAATATTCTTGGCTGCGTGTATTTCTCATTATTGCTCTGAATATATTATGCCAGTCCTTTCTGGCTGGTCAGGTCTCTGTAGAGAGGTCTGCTGCCAATCTGATATTTTTACCATTGTATATTACAAACTTCTTATCCTGAGCTGCTTTCAGGATTTTCTCTTTGTCACTGAGACTTGCAAGTTTTACTATTAGATCATGGGGTGCGGACATATTTTTATTGATTTTGAGGGGGATTCTCTGTGCCTCCTGGATTTTGATGCTTTTTTTTTTCCCCCTTTGCCATATTATGGAAATTCTCTACTATAATTTGCTCCAGTATACCTTCTGCCTCCCTCTCTCTTCTTCTGGGATCCCAATTTTTCTAATATTGTTTCAGCTCATGGTATCACTTACCTCTTGAATTCTCCCCTCATGGTCCGGTAGTTGTTTGTCTCTCTTTTGCTCAGTTTCTTTATTCTCCAGCATTTGGTCTTCTATGCCACTAATTCTCTCTTCTGCCTAATTTATCCTAGCAGTAAGAGTCTCCAGTTTTAATTGCACCTCATTAATAATCTTTTTATTTCAACTTGGTTATATTTTAGTTCTTTTATTTCTCCAGAAAGGGATTTTATTTATCCAGAAAGGGACTCTCTAGTATCTTCTCTGGTTTTCTCAAGCCCAGCTAGCATCTTTATAATCATCATCCTGAACTCTAGTCCCAACATCTTACTGATATCCATATTGATTAGGTCCCCAGCCATTGGTATTGCCTCTTGTTCTTTTTTTTTTTTTTGAGGTGAGTTTTTCTGCCTTGTCATTTTATACAGATAAGAACAGATGAATCAGAGAACAAAATACTAAAAGGATAGCACTGACCCCAGAAAAATATACAGTAACCAAATCAAAAGAGACATGAAACTGGAGGGAGAAAAAACTAAAGAAAAAAAATATAGATATATAGATATAGATAGATACTGGTGAATAGAACAGAGCCACACACTTGATTTGGGGTTTATTTTGGTCTGTTAGAAGAAACTGTCTCCCAAAATTCTAAAGAAAGAAAAATATATATATACACAAAAATAAAGGTAAACACAATGAGGTGATGGAATATGACTGTAAAGATGAAAATTTAAAAAGATTTTTAAAAAGGAATTGATATAATAAGAAGTTGGTTGAAAAAAAGGAAAAAAAAGTAGGAAAGAATGTGATCAGACTGGAGGCTAGAACAAAGCCATAAACTAGATTTAGGATATATTTTGAACTGTTAGAAGAAACTGTATCCCAAAATTTTAAAGAAAGAAAAAAGTATATATATACAAAAAATAATGTTAAATATGATAAAAGGATAAAATGAAAATTTAAAAAGATGTTTAAAAAGGTATTGATAAGATAAAATAGTAAAGAAAGGTTAAAATGGAAAAGAGGAAAAAAATTTTTAAAAATAGAATAAGAAAAAAATAAAATTTAAAAAGTTTAACTTTGAAATATTAGTCATGGGGGAAAAGCCATGAATTCTATGTGTTGTATTTCCCTAGCTCTGAAGTTTTGTAGTTCTCATTGATTGGTGCACTTGTTCTTGGCTGGTTGTTCTTGCTGATCATCTGGGGGAGGGACCTGTTGCAGTGATTCTCAAATATTTTTGCCTGAGGTGGAATTGCACCAGCCTTGCCAGGGTCCAGGCTAAACAGTCTGCTCAGTTTTTCTCTTGGTATCTTTTGTTCCCTGAGTGCTTTCTGTACATCTTTGGAAAACAGGAATGAAGATGGTGGCCTCCCAATCTCTGGCCCAGAGGAGCCAAGAGCTCAGGCCCCTTTTCAGTGAGCCCTCAGAGAAAAACAGTCAATCACTCCTGTCTCTCTTGTCTCTGGCTGCACTCGAAACTCACTTGGCCTATGACTGAGTATTTCTATCTCTGGTGCATAGCCCCGTTTTGAGTCTCCAAACCAAGTAGATTCCTGCATTGCACTCCCATGCCACTCCCCCCAGGGGAAGAAGGTGAGTCTCCCCAGATCTGCCACTTGTAGTGTCGCTGCTACAACTGTGCCAGGCATCACTGTTAAAAGTAATCCTGAAAGCCCCCTCCTCGGTTCTATCTCTGCAGGTGGCTTCCCTGTTCCTTTCCCAGGGAACTCTGATGCACTCAGGCACCCCCTGTCTTTCTGTGACCCTGAGGGTCCCGAGACCACACTGTCCCTGCGAGGGCTCCACCCTCCCCTGCCCCCACTTAGCCTTTGGAGTTACATCCCTCAGTGAAGCAGAATTTTAAACATTTCACTTTTGTGCTCTGCTGTGCACTACTGCTGTGCTACTACTTCCCAGGAGCCATCCCCTCTCCCCGCAGTCTGTCTTCCCATATATTGCCCGAGATTCATTTCTCCACACGTCCTACCTTCCAGAAAGTGGTTGCTTTTCTGTTCATAGAATTGCTGCTCTTCTTCTCTTCAATCTCCTGTGGAGTTTGCAGGTGTTCAGAATGATTTGATTACTATGTAACTGAACTCCTGGTGTGGATGATATCTAAGTCTTCTACTCCTCCACCACCTTGCTCCTATCTGTTGTTCAAATACTTTAAATGGGTAATGATGAGTTGGAAATTTCTAGGGCATAAAGTTTCCATGAGCTAAATTAAAAATTATCATATAGGAATTCTATTTTTAAATGCCAATATTAACAGTATACTAGAAATTAAAACTGTTTCTACTCTTTGAACTTTTAATGATAATTCTTAGACTCAACTCAAAGTTATGAAAGGGAAATGTAATGTTTTGAAAATTCTTTTAGGAAATCATCACATAAAATTATTTTTTAAAGATTTATTTACTTAATACTTTAGAGAAAGAGAGTACATAGGGGTGGAGGTGGGCAGTAGGAGATGGAGAGAGGATCCCAAGCAGATACCAAGCACAGTGCTCCTAGTGCATAGCCCACAGAGGGGCTCCATCTTATGAACCTGAGATCATGACCTGAGCCAAAATCAAGAAAAGGATACTTAACTAATGGAGGCATCTGGGTGTGACAACAACATAAAATTCTTAAAGAACATTAAATTGAAGTAATTTGAGAGGAGGGAGGTATGTTACAAGGGAAGAGAATAGTGTACTTTGAAGTCATAGAAAAAAAATCAATTAATCCTGGAAGGTGCTTTGATAGAGGGAATCTTTCATATAGGGACCTGATGCATGGCTGAAGTTCAGATATCTGAGGGGATCCACCTAGAGTATGGTTAACATTTCTTACCAGGTCTGTATCCATGGCAAATGAAGGGAGCACTTGCATAGAACCCATGCAGAGAAGGGCATTGTGCTTTCCTTAACACTCTATGGTCACCCTCATGAAATTCTTGATAATTTTATTTTTGAGCTTGTGTTTTGTAGGTGAAGCCTATATTGGAACGATGTATGCATGTGCTCACCACCATTGTTTGCTGACATTGAGCACAGAACTCTGGTGAATTCACAGTGAGAGGGAGTTCAGCAAAACACACAGAATAAAGAGAAGAGAAGAAATGGAGGAAACAAGAAAAGAAAAGAGAAAGAAAGAGAGGAGACGGGAGGATAAAACCTAAAACAAAATATACCAGATGTTTCATTTCCTCTTTCCTAGAAAAGTCATCAAGGAAGATTTTCCAAAATATTCCTCATGTTTTCAATCTCCTCCTCATTCTTTCTCTCAAAATGTGCATCACAGACCATATCCCTGGAGGAGGCCAATTTGGTTTATACTCCTGAGCCTCACAGACAGAGGCACTAAATAAGCTTGCTTATCAAGCCCATTCACCAACGGAGGCTGGGACACAGAGCTGAGCCGAAGACAATCACTGAGCCCTGAAAACAGAGAGCAAACAAAGATCAGACATTTCAACCCAGATTACACATTCAGACCCTTCTGTTCTCTCCTACCACACCCACCTGATCCTGCACACAGCTTTCACCTCCTTTAATAACTCTGTGCATTCAGATACCCACCTCCTGCACAAGCTGCACTCGGGCACCCTCTGCCCACACAGCCTCACACTCAGCACACCCTCTCACAGAGCTCCAACTTCAGCGGGCTCCACCTGCAAGTGCATGTTTTCCATACAGGTATGTTCTTCAAATCCGGTTGCCCAACAACTGTGTTCTATGACAGAACACAGAGTTAAATTATTGGGGTCTAGGTCAGAGATGGGGACCTCAAAGGCCAGACCCTGAGACAGTTTCCAGAGGATGCTCCCATTATGGACCAGAGTGGCACTCCCTCAGTATCCATATCCCATTGTTTCCTAGGGAAAAAAAAAATTTCTAACTCTGCTCTAACCATAGGTTTTCTGTCCCTCACATCCCAGATGGTCACAGAGTACTACACCTTATAATTCCACTTGGAAACTTCCTTAATGGGCAAGAATGGGCTGGAAAGAATAGGGAAGGGAAGACGGTAGTGATTCCAGCTCTCTGCCCACAACCATCCAAGCCTCTCTGCCTGCTGCAGTCAAAGCTTGTGTCAAGTCCAAGCCCAAGACCTTCATCAGTGAAGGTCTCTATACAAATAGGAGGGGCTCCCTAATTCTCTCTACATTTGAATTTCAGATAATTAGGAAAGTGTTTGCAGCTTTATGAGTTGATATTTTTCAAAATGCCTTGTTTGAGAGAGAGAGGAACTCAGATATTGGTCATAGTCATGGACATCTGGGTCAGGTAAAACTTGAAACTTGAATCAGGACCCCTAATTTCAGGACCCTCTGCAATGAACATGCATTGTGATCTGGATGACATCAGTTTACTTCTCTGGACATTGTCTCCCTTTGATTAGGGGTGCAAAGGATTATGACACTCTATTTTCTCCAGAAGGGTGTTAATAGATAAAGAGCTTGCAAAAAAGGGGAGCAATGATTTAGGGTGTCGAAATTTTCAACTCATACATAGTACTTTTTGGTCATCTATAAACTTTGTGAAGGTAATAAACCATATGATGTCATTTCAAATTTAGAGTTGGAAAAAAGAAGTCCCAAAGAGGTTGTGGGACTATTCCAATGCCACATAAGGAACAGATGGGAAAGGAGAGAATGACTATAGAGTCATTGATTTTTCCAACTTAAGACAGGCCAAAGAAGTAGAAGATTTATTCTCAGTCACACATCAATTTTGTTAGAGTATCAGGACCAAAATCAAGTTTCTTAGAATCCCACACAGGTTTATTTTAAGTAGACAGTGTGCTTACTAAAGAGGAATGTTTTTGAATAGTAGCTAGCCTTCCCCAGCAAAACCAGATTCCCTTCCCAGAATATCTTCACTGTGAGCAACCTCAGAACAATCTATTTTCTGCCTTGTTCTGCCTCTATCAGCCCTTGGTATGCTCATCAAGCCTCCGTATTCAGCCTTCACACTGCTTGGCATGCAGGACCTATAGCTGCCTTTGCCACAGTACTGACTGCTGTTTCCCAACTGGAATGTCTGGTGTATTTCATTCTTCTGGTTACTCAAATCACTGTAGATACTGAATCATGCAATATGTGAGCATATTCAGGTGACCTAACTTCTTCCTAGGCATTCCAGGTGAGATACAAAATGTTATGTAGTGTATATTTAGGAAGATAAGTTAGAAAAACAGAAAATAGAGTGATTGCATTATTATAGCACAGAGTCTAAAAGTCAATGTCATGTCACATTGACTTTAGTGAACATTGAGTCTTGAGTGAAAACTGATCAAAATGTCTAGGTCTGGACACAAGCATGGTCAGTGTGGAGGTTATAATTGCATAAGGGCATAATCTCAGCCAACTGGACTTTATAGTAGTAGAAGAATGGGGGAAAAAAAGACAACAGGGACCACAAGAAAGGGAGGACTTCTGGGAGGCAGAAAATTTTCAACGAAGCTTAGAAAACAGAAAAGGGGAAAATAAAGCCTGAAGACTCCCTAGGTCTGGGGAAAAGGCATGAATGAAAGAGGCAAGGAACATCCCTCCTTATGAGTCGACTAAAGGTTAATAAATGATGGGCAAGATGTGTAGGATGTAGGTCATGAAGGATTAGATTGGAAAGATGCTTCAGCAGTTAGATTGGTGCTTAGAAGTTAGAACTCAAAACATGATTGAAAAGCACAGGAATTAGCAAAATGAAAAAAAAAAGCAGACTACATATGATAGAATCTTTAAGGTTCTTGTACAAGTTAATAATGAATATTTTTTAAAAGATTTTATTTATTTGACAGACAGAGATCACAATAGGCAGAGAGGCAGGCAGAGAGAGAAGAGGAAGCAGGCTCTCCAGGGAGCGGAGAGCCTGATGCAGGGCTCGATCCCAGGATCCTGGGATCATGACCTGAGCCTAAGGCAGAGGCCTTAACCCACTGAGCCACCTAGGTGCCCCAATAATTAATATTTTTCTCAACCTGAAAAATATTGTCTCACAGAAGGGTCATTTTATGTAAAGAATGAGCCAAAACCCTGATACGACAGGGCAGTCATACCATGACCCTTTGGATCGAGCCCTTTATTTCCATGCAGAATGACAGCTTCCAACCTCAGTGATGACAGTCTCCCAGCCACTCTGTTCCTGACAGGGATCCCAGGGCTGGAGTGGGCCCACGTCTGGATTGCCATCCCCTTCTGTGCCATGTATCTGGTAGCTCTGGCTGGGAATGCTGCTCTCATCCTGGTCATTATGACAGACAGTGCTCTTCATTCACCCATGTACCTCTTCCTGTGCCTTCTCTCACTCACTGACCTGGCTCTCAGCTCTACCACGGTGCCCAAAATGCTGGCCATTTTGTGGCTCCATGCTGGTGAGATTTCCTTTGGTGGATGCCTAGCACAGATGTTTTGTGTCCATTCTATCTATGCTCTGGAGTCCTCAGTTCTTCTTGCCATGGCCTTTGATCGCTACGTGGCTATCTGCAACCCACTGAGATATACAACCATTCTCAACCATACCGTAATAGGCAAAATTGGCTTTGCTGGGCTTTTCCGTAGTGTGGCCATTGTCTCCCCATTCATCTTCTTGCTGAGGCGACTGCCTTACTGTGGTCACCATGTTATGGCGCACACATACTGTGAGCATATGGGCATCGCTCGCCTGGCCTGTGCCAACATCACTGTCAATATTGTCTATGGGCTGACTGTGGCTCTGCTGGCCATGGGTCTGGATTCCATCCTCATTGCCATTTCCTACGGCTTTATCCTCCATGCTGTCTTCCGCCTGCCATCTCAAGATGCCAGGCACAAGGCTCTGAATACCTGTGGTTCCCACCTCGGAGTCATCCTGGTCTTCTACATTCCTGCCTTCTTCTCCTTCCTTACCCACCGCTTTGGGCAGCACCGAGTCCCCAAGAATGTGCACATCTTTCTGGCAAACCTCTATGTTCTGGTGCCTCCTGTGCTTAACCCAATCATCTATGGAGCTAAGACCAAGGAGATTCGGAGTCGCCTTCTGAGACTGCTTCACCTGGGGAAAATTTTAACGTGATATTTGAGCAGTTTGGAGATAAGGAAAATAAGTGGGTATGGTAGGTGTCTAGGTGCATTTACATGGATGGAGACATCTGATATACCAGAAATGTCTTATAGGAGAGGAAACACTGCAAAGAAAGAGAAAGTTAGATGAATTGAAGGTTTCAAAAATCATATTGAACATACCATAATCCTGAGGCTCCCAGTATAACTCTGAAGAACTCAGAAAGATGATGGTATTTTTACTCTTGGGAAAATTTTACAATTAGGAATAAGCACGCCTTGGAGAAATCTCAGCAACCATGATATGCCAGTGTAGAATATGCCTAACTTTTTTTTTTCTTTTGCTGCAAATGTTTCTTTGACTTACTAAAGATCAAGTCAATTCCTCTTCTTAATTGAGTTCAGGCTTCATACTGGAATATTCTTCTGTGAGTCCAAATTTTTTTAAAAATGAGCATTTGAAGTAAATTTCATCTGATTTCCAATGCTTTGGGTATCCATGAAGAACACAAAGTCTAAAGTTAGAGTACCTGGGTTTGAGTTCTTGTTCCTCTGCTTACTAGTTTTGTAGCCTTGAACATGTTGCTCAATCTTTCTGTGTCTCAGTTTAACCAACTATCAAATGGATGATGTTAATATCTGATTCTTTTTTTTTAAATATCTAACTCAATGCTATTTCTAACATTAAGTAAGTTAATGAATGTAGGAAACTCATGATAGTGGATACATGTAAAATTATTGATAAATAAATAAGAATGTTATGTAAACTTGAAAATTATTAGCCAACTCATAAGTTATTTAGGACTATTTTTATTACATTATTTTACAAGGTTATTATAGTAACTACATTGTACAACATCTCTAAAATATTTAGGTAGTGCTTGGGACATGAATAGTTCTCATTAAAACTGTATTTCTCAGGACACCTGGTGGCTCAGTTGGTTAAGCATCTGCCTTTGGCTCAGGTCATGATCCCAGGGTCCTGGGATTGAGTCCAGCATCAGGCTCCTTGCTCAGCAGGGAGCTTGCTTCTGCCTCTGCCTGCCACTCCCCCTGTTTGTGCATGTGCTTGCTCTCTTTCCCCGATAAATGAATAAATAAATAAAAATTTTAAAAACAAAACAAAACAAAAACCCTGTATTTCTCCCATCTCTCCACTGGTCTTCTATTTGGAAGTCCCTTTCCTTTTAGCCATAAAAGTATCCCTCATTCAGGAATCATAGAGACCTGGTCAAAATCCAAATTGCTTTTTTGGTAGCCCTCCTTTGCCCTAGTAACCTCAGTTCTAAAATACACAAGTAAGTCCCCAATTACTCCTCCCAATAATTCAAAATGTGATTATCACCTGCAATTTAAATTAAGAGTCTGTGACTCAGAGAGGCTAATATTCCTAAGGTTATGCATCTATATGGGCCATAACTCATGCATTATCCAGAATGCAATATGTATGAGGACACCAACCTGCACAAACACAGAGCAACAAAAGTGAAGACCCTTTGTCTCTTGAGGTAGTAAATGGTAAAGAGACCCAGTAGTGTAATAATTTCAGGAACAAAGAAAAAATATATAAAAACAAGCTGAAGGTGGGGATGGGCAAGGGCACTGCTGTTCTGCCCTTGAAATGCTTCTTTGTGGGTCTTGTGCCTGCTCCCCTCAAGATGCTGGCTTCATTTGATCAAAAGGTCCCCCTCAAAAGGCAACTTGTCACCATTCACACTAATTACCTGCCATGAAACTCATATTTTCCTTAGAAGAAAGGGGGGGTCAGGAACCCAGGAAGTTAGTATCAAAGGCAAGGTCAGGATACAGGACGCTGGACTCCCATAGTAATATTTAAAATCCTACCTGTGGACTAGATTTCCAGGACCACAGAGCCATAAGGGACTTGATGGACTGGTAAGGAAATTCAGGTGCATGAGTAGGCAAATGATGTGTATGGTATTGGGCCACAAGTCCCATAGCTTGCAGCCTAATGCTCCCTCAACTCACCCACAAATTCATCAACCATTCATCATAACTCTTGGGCTATCCTCCTCTTCTACCTATGTCTGTGGCCTTAGAGGAGCTCAAAGGAGAAAAGTCAAAGGGGGTAGAGCAGAGACTAGAAGAGGAGGGGTGCAGGATCACACAGCTGCCAACACCGTCGCACGGGGGTCTCGCTGCGACCTATACTCTGGACTGATACCTTGTGGATACAGACAGAGCCTTCTTCCCCATGGTTTCCCCTTATTGAGCAAACTCCAAGTTTCACATACCATAGATAACAGACAGATGGAGGATTCTGCAGCCCTGACAGCAAGCTCCACTCCCTAAAGCTCTGGTTTAGGCTTTTTTATCATCCTGAAGCTAAAATGCAATAATTCCTAGAAGGGAAGGGTGATGTGTAGAAGCCAATAGGCCTTCTAGACGACTGCAGGTAGCAGGATCCAGTCCCTAGGAAGATTATTGACCTTATTGCCAAGTTCTCCCATCTCACTCAGGTGTCTGGCTACAGAAGCCCACGTGATAAAAGAGAAAGCATACTTCTAGAAGCCCAGGAGACTGCCCTGCCCATTACGCCCACTTCACCCCCAGACTCCTACTCTTCCCTGGGAAGAATTAGTGTACAACGCTAATCTCAGAAATTCAGACCAAGATCCTGGTTCCACAGGAAAGTGAAAATTAAACTGTGTATCAGGATCATTGATGGGCCATGCAGTCCCAAAGATATTTTATGCACGGTCCCTGACCGCCACAATCTTCAGGTCTCTAGGCTCATGTAGTGTCACAAATCAAGTCACAGTGTGTAGCTCAGAGATGTCCATCTTTACAAGCCCCCAGGAAGCATGAGATTCAGTTGTTTTTCAGCCCAGGCCCTTAGGGCTGGCTCTGAATCTACAGTCCCTGGTGTCCCCAAAGTAATGCCTCCAATATGCTTCCCACCTCTCTTTCATCAGGTGGTATCCGGCTGCACAGTTTCATATGGCCCTTGGTCCTCTGGGGCACACTTCATGTGCCTATACTGTGAATCACCTCAATGACTGATCAGAGTCTACAGAAGAGACTGGGTGGATTGGGAAAATATTAGGGACTTTCACCAAGACACTGGGACCCCAGAATGTAGAGTTGGAATGGGGCCCGGGGAAAGATGTTGAACTACATCTGGCCATGGTGAGCCAGAGGTTCCTCTGTGACACCCAGCAAAAGGCTGGTAGGCCTTGGAAAGTACAAATAGACTCAGAGATGAAGGAACCATGAACACAGACGTTAAGAGTCACAGCCAAAGATATGATCAAACTCTCTGAAAGATTAATAGAGAAAGAATAAGTGTAACATACTCTCAGGAAGCACCACTGTATAAAAAACAAAACCAAAAAAATGGATAAGAAAATAGGTCAAATAAAGCAGCTTAAAGAAATATGGGTCAGTATATCAGATCCTTTACAAAATTGAAAAAAAAAATGGGAAGATGGGGAATGAGAAAGTTTTGAGAAAGATTCTACACCATCCTGGGGGTGTCTGACTACAGAGGATGGGGAGATGGGGTCACTTTCAAGAAATTCAGAGATAGGGGCGCCTGGGTGACTCAGTGGATTAAGCTGCTGCCTTCGGCTCAGGTCATGATCTCAGGGTCCTGGGATCGAGCCCCGCATCGGGTTCTCTGCTCCGCAGGGAGCCTGCTTCCTCCTCTCTCTCTGCCTGCCTCTCTGCCTAATTGTGATCTCTTTCTCTCTGCCAAAGAAATAAATAAAATCTTTAAAAAAAAAAAAAAAGAAATTCAGAGATGAAAGGAGAGAGAAGTTCGGTGGCTGAGAGGGCAGCAGAGTCAAGCATTTTACAGTGTGAAGAGAAGAAGCCTGCCCAGGAGGAGAGGATGGGGCTTCAGAAGTGGTGGGGGTTCACCTCACAAAGCACAGATTCTGACACAAGCAGGTAAGAGAGAAAGAGCCTGAGCTGAGAAGGGGGTTGGCCAGGCTTTCTATAATATGGAGAGACTGGGTCTGAAGACGGAGATACTTGGTGAAAGAGAGAGTGGCTTCCTGGGGGAACAAAATCCAGGATTCCTTCAGAGTCACTCTGAAGTTGGACCAGAGGTGGCTTGTGATGATGATGACAATGTTGGTGAAGAACTAGATTGCTGAAAACACTCAGGACGTCCCCACCTCACATTTGAGTTTGGAAAACACTCTGAGATTAGGAGTATGAGAATATGTGCAGCACAGACCCAAGACCCTATAACATGAGCAATCTCTTTCCCAAACAGCTTCTCTTCACCCACCTACCCCCAAACTGACATCACACATGAGATTCAAGCAATCTTTTTAATGTAGAACAGGCTTGGGCAGTGAGGGAGGGGGCTGTTCAAGTGTGCACATGATCTTAGTAAGAGGAATGCAAAATATGTTACTTCCCCTCCCCTCCAGTTCCCCTTCCTTTTCCTCCTTCTCCACTGTGGGCATCCACTGGAGGGACCTGGGCCTCTGGTTCCCCCAGCAGCCTCTCAATGGCAGCATGAATGTCTCCTCCTGTGGCCATGAGGGCCTGTAGATTGGCATCACAATTAGCAAAACCCATGGCCTTCAGATGCTCCAGTTCTTGCTGGTAGCAGCCTTCAATGAGGAGGGATGAGGATAATAAGGATTGTGTGGACTGGGAGCAGGCATTGGACAATGTATGGAGAAGCTGAAGTATGGCCAAGGTGGGCTGCACAGAATCTCCTCTCTGACGCTGTCCTCCACCCCTGGTTTCAGGAGGTTCTCTAGTCCCATGTGACCTACCTGGGCCCCATAAACAAGGTTCCAGCCCAGGCACCTCCTTGGACAGTGTCTGCAGGCCCTTTTCTATCTGGATCAATGCCTGCAGTGCACGTGGGTTAGTCAGGATGGGAAGTAGTGGCATATGATGTCGCAGGGGGCTTCCAGTTGCCAACTGGTGTAGCAAAGTTGGATTTTGCTGCAGGATGTGCAAGGCTCTACGCAAGGCAGAGGGTGATGGTCTCAGCTGACTGATGAGAGGGGCTCTCCCTACAGGCTGCTGGATCTCCTTGGAGAGAAGATCCTGACTTGAGTTGACATCTGGCACACCAGTCCCACATCCTGAATTGGCCTGATTTGAGGCAACGCACCTGGCCTGGGTAACATCTCCTACCCTGACCTTCTGCGCCAATGGCCTGGCTGGGGCCAAGGCTGTAGGGATGGTGGCAATAGTGGCAGTTTTGATGTGAGCGCTGACCTCCTCTTTGCAAAGCTCTGAACCTGGGTTTTGGCCTTTGGAGGTAACCAATGGGGCCAGAGTGAAGAGCATGAGCTGCTGGATATCAGAGCAGACTGGATGCATGACGTTGTCACCGCCTGGCACTACCTTCAATGCCTCTAGCCCCCGCTTATCTTCCTGCAGGAGTTCCTGCTGCCGGGACGGGTTCTGCAAGGTTTCCAGAGCCTTAAGAGCTGGTTCAGGTTTCTGTACTATCCTTGAGGATTCGGGAACATGGCTAGCATTGGCTGGTTTCTCATTTGCCAGTCCTTGAACCATAGGGCTTTCCAAGAACTGCACCGCTGATTCAGGTGCGGCCATCAGGAGTTGAGCCAGCTGGCCAAGAAAGTCGGCCAGCTCAGGTGAGCTCCGGGCCAGCCGGCCCAGCCTGGCCAGCATCCCACCGCTGTCCGAGGTGGATGGTTCAAAACGATGCCTGCAGTGGCCAGCAGTGCCTGACAGAGTTCCAGGACCAGGCAGAGTTCCTTTCAGACGGGTCCTCACCACCAAGTGGACTGTAGTGCCGTCCAGGATACCACGCTGGCTCAAGATGTCTTGATCCCGGAGGATCTTTCCAGTGAAGATGAGCACCAATCGGTCGGTGTCACAATGAAGGCGTTTGGAGATCTGTTTTTTAAAGTGGTGGACACTGCTATTTTCTGCCAACATAAATTCCTGGCAGTCCTGCGGGGTCTTGACAGACACTCTGATGATGTGTGATGACAGCTCCCTACCAGACACCAGCCGGCTGTCCCCTGCTTCTTCCCTAGCCCGAGCCATATTTCTTCAAAAGAGGAATGCAAGACCACTTGAGGACCTGTCAAAGCCCAGGTGCAGGAGTAAGCACACCTTGGTGCAGGGACCAGTAGGTGTTGAGGAAGGTCCACTCACCCACGACCTCCAGACACCGCTTCCTAACGTAGCCTTGAGGTCACCTGGCTCCCATAGAGGTGTTGGCTGTCCTTTTCCAGGGCCAGCCTTAAGGGAAATGACATCAGTGATGAGGTCACAGTTAAGAAGTGAACCCACATGGGGGAAGGGCAGAGGTCTCTCCTACCTGCCGGAGGTAGGTAGCTCTTCACAATTTGACTTAAAGAGCAATAGAGAGAAATTAAATGTTTCTGCCTAGAAACCTTTTGTGCACCAGCCTATTTCACTATTGAAAATCTTACCCCCTGAGACTGGTAAACGAGTATCGCTAAGTAGGAAAGTATGGGTCTGAGAACAGGCTCAGGAAGTGCTGGTTCTAGTCACCTGCCTTGCTCTGAATGGGCTGTATACTGACCATGGCCCAGTCAAGGCCACAAGTTCCCTTGTTTCCATATGAACAGAATGAAGATGTGTACAGTTAGTCCATTCAACCTCAGTGGGAGCTCGAGGGCAGCCTGTGTCTCCAAGGCCCAGCAGGCTGAGTAACCCATCCACGCAGTTCTAAGGAAAACAGCATCATGTTCCCGAAGAAATTCTGGACTAAGTTGTTCTCAAAGACAGAAACTATGATCTCAAGTCTCCGGGATTAGAGCTGAGGCAAAATAAATTATAAGAAAGTAATAATTTTACTCTAGGTCTTCATGATTTAACGGTGGTTAGACTTAAGATCTATTTGCAAAGGAAAACTGTCGCTTGGAAGCTGACATATTTCAGCTGCAAAAGCAGAAAAATGATGATTTTCTAAGGCACTGTTTGGCCACTCCAGGCAGGTGCAGTCTGTCAAATCTGCACCCACTGTATTTTTTACATGAAGATGGATACATCAGTCTGCCAGGCATTTGCCATTATATCCTTGACACTTTTTCTGGTTCTGGAATTTCCAAGGACTACAAAATTAGCACTTGGCTGTCTACAACAGCACCTTAAGAAGGTCTTGCTGGATGTGGGAAACACGAGCCTCTAGAACCTTTTACTATAAGATATTGATAGATGTTCTTAAACCTGGGCCAGTCTGATTCAGTGTCTCCTGTACCCAACTGATATCAAGACTCTGATAAGTTGTAATTCCTGAGTCTAGAAGATCTTCTCAATCTGAAGAAACTTCATAGAGTGAGCCTCGTGACTGGCTGGCAGCAAGCAGTCTAGTAGGCCTTTCCCAGAATGCCCAGATCTCAGAACAACTTCTATCACATGAATATTATTAGCAAAACCAATTCCTTTGGGGAATTTTCTGAGTTTCACCCAGCAGAACTGGATTTTAAAACTAATGTTCCTGGCTTTTCATTAGCTAATAAATTAATACATAACAGGAGTTGAAGAACATTCAGGGGAGTGTTATCCAGAATTGCTTTCTCATACCTCGTGTTTCCAGGGTGGTAGTGGTGGTGTTCCCTTCTGCATAGCCTGTGAGGTGAACCATCCCTTCACTCCTCTCTTTCAGGCTCTATTGTCAGGACCTGGAATGTCTCCTTCCCAAGCACCCACTGACAGCCCTTGCCAGTCCATTTACACCCCGTGTTCCAGTGAGGGAGCCCTGCACATGCTGTCCACTGAATTCTTCAACACAAAAATCTCCTTCATCCTTCCTGAGAAGACATCATTGAAATGTTTTGTATTGTGCCTAAATTCCTTTTATAATTGGAAAATAAAACAATCAACTTGCAATTTATTTAATCAATTGAAAACTTGCCACTTAGGACAAAAACGGGGGAATGCAGACTCGCTAGAGGAAAATAGCCCTGGTTTAAATCCCACTCCTACCACTTAATAACCTTCAACCAGTCATTTATCCCTTTTAAGCCAGGATTTCATCATCTGTAAAATGGTAGTTCTTCACAGATTTGTTCGAAGATTGAAGGAGATAATGCATATAAAGTTCAATCCAAAGTATTTGACACAGAGCAGACATCTGTCAAATGTTGAGTATGATTTCAACAGTACAGTCACTGCCAGTCCTCAGTATATCCTGTGGTCAGGTCCGTAACTAGACTGAGAGACGTGAGCACAGATATTGCCTGTCAGGGTTGACTAAATGTCCAGAGACATGTTTAGCTGCAGATGCTGGAGACATTTCCAAGCAGACTGGGAAGGGGAGTGTGGTATCTTCTGTTAGACCCAGGACTCCAACTAGATTAAATAAAACGCTGACTTTATGCACCTGATTTAAAGTTTATTGTAGTAAGATCTAATTTCCAGGAAACATATTATATTCCCATATTTTTCACAGAGATTGGCTAATGTTTTCCCATCCCTAGAATAGTTTTATTAGACATCAAACTATATGAAAAGCTCAGCATTTTTTTCAAAGATTTCTTTAACAGAGAGAGCACAAACAGGGGAAGGGCAGCAGGAGAGGGAGAAGGAGAAGCTGACTCCCCACTGAGCAGGGAGCCTGACATGTGGCTCAACCCGAGGACAATGAGATCCCAGGACCTGAGCCGAAGGCAGACACTTAACTGCCTGAGCCACCCAGGCTCCTCAAAAAGCTCAATATAATATGCAGTTTCAGTGTTTCTTGTTAGCAGTTTGCTTCCAAAAGATCTAGTGAGAGTTTAATTTTTTTTCTTTAACCAGAACTGTCACCTGGGAGAAGATGGCTCCTGGTGGCCATGCTAACTGAACAGGAAGTGCTATAGGGATTCCCATTAAAAGAGAAATGCCTGATGGGGTGCCTGAGTGGCTTGTGGGTTAAGCCTCTGCCTTCAGCTCAGGTCATGATCTCGGAGTCCTGGGATTGAGCCCCGCATTGGGCTCTCTGCTCAGCAAGGATCCTGCTTTCCCACCTCTCTCTCTCTGCCTGCCTCTCTGCCTACTTGTGATCTCTGTCTGTCAAATAAAATCTTTAAAAAGAGAGAAACGCCTGATTCTGTTAGTGAGCTGTGCTTTCCCTCCTATAATACACTGAGTAGTTTTGAGCCAAGTATGGTTTATGATAATCTCATTTCTTTAATTAAACCAAAAAGACCCTCTAATGGGAGTAACAAAGACTACCTCCATGTTACTTTTTCAATAAAATCCAAACTCCTTGTCTAGCTACAAAGCCTCCACTGGTTCGATTCCTGCTCATCTCCTGGACTTCCTGATGATAATTTTCTCCTTTTCTACAAAACTTGGCCACACTGGCCTCCCTTTTATAAATACATTGGCCTCCCTTTTATCTATGAAACAGGCCAAGTGCCTTCCCATCCTGAAAGCCATTGCAATTGTTGTTCCCTAAGGCTTTAATGCTTGTCCACCTAATCTTTACAAGGCTCATCCTTCTTACCTTTCAAATCGTCTCTTCACAAAGCCCTTCCCAACCATTCCATATCTTACCAGTCTATTTTAGTTATCTGCATAGAACTTACCATTATGCCATTATTTCTTCTTTACTGTTCATTTATGTTTCCATGTCCCTTTACTAGAATATAAGCTCCACGAGAACAGGGACCTTATCTTATTTGCTTTTGTAACCCCATTGCTAGCCAGCACTAAATAAAAAACATATAGGAAAGAAGAAAGAGAAGGTGGGAAGGAGGGAGTTGAGGGAGAAAGGGAATTTGAATTAAAGACACAGACCCTAATTTATTGTCATGGCAGTTTGTGGTGTTTTGCTCCCCTAAAGAAATGTCCAGCAATAGGTGAACGTGGAGCAAGCATAAATGAGAATCCTTGGTTGTTCTAATGAATGGAATCACATATGACAGTGAATAAACTCCTGTCTCTCTCTCCACAAACCTGTTTCTCCCATAGTGTTCTCCACCTCGTTTAGTTTTACAAGCAAGACAGCTCATGTCAGATAAGAAGCTCCCCTTACCGCTCCCCCCGTCCTTCTCCCTTCTCAGACCATCATTCATTTAGTTGTTCAGGCCAGAAACACAGGAATCACCCCTGAGTCCTTTCTTTTCACACAACTATCAGTAATTATTCAGGGCTCTTTCTTCGACATGTAATCTGACTCTGATCACCTCCACTTTTTTTCTTTTTCTTTTTTTTTTTTCTTTCTCTTTTTTTTTTTTTTTCTCTCTCTCTCTCTCTTTTTTAAGCTCCACGCTGGGTGTAGAGCCAGATGCATGGTTTGAACTCACGACCCTGATATTAAGACCTGAGCTGAGGTCAAGAGTCAGCTGCTTTACCGACTGAGCCACCCAGGTACCCCACCTTGACGTCTTAAATAGCCTCCTTGCCAGCACCCAGCTAGCTCAGTCGGTAGAGCATGAGACTCTTAAATAGCCTCCTAGCTGGTTTCCCTACTTCCTCTCTTGGTCAATTAAAGTCACTACTTCCCATAGTAGCAAATACAGATCATTAACCTCACATCTTTACATAAAATCACCAAAGGTTTTCCTGTGATACCTGGATTCATCTAAATGCCCTACCAAGTCTAGAATGCTCTGATAATTTGGCCCCGGGCTGACTCCCTGACCCATCTCTGAAACACCCTGTCGTGGGCACAGCACCATTCCTGTATTCTGGAACACACCCTGCTCCTGTCTGCTTTTTTGTTTTTGTTTTTTTTTTGTTTTTTAATAAGATTTTATTTATTTATTTGACAAAGAAAGAGAGATCACAAGTAGGCAGAGAGGCAGGCAGAGAAGGAGAGGAGGAAGCAGTCTCCCCACTGAGCAGGGAGCCCAGTGTGGGGCTCCATCCCAGGACCCCGAGATCATGACCTAAGCTGAAGGCAGAGGCTTTAACCCACTAAGCCACCCAGACGCCCCCTCCTGTCTGCTTTTTTTTTAGAAGACATTTTTTATTTTATTTACATTTTTTAATTTAAATTTTTATTATTTTAAAAAATTTCATTAGAGTTAAATACAGTGTTTTTTTTTTAATTTTTTTTCCTTCCTTTTTTTTTATTTGTTTATTTTCAGCGTAACAGTGTTCATTGTTTTTGCACCACACCCAGTGCTCCTGTCTGCTTTTTAACTGACATCCCATTTGTCTGGGAACTTGAGTTCCTGAATTTAACTTGCTCACTCCCTTTATTCATCAATCTGCTTAAAGGCTCTCTGGAGTGATGTGCTTGGTGATTACAATCCCAGAAGGGTCCACCTGTCAATCTCTGTCTCCTAACTCTGTTTCT
This sequence comes from Meles meles, assembly GCF_922984935.1. Classification (NCBI taxonomy): domain Eukaryota; kingdom Metazoa; phylum Chordata; class Mammalia; order Carnivora; family Mustelidae; genus Meles; species Meles meles. The sequence continues at coordinate 57,038,138 of NC_060073.1, read as the reverse complement.
TAACCTTCTCTTTTCTTGAAATTCCATTCTGTAGTGTATCTGCCTCCTCTCTTTTGTTTCACAAGGCAGGGCTATGATCTAGAACACCTCCCATCTCTAGTACCCAGGACAGAACCTGCCAGAGAGAGAGTATTCAATATTAGCTGGATAAGTAAGTGAGTCTCCAATTCCTCCCTTTCCTTAACCTTGCACATCTAATCTTATCACAAGGGTGTGTCAGTGCTATTTCCAAAAATTCTTCAGTTGTCCACTTCTTGCCATATGCCCTTGTGGACAGCACCAGTCTAAGGGCAACACCATCCCTCACCTGGATGATGGCAGGATCTTCCTTCTTTTGTTTTGTTTTTTAAAGATTTTATCTATTTATTTGACACAGCAGAGAGAGAAACAGCGAAAGACGGAATATAAGGGAGGGTGGGGGTTGGAAAAGGGAGAAGCAGGCTTCCCGCTGAGCAGGGAGCCTGATGAGGGACTCGATCCCAAGACCCCAGGATCATGACCTGAGCTGATGGCAGATGCTTAATGACTGAACTACCCAAGTGCCCCTAGGATCTTCTGTCTTGACTTGGTTTCCACCCCTACCAGCCTCTCACTCATGCTCCACAGAGAGGAGAAAGAAATCTACACTCCACCTTTGGTGCAAGGCAACAGAGCCCTGCAGCATTCTGTCTGCTCTCTCTCCCACCTCACCTTGAAGAATTCTCTCCCCATCATTCTCACCAGTCTGGACACGCTGGCCTTCTTTCCTTTTTCTTCAAATGTGTTGAACTCTAACCTAACTCAGGGAACTCCTTTACACTTTCCCTCTGCCTGGAACATTCTTCCCCCAGCTCTTTGAATGGTTGGCTTCCTCTTACCCTTCAAGTCTTTTCAGAAACACTCCCTCTAGAGAGATACACTCTGACCACTCTTCTAAATATATATCCCTCGTCCCTCTAAGTGCACTATAAAATTACCTGGTTCATTTCCCACATGAAATTTATTATAATTCAAAATTTATTTTGCAATGGAATAGAGATTAAGAGTGTGGCCTCTAGAAACATGAGTTCAAATCCCAGCTCCAACTTTTCTTCCTAGCTGTGCAACCTTGGGTAAGACACATAACATTCCTATGCCTTCCTTTACCTATCTGTAAAATTGGTTAATGATACTATCAACTTTATAGGGTTGTTCTAAGAATTAAATGTTAATAGGCACAAAGTTTATTGAACAGTGCTTTGTTCTCAGTGAGTGTTCTGTTAGCTGTTACTTCTATCTCATTTGTTTGTTGGAAGTCTCTTATCTCCACTATTACTGTAAGCAACTTAGGGCAAGAACCATATCTATCTTGCTGACCATTGAATTCCTAGCACCAAGCATAGTGTCTGGCATGTAGGAAGTGTTCAGGAAATATTGGTTAAACTAATGAGTTGCAAAAGATTCCTTCATAACTTGGGGGGAAAAAAAAGGTGCATAAACTCACTTCCTGTTGTTTTTTTTAAAGATTTTATTTATTTATTTGACAGAGAGAGATCGCAAGTAGGCAGAGAGAGAGAGAGAGGAGGAAGCAGGCTCCCTGCTGAACAGAGTCCGATGCGGAGCTGGATCCCAGGACCCTGGGATCATGACCTGAGCTGAAGGCAGAGGCTTTAATCCACTGAGCCACCCAGGCGCCCCACACTTCCTGTTGTTTGAATAACACCTTGGTCTTAACTTCTTGTCCTCCTGCGTGGCTGGCTATGTGATATAGCATTACAGACAGAAATGCTTCTCCTCTGCCCCCTCCTCCTCCTCCTTCTTCCTCTTTTTTTTTTTTTTTTTTTTTTTTTTTTCCTTTCTAGCACATCCCTTGGTCTAAAGAAAGGGTACATCTTTTTTGGTGGGGAGCCAGGCACTAGAGCCAGTATCACCCAAACTGACCCTGCTTCTCTTCTGCATGCACAATGCCCGTTGTGGGTTCTCCCCAGGCGGAGGTCCTGGATTTCGACCTCCTGACAGAGGGTGACAGTCATAGCAGGGAGCAAATGGGACATCTGGAGAAGCCTGCTGTTTTGGTCACATCAACCTTCTTCCCCAAACTCCAGCAGTCCCATTTCCCCAAGCCCAATCCCCGTCCTGGTCTACACTCTACCAGTTCACATCTGCTTCATCTCCTTAACCACTTTCTCTTTTGGTAGCTCAACTCCTCACTCATAAGTCACCATTCATTCAGTCAGTCTTTACTGAGTGCTTCCCATGGGCCAGGCCCTACATTAGGCAGAGCCCTAGGCCGACGACAGTGACTTCCCTGTCCTGGGAAGGGAAGAGGTGGTAGAAGGGGAGCTTGAAGCATCCTGCTTTGCCTAGAGATTAAGACCCAAAGCAGTGGGAGAAAGTTGCCCCCAAACCTCATTTCATCTCTGATGCATGCTGACCGCTGACAGGTTAGACAGGTTGGTGCAAGTGTCCTGGGTCCTGGGTGGAGACTGTGTCTCTCCAAGTTCCTAAAAGGACCCCCAGCCCTGAGTCTCTGATGTTTAAGCACACACCATGACCACTTTTACCACAGCAGTCCCCTCCCTCAAAGCCCATTTTCTTCCCTGGACAGCAATAGAAGGTTAACGTTTGTGTTTACATCTCCGTTCTGAGATCAGCCTTTAGCAGACCATGTTCTGCGTGGATGCTTGAACACATATACAGAGCTGGGTCATGTTAGGGTGTATTTAAGTATGAATATGCCCTGTATGCTTGTGCATTTCTCCGGAATATTTACTCCCGTGGGTGAGGCCTGGTTTGCTCACTTGATTCATAAATTGTATCACTTTTACCCTGGAAGTACTCGAGTCACAGGAAGCACCCCTGAGTACAAACAAGACTTTAGTCTGAGAGGCAAAGGGCACCTCCTGTGTGTTGAACACAGCTTGCCTCAGCACCTTTGCTCCTCCTGCCTCTTCTGCTAGGATGCTCTCCCTTCTCCCATCACATGTCTGGCCACTTCGTTCTTACCACTTTTAAGATTTCGGCTTGGAGTGCGGACTCAGGAAGCCTTCCCTGTCTCACCAGACAAGATCAGGCCCTTGCGCTTCTCCTCAGCTTCTGCTCTTTGCAGCACCTTTCACAGCTTGTTTTCTGTCTAATGAGGAGTCTTCACATACAGTTTGAAGGCTCTGTGCCCCCAGACCATCGCCTCCTGAAGGAGGATCATGTCTCTGTGTCACATTGCCTCTCTAACTGGGAGCAGAGTGCTGAGCACGGGGTGAGTACTCCATTTCTGAGCGGGCAGCTGCAAGAAAGACGACATCCAGGACAAATTGTGTCCATCAGGGATGGTACTTTTGTAACCTTGGCGAGATTAGGGTATCTTAGAACTCAGCCTGAATTCTTGGGGCTTCCTATCTACTCATGAATCAGCCCCCAATCCAGAAAGTGAGAGGCACCTGTGGGATAGTCTTCAGGGGTGATAGAAAGAACCAACCATGCTCACTTTGCAGGGGCACTCATGTTCCAAGAATAGAGTACAGGGTGGGAGTTCCTATAGGACGCAAGGTCTGGGGGACCTCTGGAAGGACGGCAGGGGAGCTGCGGGTCTCAGCTCACCCTCCTTTGTTCTCCATGAATCTTTGAACCTCAAACCTTTGAGCTTTCCCTCCCACCCATGCAGACCCAGCTCTCATTGCTGTTTTTCTCCCATACCGTCCCCTTTCTGCCCCCCAGCCCACAAAGAATTGGGACTCAGGCTGCAGCACACACTGGAGATTGGATGTAATTGTATCTCAAGATAGGCATAAGCGGAGCTCAGACTGGGGCCCCAAGATGGTACAGTGGCAGGGGTGGTTGGGTCACTCACAGCACCCCCACCCTGTTTCTGGCTCTCATTCTTCCTCATTGACTCTGGAACAACATTGTCTCCGCAGTAAAGGGCATCATAGTGGATTTGGTTCATAGTGTGCAGCTGCATTCAAGAACGGGGGAGTTAGGGTATATAGGGAAAGGGCACAGAGGAAAAGATATGGTTTGAAGAACAAGGGCTCCTATGCCTGCCTCAGCTTCTCCACAGCAGCATCCACATCACCCCCAGTGGCTATGAGGGCCTGGAGATTGGCTTCAGGATTCAGAAAGCCCATTGCCCGCAGTTGCTCTAGCTGCACCCGGAAGTGAGTCTCAGGCTGCAGCTGCTGGGGATTGGCACCAGCTAGAGCTTGCAACATCTGGAGGAGAGGGGTGGAATGGAGGCCCAGCTCTGCAGAGCCCTGTGCTGGGGGAACCTCGGAAGCTGGGGCTAGAGAGGGATCCTCCTGCATAAGGGTGCCCTCTCTAGACTCTGTACTGCCTGCCATACTTCCCAGGCTTGCCAGGCAAGGCATGAACCAGAGCAGGAGGCGAGGTGCTTCAGTAGCCAGGATCTGCAGACCCTGCTCGATCTGGAGCAGGGCTTGCATGGCGCGAGGGTTTGTCAAGGCTGCCTGAAGGTGCAGGAGCAGTGGCAGTTGCCGGCGCATCTCGTCCTGCAACTGTGAGAACTGGCTCATGCTGGGAGGCCTCAGAGATCTTGGATAAGGTGGTGGGGGGAGCCAGGCATGCTCAGGCATCCCAGGAGAAGCTGCCATGGGGGAAGGTGGTGAAGGAACAAATGGCAACCTGTTGGCTGTACGCCCCAGCCCTAAGATAAGGTCAGGCATGTTAGTGGTGTGGCCAGTGGAGCCATTCCCTGCACCGCCTTGGCCTCCATCTTGTCCAGCACTCCTCTCTGGGGGATAGCTCAGGAAGGATGGGCAAGAGGACTTTCCCTTGATGGCTACTGACTCTTTGGGGAGAGGCTGGCCTGACTCACGTTCCTGGGAGGAGGACGAAGTTGGGGGGATTCGATTTCTTGGTTGTGGTTGTTCTTGGCTTGGATTGAGGGTGGGCGCAGTCCCTTGCAGATAGGTTCCCAGGGACTGGGGGGTCTCATGTAATTGCTGAAGATAGTCATAGAGTCCTATATTACCCAGAATGTTGGGAAACCTATTTCTAGTTTCGGATCCATCCTGGTCCCCAGGATGCCTGCCTCGCCTGCCACCCGAGCCTCCATACGTGGAAGCCCAGGGGTTGGGGAGAGGGTCGCAATTCTCTGTCCTCGAAGGTTGGCTGCTGCTGCTGGTGGCATTAGCAGTAGCGGCAGTAGCAAAGGGATTGCCACCAAACTGCTCCTGTACTGCGTTAAGCATTGGGTCCATAATATCTGTGTACATGGTACGAAGCACATTGTAGCCCCCAGGGATGCTCTCCAGATTACTGAGTGCCCGGTCCTGGCTGCGCATCATCTCTTGCATCATAGCTGGGTTGCGTAGGAACTCCAGCGTCTGGCGCATGATTTCAGGGTTGTTGAGAATATGCCCGATCTCGGGGTTGTGCTGCATCAGCTGCTGCATATGGGGGTTGTCAAGAACCAGCTGGCGCATCAAGCCTGTGTTGGATAGCAGACCCTGGATGAAAGGGTCATCAATGATCTGAGCCACAAACTCAGGGACAGAGACATGCTGCCACATCAGTGAGCTGGGCTGATCAGAGAAACTACCAGAGGTCAGGCCTAGCCCACTGAGGCCTGTGAGAAGACTTAAACTAAAAGTGGGTGGCCCATCTGCTGGGTAAATGGAGCTTGGCTGAGGGAATGAGCCAGGGCTGGGGGCTGGGACAGGGACTGAAGTCGCTGGACACTCGGTGCCCATGGTGCGGCGTTGCATCTTGATGACCAGGTGGACGGTGAGGCCATCTCGAACTCCACACTGTGCCAGTGAGTCAGGGTCCTTGAGGATTTTGCCAGCGAAGATTAGGACCAGCTGATCAGGGTGGGCCTTAAAGCGCTGGGATATCTCTTCCTTCAGCTGCTGGATGGTGCAAGTGTCTGTAACTGAGAAATCCTCCTTGTCCTTGGGCGTCTTCACTGTCACCTTGATGAGGTGGGGATCCTGGATCGGTGCTGGGCTGCCCTGTGGCAGGGCCTCTCCGCTTTTGGCCATGGTGGGCAGCAGGAGGCCCAGGTCTGTGGGGACACAGCTGGGGGATGGAGATGGGGTACCAAGATCATCCTTTGGGGCAGTGGCCAAAGTAGGAGTGTGGGAAGAGGGCCTGAGGCCTCAGGGCGGGGGCACAGGGAGTCTGCATGGAAGGGGCAATAAGGGTCTCAGGATGGGATGCTTGTGGAGATTTATGGGTCTGAGAGGTGTCAGGTCGGGAGAGGGAGACTGGATGACCCGAGAAAGAGGTCTATGGTTGGTGAGTGAAGGGCAAAGGTGGGAAGAAGGGTTTAGGTTGGGGCATACATACCAGTCAGCTGTGGCCCCGTCCTTCCTCTTATACAGGGCTCCAAACCGCCCTCATCTTGCTAACAGCCACCCCTGAAGTCTTCTGGGCTGGAACCCACTCTATCAGGTCACCTCTGTGACCTCAGCACTGACATCACAGCCTTATACAATGGATTCTTGAATCCTCTCCAAGGTGCTCTGTATCCCTAGGAACTCTGCCACCCCTCACTTTACCTCTTCTATTTCCTTTATCTTGATGCCTTCTTCACAGTGAGGGACCTAGGCTGACCCTTCCATCACAGGCCAAGAGGCCTACTTCCACACACCTGTGTGGGCTGTGTGGAGATTCAACCTTGGATTGTGCAATTAGGAAAGGCTTAACCCCTATATCCTTGTGAAGACCCAAATTCAGCTGTACCTTGAATTGTTCTTCTTCCCGGCATTCTATATTTCTGTCTTCTCTCTGATTCAGCATTAGCCATGATTTTTTTATATACCTTCAGCATATTGACTTTTTGATGGGCAAGATCTAGAGTATGACAGATGGACCAAAAATGACATAAAGTTTTTTACTTTTTAAAAAGATTATTATTGTTCCCCAGAAGAACTCAAAGAATGGATTGGCTACTTACTGAGATTTAAAAAAAAAAAAAAAGACTAAGGGATAAAGGTGTGTGTGTATGTGTGTGCATGTGCGTGTGTGTGTGTTTTAAAGAGTTTATTTATTCATGAGAGAGAGGGAGGCAGAGAGAGAAGCAGGCTTCCCAGGAGCCTAATGTGGGACTCGATCCCAGAAACCTGGGATCATGACCTGAGCCAAAGGCAGACACTCAACCAACTGAGCCACCCAGGTGCCCCAGGGAATGAAGTTTTAAACAGAAAACCCAGAGTTCAGAGTTACATACATTTGAGGTGTTTATCTTATACCCAAATGGACATGAAAGGAGGGAGTTCACTATTGTGAGTCTGCAATTCATCAGCATTGGCAGAGTATTTAGAATCATAAGATTAGTGGGTATAGTAACAGGATAAAGGTATAAAAAGATGAAGGCATGGGCACTACATATTTACAAATCTGGACTATTAGATGTGTTCCACAAAGGAAATTGAGGAGAAATAAAACATTAAGTCAAAAAAAGGAGAGTGAAAAAAAAAAGGAGAGTGGGGGAGAACAAAGCAAATGAAGAATAGTTTCAGAAAGGAGAGAGTAACTGATGGCGTAGTAACTGATGATGCTGGTAGGTCAGGAAGATAAAGGCTGAGAACCAACCACTGGGTTGGACAAGAGAATGGGGACTATGATGAATCCACACTTGGAAGAGAGGAGAGGGCCAGAAATCTGGCTGGAGTGGGTTGAAAGCAAGAGGGTTGGAAATGAAGTGGATTCAATCAGAGTATTTTACCTAAGAGAAAGGGTATGGTGGCTCTGTGGAAATGTGAGGATAGAGATGCTTTTGTTTTGTTTTTTCTTAAGCTGAGACTATTTACATCATGCTTTTATTCTGATGGGAACAATACAATGAGGAAGGATAAATGATGCAGAAGGGAGAGAAAATAATTGCAAGACTAAGGTATTTAGTAGGTGAATTGGAGAGATTGAGATCAGTGCCCAAGTGGAGAGCTTGATTTTGGTCCACAGACAATTTATTCATAACAGGACAGAACAGAGAGTGTACAGGCTGTCAGCGGACTGCCAGATTTCAGTTATGGCAAAAGGTGGAGATCATATAGAGAAAATGTTATAGATAAAGTAGGGTTTTGCTGTTGCTAAATTATGAGTTCTAAAAGGTAGGTGGAAAAGTTCAGAGAATTGATGACCAGTGATGACCAGTGGAAAATTGGGTCACATGAGGGATTTTCAGAGCATATTGGGATAAGAATCAGAAAGATGACGCAATAGAGCTTGGGCTTTTCGGGTAACCTGAGGCAAGCAGGGTACAAAGATTAATTATATTAATGTTAATATAATTAATATAATTATATATTATATAATCAATCAATCAATTAATTAATAATGTAATGTTATATAATTAATTATATTAATTGATTGGATAAGGGTGCTTTATCACACAGGTCATGATCTCAGGGTCCTGGAATCAAGCCCCACTTTGAGCCCCGAGTGGAACACAACATTGGACTCCAGTAGGGAGTCTGCTTGGGATTCTCTCTTTCCCTCTCCTTCTGCCCTCCTCCTGCTCAAGCTCTATAAATAAATATATAAATAAATAAATAAATAAATAAAATCTTTTAAAAAAAGATGAATTGATTGGATGGAGGCATCTTAATGGGAAGGTAGAAAATCCATTTTAGCTATAATTTGTTAAGACCTTTTTGCTAGTTTGAGGAGGGAGTGGGAGTCTGGCAGTAGATCTGCAGAGGAGCACTTGGAGTTTTGTGGACTCCCCTTCAGTCTTGCTGATGGCAGCATCAGGGCTGGAAGAAGGGAAGTCTGTGAGGAGGATTTCTGTGGGTACCCTTTGCAGACCAGATCTGAACCCGCATCACCACCTCCACTGCTCTGAATACCACCATCTCCCACCCACTCCATTGCAAGAGCTACCTCACATTAGTGTGCCCGCTCACACCTCTACCTCTAGCATAGTCTTTCCCCACTGGACAACCAGACCCACACACTGAAACACCTGCATTGTTTGTTCGAAATCCCGCAGGGATTTTCCACTACATTCATAGTAAACTCTGGAGTCCTCACCAAACCCTACCAAATTCTTCCCGATGTCCTCCTTTTTCCTCCCATTGTTCAGATCACTCGACTCCAGCTACAACATCTCTTTGTTATTCTTCAAACACATCAAGAATATTCCCACCTCACACTTTTACTCCTAGGTAGCCTTCTTTGTCTGGAACATACTTCTCCCAAGGGAGTGCATGTTCAGTCTCCCTATTTCTTCTGGTTTCTGATCATTTATTGCCTTTCTGGAGAAGCCATCCCAAATTACGCTGTATGTAGAAGACCTGATCCTGCTTCATTTTTCCTCATAGCCCTTATGCATAGGTTACATAGAAAACAATCTTCTCCCCACAAAAGTAAACTCTTAAAGGAACTTTATTTGGTCACTGTTATTTCTTCAACGCCTAAAACAATATTTGATTTATGAAATTATTTGACTTATTTGACTTTATTTGGTCACTACTATTTCATCAACACCTAAAACAATATTTGACTTCTGTGATTGTTTACATACCTATTGGCTGGGCTGCTCTTGAGGAGGCAGGAAGAGGAAGGGATGGAGCCCTGGCTGACTACAGAGAACACAAGCTACAGACATTAGATACGCTGAAGGACGTGTATTCTTGGAAGTGGCCATGCCCCCGGATGCCTGAGTTTTGGTGACGGGAATATGCAATCAGGATAAGCAACTGTATCTCTCTGTGCTAAAGAGAGAATAGTAACAGTCCAGCAAAGTCCTACAACTCTGACAATGGCAGTTAGTAAGAGATTCCTAAAGAGTATAAATACTTACCTAGACCTGGCTGAAAGGTGGACTTTTCCTACTCTGGCCCACCAGGCCATTCTTCTTCCAGTTTCAAACTTGAACAATTTGGACTTGGGAAATTGAGGAAGTCTTTGTGACTACATATGTATCTATAGTAAATTTCCCTTTTGTATGAGTATGTTATGACTCTCTTCCCCTACATGTGGGTCTATGTACGTGTTGTTAGGTATGCTGTGCATGCCTATGGCCATGTGTGCAGTGTGTTGAATGTATGTGGCTGTATCCGTGACTTTTTGGCTATGTGACCTTGTGTATGTGTGCACAGCATATGCATGTCCTTGGGTATGTGAGCATGGTATGATACCTGAGTTTGTGGTTCCATGTATGCAACTATGATTCTCTATCTCTATAATAATATATACATGTGGTATGTGTCTACGTTCATGTATGTATTACAGGTGAGACAGGGATATCACACACAGTTCCCTTTTTTTGTAAAAAAGAAACAAAGCCAAACCTCAGATGGGGGCATGTAGGAGTAGCCATTTTATTGACAGATCTTATACCCATGGCCAATGGTCTGTTATCCAGTGGAGAAAACATTGTTTGGTTTCTCCTATTCCAGGACTTCTGCTGGATGGAAGCATTAGAAAAGGTAGAAGAGGCAGATGATGTGGTCAACTGGGTCAGCAGGCAAGTAACAAGCAAATATGGAGGCATGGTGGTTAGAATCCTTGGGATCTCTTGAGTTTGCAAATAGCAGCACTGGTGTCCCCCTCAGTAGCAATGAGTGCCTGCAGATTGGCATGGTGGTTTCCAAATCCCATGGCCTGTAGAGATTCCATCTGCTGACTAAAACGAATTTCAGGGGCTTGTGGAAGGTGGGAAGGGTCTCCAGCTAAGGACTGTAGCCTCTGCAGGACTGTTCCAGATTTGTGGCAGCATTCAGGATCTTTGGTTTCAGCAATATCTGGCGCATCCCAGGCCCAGGGCACTGTGTCACGGTAGCTGCAGCTGGGCGCAGGAAGCCAACCCAGGCCCCATAGGTAGGGTGCAACCCAGGGTAGAAGAACAGGAGCTTCTGTGGCCAAGAGCTGCAGACCCTGCTCAATTTGCAATATTGCTTGTGATGCTTTGGTGTTGGCTAGGGCTGTAAGCAAGTCAGAAAGCTGTGTGTGCTGCTGGAATGTGGGCAGCTGCTGCCTACACTGTTCATTCAACTGGGGCATACTTATGAATAGCATCATCTGGGCTGCCAAGTACGGGTTGTTTAAAAGGAACTGCATCATGCTTCCTGTGATCTGAGAGCTGGTCTGCTCATCTGCAGGCTGGAGGTCATCCTCTAATTTCTGGTCAGAGCTATTTAGAGGGATGGTGGCATCTTTATCCTCTGCCCTGGGCTGCTGGATGGGCTCGATGCTAGGTAAGGCTGGTATCCCAGTCGGCTGCTTAATGGGACAGTTAGGACTCTGGCCCTTGCTGGAGATAGTGGTGGCGTAGGCACTGGGGGTATGGTTCACCCTGTTAGGGCTAACATTGGCTGAGGTGATGGAGGAAAAACCACAAGAACTAGTGTAGATGACTCGGGTTGTAGGGAGCTGTGGGAGCTGGTCCCGCCATTCCTGGGGTGGTGCTGGAGATGGAGGTGAGGATTGAACTTGTTCCAAAACTTGTCCTTCCAGGAGAGCTGTGAATGGCTTGTCCCCAAAGGGATCTTGTGAGCTGTTGAGCATTTGGTCATTGCAATCCACATAAGTCTGACCCAGGGCATTGTCCCCACCTGGTCTTGTCTCTAAGCCGGAGTGTGACTGTGGGTTCAGTGGATGCTCAGGATTCTGTTCAGGTTGCTGGATCTGCATTATCTCTTGAATCATGGCAAGGTTTCTGGCTAGCTCCAGAGTCTGCCATAAGATCTCAGAATGGTCAAGGATGTGGGAGACTTCTGGATTCTGCTGCATCAGTTGTTGCATGTCTGGGTGTTCTGAGATGAACTGCCTCATGAGGTCTGTGTTAGACAGAAGCTGCTGGACACTAGGATTCTGTAGCGTCTGGGCTATGTACTCTGGACTACCTACTTCTAGGTCCTGACTCTGCACTTTGGGTGCATCAAGTTCCATAAGGAGGGCTGATTCCACTGCGGTGTGACTCACACTGGCAGGTTGGTGTAACCCGTTGCTGTTTCCTTTGGTGTTTCTGTCCTGGTGGCTGGGCTCTTTGGCCAGCAGGTTCTGGGAGGAATGGGCTAGGGATCTGGAGCTGCATTTAGACTTTATGACCAAGTGAATGGTGTGGCCATCTAGGATGCCCCTCTGGCTCAGCGTATCATGGTCCTTAAGAAGGCGGCCCATGAAGACCAGCACAAGTTGGTCCATCTGGCACTTGAAGTGAGCAGATAGCTTCTCCTTGAATTGCCTCACTGAGGTGTCATCCGCTATTATAAAGTCTTCCTGCTTGCCTCCTGTCTTCACTATCACTCGGGTGACACTTGAGATGTTCTTATCTGCAGACAAACCTGAAGGATGGCCACTCTGAGCCATCCTGGGTGTTCGTGAGATGACATGCGGCATGGACCTCAGTGGGAGGGCCAGTGGTGAGCAGGCTGAAGCCGGGGCAGAAGGGGTGAGTGAAGATAAATGTTTCTGCTGGCCTTTGTCTCAGGTGTCGTGTTCTTAGCCCAAAGGCTAGTTTCCTTGTTGCCCAAAAAGGGAAGAGTGACCAAGCTGGGGCCAGGTATTTTGCGATGTTATACCCCCCACCCCAGCTCTCCAGATGTGACCTAGTTGAGGCCTGTCTGTGGCTACTGATTCATAGTTGGTACTAGGTGGGCTTAGTAAAGATGACTCCACCCAGGTCTGCCCCTCCCTTCTGCCCCACCCACCAACACTGTAACCTCTTCCAAAAAGGGATATTGTGATGTCAACTCTAGTCTCATAGTCTGCCAGGACCAGCTGGGGATGGGAGACATATTTGTGTGAGTGCATGTGTGGGGGTGGGTCACCACATCTCCATAATAAAATAAAACGAGGTCATTCTCCAGAAAATGGACGACAAAGCTCACAGGATGGAACTATTAAAAAATAAATAAATAAATAAATAAATAAGGATGGGGGTGTTTCACCTGAGTGGCTCAGTGGATTCAACCTCTGCCTTCTGCTCAGGTCATGATCCCAGAGTCCTGGGATTGAACCCCTGCTCAGCCGCGAGTCTGCTTCTCCCTCTCCCTCTGCCTGCTGCTCCATTGGCTTCTGCTCTGCCTCTCTCTGTATCAGATAAATTTTAAAAATTTAAAAAATCTTAAAAAAAAAAAAAGGCCAGATTTTTTATGTGAGATGTGTGGCTTGCCTATGGTGCTATGTGTGGGTCCCTGTTGGGATGGCAGGCTTGTTATTGAAAACTGGGTTTGTCGAAGTCATAGATAAAACTACATACCAGTAAAAATGGAATCTCTCATATAAAAAGGATCTTATTACTTTTAGAGAACTCAAAAAATGAAGGCCTTACAAAGGAAAGGGGAGCAAGGACAAAGTTCACAAGTGAAAGAGGAGATCATGGTTTTCTGTGCCTCTAGATTTAGGGATATTCAATTTCACTGAGTGTGCTCCCATGGGGAGAAAGCTTTCCACTATCCTAAAAGCAGGAGCAAAGCTAGCTGGGGAGGCTCCCTGAGGGGCATTTCAAATTGAAGGTGAGTGAATCCTTCCTTGCAAAATAATTTTTATTCACCTATCACTTGGCCTTGCTTCATGTCATTTTAGCAGAACTTTTAGAAAGATTTGACTCAGTGTCTTAGCCCAATCTTCAGGGCCCACCTTTGTGTCATAGCATTAGGGGGAGAGATGTCTGTAAATCAAGAGATGATGGTGGAGGTGATTCATGGTAAAATTCCTACCAGGACAGGTTTAGGCAACTAAAACAGATTCTCAGTTCCATGCAGGTTTGGAGGATAGTGCTTGGTTTATATTTGGGCAGCAGATGAATATGCCCTTAGTGAATATGTTAAAATGTGTATTTATGTCTATGTAGATGGAAATATTCTACATATGAGGAAGAACCCAAGTCTGATTGGATGCATATTTGTGAATGTATGTATATGGGGAAGTATAAGCATGAGATATTGTGCATGAAGTATTCTGGTATCCTCTGTGTGACTGTGAAGACTTTGGGTTCTGGAATCTGACTCCATGGAAGGGAGTTGAATGATGGGGATCTATAAGTAACAGAAGTGGAGTGTCTGGGCCTCTATGTTCTCCGTGTGTTGAAGATAAGCGAAGCTCTTACAGACAGTTGGCCAGGGGACTTTCTGTGTCACACTGAAAGATTTTCTATTGAGAATGTCTAGACCACCAGCTCAGTCCACATCAGACCTTCCTCATGCTTAGCCATTAGCCGCTTACCTCCTAGAATGGGACTCAGGCTTAAGTACTTCTCTCAATTGCTCTCAAAGTGAGATCGATTAAGAACAGGGAAACACTGATTTTCACACCAGGACCCTGCCTCTCTTCTTCCCAGGTATCCTGCGGGAGGCTAAGGATAAGAAAAGGGGCTTCTATATCCCATTCTAATGTCAGTTGCCCTGGGTCTCTGTACTGGGACCAGAGGCTCTCAACCTAAGACTTACTAACTAAGCCTAGTTCTTGGAATTTTATAACTGTCAGAGCTGGATTCCCAGCTTTCAAAACACAGAATAGATTTAAAAATTAGAGTGAAGCTTCTACAATTCTAGGATTCTAGAAAAGAGGTGTTTGTTAGTGTTACTGTTAGCATTTGTTTCCCAATCAAACTGCAGTCAAATCTACCTAGGCCATTACTAAAAAGAACTTTAATATGAAGACTGAGTTATCAGTTTTACAGAATTATCAATTATAAAGATTATCAATGATAAAGATAAAAATCAACATTTCTCATTCAGTAGGAGTGATGGCCATTTCGGGGGAGGGGGAGGGATTCATCTGGATATGAGAAAGATGACATGATTCTCCTGGTACTCTTCCCCAGGGGTCTCAGGGCCTGGAAGTTTTCTTGGGTGTGACAGGATGTGATCAGGAAGAAGCCAAGAAAGCATTCAAGCTGGTCATTTTGATTGCTTGTGCTTCAGGGTCAGGAAGCTGAGGTCATAGTTGATCAGGTAGCCATCATTATAGACATAGAGCTTGTGATCCAAGGGGGAGTAATTGATGCCATGGAGCGTTTCCAGCATCTTATCCAACAGGATGCTGAGATGGCGTTCCCGCCCCGTGGTGGTATCGAAAGCATAGAAGATCTCCTCTTGGCGGGTGCTCAGTGGGCGTAAGGCATAGAGCACTCCACAGGCCATGAAGGCTCCTGACATGGCTGGCTTGTACTGGCTGGTGCGCCAGGTTTTCTCCACTTCTAAGGTGCTGGTATTGAGACGACTCACAACCAGGTTTCCCTTGCTCTCCTCAGTGGCATAGAGTACCCACAGCCCCTTCTCATCACCAGCAAAATCTATGTCTTTCCAGGACACACCAGCATAGGAGAAGCGATTGTTGTAGGTGGCACTGGGCAATGTGCGTCGCAGCACCAGAGTGTTGGAGGAGAGATTCACCTTGGCAATGTCACGTGTGCCATAGTAGTTGAAGTACATGAAGTTCTTGTACACGGTATTACCACTGCCATCACCATAGCCCATTGTCCTCTCCACAAAGTTCTTCATCAATACCAGGTCATCATAGGACTTGTATAGCCGGTAGTAGTCAAAGTACCTAGGCCAAACCCCACACCAGAATCATCAGGGTTCACAGTGCTAATAAAAATGATCAGGCTAGTGTTCTAATTAATAGTGGAAGCTTTGGAATCAAACAGAACTGCTTTGTAATCTCTCTTCTTTTTCTTACAATATACTGGGACAAAAAACAACTGTTAAAAAAATGAGTAACAGAAATAACACTGACATCAAACCCAACAATGCCTCATGGATACTGTGACTGCATTATCTCATTTAATTATAGAGAAAGCACTAGAACTTCGGTTGAATTCCCATGGACTAGGAGACTGGGCCTCAGAAAGACTAAGTAATTTGCTCAAAGTCATTCAGCCCATAACTAAAATCCACAAAAATAATAACAAAATAATCTATTTCATTGATATTGGGATTGACCAAAATAATGCTAATAAACCAATTAGTAGAATATTTATCTCAAAGTAAGCAATTATCAAGGGATAGCTATTATTATTTTCTTCTTTATGGAGACTCTTCTGTAACTAGACTCCACTGCCTTCCACCTGCCCCTGAGACACCAGTGCCCCGCAGCAGGACATAGTTCTGAAGCTGGATTTGGGAGACCTATGTTCATGAGGTCACTTTGGAAAGTTCTTTAAATTATCCTTGAATTCTGAGTGTTGTCTTTGCTTGACTTTGGGCAGTAAGTTCTGCCTTACCCACAGAGATTTTGAGATGATTTAAAATGCAAAGTCACGTTAATGCCTTTACCTTGTACAAAGCACCTATAGGAATTGGAAACAATGTTATCAGTAACGCTAATCTGAGGTGAACTTCCACCTAGGCTCTTTTAAGCGATAGGTTCAAGCCATGTTCATCCTATCCTACCATAATCTCCTACTCAGTTGGATCTTTCTCATATCCTATAGGGACTGACTTTAAACACCCTGTTTGTACATTGTACCTAGCTGCCTAGCCAGGCTGCCAGGTTATTGAAGGTGTATTCATCATCATCTCATGGATTCAGTTAGGCTTCTTCCTGATCACATCTTGTCACACCCAACAACCACATCACGGATTCCTGTCATCTAAGAGAACATGTATCAGCACAGACTATGCTGTTCACACTTTTCTATGGACTCTCACATGATAATCTCATAATTTAACTATCCTCACTTTCCAAAGGGCTAGAAAGGATCTGAGACATTAAAGCATTTTACAAGCTCACTTAGCTTAAGCACTGAGATTCAAACTCAGCTTTGAGTTCATCCTTTAAACTTCTTCTGAGAAGAAGTTAGGATTCTGGGGACCAGGTGGAGAAGAGTTTGCTCTTGATGAAAGATCAGGCAATATGTAGAACCAGTCTGGATCACAATCAGACTAAAAATTTCAGACACATGGGTTTGTGAAGGAGCTCAGGGCCATCTGAGTCATCCTTAATCCTGACAGGATTAAGTAGGATAAAGTAGGAGGTGACTTGTCAGGCCTAGGCTAAATTTGTCCAGGGGCATACCTAAAATGGAGAGAGGAAGCTCTGCTGGGGCCACAAAAAAACCTGTCACGGTAGGGTAGGGAACATTTGGAATGAACCTGGTTGCAAAAGAGAAACCATCCTTAACTCACCTGTCCCCTGAACTCAGAGGAGCCACCCAGTAGAGGGAAGAGTCTAGATCGGGTGCTGCATCTCGACCCCAGACACCTGCCTTGTGGGAGAAGCCTCTCCAATTGAGTTGTACCACAAGGGGTCTGCTCACTTTCTGGAGGCCTGCGTGGGCACAAGAACCTAGAGAAGAGAGCAGGCAAAGAACAAACTAGGAGTGAGGCACACAACCCACAGGGAGAGGAAAATGAAAGTGTAATAGCCATGTGTGCATTTCAGTGTGTGTCCTTCTGCCAGGGGGCATGCACAGGTATGTAAGAAGGCCTGACATTGCACAAATAGAGGATAGTGCACACTGTGATTATAGGTGTGTTTATATATATCTGTGTATACTAGTATGCCTATATGTGAGAGTGTACCTATCTCAATCTGCATCCCTTAGTGATGCACCATGCAAGGAAACAAAAGACCTTTGCTGCTCAACCCTCAGTACCCCATAGCCAGCCCTCCATTCCCAAACCCTGTCGTTGAGGAGATGAGATCTTAAGAAATTCAGGCTGAGGCCTCACCAGGAGGCACAGGTGGACCAGAGATCTCTTGACATTTCTCCCTCTCACAATTGCTGAGTCGGCCCTCGAGGACATCCAGCTCCTGGCGGTAAGCACGGAGGTTGCGCTGGTCAGATTCAGCCAGAAGCTTGAGTGTGAGGCTGGCATTAGCCACCTATGGAAATGAGATGCCAAGGATATGGGTCGTGGACTGTTCCTAAGAACTGAAGTGAGGTTCCCATATTGCTCAGCTCCATGTCTTTTTTCCCCCGAAATAAGTGATTTTCATCAAATTTATGAGATTAAATAAGACAGGGGACTATGAAGGGGAGAGGTATTCTCTAATCTATGCACATACCTGGCTCTGGAGTTGAGAGAGGAGGTCCTCAGCCTCATTACCTCCATCCTTGGCCATAAGCTGTGTCACCAACTCCCGTGCTCCCTCGAGTTCCAGGCGCAATAGGCTATAGGTTGGGGCCTCCTAGAAGGAAGCAAGGGCAATGGGATTCACGGGCTTCAAGGCATGGTTCATTTCCAGAACCTGGTTATCCTGACCTTCAATGGTGTGAGAGTACTCACTGACCTGGGTGCGGGGGAATGGACAGGCAGGACCCCCAAACCTCCATACCTGTTTCTCTTTCTTCCATTCACATGCCCCCCAGTGCCACACAGCCAACAAAATACTCTCAGATCCATCACTTTCATTTGTTCCCTTAATAGCCCTTGAGGTGAGGATTAGTATCTCCATCTCACAGCTGAGGACATGGTGTCCCTCTTTTCACCTCAGGAAAAATCCCTATTTCCCCCATATGCCCAGCTTCTCTTTCCCCTTTCCTGATTACAGCCACACTCTCAGGAGTGTCTTAGTAAGTGAATGAATGGACAGACTCCTAGCTTCCAGGCCCTCTCTCATCAGTCTTCCCCAGGGCTCAATGAGTGCCCATTCCAAAAAGAGCTGCCCACATCACATGGAGGATGACACATTTCCATTCACTCAGCCTTACTTAAAGCATTGACTCCAAGCTCACCAGCCTGGCCCACAAGTCTATCTAGATATCAACCCAACTCTTTTCTGTCTCCTGAGTGCTGGCCATCCCACTTTTGTCTTCTTTTGCTATACCCTCTTCTCATGTCCCACTGCACCTGTATCCATGAATTGGCCTCTTAATGGAGGAAGCACATCCTACACAAACCTCTCTGTATTATGACTGCCACTGAGAATCCCAAGAACGATACCTAATTGTTCATTCATTCTCAGGATTCATCTCAAAGATGAGGGCTATGCTTCCTTCAGCCATTTCTCTACCAGTCCGGCTCCTCCTCATGCTGGATCCAGGAGAGAATGTGCTCATGTAACTGCCAGCCCCAGCCCCAAAGCTCCAGCACTTACCCTGGATAACTCCTGATCATACTTGTCCATGAGCTCCTGTGCTATACTCTGCAGCTGCTCCAGCTGATTCAGGGAAATGAGGTTGTTGGGCAGGTGAACTACACAATGGCACAGGCCATCCTCATCCACAGAACCTGGCACACTTTTCACCAGCTGCAAAAGCAAGTCCATGGGCACATTAAGTGTGATGAAACATGGGGCACAATGTGCTGTTTAGGAACATGAAGCAGAAGGGTTGACCCTACTCTGGGGTGTCTAAGAAGAGCTCTCTTTGTACAGGAGGTTGTTCATGACTGTTTGAGTCTCCTTCTGCCATGAGTTGCAGTGACCCTTCCCTTAACTTCCCAGAACTTCACCCAGCACCCTTCCAGTTCCTGGAGGTGGGGCTGTCCTCACCCTACCTCATGCGCTGGCTGGTTCTTGTCACAGTTCACAGAACTGGGAGTAGACTCTTCCTTCAGGCTCTGTGGGAAAGAAGAAAGCTGATTTGAAAACAAGTCCAAGTCTTAAGGGACCAGTTTAGGGCCTCCAGTACCTCTACTCTGGAGACTCAGTAGATCCCCACAAGTTCATTTTGTCGTGAAGATGGCAGGAACAGAGAGTTCCAAGTCAAAGAAGGGAGATAAATGTTCACAGTACATGAGGCACCAGAGTCCAGACTGACATTTAGCACTCACAAGAACTAGAATTCTTTTTATTTTTCTTTTTAGTTGAAAACTAGAGGTCTGAGAATTAAAAACAAACAACAAAACAAACAATTTCCTTACGGATTCTTCAAGAATCAAGATGTGTGGCCTGGGGCACCTGGGTGGCTCAGTGGGTTAAAGCCTCTGCCTTCAGCTCAGGTCATGATCTCAGGGTCCTGGGATCGAGCCCCATGTCGGGCTCTCTGCTCAGCAGTGAGCCGGCTTCCCCCTCTCTCTCTGCCTGCCTCTCTGCCTACTTGTGATCTCTGTCTGTCAAATAAATAAATAAATAAAATCTTAAAAAAAAAAAAAAAAAAAAAGATGCGCGGCCCCTGTCCTTCTCTTAATAGTCCCACATATAGCCTCTCTCGCCCTGGGAGTTAATTTAGCTATGTCCTCAGTCTGCAACTCCAGCCCAGTGGTTTAGCTTTTGGGAATGATGGAACAAAGGACACATGCCTAAAATAGCCCAGGCTGGCCTCCCTCAGGTCCAACATCCTTCAGACAGGAAAAGGGTGGCAGATTTTTGCAGAAGTGAGGCCCATAGAAGAGCAGGGTGGACAGAGCAGAAATCCTCCTTTCTCATCTTCATCCTTGTTTTTCCTCTCTCACCCTAAGCCTACCCAAGCCCAGCAACAATCAGAACAGACTGGTATCTCATCCTCCTCCCCAAAAGCCAGAGCTGTACCTGAGGCTGTCCTGGGAGCACCAGGAGCAGCAGCAGTAAGGGTATCTGGAGGGCCATGGTGGGCTTCATCTTGCTTCTGCTGTGGGAGGGGAGCAACACCTTTGAGTTCCCCAAGGCTTTTATCTCTGGTCTGGGTGAATGGTGTCAGCAGGAGACATACAGATTTCAACATCTGAAAGGACGAATCACGTGAGAAGGGTTGGGAAGGACTGGGTGGGGCATGGTAAAAAGAGGACTGTGACACCCTTGTGCTTCCATAGATGGGGTAGAAACGACTTTTTTTACATAAACAGGGTTTCTCTCCTCTGTCCTTGTCCTGCTGGGCCCTCCTGTCCAAACAGAATAAGGCAAACCTGAGACAAGCTGTCGGGGCCTTGGGATGGGTCCCTTTCAGAAGGGTTTATGCTCTTTTTCTCAACATTAAGTGAGAAATACTCCAGAGGAATATGTAACTGTCCATCTCCAGGACAGAAACCATTTACTTAACCAAGGGCCCTTGGATGAGGGCCAAGCTGTATACCTGGGGGGACTGCTTCATCAGCCTTGTGCTGGCCTGCTCTGCTGTGTGCCCTCTGTGCACTTAGAAGTCTGTCCTCTTCACTGTTCTAAGAACTCTAAACATTTCCTTCCCACCTCACTATTCAAATGGATCTGCTAATTAGACCTCTTGACGCCAGCAGCTTCCACTGCCGGTGCTTTAAGAGAGCCCCCTCCCAATATCTTCTTGTCAAGCCTCTAGTCCTTTGGGATCTCCCCTGATGTGCCCTAAGGAAAAGGAAGAGTTGGTTCCTGAGTCATAGCTCATTGTTCCTAGTGCTGGCCACCCAAAATTCTACTTTCCTCTTCCACTGTGTCTCTTGAGTACTTCCCAGGCAGTGGTGAGTCTCAACACCCCCAAGACCTAAGGGGACATTAGATTTCCTATGAAGACCACATTTTCCATTCAGAAATGTGTATCCTTTATTATATCCCTACTTGTCATTGCTCCTCCAATTCAGATATCACAGGTTTTTTACATAAAGGATTTGCTAATGAATTCCCTCCTTTAAAGCCCGTGTACAACACATAATACCCAGTAGAGAGAGGCATATGAAGTGTGTACTTCTCATTCTAGGGAGAGGGCTGGAGAGCTGAAGTGAATGTATGACCCCAGGAAGACATGTGCTGGGCTCATGTCATGAGATTATACCCACATCTTGCTTCATAGTTTTCACCCTCTGACTCCCTGCTCCAGACCTGAATCCATTCTCCATCAACTTCTCTGGCCTGGCCTTGCTGTAGCCATGGATCCAGGGGAGCCACAGAGGTTAGGGAGGTATGAGAGGAGTGAGTTGGGAATTAAGCTGCATGGAGTGGGAAACCTCTCGGAGAGGAGGAAGTGTGCAAGAACACAGAACATGAAGCATGACAACTGGAGCTGGGTCCTCTGCCTATGTTTTGCCAAGGAAACCTAGCAAGTGGGAACAGTTGGGAAAGCTCAGCATGGGAGCAGAGAGGGGACATAGCTCAGGTGGGCAGCGTGGGGCAGTCCACTGCCTTCCCTCCCAGAGCTGGCAGCTCTTCCAAGGTTGACAGTATGAATCAGCCAGCTCAGAGGCCGTACCAGTTTCCAGAGCTCTGCTCTCTTTGGTTCATGTTGTGCCATTTCCTCAGCCCCTCCCATCTTCACCCATTCAACAAACATGGAGTTCCTGCTTCATGTCACACACTCGACAAAAGACCCCACGCAGAGCCACTTTTACTAATCTGGTGCTGGCTGGGCAGACTGATGGAGAAAGATGAGACGTTGATCTCCATGCCAGGACCTGGGCCTCCTTGTTTGCCACCATCCAGACCCGACATGTTCTGTTTGTGTGAGATGCAGCTGTGGAGATTGATACACAATTAGAAAGGGTAGGAAAAGTCTAGCGACGCTGGCCCCAGGCAGGGAGAGGGGAGTTAGTGTGCATCCCGTTCCTGAGCAGGCAACAGTGCTGGAGGACCAGAGTGCCACATATTGGCAGATGATAACGATACCTTGGTTAGAGCTCTGCTCTGAGGTGTCTGGCACCCTTGGGCCATGGGAGGGCACATGCCTCAGCAAATAGGTGCTCATTCCCTGCCATGGGAGGCCATCTCAGGGCCCACATCCCTTACTGCCCTTGCCCAGCAGAGTCGAAGCAAGTGCCTGAGCCTCTGAGAGATCTGCTGGGTCCGTACTCCATAGACCACGGGGTTAAGGGCTGGGGGCACCACCACATAGAGGTTAGCCAGGAGGATGTGGATATGGCGGGGCACTGTGTGGCGGCCGAAACGGTGAGCCAGGAAAGAGAAGAGGGCGGGCGTGTAGAAGAGAGTGATGACGCTGGCGTGTGCCCCACAGGTCCCCAAAGCTTTGCAGTGGGCCCCATGGGATGGCAGGTGACATACGGCACGGAGAATGAGCGCATAGGAAGCAGCGATGAGCCCTACGTCCAGGGCTGGGGACAGCAGTGTGGTGGCCAAGCCATACCAAACGTTGGGGCGCGTGTCGCCACATGCCAGCCGAGCCACGCCCATGTGTTCACAGTAGGTGTGGGGGAGCTCTTGCTGCCCACAGTAAGGCAGTCTTTGGAGCAGGGCCACAGAGGGTACCATGACACAGGCACCACGGGTCACTGCAGCTGCAGCCACTATGCCCACCACACGCTGGGTCAGCAGTGCCCCATAGCGCAGAGGCTGACAAATGGCCACATAGCGGTCCACAGCCATGGCCAGGAGCACCGAAGACTCGGCAATGAAGATCACGTGGGTCACAAAGAGCTGAGTTAGGCAGGCAGCAAAGGAGATCTCACCCGACAGGCCCCAGAGCACAGCCAGAGACTTGGGTACTGTGGACGTGGCCAGAACCAGGTCAGCGGCAGCCAGAAGCCCCAGCAGTTGGTACATGGGTGCCCGCAGTGTCCTGTCAGCTGCCACCAGCCCCAGGAGAAGGCCATTCCCTGCTACAGCAGCCATGTACAGCAGGCACACAGGCACTGAAAGCCAAGCATGCAAGGCCTCCAGGCCTGGCACCCCCAGAAGGACGAAGGGCCCAGGTCCAGTGAGGAGCACAGTTTGGTTGAGAGTGGGCAGTACAGGATCCAGTCCCATCTCCTGGTTCCACCGGGGTCTGTCCCTGCAGGGTGTGAGTGAGGCCTGTGAGAAGCCAGCAGCACCTGCTTTCCAGGGATTTTACATGAGTGGGGATGAGCTCAGGGCTGTGGGTGCTACAGCATTTGCTGAGAGCCCTGTGCTGACCTATGGGTTCCCTAGCATCCATGGATTTGCTCATGTCCCCATGTGGTGAATGAAGGAATTTTGTTGCTGACATGTCAACAGACTTACTCCAGGACCCACAACTGGCAAATAAAACTAGGATTTCTCTCAAAGCTCACCTGACTAAACTGGGGCACCTGGGTGGTTTAGTTGGTTAAGCATTTGCCTTGGACTCAGGTCATGATCCCAGAGTCCCAGGATCCAGCCTACTGTCAGAATGGGGACTCCCAGCTCAGTGGGGAGTAGGCTTCTCCTTCTGCCCCTCCCCCTACTCCTGTCTTCTCTCTCTCTCTCTCTCTTTCTGGAGATCAAATAAATATATAAAATCCTTAAAAAGGAAAAACGAAAAACCAAAACTTACCTAACTAAAGATCACACTCTTCTGACAGTCTTTCCCAGGTGGAGTGTCTCCTTTTCAGCCCAGCCACATGGCAGCATCAGAATATGCATTTCCTGATGGCTTGTCCCAGAGGAAGTTGTCTCTGTCATCCAAACCTAATCCTATCAACATTCTCTGTGTTCCCTCCACCTCTGTAAATCAAAGCTTGGAGAGATGGAATGACTCTTTTTCCTTCCACTCACTGACTAATGCTCAGACAAAACTCCTCTTCCAAAGTCCTTTTCCAGAAGCCACTTTACTAGCTCCCCTACTGTCCCAAACAGCCTATTCCTTCCAATTTGTCTAGTATTTCATCCCAGCGGCCCATGGCTTTGACATCCCTGCCTCCAGCTCTGTTCATACTTCAAAATACCTGGGTCATTAATTCCTTCTTTGACCAGTGTAGACATTCATCCCATGACTCAGCCTTGGGGCTCTTTTTTATTTTGTTCTTTGTCCATGGACAGACCCATCAGATTCTGAAGAAATCAGTCTGGAAAAGTTCTGATCACCCAAAAAACACGGCAGACCGTCAAGGTGAGGCTGCTGTGGAAGGGATTGGGGCCGGGTGCTACTGTGGCAGTGTAGGTGGAAATGGTGGAGGTGGACAGACTTTGATCATCTGGGTTTAGGTGGATAAGGACCAGCCTACAAAAAGGATATAAGCCAGAATGTGCTTTCCATGCTCTGCCTGAAGACCATGAACTTCATGAGGTATTGCATTTGGTATTTTAAGCTATTTCAGGGAATGAAGAACCTGGGGTTAGGTGAACAGAGAATAGGGTGGCCCAGAGTGGCAGAGGGGTTGTGGGTAGGGGACTATCAAGCATCCCATGCTCTGTGCCTGCTCCAGGCTTCTCCACAGCACTGTCTCCTGGGCATTCTCTCACATCCCCACATTCTGACTCCTGCAGAGAAGAATCAGGTAATAAACCAGGACAGAATTTCCCAAATTAAAGTCTTATTGGTTTAGAAACTAGAACTTCCTTCTGAAGAACAAGGCTTTGCCAAGTCATGGGGTATGGTCTTGCCTCTCTCACTGTGGGGGCCCTTGGGCTCCCCTGGACTCTGAGAACATCCTTTCAGGATCAACAAGACAGGCCCAGCCTTTCTGAGGAAAGAAAGATGTCAACACCCCTAGGCCTGGGAACATCTCTCCCAAAACCACAGGCCAAATATAACCTGTACCAGGCAAGGGCCCATGAGAACGTCCTGAACTCAGGGTGGGGACCCTCCCAGCATACTTCCTTATGGCAAAATTCCAGGGGAAACGGCCCCATATGGTTTATGTCTACAGTCCATACCTCTGCTCCTTCTATTTCCTCTTGTAGGCTAAGTGAGGGGGAAAAGGAGGCAGCTAAGAACCTTCCTCCCAACCTTCACTTCAGCCTCTATTGTGTGTCTGACTACAGACAAGGGGCTGCTTCTCATCTCCCACTGCCCACTCTACTCTCCGCCCAGTCCCTCGCTTCATATCCAGGCCTCACACAGCTCAGTGCCCTTTTGGAGTCAGGAGTTCACAAGGGACATGCTGAGGGAAGTGGTAGTAGGGGCTCTGCTCCCCGAGAGCTCCCAAGCAGGACACTTTTTCAGAGCCACTGTCTGCAGCCTGCAGCTGCTCCTATCTGCCATGCATGCAAAGCCATCCCACGGTGTGTACCCCTTTCTGTGATCAAGAAACCCATCTGCAGAAAAGCACACACACAGCTGGGACAAAGAACAACATCTCCTGGATGCCAGTCCAGGACTGTTTCCTCTCCTAGAAGTCCTGCCTTGTTTCTCACTCAACAGCAACTTTCTTCTGGGCAGGAAAAGCTACTCTGCCCTCACATAGCTCATCTGACTTGGGTTTCCACTCCCACTCTGAGGGCATCCTCCTTCTGACTCCATTCACACGTGCATACCTTCTTCCTGGCATGAGTCACAGGCGGCCGTGAGGGTGCACAGACCTGCATGATCCAGCCACAGACTGAGACTCACCTCCCTCCACCTGCCGCCTCCTCTACAGGTTCCAAGCCAGAGCCCATTCCTCCCTCTCCCTGACCTCTTGATCCTTCTCACAGTGCTTCATTCTCCTCAGAGTGGCTCACAGACTGTGTCCTGCCTCAGGGGCTTGAGGGACAAGTATTTCCTCCAGGGAAGAGCAGAACAAGGAACATTAAATGCAGCTGGAAGCAGTGACACAGAAAGAAGGCAGAGAAGGGGAGTCAGGAACTGAACTCCGGCAGCAAGTGTTCAGTCCCAGCTCTGCAATGTGATTTGGAGGGAATTGAATGAGCACTTTGGCCCCTGATTTAATCAGAATTCATGATCCCCATGCTCCCTGTAGAGGAGGTGGGAGTGAGAGGGAAGCCAGGAACAATGCTCTAGTTTTCCTTTTTCCCATGTGCTCCCCCTCAGGACAAGGGTTAGGATCTAGAGTGGGTTCCGAGGCCACATTATCTAGGTTCAGACCCTCGTTCTGCCACATACCAGTCGTGGGACTTTGCACAAGAGACTCAGCTCCTCTATACCTTTACTTGTTTTACCTTAACTGGGGATAAGAATAAATGCACCTACTTTACAGGAATCTTGTAAGGATAAGTAAAATAACATATGTAAGGAACTCTGGGACTTTGGAGAAGATGGTAGAGTAGGAGGATCCTGAGCTCACCTCCTGCCATGGAGATGCCCGGATAACAATCACATCAGTGGAATCAACCCAGAGAATCACCCAAAGACAAATAGAATGGACTCTCCACAGACAGGAGGCCACATCAAAAATAGTTTTTGGCTAAAGTATATGAATTTAATTTTGCAATGCTTTTTTCAACCAAGAAAAAACAATAAAAAATGAATGAAGGAAATCTGCTTGAAACAAAGAATAAACAAAAAAAGATAACGTGGCAGCTGAACTAAAGAATATTGAAAGCATGGCGGTCCTGGACTGGGAAAAAACCTATGGCTCAAAGTCAGACTGAAAGTATATCCGATTAGAACTGATCAGACAAAAGAAAGAGCTTCCCTTGACAATGGAGCCAGGAAAAGGGGTTGAAAACAAGATTGCTTCCTAGTAAAACGGAGAATGTGGGGGTGTTGACTTTTAATCCCTGCTCCTTGTCCCCAACCTTCAGTTTCCACATTTTTCTGACTCAGAAACAGTGACAAACGAGTGGTGACAACTCACCCCGCTTCTCGAACTTACCAGCCACGATGACCTCCACCTATGCTCTCCTTGGCCTCCCAAAGTCGTTCTCTGAAAACAGGTGTGAACAACACATTTCCATCAGGACAAAGAGGTTTCGTAGACTGTCCCCTGGGGATTGGCACTGCTAGCAGGACCTTCCATGCTGGGATCACTATGAGATAAATCCAGGTAGAGCATAGTGGGGAAAGCTCTTCAGGAGCCCCCAGACCCTGTCTAGGGTGTGACTGATCTTGGCTGAGGAATTCCTGCTGCCAGTGGGCCAGGAGCTCTCACCTTGTGCTGGGGAGGTGGGATTAAAGATGAGGAAGGGGCATCCAGCCTCCATCTACCCAGGGCTTCTCCAGTCCCTGCTGCTCCAGCTTGTCCATTCAGTAGTCAGTGCACCGGTGACCTGGGGACTCCAAAGGTGCTCCCGAGGCAGGCCTGGGGGAGAGCAGGCCTGGGTGGGAAGGATTTATGTGTCTCTTCTCTGGCTATCAGGGGCATGGACCCTGTGTCCCTGGTTGGATCAAGAACCTGTGAGTCACAGCTGTGCACTGCTAATGAGGGATTAGCAGAGGTCTGTAGTCATCTCCGCTGACTCTCCTGGTCCCCCCAGGTTTCCATGCCTGATGCACTCAGACACTCAGATCCCGGGAAAGGAAGACACAGAGCAGGGAGGTCTCAGCAGAACCCCTGGGAGGGGCACAGCACACACAGATGGAGACTTGCTTCATGCTCCACAAACAACAAACCCAGTTGCCCCCTAGACATGGACAGTCTCACTGCTTAGCATTGTGTCTGCCCCTTAGGCTGATATGCAAGCAAAGCAGCATGGTGGGAAGAGCCTGGGCTGTTGAATTGGGCAGACATGGGGTTGAATAGGTTCCACGACTACACACACTGGAGCAAGCATCTTATTCTTCTGACCCAGTTTTGTTTGTTTGTTTGTTTGTTTCCCTTTCTACAATGACGATTTGTGGACATTCCCGGAGAGGTGGTGGGAAGACTAGAGCAGCATGTTCCATGAAGACATGGAGCACCAGCATGGTGCATGAGCTTGGGAGAGTAGCACAACATTACTCAAGGTTGTGTGGCTTGCAGAGTCAGCTTGAGGACAAACTCTGGCTCTCTGAGATGCCTGCTGGCCCACATGCAGGACCAGGTGGACTGTCATAGTAGACATTTAGTTTCACAACTCTCCCCTTTCTCGAAAATGCCCTGAATTCCACTTATTGGGATATAAGAGGATGTGGTAACACCAGATATTTCAAAATATGTCCTCCACAGTTTGTATTTGTTTTTAGACCTAGTTTGAAAGAATTCTGTGGTGTTTATAGTGTCACAGAGCAAACTTAACATGTTCCCAAGAAACAACAAAAAAATTCTTATACTGTTGTAATCACCTGTTTTAATATTATACAACTGTCCAATAACCTCTTCTCATGTCCGGCCTTTCCCTTGTGGAGTGTGTGTGTAGATACACTGGAACTGGAGGGTGTGAGAGCAGTTGCTGAGATACAACCCAGAGACAGAAACAGCAAGTCCACTCTGCAAACATGACCAGTTATTCCTACGAGTTCTAAGTGAGGAATCCATCCTGAACTGCTGTTTGTGGGAGTTCTTGACTAGGCAGGCTGCCCGTTTTACCATGACCACATCATATCATATGTACAAGGGAGTAGTTAGGGATACAGAAGCCAACTCCCAGAACAAATTAAACAAATAAATTAAAGCTGATAAAGTCTATTGCATTTCCACTTGATGAATGTACAGATATTGCTAGCATGAAAATTATTTTATGTATGTGTGATATCAATATGGCAGTGATATGAAGAAGAACTAGTCTTTCAAAAGTTGCTGACAAACCCAACCATCTCTGAACTGTTATAAAACCGTGGAGGTTACAGTATCAACACATGTGGTCTAAGTTCTAAATTTGGTGTAGAAGTATGTTCTGAGGGAGCACTGATAGGAACTGATAAAACACTGTAGGAGCTGATGAGATTATGGAGCTCACATTGGAATACTTGTTAGGAAAAATAAGTCAGCTAAAGTGAATAACGTGGTGAGTGCTATAAGCAAGAATTTGGAATTGCATTAAAGTTAATGTGTTACATTTAAGATGACGCTTTGTTGTGTAATAGGACAGAAACTGATCAAAAATAAAAAGGACTGCCTAATGAAGATTAATTGCTATTGTGGGGAAAATTTACTGAGATGTGTGAACCATGGACTGAAATTTTAGTGTTTGTGAAAAATTAAAAACTATTTTGGTCTCCACCCCCTTTTTTTCTCTTTAAACTCTTTAAATTTTAAAATTTTATTTATTTTATTGAGAGAGAGAACACAAGCAGCTGGAAAGGCAGAGGGAGAAGCAGACTCTCTGCTGAGCAGGGGGCCCGATGGGGGACTCAATTCCAGGACTCTGAGCTGAAGGCATACCCTTGATTGACTGGGCCACCCAGGCACCCCATGGTCTCACCTCTTAATGAAATGATGGGGCAGTCAGATTTTCTTATTTGACTATCTTTGTTATCCTCAATATTCTTAATAATCTCATGCCATATATATGCCATATATTTTTCACTAGTGGATGAATTTTAGAGGTAAATAAACAAGTAGAAATTTGGAAATTTCTATAAAATTTCAGAGTTTATATAAAATGTTATGATGTCAGCCATAAAATAACAATGTCATCAATAAAATGAACAGTTGTATGTTAGGCATCTGCAAAAATTCATCATTGAACCACAGACAAATTTAATAGAATGTATTAGATATTCTTTTCTATTAAACAAAATCCACATGGAGGAAGTTAAAGGATTCTAGGTCCATTTCTTTTATTGAAAGATCATTTGAATTTAATGTAAATGTATAGGATAAACTGTTGGAAGAGACTACCAAAGTATGGAAGGTAAATAATGAACACAGACCATTGCTTGCTTAATTTTATTTTTTTATTTTTCTTATTCTATTTATTTACTTGAGGAAGAGTGCGTAAGAGGGAGCAAGAGAAGAAGAAAGAATTTGAAGCAAACTCTGCACTGACCACAGAGCCTGACACGGGTCTCAATCCCACAGCCATGAGATCATGACCTCAGCTGAAACCAAGAGTCAGACACTTAACCAACTGAGCCACCCTGGTGACCCCATTGCCTAATTTTAAATAAAAGATACAAATAAACGTCCTTCAAATGATGAAATGATGTACTTAAATGATGGCCTTTAAATTCATGTCTTCCATCATTGTTGATAGACCTTTTGGAGACACATTCCCCTACTACTAACAGTAGAAATGCAAAACCCAGGCAAAGAATAACCAAAAAAAAAAAAAAAAAGGCTTTATCATGATAATTGCCTGCAAGTACCATTCACATCAAGCCAACTATGTTAGATAAAATAACAAAAAACATGCAAGCTCATTTGATACATTAAAATTTTAAATATGATATGCATGGCAAGGCATTACTTCAGAAGTACATATAGGCTTTTACTATGAGGCTTTCACTATTCCACTCATAGCTTTTTATTTAATTATAATTGCAGAATGACAAAACTTCGCTGTATAATATAAATGCTCAGTAAACATCACTATGCACACTTTCAAGAAACAGTGTACATATTTCTGCAAGTCCTTCGTTTGTTTCCTGTGTTTATTCTAGTAATACTTATATTTTATGCCTTTGAATACAATAATATGATGTGGGTTGTATGATTCTATTCTAGCTCTACATTTATTTAACTGCCATGCTGTGTGCTTTGGAAAAATCATGTTTATTCCGCAGGGTCAGTTTCTTCCTCCTAGAAAGAAGTTTGAATAATTCCAGTCCCATGGGACCTGGCCGTGCTCCTCCTACTCCCTTCTCTGCTATTGCCACCTCACTTTGCTCTAGAAACACTGGCCTCTCTTCTGTTCACAGTCATGTCATGCTGTTCCCAGCCCCAGGTCCTTTGCCTGTGCTGTTGTCTCTGCCACTGTCCTCATCGCCCATGTGTGGTGCATCACTATATTCACTTCATCTTTCTATCATCAGTTATATTCTCTTTGAAAGCAAAGAATTTGTTCTCTTCTTCCTTGTGTGTCACTCTCCAGAGATTATAAGCTCCCTAAAAGTGGGACAGAGTCTCTCCATTATTAACTGTCATAGCCTGAATGCTTAGAACCTTGTCACAATACAGTGGATACTCAACAGATAATTCCAAATCAATGAATAATGAAAAAAAAAGGATTATTGTAAGAACTCTAGATCTTCCTTTGAATATGATAGATACTGTTGTCTCTAGTGAAATCTTTGTGCAATTACATCTATCTTACCACGCATGTGTTACTTTCCTCTAGAGTTCCTCTGTTGATCCCCGCCTGTGCTGCTCTGATATGTCTGGTAATTGATTCTTTCTCCAGCTCAGGAAACACACCCATAACTAAGAGCCCCACAGCCTCCACCCAATGGAGTTAAATGTCTACTTTACTGTCCCAGTGAACTGGCTCAACATCTCCTGACACTATCTCTGCCGCTCCCTTCCTCAGTGTGTCTTGGAGTCAAGAAGCAATGCTCCTCCACCGGCACCAGGGCTAACAACGCTGACACTGAGAAATCTAAATTTCGCTCCTCCTCAGTGCGGCACTGCTGGTAGACCTCACTGCTCATAGCACTTAACTGAAGGACTTCATGTGTTGGGGGCATTGAATGGACGCTGCAGACATACACCATGAATAAATATTGAATATTATTGTAAATTTCCTCAGTCCTTCTACAAATCCCCTTAATAATGCATTATTCATTAATGTTTTCACTTTTAGTCTCTCTTCTTTCAGGGTTTCTGCCTTAACACATTTTTCTCTCCATAGTTCCATATCTTAATTTCTAAATTTGTATTGCTTTGTCCTTTTAAAGTAAGTCAACTCAATGTTTCTGCCTCTTTTTCTGGTCGTAACCTGTGCTCCTGCATATTCCACGAACAGGTCACCAAGGAATTTTTTATATGTAGAACATCTCCCTCATATAGCTCATACCATTTTCCTGGTATGCAAAATCACCTGCAGGCAGTCTCACCTTACATAGAATTAGTTTTTTTCTCATTCCCACTACACTAATATGCTCTAAAAAATGTTGTTAGCTTTCCCACAGTACATTGGAACATCATTCTGAACCTTTGGTAGAAAACAAAAGTATGAACTTATCTCTGATCTGCTTAGTCTTCACTCCATAGACAATGGGGTTGAGAGCAGGTGGGATAACAATGTAGAGGTTGGCAAACATGATGTGGAAGGTGCGGGAGACATTGTGTCCAAAGCGATGGGCAAGGATGGAGAAAAAGGCAGGTGTATAAAACATCAGGATGACACAGACATGGGAACCACAGGTGCCAAGGGCCTTCTGGCGGGCATCCCGGGAGGGGAGATGGAAGACCGCACAGAGAATGAGGGTGTAGGAGACAGCAATGAGAATCACATCTGAGATGACTGTCATGATGGGAACACAAAAACCATACCAGATGTTGATGGAGATGTCAGCACAGGCGAGCCGGGCAACACCTATGTGCTCACAGTATGTGTGTGGGATGATGTGTGTCCTGCAGAAAGGCAGGCGTGTGAGCAAGAATACATCTGGCAGGATGATGCAGAAGCTTCGAAAGGAGATGCCCACTGCAATCTTGATGATGGTCTTGGGGGTCAGAATAGTGGTGTATCTCAGGGGGGAGCAGATAGCCACATAATGATCAAATGCCATGGCCATCAAGATGGCTGAATCTAGGACAAAGCTATAGTGGAGGAAAAACATTTGTGTAAGACACCCTGGAAATGTGATTTCTCGAGCCCCAAGCCAAAAGATACTGAGTGTTTTGGGAACACCAGCTGTGGACAGGATGAGGTCAGTCATGGCCAGCATGGAGAGAAAGAAGAACATGGGTTCATGAAGGCTACACTCCACCACGATGAGGTAGAGAAGGGTAGAGTTTCCTACAAGGGCCACAATATAGATGATACAGAAAGGAATCCCAATCCACACGTGGCATTGCTCCAGGCCTGGGATCCCCACCAGAATGAAGGGGCCTGGGTTATAATTGCTCAGGTTGAAAATGATCATGGTAGAACACAATGGCACAAGTCCCAGGGCCTGAGGACAGAGGGTAGTAGAAAATAAGAGTTAGGATCACTTGAGTCACTCTCACCTCCAACTACTCATCATTATCAACTCCTACATGTAAGGAGACCGTATCAGTTATCTACAATAGAACCCCTCTGAAGTAAATACAGGCTGGTATCAACACAGCTGCAGGTAACTTGCATAAACCAGGATTGTCTCAGATACACTGAAACGCAGAGTCATTCTGCCCCCAAGAGAATATGTTCCTTCCACTGGCCACCTTTGCTGATTTACACACCTTTTCCAGGCAGCCTTCCTGACGGCTGCCTTCACTCTTCTCATGATATAGTATACCTCTGACACAAGGTAAAAATTACAGTGTATACTTTTTTTTTAAGATTTTATTTATTTATTTGAAAGAGAGAGATCACAAGTAGGCAGAGAGGCAGGCAGAGAGAGAGAGGAGGAAGCAGGCTCCCTGCTGAGCAGAGAGCCTGATGCGGGGCTCGATTCCAGGATCCTGAGATCATGACCCAAGCCGAAGGCAGCGGCTTAAACCACTGAGCCACCCAGGCTCCCCAGTGTATACTTTTTTATGGTGGTAATAATTCTGCGACTGTATAGACATTATTGGCTGCTTAGTCTTGACAAGATCTTGATAGGATCTGCTTGTTCTATTCTGTGGGATATCAAAATTTGCTCCAGGATACATACTGGCTCTTTCAAGGCTCCCAGATGACTACAACTCTTACATCTGTGAGGTAAACACACTTTTGGATGAGGTAAGCATCCCAAAATTTGGTCAATTCAACAATACAGGCTGAGTTCCTGCTTTATGCTGGATAATATGTGGAACTTCAATAAAAATTAGAAAATTTCTATATAGATGAGGCTTATGAGTCCCTGCTCCTCCCACACGCCCCAAAAAATAATTTTCTAGTACCCTATACACTGTACAACTGTATACCATCCTAATATTTTGACTTAATAACACTCCTAGTCAAGATTTCTGTCCAAAGGGGCGCCTGGGTGGCTCAGTGGGTTAAAGCCTCTGCCTTTGGCTCAGGTCATGATCCGAGGGTCCTGATATGGAGCCCCACATCAGTCTCTCTGCTCAGCAGGGAGCCTGCTTCCTCTCTCTCTCTCTCTCTCTGCCTGCTGCTCTGACTACTTGTGATCTCGGTCTGTCAAATAAATAAATAAAAATCTTTAAAAAAAAAAAGATTTCTTCTTGCCATTTGCGACGACGTGGATGGAACTAGAGCGTATCATGCTTAGTGAAATAAGTCAATCGGAGAAAGACAACTATCATATGATCTCCCTGATATGAGGACATGGAGAAGCAACATGGGGGGGTAGGGGGATAGGAGAAGAATAAATGAAACAAGATGGGATTGGGAGGGAGACAAACCATAAATGACTCTTAATCTCACAAAACAAACTGGGGGTTGCTGGGGGGAGGTGGGATTGGGAGAGGGGGAGCGGGCTATGGACATTGGGGAGGGATGCGAACCATAAGAGACTATGGACTCTGAAAAACAACCTGAGGGTTTTGAAGGGTCAGGGGTGGGAGGTTGGGGCAACCTGAGGGTTTTGAAGGGTCAGGGGTGGGAGGTTGGGGGAACAGGTGGTGGGTAATGGGGAGGGCACGTTTTGCATGGAGCACTGGGTGTTGTGCAAAAAGAATGAATACTGTTACGCTGAAAAAATAAAATGAAAAAAAAAAATAAAAAAAAATAAAAAAGAAAAAAAAATAAAAAATTAAAAAAAAAAAAGATTTCTGTCCAAAAGGACTGTTTCCTCCCAAACCTGTATTCTCTCAGATATGCATGCACTTTCTTATTTACAATCTCAAACTTTTTGATCTGTACTTACATTCTTTCATACATTTTACCATAATAGAATCACCAGCCCATGCTCCTACAAAACACACTCCCCCAGCAACCTGCGTCACACATACACCTCACACACGTGTGCACCATACACACCATACACATGCACACACCACACATGCACATACACACATCATACAAAAATAAGCCTGCATACCAAGAAAAATAGAAACAATATATTTCATGATTGGATTTTGGTACTGCCATTTCTTGTGTAAATTCCCAACACATGGAGTGTTGCTCTTTTAAAGACCAAGTTCCCATGCCTTCTTCCTTCTCCAGCAATTTGTTTGCATGGAAAGTTATTCAAAGCTACACTTCACCAACCACACAGCAAGGCTCAGCTCTCCTTGGAGCAGCACTGACAGGAAGCTTGTGATGCTCATGTTCCTGCACCTCTGAGTCCAGACAAAGCTCATGCTCAGCCTCCTGCAGACCCCCACGTTTTCACTCATTCTTACACCCAGTTCACCAGACCCGCATCTGCCAAACTAATACTTAACACTCTCCACTCTTTTGCTTTTGGTAAAACAGAAGCCGAATGTTCTCTTCTTTTCTTTCTGACCTTCCCTTATCTATATGTAAAAACACTTCCTGAAGCCACAGAAAGCCTCCTGTACAGTGTCTCTGTTATTTAGATTCTGGGCTCCTGGAACACATCCAGAGTTCAGAAGGTGGCCACCTTTTTCAAGAAAAAAAAATGGGATGTTTAGCCAAGATTGCAAAGCAGCAGTGTCTGGCCCAAAGTAAGCATGAGCTGTCATATTTCTTTCTAGAGATAACATTTGATATCATCTCTATCAGCCTTTGCAGTCAGACCGCACAGTGAAGAAGAGAACAGAAACTTGCATCCAAGCTAACAGGAGTAGCCCCGGCATACACCCACACAGCACGCTTAATCCCATTCTTTAGGTCAGGGCAGTGGGTCCTTCTCACATGTGTGACCCAGACCTTTGGAGACAACAGTTACTTTGACCATGCTTAACCCAGGTGTATAATTGCATATCTCTTCAAATATTTTGCCATTCATTTCATGGAGCATCTGTGCAAGTCTGATGACCATGACCTGGACTTCTATGTGGGAATCGTTCCAGAAAAGAAGTAACAGTCTCAGTGCATGGCTCCTGCAGACTGAGCCCTGAGTGTTCACCCACCCCCACCTTCCCTCCAAATTCTGGTTCAAGTCACACCCCTCAAACAGCCATCACTCACCTTATCATGGGATTGGGCCACAGAAAGAAGAACAGTTGTGCTGACAGACAGCCAGAAAGTCTGCAGAAAGGGCTGACACACCAAACAAAGAAATAAGTAGAGGGGAAAGCAAGAGATTGTGGACAGATCAATTCCCTGCTCATTTATTCTTTCTGGCCAATGTTCAATGTGGGGGAAAGGTAAATAGAGAGGACCTGAGGGACCCTGGCATCCTCTCACTCTCAAGGGGAGAGCGTCAAGACGTTATGTTAAGTGTGCCCAAGTCTGGGAGTTGATACTGCCTCTGGGTGTTTATTTTTATTTTGCATTGCTCATGAGCTGGTATGCCTGTGGGAATAGGGCTGTGAACTTGTCCACCTGTCACACCTAGGGTTCCAGCTCATGCCCTCATTCCTCTGACAAAAGGCTTGGACAAAGCACCTACTATCTGTTAGGAGGTGATAATATAGTACCAACCTCTTGAGATTAGAGAAGAGTTAACAAACTAGGTAGACCAGTACTTGAGAAAATGTCTAACACAGTGGAGACTCACCACACATTTTTTAGGATGATCACATGGCCCATGCCAGGTGTTCTACTGCTTTTTAAAGTGGGGCCCTGGCATTGGCCTTCATGGACTCTACAGTGGATCTTTTCTTACCCTGGGGGACTAGTATACATATAGCTGTGAGCATGAAAACTAGAAAACAGGAAAGTTATTTGCTGGTGTCTCTACTGGGACAGGAGTGGAACAGATCATGGAGGCTCTTTCCTTTGATGGCCTAGGTCATCAAGATGTTCCTCTTGGTGATCCAGTGGCTGCTGCTTTGCAATCTTGGCTAAACATCCATTTTTTCTTGAAATCCATCAAGTCCCAAACTGCATCTACCACCCACCCCTGGACCTGCACTTGGTGCTCCTAGGCTCAGTAAGTGTCACCTCACTCCTCAGGAGGATTAGAGGGTCTTTGTGTTCCTTCCTAACATCTCCTCAAATGAGATCCTTCTCTGTCTCTTCGTCTAGCTACCTTCACTTCTTACCTACATCACTTTATGTCTTTCTAAAGGATCAGTTTATTTCCCTTGTGTCTCCCTCCCGCAATTTCCTGTCTGCACATTGCTCCTCTTACCCTGTGAGTCTGATCATGTCTGCCCTGTCTTAAATTCCATTTTTTCCTCACCTCTGAGTCCAGACACGTGCTTCTTTCTTTAGTTTTTTGATCTTCATCCCCATCTTTGTCATGTTTTCCTTAATGGACACAGCCCAAATGAAAACTAATACCACTTTTATTGATAAAACCAATATGAATAATTAAGTACCTTCCTGTGGGAAGTCCCTTAGATGTGCTGCTGACACTGTTAGGAGCTTGGAGGCCCAGGTCTCAGTGTGTACCT
Organism: Meles meles; assembly: GCF_922984935.1. Taxonomy (NCBI): domain Eukaryota; kingdom Metazoa; phylum Chordata; class Mammalia; order Carnivora; family Mustelidae; genus Meles; species Meles meles. The sequence continues at coordinate 57,000,459 of NC_060073.1, read as the reverse complement.
GAGAGGCTCTTATCCCCCCAAGTCAGCTCCCGGACTGATGTGGTTTGGAGTGGTGTTGGGTTCTGGAGCTAATGGTCAGAAAGAATTCTTGAGATGTTTTCTATGCAAAAAGTCGGTTTTATTAAAGCATAGGGAAAGGACTTGTGGGCAGAAAAAGCTTCTGATGGCCCAGGATTGAGAGGAGCAGCTGATCATATACCCTGGAGTAGGGGGATATAAGGATAAGGGAAGTTCCAAAAGGATTTTCATATGCTGAAAAAGACCCAGAGGATACCAGATGCCTTGCTATTGCCAAACTAAGGTTGTTTTTTCCCTCTGGCAAGGCATTAACATCAAGACAGATGGGAACCTCCTGGGGGATCAGTACACTCTACCTGCCTCAAGTATTTGTCAAAGGGATGCAGGCAGGTTATAACTGAATCTACGTTTCCTTCTACCTTTGTTTCTTGCTTCAGTTCACCTTCCTTCCCACCTCCACTTGATAGGCTTCTTCTCATGATTCCCGCTTGTTGGAGCAAATATCACTTTTGGCCATTATTGAAAGGGAATTTAGGATGTTTTACTGTTCTATACTGAGAAGAGGGATATAAGAGTCCCATAAAACTACATCCTGTAAGAATATGATTAACTACTGGTACCTTCTCTCTATGAGTTATCTGATGATAGCCCCTTCTGTTCTTCATGGCAAGAGTGGTTGTACTTCTCTGAACATCTCAATGTCATCTAACTTATATACACTATGAATTATGAAACTAAATCATTCTTATCTCTCACACAGACCACAGCTTAAGTCCTCACCCTTGTGCAATAAGAATACAGAATTCATGATAGAGGGGAAAGTATGTTAATCCTTTTCTTATTCAAAAAAAATATTTATCACGGTTTTTTTTCCTGCCTCCACTGTGTATTCTATTTATACTTCATGGCATTTTTTTTTCTGATTTTATTTATTTTTTTCAGCGTAACAGTATTCATTGTTTTTGCACAACACCCAGTGCTCCATGCAAAACGTGCCTTCCCTATTACCCACCACCTGTTCCCCCAACCTCCCACCCCTGACCCTTCAAAACCCTCAGGTTGTTTTTCAGAGTCCATAGTCTCTTATGGTTCGCCTCCCCTCCCCAATGTCCATAGCCCCCTCCCCCTCTCCCAATCCCACCTCCTCCCAGCAACCCCCAGTTTGTTTTGTGGGATTAAGAGTCATTTATGGTTTGTCTCCCTCCCAATCCCATCTTGTTTCATTTATTCTTCTCCTATCCCCCTAACCCCCCATGTTGCTTCTTCATGTCCTCATATCAGGGAGATCATATGATAGTTGTCTTTCTCCGATTGACTTATTTCACTAAGCATGATACGCTCTAGTTCCATCCACGTCGTCGCAAGGTGTTTAAAATACATCAAATAATTTTGGAGAAAAACATATATGTTTGTTGTCACACAGGAAAAGAACATACAGTTGAGCTGTAGTCTCTGTGTCCACAAAAACAATCTTTCTTATTATAATTCTATGTTGAGAGTTACTGTAGAATGGTGGATCTAATCCCATGTGAATGGGGTGGGAAAACAGTAGAAGTAGAGAGATCATGTAGAACTCTGGTGTTTCCATTCAGAGGAAAATGAGGAATGTTGAGACGAGTGTGGGGAGAGAGGAGATGCTCACACTCAGTGGGAACTCCAAGAGGTTATATAGAAAGAAGAAATAGGCTTTGAGGACATCTTAGAGCTGCGAGAAAACCAGACAGCAACTATTGTGGACACCTGACAAACACCAAAAATAGTTAAACTTTGACGAATTCAGTGACTGAGTGACTCCCTCTGACCCAATTATAACCATGCTAAGTTTGAAGAGAGAGTGAATCATACAAACAGAGATACATGGTTAACATTAGCTGACATCTCTTTGAAGATATGAAGAGGAAGAAGAGACTTGCACCCCAGTTCTTCCAAATGCCCAGGTTTCAATCCCACATCTTAGTCTGTACCAATTTCTCCTTCTTATTGACCACAGGAAGTTAGGATTATCTTTATGTTTAATTCTTAGGGGACTCTGGCCACTCACATCTCATTTGGCTTTCTCAAGATTGAGTGAAAAATTAGCATTAGGTTCCTGATTGTCTTCATTATTTGTCCAAAGTAAATGCCTGTTGTCTTACATTTCATGATTATTTGCCATTCATTTATATGATAAACATTCCTTATGCACCTATGACATGCCATGACCCTTGTTCGATGTTGTCTAGAAATGAATTGAAGTAACCAAGTATACTCATATATACTATTTTCTATACTCACATTTATTTTTTTTTTTGCAATGGAAATACCTGATTAGATTCTCTGCCTGAAATAACAAAGGAGGACCATAGCTCTGATTAATAAGGAATTTTTTTCATCTGTCCCTTTTCTGGACCCTTGGCCATGGATTCATTCTCTAACCTAATATACACTAAGAACTTGCCCCTACACACTCAAACTTTAGACACTAGCAACCTTGGGGAAAGAGCAAAAGAATGACTTTGTCCCAGATTTGTTTGGTCTTTACTCCATAGACAATAGGATTGAGTGCAGGTGGGATGACTACATAGAGGTTGGCAAAGAGGATGTGAAAGGTACGAGGGACATTATGCCCAAAGCGATGGGCAAGGATGGAGAAGAATGCTGGTATGTAGAACATAAGGATGACACAGACATGGGAACCACAGGTGCCAAGGGCCTTCTGGCGGGCATCCCGGGAGGGGAGATGGAAGACCGCACAGAGGATAAGGGTGTAGGAGACAGCAATGAGAATCACATCTGAGATGACTGTCATGATGGGAACACAAAAACCATACCAGATGTTGATGGAGATGTCCGCACAGGCGAGCCAGGCAACACCTATGTGCTCACAGTATGTGTGTGGGATGATGTGTGTCCTGCAGAATGGTAAATGATTTACAAGGAAAACACATGGAACAAAAACACAGAAACTCCTGAAGGAAATTCCCACAACAATTTTGATAATCATCTTGGGGGTCAGAATAGTGGTGTATCTCAGGGGGAAGCAGATGGCCACATAGCGATCAAATGCCATGGCCAGGAGTATAGCTGAGTCCAAGACAAAGCTGTAGTGCAGAAAGAATAATTGGGTGAGGCAACCAGGAAAACTTATTTTCTGGGGACCAAGCCAGAAGATGGTAAGGGTTTTGGGGACACATGTGGTAGACAATATCAGGTCTGTCATGGCCAGCATGGAAAGGAAAAAGAACATGGGTGCATGAAGACTCCGCTCCACAGCAATGAGGTAGAGAAGGATACTGTTGCCCACAATGGCCACAAGATAGATAAAACAGAAGGGGATGCTGATCCAGGCATGGTACTGTTCAAGGCCAGGGATGCCCGAAAGGGTGAAGTCTTCTGTGTTGTAGCTACTCAGGTTGTACATGGCCAGTGTGGTCTGAAGAATAGATTCTGTATCTGAAAAACAAATTGTGTATAATGAACCTGAGTAAATTGTATGGTAATTTTTCTTCCACCCTCTCCTTTGGGCCAGCTCTCTTCCTTCCTGTCTGCTAAGAGTGAACCTCCTAGTGTTAGTAAAAGCTATGCTCATTTCTTCAAGAAAGATTCCCTAGACACAATATTCTGGTAGTAGTCACTCAGTGTTTCTGGAATTTTCTTCATATTGTTCAAAATGTTATTTCCATTTTAGAGATAAGTGTCCCTTGGATCAATGTAATTCCTTGCTATACTGATGTGACTATAGAAAACCACAATCTAACCACATACAGAGAAAGAAACTAAGAAAAGTGGGGTACAATGGGAAAATAAGGAGATAATTAAAATGACAGATTCCTACTAGAGGCTAAGCTTTACACAGTATCATCTCACTTAGAATAACTTTCTTGGGTATTTTCATCCTCCTCATTTATTTCTTATTGTTTTGCTATAGAATCTAACACTGTGACATAACCTAACAGACACAGCCAAGGTCATTCCAGTCCACAGCTAATCCTCCTTTAAGCTGTTGTGTCATGCCAGGTGATTTCTCAGGGGATGACACACTGTTAGATGCCAAGCACTGAGAAGAGGCCTGGGATATACGGGAGTCAGTATGGAAAACCTAATCTCAAACAGCAGTGTGTCCAGCACACTAACATACGTGGGATTTGCAGACCAAAATGTTCTTGGAGATTGATGTTTGGTGCCTCACCTTGGAGAACAATATGGAAAATGGATATGCCACTCAGCCTACAGCCCCTTCTTAGCACTGAATGAGGAATATTAAAGTGCACCCTTGATTATTACAGGGGGACCTCTAGTGGAAGAAATATGGAATTGATGCATTCTAAATCCCAGGCCAAGTTAAAAGGAAACAAGCAACCCCGAAAACAAAACTAGTTATTTTTGGAAACCTTCAGTACACTATACAAGTCTAAAACTCTTTAAATGAAATCACTTCTATAATCCTCTTAAAAACCCTACAGGACAGATAATACCATTGTCTACATTTCGAAGATACAGAAACGGAGGCCCAGAGAAGTTAAGTGACCTGCCAAAGGCCACATGACAAGCAAATGTTAGAGCTGGGAATAAAGCCTGGGGAGTATGTTCCTAGACTCTCATGTGATAAAGGAAATTCTCTGTAGAGTGTATGGCAAATGGCAGATACATGGGATCTGTAGAGCAGAAGATATAAAATTAAGTCACAGGAAGAAAACACAGACAAATCCCTTATGAACCTACAGAAAAATGCTGTATGTGCAGTCTGCAACCACAAACGCAATGACAGCACGAACACATGGGATGCAGATGCAGAGAACAAATTGGTGATCAACAGAGGTGGAGGAGGGGGTTAGTGAAATGGGTAAAGTTGGTCAAATGTACAAAATTCCAGTTATAAAATAGATAAATGAGTCCTGGGAATGTAATTACAGCATGGTGACTAAGGTTAATAATAATATATTGTGTTTTTGAAACTTGCTAAAAGAATAGATCTTCAAAGTTCTCAACACACACAAAAAAATTGCAACTATGCATAGTGATATGTATAACTAGACATACTATGGTAATAATCATTTCATAACAGGTTTAACATCCTTGTCATACGCCTACCCCAAACTTTCCCCTCGAAGTATGATAACATCATCTTTTTTAAAAAGATTATTTATTTATTTGACACAGAGAGAGACAAGTAGGCAGAGAGGCAGACAGAGAGAAAGGGGGAAGCAGGCTCCCTGCTGAGCAGAGAGCCCAATGCAGGGCTCGATCCCAGGACCCTGAGATCATGACCTGAGCCAAAGGCAGAGGCTTAACCCACTGAGCCACCCAGATGCCCCTGATAACATCATCTTGAATAGCTTCATTTTGTTTCTGAAAGGTCAGGTACCCAATTCTAGGACTCTGTCTTGAAGAACTGTAACTTAGAATTCTCTGGCCTCATTAATCGCACATTTATACATGCTAACTGTGTATCTGTTCAGGGTTCAGTGATTACTAATTTGTTCTTCAGCAATCTTGAGCTCTCCAGGGTATTGACTTTTTCACTACTTTTCATTCACTATCCTGGTGTCATTGCATTCCTCTTTTCTAGGTTAAATTCTGATTCATAATGTCAACCACTCTCTTATGCATATTTTGCTTGTCCTTGCTCCACTGACCTCCCATAATGTATGTTTGCAAAACTCAACTCCTAGATTCACCAACCTAATAAGTCCTTCAGATCAAGATGGAAGGCACTTAACTAGGTATATTTGTGGTTCCATAATTTCATGATCATTAATCTTTTTTTTTAATTTTATTTATTTAACAGAGAGAAATCACAACGAGGCAGAGAGGCAGGCAGAGAGAGAGGAGGAAGCAGGCTCCCTGCGGAGCAGAGAGCCTGACGTGGGGCTCCATCCCAGGACCCTGAGATCATGACCTGAGCCGAAGGCAGTGGCTTAATCCACTGAGCCACCCAGGCGCCCCCATGATCATTAATCTTAAGCTTAACCACAATACTGCCCAATGACTTAACAACATGATCTTTTCAGCTCAATGTCCCTGGATAACTTCTTTCTTGCTTTTCTCCAAGCATATCCACCAAGCCCAACTCCCTTTTTCTTTAATCTTTCATTTTACTTAACACAGAAATTTGAAGACATTGGATATGAAATCATGTAACACAGTCATCACATCTACATGTATATGTATATACACATAGACACACATATATATGTACTCTGCTTTTTTTTCTTGTTATAATTAGAAAAAAATATCCCTTTTGTATCCTGGCCCCAAAATCAATCCATTCTCTCTCTCTCAAATCTTCCCAATATTCATTACCATTCATTCACATTCTTGTCTTTGTCTTCAATCTATGCTTTTAAATTTTGTACTCTTTCAACATTTAAACAATCAGAATGGCTCGAGTATTTTCTAGTCTAAATTACACAAAAACAATTATATTCTCTCATCATAGTTAGATACATAGTTCTCTACACCACGTACATGCTTCTCATGTGCTACTTACAATTTAACCCATGCTAATCTCATTTCTGTCCTCACCTTTCCACCAAAGCAGCTTTTGCTAACATTACTAATGAAATCCATGTCCCATCTGAGTCCTTGCTGAACCTTTAACCAGCATCTGACATTATTCACTACCCTCCACCCCCATCTTGAAACATCCTGTCAATGTCTTATCACAACGCTTTGGGTTTTTCTTCAGCCTCACTAACATCTCATATCATCTTTCACCTGTTCTTCCTATTCTATGTATCTTATGGCCTGGAGTTCCTCATGGCTCTGCTTAAAGCCCCCTATTCTTCTCTTCACACTTTTTTTTTTTTATTTAGATCATCAACACCTAAGATCCCAATTAATAGCTATATGTGACATCTCCCAATGTTTTACTTCTCCCTTACGAGTTACAAGACACATACTTTCAAATCCTTTCTGGATATCCTCTTATGGATCTCACAGGCACTCAAATGTAATTTTTCAACAATAAAATCAAGCTCCCTCACATATCATCACTAAACTTTTGATCCATACTGCATCCAATAATTCAGGGAATATAAGTATCATGGACTCAATACACAGTCTCAGTACACATGGACTCAGTACACAGCTAAAGCTTCTCATCTTCCCGGTCCAGGACTGTTTCCTCTCCTGGAAGTCCTGCCTTGTTTCTCATTCAAAAGCAACTTTCTCCTGGGCAGGAAAATCCACTCTGCCACTCACACAGCTCATCTGACTTGGGTTTCCACTCCCACTCTGAGGGGGTCCTCCTTCTGACTCCATTCACATATGCCCACCTTTCTCCTAGCATGAGTCACAGGGGGCCGTGAGGGTGCACAGACCTGCATGATCCAGCCACAGACTGAGACTCACCTCCCTCCACCTGCCGCCTCCTCCACACGTTCCAAGCCAGAGCCCATTCCTCCCTCTCCCTGACCTCTTGATCCTTCTCACAGTGCTTCGTTCTCCTCAGAGTGGCTCACAGACTGTGTCCTGCCTCAGGGGCTTGAGGGACAAGTATTTCCTCCAAGGAAGAGCAGAACAAGGAACATTAAATGCAGCTGGGAGCAGTGACACAGAAAGAAGGCAGAGAGGGGGAGTCAAGAACTGAACTCCGGCAGCAAGTGTTCAGTCCCAGCTCTGTAATGTAATTTGGAGGGAATTGAATGAGCACTTTGGCCCCTGATTTAATCAGAATTCATGATCCCCATGCTCCCTGTAGAGGAAGTGGGAGTGAGAGGGAAGTCAGGAACAATGTTCTAGTATTCCTTGTTCCCATGTACTCCCCCTCATCACAGTGATTAGGATCTAGAGCGGGCTCCAAGACCACATTATCTAGGTTCAGACCCTCGTTCTGCCACATACAAGCTGTGGGACTTTGCATAGGAGTCTCAGCTCCTCTATGCCTTTATTTCTTTTACCTAAATTGTAGAAAAGGAATATTGTGAGGATAAATGAATGAAAAACATCTTGTAAGGATAAATAAAATAACATATGTAAAGTAATTCTGGAACTTCTGGACAAGATGGTAGAGTAAGAAGACTCTGAGTTCACCTCATACAGCCATAGTCCTAGATACACCTATATCAGTTTAACCAACCCAGAAAATGACCCAAAGTCATGTGGAACAGGCTCTCCACAGTAATTGTTAAGAGGAGGCCACTTCAAAGGCCTTTTTTGAACTAAAGTACATGACTTGAAATAGGAAATTATTTTTTCATCAAAAAAACCCCACAATGAATAATGAATAAATCAATTCTGCCTAAAACACCACCAATACCCAAAGCATATTAAACAGAATTGTTCTTGTTATTATAATTTTAACATCTGTATTATTCCTGAAACTAGTCCTATTGAGACCTTTTTGATTTCATCCTTAGTTCTCATTTCATAATGTGATCAATCATCCTGTAATATATCTTTAAAAAAAGAGAGAAAAGAAACAGAAGAGATAGAGACTTAAACTAATGATATTTGGAAAGCAGAATGGTCTTGAGTTTGGGAAAACCAAATGGCTAAAAGTAAGGCTGAAAGATTTAAATTACATCAGATTAGATCAAACTAGGAACTTTCTTTGCCAATGGAGCCAAGAAAAGCAGGTTGAATACAAGACTGCTCCAAATAAAACAGAGAGCATGTGGGGCACCTGGGTGGCTCAGTGGGTTAAAGCCTCTGCCTTTTGCTCGGGTCATGATCCCAGGGTCCTTGGATCGAGCCCCGCATCGGGCTCTCTGCTTGGCGGGGAGCCTGCTTCCTCCTCTCTCTCTCTCTCTCTGCCTGCCTCTCTCCCTACTTGTGATCTCTATCTGTCAAATAAATAAATAAAATCTTAAAAATAAAATAAAATAAAACAGAGAGTATGTTGGTGGTGTTCTTTAATCCCTGTTCCAAGTCCTCAATTTGTAACTTCCATGTTTTTCTGACCCAGAAACAGTGATAAAGGAGTGGACACATCAGACCCAGTCCTCTAACCAAGCAGTCACACTGGCCTTCCAACACAGGTTCTCCTTGGCACCCCAAAATTGTTCCTTATAAAAGAGTGTGAAGCTAACTCTTTCTAGCATGACAAAAAGGTTTTCTGAAGCATGCCCATGGGGATTGGCACTGCTAGCAGGACCTTCCATGCTGGGATCACTATGAGATAAATCCAGGTAGGACATAGGGGGGAGAGCTCTTCAGGAGCCCCCAGACCCTGTCTAGGGTGTGACTGATCTTGGCTGAGGAATTCCTGCTGCCAGTGGGCCAGGAGCTCTCACCTTGTGCTGGGGAGGTGGGATTAAAGATGAGGAAGGGGCATCCAGCCTCCATCTACCCAGGGCTTCTCCAGTCCCTGCTGCTCCAGCTTGTCCATTCAGTAGTCAGTGCACCAGTGACCTGGGGACTCCAAAGGTGCTCCCGAGGCAGGCCTGGGGGAGAGCAGGCCTGGGTGGGAAGGATTTATGTGTCTCTTCTCTGGCCATCAGGGGCATGGACCCTGTGTCCCTGGTTGGATCGAGAACCTGCGAGTCACAGCTGTGCATGTTAATGAGGGATTAGCAGAGGTCTGTAGTCATCTCCGCTGACTCTCCTGGTCCCCCCAGGTTTCCATGCCTGATGCACTCAGACACTCAGATCCCGGGAAAGGAAGACACAGAGCAGGGAGGTCTCAGCAGAACCCCTGGGAGGGGCACAGCACACGCAGATGGAGACTTGCTTCATGCTCCACAAATAACAAACCCAATTGCCCCCTAGACATGGACAGTCTCACTGCTTAGCATTGTTTCTTCCCTTTAAGCTGATATGCAGGCGAAGCAGCATGGTGGGAAGAGCCTGGGCTGTTGAATTGGGCAGACATGGGATTGAATAAGTTCCACGACTACACACACTGAAGCGAGCGTCTTACTCTTCTGACCCAGTTTCTTTCTTTCTTTCTTTCTTTCTTTCTTTCTTTCTTTCTTTCTTTCTTTTCCCTTTCTATAATGACGATTTGTGGACGTTCCTGGAGAGGTGGTGTGAAGACTAGAGCAGCATGTTCCATGAAGACATGGAGCACCAGCATGGTGCCTGAGCTTGGGAGAGTAGCACAACATTATTCAAGGTTGTGTGGCTTACAGAGTCAGCTTGAGGACAAACTCTGGCTCTCTGAGATGCCTGCTGGCCCACAAAGGACATCACTCATAGTGGACATTTAGTTTCACAACTCTCCCCTTTCTCGAAAATGCTTTCCTTCCCATGTAGAGGGCATAAGAGAATGTGGTAACACCAGATATTTCAAAATATGTCCTCCACAGTTTGTATTCGTTTTTAGACCTCGTTTGAAAGAATTGTTTTGTGTTTACAGTTACAGAATAAACTTACAGTGTACAAAAAAACAACAAAATCTTTATAATATTGTTACACTTCGTTTTAATATTCTAGAATAGTAATAACCTCTTTTCCTGTCCAGCTTTTCCCTTGTGGAGTGTGTGTGGATACACTGGAACTGGAGGGTGTGAGAGCAGTTGCTGAGATACGACCCAGAGACAGAAATAGCAAGTCCACTCTGCAAACATGACCATTTACTCCTACGAGTTCTAAGTGAGGAATCCATCCTGCACTGCTGTTTGTGGGAATTCTTGACTAGGCAGGCTGCCCGTTTTACAATGACCACATCACATCACATGTACAAGGGAGTTGTAAGGGATATAGAGGCCAACTCCCAGAACAAATAAAACTGGCAAGTATTTTTATTTCTCTATGTAATGTAATTGTTTATAGTAAATGCCAATATGCACACTTTTAAGAAACAGTATGTATATTTCTGCAAGTCTTTCATTTGCTTCCTCTGCTTAATCCCATAATACTTATTATAATGTATTTTATGTCTTTGAATACAATTATAGATATGAGATTGTGAGTTCCAAGGCTTTTTTTTTTTTAGGAATTCATTTTATTCTACAAAACCCTTAATATATAACTTTTGGGGGGAAAAAATCCTTACCTTGCCCATTGATAGTTTTCTAGAGGTCTCTCTCTATATATGTCACTATAATATACAAGTATACCCACCTTGGTGATTCAGTGGTCTTTTTCAGCAGAAGAAATTACAGTGATGGTTTGATGGATCTTGACTCACTCTTGGATGTGGCCTCCCAGGTTTACACTTGGAAATAGTAAGAGGGCAACATGAATACACATTCATATCACATTCTTGAATTTGGCACTACTGGAAATAATGCTTACATTTGTATATTAATTTGTCTGACTCATGCCTATCCTTATTTACTTTCCAAGAAGAAGTAAAGAATGTGTTATAAATTACTAACTTTCATATGACAACAATAGCATCATGCTATGAGATAGTTTACAAGCCTCATCTGCTGATATTCCAACCAGCTTCTTAAATCCACCAAAGTCAGTTTATGAGTTCTCCCATTTGTCACTGTCCAACCCCTACAACTCCCCTGGGCAATGCCATCATCACTATGGATGATTCCTCCATCAACCTACAGATCAGACTTAACAGATTTTTTAAACACATGATTTCTTGCTTAGGCTGAGGCAAGCCCCTCTGGCTGGCAGGTCCTGTTCCCTTATTCTTTTTTTTTTTAAGATTTTATTTATTTATTTGAGAGAGAGAGAGTGAGAGAGAGAGAGAGCATGAGAGGGGAAAAAGTCGGAGGGAGAAGACTCCGCATGGAACTGGGAGCCTGATGCAGGATTCAATCCTGGGACTCTGGGATCACCTGTCCCATTATTCTTAAGGCTCAACAGACTTGTGTTCTTCTACACCATCACAGAAATTAACTTTGCCAGAAACTTTCTTTGCATCTGGGGAATGGTTGGGTGTGCTTCCTTTGTGCTTCCTTAACATCCTATTCTACTCATTGCAATGCATAAGATTAGCAAGCAAAGTATCTATGTAGGTGATATTTTCCTTTTGCCAACCTATAAGCTTTCTGATTGTAAGCAGCATGGGTAGTATTTGCTACATATCAGTACTGTCAATTTCTATGCATTTTCCCCTTATAACCTGTACTTTGTGAATGTTACTGAACTAAAATTATGACCTATAAATCATTGCACATTTATTTTATTTTATTTTTTAAATTTAATTATTTCAGTGTTCCAAGATTCATTGTTTATGCACCACACCCAGTGCTCCATGCAATACATGCCCTTCTTAATACCCACCACCCAACCCCCCAACACCCTCCCCTCCAAAACCCTCAGGTTGTTTCTCAGAGTCCACAGTCTCTCATGGTTTGTCTCGCTCTCCGATTTCCCCCAACTCACTTCTCCTCTCCATCTCCCAATGCTATGTGTTATTCCTTACGCTCCACAAATAAGTGAAACCATATGATAATTGACTCTCTCTGCTTGACTTATTTCACTCAGAATAATCGCCTTCAGTCCTGTCCATGTTGATACAAAAGATGGGTATTCATCCTTTCTGATGGAAGTGTAATATTCCATTGTATATATGGACGATATCTTGTCTATCCATCCGTCTGTTAAAGGACATGTTGATTGTTTCCACAGTTTGGCAACTGTGGCCATTGCTGCTATGAACATTGGGTTGCATATGGTCCTTCTTTTCACTACATCTCCATGTTTGGGGTAAATACCCAGTAGTGAAATTGCAGGGTCATAGGGAAGCTCTATTTTTAATTTCTTAAGGAATCTCCACACTGTTTTCCAAAGGTGGCTGCACCAACTTGCATTCCCACCAACCATGTAAGAGGGTTCCCCTTTCTCCACATCCTCTCCAACACTTGTTGTTTACTGTCTTGTTTTGTGTGTTTGTTTGGGGTTTTTTGGCCATTCTAAGTGGTATAAGGTGGTATCTCAATGTGGTTTTGATTTGAATCTCCCTGATGTCTAGTGATGATGAACATTTTTTCATGTGTCTGTTAGCCATTTGCATGTTTTCTTTGGAGAAGTATCTGTTCATGTCTTCGCAAACTCAAACTCAACACACAAAAAACAGATAATGACATTAAAAAATGCACATATATTTTAAAACAAGTTCAAAATGACAGGTGCAAGGCATAGAATCTCCAACTTCCTTCTTTCTTCCAAGAGAGACATTGTAAATCCATTCCGTTACTTATTTTTTATAAAACCTACATTATTCTCCTGAACGCAATAACTAGATCTAGTTGTCCTTGGCTTATAAAATAAAACACTTGTGTACAATCAGGTCTAGGTATATAACGCAAATGTCTGGCTAATATGGGGTAAACAGGATGATGGAGTGAGTAGCACTAAAATCTAAGAGACACCAAATGAAATCACACACATTTAAACAATGGTGACATATGGAAGAGAGGGTTCTGAGGGTGTTTAGAGACACATTCACGGGTCCCTATTTGCAGGATACAGCTCTAAATTTTGAGGATGGAAAGGCAAGACCCTTCAATTCCTCTAATGGAATGGTTTTAAAATCTCATAGTTAATATAAAGGAGAGGAATTTGCAAAAAAAATGATACAGACAACTTATATGTTGTCTTACTTACATGTGACAAAGTTAATGCTGGTATTTGTGTAACTATTCTCTTTTAAATCCAACTAGAACATGGAATGTTATCCATGGTCTAACACGAGAACAAAATGTTTGCAGCCAGTCTCCTCAAAAAGAGCCATGGCAGCTGGGGGCACTAGATTTGACCTTGAGAGAAGAGAAACACCAGGCTTAATCTGTTTACAACTTCTATAAACACTGAAGTGGAGGGGGATTTTTATTTTATTTTCCTATTTAATTATTTATTTAAAATCAATGTAGTTAACATATACTGTATTTTTAGTTTAGGATTAGAATTTAGTGATTCTTCATTTGCATATAACACCCAGTACTCATTACATCAAGTGCCTTCCTTAATGCCCATTGCTTAACCCATCCCATCCTCCACCAACCTTCAGTCTGTTTCCTATAGTCCCTTCTCTCTTATGGTTTGCCTCCCTCTCTATTTTTATCTTCTTTTATTTTTCTTTCCTTTACTCTATGTCCATCTCTTTTGTTTATTAAATTCCACAAATGAGTGAAATCATATGATATTTGTCTTTCTCTTACTGACTTACTTCACTTAGCATAACGCCCTCCAGTAGAAGAGGGATTTTATATGACAATGATGAGCTCAGAGTTAAACATGTTGATGAGATTCTCTTCCCAGATGAGAATGGCAGTGGTAAGTAGTAGAATATTAACTTAACAACTAACATTAGATTAGTATTTTACAATCTGCTAAGCACAGGATCTACATTATTTGTTTAATCCTAATACTGGCCCTATTGGGTAGGAATGCAGACACTAGGATTTATCAGAAAGATCATATACGAACATGAGGATATAGAGTTATAAGCAAAGAGGCCATAAGTCACAGAAATAAATGAGCCCCCTTGGAGAGGAACGGCAGAAATACAACAAATAAATGGGCCAAAGAAAAAGGGTAGGAGAAAGTAAACACTGCAGAAGAAAATTGCTGCTTTTGTTGCTTGTTCTAGATCATGCAGGAGTCATTCTTGCATGTTGGTGAACATGAGTTTGACTTACTACCACAATGAAATGAGGATGTACCTATCAATTACCTCAGAATATATTTATTAGGTTCCTTCAATAAACTTTTAAAAATATTGGCCCTTGGTTGCCCCATGTTCTCAGCAGAAGGGAAATAATCAGAAGAGAATAAGGGGTCATCTCCTCTGATATTTGTCAGCACATTTAGCAAGCTGGTACATAGAGCAAAATTTAGTAGAATGGGGATTAATTTAAGACAATTGGACTACACCAACAGAAAACAAAACAAAAAAAACAGACTCTAATATTCTTACATATTTTTTTCTTCCCTCTGAAGTTGTTTTCACAAGAGTGAGGTTCTGTTGAGTGGGGAAAATCTCTGAACTGGGGGTTTGCAGATTTTGTTCTAGCTCTCCATTTATGACTGCCTTGCGGTGTGCCTTGGAAAAATCACTCTGCAGGCTTCAGTTTCCTCCTCCTGAAATGAAGTTTGGTTGATTCCAGTCCCGCAAGACCTGGCCATGATCCACCTCCTTCTTCTGCTATCCCCACCTCACTATGCTCCAGACACACCGATCTCTGTTCTGTCCACGGTCATGTCACAGTGTGTCCAGTCCCAGGGCCTTTGCGTATGCTGTCCACTCTCTGCTACTGTCTTTGTCACCCACTTGTATTGCACCACTGTATTCCCTCCATTTTTCTATCAGTTACATTACCCTTTGAAAGTAAAGCATTTGTTTTCTTGTTTCTTGTGAATCTCTCTCCTCAGAATATGAGTTCCATAGAAGTGTGACAGAATTTTTTGCATTAATCTTAATATTCCAAATACTTTGAACCTTACTGCAGTACAGTGGATACTCAACAAACAATTCCAAATTGATAGATAATTGTCAATAAATGAAAGATTTCATGTATAAACTCTAGATCTTTCTTCAAATATGATATATAGCGTTGTCTCCAGTGAAATCTTTGTGCAATTGGATGTATCTTATCACCCATGCATTACTTTCCTCTAGAGTTCCTCTGCTGATCCCCCCTGTGCTGCACTGATATGTCTGGTAATTGATTCTTTCTTCAACTCAGGAAACACACCCATAGCTAAGGGCCCCACAGTCTCCCATCCAGGGGAGTTAAATGTCTACTTTACTGTCCCAGTGAACTGGCTTGACATCTCCTGACACTGTCTCTGCAGCTCCCTTCCTCAGTGTGTTTTGGAGGCTAGAAGCTACGCTCCTCCACCAGCACCAGGGCTAACAATGCTGACATTGAGAAATCTAAGCTTCACTCCTCGTCAGTGGGGCTCTGCTTAACTCATAGCACTTAACTGAAGGACTTCATGTGTTGGGGCCTCATAGCACTTAATTGAAGGACTTCATGTGTTGGGGCATTGAATGGAAACTGTAGACACACACCATGAATAATAATAAGTATTGAATAGTACCATAAATTTCCTCAGTCCATCTACACATCCCCTTAATAATGAATTATTCATTGATATTTTCACTTTTTGTCTCTCTTCTTCCATATTTCTGCTTTAATACATTTTTCCTCTCATTGGCTGCAAATGTCAGTTTGCAAATTTCCATTGCTTTGTCCATTTAAAGTATGTCAGCTTGGGACACCTTGGTGGCTCAGTAGGTTAAAGCCTCTGCCTTCAGCTCAGGTCATGATCCCGGGGTCCTGGGATCGAGCCCTGCATTTGGCTCTCTGCTCAGCAGGGATCCTGCTTCCCCCCCTCTCTCTCTGCCTGCCTCTCTGCCTACTTGTGATCTCTGTCTGACAAATAAGTAAATAAAATCTTCAAAAAAAAAAGTATGTCAGCTCTGTTTTTACATCTTCTTCCTCATTATGTCCTATACAATGTCACATTCTACACATAATCAGGTCATCAGGAATTTTTTATACATAGAACCATCTCCTCATATAGATCATACCATTTTCCTGGTATGCAAAGGACCTGTAAAGGTTCTCACTTTAAATAAGATTAGCTTTTTTTTTTTTTAGGAGCATCTGGGTAGCTCAGTTGGTTAAGTGCCTGCCTCTTGATTTTGGCTAATGCCATGATTTCAGATTCATGAAATTGAGCTCTGGCTCTGGCTCTACTAAGCATGCAGCCTACTTAAGATTCTCTCTCTCTCTCCCTCCTTCTGCTCCCCACCCCCAACACTTGCACTCTCTCTCTCTCAAAACAAGCAAGTAAGTAAATAAATAGAAATAGCCTTTCTCTCTTTCTTGCTACCTTAATATCCCCTATAAAGTGATGTTAGCGTTCCCACAGCACATTGAAACATTATTCTGTACACTTGGTAGAAAATAAAAGTATGACCTTATCTCTGATCTGCTTTGTCTTCACTCCATAGACGATGGGGTTGAGAGCAGGTGGGATAACAATGTAGAGGTTGGCAAACATGATGTGGAAGGTGCGGGAGACATTGTGTCCAAAGCGATGGGCAAGGATGGAGAAAAAGGCAGGTGTATAAAACATCAGGATGACACAGACATGGGAACCACAGGTGCCAAGGGCCTTCTGGCGGGCATCCCGGGAGGGGAGACGGAAGACTGCACGGAGAATGAGGGTGTAGGAGACAGCAATGAGAATCACATCTGAGATGACTGTCATGATGGGAACACCAAAGCCATACCAGATGTTGATGGAGATGTCAGCACAGGCGAGCCGGGCAACACCTATGTGCTCACAGTATGTGTGTGGGATGATGTGTGTCCTGCAGAAAGGCAGGCGTATGAGTAGGAATACAACTGGCAAGATGATGCTGAAGCTTCGAAAAGAGATGCCCACTGCAATCTTGATGATGATCTTGGGGGTCAGAATAGTGGTGTATCTCAGAGGGGAGCAGATGGCCACATAGCGATCAAATGCCATGGCCAGGAGTATAGCTGAGTCCAAGACAAAGCTGCAGTGCAGAAAGAATAATTGGGTGAGGCAACCAGGAAAACTTATTTTCTGGGCACCAAGCCAGAAGATGATAAGAGTTTTGGGGACACATGTGGTAGACAATATTACATCTGTCATGGCCAGCATGGAAAGGAAAAAGAACATGGGTGCATGAAGACTTCGCTCCACAGCAATGAGGTAGAGAAGGATACTGTTGCCCACAATGGCCACGAGATAAATAAAGCAGAAGGGGATGCTGATCCAGGCATGGTACTGTTCAAGGCCAGGGATGCCCGAAAGGGTGAAGTCTTCTGTGTTGTAGCTACTCAGGTTGTACATGGCCCGTGTGGTCTGAAGAATAGAATCTGTAACTGAAAAACAATTTTTTTGTGCAATGACCCTGAGTAAATTTCCAAGAACAACCTCCCAGTACTAGTAAGGGCAATATTCATGTCTTGAAGAGTGATCCCCCATTTAAAAAAAGGAAAGAAAGAAAGAAAGAGAGAGAGAGAGAGAGATAGGGAGGGAGGGAGAGAGGAAGGGAGGGAGGGAGGAAAGGGGGGAGGGAGGAAGGAAGGAAAAAAGAGAGAAAGAGGGAAAGGCAGGCAGGCAGGTAGACTCCCCAGACATGACACTCCTGGTACTCATCACTCTGGAATCTTCAACTTGCATACTATTTTATTTCCACGTAATGATTGAGTATTCCCTGGGTCAAAGTAATTAGTTTCCATATAGACCCAAGTATAGAGAAAAACAATCTAACCACATGCAGAGAAAGAAAGAAACTAAGAAAGTGAGGTACAATTGGAAAATATTATAGTCCAGCAGCATCATTTATAGTTATTATATGTCACAAGACACATACATTCAACTCCATTCTGGATATCCTTTTATGGATATCTCACAGCACTCAAGTTTAATTTTCAAAAATTAAAATTAAGACCCGTCATATTTCTTCAGAAACCCAATGTTCCCTCCTGTGTCTAGTATTTCTCAGAATATTTCCCAGTGGAATATCATCCACTAAATAAGCCAAAACAAAAACCTGAGTTGCATTTATACTTTTCTCTCTTTAAATCCCCCTGTGCAATTGATTACACTGATCTAATCCTTTTGGAATCAAAATTTAAAATCTTCAGCATAGTTAACAAAGTGTCCACAATCTGGTCTTGTTACCTCTTCAGTCTTCTTATTACTTTCCAGGAATGTTTGCCAGAAAACCAAGTCCTGCTTTTTCTAAAAATCTGTGTGTTAAACACAATTTCCATAGAAGACATATGGTAAATTCCTCTTTATTTCCAGGGTTCCATCTACAGTCTTTATTTTCTCAAATTTTGACTGAAGCATCTGCTGAGACTCACCCTTCTTCTCTGCAGATGAACAGAAATGAGGTCAGAGATACTGGAAAGCCATGTGATGAAGAGAAATGAGATCTCCGTGACTCCTTACAGGTGAACTATCACACTGCAATGTATTCAAAGAGGTACGAGAGGCCGTGAGTGGCCGCACCGTGAGCTGCACTTCTCTGAACAACGGCCATTGCAGATAAATAAAAGTCTAAACGGATCGTGTGTGCCATTCTAAATACAGGTAAGCTAGCACACACTCCCTAGTGTGAAAGTCTCCTGACTCTGAGACCCTGCACCTATTTCCTCCTTGACTTTAGAACAAGCATCCCTGACCCTCTTCCTGTCTCCAAGCTGTGCTAGGTTCCACTTATCCATCAGGTCTCCACAAAGCCCCCTTTCATTCAACGGAAATACCACCTCCCCTCAAACAGGCTTCCTGATCTATGTTAGAAAGTTCCATTTCCCAATCGTATTTCCTCTTTTCTGAAATTCACCATACTTGCCACCCCCATTTACTGCTTATTTTCTCGGCTAGACCTCAGGCTCTACAGAGGCAAAGAGCATGTCAGTTTTGTTTTTCCTGCTTTTGTTCTTGCTGCTGTTGTTTTTCAGTAATGCTTTCAATAGCTGCCCAATAGTGGCACTGAAACAGTGCTTGGTGACTCTATCTGGAACTGAATGTTGTTGCTAGGTCCGGATAAGAATATACACCTTTTCTCTGAAAATACATTTAAAATCGTGAGATCTCTGTTACTCTGTTAAATAAAGGAAAATAAACCCATGTACCTTGGCAGCCAATAATATGCTAAACCAGAAAAGGGCTAAAGGCATTTCTACTTAACATAAAAAGAAGATCATGGCTTTTAAAACATTGATATTAACATTGCTCAAGAAGTTTTACCCAGAGAAATAAGGCTGCTTACTTTTGCCCACCCACTTTGTCTCTGTTGAGGTGAAAATTCTTCCAGAAAACTTTTTCTTAACTCCAAGACTGGGTCCTCTTATTCACACCCACAGAACCGTGTACTTATGTCCTACAGAAACGCATATAATCTACGGTCTATGTTTGCCCATCTTTCACCCGTCTTGAGTGTAAAGACATTTTCATAGTCATAGTTTCATGTTTTGATTCTAGTTTAATTTCTATAAACAATAAAGGATTGTTGAATAGAAAAATAATGTTTAGGGGCACCTGGGTGGCTCAGTGGTTTAAGCTGCTGCCTTCGACTCAGGTCATGATCTCAGGGTCCTGGGATCAAGTCCCGCATCGGGCTCTCTGCTCAGCAGGGAGCCTGCTTCCCTCTCACTCTTTCTGCCTGCCTCTCAGCCTACTTGTGATCTCTCTCTGTCAAATAAATAAATAAGATCTTTAAAAAAAAAGAAAAAGAAAAAGAAAAAGAATGTTTAAATCATTGCACCTAAATTCCTGTGGGATATGAGACCTTTGTCCTTCTTCTGCCACTCTCTCCCTACACTTCGATTTACTCTACATTCCCTTAAAGTACAGCTTAATTAATAAGTGGCTAAAGTAACTAATGTGTTACAGTTTAATTAATAAGTGGCTAAAGTAATTAATGAGTGAGTGAAATAAAACACACAAACACACACACACACACACACACACACGGAAATCTTAGGCAAAGTTTACACAAAGTCACATTATTGCTACTTCTTAAGAACCTGCATTTTAGAGTCAAGATTCAGATTTGCATTCAATCAGTGCCTGTTTTTTCTTTATACCAAACAAGTTATATGATCTGTCCAAAATGCCTTTCCTCATAGAATTTTTGTGGACATTACATAAGGAAAGTCCTCTGCTCAGTGTTAAGCTCTCAGTAGATGCTGACTGTTATGTGATGTCATTATTATTACAAACACTTGTAAATACACACAGATGGCAGAAACCCACATGGTAACGGAAAATTTCAAATCACACAGAAAACAGAGTTTGGGTCTGCTCTTCCAGATCCAAGCTCTCAGACTGTTGAGTTGTGTCCTGAAGAAAAGTTCCAGTAGTCTTATTTGTTCGCATTTGCCCCATTTGTCATCCTCCTACCAACCCCTGAGACTGTTTAAAATCTGACCCCCAGGCCTGCAGACTCTCTTTCATAAAGAAAACTGGATTGAGCCCACTCCTGTCTTTTCTTATCATCTCCTTGCCATCCTCCTGGGTCCTCTGTATGTCCTTCTGTTAGGTACCCCAGGATCCTGAGCTCTGCCCTTGGCTTCCCCAACACTCACCAAACCTAGGCCCTTGGTGAGGACCAAAGATACACAGAAATGGCACCCTCAAGCAACCTGTCCTCTTATTTCTCTTCCTGGGCTTCAGACAGGGCACTCAAAACATATGGGCCCCTGAGAGACCATAGCCACAAACCCAATCAGTGGCGGTGGCCTGCACAGGAAGCACTTCCCAGGGGTCTAGCTCCTGAGGCTCTGAGGTCCCAAGGCCAAGGTGGAATGAGTCCCTGAGGACTCTTGTCTTCTAGAACAGGCAGTATCCTGGGCAGGCAGAGTCCCCTGGGGCTTATGAAATGGCAGATGCCCTCTCCACCACTGCTGAAGCCATCAGCAGTGAAATGTGTGTGTGTGTGTGTGTGTGTGTGTGTGTGTGTGTGTGTGTGTGTATGAGAGAGAAAGAGAGAGGAATTGCGTGTCTTTGTAGGTACCTGCATTTGTGTCATAAATATTCAATCATTTGTGTAACTTTATGTAATAGTGATTTTAGTATGAAAACGCAAATAGACCTGTGAAAGAGAGTACATGTTCTTCTGATTCAAGCCTAAAAAGCAAATGTATTTGCTATCATGAATCAGTCCTATTGATCAAACACTTGAACCGTCATGTAAATCTCCTTACACACATGCCTGCCAGCCCCAGCAACAGAGACTTTAAGATATTTTTAGAACACGTTCCTTCTTTGTCACAACTCTTCAGTCCCTTGTCATCTCTGCTATTGGACCCTCATTGATTTGAAGATCTCAGTTCTTTCCCACAAAGCCATACTCACCTTCCTAAAACAGAGATAGGATCATCATTTCTGCAGCTTATAAAGCCTTTTTTTAAAAAGATTTTATTAATTTATTTGACAGAGAGAGATCACAAGTGGGCAGAGGCAGGCAGAGAGAGTGGGAAGCAGGCTTCCTGCTGAGAGGAGAGCCCGATGAGGGGCTCGATCCCAGGGCCCTGAGACCATGACCTGAGCTGAAGGCAGGCTCAGTAAGCCTCCCACTTAACTCACTGAGCCACCCAGGCGCCCCTTAAAAAGCCTTGTATAAATAAATATACACATACAATATCACGCAATTTCAAGCCCTTGACTTCCTCTGCAGTGTCACCCCTGCCCCTTTTCCTCCAAACACCCTAAATTCCAGACGACTCTATTTGGAGTTCCAAACACACATTATAATCTTGCAAGATCATCCCTAGGCATATTGCAGTCCCTCTTTCTAGAATATCTTTCCTATCCTTTTCTGTCTGACTGAACTTAAAACCTAGCATCACTTATTTGGAAAGTCACCCCTTACTCTCCCTTGAGTTTACCCCTGCCTTAGCCTTAATCACATTATATTGCAATTATCTGTCTAGCTCTCTGTTTCTGCTTCTAGAAGGGAAGTTTCTCAATGACAAGGACCTTATTCCTGATGTTGGGCATTAGATTTCTATGATTGCTCACAATGTAGGCATTCAGAACTGTGTTCTCAATTACCAGTAGTAAAATCAGTATTATTAGCATCTATTTGTATGACATTTATTATATAGCATTTTATAAAGTTACTAGTATAATACCAATTAGAAAATAATTTTATGTTGTATTTGGAAAAAGCCTGAAATGTGTACCTGTTCTAATTACCCACCTCTTCACACATTGTTTATGGTCATTGTCTTCCTGAAGTTATAGCATAATATAGAAAAGAAAAGAAATAGTTCTCATTGCTGAATCTTAAGGAACAGTTTATTAGTTTTTAGTATTATCACAAACTCAGATGAAAGCAGAATATTTTTACAGAAATGTACATTCCATGAAAACCTCTCTTTTTAAAAAAGATTTATGTATTTATTTGAGAGGAATAGAGAGAAAGCATGAGCAGGGGAGGGGCAAAGGGAGAGGGAGAGAATCCTCAAACATATTTCCCACCAAGCCTGGACCCTGATGCAAGGCTTGATCCCAGGACCCTAAGATCATGACCTGAGCCAAAATCAAGAGCTAGACCCTCAACTGACTTGGCACCTCAAACCTCTTTTTTTATTGTAACATTTCTATAGCCTTCTCTCAGTTCACTCTCCTTCCCCATCCAATTTCCTTTTTCTGGAAAATTTATGTCCTGTGACAAGCATGATTAGTAGGGAGGAAAATAAAGAACGGTGGCATCTAATTGCTGCTCTTGATTTACTTTTGTCTTTGAGGAAGCGTCTGCCTTGCTTTATAGAAATGCTTCATTTATTCATATACTGTATTTGGGGAAATAGTTGCTATTCTTAGTAGCATCAATGGTGCAGATTTTGATTTGTATGCACAGCCTAGGGCATTTCAATGCTGATAGCCAGGTGAATATAGGGGCCCTCAAGTGAGATGAGAAAACATCACAAAGATAAAGAATTCAGGTGATTATAAATATAAACAAGTATGGTGGTTTCAAAATATGTTCACAAGTTTTATGATACTCCTGTCTTCAGGGGATAGTGTGTAATTCCCTTCCAACTGAGTATGGGTTGGGCTCAGTGATTCATCTCTAAAAAAACAGCATATGGTTGGATTCACGCTTTCTGAGGCTTTGTCATAAAAGGCATTGAGGATTCCTCTTTGCTGTCTCTCCTGAATCGCCCACTCTGGGCAAAGCCAGCCTTGATGCCATGAGGAAACTCAAACAGCCTGTGTGGGCAGGAGCTGAAACCTCTTTGATAATGAACAACACTACCTATAGTGATCATCTTGGAACTAACTCCTCCAGCTCCATCCAAGGTTTCAGATATCTGCAACCCCAATAACTTGTGGACTACAACCAGTAAGAGACCCAAGGCAGAACCTTCTATGTAGGTCAGTCCTGAAGTCTTGACACTCAGAGACTCTGGTAATCAATGTTTACTGTTAAGTTAACTTTGGGGGTAACTTGTTACACAGTGTAGATAGCTGATAGGAAAAGGACACAGATTATTTTATGTAGTCCTACATATGGATAAGGAACTGAAGGGCAGGGCAGGGTAACTGCCGTTCTTAGCCACTTGGGCCACTTAAGGGTAATCCACTATAATTCTACTTAAATCACCCCCTTTGAAACTTACCTCAACAGGGGCGGCCACCTGCACATATGAAATACAGAAAGCACCAGGCATGATATTTGTCAAGGGATTTCAAGATCACTTTTTTCACACAACAAACATTTATTAAAGTAAGAATAATATGTCAGGCTCAGAAACCAGACTTTATGCTAGACCCTGGATATTCAGAAATAAGTATCAGTATTCCACTAGAGGACATAACCTGCTAAGGCCAACAGGCTTATAAAATGAAATTTCAATGCAGAATGAGAGTCACAGGAAACCCAAGGATGTCTGTGGAAACTGAGTAGAGGAATCACACCACAGCCCAGGGACCAGCAAAGATCTTGAGCAACAAAGTAACATACTGGGAGTCTCGAGGATGCAAAAAGGTTAAAGAACAACAGACACTGGACATGGAGTGTGCTTGAGATTCTCTCTCTCCCTCTGCCTCTGCTCCTACCCCTTCCCTGTCTCAAAATAAAAATGAAATCTTCAAATGATGGCAGGGTTGGAAATTTATTTTTATTTTCTTTCAAGAGGATAGTATCCATTATATGTTACCTTTTCAGAGATGAAACCCATTTAACACGAGGTAGAGGGTTTCACAAAATTGTCTGAGGGGGAAGATTTGAGAAAAGTCAACAGTATTACGTTTCCCAAAGGATAGAATTTTCTTGTTTACTAATTGTATTCAGTGTTTGCACACATATGAGATAAAACTTGAAAGAATTAAAAACCAACAAAGAAAGAAATTATGAAATCCATTTTTAAAGGAATTTCAATAAGTGATTGGTAGCAGAATCCAATTATATCTATGATTTACATTTTCAACTTCCTCAAGTTACTTATTTCTGATTATGCTTCCTTAAAGTAAAGAAGTTGGGGGAAAAAGTAATGAAGTTGGGATGTATAAATAAAGAAAACTCTGAGATAGAGAAACAGTATTTTTGAATAGTCTAGGTAAATTTCTTACAGCATCTCAGCCTGAGTGAGGTGTGCTATGACCACCACCACCCATTCTCAAGTAGCACTATCCCTACCTGTGATGATGGCTGTCCATAATTTACTAAAATTTTTCACTATCGAAACTTCAAAACAAAGGGTATCTATAATCAGTGGATAGTAATTAATTAAACAGAAAATGCCATATTGGACTCCATGGTTCTCTAACTTATACCTTGATATGTGGGATTTCTATTTTATAGGTCTTGAACTCCTTTTCCCTTTTATGCACATGTAGATATCTCTATATTCATTGTAGGTGATTAATAGGTATTTAGTTGATCAAAAGATCAATAGTTGATTAGGTAAATAGAAGTACCAGATAACAGGATTCTTGTTTAACAATTTTTAAAAAAAATGTTTTTATTTGGTTTTTATATGCTTTACAAAAATTTATAACTTTCTTCCCCATCTTAAAATATTTAGTCAGATAATATAATTTATTATTACAGCTTTTAAAATTTTGTATGACTGTCATTTTAAAATTACGACCATTCTGTGAGAAAACAGTACCAGCCTTGGGATTTTCCTCAGGAGCATCTTTGTGAAATCCTTTTTTTTTTTTTTTAAGATTTTATTTATCTGAGAGACAGTAAGTGAGAGAGAGAACACGAGTAGGGGAAGGGGCAGAGGAAGAGGGAGAAGCAGGCTCCTTGCTCTGCAAAGAGCCAGATGTGGGGCTGGACCCCAGGACCCTGAGATCATGACCCAAGCTGAAGGCAGACTCTTAACTGATTGAACCACCCAGGCACCCCTGAAATTCTTTGATCTTGCTTTGAATGTTTGGAATCTTTCTCCTTGCTATAGAATACTACAAACCTTTAGGTCCATTCTTACCACTTCTGAGTAGGAGGGAACTTCCTAACTGAAATTTTACATAGCAGATGTCTGAGCCCTTTGATCTTGCTAGTTGATTGTGACAGGTTAGCTCTCAAACATTCTGTCTTCTTACAGGCAAATGATAAAAATTCCATACCACGATTCAGGCATGGTTTATCCCAATGATTCCACTATCAGTTGTGATGTGTTTATCCTCATTGGCATCCCTGGTCTGAAGGAGCTGCTCATGAGGATCTCCGTACCCTTCTGAGAGGTACCTGGTGGCTGTATCGGGAAATGTTGTCCTGATCGGCATGGTGGCGGTGGAGCACAATTTTCATGAACTCATGTACCTCTTCTTCTCTATGTTGGTTTTTGGGATCTAATGCAATCCACATCCACAGTATGTGGATGAGCATCTTCTGGTTTGATGATGTAGACATCTCTTTTGATGGTTATGTAACCCAGCTCTTCTCTATGCTTTTTGCCTTCATAGGGGAGTCAGGCATTCTCTTGACCATGGCTTTTGATCATTAATGTGGCCATCTGTTACCCATTGAGATATACTCCCATTCTTAGCCATGGTGTCATTGGCAAGACAGGGGGTTTTATAGTACTCAGGAGTTTTGCAGTTGTTTTCCCATTATCTTTCTAGTGAACCATCTGCCCTTTTGCCAGACAAACATCATTGCCCATACATTCTGTGAACACATAGGGCTGGCAAACCTGGCTTGTGCTGATATCACCATCGACATTTGGTATGGGATCTCTGTACCATTACTCAGTGTTATGCTAGATATGGTGACAATAGACATCGTCTATGGGCTCATTCTCCAGGCAGTCCTCAGGCTGCCATTCCATGATGCATGAAGGAAAGCCCTCAGCATGTGTGGTTCCCATGTCTGTATCATCCTCATGTCCTATCTTCCAGGGATTTTCACTGTCATTGCTCAGTGCTTCAGCCAAAAAATCCCCAAGCAAGTCCACATTTTGTTAGCCAATCTCTATGTTCTTGTTCCCCTCATGTTGAACCCAGTTATCTATGGGGTAAAGATCAAACAGATTTGTGACCTAGTGGCCCTTGTGTTTTCTTTGAAAAGGAAATGTTGCCAAGGATAAATGACTCTTGTGGTTTTTTAGAGGTAAGTAGGAAGAGTCCTATTTAAAAAAAGGACAGATAAGTTGTCATTATGGATAAACTCTACTTGTTATGAAAGTAGTCTTTTTTTATTCGCTAGAGATGACCCAAGTTGTTTGTGTCCCTTATTTCAAAGGTAAATATGTTCTTGAAAACCCATAGGCATAAAGCTACTATTTTAAATGTCTACAGGGTTCTTTGGTATTTAATAACACATTTCCATTTCTACCAAACAAAAATAAGTTTATAGAGCACATCTCCATCTACTGTTCAGACTTTCAGATCTCTATGTGTCCTCCCCAACAGCTATATTGAATACAAATTAGAGTTCACCCCAAAATTGTGTATAAATAAGGGAAATGTGGAGGTTCTCCCTTCTATCTTACTTTATTCACAGAATACCACCTTCACAATCTTGTAATACAAATGGTAATATTTGATGATAGTAGATAGCCTGATCTGCACAAATGAAGTGAGATTTACTGCTGTAAGTATGTAATTTGGGAGAAAAAAAAAAAGACAAGACAATTAAATGTTTGCAAACACAAACTGCTTGGATGCTGTGTCCTGTGCTACCCTCCTAATCTGTGCTTGAGCAACCCTCTTTTCAGACTTCTTAACATCTATTTCACAGGGTTGTGGTATGAGGATCCAAAGAGAAGTTGGATGCAAGAGCACTTTAGAAATTATAAAATGCTATACAAATGTGTTGTGTTGCTGTAATTAAGGTCATTATCTTCCCTAGTATGAGCTTTCACACTTCTTATAGTCAAAGGTTAAGAACAAAACAAAGCAAAAACCCCATCCTTTGTCTACAGCAAAGTCTTATATTTTCCTTTCTTTTCCATCAGGATTAATCCAGCCCCAGGGAGGTGTCCTGCCCTCCCTGGCGTGACCCGCCCTCTTGGGATGGGGGGTGACCAGGCATACTCCTGGGTGTTCAGTCTGCATAGTCCTTATTCTAGGCAGTGTGGACTGGGTCTGCACTTCCTTCAGAAGCACCTGCAGGAATTTTCAAAGAAATTCCACCTTGCTCCATAACCATAGAACTTCCTTTTCAGCTGTGTGCTCTGACTCCTGGCATGTTTGGGGTATAAAGAAAATACATTTGTGTTTTCCCTAAGTTGGGTTTTCTGAATAACTTTTACCAAAATCTTGGCATCCTGGACTAAGAGCAAGTCTTGGGAAGTTAATTTACAATGATAGTGAAATAACTAAGAATAGTGAGAAATCTCCAGATTTACTTAATTCCAGAAGGACAAACACATGTCTGGGTTTAGAGCTGAAGACAAGTGTCTCATCTTTTCCCTGGAGAGATTTATTTCTTACCAGACTCCAAAGAAACTTTCCCTGAAAGAAGTGGGAGCCAGATGGAGGAAAAATAGTCTCTCTGGCTTCTACAAGCAGAGAAAATTCATTTATCTTCAGTGTTTGGTTTTGACCTAGCCTTGATTGTATAGCCCTCGTGGTAAGAATCAAGTATGGGAAACCACACAGTTTTCACTAGCTTTTTAAGGGAATAGTGATAATCTATTCCTGATCTAGAAGAGTTTGTGTGTGCATTCAGGACAAAACTGTCGCCTTACAAGGCAACAAATGCTCAGCACAACATTCCAATATAAATGGTCTTCTACTTCCATAATACACAACTCTGTAAGTCTCGGGTGGCTGCTGTCCCTGTGCCTATCCCTGTCTCTCCTTCCCACTTTATTGCTTATTGTCGTGTAAATCCATGTACCTAAAAGAGCCTATCTCAATCACTACAAAATAATGTGCTAACCACCCCCCTCAATAATACTACCAATACTACTACTTAGAAGATGATGGGTTTTAGGGCCAAAAAAAATGGCCAAATGGACATAAACATCAGAGTTCAGAAGACAAAAGCCCAAGCGCGGGTGAAGTTCAAATGCAGTCCTAAAAGGACTGAAGTCATGGCCGGATCCACATTTAGGCCTCTGAGCTGGGTCTCAACAGAACCGTAGCCAGTGCTCAGCAACTGTTTTTTGAGGGTTTGGTTTGTATATTTGCTGATTCCTGAGGCGTAGATACTCCCACGATAACTGATTTCAAGCTGCCGATATGATGTTGAACTTCTTGCAAAATTCCTGAAAATTGAATACCTGGCTTTCAGTGTGAAAAGCCTTTCTTCATTCAGCACCCCACTAATTGCAGCCCTTCTTAGGCCTGATACATTGGACTTAGAATGAGCTTGAAAATTGCGGCTTTGGTTTAGCTCAGAAGAGATTCAAAAGAGTGAGGTCTCCGTGCTGGAGAAATCCTGCCTTTGTGGGGGCTAGGACAGTGAGTCAGTAGGAGCAAATACTTTGAGATCATACAGACTCATTAGCTTTATGCTCAACATATATTATTTATATGATACTGAACATACTATTAATTTTTTGATTAAGGTAGGACTCATATAACATAAAAAATTCACCATCTTAACCATTTTACAGTGTTCAAATCAATAGCTTTTAGTACATTTACAATGTTGTGCAATCACCCCATTATCTAATTCCAGAACATTTTCATCATCCCACAAGGAAACCACATCCTCCCCAAGAGTCACTCGTTATTTCCCTTTCCCCAGTTGTCTAGCCACTACTAATTGACTTTCTGCCTATGGATTTGACAGTTTTGGACTTTTGACATAAATGGAATCCCATGATACCTCAGCCTTCTGTGTCTGGCTTCTTTCACTTAGCATATGTTTTCAAGCTTCATCCATGTGGTATTGTGTATGAGAACTTCATACCTTCTTATGGCTGAAAAAGATTCCATTGTTTAGATTGAACATATTTGTTTTATCCATTCATCGGTTGATGTACATTTGATATGAGTGGTTTCTATTTGAGGTGTTATTATAAATGATGCCATTATAACATTTATTTACAAGTTTCAGTGCAAACATGTTTTCAGGTTTTTTTTGGTATATACCTAGGAGGAGGACTGGTTTTGACAATGCTGCTATATTTAACCTTTTGAGGAACTGCCAATCTGTATTCTACAGAGGCTGCAACATTTTATAGTCCTACCAGCAAAGCATCAGGGTTCAATATCTTTATATCCCCACCAACACTTATTATTTCCCCCCCTTTTTTTAATTACAGTAATCCTGGTTGGTATGAACTAGAACAATAAAAGGGGATTGAAAAAAAATATTTCCTTTCACTCCCTTTCCTACCCAAGTGCAAGCTAAGCTTCAAATTCCAGAGGAAATAGCATGTGTGAAAGTCCAGAAGGAAAGGGAATGTAGTTTGAAAAAGCCTAAGACATACAAGGTGACAGTAGCATAAAGGGCATGTGAGCCAACGTGAGAGCAAGGGTGAGAGGTGGGTCAGTGGACACCAAGCAACAACTGGTTAGTACCAGCCATGCTGTAAAAGGCATTGAAGATATGTTGGGGCACTTGAGTTTTCTCCCAAGCAAAATGGGTAACTTGAATGATTTTTAAGTAAAGGATTGACCTCATTAATTGGGGTTTAGTAAGAGCACTCTGGTTTCTGAGTAGAGAAATGGATACAAGAGAGAAAAACTTGGAGTGAGCAAATTCCAAATGAGGCTGCTGAACAGACCAAGGGCATAGAGAGAGAGAGAGGTGATCATATTTTAATATGGCATGTGAATGAATTTAAAGGATATTCAGAGGACATAATTACTAATAAATGATGTTTAGTTTATGTTGATTGTGGAGTTTCAGTGGGATAACCAGGAGATGCTGCCAAATACAGAGTCAGCTAAGTGGGACAGAGAAAGAATTTGGAGTAAGGCTTTAGATGTGGGAATTTTCAGCATGAAAATGGTTATTCACTTTATGAGCTTAATGGGTGCTAAACAAGCCTATGAATAAAGTACTATTTTTTCTTTTCTTTCTTTTTTAAAAATTTATTTAAGGAGGACATTGAAGCAGGATAAAAGGACCAAAAGAAAAGTAAACATTTTTTGCATTTAAGTTTTTGATAGTAGAAAATTAGGATTCTTCCATTGGATGCCTATCATTTTTTAGGGATTTGAAAAATCCTTACCTGTCTTCCTATAATTCTACCAGTGATTTTCTCCAACAGAATTAAGGTCTTGAGGTTCATGGGAATTGATTCCATTATTGGAGGACTTCCTGCTACTGATTTACCTAAGAAATGCTATTAAATCAATATGATTACTTAACTTTCCACAATTTTTCTCTCTGTATTCTCAGCCAAGGGTCACTGCATCCTTTTAGAAAAGAAAAGGAGGATGACCTTGTCCCTGATCTGCTTGGTTTTTACACCATAAATGATGGGATTGAGTGCAGGAGGGATTGCCACATAGAGGTTGGCAAACATGATATGAAAGGTGAGAGAGATATTGTGACCAAAGCGATGAGTGAGGACAGAGAACATGGCTGGTGTGTAGAATATGAGAATGACACTGACATGGGAACCACAGGTGCTGAGGGCTTTCTGTCGGGCATCTCTGGATGGAAGGTGGAAAACAGCATGAAGGATGAGAGAGTAGGAAATACCAATGAGGATCAGGTCTGAGATAATGGTCATTACAGGCACAGCAAAACCATACCAGATGTTGATGGAGATGTCAGCACAGGCAAGCTGGGCCACACCTATATGTTCACAGTATGTGTGAGGAATGATACGTGACCTGCAGAAGGGCAAACGCTTCACCAGGAAAACAACAGGCAGAATGACACTGAAGCTCCGACCAACAATGCCCACCATGATCTTGACAATTGTCCTAGGTGTCAAAACACTTGTGTATCTCAAAGGAGAACAAATGGCCATGTAACGATCAAATGCCATGCCCAACAAAATGGCTGAGTCCAGAAAAAAGCTGAAGTGAAGAAAGAACATTTGGGTAAGGCATCCAGGAAAAGTAATTTTCTGAGCTTTCAACCAGAATATGCCAAGGGTTTTGGGCACACAAGTGGTACATAATATGAGGTCTGCAGAGGCCAACATGGAGAGAAAGAAGAACATGGGCTCATGGAGGCTGTGGTCCATTGTGATGAGGTAAAGAAGGATACCGTTGCCTGCAAGGGCCACCAGGTAGATAACGAAGAAAGGAATTCCAATCCAGATGTGGAACTGCTCCAGCCCTGGGATCCCCACAAGCATGAAGGAGCCTGGACTGAAACTTGTTAAATTCAGTGTAGTCATCATGGTAATTGTAATTCCTTGAGGACAAAAATATAGTATTTTATTTCTGGAACTGATTGGCCATGAATTCCCTGTAAGACTTTTCCAGAGCTAAGATCCCTTTGTTCTCTTTGCATAACAAACACTGTGGCAAACACAACCTACCTTTTGTCACAATTTTTACAGCACTTACCACAGGCTGCCAAGAAACATTAATTAAATCTATTGTTCCCTGTCTATAGACATTACTATAACACATTATTGTTACTATATTGGGACCATGTCCCACCAGATCTATGACCTGGGATTATTGCTGGGCCTGTGTTGTCAGCTGAAGTTCCAAGATTATCTTGTCCTCACCAAGTAATTCAGTCTAAGATTTCCCAAAGATGGAAGTACCGAATACCCTACCAGGCACAAGTCTCAGTAATATCTTCACTGATGTATCCATTCAAAGAAATAACAGGGACCAGATGTGAATTAGTAAATCTGCATTCTTCATTGCCAATAAATCATTAGGACTCTGGCGAGCCAATCGACTACTGCCTATTCGTTCTACTTCCTTAATATCTGGAAGAAAATCTCCTTCTAAATATTCTTCTGTCAACTCATTGACAATTCTCCAAAACCCATTATTTCTTCCACCTGTCAGTTTCCTGACTAGTGACCTTCACTTTGTCATCACATCTTCACCCACCACTGGAGCATGGTGTTCAGAGGGTTGACAGAGGCTCCTCCTCCTTCAGTCCCTATATCTCATCTGCCAGCTCTTCTGATCCTCTTTGAAATCCTGTCTGATCTGCCTACTCTAGTTTTCTACTTCCTCACCTTTTCAAGTCATTAGTCACTAACTGGAGGCATACAATAAGAATCCCAGTTCTTCCAATATCTTGGGAGTTTTTTTCTTTATCTCATGCTGCCAGATTGCTCTCTTAAAAATATGAAATTATTAGAACATTCACAACCTTGCTTAAAAGCTTGTCATTGGGATGCCTGGGTGGCTCAGCCAGTTAAGCATCTGTCTTTTGCTCAGGTTATGGTCCCAGGTCCTGGGATTGAGTCCCACACGCTCCTTGCTGGGCAAGGAACCTGCTTCTCCCTGTGCCTACAGCTCCCCCTGTTGGTGCTTGCTTGCTCGCACACGCGTGTGCACTCCTCTCTCTCTCTCTCTCTCTCTCTCTCCAAATAAATAAAATCTTAAAAATATTTTTAAAAAAAATAAAAGCTTGTCATTGTCCCCATTATACCTACAGAATATATTTTATCTCCTGCTTGGCAAGTCAGTAGTTTCCTTATATATTTTAGTTCTACCTATGTGAATGTGTCTCACATTTTCCCCCATAAGATGAACATCCATATCAACCTCCATAAATTTCTCCTTCATTCCTACAACTCATTGCTTAGATTGCTGCCTTTTCCATCAGTGTAAGCTTGTTTTCTCTCAACTTGTGTAAATTCTGTTCATTGCTCTTGATCTTTACCAACACTGATGTCTCCAGCATACTCTCTGAACCAAGCAGTCCATTCCCTTGCTTGTAAAATCACTTTAATAATTTTACCAAACTACCAGATGACTGTATTTTTACATTATTTTCATGCCTGTTCTCTTGGATTCTCTCTTATAGATATGTGAGCATCCTCTGTTAATGATTGGGAACTCCTATTGAGGACAAATTTTCTGTCCTCACAGATCTCTTCTAGAATAAAAGAAGGCAAGATTTCACATAGAATAACTGTTCATACAATCTCAGGAGTAAAACTGATATTTTAAGCTTGTCATTCTTTACTTATTTTTTCATTGTGTCCTGTTTGGGCCAGGAAATATTGAATATATAGCTTGAATACACACATATACCACACACATGCATTTTCTTGGCTTATTGTATCATCCTCCATCCTCAAAGAAAATAAAAGTGGGTTGAATCTTTCTCAAGTCTCCTTATTCTAACCTCTACAGTCACATATCTCTCTCTGACTCTGAACTTTTCTATCTGCCTCTTCTGCTTTTAAAGACCACTGCGATTATATCAGAATCACCCAGATAACCCAATGTAGTATTTTATAGTCAAGTGATTAGCAGTCATAAATATCTTTTGACATATAAATAACTTATGTGCAGGTTCCAGGAATTAGTATATGCATATCTTTGAGGAGTCATTCATTATTTTAGCTATTATAATCTTTCCCTGGATTTTTCCCAGGATCTTCACCAGTCTGCCTCCCCAAGACAACTATCAACATTACCACGCTCAGATTATACTCACAGGCACCTTATACTGATGTTAGGAAACCAATAAAGGATTTGAAGAGGATAATTCCAAGATAAGAACAGAGAGATACAGGAGGTAACACAACACAGTTGGGGAGAACATATTAAGAGAAAGGTACCCAGACAAGAAGTGAGGCATAGGAACAAAGAAATTTAATTTCAGCCAAGAAAGACAGACACACCTGGACAGCATAACCTTTTATTTCTCACTGCTTTTCTCAGGGGATGGAAAGACTGAGAAGTGAGGTGTCTAAATTCTAGGGGGACTCCAGGGAGTCTAGTCACCAGTCAATACTATTAGTATTAGTATATAAATGCTTGCATTAATGTTTTCCTGGTCTAGAAACATGGTATGATTCAGGGTTTGGGACAGAGAGGAGGAACCAGGAAGTGCCTGCATAGAGTAGTCATTTACAGAGAATTCAAGAAATATTTTTTTTGAAAGAAAAAACTAATTTAAATTAGCTAAGCTCCAGGTTCTGACTCTGAAGAATGGTGTGATAATAACCCTTTAAACTCAGATCCCAGATGTTTATGTGAGTGTTTGGAGAAAAACAATCGATTGATTAGGGATGTGGGTGAGTTCCAGATATGGTTGTAGGACAGATACGAGTATCACCTGTTTCACCAAATGGGACTTTCTGGTCTCTCCTTGTAACTGCCTTGAGGTACTTTGAAGAAACTCTAGACTCCTGAGCAAGATGAGTTAATGTTTTACATAAACAACTCCTTTAAGTCTTTGCATATTATCGAATGTTTAACCTACTGCCGGTGATTATCATTAACAACCAGATGCTTATGGCAGAAACTTTAAAGTTATTCTTGAAACCACTTCTTCTCTCACTTCTCTTATTTTCATTTTATTGATTCTGTTAATGTATTGCCAAAAACAAAGCAAACAAACAAAAAAAAAACAACAACCTACCATAAGTCTTAGTGTCTTACAGGGACATTTCACAATTGAATTGTCTTGACAGTGTAACAGATCTGCTTACTAAGGAAAGAGCTGAAGATACATTGTAATTTTGTGGTACTAAGCTTTCTATTTTACAAATCAGATAAAAGTATCAAGTTCAGAGTTTCTCAAGGGAAAACAATTCAGAGTATTAAAGGTTGTAGGCTGGCCAGCTTGGTATATCAACTGTGGCACATATAAATGGGTAAAATAGGGGTGCCTGTGTGGCTCAGTTGGTTAAGCGGCTGCCTTCGGCTCGGGTCATGATCCCAGCATCCTGGGATGGAGCACCGCATCAGTCTCCCTGCTCAGCAGGGGAGTCTGCTTTTCCGTCTACCTCTGCCTGCTGCGCTGTCTACTTGTACTCTCTATCTGTCAAATAAATAAATAAAATCTTTAAAAAGTTTTTTTAAATGGGTAAAATAATCTCCTCCCCTAAAAATGTATTCTTTTGACTCTGCTGTGCCCCTGAGTTCTTGCAGATCTTTGAACAACTTACATGAAGTTGACCTTCTTTCATCTCAGCAGGTCAAAGTGGAAATTCCAGAGCAAAAAATCAAACTGAGTACAAGGTAACACTAATCCCATCCATTTCAACAATATAAAAAAGTAATTCTAACATTCTAAAATAAAGACACGTAGCATACACAAAAACTCCATTTCAAAAAAATCAAAGTAAAATAGTAACACACTGAAATATTTTAAAACTAAACTGTTCTGGCTGGGAGCCTGGCCAGACGGCAATCCTGAAATGCGCGCGTCCCACACCCACCCTTGGGAGAGGTGCTCATAGGCGCTAGCCTGGAGCTCTGGCATCCGGAAAAACCAGACATTCCCAGCCCGGGACAGCGGGAAAATCTCAGTGTGCGATCTCTGCTCAGAACCTCTCTAGCGGTCTGGAGCTGCCTAGACAGCCACCGCTGCCCTGGATTTGGGTACAACGAGGAGCTCCTGCATCCCCAGGGACAGTGACTCAGAACCGACTCTGCCAGCAGCTCTTGGAAAACATTCTGAGGCTTCTCTCTGAGAGGGAGGTCGGGGTGCAGTTTGCTCTCCTCTAAACCTCCAGAAACCATCAAAAGCTGTCAAGGCAAGAGAAAGCAGATGAAAGAACATAAAAACCCCCAGAGAACAAAATCCTGAAAAAAACAGTTTCCTCAGAGCCCACCCCCTTGAGGGGAGCGGGAGGACCTAACTCAGGGAACATCATTGTCTGAAAACCCACGTGGCAGGCCGCTCCCCCAGAAAACCAACCAGGAAGGAAGAAAAAAAAAACACGACTACAGGAGAACCACCACTACTTCATAAATACAACTTTTATTTTTAACTCTTTACCAATATTCTGGTTCTTCTTTTTTTATACATACAGATAATTTTTAACCTATTTACCACCACACTGAGATGTCCAGTACATCAAATTCTTTAATAACCTTCTAACCTGAACTTTTTAATACATACACCCATGTTTTTCTTTTGCTTTTCTATTTTTTAATTCTTTTTTAATTTTAACTTAGTTTAGTCTAGTTTATTCTTTTTTAATTTTTATTTTCTACTATACATATAGAGTTAAACTTCAAGGTAATCCCCATTCCCCAATCAATGCTACCCCTATAGGCAAACCAGTTTCTAATCCCCCTGTAACTTAGGAAAGTTGAGTCCCTTCACAAAAACATCAAGATACCTTCAGGAAGAATCAAAATAACCTTCCTCACCCACACTGAGAATTTATAACCACTCTCCCAATTTTTCCTTCTGCCAGTGTTTCTGTGAATTTGTGTTTGTCCTGATAATATATAAACCTTATACTTGGGGTTCTTTCTGATGAGGTTCTTCCCTTTTTTTTGCTTATATATATATATTTTTTTCTCTTGTCATAAACTTTTATCAGTCGTTTTGTTTGTCTGTTTTTGTTTGTATACTTCACAAATCTTACCTTGTGGCCCATTTGGGCTGAGCCTTCTCTTTTATCTTCCCTTTTTTTCCTCTCTCTCTCTCTCTCTCTTTTTTACCCTTTTTTCTTTTCCCTTTTTTTCTTTCTTCGTCTCTATTTCTTTTTCTTTTCTTTTTTCTCTCATTTGGATGGGGAATCCTGATTGCACAGAAGCGTTCCAGGGTGCACATAGACTGCACCACAATCGTAAGTCCAGCTGCATCTGATCAGTAATCTCTTTCCAAAATGACTAGGAGGAGGAATACCCAACAGAAGAAAAATACAGAGGATGGGCCTTCTGCAACAGAACTAATGGCTATCGACATAGACAATATGTCAGAAAAGGAATTCAGACTAACAATTACCCAGGCAATAGCTAGGTTGGAGAAAGCCATGGATGACCAAACAGAATTGATTAGGGCAGAACTGAAAGCCATCAGGGATGATGTTCACAATGTTAGGGCAGAACTGAAAGCCACCAGGGATGATGTTCAAAATGCTCTCAATGAGTTCCAATCTAATCTAAATTCTCTAAAAGCTAGAGTAACTGAGATAGAAGATAGAATTAGTGATCTGGAGGACAGAATTAGTGATCTGGAGGACAGACAGATAGAGAGAAAGGATCAGGAGGAAGCCTGGAACAAAGAGCTCAGAAGCCACGAAAACAGAATCAGGGATATAAATGATGCCATGAAACGTTCCAACGTCAGAATTATTGGAATTCGTAAAGGGGAGGAAAAAGAAAGAAGTCTAGAAGATATAGTGGAAGAAGTTGTCTATGAAAATTTTCCCAATCTCATGAATGGAAAAAACGTTCATGTACTAGAGGCAGAGAGATTTCCTCCCAAGATTGTAGATTCTCGAAAGTCCTCACGACACCTTATAGTTAGAATGAGGAATTATGTTTCAAGAGAGACCCTCTTAAAAGCAGCTAGGACAAAGAAGCTCCTTACATACAGAGGAAAGCCCATTAGAATAACGTCAGACCTTTCCACAGAGACCTGGCAAGCCAGGAAGGGCTGGCAAAATATATTCAGAGTACTAAATGAGAAGAACATGCAACCAAGAATACTCTATCCAGCAAGACTGACATTTAAAATGGATGCAGAGATAAAGAGTTTCCAAGACCGGCAAGGCTTAAAAGACTATGCGACCACCAAGCCGACACTGCGGGAAATATTAAGGGGGGTCCTATAAAAGAGAAAAAATCCTAAGAATATCATTGAACAGAAATATAGAAACAATCTACAGACAGAAAGACTTCAAAGGCAACACAATGTCAATAAAAACCTATCTCTCAATAATCACTCTCAATGTGAATGGCCTAAATGCGCCCATAAAATGACACAGGGTTGCAGATTGGATAAAACGACAGGACACGTCCGTATGTTGTCTACAAGAGGCCCATTTTCAACCTAAAGATACACCCAGACTGAAAGTGAAGGGATGGAGAAGAATCTTTCATGCCAATGGGCCTCAAAAGAAGGCCGGGGTAGCGATTCTCATATCAGATAAATTAGATTTTAAACAAAAGACTGTAGTCAGAGATACAGAAGGACACTACATAATTCTTAAAGGGACTATCCGCCAAGATGATCTAACAATTGTGAATATCTATGCCCCCAATATGGGAGCACCCAATTACATAAGAAAACTATTAATCAAGATAAAGAGTCATATTGATATGAATACAATAATAGTAGGAGATCTTAATACACCTCTCTCAGAAATAGACAGATCATCGAAGCAGAAAATTAATAAAGAAATAAGAGCATTGAATAAAACATTGGACCAGATGGACCTCATCGACGTATACAGAACATTCCACCCTAAAACAACAGAATACTCATTCTTCTCAAGTACACATGGAACCTTCTCCAGAATAGACCACATACTGGGTCACAAAGCAGGACTCAACTGATACCAAAAGACT
The DNA here is from genome assembly GCF_922984935.1 of Meles meles. NCBI lineage: Eukaryota > Metazoa > Chordata > Mammalia > Carnivora > Mustelidae > Meles > Meles meles. The sequence continues at coordinate 56,961,324 of NC_060073.1, read as the reverse complement.
GACATTATTCCCTGCATATTCTCAGATCACAATGCTTTGAAACTGGAACTCAATCACAAGGAAAAGTTCAGAAGGAACTCAAACACCGGGAAGCTAAAGACCACCTTGCTTAAGAATGCTTGGATCAACCAGGAGATCAAAGATGAACTTAAACAATTCATGGAAACCAATGAGAATGAAGACACTTTGGTCCAAAACCTATGGGATACAGCAAAGGCGGTTCTAAGGGGGAAATACATAGCCATCCAAGCCTCCCTCAAAAAAATTGAAATATCCAGAATATACCAGCTGTCTCTACACCTTAAAGAACTGGAGAATCAACAACAAAACAAACCAACTCCACATGCAAGAAGGGAAATAATCAAGATTAGAGCAGAGATCAATGAGGTAGAAACGAGAGATACAGTAGAACGTATCAATGAAATTAGAAGCTGGTTTTTTGAAAGAATCAATAAGATCAATAAACCACTGGCCACACTAATCTAAAAGAAAAGAGAGAAAGCCCAAATTAATAAAATTATGAATGAAAAGGGAGAGATCACAACTAACACCAAGGAAATAGAAATAATCATCAGAAATTATTACCAACAGTTATATGCCAATAAGCTAAGCAACCTAGATGAAATGGATGCATTCCTGGAAAACTACAAACTCCCAAAATTGAACCAGGAAGAAATTGACAACCTGAATAGACTGATATCTAGTAACGAGATTGAAGCAGTGATCAAAAACCTCCCAAAAAACAAGAGCCCAGGACCTGACGGCTTCCCTGGGGAATTCTACCAAACTTTCAAAGAAGAAATAACACCAATTCTCCTGAAGCTGTTCCAAAAAATTGAAGCAGAAGGAAAACTTCCAGACTCTTTTTATGAAGCCAGCATTACCCTGATCCCCAAACCAGGCAAAGACCCTACCAAAAAGGAGAATTTCAGACCAATATCACTGATGAATATGGATGCAAAGATTCTCAACAAGATCTTAGCAAACAGGATCCAGCAGCACATTAAAAAGATGATCCTCCATGACCAGGTGGGATTCATCCCTGGGTTGCAAGGTTGGTTCAAATTTGCATATCAATCAATGTCATAGAACAAATCAATAAGAGAAGAGAGAAGAACCACATGGTCCTCTCAATTGATGCAGAAAAAGCATTTGACAAAATCCAGCATCCATTCCTGATGAAAACGCTTCAAAGTATAGGGATAGAGGGAACATTCCTGAACTTCATAAAATCTATCTATGAAAGACCCACAGCAAATATCATCCTCAATGGGAAAAAGCTTGCAGCCTTCCCGTTGAGATCAGGAACACGACAAGGATGCCCACTCTCACCACTCTTGTTCAACATAGTATTAGAAGTCCTAGCAACGGCAATCAGACAACAAAGAGAAATAAAAGGTATCCAAATTGGCAAGGAAGAAGTCAAACTCTCTCTCTTCGCAGATGACATGATTCTTTATATGGAAAACCCCAAAGACTCCACCCCCAAACTACTAGAACTCATACAGCAATTCAGTAACGTGACAGGATACAAAGTCAGTGTACAGAAATCAGTGGCTTTCTTATACACTAACAATGAAAATACAGAAAGGGAAATTAGAGAATTGATTCCATTTACTATAGCACCAAGAACCATAAGATACCTGGGAATAAACCTAACCAAAGAGGTAAAGGACCTGTATTCGAGGAACTACAGAACACTCATGAAAGAAATTGAACAAGACACAAAAAGATGGAAGACTGTTCCATGCTCTTGGATTGGAAGAATAAACATTGTTAAAATGTCTATACTGCCTAGAGAAATCTATACATTTAATGCCATTCTGATCAAAATTCCACCGGTATTTTTCAAAGAGCTGGAGCAAATAATCCTAAAATTTGTATGGAATCAGAAGAGACCCCGAATTGCGAAGGAAATGTTGAAAAACAAAAACAAAACTGGCGGCATCACGTTACCCGATTTCAAGGTTTACAACAAAACTGTGATCTCCAAGACAGCGTGGTACTGGCATATAAACAGACACATAGACCAGTGGAACAGAGTGGAGAGCCCAGATATGGACCCTCAACTCTATGGTCAAATAATCTTCGACAAAACAGGAAAAAATATACAATGGAAAAAAGACAGTCTCTTCAATAAATGGTGCTGGGAAAACTGGACAGCGATATGTAGAAGAATGAAACTCGACCATTCTCTTACACCATACACAAAGATAAACTCAAAATGGATAAAAGACCTCAATGTGAGACAGGAATCTATCAGAATCCTAGAGGAGAACATAGGCAGTAACCTCTTCGATATCAGCCACAGCAACTTCTTTCAAGATATGTCTCCAAAGGCCAAGGAAACAAAAGCAAAAATGAACTTTTGGGACTTCATCAAGATCAAAAGCTTCTACACAGCAAAGGAAACAGTCAAGAAAACAAAGAGGCAACCCACGGAATGGGAGAAGATATTTGCAAATGACAGTACAGACAAAAGGTTGATATCCAGGATCTATAAAGAACTTCTCAAACTCAACACACAAAACACAGATAATCATATCAAAAAATGGGCAGAAGCTATAAACAGACACTTCTCCAACGAAGACATACAAATGGCTATCGGACACATGAAAAAATGTTCATCATCACTAGCCATCAGGGAGATTCAAATTAAAACCACATTGAGATACCACCTGACACCAGTTAGAATGGCCAAAATTAGCAAGACAGGAAACAACGTGTGTTGGAGAGGATGTGGAGAAAGGGGAACCCTCTTCCACTGTTGGTGGGAATGCAAGTTAGTGCAGCCACTTTGGAGAACAGTGTGGAGATTCCTGAAGAAATTAAGAATAGAGCTTCCCTATGACCCTGCAATTGCACTGCTGGGTATTTACCCCAAAGATACAGATGTAGTGAAAAGAAGGGCCATCTGTACCCCCATGTTTATTGCAGCAATGGCTACAGTCGCCAAGCTGTGGAAAGAACCAAGATGCCCTTTAACGGATGAATGGATAAGGAAGATGTGGTCCATATACACAATGGAGTATTATGCCTCCATCAGAAAGGATGAATACCCAACTTTTTAGCAACATGGATGAGACTGGAAGAGATTATGCTTAGGGAAATAAGTCAAGCAGAGAGAGTCAAGTATCATATGGTCTCACTTATTTGTGGAGCATAAAAAATAACATGGAGGACATGGGGAGATGGAGAGGAGAGGGAGTTGAGGGAAACTGGAAGGGGAGATGAACCAGGAGAGACTATGGACTCTGAAAAACAGCCAGAGGGTTTTGAAGGGGGGGGGGGTGGGATGTTGAGGAACTAGGTGGTGGGTAATAGGGAGGGCACATACTGCATGGAGCACTGAGTGTGATGCCAAAACAATGAACACTGTTATGCTGTAAGTAAACAAACAAAAACAAAACAAAACAAACAAACAAACAAAAACTAACTAAACTGTTCCATCTAAGAAGAGCCTAAGGAGATATGAAACAATATAATGAAGTTCCCAGGATAGGACTCTGGGACAGAAAAAGTACATCAATTGAAACTAGAGAAAAATGATGGCTTCTTGTTCTAAATTGTCCTTGTCTCTGACTGAGGAATTTGTGTCTTCTACCAGCCACCATGAAACTGTGGCAAGATACCTTGGTTAGCTTGCAAGGAGAGGAAAATTTCAGACTCCTCACAGTTCTTAACATAGACAATTTGGGAATATAGAATAAATACATCATATTCTGAGTATAAAACCAAGTAAGCAAAATATCCCTAAGAAACAATGACTCACAGAAATGAAATTATCTTTACTATCAGCTGTTCTCTTTATAAAGGTGTCAAGATTGATTCTTTGGAACAAATAAATTTAATTATAAAATGATTTGTTGAAAATGAAACAGATATATACCATTCTAGGATGCTATACCAAAAGAAGTAGTGTTTCTAACAAGGTTGATTTCTGAACCTACAAAACATATAGTAAATGCTTAAAAGATGTTTAACTATTATAATTAGTTCTTGTATATATGAAAGAATATATGGGGTGAGCCTGGTAGTGGTATTAGGGAGGGCACATATTGCATGGAGCACTGAGTGTGGCGTATAAACAATGAGTTTTGGAACACTGAAGAGACATAAAATAAAATATAATAAAAAAGAATGTACATGTACGTATGTATCACCTATAATTATGTCATCATCTTTTTTTCTGTACAAATAATCTTACTTATATACTGGTATTTCTACTGCAAATATACTGTAAACAGAAGTAAATCTTTCTGATATAAATTATATCTGAAATGAACCTTTGTTGATATCACTTTACTTTCATTAATAATAATGTGTCAATATTGGTATATTGGTTATAAAATGTACCATACTAGTAAAAGATATTAGTGATATCTTATTATTAATTATAGGAAATCTCTGTACAGTCTTTGTAAGTTTTCTGTACCAGAAACTACTAAGATAGGAGTTTATTACAGTAAAGGGATACAAGACAATGTTTTTTTAAAAATCACCAGCATTTCTCTTCTCTTACATAGCCCTAAGACTATGAGAAAAAATGCTCCCCTCATTATAGTTTCCACTTCTTTCCTCCCATTCTTTCATGAACACTCTCCAGTCTCTACCACCCACTAAAACTGCCCTCTTTCTGGTACCCAGTGACCTCCATAACGTCCAGTCTTATGGGAAATTCTCAGTCATCTATCTACTCAACACATAAGCAGCATTTGAAAACTATGAACGCTTCCACATACTCCAATTTTTTTCTTTCATATCTTGATTTTTATATTTTTTCCTGTCCCTTCTTCTAACTCATTGGCTGATTCTTTTTTTCTCCCTTTCTAGGTCCTCTGTCTTTCCTTTTTCTGAATCTTTTATTACTCCAGTGCTCTGTCTTCAGCTCTCCTTGCTCTAGTTTTACTCCACAAAGTGTGTGTGTGTGTGTGTGTGTGTGTGTGTGTGTGTGTGTGTGTTTTAAGCACCATTTATTCACTCATGACTCCTAAATTTATATTCCAGATTCCTAGATTCAACTGCTTTCTCAGCACATCTACCTAATGCTGTATAGGAATTTCAAGTGAAACATGGCCAAAATCAGACTCTTCCTCCTCCTTGAACCATCTTTATCACTGTAAATAGCAACTCCATCATTCCAGTTGCTGAGACCAATAACCTTTGAAGCATTCTTGATTCTTTCTCTTATATCACTTGTGTGATCATCATTAAATCCTATTAGCTCTACTATCAAAGTCTATTCAAAATTTATTTTCAAAACCTCTAATTCTCTGTCTCTAGTCCATGTGGCTATAATTGCTCATCTGGAAAATCAAAATATCTTCTTAAATGGTCTATCTTCAGTTTACTTACCATAGAAAAGCCAATAATATTTCTAAATATGTAAAATCTTTTTGACAACCACTATGGAAAATCGTTTGACAGTTCTTTTCAAAACTAAAAATAGACTTTCCATGTAACCCAGCTATTGCACATTTTGCAGTAGATATTGAGCATTTATCCAAGAGAAATAAAGATTTTTTTTCATGCATGAACTTATAGTTGGATGTTCATAAAGCTTTATTCATAATAGTCTCGAACTGAAAACTACACAAATACCCTTCAAAAATGAATGGTGAGACAAACTGTAGTATCATGGAATACTACCTAGCAATAAACAGTAACGAACTGTTGGCACACTCAACAACTTGCATGAACTGCAAAGAAATCGTGCAGAGTGAAAAGCCATTCTCAAAAGAGTGCATACTGCATAATTCTATTCATGAAACATTGGTAAAATATAAATATAGAGATAGAGACTAGAATAGTGGCTGTCAAGGGTTAGGAAGAGGGAAAGGGTAGTCATGGCTATACAGCAGTAAAATGTGGGAATATTGTGGAAATGTTCTATTTCAATACCAATACATTTAACAAAATTACATAGAAATATACATACAGACACAAATGAGTGCATGTATAAATGGTGGAATTGGAATGAGCTCTGTAGCTCCTTGTCAATTGCTTAGGTTTGATATTTTGTGATAGATATTTAAGACATCAAAATTGAGAGACTGGAATAAAGGTGCATGAGATTTCCTAGTACGCTTCTTTGTGAACTTCTATGAATTTATACTTACGTCAAAATTTAAATAGTTTTAAAGACCTCTTACTGTGCTTTTCTAGCTCACTAAGAATAAAATATAAAATCTGTATTGCAGGGAGGAGTCAAGATGGCAGAGAAGTAGCAGGCTGAGACTACATCAGGTAGCAGGACATCAGCTAGATAGCTAATCTAAACATTGCAAACACCTTCAAATCCAATGGGAGATTGAAAAGAAGAAGTACAGCAATTATAGAAATAGAAAATTGACCACTTTCTGAAAGGTAGGACTGGTGGAGAAGTGAATCCAAAGCGATGGGAAGATAGACCGTGCTGGGGGAGGGACAGGCTCCTGGCAAGAAGCGGACAAATGGAGGACTAAATCAGGACTTTTAAAAGTCTGTTCCACTGAGGGACATCGCTGCAGAGGCTAAATCAGGGTGAAGCCCAAGCAGGGTCAGCGTGGCCCCAGTTCCTGCAGGGTCAGTCTGAGTGTCATAGAGCTTGCAGATCGTAGAACAGGGAAACCGGCTACAGAGACAGAGCTGAGGAATGAGCTCTCAACTCAGGGTTACCTTGAACCACTCGCAGGCTGGGTGAGCTCGGAGCCCAACCAGAGGCCAGGAAGACAGGAGTGATTGGGCGCTATTCTCTGAGGGCACACTGAGGAGAGGGGCCCTGAGCTCTCGGCTCCTCCATGCCAGAGACTTGGAGGCTGCCATTTTTATTTCTGTCCTCCGGAAGTCTATGGAAAGCGTTCAGGGAAAAAAAGCTCCCGAAAGCAAACCCGAGAGGATTATTTAGCCTGGCCCCTGGTAAGGGCGGTGCAATTCTGCCTCGGGTAAAGACACTTGAGAATCACTACAACAGGCCCCTTCCCCAGAAGATCAACAAGAAATTCTACCAAGGAGAGCAGGTTCAATACCAAGGAGAGGAGCAGAATTCCAGAGGAGGAAAAAGCAAAGCATGGAACACATGGCATTCTCCCCATGATTCTTTAGTCTTGAAGTTAATTTAATTTTTTCAATTTTTTTTCGTTTTTCTTCTGCTAAATTTTTTTAACTTTTACCCTTTTCTTTTCTAACATTTTGTAACTAGTTTATCTAATATATATATATATATATATATATATTTCTTTTTTTATACTTTTTCTTTATTTGTTTTCTGTTTTTAATTTTTTCTTTTTTTTTTCGAACCTCTTTTTATCCCCTTTCTCCCCCCTCACAATTTGGGGTCTCTTTTGATTGGGTTAAAGTACATTTTCTTGGGATCTTTGCCACCCTTTTAGTATTTTAATTGCTCCTTCATATACTCTTATCTGGACAAAATGACAAGGCAGAGAAAGTCACCACACACACAAAAAAAAAGAATAAGAGGCAGTACTGAAGGCTAGGGACCTAATCAATACACACATTGGTAATATATCAGATCTAGAGTTCAGAATGACGATTCTGAAGGTACTAGCCAGGCTCAAAAAGGCATGGAAGATATTAGACAAACCCTCTCTGGAGATATAAAAGCCCTTTCTGGACAAATAAAAGAACTAAAATCTAACCAAGTTGAAATCAAAAAAGGTATTAATGAGGTGCAATAAAAGATGGAGGCTCTCACTGTTAGGATAAATGAGGCAGAAGATAGAATTAGTGATATAGAAGGTCAAATGACAGAGAATAACGAAGCTGAGCAAAAGAGAGACAAATAGCAACTGGACCACGAGGGGAGAATTCAAGAGATAACTAACACCATAAGATGAAACAACATTAGAATAATTGGGATTCCAGAAGAAGAAGAAAGAGAGAGGGGAGCAGAAGGTCTATTGGAGAGAATTTTCCTAATATGGCAAAAGGAACAAGCATCACAATTCAGGAGGTACAAAAAACCCCCCTCAAAATCAAGAAGAATAAGTCCACACCCAGTCACCTAAGAGTAAAATTTACAAGTCTTAGTGACAAAGAGAAAATCCTGAAAGCAGCCCGGGAAAAGAAGTCTGTAACATACAATGGTAAAAATATTTGATTGGCAGCAGACTTATCCACAGAGACCTGGAGGGTCAGAAAGAGCTGGCAAGATATATTCAGAGCACTAAATGAGAAAAACATGCAGCCAAGAATACTATATCCAGCTAGGCTATCATTGAAAATAGAAGGAGAGATAAAAAGTTCCAGGACAAACAAACACTGAAAGAATTTGCAAACACCAAACCAGCTCTACAGGAAATATTGAATGGGGTCCTCTAAGCAAAGAGAGAGCCTAAAAGTAGTAGATAAGAAAGGATCAGAGACAATATACAGTAACAGTCACCTTACAGACAATACAATGGCACTAAATTCATATCTCTCAATAGTTACCCTGAATATTAATGGGCTAAATGCCCCAATCAAAAGACACAGGGTATCAGAATGGATTAAAAAACAAAACCCATCAGTATGTTGCCTACAAGAAACTCATTTTAGACGCAAAGACACCTCCAGATTTAAAGTGAGGGGGTGGAAAACAATGTACCATGCTAATGGGCATCAGAAGAAAGCTGGGGTGGCAATCCTTATATCAGATCAATTAGATTTTAAGCCAAAGACTATAATAAGAGATGAGGAAGGACACTATATTGTACTCAAAGGGTCTGTCCAACAAGAAGATCTAACAATTTTCAATATCTATGCCCATAATGTGGGAGCAGCCAACTATATAAACCAATTAATAACAAAATCAAAGAAACACATCAATCATAATAAAATAATAGTA